>NC_088779.1:10419203-11857378 GCF_954871325.1 Gordionus sp. m RMFG-2023
CACCTTATCTTTCTTTGTCTTATAAAGATAAAAAATTTAAAAAATAATGTAATGAAACCTATATAAGGTGAGGCATCACATTTAGGCAGGGTTGTGCATTTGACCGGTCAAATATGGACAAATACGTTCAAATATGGTCAAATTCAAATAAATGTTTATTAAGACATAATTTTATCTTATATATAATAGTAAAAAAAGCTCTCCTTGGCAATGTCTTGTTCTAATTTATATTCAATATTATAATTTTCTTTAATATTTTATCAATTTTAGGTTATGATATACTCTTATCAATTTTCTGATTATCGAGATCTTCAATTTATTTTCTCTATCAATATTACCTCAAACAGACCAATTTCTTTCTGGAAATGATGTATAACTAGGAATTGTTATTAAAATATTAGACCCTTCTCTTAATATTTAAGGTGAGCAGAGCCCAACAACTTGAGCCCGAGAGCGGAGTTTTTTATGAAAGTTACTGCCTTCCATATATTTTGGCTATTAAATATACCGCCGCTTGTACTTCTGAAATTTATGATATCACTGAAATTTTGAAATCACCAAAAATGAATAATTCTAGGTATTATATCACATGCTTCATCAAACTTACTACTAATAAGATCCCCTTATATTGAAGTTCTAATAAATAATCAGCAGTATGAGCACATATATTTGGATTGTTTTTTCTTTTTCAAACATATCTTTAATTTTTTTTTCAGGTAGGGAAATAAAATCATGCATAGTTTTATGTGTTTTCCAAATTAAGCATTCGTTTATTACATGGGCCTCCCTTTGCACTTAATAGCTAAATGCTTATAAATAGTTTAAAATTTAAATTTTTCGTCCAAAGTATTTCTTTATTTAGTATATTATTGGTAATTTCTTTCGGACAAGTATCCAACTTCTTCAACAGCTGCTTTCAGAGCTTTCTTGCATATTTGTATTTGCTCCTTATATTTTATTGACGATACCCATCTTGTTTGAATTATTGTACATATTATATAAATTAGCAATTAGTAATTTTCTCAAACCATGCTTTAGCAAAATTATTATATTTATTTATATATTGAGATCCAATCAAATTAATAATGAGAAAAATATTTTATTTTTATATTTCAAAATGAAATTCTAATATTTTAATATGAAAATAAAATTATAATTAAATCGATGCCTTGATGATACAAATATATTTTTAAATAAATTGTAACCTAATGATAAACTTGCTTTAAATACATTAGTTAATTAAATCAATATATTTATTCACCAAAAACATTTTAGTGTATTTGACCGTATTTGACCAGGTTAAATACTCCTTCGGTCAATTTACCGGTCAATTTACCAACTCGCCAATCCCGCGTTTAGGTTAAAATAGGTATTTATAATGCGATTTATGAAGGGTATATTAGAGCCTAAAAATTTAATATTCCCCGAAATTTATAAGCCCGATCCTGGCCCCAAATATTTTTAAAATTTTAGGCCCTTAGCCTGGTTTCTGGCCGTGTTTTAGGGCTCAAAGGGATGGATGAATCCAAAAGGGCCAACAATATTTATTTAAGATATGTAATATGAGAGTTGTTAAAATTTTTTTTTCAAATGTATTTACTAGGTACATGGGATACAAATTAGGCACTTTTATAAAAATGTTTCTAGATGAGTTAACGGACTTCAGATATTATGGATATGCGAATTGTTTTAAGGTGCAAAGGACGTCTCATTTGATCCCCTCCCACTTTACTTCTCCTAAATTAAACTTATTAATTATGTTTTAGCAAAAATATATCTAATGTATCCCAAAATCAATTACCTTAATCATCATTTCATATAAATTGAACTTATTTTTTTGGGTTGTGTTCGCTTATTTCAGATATGCGTTTTTACAACAAAAAATTGCGAATAAGCTAAGATGACCACTAATTAATATAATATTCATTATGATTAAAGAGAAGACCTAAATTTCATAATAAGATAAAATCAACCACAGGTTTTTATATTAAATTGAAATTATTTTATAAAAAAAAAGAATTATAGTCCCTTGGAAACAATTCCTTCAAGAATTAAACAAACACCATCCTATTTCATCCGAAATTGAAGCCACCGCACTTAAAACTACTATTGACTTAAGCTGCAATGACTACATATCCATATTCGAATTCGATGTTTTTACTCGGTATTAATAAACAATCTTAATTTATAAAAATTTATTAAGACATACTTCTTATTGTTACGAATCCGAATCAGCTGTGATTTCGTTAGCGATTAATTTTGCAATGCTTGAGCAAAGCGCACTATAAATGGAGCGCTAAGTTTAAGGACCATAAATTCCTCAACATAAAAGAAAATTTCTTATCCTAATTCATTTTCTGAGAATTTTCAGAACGGGTTAATTGATGGTCGGGAATAACCATATTTCTGATATTAGTAATTTATTTATAGTTTTTTTAACAATCGTGTAAGCGGCTTAATTTGAACCGATTTTTAAAAGCGTCTATTTTATCCAGAAAAATATTACACAAACCTGAAGATTTTGGTTATAGATTGTACAGGTTTGAACATTTATTCACGCAATCTCTAGGTTTAGGCGATATTTTTCTGGCTAAAATATTGAGTTAGCCGTTTTTAAAAATCCAATCAAATCGAGCCGTTTAACAACACTAGTCGCGAGTGATTTTTTCTTCTTTAATGTCGAATTGCTGCACTATAAATCAGATTTTGAAAAAAACTCACGATGAAAAAATAAGATTTTTTGAGCAAAATTTGTAAATTTTATGCTTAAAAAATATTTTCTAGATGAATTCAAGAATCAGAATCTGATATAAATATTATTGCGATTCCTCCCCCCTTCCCCTTTTTTAAATTATTTGTTCAGTTAAAAGTTGATGAAAAATTATAAATAACAATGAATATCGTTTTCTCCAACGCACAATCAACGCAGTCTTTTTCAACCCTGGATGAGTCTTTTACATAATTGGAAATTGTTGGCGGTGACGCATCCGGGCTACATGGCCTTCTTGACTTACGAAGAAGTGAAAGATAGATTGACTTGCCATATAAACAGACCCGGCAGGTATTTTCTACTATCTTTTTTTGTTATCTTACGTTTATCGATCACTCTTGCTTAAAAAAACAAATTATGTAAATGTATTCTTTATAGAAATTTGCCGGATATTGCAAAACCGGTATTGAACCGACTCCGAATAAAGTATTTCATATTAACATATTCTATTTATTTTTATTTAAAAAGTTACGTGTTTCGTTTGAGCTGCACCAGACTTGGCCAATGGGCCATAGGCTACGTGACGAAAGATGGAAAAATATTGCAAACTATCCTTCAAAATATGTCGTTGTGTCAAGCACTACACGAGGGCTATCAACAAGGATTGTATAAATGCGAAAATACTTAATAAAATATTTAAATTTATACTTTTAATCATTCTCTTTTTTGTAAGGAATATAGATGGTTAATAGCTAAAAATCGGCTTATTCGACCTAATTTTACCGATTAAATAGCCAAATAAAAATCCTTGAAGCATTGAGGCGCAATTTTTACTTTCTTCAAAATTAAACTATAAATTTAAAAAAAGCCCGAATTGATATATCATAATGTTCCCTACATACAATCATATGGTTTTCAAGTAGTGTTGTAAAATGAATTCCTTTAAAAAAAATAGAACAGTTGCGCAATTAAATAAAATAATTAATATTTTTCTGATAATAGATTTTATTTTTTTAAAAATAGGATTAGCTACTATTAATATTATAATTGTCTATTTCTTGATTAATTGTAGGCATTGATTTACAAAAGAGGATATAAAAATACCTGTTAGCGGTGCCACATTGAAATTCATAATAATTTTCTATTTCAAAAAAAAGCTATTTATATCCCGACGGCCAAATGGATCAAGATGAAATTATCCGTATACCTCTAACTACTAATCATTCTTCCACTCTTTCCGTCTCCGATCATAGCATAGGCTCAAACATTACGCCAATTAATCAGGATAAAACCCGCAAAACATCGAAACCGACCAAACCTCATCGTAAAATTCAACGCTTGAACGCCCTTTTGCAACAAACTCTACAAGAAAATATAAATTTTATTGAGGCCAGAGGAGAAGGAAGGTTTCAAGTTAGTAAAGAACAATACGAGATTTATTGTCAGGCTGGAACTACTTATCAAAGTTGCAAGATCTGTTCAGAGAACGATAAAGATGTCAAGGTAGAACCATGTGGACATTTGCTGTGTAAACCATGTTTGAGAAATTGGCAGGTTTGGTACAAATTAATATTTTTTATTTTACCTTGCATGTTTATCATTTTAATATTAACTTTTAGCCACGGGGAATATATAATAACCTAAAAAATTGTTCAACTTCGCCGTTCAAATTAAAATGCTACCGTCACCTACACTTAAAACTAAAAAACAATTATTTTTGAGTATACAAAAACATAAATCAAAATCTATCTTAAAAAAAAATTGAATATCCAAAATTAAAACAAAAAAAAGTATATAGGCTGTGTCCTGGCTATAACTAATTTTGATATTTATAGGCTAATAAACAGCTTTTAACTTGGGGTTTATAGTCAAAACAATTGGTATCTTAATTTAAATTGTTTCTATATAGTATTTTATAATTATGTAATTTAACATCTAATATTATGCAATTATATTGACCTCAATAATATAATATTAAATGTAGGAAAGTTATAATATTGTATTACAAATATAATATTCAAAACCTTTTAAAATATATATAAAATATATTTTTTTAAGTATTAGGTAGCATTGTTATTTTTCGTATTTTTTTCGCGTCTTTTAGTTTTACCTTTTAGTAAAAGCTATATAGCCGAATTTTTTTAATAAATGAGTCGAACCAGAACTCGGACATAAAGATTATATTATTTTTTTTTATATAAGTATGAGCATTTACCTTTTAAAATATAATGTGATTGCCCTTTCATAGATTTAACCAGAACTTTAAAAATTTCGCAATTTGTGAAATTTTCACCTTGAAGGATTTTTTATGCATAGAAATTACAAAATATTTACTTATAAAATATTTTTTAAAGAGATTTTGGCATTTTTAGGTAAATTTGATCAAAAATCTGTTCTTCAAAAAAAAACTTCAAAGATTTTTGCTCAAACATTTTTTTTTCAAACTCTGGATTTAATTAAATAATAATATATTATTTATCAAAGAATCAATGAATTTAGGGGCAGATGAGAATGCGATATCAATAATAATTAATTTTTTTTTTAGGATTTCCTTAATAAATATTCATTGTATGCTTCTAACAAATATTCGGAATTCTAATAATTTTTTTTATTCGATATTCTCGAATATTATTTCGAATGGTGATGGTAAATTCCAATTATAATCTTTAATTATCATTATTTGAATGCACGAAATATTTTATTCCTAAATTCTGAATACCCTCTTATTATTAACATATACTTTCTAGGAATCGGAAGGAGGTATTAATTGCCCCTTCTGCAGGTCCGAGATCAAGGGAACCCAGGATATAGTGGTGGACCCTTTCCAAGAAGAGCGAAACCCCAGTCATTTCGATAAATTTAACGAAAGCCACCTCAAATTACCATTGATCGATATTTGTAAATCACCCAATAATAAGGACACTACGCGTTCGAGAGTTAATGAGCCCACTACTTCTTACGTTAATCTTAATGGGGAATCTAGAACCAATGATATTCAATCTTCGGATGAAATTAGCGAAAATATTGTTAATAATGGTAGTATAGAAACCGAGGAAGAAGAAGCATGGGACGCGGATAAGAGTCAGATCCACGAGTTGTCCATTTTTTTCTCGCCGAATAATTTGCATTATAACCAGGTTTTTAAACAAACTTTTTTTTATTCCGAATTCATTTCAAATAATAAAATTAAAAACTTAAGAAATAAAATATTTTGTTGCTTTATTATAAATTTTTCTTTTAATGTTTCTAAAATTTTTTTTGGTACTATCCCTAATTCTTTTGATTCGCTTAAGTATTTTTTTTTCCTAGAGGAGAAAATACACTCCCTCGCCTGATCAATCTCCGATTCCATGTTCGCTCAATAAAATCCATATCAAACAAAATCCACCTGAATTGCCTCCTAGATTTAAAGGTGTAAATGATTCGAATATTTATCCACGGCGCACTGAAGCCTTAGTGTAAAATTAATAATAAATAATACTATTTATTTTTTAAAAATAAAATTACGATCAATGTATTTCATCGAATCTTAAAATCATATTTTAATCTAAATATAGATCCTCTCAGTCAATGGATACGATACAGCATGAAAAACCACAATTTTATTCATTTAAACAAAGTAATAAATTGAATTTTTATTGGTTCATACCTTATGAAGTTGGGTGGTTGGTATAGTAGCTTAAATTCTAAACCTTTGTTAGTTAAATATTACAAATGCCAAAAAAATGCATTTTTATAATCTCTCATTTCAATTTTAAATTTACGCCTCATCTCTCCCAGATATACTAACGTTTTTAAAATATTCAATTTTTGCCTCCAAAGGTCGAAAACAATACCCTTGTTCTAAATCTACCACCTCCCCTTCCAAAAAATGCTTGTTTGGAATTTCGGTTAAAAGTGGCAAAATTGTCATCTTAAACCGCGAAGATTTAATAACCGTAAATCGTATCAAGGATGCTAACCATTCGGATATAATTATTCGCCACTCAAAATCAAAATCTCTGGAACCTTCAGATTTTCAAGATTTACGAAATCACCAATCTACGAATTTTCAAACAACCGACCTTGATAATGATATAAATGATCATAAGCTGCCTCATAACAATTCTAGCGAAGGTGCCGAAAATAAACGCTCATATCAAAATCAAGGCGATCTCGAAGAATTAGTGAGTCAGCAGAATGCCAGCATCTCACATCAAGACCTATCCCCTAATTTATTTTCTCCTCTGTTACCGTCTGCCTTACCTTCACCAATTAAGCCAGAGTGTCTGGTAGATTATAAAAAGCAATCCTTCATTTTTTGAAATTCCTATTTATTTTACGTAGAATTATTATAAATAGTTAGTAATGGAATAATCCTTAATTAAAATAATTATTGATATAGGGAATTTAAGAATCGCTTATCATTTTTAAATTTAAAAGTCCTTTACAAATCTCGCATATAATTAAATATAAATTAAAATACCTTAATTATATCTTAAAGCTTTTAACAGTTTGAATCTGAATTTACATTTTTTATATAACAAATTAAAAATAATATATTTTATAAAATTGTGATATATTATGATTATACTTATTTTATATTAGAAACGACTCTTTCTTTTATATAGATATATAATAAATATTTTTTTTACAAAAATAGGTAAAACTCAGAGGTTTAAAATTTTTTTTAAAATGAATTAAAAGTTTGCTAATTTCGTATCTTAAGATAAATAAAACTAGATTTTCCAATTTGTAAAGCTTTTATATTTGATTTTTTTCTTCAGTTCTAAGGTTATTTTGTAAGCCTACGTCAAAGGAAATTATTTCTTGAGCAGGTATAAATTATTTTTAAATAATTGAAGTCAATGTCATTGGCTGTATTAGATACAATTGAAAGACATTTCTTCTAAATATTTTTCTATGGTGGATTTAAATGAATGCACACTTTTTAAATAATGAATCGTCAAGTTAAGGTTAGTATAAAATGTAATTTGGCTTATGTATAATTTCTTCCAAAGAGTAACCATAAATTTAAAAGCGGAAAAATCGGATATCAAAAACAGAAAACATGATAAAAAAATTGATAATTTATTTTTTTTGTATATCGGATTTTGATGACAAAATTCCTAATAAATCATGCATCGAGGATTGAAAATTTTTGTTTAAACGATCGTTCATCTCCCTTCTTTGAGTGGCATTAACCTTCGAAGAACTTAGAGATATAGCATAATTTATAGCTTCTTTCCTGGGATTATAACAGAAGCCGTAACTTTTGTAGTCGTTGACGTTAGCTGGTCCGTAAAACATGAATGAATCATGGGAGTTCGATACCTTATCATTTTTTTAAAAATAAATGGAGTTTATAGAAAACAGAAAAGTTATTAACCTCGAGACTCGTATAATATTATTTTGTCTAAAATCTGCAAAATCTAACCGTTTAACAACCCAGAAAAATACGAGGGTTCCAGGTTCACATCCCTGTTTTATAACAGCTTCGTTCCAGTTTAAATTAATTCATATCTGTTCTTTCCAGTTAATCTTTGATTTTTTTAAAATTTATCAGTTTTACATATTTTTTTAATTGACCAATAATAAACTCATAAAAAATTTAAGTTGAATTTATTTTGTAATTATTATAAAACTTGAATAACAAATAACGAAATCCATACTTTAAATATATTAAAAAAATAACCGTTCATACGTATTTTTAACCGTTTGATTTTCTCCAGAGTTATTAAAGTAGCGCGCTAACTTTTTTGGTAGCTAATAGCTAAACTTTTTTTGAAAGTTTAAAAAATATAATGAAGGTTAGTATAAACAATAAAAATTTATATACAATATCATAATTAATTATAATTTTTATGATTTATTATATAATTTTGAAATTGAAATATAATTTCAATTTGTAATTTATATTTTCATTTGTATTATAAACCTAAATCACATGTTAATAATTTAAAATGTCATCGCCTATGGATATCCAAATCGTTGAAAGTGATTCAGAAAATGATATTAATATAGAAGATACTAGAGAAGAAAATGTTCTTAATAGCTATAATACAAATTTCCCATTCCCTAGATTTGAAAATTTATTAAAATAAATATATAACCAAAACTGGTTTCAAATTTATTTGTTTAAAATGTAAAAAAAAATATTTCCTCAAATCAATCATAAGTTATATAACCCTAAGAAACACCTAAAGGTAAATTGTCATTTTTACATTCCAATAATATATAAGACTGTTCATGAGTTTTAAGGAAATGGAGAAACATCTAAATAATTTTGGTATAGGTGACTCTACATCCAAAAAGATTAATTCAATTCAAACCAAATTAATTAATAATGCAAATGACAATATTTCTCAGAAATTGGCTGATAAAGTTATTGTTGATTTTATAATTTATACTATACAGTTCAGCCAATGTCCTTAGTTGATAATCCATCATCTACCATGATGATTAAAACTCTATCTCCTGGTACAACAATTATATGCCGCCAGACACTAATGAATAAAATAGCAGATAACTTTAAAATGATGAAAGATGCTCTAATAGTAGAGTTATCAGAGATATCATATATATGTACCATGGGAGATAGTTGGGCACATAACAGAAGGTAAAAACTTATTTATATTTATAAATTAATCTGATTAGCTTATTTGGGAATCACAGGCCATTGGTTAGACCCTAGGACTTTAAAAAGAAGATCTGTGGCATTAGCCCTCAAAATGATAATAGGACGCCAGACATACGATGTACTTGCAAATAAAATTATTGAAATCTATCTTATATTAAAATTATGTATATAAGATTAAATACGCCCTTACCCTCAAGTGCTAGTGTCGAGAGATTATTTAGTAAATCAAACCTTATACTTTCTGATCGTCGCTCTAGACTTGGGGATGATAATATTGAAATGATTTTATTAAAATGCAACAAATTACCATAAATATTTATTTTTATTACATAAATTTTTTTATAATCAAAACTAACTATATTTTAATATTTATAAATGTTGATTTTTATATATTTACTATACAATAACATTATAAGCAAAAAATAAAAAATTTGTTTGTAAATTTTTTTTATAAAAAGTAGCTGAAGCTACTTTTAAAAAATAGTAGCTAATAACGAGCTACTTTTTTTGACAAATAGCGGTAGCGCGCTACTTTTAAAAGTAGCGTTTAACAACTCTGATTTTCTCCTTTTGAGATTTTATTTTAACGGTTCTGTTATAGTTAAGATAAGAAAATTTTTAACAGTTTATCGGTTCTACTCTGTTTACCCGAAACTAAAAAAAAGAGGACCCGGAAATTTGAACCGGTTCCTAGGGTTATGGTCTCGGTTTTGAAGAATTTAAGCACTAGAACCACGTTTCCAGCTTTGGAAATTTTATAAGGGATGTTCCGATTCCATAAGTTAAGAAAAAATTCTTGCCGGTTAAGAGATACTTTTCAAAGGTGTCTAAATACCGATACTGACACATGAAGAATTTTCTTAACCCTATTCCAAAACAGATTGAACCCTGTAATTATAAATTCAATCAAATTATCCTAAAATATTTTCAAAATAATCATTTTTATTTTTTTAAAATAAACTTGACTGGTAGACAACGAAAAATATCGACTTTTTGAATAGGCAATGTCTGTAAATATTTCTAAAAGTCTTCCATGAAATTTTTCAGCGCCGGGCATGGATGCTGATATTATTTTTAAGCCTAATAAATGTCTATCGACGCCTTGACCATCCATTGCCTACATAATTTGTTTTTTAAAGGAAATTAATCGTAAATATTGAAGTATGGATGATTTCTGGGTCTAATTCGAGAGAAGAAAAAAACTAGCTCTCAAATGGTATGCTGTATATAAATAAAAATATTAATATTTTTTTTTTCAGCATTATAATTTAGGAAAAATATTATATTTCAATTTGAAACTTCTTTAGCTAGACTGGAGTGCTTTTCCAGAGCTTTTTTTAGTAACGGGTAAAGTTCATCATTCTTATTATTCTCGTAATCTTGTGATTCATTTATCGAATGATAATTAACGAATCTTGTACAAAATCGTGTCGATTCGGCAGTGCAAGAACGAATGGTCTCAGTTCTTCCATTCAAAAATTTCCTGGTAGATGCAGATTCATAAGTGGCGCATACTTCATTATGTGTTCTTTTCATGGTAAAAAAAAATAAAAGGTGTAATTTACCAATTCGAATTTGACGGCCAAAATATCTAATATACAGATTGACCTATGCTCTATAACATTGAAAATTACCACCAAAATTTCGGAATTTAAATACAAAGACTATAAATGTCGGCCCAGACCAAAATGGCCCGTGGAAATTTTCTATCAAATTTTTCGACCTGGCTCGTAATATTTTGAACAATTCGTGTATGGTCCGAAAATATTTATTTAAATAATTTGTATCAAATTGAAAATTAGATAAAAATTTTATGCTTACCAATTCTAATTGGTATTATGTTTTATCCACACTTTTATCAAAACATGCCATACTTATAAATCTGGTAAAAAAATTAGAATTAACATGCAAAAAACAGGAATTTACTTTCACAGCAAATATTAAAATTTTAATATAATTCTTGCCATTATCAAGGGTTAGTGTTTGCAGTGGTCAGGTGAGACCAAAGGGCTAGTCCGGTCTCATGTGACTATTGGGTCCGACAATACGGTCCGGTTCGATCCGACTGAAGATCGATTAAAAAGATAAAAGTTTACTATAAATTACTTTTCAATTAATGTACATGAATACTTAAAACATTACTATTTAATGCCAACACTATATAATATCATTTATCGTTTACTTTTTATATTCTTCCGTTTCATTCATTCGTCAAGTAATTTAATTTAGGTGCGATTGAATTTATTAGGTATTATATTTTTAGAAATTGAAATCATAGAGGAGATAATATTATTGAATTACCTTTTTCTGGGGGTGAAAATTTTTTATCCTAATTATCCGGCCTATTTTTTATGTATGACTTGTCCGGCCGAAGTTATGATTTTTGTCTGCCTGACCTTTTTAATTTAATTAAAAATTTTCTATCTGGCGGGCCGGGCTTTGTAAATCTCAAAAATATAAGGTAGCGCCATACATTATATATTTAAAAAAAATATATATACTTTTATATTTTACGCAACACGAAACATTTTGTAGAAGGTTTTTTAGATATGCATTTAAATGGCAGTTATAAGGGAATTTTTTAAAATCATATTTTACGCGATATTTTATCACTCCGGAATATTATTCCGACACTTTATCAATGGTATTTTACTAAAATTGAAAGTAATATATATGTATAAAAATGATCAAATAGGGGGGAGGGGATCAAATTAAAATGGAAAAATTTTCTAGATCAAAGAAATGGAACGTGTTTAAAAGGTCGATATTTATTTTATTTAGGGGATGCTCAGTTTTTCTATAATAGAAAATATGTTAGTTCTAATCACATTTAAGGGGTAGTGCCACTGTTATATATACGCAATACAAATTAACTCAATTAAATATGATGATAAAGGTTGCTTACTTGAAATAAGCTAATTGCAATGCTATTTGAATAAAAGCGTCCGGGCTAGTTGATAAAAGCTTTATCTTATGTTTGCCGAAATCTTGAAATTTGTACAAGCTTAAATTGAGATTATTGATTGAGCTATTGATAATATATTTTTTAATAATAATTTTTTAATATTTAGTAAATATTAGCATTGTGGAGATTTAAAAGTCAATTTTTTTCTAGGCGTTACCCAAAGAGAAAACATGGTATTTCGGTAATTAATAATTTTATAAAAGATTTAGGCCCAGCCTTGTAATTTTTTTTAAAGCTTCTATGCTCCAATGTATTATAGTTTTTTTGTGAAAAAATATTTAAAAAAATTTCATTATATTCAACACAGTCAATTTGTAATCTGGGCAAGTGCACATTTGGACATTGTAATTACGCTAAAAAACTATCAAATTTTAAAATCCATTTTTAATATAATACTTCAAATCAGAGATCTTCAAAATGGGCCGGGCCAGTCCGTGGCCTACAGGCTGGGAATGTTCTTAATATTATATTTTTCAAGAGGTTTAAACCGGGGTTTTTGAAATTTTCTTTAATGGGGGTATAAAATTTGTTTTATTAATGTTTACCTCATTTATAACCAGGGATCCAAACCGAAACGAATATCGGTTCGGTTCGGGTTCAAATAAAAATAATGGTTCAAGGTTCAGGTTCGGTTCGTAAAAAATTAAAATATCGGTTCGGTTCGAACCTCTAAGAACCGGTTTGAAAACTTTTGTATCCAAACCTACATTCGAATTATGTATAGGAAAAATTTTTTTTTTATCATTAATTTTAAAAACAAATGTATAAAATCTTCATTTTTATTAATTGCACATTATAAAATATTTAATTTATAAATATTAAAATATATATCAATGATTAATTTTAATATGAACAATATTTTACTTTTTTTACTTAAATTTTTTTTATTTAGCCGCACAATTAAGATAGTAAAAATTTAATTGTTGAAAACATCTTTCCATACTAACTAGGGTAGCCGGCACTTCCAATATGATATCAGATTTGATGTGTCATTTATAATAATATTTTGGATTTAATTTTTCTCTAAGTATTATATTTTATAAGCTTTAAATATTTAAAAAAAATGTTGTAAAATGACAATATACTAAAGTTTATAAAATTATGACCGACACTTATCAATCAAATGTGATTGATGAATCTTTAAAATAATTTGAATGTAATTGAAATTTTTTCAATATACTAATAATAACTTTAGTTTTATAAGCATAAAATCATGACGCTCGAACCGGTTCAGAAACATTTTAGCGGTTCGGTTCAGGTTCAGCTAGAAATTTTTTTAGCGGTTTAGGTTCTGTTCAGGTTCGATAAAAAATACCGGATTTTAGAGGTTTAACGGTTCGGTTCAATTTGGATCCCTGTTTATAACAATTGCGAACTTAAAAATATTGCAATAAATAAATTGTGGATATGGGATTAAGAATTTATTTTCAAATTTATCACGGGCTTGAACTGAGCTTGGGGTTTTATTAAATATTAAGTATGAGCAGGGTAGGGTTTGGGTCTAAAATTTTTTTTTTACTGCTTGATCAAATATTTAAGACCCATGAAGGTATCTGCCTCAAATAATGCACCCACTTGCGATCTGCTATATATCATACTTCATAGCTCGGAAATACCTAGTTAGCTTCAAGGGGGGGGGATTCGATTCTTCATGGACCCTGATCAATCTAAAGTGATTCCTCAATCAAGAAAACACCGATTTATTTTGTGTAAGCTAAAGGAAATTAATCGATTTTTTTTTATAAAAAAATTTTTTCGATGATTATTATTATTATTATTTTTTTTAAATAGTTTTTTTTAAAAAAATAACACCATAATTTTTTTTCAATTTTTAAAAAATAAAAGAAGAAAAATCAGTTGTCGCAAATTAATTAATTAATAAGAAAAATAAAAGCGTAAGAAAAGTGTTATAAATAAATTATTCAATTAAAGTGTGATAACTAAAACTTTATTAAAGAGTGAGTAATAAAACTTAAAGAGTAAGAAATAGAATATATATAATAACAATTTCATGAATAACAGGTTTTTATAAAAATTTAACAGTGCCAGGGGCTGCGCATTATCACTGCGGAAAGCTTATAAAAGTAGAAGATATTAACTATTATGAGGGAATAGATTTTTTGTTTATCTTTATTTTGTTATTATTTTAGTTTAATTAGCGATCATTATTATTTTTTTGTATAAAAAATATAAATTTTGTTTTTAACATTATGTAAAAATTTTGAAAAAGTTAAAAAAAATATATATTTAAAAACAAAAAATTCGAAAGTCGGTAAAAAATTCGTGAAGAAAAATAATAGTAAAAAATATTAGAAGTTGAGAATTTTAAGAAATAGAACATTGTAAAAGATAATATTAAAAAAATATAAGGAGTTGAGAATTTTAAGAAATAAAACAAAGATAATTGTAAGGTAAGAAGTATATATATTGAGGAGCAAAACATTAGCGATTATAGAAATTAATCAGCAACAATTAATTTTACCAAAATTATTTTAAAAAAATTACCAATCAGCTTCTTCTTTGGCGATCTCGATATCTTTATCGATGTTGGAATCTACTTGGAAATTTAAGAGCTGACAAAATTGAGATCCTTTTAATTCTGAATCCCTTTCTTCGACCATCTTCGAGTCACGTTTTCTGAATTTCGAAACGAAAGTTTAGGTAAGTATATAAAGGCCAATTACTGACTGGATTCTTAAAGATCCTATAAAATAGCCCTAAAAGAATTTTATAATACTGATGTATCCGTAAATAACAATAATGTAGCTTAATCTGATTATAATTTTAAAATATACAGGGTTGAACATTATCGCGGATATTTATATCTAAGAACTAACATACAATATACTTTTATTAACTTTTTTTTAAAAATACCTTATTCCTTAGATTTTTACATGTATTATAAAATATAGTTCTTGATGTTAAAATTAATCAATCAGATGCCATGCCGTTTTAAAAAAAATATCCTTTAAAATTGATAGAAGTGGATGTATAACCCTTATATATAATAATAAAGTGGGAATTAAAATATTATTACAAGCTTTCCACAATATAATTCATGATAGCAAAATAAGGAGGCCCTTCGGCCACCGTGTGTTCGTAATTTATTCCAACTCTTCCATCGGTATCTATAATTATCTATATTAAAAATCAATTTGTAATTTTTTTTAACAATTAACTATAAAGAAATATTTATTCTTTCCTTCTTTATAGAAAACAAGTGCAAGCAAAAATCAAACATTTTTTATATCCTTGGAATAAATAATTCATTTACTAACTTGTAATGTTTTATCGAACCATCTGTTCCCTGTATTGTGTTTTGAATTCAATCCATGCAAAATATTGTTGGCTTTGAGGTTCATTAGTGTCCCGTTGGACAAATCGTCACCGGAAGGTGGAATGTCTAGATCAAGACACAGCACGAATAAGCTTTGTTGAATAATTTTCATAACTCTTTTGTTGTGAGTATTAGCTTGATTTTTTGTTTGTTTACATTATCAAAAGTAATTTCAAAAAATAAATAAATATAAAATCTTTCATAAAAAAGAATAGAGAAATTCCTTAACATGTTTTTTTAAAACTTCTACTTTTGTGACTTTGGAAAATGGGACTTATAGGAACCAGACCCCATTTTTAAACAAAAGTGCGAGTAATTTTAAAATATTGTGTAATTCATTTTTTAGAGGGTTTATTTATCGTTACAGAATTTGGAACCGGAACTAGAAGAAACCATCAGAACTGTGCTAAATCTAAGAACCGGAAGAATATATCTTCAAAAATTTTAAGAACCAGTACCATCTTTTAAAAAATGATTAGAACTAAGATTTTTTATGGTCCAGGTTTCTTTTTATATCCTATATGTCGTTAAAATAGTTGATTTATATTTTAATCTTTATTTCTAACAATCAACTTTCGTAATTCTTAATATCATTTTAGTTTCGTTATTATTATCATTAAATTTACTTTGTCAATTTGAATATAAAGATTTAACCATAAAACGATTATACTATTTATTGAACATTCAAGAAATGCTAAGGTAATATTTAATAAATTAGATTTGAATGTTAATTTTACCTTATTTCTTTTAAATATAAATTTAGCTGCATTTTTTGTAAATAATTAATTAATTAGTTTAATAATAATTAAAAATAAGCTTATAAGCTGCGATTTAGTTTGCTTTACCTTTTCTCGAAAATTTTAAAAAGCCATCTGAATAGTAATTTTCAGACTTAAAAAAAATATAAGAATAATTATATAATTTTAAGTGAATTTTACAGATATCATCACTTTAGGTGTTAAGCTGTGACTTAGTTAGTCTTATATTTTCCTAAAAATTCTGAATATCTTATGTCAAAATTATTTGAAAAAAAATGAAAAAAGGGTGTCACAAGCTGTTTTTCTGAATAGAATAAGAATTACTAGGTCATAGCCATAATAAATATAAAATATCATATTTTAAAAGGCTTCCTGATCGAAGTTGTAAAAGTTCTAAACTCTGATTAAGATGCCATATCTTTACATCTTAATAAATTATTGCTTTTCGAAGGTAGAAATAAAAATAAGAGCAAAACTAAATATTACATGTTAAACTTAAATTATGAAAACCTTTAGTCAATTTTTCGTAAGCATTTGCCCAATGAAGTCTATTGCTAGCGGTTAATAAATTGACCGGATTTTTTAATTTACCCATTTTTTCGCACTTATCTATAATATACTCTATGCCTTTATAAATGGACGTTTCGTCGGTAAACCGCAATTTCCATAGCTAATAGGTAATATTATTTATTTAAAAATATATCTTTCGTTTTTAAACCTTGTAAAAAAAAGCATTTCGAAATTGAAGCCAATCATTTTAAACTTTACCTTTAGGCATTATTGGGGTTGATAAAAAAAAACTAGCGAAAAAGCAACTATTGTTATTTTATAAAATTATGACCTGTGCATCGAAGCCTTATTCGCTGCCGCCGAGGTGGCTGCGGAGTGCTATTTACTTAAAAAAATTTGAATTTAATATATAATTCAATGTATTACGTTTTTCCTATAATTTTTTTGGACTCTTAGTTTTTGCATTGTTAATATAGTTTAATTCATTTCTTAAATTATTTTCTGTCTTACTCCTATTTAAATATATTTATTTTCTCATTCTCGGAAATAGATGAAGGAATTGCATTTTTACTCAGATCAGAGTCACATAAACAACATTTTTTTGTAATATTCTATAGTAAAATTATAATTGTCATGAATAAATAATAGTATTTATATAGATTCGTGGACATAAAGAAGTCCTTTTGCATTAATCCAGCGATGGGAAAAAAATAATTCGCTGAATGTACTGGTTGCAGGTATACAAAGAATCTTCCTAGCTAAATTAGCAAGCCTAGGAAATTCCAGTCGCATTTTTCCAAATAGTTAATGTATCCTCTTCTGGTATACTTTGTTTGCTGAGCAAAAGATGATATTTTTGTTCTATATCGCTAATGTTGTTATAATCTGCTTGGAAGGTAATGTTTACGAGCTATATTAGCTATATATGAATTGGATGTTTATCCATTATCTTCAATTTTCACTCTGTGCATTTCTATCATACTAAAAGTTTTAAATGTATAATTTTTAAGATTTTGAAATTGATTTATATGTTTCTATTTCACTGCGAAATAATAACTCTAAATTTATTGCTGAACACTTTTGGAGGATAGATTCCACCGACTCTTTGAATGGATTTAATAATGTGTTAAGTTCGTCAATAATATCCCATTCGTTATTAAAACGTTTTAAGGATTGTTTTTCAATTTTTTTTATAACATTATATATAGGAATCTAAAACACTATGGATACTTTCTAGCATAATTAATAAGCTGTGCCAGCGGGTAGGGCAATCTAATCTTAAATCTGTTGGTGCAATATAATTTATATTATCAGTCTCATCAGATATATATATAAAATGTTCATCAAGGTATGATCAAAATCATCCATATACCTGGTCTGTCTCATAAATTAATTGTAGACATTTACAGTGTTCCTTCCTCTATTCCAAATTCCAAATCAGCTACTCGATATCTGAGGGCTGAAATGATTTCTTTAATATTTTAAATCAGAATAATAATTCTGGCAACTTTTATGCCATAAACTGAAACTAATTTATGAAGATGCCTAAGCAAATGCTCATAATCCCCAAATAGCACCAGTTACCATCTGTATTATTTTGTTTTTTTAAATGCAATTCCTCCTCTATACTATCGATCCCAGAATAGTTTAACCAGTATGCCTTTGCGTCATGTTTCTAGTTGCCAGGGTAAAATATTTTAAATCAAAATTTTCATTTAAATGACAACCTTTAAAAAATTAATTATTCCTTTATTGTTTATAGAATAAAATGACATTAAATCTAAGCATCATATCAAAACATATTTTAGCCTTTTAGATTTTATATTTATTTTATACATTAAAAGATATTAATAAAACATCAATTAGAGCTGGCAATAAACTAGGGTGGTTTAAATCGTGTAAGGCTTTTAAAAAAACTAAGGTATTAATGTTTGTGTAAAATATGATGCATGAATATGAATGAATGTAAATGATATACACTATTTTATTATATGCCAATAGAATAGAATTGGTATTTTATTTTTATAAATGTTCATATTAAAATTTAAATAATAATTCAATATATAAATATAATTAAATGAGATTCTAAATATTATGCATGCAGCGTCCCACAAAATAATCGGCGGCAAGTCTGGCTCCGCCGCTCATCTCAATCGGTGGCTTTTCCGGCGTGAATAAAATTGCGATATACAATAATACCTAAAATGTAAGTCAACGAAAAACTGAGGATGCCATTTTAGTTATGCATTGCATATTTAAAAATTTTTTAATCTTAATGTAAGTCAAGTAAAATAATATATCCTAACTCACATTTATTCCAAGGCTATTCTCTCAAGAAAATATTTATCCAGCAGACCAAATTCAAATAATTTAAAATATCTAATCCTATATAGGTTACCAAAATTATGTGCCACGTGGTCTCCAGCTGATTTCCATTCAATGACGCTTTAAAATGCATTGGGTCATTCCATGACAAATCAACCACGATTCGGCCGACCCCCTTCGATTTTTTTAAAATTTGGTAAGCAAAGAAAGGTCGATGTAACTAAGAAATAGCCAAAATTTTAGCCTCCTAACATTTATATTTTTGAAGATATTAGGGTTCAAAGTGTCAAAAATGACGTATTTTTACCATTATCTGCCTTATTCAATTAAGCATATCTTAAAAACTACATAATTGTAAATAACAAATTTAATAATTATTAATAATAGGTTATCCGTCTACTAGGTATTATATGCCATTGATATATTTTCCATAATCATTTTATAACTTGCTCATTTTGTTAAATTGTTTCGTGGTAAAAAAAATGACTAATTTTTATTTTTTTTTATAATAGAAATTTCGTTATAATTATATTTAAGCTTGATTTTTTTATTCCCCTCTCCCCGTTTTTTATACCTGAAAAAAAGAAAATCATTTTAAATTTATTTTATTTCAAATGATAAAGGTAAAAATGATACTTTACAAATTTTAAATTATACGTACCTCAAGTTCAAAATGATAATTTACAAAAATGTTATACTATCTACCATGTATATATATCGGTGATCTACAAACCCGGCCCGTTAAATTTTTTTTAAGTAGTCCGGCCTGTTATTTAAATGCTTTTCCGACCCGCCCAGGTTTGATAAATATTATTTACTAATTTCCCGACCCGTTTAATTAGACAAATTTTCCGGCCATCACATTTTAATATATCTAAATATGAATTTAGGCTCTTATAACTCTACTCTATGACACTCTTATTTCTATAACAACCGTATATAAAACACTTGCGTTTTTATATCTATATTGTGAATTTGTAATCGGATAGTTTCAATAAATAGTGGTTATTTTGTGAATTTACTATTTTCTTTATAGATTTAGTATTTTAATTAAATAGCTCTTAAAATGTAAAGAAATAAGGGATAAATCAAAATATTAGCTTGAATTTCAAAAAGTATATCAAAATTTTAATGCCTGGGCTGGCTCATCAAATTAGAGATTTGTTAGGTCTGGCCCATTTTATGTATGATTTGCCCAGCTTAACCTGTAAAA
The DNA here is from genome assembly GCF_954871325.1 of Gordionus sp. m RMFG-2023. Classification (NCBI taxonomy): domain Eukaryota; kingdom Metazoa; phylum Nematomorpha; class Gordioida; order Chordodea; family Parachordodidae; genus Gordionus; species Gordionus sp. m RMFG-2023. The sequence goes on from NC_088779.1 coordinate 10,439,641, forward strand.
TTTTTAACTTTTTTAAAAAATTGTTTGACCCGCTTCTAGAGCCAGGTTGGGCTTTGCTTTGTAGATCTCTCATATATATTATAGTGGGTGTGATAGATTAAAATGTGATTTTAGAAAAATACAATATATAATAAGGTAACTGATATTAAATATCAGCTTGGGCCTATGTTTTTTTAAAACTGATCCAATCATTGATATTGGTTATTTTATGATTGTATATATAATTATATATTAACTTTTATTTTATACATAATTAATAAAAAGAACCAAAATTCAATTTATATGTGATATATAAAATCAAATTATTTTAAAGGATAGAGTAGCTAAGGATTTTATTTTATTTCTACTTATATTTTCTGCAACAAGAAAGATATCTAATAATCACAATCAGCTAATGTTAAATGGCTTAATTTTCCACTTTTCAAATATGGCTAACTCAAGATTTTAGTTAAGTAAATTACCAAGCTTTGAGATTTTGTCCCCAGGTAAAGGTTTATACCTTTATTCGCCAAATTTCCAGGTTTATAATATTTTGGCAAAAATCTTGATTTAGCCATTTTTAAAAACAGGCTATATGGAACCATTTAACAATGTTATATTCAGCTGTAAACATTTCCATATTTTAACTAGATAAACTTTTAAAGGATAAAAGCAAAATATATCTAGTCCATCTTGAAAGTATATTGGGTTTTTTTATTAGAAAATATTGATTTTCTTTGGTTCAAAAAAATGACAAATGAAAATAATATAAATATTGGATCAGCAGTGGTTATAAAGTAATATCAAATTGGATCAGTGAAAAATTTGTGCATCACCCCCCTTTTAAGATTTAGGAAGATCTATAAAAGGCTTAATTCCCGTGTGGGGAAAAAGTGAAGCTTTCAATATTCAAATCAGTATAGGAATGAAATGAATTATCAAAATATGGTAATATAAACTGGGAAATACTATTGTAATATAATAATAATGAAATGACATGCATTAGCAAGCATATGCAATAAAGATTTTTATTGAAAATATTTAGCTAAGCATATTTTCTTTATATGTATTTACATGCAATGCTAGATAACAATATCTTAAAACTAACAAAAGCTTCTCACTAGATCCAACACTGGCTGGAATATAGAAAATTCAGATTGGAGCGACAGTTAGGTTGACAAACAGGAATAAAATATGCAGTTTAATCAAAGAAAAGGTGAAGAAATGTAATATAATTTAAAAAAATATTAATAATAGAATTAACTGAAAAAAAATATGACATTTCATCCCTGTTAACTATAAATATTAAAAAAAGTTTTAGTTTATTTAAAAACAAACCCAATTATTGCAGATAACAACAATATAGAAACCAGTATCATCCACTATAAGATTTCTTTTTAAATCTGATATTAGAATATCATCTTGCTCTTTACCAGGAATTCTACAATTTCCAAATATATGGTAATATTGTGACATACAGAGATGCCCAGTTTTATTAAAGTTTTCTGCTGTTTTAGATAATAGTTTATGATCAATTAAAACTTGTTTTCTAAATTTAATAGTTGCAGAAATAACACTTGATACAAAACTATTTTACGAAATAATACAATAATGATTTTATTTATTTACCTGATATAATTTAATCTACTATTAATATATCCTGAATTATGGTGGTTTAAAGTAGGAAAGATCAACCCAGGATTTGAGTTCAACACTAAAGGATATCTCCCAGATAGATATGATGCTTTGAGCCACCATTCTGTTAACTATATAATGTAAATAAAATATTATATTAGAAATTAAAAAAAAAATGTTTTATAACCCAATTAGAAGAATTTTTGACACGTTCTAATAGTAATTTCTGTAGATTCTCGCCAATTCCGTCTTTTATCCCAAATGTTGTCACAATATTTTGACTAGTATTATATTCAAGATCGTTAAGCAATGGCCTAACACTTTTTAAATATTTTTGTAATGTTTGATTTAAAGATGGTAGGGGTAAATTAGGTAATTTTTTTGAGTTTATGTTACAAATAGCTTCTTTATAAGTTCCAAAGGCATATTTAGATATATAGCAATATCTTCTACACACCTAATTTTTTTTAAAGCTAATAACAAAAAATAATTACCATATGGGGAATAATCAGGTGTTAAATGATATGATGATGGATGACTGTTCCTAACAATAAACACGACTACGAGATTGGAAATTTATTCATTAATAAAATGTATATAAAGAGGGGATATATGAAAGTAGTTCTTATTTTATAGTTTGCACGTTAAATAATTTACTTTGTCTAAAGAAATTATATTAAATTTTAGAATTTAATATTAAACAATATAATATAAAATGATTAATGACATTTAGTTGGCTATATTAAATTAATTTTTTAATATTCTAATAGTTTTCCTAACCTAAAATCTATTTATATTTTTACTTTATTCAAGATTTTACAGTTATTTTATTTTAAATTTATCATTTTGTTAACCAAAATTTAATGATATTTATTTTGTAACATTTATTCAAATATGATTTATAACTTTAGTTTTTTATGTAATAAAAAAAATGTATTTTCTTATTCTTTTTATTTTATTTTACTGTATATGTAAGTTAATCATTCGGATGAAAAATACATTTCTATTATACTTTTAATTTTAATAAAGAAATTCGAGTTACAAGGTGGCAGATGCTATGCTACTGATTCATTATGTTGCGACTGGTCGCTATTTAGATTTAATATCTATGGATATCTACCTAACATAGTCGATGTTAAAATTTGTTGCGATTAATCGCTATCTAAATTTACTTTCTAAGGATATTTAATTAACACAGTCGATGAACTTTATTTTATTCGTTTTTCCAAATACAATATTTTTTATAATCAAAATATAATTTTTTAAAGTTTTTTTGTATGAAAAATGATAATAATTATATTTTCTGAAATCGTTTTTTTATAATTCAAAAATATATATTAAAATTTTTCCTTTTTAGCTTTCACCTTTTCTGGCTGTAAGCTCCTTCACTTATCTATTATATTATTACTCATGCTATCTATCTGATCGATTTTATTTGTATCAATCCGGTGTATCATTTTCGAGGCCAAAGTATCTTGATTTCCCACCGGTGTATCAAATCAGTATCGACCAGATATCCCACCTGAGTATTCCAAACACGGAGTTATGAAATCGACAGATCCCAATCCTGATTTCCCATATATTTGTATTTCTGATCGATTTCATCTGTATCGATCACGGTGTATCACTATTGAGGCCAAAGTATCTAGATCTCCCCTATCGGTGTATCAAATCAATATCGACCAGATATCCCACCTGAGTATTCCTCACACTGTATTATCAAATCGACAGATATCTCAATTCTGATCTCCCACTGGTATCAATCCCAATGGATCTCCTACAGATTTGAAATGTAATTTTAATGTTATTTATCAAAAATAACAGTCATAAAAAAATATAAATTGTGCATACCACCGATAAAATGACTAATTTATTGTTGACTATTTTTCTTAGAGTATCGTTATCAAGTCCATTGTGACTTGGTAGACATCATCCCATAATCCTAGCACTTGCCAAGAAATCGTTATCATCTGACCCACAGCTGGCCGTCTTTTTTGGTTTATTGGACGAGTATCCTAGCACCCGGCTGTCCAAGTCTGTCGGTGACCGGGGTGGCATTTCTCAGCTCAGAAATTTATCATATCATATGTCTAAAGCCATACATCATCGAAGAAAAACCCGAAAATTTTAGCTCCTAACCAGGATTGAACCTGGGACCTTCGGTTTACAAGCATACATCACACACCACTGGATCACCCCGGCTAATAATTCAAAAATATATAATATAAAAATCATTTTAAACAACATTATACTTAAAAAAAAAATTAAAAAATTATATATAATATTACAACACATTAAAGTAAAAAAATACTATTAAATTTTTATAAAATTCTAAATTGTAATTTGTAATAAACATAAAATAAATAAATAGAATCCATTAATTAATAATAATATAAATATAGAGTATCCAATATTTTCTGGTAACAGTGAAGTATTTTTGAGTAAGTTCAAGGCCATATTCACAGATGGCAGATATTGAAAAAGCAGGTTTATTCACTCGGAAAGTAATGGACAGGTAATATATAAAACTGAAAGCCATATGCATACCAACGGAATTTATCACTATGATTTTAATTGAAAAACTTAGATTTTTACACCCCAAAAAATCAACAACACCCAATTTAATCAAATTTAATACGGCTGTACAAGAAAAAAAATAAATAAACATATAATAGTTGGGTAAGCCGAATTTGTGTTTTGGGTAAAGAATGTAAGTTGCCCATGTACAAAGGAGTGATTGAGAAGGTTAAGATATCATCTATAAATAAAAATATCAGACACAAAATTTCTCTTAAGAACCATATTAGGATAGATGAAATCTTTAACATCTAATTGCGAAGACAGAAAATATATCTCTAAATGAATATATAGAAGGTGAATTACATCGATAAAAGATTTAGATGGCATGGGCGGAAAAGTAAAAAGATGCAAGCAGATAGATTTGGTTAAATACGAGAATAACTAAAAAAAAACAATATACATAATTTGATTACGATAATAGGCAAAGATGGGCACCAAGATGCAATGAAAACCAAAGAAATTATTTTCAGTGAAATCTTTATAATGCTAGAAACTACAATTCAAGATTATGCCACAATGATAGATTTATCTAAGGCCCAAGATCATATAACAATTTTCCAAGTTTTAATAATAGATCAAATTATAATAATAACAATAATTATAGATATAACAACGATATTAATTATAGATTTAATTTCAACAGACGATTTAATGACTCAAGATTTATTCCAAGATTTGACAACGATAAAAGATATAATCAAAATTCTGCAAATCAAGATAGACCATATACATATAAGTCATATATTAGATATCAAAATAGTGATGATAATAATCTCGATATTCAAATAAAATCAACACCGTAAATATAGAAGAAATAAAAGAGGATAACAATTATAAAATGGGAAAAAAAGAATTCAACTAATAATATAGATGTAAACAACATGGACGCTGACCATGATAATATAGCTCATGATGCTTACAAGGACATAAATGATGTATCAATATTAAAGCAAATATACACAGGTTGACTATTTACCATAATACCTAATGACATATCGAAAAAGTTTGGAATTAAAACTTTAAATAAACCTACAAAAGCCTCTGTTCTAGAGTAGAATAGACCATGGGAAACTAACGACTATATAGTCCTTCTGATGATCAACTATTTTTTATGTTTATTACTATATTAAGAAAATAATGAAACAGAAATACTCATCATTAGTACGGGTGGACCCTGGCAGGGCAAAAATTAAATTTCAACCTGGTCGGATATAAAAGTTTTAATATTTAAAGCCCTATAAAACTTTTTATCCCAGGCCTTACCCGATTTAATCCGAATGTTTTAATGATTGAAAGAAAGAAAGAAATTAAACACGAACATAACCTAAATTTTTGGCCCGACCCTGATCGAATTTTATCTTAGATTCTGAGCTTGGCAAGCCCCGAAAGTTTTGATTGAAAAATATATAAACTAAGCGCTTTTTTATAAAGAGACATCAATTTTTTTTCTAATAATAACGTGTAATTCCTTAAGAAAAAATTTATTCACTGATAACAAAATAATTTGCATATTTGTAAAATGTCTTTTGCACCATAAATACAAAACTAATTTATATATTTTTTAAAGTTAAACATTTTTTTTAGAAAAATACATTTATTTAATTAATTTGATATATTTATATCTGTGCGCCGACTGACTTATTAGCCGCAGCGTCAAATATTTTTCTAACTTAAAATTATAATTTTATTGGAAACACTTTTAAAATAAAATTTATGCAAATTTTGAATTAAATTATACCTAATTTAACGGTTTTATTAAGTTATGATTATCAAATATGCACATTATTTTATTTAAATTTATAGGACACAATGATGATCCATTAGAGTTCAGAGTGACCCACCTATGGAAAATAATGCTCACTGATTGTGCTTGTAGCTGGAACACATGAGACCTTTCTAGTTAATATTGAAAGTTTAGGTAGATCCAATGCTCTTATCTTCCTAAAACTAAGACATCTTAGGCGAAAATAATGAATATCATTCTTTTTCTAGACTAGTTAAATAGTTTATTCCAGATTCTTGTGATGAATGTTTTATCTAAGACGATAGAATTCTGAAGCAACTTCTGAGGTTTCACATTGGGTTAATTCATATGTGTAGTCATCAGAGAGGTAGCGTGTTGACATAAAAATTGCATCGGTGTAATATTTTTTATCTTTAAATATTCATTAACTACGTTTATAGATTGAAAACGAGGATCCAAAATGCTCCCAACATTTAAGTAAAAAAAATAAAACAAGGAGAAATGAATAAATAAATACTAATTTATGTATTTCAAAATGCTACCTGAAGATCGGTTATTGTATTAAGCATATTTCGTTTAAAGGATGCTATGGTAGAACTATCATATTCTTTTACGATTAAATGATTAATTTCGCTAAGGAATAAATAGATTTATAGTACATTTGGGGCGGATAAAAATTCAACAGTTTTTGGAAATTTGTAAAAAAATTTAAATGTTCATGTACAAAGTCCCAAACAGGGTTAAATAATTTGAGATCTGGTTTCTCCATTTTATTTAATAGAATATTTATGGGAATTTTGTTATTACAACTCACACCTTCTAGCATTATTAAAATACTATGTCAACATGTAGGCACATTCAATTTTAAAGTTTTATGTTTCTTCTCATATGATTTTTGATTTATACTTTCATCATCAAACCCGAAATTATTTTCGCGTGAATGCTATCGATAAAAAGCATTTCGTATTTTGATTTTCGACATCGATCATATCTTCAAAATCCTCTGTTTTGAATTTTAAAGCAACTATGATTTCTATCACTTTTTTTAATGAGATTTTATATTTTATTAAATTTTTTTATTGTCACTAAATTATGTAATCCATGACCCAAACAAATGATGGTCATATTCTCCTAGACGAACACTATACATTTGTTTGATCCGTAATCATTTGAATTTTTTTAGACCTTAAATTGAATCCATTTTCAACTTTACCTATCTCGGAAAGAATAGTTTCAGTGATATTTTCAGTGACCAATATCTTAAATGTGATATTAAAATTATTTTGAAATGTAAAGGTAATATAATTTCGCCGTCTATATTTGTCGGTTATGATAACAAAAGTAATAAAATAAAATCGCAATTTTTAATAATTTAAAATATATTTAATATTATTTTTCTTATTCATAAATAATATATAAATAAATATTATTTTTAATAATAAAATATATTTATCACACCGCCACGCCGCCGAATTTCTTCCTTCGGCGGAGGCGTGTTGAGCCCGACACTTTTTTTGCGGTGGCGTCGGCATGGTATCACCACTAGTGGCGTATTGGAGTGGCGGTGCACAGGTCTAGATATATTTAATAAAATCAAAACATATTATTTGTATTATTTTTATATTCTATGAGCAATTAATTGTAAAGATTTTTACACCCCCCCCCCCCCCACCCAGCGGATAAAAATATTATCTATTCAATATCTCCAACCTTCCTTAGCACTCCCCCTACTCCCTCCCCGTATCAAAATTAGCAAAAAAGGAAATCCAAATCATAGAAAAGGAAATCCAAATCAAAACTATTCTCAGCCAACCCCTTCTAATTTTATTCAAATGAAATCATCTACATAACTACCTACCCTCCTCCAATTTTAAAGACTAGCTTCATTTACCCCTACCCACCCTGAGGTAGAAGTGCCTCAAATTTTGAGATATTAATCTACTGTTTAAATACTTTGAAAACAAAGTGTAATTTCTTCTAAACAGATTTAAAAAGAGCGAGTGTGCTAATTATTAATATAGAAGAAATGTATATTTCTATCTCATATAAAATTTGTATGTTAGTTCCGATTTTCAAAATCTTGACTAATTTATATAATTTATTCTTGAGAGGAATGGCTAATACAGGGCTAGACAAATAAGTACCTGCACGTCAAGTTCAAATTTCGGAAAGGCAGGGATCGAACACAGTCGTTATTAAGGGGCTATCTGGGACAAATGGACTCGTATACGTTATGGATTCTCATATTAATAACAGACCCTAAAATTTAAATGATTAGCTCAAAAGGTAGTATGATAATTGATTCGGAAATTAAGATATAAGATTGAGATGTATGGGCAATTATTGTTTTATAATCAAATAACAGATGTTGAAAATAGATGATAGATTTGATAGAATTTTATTAAAAATTTGCACTATACTTTCACTAGAAAAAAGAAACAGCTTCTGATCTTGAATTAAATTAAGGTAAAATGAAAGTAAAATTGGGAAAAAAGAGAATAAAATTTGGTGTTCCTAACGATTCTCTCATTTTTAATTACAATTTACTTGCAGTTATATACAAAATATACAAACCTATTTTATATTTTTTCCACAGTTTTATTTGGACAGGGACAGTTTATTTGGCGGCATCACACCTCATAGGTCTCCACCAGAACCCTCTCTTATATTTGCAGTTGCTAAACTTAAATACAACAAACAATGTATTAACACAAATTAAATTTATTTATTTTAAAATTTATGTAATTATTGATATAAGAATTATAATATAAGGAATATAAAAATCATTCAACCGAACTTTAATATTATATACGCAAAGTTTTTTTTTTGATTATAATCCTCTGAGGAAAGTTTTTAATATTATGAATAAATTTTGATATTAAAAATAATAAAAATAACAATTGGAATTATCATGAAATACTCTTACATACAATATAATTTAAAAGAAAAAATATTTATTACTTTTCATTTTTAATAAAAATGGTAAATATTTTCAAAGGTAATAAACATAGAAGAAAGAAAGAAAGAAAGAAAGAAAGAAAGAAAGAAAGAAAGAAAGAAAGAAAGAAAGAAAGAAAGAAAGAAAGAAAGAAAGAAAGAAAGAAAGAAAGAAAGAAAGAAAGAAAGAAAGAAAGAAAGAAAGAAAGAAAGAAAGAAAGAAAGAAAGAAAGAAAGAAAGAATGAATGAAAGAAAGAAAAAAAAATAATTCAATCGATTGAGAAAAAAAATGCAGAATGTGATGTGATTACTGATGATTAATAAAAATATTTTCAATGAAATTAATTTCAAAAAAAATATTTTGAAATATTAGAAAATTTTTTTTGTTAACATTTTCAATAAATTTTGGATTTATGTCATCCTCTTTTAAAAGAATTTCTGAAAATTTCATACAATTTTATTTCAAAATTTATTTGTTAAAAAGCTTTTGATGTTAATATGTTTATCTTTATATATATGATTATTACTTCAAATTTAGAAAAAAAAAAAATTTAAATCTATTTGAATAAAAATTCCAAAAAATTAATTAAATTAAGTTGATGGCCACTTTTCTCTGATAGAGACCTCTGATATTCAAATCATTTGTTTTCGCTTTCCAAAAATTATTCATTAGTTGCAGTTTTAAAAAACATGGGAATAATTCATAAATTACCAAAATCTCGTAAAATGATTGATAAAATAAAAGAAAGGTAAATTGATTAATAATGGAAAAATGATTTGAAATGATTTTGAAAAGGTTAAATAAGTCAATTTATTATGGAGTTTTAGTAAATGCTAACAAAAAACAATAGCGCCTTAAAAGAGGGCCAGGAGTCTTAATTTTTTCTTAAGATAAGGATCAGAGTACCCCTCTAAATAAAAATAAGATCTTTTTTAGCAAACTATGATAAGTAGCCAACCAGTTAGCCAACTGTTAAAAAAATATGATTACTTTTTAGATTTTCTTAATTTTATTTTTAAAAAAAAGTTTTGTAATCTATATAAATTTATATAAATAATCATTTAAATGTATGGTTATTGATTTTATAATATTATGCTATTATCTAGTAGAAGAATTATCCATAATCTTTTTAAAAAAAACTTAAAAGTATCATAAATTATCCAAAAAAAATAAATAAATAAAAAATTAATTTAAAAAAAAACTAAAATATTATTTTAAAATGCTTGTATTTTAATATTAATAGATTATTTGTGTAGAATAGATAAGATAAAGATAGATATAGATAAAGATCTTTATAAGCTTTCTTTCAAAGTCATTATATAAATTTTGAATATAAATTTTGGTTTAATTATGCTCTCTTATTTTATAGCTAACTTTATTTCAAATTCAAATATATATTTTTAAATAAAAATTGAAAATTGAATAAGTCGATAAAATAACATCGAAAAAACTGCCATAGATCCAATAATGATATGAACTAGACTCCTGCTTCATTTATTTATACCCAGCAAGCTCCAATTTTTTTAAAATCCAACAATTTGGCTATTTTTTTTTCAGAATATCGTGTCTAATGCTATCCAAGCTTTTATTTTAGAAATACATCTAATATAAAATGATCCAACCTGAGATAAATTGAAAAAGAAGATTGAATTGAGGAATAAAAAACTAAAAAAATTTTAATATATTTCTAAATCATAAAACCTCAATAAGCTGAAAGATTGCATATTTCTAAAGGAACTGCTCACAATATTCAAAGAAACATTATCAAACGCCATGCAAATAAAACATATTTTACCAAATAAACAAAGAAAACATCTTATTTTATTTCATAAATTAACTATATATTATAATTTTGTATACAACTATTTAATAATAATATACATTAAAATTTTGTATAAGTTTATGTATATGTTAGCGGCAACGTGTTTTTCCGGCAATGTTATTCAAAAATTATTTTAGAGCCTTTTTGTAAATTTAAAAATCTCATCTTACCGGAAATGTATTACATCATATTTGGAATACCGACCCTATAAATTTCAGACTATTTTGACATAAATTTATGAACCTATAATTCAATTTATATTCGTTTTTCCTTAGATTTTTATATATAACATATATAAGCATAACTTTACTCATGATTTTGATCAATCGAATAAAAAATATTGAAAATGTTAAACATAATCTCACTTTTTGTTAAATTATAAATTAACAGATAGTAAAATGTTTTTTTTAAAAAAATTTAAAATTATTGATAAATTGGGCAACTGTCTATGTTGAACAAAATTCTTGCTTACAATGGTGCCCAAATTAGACTGGTTTGGTTGTCAATATAATTGTAAAAGTGAGAAGGATGGATCTAATCAATATAAACAGGGTTTATAAGATAGATCAATAGCATAGCCATGAAATTCATTAAAAATAAGCTGTTATCCATTTCTCCAGTATTTTTATTGAAATTTTCACAATTTTTGAAAATATTCTCGGTAACAAGTAAGTATTTTAGTAATTTTACCAGATATATAATTGTCAATATATCTTCTTTTTTTTAAAAAAGATTTACAATAAATACATTTTTTGTAAAATATTTTAATAGCTTTGACATAAACAAATTTCCCATTATTTTAATTATATTACCAAGTGAAATAAATTCCTTATTTTAATTAATTTCTACATTTTAAGATTTTTGATATGAAATACTAAAATTAAAAATGATCCAGAATATATTAGCTTGCAATACATAGGACTGCGACCCAATATGAAGAATGGATAATCCGACAAGTCGAAAATTCCGAAAGCCCAGCCCACAAAAAATTATAACAGGTTGGGCCAGACAATTCATACATAAAAAAACAGTAGATCTCAAAAATATCGTTTATTTTGATTAATACTATTTTAATAAAAATTTACAATATTCTTATTTCTATATTTTTTAAGAGTTGTTTAACTAAATTACTAAATTTATAAATAAAAAAGTAATTCTCAAAAAATTAAACAAATTATCTATGATAAGATCCAAGTACAAGTACCTAATACAGATATCAAAACACAATCGATTTATAAAATGGTTGTATAGAAATAGGCAGTCATAAATTAGAGATATAGGAGCCTTAATTGAAATTGGGGAAAAAATTAGATGTAGCTATAAATTAAAAATTTGATGGTTGGGAACATTGATAATATTTTATTATATAATGGTAACCTCGAGGATTTTATTTTTTTATTCTAATTATTTGTAATATAATAATTATACATGAAAACATTTATATTATTATATTAAAACGAAACATAATAATTAATTTTTTTTATTACTTTATCCAGTAATTTAATTTTAATGACTTGTTTATATTAAACGAAATTATAATATATTAAATGGATTATATAAATTATCTATACCTGTATTTGCAATACTGAAATATATTGCAAGTAATTTTCATTAACTTTAATCAAAATAAAGTATGGTTTAAAATTGTTGACTTAAATTTTTAATGCACAAGTCATTGTTGTAATAAAATTTTTAACTTTATATTAGATAATTTAAAGTCTTGTAGGCAGGCGCATAAATTGAGCATTAGCGTTTTGCCGCACTTTCTTCACAAAGGATGTAACGCACCCCTCGTTTTAAATGATATTGCCTAAGTTGATTCAAAATTATAACTAAGTTATATAAAAGGAATTGGTTTCTGTAAATTATTATATTATCGTCTGATTTCATTAATTTTTAAATATTCCATTTTAAAAGATTACTAAGTTATTTTTTTTAGGTTTTATATAATATTGCAAAATAAATAAATGTAAAAATATTAAAAAAAACAAATTAAGTTTCTAACTCCAAACGATAATTTGACCAATTTGTACGATACGATTTGAAATGGATTATTTGCGTTTGCAACGGAGCATTTGAAACGCTCAATTTTTGACACTATTATGAAGTAAAATTTGTTTAATTTGGGCATAATTTATCATGACCAATATTAGTTAGTAAAAATTCAATTGGGAGTTCCTATTTGGCCAAATCAGGGATTTGTGTGAATTATCAAGAGCCCAAATTAGACGAATTTTACTGCATAGTCAATAAGATTTAATATTTTCAATATTTACATTCATTTTCTCTTTCAGTAATAGTTTTGGGTATTTTTCTTATTCGATTCGAATAAATGAACTTATTTTATTCTCTATATTATTATCGGCAAAAATAAACTCTACCTGAGAAAGATAGATATTATTATCTATTTAATCATGATATCTCTCCCAATTAAAACATGCGCGTTTAATCATTTCAAATTTTGTTATATTACATATTATTAGACAAAGAATATATTTTTAATCAAATCAACAAAAATGTCATCATAACAGAATTGAATATTTATTTTTTAATTATAAAAAAATATTATTATCATATAAAATAAACATTGTGATATGATTTAATTCTAATAACAAATTTTAATAATGAATTTAGAATATTTATAAATAGCATTATGGTATATTACATTTAAAAAAAAGATTAATTATTATAATGGCAATATGCACTTATAGAAAATTGCAAAGTTTTAATTATTCTATAATCGAATATTACACAATTAATTTTAATGATCTAAATTATATATTTTATTGAAAATAATCTGGATTTGTTGTATTCCATATTAAATCAACCAAAAAAAGTCGATTCTCAACCCGACCCCCTTCGATTTTTTTAAAAATTTGCATGTTTATAGTATTTTTTTCTTTTTTTTTCTCTTTAGCTTTCACCTTTTCTGGTGGTAAGCTCCTTCAACATCTCTCTCCACTTTATGTTATTCGTACAATCTCTTTTATCTATTTTATACTTCTTTATATTGGCTCTAACTTTATGGCCCCATTGAAGTTTTGGCCTTCCTCTTTTACGTTTGCCCATCACTTCCAAACTCTTAACTTTATTTCCTATGTAGTTCATAGGCCTTCTCATTGCGTGTCCATACCACCTAAGTCTATTTACCATTAATTTAGTCTTAATAGGCACTACCTTTAAACTACTTAGTATTCTTGTACTGCGCACTTTATCCTTTCTTGTTACCCCAGCAATCATCCTCAGCATTCTCATCTCCATGGTTTGTAGACTTCTCTCGTCTGATTCTTTGGTTGGCCATGTTTCCCAACTATATAGAATAGTTGGTTGTATTATGGAACTTTTTCCCTTTAATTTGTGTGGGATTCTTTTATCAAATAGCACTCCAGATAAAGATCTCCACTTTAGCCACCCTTGATTAATCTTACTCTTTATCTCTTTTTCTATTGTGCCGTTTGTTTGTATAGTGGAGCCCAAATATTTGCAGCTTTCAATTGCCGATATCTGCCATTCATTTATATCAATACTCTCTGTTTCATCTCCTCCTATCACCATATACTCCGTCTTTTCTCTATTTACTTTTAATCCGTGCGTTTCTAGGATATTTATCCAACTCACTAGTCTTTCTTTCATTTCATCCTTAGATTCGGCAAGTATCACAATATCATCTGCAAATATCATATTCCACGGGACTGTTTGAGGTATAGACTGTGCTAATACATCTATTACTGTAATGAAGAGAAGTGGGCTGAGAGCCGACCCTTGATGAACTCCTTCGGCTATTGTGAAGCCTGCTGAAGTACCTGTTGTGCTACGGACCATTGTTGTATGGCCCATATACATATCCTGTATTATTCTTATATATTTTTCGGGAACATTTTTGTGGCGTAGCGCCCACCAGATAAGTTTTCTTGGGATTCTATCAAAGGCCTTTTCTAGATCGAGAAAGACCATGTGTAGCTTTTTGTTCTTTTCCCTGTATTTTTCACTCATTTGCCTAATTGCGTGGATAGCATCGGTTGTTGATCTTCCAGGCATAAATCCGAACTGAGTCTCTCCTATTTCGATTATATCTCTTAATCTTTTTTCTATTATTTTTTCGTATAGTTTTAGACAGTGTGACATTAGTTTTATGCCCCTGTAATTTTGACAATTATGTGGATCCCCTTTATTTTTGAAGATAGGAACTAGATAGCTCTGCCTCCATTTTTGGGGAACCTCTTCATTTCCAAGTATCTTATTGTATAGATTTGTGAGAAGATGTATTCCATCATCTCCTAGTGCTTTAAGGCTTTCTATTGGAATATCGTCTGGACCCCTAGCTTTGTTGTTTTTCATATGCTTGAGGCATGTGATTATTTCTTGTTCTGTTATAGGTTGTACAAGGTATTGACAAGGGGAGTGTTCGTCGAGATGCAATATGTGGGAATTAAAGTTGAGAAGCTCCTGAAAATATTCTCTCCATCTACTCATTATTTCTTTTTCCTTTATTATCAATTTCCCATCATTATTTTCGATTACTTTCGGAGCTCCGTTTATATCCCTAGAGTTCTTTTCTCGCTGTTTGGCTAATCTGTATATTTTATTTTGTCCTTCTTTGGTATGTAGATCTTCGTACATGTCATCGTATGCCATAGATTTGGCTCTAGCCACCGCTTTTGTAGCTAATCTCTTGGATTTTTTGTATCTTGTCTTGTCATCTGCGTTTTTGGATTTGTACCATATTTTATAAAGGGCTTTTTTCTCCTGTATAGTGGTTTGTACCTCTTCATTCCACCACCATAGTTCTTTATATGATTTGTTGCCTCCTCTTGTCAAGCCTAGTGTCGATTTGGCAGTGTCTATTAATCTGGATGAAAGGTCTGTCCACATTTTTTCACTGACTTGTGAGGAATCTATTGTTTCAATGTTTGCATTGATTGCAAAGGCATCTGTCATTGTTTTTAATTTGCCCCATTTGATGCATGGTTCCAGTTTTATCTTGTTTTGAGTGGATTTATTTGAGATGTGTAAATCCATGACTAGTAGCTTGTGTTGTGCGGCGATATCTTCTCCTGGGATGACTTTGCAGTCTATTACATCTTTTAATCTTCTGCAAGAGAATAGTATGTAATCTATCTGTGTTTTCCTTGTACCACTTTCGTATGTTATTAAATGACAATTTTTTTCCTATAGGTGTTGGTTAAGGCAAAGTCGAAGGTTTGCGCAAATTTCAGTATATGCTCTCCTTCATCATTTCTTTCTCCATATCCAAAACCACCATGATGCCTTTTGTAGTTATCTCTTGCTTTCCCCACATGCGCATTTAAGTCACCACCAATTATGATCATCCTTAGGGATTTCCATTACAGCTTCATCAAGGATAGCTCTAAAGTCATCTTTCTCTTCCTTGCAACCCGTTTGAGGAGCATATACTGATAGGATGTGTAGTATTGATTGACCAATGCAGAGTTTTATCTTCATTAGTCTATCAGAGATCCTGTTGACTTCTACTACTGAAGAGGTTAGGTCTTGGCTGAGGATGATGCCGACACCGTTCCTATTGCTAACAAGTCCATTATAGTACAATTTATACCCATCTATCAAAGTTTTCTGTCCTTTCCATTTCGTCTCTTGTATACACGCTATATCAACTTGTCTCCTGTTCAACATTGATGCCAATTCTCTCGTCTTACCTTTAAGCGTCCCAATATTCAAACTTGCCAGTCTTGTCTTCTTTGCTTTGACCTTTACTTTATTTTTCACAGGATGGAGGTCTACACCCTGCGCGTCGCATGGAGGGAACGCCCTAGCTTTCATATTCATATTTTCATTTGTGTCCTTCATTTTGTTTATTGGACAGGTATCCTTAGCACCCGGCTGTCCAGGCCTGTCGGTGACCGGGGTGTCATCTCTAAGCTCCGAAATTCATCATACCATATGTGTTTACACATCAGTCATCGAAGAAAAACTTGAAAGTTTTTATGGTTCTTACCAGGATTGAACCCGCGTCCTTGTTCATGCTCGTGTTTCCAAGCCTACATCTTACCCATTAGGCCACCCACTAACAAATAAAAATGTAAAATTTTACATTTCAAATCGGTTTACTTCATGAGATATGGCCATCTTTATAAAGGCGTAAATTCCAAAATACACTATATTTAATTTTAAATATCTCAAAAAGTAATTAAAAGTATATTACCAAAAACCGGAAATGGCTATAAAATAAAAATTGCTCTTTTTTTTTCTTTAAATTTTTTTTTACAGATAGACATTATACTTCTTAATATTTGTACAAAATAGATTTGGACGAGTACAGGGCCAAAAGTTATTAGACTTTAAATATAAATAGTATGGCTTAATTACTATATTATACCAAATGTATAGTAATTTACGAAACAAATAAAAAGTAAATTCATTTGGGATCGGGCCGAATATTTTTTATAAATCTTTCTGGCCATGTTAGAAAAATTAGGCCCTATGCAGATCACTAGTAGACATTGTGTCATATTTAGCACATAAGTTTAGCTATTTTATTTTAGAAAGAAAATAATTGTAAAAATATTTATAACTTTATTTAGCTAATTAATGGGAAATTAATATTCTAATAAACATATTAATTAAATAATATCATAAATTAAATAATCTAATGGAATTAGAATAAAATTTGACTTTCATTTTTCCTTCCCTTGGAATAAATGAATGATATTTTTGTGTCCCGAGAATTCGTTTGGCCATTAAAAATCTATTTTCAAGATTGATTTCCATTCTTAAATATTCTACGTTGCTAACAAATATAGAATTAATTCCCGGGATATTGATTCTCGCATAATTATATAAGTCAATAGGAGTTATTATATGATTTTCATGAAGACGTTGCAGGCTTGCTCTAGCCACCAACCTCTTAGTAATTCCCCCTAAACTATCGCAAGGAGTTTTGCAATGTGCAGTTACAAAAAAATGTCATTCTCCCTTGATCCCAAAATCATTATAATGGTTGTAGAGGTTTACAAAGTTTTTTTGTTTTTATACTGGGTAACAGCTCCATCAGAAAAATAAAATATTATTGAATCTTATCAAATCTTTCTTTCAAGAATATAATTAATTTTATTTGAAATAAATGAAAGGAACAAGTATTTTGTTTGAGACAATCTGATATAATAATCTAGTAACTGAAATGTTTGATGATATCGCCTTCGCGGTAATAAATCATAAATGGATGAAATGTTGCCTGATTATTAGTCCAATGGAAACCTTGAGCGTGATCTTGAACTACAAAAGCGTAGTTCTCTGCAAAATCGGATATTATTAGATATTCCCCATCTCAAATTCGATTTTAATGACTTAAAAAATGAAGATTGTTCCGAAGAAATTAATGCATGAGGAATTAAATATTTAATTTTTCAATCAAATACTCAACAAATTCGTTGGCGGACTTTGTTAAAGTTGCGGTAAGCTGCCAACCATTGTTTAAATGTTATATAATCTATGGCATTATTATCAAATAATAAGTGTAATCTTTCTTTAAGTTCCAAAGTGCCAGGACACATATGGCATTTCCTTAAGTAACAGCAAGGCTGGGCTGGATTGCATAGACTTTGTGCAATGTAATGTTTATAATCTATGGTAGGAAATGGAAAGTTATGCTGGTTTGCAGTTAACTTATCTAATTTACCACCACTTAAAATTTTGATAAAATGTGCAGATATTGTATGCGTTTCAGACCCGCCTGCTAAAATACAGTTTTTTGGTCTCATGATAGCAAACTTGCTAAAACCTATCTTTATATTACTGTTTATTTCTTTAAAATTGGTAAATAATTCTTTTATATTACATAAAACTAATCTCTTTTGCACTTGGTTCTTTTTTCCATTAACTTTTATTGATATAAAATTATTCATACCTGGCATAAGTCTGCTGTTTTCATCAGAATTATAAAATTCTATTACTTTATTTGAAACGTCATTCGGAATTATTCTACTAGGTTTTATGCGTTATATTTATAATAATACAATACAATTTAGTAAATGTTGTTTTGAGTTTTTTAACATTTAATAAATGCAAAATAATCAGATTTTTTAGGATTTTAGTTTTAATGCTATTATTCATATTGCCCACTTTTTTAAAAAAATAATTACTCTATATTTGGTATAATATGGCATTTAAGCCATACTACTTATATTTAAAGTCTAATAACTTTTGGCCCTGTATTCGTCCCAATCTAGGATTTTGCACAGAAGTATAATGTCTATCTGTAAAAAAAATTTAAAAGAAAAAAAGAGCAATTTTTATTTTATAGCCATTTCCGGTTTTTGATAATAGACTTTTTTTCAATAAAATAAATTTTATGTCACATTAAAGAGCTATTCTAGAGCTATTTAATAAAATTTAAATCATGTCTTTAGCTTAATTACATTTTGAGATATTTAAAATTAAATATAGTGTATTTTTGAATTTCCGCCTTTCTAAAGATGGCCATATCTTATGAAGTAAGCTGAGTTGAGAATTAAAATTTTATATTTTTACTAGTTAGTATATAAACCAATGACTTACACTAATTATTATTAAAATTTCAAACGAGAGATTCCTATATCTGATGCAAACTTTATTAAAGAATTACCGGATCATCGAGATAATAAGTAAGCAAGTTATCAATTTAATAGTAGTTTTTAACATGAGAATAATTACTATATGTGTTACCAAAATGGCGGGTCCAGCTGATTTGCTTTTAACGACTCTTAAAAATGCATTTTAATGAATGAATCGTCAGTCTAGGTATTTAAAAATTATTCTTGTATCTATTTAAATATCAAATTCTCACCCCTTTTTGGATGTAAACTGCCTTTCCATAAAGCTTGGCAATATAGTTCTCCATTCCCGATATCCTAAAGCGTTTCACCTTTTCTATCCTAAATCGCCAAATTTCACACAATTGGAGACTTGAATACGGAGCAAAATTACTTTAAGCAGTTTATATACAAACTATACAAGCCAAAAAAAAACTGGAATTTTCCATTAAAACGACATTCCTTTGAATACTTACACCCGAGAGCTATTCAAAGGAAATTACCATTGATTTTTTTCACCTAAATTAAACCCAGGGTACAGATAATGATGACATATGACTGTTTATTAAAATTTGATGATTCCAGCCTCAGTTTTATGCTATCTAGTTTATGAATAGTTAGAAATCGTATCTATTTCTAGTTTAGACCTCTTAACCAAAGAAGAACTTAGAATTGCTATATGTTGTCGATGGGCTGAATTTAGTACCAACGTTATGCTTCCTCGGTGACACCTATATTAATGGCCTAGATTACCACCCTCTGCATTGTCTCTTTTCAAAAGGTAGATTGCTTAGGCAATAGACCATTAACTCGATCATCAATAGAGCGTTAAGATCAACAAATATTACTCCCACGCTAGAACTCACTTGCCTCAGATCTAACAGTCATGGGAATGACCCTAGTCCCCTGGAACCAATGCATACCCCTCGGTTCGGATTATGCTTGTGTAGATTGTTTTATCAGATTTTTTCTGTCAACCATTAGATAAAATATAAAGACCAATAAATATAGCCAGCTAAATAATATATGCCCGTTCTAGTAGTTTCAGATACCGGTGGATCATTTGGATCTCAAACCCTACAATTATTTAAAATAATATGGTAAAGGTTAGGTTTAATATTTTGAATATTCTTTTATTTTATTATTATTTTTTATAGATGTGAGTTGTTTATTTTTCAATATTTATAATAAAAATTTTATTTTATCGAACTTTTTTAATTGAATTTGAATTAAAGACATTGAATTTTTTAAAATGGTATAAAATTTATTGAAAATACTCAGTTATTTATAACTCCTATCAACCTAGCAGTATGATTGATGCTCTTTAGCTTAAATATAACAATTAATATTATAATATAATCGATTTACAAAATTATTCTCTTTGTTAGCCTTTTCCCGCATATATCATTTAATTTACTATGTTTAGCGCTTTTGTATAATATTTCTGACATCGTAAGAATAGTCTAAGTAAAATATTAACATGCTTATGCACATATATTCTTTAAAATAGAAGAGTTATAAGAGATAGCATAGATAAAAGATAGCATAGAAATATATTTTTATTTCTAATATTAATCTTACAAATTTGTCTTTCAATATAAATAAAGGCAAAAAACTAAGCTATGTATAAAAATATTATAATATAACATAAATGAAAATTAGAGCCTTTATATTGTGGGATTGTTGAAATTAAAGATTTATTCGGTATTTGAAAAATATGTTTCACATACATAATATAAGGAATGAATTATAAGCATGATTAATATAATATCTATTTTTATAAATGTATAAATAAGTTGTATCTTTTGTATGTTTGTTGGCATAAATTAATATTTTTATATGATTTATATAAAATAATATAATATAATTTTCTTTTAAAAAATAAGAAAAGATATACGCGATAAATATATATTATTTTTACATAAAATAAAACAGTTTTGTAGTTTGTTGTGCACTATTTTAATATTTAAAAAGATTCTTATTAATATGACAACAGTAGTAAAAGGATATTTTATATAATAAAAATTCAATCACATAGTTACATCAAAATATTATAATAATTGGATTGTTGCTCATTACATTTTTTTTCCCAATTGTCGTGGTTTTAAAAATATTTCAAAATCGAAATCAAATTTTATTTTATATAATAATTTTAGATAACATACTATAAGAAGGAATAAGTTTTATAGGCCTGAATTGGGATATAATGGTTTATTATGCTATTGCTAATTAGTCAGCTATGCCTACGAGTAAATTATTCAGGTTTGGCTTTTATTGTCCCCCTCCCCATTTAATTTTAACACGATCTAAATTTTTAATATTACGATCGTCTTGATAGCAATTTTTTTTTTCAAATTTAAAAATATTTAATAATTTGGTCTTTCGGAAAATCATTAAACGAGTTTTCACTATAATCAAATAGCAATGGTGGTGTTACATCGTTATTATTATTAAGTTTATTATTCAAATTATTTAAATTTATAGGTAATTTGTAGGTTATATTCAATGTAGGATGTGAAATGTTGTCTTCAGTATTGTCGTAAATATTGGGATGTGTTTTATTTATATACGAAGAGGAAGCTAAATAGTTATTTTTTTTTGAGACAGTTAAATAAATCTTTTGAGCACTAATGTTGACAGAAGGAACTTGACGAGATAAATCTTCTGTTTTGACGAGGGAATTACTATAGGTAGGGAAATATTTTTTCTTCTTTCCGTTTATATTATTATCATGAGATAATTTTTTGAGGCTGTTATCGGTTAGATCGCAACAATAACCAACGCACGAATAAATCAGCTGTCTTATGGTGATTGTTAAAAAGTGGTTAAACGTATCACGGAATTGCTTGCTCATGCGACAATATATGAAAAAATTTAAGGGATAACTGGCTAGAATAGAGAAATCTATCATTATCGAAAGAACCGTTGCCACGTCATAATTCATGACCGGAATTTCAAACGTGTTTTCGATGATATGTAACACAAAAATAATACCTAACGGTATTTCTACTATCAAAAATACGGTTACCACCAAAACCAACATATGTGTGGTAGAATTCGTCTCTCTAACTTTTCTTTCGTCGCCTTGCGTTCCTGTATTTTTTTTATTTTGATTGTTTATATCTTTCACTAACAAACGTTGCCGCCTCTCAATGGCTTTACGCATCGCGTGTATTAGTAATCCATTTAAAACTACAAGGGATGTACAAGGAACAACATGAACAAAGACTACTCTAAACCAATAATAAAGATTATAAAATATATTTTCTAATGGTATCAACCATCCTGATGTGTGAAATGCACAATGTGAAACCAATATTTTGGGGAAGTTATTATTTTTATAGTTATTAGATAGCCATATATTATTCCCGTGCGCAGAGTTACTATTATTTAAAATAGTTTCTTCCCATTTTGAATTGGATAGAATGTTTCTGATATCTTGAGCTTCCATAAGTAATTTTATAGTATAATTAAACGGATTGCTATTAATATTGATAATTGATGGTAAATCAATATATTGATTAATGTGAGACAAATTATCATTAATAAAATTCGAATATCCCCACTCTCTTAACTGATAATTCCAATCAACATCTATTTCGGTAAAGACCTGCTCAAAAAATCGGGGCAAATTGTAAAGCACCGATATGGTATATATGATAGCAACAGTCATTAACACTTTAGGTATGGTACACCAAGAACGAGCTATGGCTGAATAGCACACATACAAGTATCTCTGAACGGCTAAAGTTGTAATCAACCATATGGAAGCGGTGTGAAATATGGTAGGTATATGCATTACTCCCATGGAAAAGTATTTGCACCATGCTAAGTTGACAGGCTCCTTATACCCCCTTAAAATATAAAAATGAATCATCCAAGGTAGAGGAAACAAACCAGTCAACATATCAGAAATGGCCATGCAAGCTAAAAGTGTATTGGTGGGCGTTCGCATGTGCTTGTGTAAGAGAACGATTACGATAAAAGAGTTAGTGATGAGCGTTATAAATATGAGAGCTGTGCCAGCATAACCTAAAAAGGGCACGGCGTATTTTAAAGGCTTTGTTCTCAAAAAATTGATTGGCTTATATTTGGAACCTTTTGAATCTTTTATATCATTATCATCATTATTATTATTATATGTTCGCTGAATATCATTGCGTTTTATTCTAGTAGTCTTGGTGTATATATTTGTAGAGGATCGTAAGAACAGTCCAGATGATAAATTTTTAACGGACGAGGCTAGGCATCGTATTATGATATTATTCAAGGATGGTGATAAAAGGAATGTAGGATACTTAGTTTTGCTGAATGATGAGTTAAATAACGCGTTATGGTACGATTTTATAAAATTTCTCCTCTTAAATCTTTCGTGTCTCAAGTGACGGTCCCTTGATATATTATAATATTTATAATTTACAATATAGTGGCATATTTCACTAAGTTCGTTGTCCGTTTCATGTTTAGATAGATTAATGTTATGATTCACTATGTCTGGCAATATTTTGATGTCATTAAAAAGATAAAATTCGGAATTTTTTAATTTGATATTTTTTGAGATATTCAATGAAATATATATAGGAGTTATAGTGAAAATTATGAGGAAATTGACGTTTTTCACGATAAATTTAAGCGAAATCATTGTTATCAAAAAACAGGAATCAATAAGCCAGTCAGTCACATTTCGTTCATTCTTAAAAAATTAATCACCAAATTGTTTCTCATTTGAAGGATTGATTTTTATTTATCAAAGAAGTGGGATATAAGGAGAGAAATAGGTGGAAACTATTCAATTAGGTTGATTATATTTCCTGTTAATAAATAAATTTAAAAATATGTATTAGTACATAATAAAACTGTGGAATATTAATGGACTTAATTAAAAAATTATTAATAAACCTTTTTTTTTATAAAAAGAAATGATGGCCATTTTTATAGGTTTGGCCGGTACAATTTTATATATTTATATTTAGGCTATAAAGTTATAATAATAAAAAGGATCTTTGATCCTGAAAAGGGACTTGATTTATGGTCATTTGTGTTATGCGAATATTATGATTATTCCATAAATTTATAATGGATATTTTCTCTTTAACAACTTTTAAAAAAATTATCAATAAAATGTCAAAAACATCATAAAACCTATGAATAAAATTTTTAAAAAAAGAAGAAAATTTAATTTCATAACAATCCCATCGGTTTAAAAAAATTTCTTTATTGATTTTTTAATTTGTATAAATTCAAATATTTAAAAAAATTCAACAAATTTAAAACCTTTTAAATATTTTTATTATTATTAAATTAAATACAATATAAATTTGATATGATATAAACGTTAAATTTGTATCTTCAAATCCAATTTTGAGATTAAAATAAGTTGTTGATAATTTAAAAAAGAGGAGAACTAATTGTTAACGATATCAAAAAAATTGATAAAATTTATAAGCCTACTTGATATTAAATACATTGAAAAGTCGCTTAAATTTGATTTAAAATAATCAAATATTAAATTTTTTTTAAAATTTATTACTGTTAATTTTAAGTACATTTTTTTGATAAATGTAAACCTTTTAATTTTACTATCAATTTCAATAGTGGGGAATTCTATGCATAGATAGCTTTATTTTTCAAATTATAGATTTACGCACTTAATTCAGTCGCGCAAAGAAAGACTAATGAAAAATTAAATGCAAAATTATAATAATTCATCCTAATTTATTAGCAAATATTTAGACTTCTTTATGTACGCCTATTTTTAAAATTAAAAATTTTGTTTTTATATATGGTCAGTAGGCCTTTTTTTGAGGGGGGGGGGTCTTTAAAAATTAACGACATTATTTTTTTTTAAATAATGAAACTTAAAAGGGAACCTCTATAGATTTTCTACCATCCATAATACTATTAAAAATGACTTTTCAAAAATGGACATTTTAAAAACCACTTTATAGACTATTCATTATGGTATGATAATAAGAAATGACAAGAGCATAACTTTAAGTTTATGATTTTTAAATTTGGCCTTCTTAGTTAAATATAAAAACGTAGCTGCTGTTTTAATTTTTAATTTAATTAATCCATTTCTTTCAAGTCATATAAACTTAAAATTTATAATAGATTTTTTAGGATGAACATTATTTAATTATAGGATTTTAAAAATTTAGATGTAATATATATTTTTTAAAATTTTTTTTAGCGTTAATTTAAAATATTTAGCACTATATAAAATTAAGTATTACAGATGTTATATTATGAATTCTGTCAAATCAAATAAATTTTACATTGAAGTAATTTATTAACATTTTTATAATACTATTTATTTTATAAATAAGAAGGATGAATAGAAAGTTAGAAACATTTTTATAAGAAAATGCTATATAAATAAAACTCTTTTATATTAACTAAAATGAATTCAAACTTCTTTTATATTAGAAACTTTAAATTAATATTCTTAACTGAAAGATGAAACGAAAATATAATTTAGAAGTTCTTTAAAATCATATATAAATTTTTTTTTATGTCTATATATAATTTATAATGTGTGTCATTAACACATAATATTGTTTATTAAATAAAATAATTATATTTGTTACGGAAGAGTTATTTTCCATTTGTCAAGTTAAGATTTAGAACAGACTCTAAAACGTTGAGTTGAAAAAATTGACGAGATATATACGCCGACGCGGTTTTTGAACTTATTAAAAAGTAGTTTGAAATTTTCCCGGAAATTATGACTCATTAAACAATACACGACAAAATTAAAAGGATAACTAGCCAATATAGAGAAATCAGTTATGCAACTTATCACTTGAATAGCGTTATAATCGATAAATTTCAGATTGAATGTCTGGGATAAGATATGGAAAATAAACAATATTCCGACCGGAATTTCGACCACCAAGGCTAATGACACAACGACAATAAGCATGGAAGTGGTTTGCTTGGTTTGTTTCATCTTGCGCCATGCCTTCATATTGTTGATATAATTTATAGAACCATAAGCGTCAACAGATTTTTCACGCGCGGTGTCAAAGAAAGAGTTTACACTAGTGATGGCTGTTTTTGTGGAGGGATCAAATTTGCTTTCAGCAATGGAGCCCTTATCCCTTAAAATAGCTATAAGATTTAAGTTTTTCTCAGGTAATGCTGAGCCTAGATTAGCGATATAATCAGATGAGTCAATTATGTCTTCATCCTTTTTAGGATTATATTTGGAATTTTCATCATGTTTGATGATGGCGGAAACCTGATCATCTTCGTTTTCAAACGTCGAATCCCCAGCAGTCATTTTACTACTGTAATCAAGGGGTTTCTTCGAAATTATTTGTATATTTCTATTACCTTTCATATTAGATCTAACCTCTGAAGGCATCAAGGCTGTATTCAGATAAGTCGTTTTAGTTTGCATGTTATTTAATACCTGGTCATTTTCGTCAAATTCCTTGTAATTTGTTTTGACCTCATTTTTAAATTTAACCTTACGAGTGAGATCAAATATTTTGAATCGGGATTTTTTCTTTTTCAAGCTTTTGAGAAGCATGTAATGTTGTTTCTTCTGGCTATTCGTTAAAGTATACCGAGTCCTTTTGAGTGTCAAGATTAAAACGGCGTTTAAAACTACCATGACAGTGCACGGTACCAGGTGAACGAATAAGACTCT
This sequence comes from Gordionus sp. m RMFG-2023, assembly GCF_954871325.1. NCBI lineage: Eukaryota > Metazoa > Nematomorpha > Gordioida > Chordodea > Parachordodidae > Gordionus > Gordionus sp. m RMFG-2023. The sequence goes on from NC_088779.1 coordinate 10,466,543, forward strand.
AAACCAGAAATAAAAATTGAAATATAAAACTTTCCAGCCAACCAGCCAATTAGAGTATCTATAAGCACAGTGCGTATCGTATTTATTTTTTATAGATTTGTAAACGTGCATAGATTTATTTAAGGTTATTATAGAATTCGCATGAAGAGAATTAATTAATGGGTTTATTCCAACCTCATCGATGTAACCTATCATGTAACCACTTGTATGAACCTTCAAAATATTATGGCTGGGAATTACTATATTAAAATCATTGTAAAACTTATTATTTGTCATGATGAGAGGTAACAACGTAATATTTTCAGGGAATTTACCATTATCGTGACCGATTGGTTCAATTACCAAATCGTCGTGAGTGTAGTTAACTTTTTGTAGTCTGAAATATTTGTAAGATACGTTAGTAAAGTGGCTCTCGTTGAAGAGGGTTTGCAGAGATCCGTTATAAAATTTCAGAAACGTGGATAAACGTTTTATTAATTTCCAATTCACATTCACGGCCAGGTATTCGCGTTCCAAAAATCGAGGTATATTGTAAAAAACGGCTAAGAGGGTTATACCGACTATAATGTAACATATTTTACTTAACGAACGCCAGTAATATCTAGTTACTGAGGAATAATAATGAGGTCTATCGTAATTGAAGAAGCATTTTATTCTATCCCTGTTTGAAGTGTAATACAAGTCTTTTTTGACTATCATTATACTGAGCAGAGTCTCCTTTATTCTTATGTATTGATCGTGGATACGAGAAAAATATTTAGTCATATTAACGTTATCTTGTGTTAAAGAGGTATTAGTTTCGCTAACCATTATTGTGATGCCAGGTAGCTCACTACTCTTTCTCGAATACGCAAGATCTGTGTATCGATTATGTATTGAACCACTTTTCTGGGATATAACATTAATCGATTTTAAATCTTCCCTATTTTTGATATGAGCATGATCTTCTCCGTTAAGATTCGACAGAGTCCCACCTATATGGACCGCATTGCTATTTTTGATCGATTTTGTATCGATTGGAAGTTTTTCATTACTTGAATCATTAAAGTTTTCTTTACCAGGTGCCAACTTTATTCCATCTTTTTTCAACTCTTGTAAACCTATCATGTTACGACATACGCAAATGTACCTGTGGACTGCCAAAGCGAGCACGAGCCAAACAGAAATGGTGTGAAAAATGGTAGGTAGGTATAAATTAGAAAAATCGTAGATCTTGCACCAAGTCAACCCGACGGGATGTTTAAAGTTACCGGCAGCGTAATAATAAAGAAACCAGGGAAGTGGGCTTAGCGCTGTTAGCATATCGGCTAAGGCCATCGCAGCTAACAACATGTTTGTCGGGGAAATCATGTTTTTACGCAATAATATAAGCACGATCAGGGTATTGGTGACTAATATGATCAAAATTAGCACTGGGGATATATAGCCGAATAAGGGCAGCGCTAAGAAAAGCGGTTTAGAATTAAAATTTTCGAAATAATATTGAGTAGACCGTTGAAAATCATTGCCAACGATATTCTCAATTTTAGAATCGTTGTCATCTGGGAGCCCGTACAATATGCTATTTTTCATTTTCTCGTATTAATAATGAATATCATTTTCGATTTTTTTTAGGACAAAGGCGAAATCACTTATATATTTATAAGATATTAATTTTTGAAGAATAAAAAAAAAAGAATGATCAAAAAATAGATATATATTTATATATAATTATTTTTATTGGTTTTTTTTTGTCAAAATAAATTCTATATGAAAAAGACATGTGATAAATAAATGTTATAATATATAAAAAAAAGAGGTTGTTAAAAATATTATAATTATTTATACGTATATTTTTTTTATATAGTTTTTATAATTCCCTTTTAATTTAAAGTGTGTTTATTTTCACAAAAAGTATCATAAATTTTATTTATTTTTATCCCATATTTAGAAATTTAAATTGCCGCATCGAATCACGATTCTGCGAAAATATAAAAACCTTAGTAATTTTTATTATTTAAATTGCATTGGAATCAAATGCATGTATGGGATGATTTTTATTAATAAATGGTAACAATTTGAATTTTTTTATAACATAAACAATTTCAAGAGCCATTTGGTATGAAATGTGGAGAAAATAAGCAGCAATCTTATAATTTCAATTAAATTAATATTTACAAAAATTTATTTTTATTTATAGATTTTCCAAATTTTTTATAAATTTTGTTATAAACAGAGTTCAATTTTTTTTTAATAGTTGAAGCCATTTTGCGGAATTTATTTTTTGAAGATCTTGAGTTATTATTTTTTAAATTTTAGCATCTAATCTCAATTTTCTAAAAAATGACTTGGATTTCCAAAAATTTTCAAACATATTAAGTTCCATATACTCTTTAATAAAATACAAAATTTCACTAAAAAAAATTATGCGTTTTAGAGTTTTAAAGATTTAAATTTTTTCACCCAATATGTTATATAAAGATTTCCTTTTTTAGCAATACCCAGGATAAATAATGATAAACTATACTTATATACTATAAAAAAATACGATATAAGATACAAAATAATAATAAGGGGGGAGGGGGGTACACGATTATGAAAAACATATCTGAGTTCCTAAAATGGCTTAATTATATTTAAATATTTTAATTTGTATTTTTTGTCTTAAGAAAAGGAGTTATCTGGTCTCCAATGTATATGTTCGTATTTTATGGCCAAAGTTAAAAAATTAAAAAAGGAAGGTTTTAGAGGCTAAATATCTACTAGTGGATATGGCATTGGAGTAAAAATTAACAAATTTTGAAATTTTTAGACATATAAAAAGGGAGTATAAATATTTACAATGATTATTTTATAGTGGTGTATCCATTATTTATTCAAGAGGATGTGGTTAGGAATTTTTTTGGGAAGGGAGCTTGACCCTTAGATCCTCATTTGCTTGATTATCGGCCGGGTCGCTCCTATGAAAAATTCTAAATATTATTGATTTTCTCGTGGTGTTTTTTATTTTTGCTTTCTAAAATATATATCTTTATATCATCTCCGTTAAAGTTGGCTAAACAATTGATAGTACTCGTTCTAAAATCTATGCCAATGTTTCGGGTTTTAATGGTGTCTATGATTGTTTTAACTAGTATAGAAGCATAAAGGAAATAATTATTAGTAACAAAATTTTGGTTTATACGATAAAAAAGCGACTAAAAGCCTCTATTCAGAATATTTAAAATTTTTAGGGCTTAATTGTTTATTTTAATTACGAATAAAAAATATAAGCCAATTATATATTGCCAAAAAGGGCATGTTAGAATAGAAAATGTAGAAGAAATATCTGCTTTGCGCTAATATTTAGTGCCTGACTATCACTCATTAATTCCTCAATTAATTTTGAGAATCACTAGAAACCTAGTTATAAACAAAATGAAAACTAAATTCAAGCTTTTGAAAACACTTTCTAAAACTTACACCTAAACAATTAAATAGTGATTTATTAGTACAATTAATTGCTTTATTCTGTTTGGTAAATGGTTTAAAGGATTATAGGTAAAATAAGAAATATAATTGTGAAATTAGCCTCATGCTACAGAACGGATAATATAGAAGTTCCAAATATTTTGCTTGTGTTAATATTTAGTGCTATATTTATTAATTCTTTAATCAGCACAAGCCACAAAAAAGTAAATGAATTACAGACCAAATAAAAACATATCACTTCTATCTCATGTGAAGACATCCAAACTTCTGGAAGTATTAACTCTAAAATTTATAAATAGTAAGTATATGGTAGATAGTGTAAAGAAGAATGCATATTTGGCAAGGAAAAAATTTCCAACATTGACAAGGAGCATAGACGCTCTTGAATCTAGACATAATGCCTGATCACTTGCTAATTCATCAATCAGTTTTTCCAGTCAATAAACAAAGCACGTCTTAGATTGAGTTATAAATATCGAAATTTAAGTTGAAATTCAAAAACGCAGTCATAAGCAAGAAGTTTGTCAAACTTTTTAAAGAATACTAATTCTAAAGGGGTTAATATGTAATGCTTAAGTAGTATACTCTTTATTTTAATTCTTATTTCGATTGGTGAACATTATAAGTAAAAAATTAGTAGAAAAATACGAAAATTACTAAAATTCGTAACAAGACTCAAGATAGAAGGAAGAATCTAGATTACTAAAGTAATTATAATAAAAAAATTTACTATATCATCAAATATAAAAAAATTAACTTTTTATCGTATTTTAAAAATATGTGATTTAATGTCATATGCTTTTCTTTGATACTCTTGTAATTTAGTACTGGTAATATAAAAAATAATCAAATATCAGATAGACTTGGGGGCATCTTTGGATGATGTGATAAAAAATTAAGATGGATTGGTTATGATGAAATTGAAAACAATTATGATAGTTATTTTTTATCCAGACTCTAAAGAGGAACGATTGTTTAGTAAAATAATACTAATACTATTTTCACAATTGAAAATAGAAAAAGTGAAATACCATCCTATACGAATTATAGCATCTGGAAGCGTCCCCTTTTTTAAAAATAATTATTTATAACATATATCAAAATTTTATTATAATGTTTATTCGTGGATTTAAAATTTTTTTAGCGTAATTTTTAAATTAAGGAGAGGGTTTTATCAATAATTAATGAAAGAAAATTATCGTCTAGAAATCCGCCGCCTACACTATTTCAATGGAAGTGCGTGGGGCTGTCTACGCCACTGTTATTACATTAAGAAAGAGAATATTGAAAATTGACAATAATATAAAATCCTTAATAATAAAAAAATTAGCAATTTAATTAAAACTTATTGTATTAATAACTATATTAAAATAAAAAGCATAAATTTAAAAGAATATAATAATAATAAAATATAATTATTTTAAAAGAAAAACGAATAATTGTATAAAATGTGAATAAAAAAAAGTAAAAACTATTTAAACCTAATGTGAAATCTTTTAACAAATAAAAAATTTTTGGAACGATTTGATTCGTATGGGCATGAGATTATTTTTTTATTGATTATAGTATTTCTATCATTTACCTTTCATGATCTTAAAAAACTGAGTATTAATTATCATGATTATATTGTAGATTGATGACATAATTACTAAAGTTGCTATATAATTAAACATGTTATACATAGTTTTAGCATGAGAAGATCCAAAAATCGATTTTTGAAGTGTTTTTAGAATGTCATGTAATATACATTCCTTATAAATTAATGTCATATATAATGAATATCCTCTTTTAATGTTTCTATTTATTTTTGAATTAACATTAGAAGATTATTAATTTTTATAAATTAAATTATTTAAAATTAATGTATTATATAACAAAGTCAGAAATTTATTAATAGAAACTTCTTCAGTTTTAAAAATACAAAAATTCTTGTAGATAATTTGATAAATATGATTATAAAAAAACTTTAAAAATAAAATAAATGATAAGAGTGAAGATGCTAATATCAGAATGCATGATATTTATACAGGAAAAATGTAAATTATTTAATAGTTATTTTATCTTAACTGAGAAAAAACTATTGATAATATTTATTTGGGAATCGGGATTATAAAATAGCTTGATTCCTGACTTAATATAGAAGTACGAAACTGATTCGTTAATTTCTTTTAGCATTTCGCACCGGAAAATCAAATGATCAAGAAAATTTTTTTAAACTTATAAAATATTATCATATAACAATTGCCGAAATTAATAATACAAAAAAGAAGGCCTAAAAAGCCATATTATTAAGAATTAAATTTTTTAAAAATGTTTATCTAAATGATAAAATTTAATTTTTATATTATATATATGGATGATTAGACATTAGCATTATGGTCTTTGAACATATAAGGTTTTCATATAATATTTAATCCGTAAAAGTGATTATGAAAATTATTAAGGGTTTGTGCTAATTATAACGGAAAGTTACGGTTTCACTTTGATTTTATTAATAATAAAAAATATATCCTGAGAGAGAATCAAATTTTCGATAGTGAATATCAAAATTGGTGAAATAAAGTAAATTAAAGTAAAAAATAATTCAAAAAAAGGTATGAAAATAAACATTGATCCCTAATTTGACTAACTAAAAAAAATAAGAAAAATAATATTCTGCCACAACTCCACAAAATTATTTTTAAAATTTAAATTATTTAAAAAGTATTTTAATTTTTACATCAAATATTTTTTCAGAACCGTTGGTTAAAAGAATTTTCGATTCTCTCTCTATAAAATTTTGGTATAATTGGTTTAGTTTCCTTAAATAAAGTCAATTTAGAATAAGAAAAATGATTTATTTGTTAATTTTTATTTTTTGGCTAAATATATAACAAAGATAATTTCTTGCGGACAAAAAAAATTATATATTCTTTAGAAGACACACTGAAAAATAATAATATAAGTTTCAAACTATATATATATCTTAACAAAAAAATATTAACTTTTAAATCTAATAAATTTAAAAAATAAAATAATATATTGCTGTTTAGTTTTAATGATCGTTGGTCGGTATCTAATTTTTTTTAGCTTGAGTGCCAAGGAAAAAAACAAAAAAAAATTCTGAAGAAAATCCATTAATTAAAATTTAATTTGTAATTTATTAGAAAAAAAATTTGATGTTTTTATTTGAAGCAAAATTTTTCAAAAAAAATAAATAATGTGATATAAATTTCTAAAAAATAATTTTTATTAATAAGAAGTGAAGAAATGGAGAGTAATATTATATTGAAAGTTTAAATCTCGTAGGAATTGATTTTTTAAAATATATTTATAATTAAAACCAGGATTATGAAACGGTTTAATAGTCCATTAGTTTTTGAATGCCTAACTAGTAAATAATAATCATTATAAATGATATGATATCTAAAATGACTGTACAAGATTGAAATTACTAATTCAATATATTCTACTAATGGGCGAAAAGCTTTTAATGACACTCCAAATCTTAAAGCAAACATTTCCCGATTATAAAAGATAAATCTTTATATGTGTAAGGCTCCTAAAAGGCGTGTTACTGGTTGAAACGCTTCCGGATGCCGTGGTCTTAATAGAGCCGCTAGTTATATTATGAGAAAATTCTTATTTTTGATATTTCGACATTTTCTATACAATTTAAAATTAAATTTAAACCTGTAAATAATATTGAAATAAGACAATAGGGATAAAAAGAAAAAGAAAATCATGATTAAAGATAAAATGAAGATCATCACACAAGTCAAAACATTTAGAGTGATATAATGTCCTTCGTTGCGGTAGGTTTCTCTACATTTGTTCTTTTTGGAGAATTCAGCTTGGGAAATTGCCTTGGTTATTATTGTCAAAATTGAAAATATTAAAAAAAAAATTACTCAATAATTTTTTTACTTTTCAGGCGGTGTTTATTTTAACGTTGACAATCTGCGGTACTATTGTGTTTAATAAATTTATATTAATTAATCCATCGAAATATATTGAAAAACTATACACAAAATTATAGCTCCTCTATGACCAAAAAACCCGCTAAGTACTCCTTATGGATGATTTGAGAAGCAAAATATAAATTTGCTAATCCTTTATAATGATAAAATGACCTGTTATTTCTAATAATAAAATATTAAATCTAAGTTTAGAATCAACAATGTAAATATCAATTTTTAGATAAATTAAGGTAAGGTCATTTATTTGATGAAAGAAACTAAGGATTTGACGTAAATTTGAGGGAACGCCATTTTTAATATAAAATTAGAGTTAAAAAAAGGGTGTTAAATATTTTTGAGCAAATATATGATTCACTCATTTTTCTTATATTACACATCAAATAAATTTTCAAAATTTCACAAAGGAATTATCTTTATCTTTAATAGTTATATTCCAAACCCAACAATACCTGCTTATTTTTAAAAAATTAAGAAGGCTTTCTATTACTCTGCATTCCTAGTTAGAGCAAATTCGAGGGGAAGTATTCAAAAATCAATGTAAACTTTTTATACTTAGTTATTTGTAAATATTAAATTTTATGAAAATATGTTCAATTTAAACTTAAAATGTTGATTATTAATTTGTAGTAAGGAGGTCTGATGTGGACCGAAGTAGTTACATTTTACTTAAGCTCACATTATGCAAATAGCACAACCTATCCCATTTACCAATATATTAGTCTATTCCATAAAAATTAGATAATAATACAAAGAATCTTATATCCTGGCATTTATAACTAAAAAAAATTAAATATTATAGTTTGATATAAAAATCAATATTATGCTTATTATAATTTAAAAAATTTAATATAAACAATTTATTTTGATGTTAAATTTTTTAAAAATATATAAAATATTTTACAAATTTATTTTAATTTATAAATTAAGAATAGATATAAAGTTAATATCTTTTTTAAGTTTTTAAACATTTTGATAACATGATCTAAGCAGGATAAATGTTATTAAACGGTTTAATCTAGCCAATTTTTATATACGAATAACTCAGATTTTAGCAAAAAGTAAATTATCCCAGCTGAGATTCTCCCCAAATATTCTGAAAGGTTTGGACATCTAGCCAAATTTCGAGGCTTATATAATAATATTTTGAATAAAATCTTAATTTAAAAATTGTTAAAATCGAGTCGTTTAACATTAAGCAGAAGGGACCGACCTTAAGGGACTTTGATTAAATTATATAGAATGAATTTTCATTTAAAAAAATCAACCCGATTTTTTTTTAAATTTTAAAACAATTAAAATTTAGGTTAAATATTGGAATTTTTTTTTTATTAACTTTGAAATGATTATAATTTTAATAGGCTTAATTATATAATTTTTAGTTAGTCTAAAACTCTGGATCTAATCTATTTACAGTTAACCCAAACCTAAATATCCGAGTTAGATTGTGGCAATGGTCACGCCTTTATTAGTAGATTTAAAATCAAAACATAATTAATCACAAAATATTAGATTTATCATGGCGAATAATTTACTTCCTAAATACCGCAAAAAAATATTTTAACACACAAAATAATAATATATTCATTCGATAGAAATATTTTTTTCAGGGTTGTACTCTCTGTTAGGGGAGGGGGGGGGCTTTTTCCCAAAATACGAGTTCAATTCGAATGTTTATTATAGAAATAGGTTTCAAGTCATCAAATTTTTTTGCAATGTACTTTGTAAAAGTATGATATTATCTCAACGAAAAGCGAAAAAAAATACAAGAAAATAGAGGATTTTGGTGTTATTCTTAAATAGAAATATTTATAAAAAAAAATTAAAAGGAAAAATTAATATTTCTTTTTCTAGGTTCAACCTAAAAATTGATTTTTATTTAAAATAATATTAAGTGTCTTCTCCTTTTTATAAGTTTATAAAACAAAAATTCTCCTGGGGAGAGAGTATGGGGTAATTTTTTTTAAAACAAGAATATGTAGATTAAAATAAGACATGAATATATAATCAAGACATTAGCAACATAATATTATTTACATAAACAATTTTCCCTCGAGGGAATAGGATTATTACTCCCTTTCCCCTTGCTATACCTATGTATTCTCGATAGTAAACGTGCCTCCCCCTTTTTCATATTATTCAGCTTATATTTTGATGTAAATTTAATTTAGGAAACAATTATTTTGGCATTCAGTATATTAAAGGCATTTATTTTATTAGTAGAATATTGGATGTTTTTAAGATTAATTAAAGTAAACAATATATATATGGTTTTTTTTTCTAATTTCTTATTTCATAATGGCTATTTATTTCAATATTTAAAAATTTAATAGAACTTTAAAAATATTTTTTTTAGTATAATAACAAAGATCGGTATTATTTTAGTTTTACCATTACATAATATGACAGGGGTTCCAGTATAAAAATTTTAAGTAAATATATCTTTTTTTTTCATATATATCTAAATTTTGAGATTTTTTCTTATATATAAATTATAATTATATAGAAGGTATAAATTATTAAATTGACCTAAAATTTATTTGCTTATGATGTTATTTTAAGTATTTAATAACAATAAGCGCCACCTTACGGGTTATATATTATAAAAATACATTTTTGTAATTTTTATGAATATAATAATTACATTAAACTATATATTATTAGATTAAATAAAATACAATAAGATTTGCGTTTATAGTAATTAAAACTTAATTAGCAATCTAAATAATTTTTACCCGAAGGATGGAAATTTTTTTTAATCTAACATGCTTACTAAAGAGATTGGTTGTTGGTTCTAGATTTTTTTGTCGGCAAATTGTAGATTGAATATTATTTAATTATATATTTTAATTTTATTTTTTTAAATTATCATAAGAAAATGAATATCATATCAATTAATAGAGTATATAAAACATTTTTATCTAAGCATTTGTAGTTTACCTTGGCATTTGAGGCATTTGCAGTTTAGTCAAACCTATATTTTACCATATTATTAAGTTTTTGTCAGAATATTAAAAGAGCTTAGGTAAATTATAGAATTTTATCTCTTTTGGTCGTGGTAGTGCAAATATAAACCCAAAAGGAGTTGATCATATAAAATGAAACCCACACTAATATATTATTAAGATATTTATAGCGGTGTGGAGGTTGTATCTTTAAAAAAAAATTTCACGCATTTATTAAAAATACGGTATTATATTAATTTTATGAAAAAACTTAAAGGGGGCTACCAAATTAGATTTTGCCTCGGGCCGTCAAAACTCTCTGGCGCTGGATATTATATTATTTTCACCAATTAAATATTAATTATATAAAATATTCTTTTTGATAAATAAATAAAAAACTATACTAAAAATTTAGTAAATGAAATTTATAAATATTTGCCTTCAAATAATATATTTTGCTTTTTCTTTCCTTTATTTGTTTGAGAGCATTTTTTGTCAAAAGATCAGTTGTTTTTTTTTCCCAATAATTTTTAAAACCTTAGGGTATCTTCGTAAACTAGTTATAATTAAAAATGACAACATATTTTATTTTTAAAAGTTACCATGACTTGGAAAAGGTTATAAAGAGTTTACATTTATAAGTGACAAGCTATTTTTTTAATGATCATTCTGGAAGGGGAAAAAATTGTATACAAAAAGAAACTCAAAACTAGTAAAGTTTTTTTTTATTCCTTTGTACTTATCTAATACAATATATTAATTAAAATCAATTTTTGATTTTAATGCCCAAGAAATGGTCATTAAAAATGTAGTATAGTCCATAATATTCATTAAAATATATTAAATATTAATAAGATAAAAGACAAACACGAATAAATTCTATGTCTAGTATATTTTAAATAAGACTCATTAAATTCGCAATTATATTAAAAGGAACAAAGAAACATTAATAAATACAAAAATAAAGTAAAGTAAATTAAATTAAAGATATTTATTTATATTTTATATATGAAGAAAAATTTGTCATTATTTATTACCTTTCAAAATTTAGAATTTATTAATAGAAAAAAATCAAAAGTGTTTTCAAAGTTAGTCAATAATTAAATAAATATTTTTTTTAATTAACGAATAAGATATTAAAAGGAGTATATTACGGGTTTTACCTTTCTACCGCCATTAAATTATCTGACGACACTTCATTTTGGTTTCGTATATTTTAGTCTAACTTTAAAATTTTATAAAAATTTCTGTCCAAAATATTAAAAATTCGATTCGCAAACTTTAAAACTCTATCGAAAAGAAGAATTAGCCTTTTTTAATAGGAAATTAAATAGCATTAATTTTACTAAAATTTTCAATTTGCCAAAAAAATTAGTATTTATTAATTTCTTTTTTTTTTATTTGAGCCTTAAATGAACATTGTTTCATTTCAAATAATATGTTACAGAGAACAAAAAAACAAATATATTTGTGATTCGAATAATATACACTCAGTAAATTGAATATTATATTTTTTGTATATTGTTCCTTTGAAAGGCTGTTAGTGGAAAAGGATCGTCTATCTATTTTTTTTAGAAAAAAAATGACAAGATAATTATAAATTAACTCATTTTTTAACATTATATGAGTTGAAATATTGTTACGGCTAGTGATAATACACATCAAACTATTTGCTAAAACAACAAATTTTGTGGAAATTTTATCCTCACTTATTTTTTAATATTTATTAACGGAATCGTGGTAGAGTCCGATCTTATATATATATTATCCCCCCAAGTATTGAAACATCAAGCTGGCTTTAGAAAGAAAACATTATCCTTGTTGGATTAGAATCTAGGTCTATAGTTAAGTAAACAACGCCTACAATAGACGATATATGAAAAACAATTTTTCAGACATAATAATTAATAAATGAAGGCTATAAATATTTTATGAAAAAATTAAAAACATCACATGCTCGATTATCATTAGTCTATTGTTAAATTATAATATAGCTGTGATGGATAAATGGATAATCACAGCTAACTTCAAGACCTGTAAGATCAGTAAATATTGAATTCAAGCTCAAGTTTGGGAAGGTTATTTTTCTTTCTATGGTCAAACTTATTTTATATTAGACACGTAATTCTTCCAGTGAAATATCAAACTAAGGTTTCAGAGTTGGAGAACGGTGTTTAATCAATATCTGCTTATTTTGCTAATTTCAAAATTTTTTCAGAAAAAAATTGACATAATCTGCTTTATCGTAGAGCACTTACATGATTAACAAAGATATGGAGTAGTATTGGCCTATATTAAAATATTATTTGGGGAGTTTAATTAGAAAATGGGGAGTATTATTAATTACTTTGGACATTATTTAATTTAAATGAGTAGGGTAAAAATTATTTGGTAAGTTTTATTTTTGGCAAGTTATTAATTAATTTTCAAGTTTTTTTTATTGACTTTTAGGAAGTTTTTATCTTAGATACGCAGAAATTTTTTAAGTAAAATCTATTAATATAGTTCTGATTTATAAAATTAAATAAGTGGATATATTTATTAATAAAATAATATAAATTATTTATTAAATTATATCATATTTCAAATAATTTAATTTAAAATTAATATTTTAAATCTTTTTAATGAAATTGTATTCAAAATAATTCGAATAAGAAAACAAGAAATCGATGAATTTCACAAGGAAAGCGTATTTTATATATTTTTAATTTTCTTTTAAGATTAAAAGGTTTACCAAATATGTGCAGGGTATTTGGGTTAATAAAATTTATCATTATTTAGTAATTTATTCACCCAGGATTTGGTGTATCCTAAAAGTTTAACATTTTGTAATTATTTTATTTTTTGTATAAAATAAAAACAATAATGCCATCTTATTCTAATTATTTTGAATATAATAGTTATATTAAAAAGTTTAACCATTTGTAATTAGATTATATGAAATATAATTATTATATGAAATATAATTATTATATGACCTTATAATTAAATAGATGCAATAATTATATTATAAGAAGAGAAATCTGAACATTCATATCGTATATAAGTAATTACCTGCCGAATTTCGGTTTACTTAGATTTTTTAAATCTATTTTTATATGGTTTTTAAAAGGTTTGAAATCACAAATACCAAGGTAGGCTGCAAGGGTGATATATCCTCTATTAATTGAATTTTCTTATGATATGAACAAGTTAAATAATAAATAACTAGATATATTGAATAGTAAGATAAATTAATAATTATATTTTACACAAATCTTTTATTTAATATAACTATATTTAAAATATAAAAATACAAACGCCATCTTGCGAATTGAATATTATTATTATATATTTTAATAATTTTTAAAATACGATAGAGGATATAAGTATATTTTTTTTTATTATTATTTTCGCTAAATAAATTTTTAATTAAATGAAAGAATTATATTTAAAAAAAATAAAAATGAAGCTTAATATATTATTAGTACATGGTACGAAACTTTGAGTAAATTTATGGAATTAAATCAAAACGTGTATTCCGGAACCTTCCCCAAACGTTACTAAAAATATAAATAAATTTCTTATTTATTTCTATAATTAAAATATTAAATATTTTGATCAATATAATAAGTTGAGTTATTTTAAAATTTTTTTATAATAATAAATAATCATATTAAACTATCAACTAAAAAAAAATTTCGAGAGGATCGTCTAAAATGAATTGATAGAATACTGGGAATCCAATAAAATAAATCCTATACTATATATCAAATGACCCAAATCCTAAGCGCAACTCCATATAGCCTGGTAAGTGTTAAACATGCTCAAATTTATATTAACACCGCAAAGATCCAAAATAGATTATAATCTTTTAGAAAATATATTATTGCTTCAATGCATTAATTGATTCATTTAATGATTAAATAAAGATTAATTGAAATGTGTAGATTAAAAAAAAAATATTTATAGTAACGTTCCAAAAGCTGGAAGACCCAGATGAAATTTTCTTGCGGAACCGGAATGAAAACGCAAAAATTGTCATTTGCACGGCCCGGATTTATTTTTTTTTAAATTTTTCAGCGTGTTTTGTATTTTAGGCTCGGTCCTAGTTGTTTTTGAAATTATATTATATTTAATTTTTATATTTTATAATGGCGATTTAAAATATTTGGTTTTAAATTCTGCCCAACCCAGTCCGGGTATTTTTTTAAAAAAATATTTAGGCTGGGCTAGGATATTTTAAAAAAATGAAACGGCCAGACTTGTGTGGGCCGGGCCTGCAGATTTGATATTTTATAGGGAAAAACAACTAAAAAATACATATATAAGTAAACAGGGATCAGAAAAAAGGAGTTAAACCTTTAAAAATAAATACATGCGGGAGAGGTAAAAAACTCTTTATTTTTTTTAAAATTAAATTCCTCCAAAGATGAATCTTGAACAAATAAACCGAAAATAACAACTCATTTCGGCGTATGCTAACCAGTTAATAAAAGGTAAATTACAAAAAATAAATAAATACACCTATATTGGAATTTCTAAAAAAAATTAAATTTAAAATATGTAATCTCCGTAATCTAAAGATCGTTTTCATAACATCTTTAATGTTAGGATGTTTTTTTCTAAAAATTTTCATATCATCATAATGTATTTAATTTTAAGGAGATTATCTGTTCTTATTTATGTTTTAAAAAAAAATCTTCAAATTATTGGGCAAAAATTCTATTTAAGAAAAAATTTGATTTCATTTTAAAAGATTCTTAATGCGTGAAAATTGCAAAAGATTTACTTATATATTTTTTAAAAAAGATTTGGGAATTTTTAGGTTAAATTTTTAATCAGAAATAATTTTCAAAAAAAAAAAATCTTCAAAGATTTTGGCCCAAAAATTTTTTTTCGAACTATGCTTAAAAATGGGACATCTTTTAATTGATTATTTTATGATTCTTTTATTTTGATAACTTTTTAATAAAACTGGTTAAATAATTTAACGTTTTATTCTAATGAAGCCACTATCATTTATTTTTTGATAATAAAAATAACCCCCAAAAATAATAGTCTATTTCAAAATTTAATTTTAAAATCGAGTTGTTATAGAAAAAAATTACATAATATAAATTTTGGAATTATGGAAATTTAAAAAAATGATCCATTTTGACAAATTCGTGAGCTATATATTTTGATTTTTTTTATAACGAGTTAGTCATTATAATATATTATTCATTACAAATTAAATTTTTAGATAATTCTTTATTTAAATGTATAAAAAAAATATATTTTGGACAAATAAATTGAATTTAAATCTCACGAGATATTCATATAGATTAGGGGCAATTGGAAAAAGAGTGTTTAATTATATAAAATAATTATTTTATATACTTGTATATATTTTTTGAATATGATAATATAGATAACAAAATGAGACACAAAAACATTTTTTAGATAACAAGTCATTAGTGCATAATTACTTTATCATTTTGTGTGATAATTAACACGTAATCACGCTATATAATAATATTTAAATTGACCAAAGTAAGCTTAATGGATAGAAGATGAATCAAGCAGAGTTTCTAAGAAAATTAATTTTCCGCGAATCCTAATTTGAAACGAATGCATACATATATATTTTGTAATTTATGAAAATCTAAATTCAGCATAAAGTTTCAGAAAATAACAATTTTAGTTTCCAAATTTTTTAATAAATTTAAGAAGGTGGATCTAAGAGCGATATTTTAACTTTGTGGCTATATTTTTTCTTAAAAATGAGAAACTGGCTACAGGCTATGAAATTATCAAAATACATAAATTTAATAAAATTTTTACACAAAAAAGAAAGAAATTTATCAATTAATAATGTTGTTGCTCTGTTGAGAATAATTAACATTTCTTATATTAAAAATGATTTTTGTTTATAATTAAATTGGAATAAAATTTTTATCCGAACATTTACAGACCGGAAATAGCTTTAATTAACATTATTAATATTGTAGCAAGATTACTTCAGGTATACCTATCACCCGTTCTATCTCCACAGCTAGGGCTAACGATGCAATCAACAGTGAAACGGTGAGTTCTTCAACTACAATGTTGGATTGACGAAAATACGAGGACTAATTTCTAACCTGAAGGCACCCAACCGCCTAGGATCCCCACGCAATAAGAATTTACCATTCATAAATAGTATATGATTTCTTAAGGGGAAAGGGTATAGTTTTTTTGTGTGTTCGGTTGTTATTGCTCTGGCAGACCAGGGGAGGTCTGTGTGTTTGGTAGCCCTAAAAAGGGCTTTTGCATAAAGGTACCTTACTAATAGTGAATTCTCATTACATGGGAATCCTATGTCGTTGGGTGCGTCCAGGTTGGAACTCGTTTTACTGTTGATCATATTGTTAACCATAGCTATGTAATGGAAGGGGTGATAGTCTATGTGAAGTAGTCTTGTTACAATATTAATAATGTTAAATTAAGCTACTTTCTATCTGTATAGACTGGTAATAATTTTATTCGAATTTATTTATAAACAAAAATTATTCTTGAAACGACTTAAACTAAATTTGTCTAATATCCAAAAGATTTCAACCTATTATAAACGAAAGTCTTTAAATTGTTCAACACCAATAATACAGTAGAATTAAATGAAGGAGTTGGTTTTCGGAATATAAATCCCGTATTTTGAAGTCTCTTTAAAACTCTTTAACTGCATGAATATTCCATATTTTTATAGGTTCAGGAAATAAACTCGTAATTTACAAAATTATTGTTTGATTTTTTAGGTTAAAATATAAGGCATTTTAATTGTTAAATTTGCTTGAGAAGCAAATTGTTTTGTGCTATAATGTATAATTAGGAAATTTTGAAAAAGATGAGCGCCCTGCTAAGGTAACATATGGAATCCTATCTTTATTCCTAAAATAATAAATAATTAAGGGTTTTGAGTTATATTTTGTAAATTTTAGCATTTTTATCTCAATTTTCTAAAAATGAACAACGAAATCTAATTTGGTCTTTATTAGATAATATCAAAATTAATCGGCTCCTAAATAAAAGATAACCTATCTATCTCATATAAACTAATTAATTGAGATTCTGGTCATGAATGGTTACCAAAGTGCCTCTGAAAAAATAATAACTTTGAACATTACTTTAGGAAAATTTGAAGTTACCAATGCATTTAACTCTTTATACCCTGTTTCAGCAAGAAGTTCTCTAATAACATGACATCCATTAATTCAGCATGCTTCAAGTAAGGTTCTCTTATTTTTCAATTACTGCAATAAAGGACATATTCTATTTTGACTAGGTATACAAAAGATTATACAAAATCTTAACAATAAATAAATCATCATTAAATATATGAAACCTTGATAATGATCTATGGAATATTAAGACAACGGGGAGATAGAGAACGAATGGCAAGTGTGGAGAGAAGTAAAACGCTTATAATATTTACTCCTAAGAGCTAGCTAGATATCTAAAAATCTGTGAAAATAGAAATGGGAACTAGGCAAACTACTTTCTTAAAAAATTGTTTATAACTTTGGTATCCTTATATATTTCGGGAAGTACTATATATCAATAGATACCTACAACTATTTTTTACCAGATCCCTAAGAATAACTTTCTGGTTTTCAAATATATATTACATAAGTTGAAACCTATTTTTTAAACCTAGAATACCCTGGGTCGAGTGGCAGGAGATGACTGGAACAATAATCTCATCTTTTTCTAATTTTTTAAGATAAGACGGAAAAATAGTAAAAAAAAAAATTTGTGCATATCCTGTAATGAAGATAACAAAAAAATTAAGAGAGGGGAAGAATGGATACAATGTGAAAGGTTTTCAGAATAATAAAACGGGACATGTGGAATTAATAAAACTCTACCCATGTGTATAGATTAATATTTTTTCAAATATAACTCCTATCATTAAATTATCAATTTTATTTAATATCCATGGGGTTTATTTGTCATTCTACCCCATATGGCTTGCTATCGAACCCGAGCAGGGTCATGATGGCAAAAAATTTATGCCACTAAATCTTAAATAGTTTGTTTTATAGCCTAATGTTTTTTATATCATATAATACAATTATTGAATTAAAACGAGATTAATTTATTACAAAAGCGCAAAATTTATGCAATCCGAACCCCGTTCCCTAATATAAAATATAAATATTATGATAACAAACGTAATTTTTTAAAATTGTTTTCTATAGGATCTTATTAATGTAACAAAAAAAGAATTACATATTTTACCACTTTGTCTCATTATGCATACTAACACTTTTATCTTTTCTTGTCAGATTATTTTTGATATTAAAATACCAAATGTGAGAAATTAAAATGAAATATAATGAAACAGGCTGAAAAAATTCTCTGCGTGATTATCTGGGACTATATAAGTGAAAAGGGGGTAGGGGTTGCTTTACTGGTTACATATTTATATTTTAAACTACATATTTTAGTTTACTAACCAAAAAATATGCTACTTTTCACAGAATATGAGTTTTAAAAAAATTGAGTAACCCTCATCAAAATCTTCCAATTAAGGTTATAGGTAATAAAATAAATGTAGAATTATAGGTCAACCATGAAGGGGGGGGGATATTTAGTCAACAAGCCTTCCAACTCATTGTTTTAAATTTAATAACCCAGACATTTTATTTGAGAAAATACAATGACCCCATTTTATTACATGTCACGAGACTGTAAAAAACATACATCTCATCATATATTATATAAATGCATTCTAACACTTTCTGCTTTATATTCTATATTATGTTAATATTTTATTCTAGGGTCTTGCTTGGATTTTTCACATTCCAACTTTTTTCTAAAAATATGAACTATTTTGTAATTGACAAAATATTGCTTATCTAGTATTTCAAAATAAAATTTAGTTGAAATGTATTCCTAATTGTGTTCATCAAATGAGCTGAACAATTTAGCATAATATAACTAATATATTGAAAATAAAAGGAAGACATTTATTTATATTAATATTTTTATTTAGCAAAGAAGGTTAGAATATCTAAAAAATTAAGATGAGTTTATAAGCTCCTTAATCTGCCACAAATACAATAAAAAATTATAGTGCATTTTGTATAAAATTATATTGCCAAATATGTATTATGAAATTTAATTAATAAATTTTTATTTATTGAATAACAATATAATTTATTAGAAAGATTTCACTTTAAAAATATTTATAATGTACATTTATCGGATAAACGATGATAAAAACATATATTAGAAATATATTAAAATTATATTACCAAATAAGGAAAATGAAAAGTATTATAAATTCTACAGGTGATACCTGCTGATTCCTAATAAACCCACCTGCCCATTATTAAAAATCATTTTTAACTCAATCGCCGGCCGGCCATTTTTTAAATTTTTTGTCCCACGGGCCCTATTGTAATGAATAAATTTATAGAACTTGGTTGGTTGAAAAAGTTTTATTAGGCATAAATCCACTTGCGTCATAATTTAGTATAGTGTTGTTAAATGGCAATTTGGGTCGAATTTTAAAAAGACCCGATTAAGAGGCTAAAATATTATCTGTAAACCTGAGAATTTGCTCATAGATTGCAGAAAGGCATGACCTTTATTGCCAAATCTTGAGGCTTACATAATATTATTTTGGCTAAAAAATCTTAATCAGGCCGTTTTTAAAAGTTGAACCAAATTGGGGAGTTTAACAAACCTAACTTCATATATATTAGGGGAGACTGGGGTTAGTCGAACCAATCTTTACAAAATTGGCTATGACTCCTATTTTTATATAAAAATAATATAAAAAATAATATATGATTGGATATCGAAAACTATATTCTATAAAGGTGTCTTATAAAAAATCTTAAGAATATAATCTTTTTTTTCTAATTATATTTTTTGTAAAAGTAAATATTTTGTTCAACAAGCCCCAATAGCGGGGTAAGGCAAACCACTTCAAGGGGCTTCCTAAATATTAGTTTTCTTAGGCCATAATAAATTGAAATGCATTTTTATTTATTTATAAGGATATGTATAGAATAATTTTATTGTTTTATTGTTTAAAATATCATAATACTTATAAATTGAAGCTAATTATATATAAAAATTGAAACTTAATTTTGGCTAATTTAATAAACATTTTGGACATATAAAAATATGAATTTTAAGGAGAGATTAAGATTTCTTAGCATAAATCCTAAATACCAATCATAAACAGCCATGAAATTGCTTTATCAAGATTTTAAAATTTTTTTCATTATTTACTGCCATAATTGAGGTGTATGGTTTAGCAAACCCCGCTAGCTCCAAATTGACAAATCATGATTAAAATAATATCTAGATTTGATAAATACTCATAAAACTTACCCAAATTATAGAAGAATGTTTAAACTTTGTAATAAAATTTAATTTACATATAAATGATTATATATTTTAACAAAAATTAAAATTCCGCTATGTAAAAATCTTTTAAAAATTTCAAAATTTTATTTTTTAAATAAAAATTTCAAAATTTTATTTTTTAAATAAAAATTTCAAAATTTTATTTTTTAAATAAAAATTTCAAAATTTTATTTTTTAAATAAAATTTTTAGTAATTAATTATTTCAAAATATTTTTTGTCCATAGATGTATACTAATGAAAACTATAGGATAAAATTTTAACCTTCTGGGTATTTAATTTTAAAATGAGATTAAGTGGTTTGTCAAGCCCCAGGGTTGACCTCCCAGTCTCCCCTATGTCATAGGCTTAGCAAGGTTTTGAACAAAGCTCTCAAACTTAAATCATTGATAACATTTTTTAATTTTTAAAAACCAAATTATGCCAAACATTCCAACATGTATACAATGCATGACCCGTAATTATCTGACAATTTACTATGAACTATTGAACTAACCTTATTTCTTATTATTAATTCATATCTTACATTTCATAAAAATTATGGTGTCTGAAATTGACAGGGTGGATACACTATACATGCTAAAAAAATTCCGGCAAAATCAAATCTTATAAAATTAAAAAAGGCTCATTTTATAAAATTTAAATTTTAAAATTCATTAAAAACCCGGGTCTATGAAACATAGTCCTTAATTTGCAAAACCCCCTATGACATATGTTTTAAATTAATTATAAGGTAAAAATATTTTTCATATTCATACACTAAATTTATTTTAGCATTTATTCTCCTATATTTTTAATTTTCTTAATCTTTCCATAAATGATAGGGGAAACAAGAGTACTAGGGATAAAGAAGCATGCAAAGATACTCGCAGGAATTTCCCATTGACTATATTTATAAGGTTTTTTATTGCTTTTATTTAAAATATAAATTATAAACATTAGGATGATAATCGATATTAATATAAATATTATAATATATATATTTTAAACAATTTATGAATAAAATTTTCAAATTGTGTGTCATCTTAGAATAAAATATTATTATAGACTCTAATATGATAAATATTTACCATAAATATTAAATTGCTTCACATTTTTTGAAATATTTTCGTAAATATCATTTTAAGCGAATAGAAATGCCACACCCCCCTCACTCCAATCTCACTTTTCCCTACAAATATAAACAAAAATATAAAAGAAAAATAAGCAAAAGTTATTAATTTTTAAAATGATTCCAAAATATTTAGAATAAAAGCATTTTTATAAAAAAAAGTGAAAAATCAATTATTTTTAAAAAATAAACATATTCAAAAGTATGCAATGTCTTAAAGATCTCCAATAAAATTTATGGGCATAAAACCAAAATAGTGTCCCCACCCTTCCCACCTTAATAAAATCCTGGCTATGCCTATGCATAACATGCGCAACGAAACCTAATTTATATTTCGGTAGCCATAAGGAAATTTAGTGCCCGCTTGTTTGACTATGGATTTACAGAGGTAGAATTATTTTAATTTTCTATCACATAGGCGACTGGTTTTTCTTGGGTAAAAAAAACATTATAATTTTTTATTAGAAGATTTCTGATTTTTAAAATAAAATATAATATGTCTATATGCCCATTATCCTTATTAAAATAAATGCTGGTTTCTTGAAGCTGACAAATAATATGTCTCAGGAGACACGAATATAATAACTAAGCAAATAATAAATATCGGTATGTTTGTATTATACTCGTAATTCATCATTCCTTTCGCCTTATATATGCAATCTTTAAATTTAATTTTCCAGAAGAGGGCAAAACTTTTAGATAACATAAATATTCTTTAAAATAATACATACAAAAAATTACGCTTAATTTTATCGAGGGAGGACAAATGCTTAGAGTGGCTCTGGGTGATCACATATGTTTCAATCAGAGTGAGTTTTATATCACATGATTAATTACTAGTGCTGTAAACATGCTCAACGTTCATTGACAAAAATCGAACTCGTTCTCGTTCAAAGTTCACATTCAAAAAAAGGGATGCACTCACGTTCATTCCAAAACTTTATGAATAATTTTTTTTTAAAATTTCATTTAATATTTATGTTAATATACTATATATTTTGTAACATAATTTAAAAGCCATTTAAAATTAATGTTTTAGTAAGGAATAAAGAAATATTTTTATTTATTAAAAAAAAAATTTCTTATTAATTTTTAATATAAAAACTTTTATAAATCATATAAAATTTAATTATTTATAAAATATATATAATACTTTAAATTGTATTCAACTACTAAAATATAAAACCCTTGATTAAAACTTAAAAATAAATTAGTTAATTTATGATGTCAACTGTAAAGAATATTTTATTTTAGCCATGGAAATAAATTCTGAATCAGATGATGATGATGATGATGAAATAACTACATCATGCTTAGGCTAATCTATAAAATAATAATAATCAGAATATGTTCGTCAAAAGAAAGGAAAGCATTCATGTCAAAGTTCGTCAAAAATAAAAGGACGTACTTATTTAAAAGAAAAACTTCGTAACGCATTCAAGAATGTGTTCATTTACAAAATTATTCATTAGTTTTTTCTTAAAATCATCTGGAGAGTGAGTGCATGGAGCCCAGAGTAAGGCACATCGGGATAAAATATAGTTTTTTACACTTATAAAACCTTTATTACCTAATGTGATATTAGATCTTTAGTGATTCCGTTAATATCCCTTATTAATGAAAAAATATTTTGTTATAAAGTATTTATATGAGCATATCAAAAACATAATTTGCTGAAAATAAATTGTAAATATCAGACGGTTAAGTTAGTCAGCTATGTCGAGATATTGGGTTTTCGTCAGAACTTTTATGAGAGATTTTACAAAATCTAGCCAGATGTGTCCTGACCTGCATCAAGATTTACTACCTGCTCTACCAAATATTTTTAATTCTAACTTTTGCTATTTTTCTTTCACACACTTATAGTGTATTGTATACATATTTGGGCGAGAGAATTGTTGAGGTTGGGTTGGAGGAAATTTTTTATTAACTTAAAATGATATTTACTAAAATAGTCAAATTTGTAAAAGAGGATTTCCCTTTATCCCCCCCCCCCCCCCATCGTCATCCACTTCTCCCTTCTTCGTCTATGCTAATAATATATGTTTAACATTTATTATTTAATTTATAAATCATCTTTTATACTAATATGAATAAATATTTAAATGAATATTAATGATATGTTTATAAAAATTTAATATGTAAAATTAGACATCCATAATTAGATGGTCGTAAACTTCATTTTAAAATTAGATTATGATATATTATCATAGAATAAAGTTAGAAATATTCTCATAATTTAAGGTTAAATACATTTATAAAAGATATTATATTATAAAATAAAATAATTTATGACAATATAGAATACAATTTACATCATTTTAAACAATTTTCAAGAAATATAAGATCTCTACTAAATATTAAAAAAATTTACATGATATATTTATTTATTCGGCCTTGTATATCTACAAATTTTAATATATAAAAAAGTTGCATTCAAGCAGGGATGTCTTGGTTTGCTAAATTGAGTAGTATAAACATGGTTACAATAGATAAGAAATTAGGTATGTGACATTACTTCACAATTTTTATAGAGTATGAATAATATATTCATATTTAGCAGAAACAAATAATTAATTATTCAATTTCAAATAATTCACATATTCGTTTTAAAACAATCTATATTTATAAATTAAAAATAAATATAAGGTTATATATTAAGAGCTATTAAATTTCCAATTTGTTGGGCTGAAGTTATTATAGCAGATTTTAATTGTATGTAAATAAAATCACTACAATTTGTCGGTAGATTAAATAACTGTTTTTACGATATAAGTTTAATTTAATATTGGCAATAAATTCATCATTTATTTCAAATAGTATATCATAACAGACATTATTTCTTGAGTATATTTATTGACAAACCTTCTATGCATTAAAATTGTAAATAAACCGTTAAAGTTATAGTATTCTACTAAATCACGAAACAATATTGAACTATGAATAGTCGATTATTTGTCATAAAAAATAATGCAAAAATGATACTACTAAAGACCAAATAGATAGGTCAAGATACATTAATAATATTTCTTTTAAAATTTTTTATAATATTCGTGTCGGGATTCAAATAAAATATTAACATATAATATAAATTTTGTAATCTTTTTTATTTACATATTACTAGTGCTGTAAAGTAATATTCAATAAAAGTAACACCGTTACTAACGGAGCTAACTTTTTTGAGAAAAAGGAATGACTGTTCTTTACTAGTTTTAAAGGGTAAGGTGTAACGCGTTTCTTTTTGAATAACGGTAAGGCAAAACATTACTCGCAATTTACTGTTACTTTAAATTTATTTTAAAAAATAAGAAAAAATTATTTAATCATAATATTTTTTTTCAATTTCATTCTATTTACTTAAATTTACAATTTCAAATATTCAAGGCGTTTAAAAAATACATATTCACTTTGTCTTAGATATAAATATTCTTTAGGATCTCCAGTGATTGTTTTAACTTTTTGCCTAAAGTTTTTGAATAAATTTTTTATAAATTTTATAAATAATTTTCATTTTATTTTATTTCAAAATCCTTTTTTTATGTAATAATCACTAAAATCAGCCCTCTGTCATTGGCAGCGGACTAGCTAAAATTATAAAATTAAAATAAATATAATTAATTCTATGACAAAAATTAAAATAAATTATAACTAAATTTACAATAATAATATTAAAAAATTTTGAGGAAGGTTGGCTACTTTAAACTAAATATCAAATATCATCAACTCGGTGTATGGATATTTATGGAATAAATATTTTAGTCCTCAATTGGTTCTATATTTTGTTACAAATTTAAGGTTAATTAGGAAGTATGAAAGCATAGATGTTCAGTAGGGGAGACTGGGGTTAGTCGAACCAATTTTTACAAAATTGGCTATAGCTATTGTTGTTTTATAGATAATATAAAAAATTATATATGATTGGATACCTAAAACTATACTCTATAAAGGTGCCTTATAAAAAATCTTAAAAATATATTTTTAAAATTTTATTTTTTGTAAAAGTGAAAATTTTGTTCAACAAGCCCCAATAGCGGGGTGAGACAAACCACTTCAAGGGGCTTCCTAAACCATTAGGTTTTTTAGGCCATAATAAATTGAAATGCATTTTTATTTATTAATAATGATATGTATAGAATAATTTTATTGTTTTATTGTTCAAAATATCATAATACTTATAAATTGAAGCTAATTATATATAAAAATTGATACTTAATTTTGGCTAATTTAATAAACATTTTTGACATAAAAAAATATGAATTTTAAGGAGAGATTAAGATTTCTTAGCATAAATCCTAAATACCAATCATAAACAGCCATGAAATTGCCTTTTCAAGATTTTGAAATTTTTTTCATTACTAACTGCCATAATTGACGTGTATGGTTTGGCAAACCCCGCTAGCTCTAAATTAACAAATCATGATTGAAATAATATCTAGATTTGATAAATACTCATAAAACTTACCCAAATTATAGAAGAATGTTTAAACTTTGTAATAAAATTTAATTTACATTCAAATGATTATATATTTTAATAAAAATTAAAATTCCGCTATGTAAAAATCTTTTGAAAATTTCATCAAAATTTTATTTCTTAAATAAAATTTTTAGTAATTAATTATTTCAAAATATAATTTGTCCATAGATGTATACTAATGAAAACTATAATAGGATAAAATTTTAACCTTCTGGTGTATTTAATTTTAAAATGAGATTAAGTGGTTTGCCAAGCCCCGGGGTTTACCTAACCCCAGTCTCCCCTACTATTAATTAGTGTATGAAACTCTTTATAAATAGTCTTTAAATATTCTTGGTTGATTCACAAATATCTATATTGATTTGTGATTTAATTAGTTGAAATGTAAAATAATATAATTCAAGCAATGCCAATATCCCTTATTTATTTATATTTCTTAATTCATTTCCCCATTTCGGATGTCCTTTATATGGGTTAGGGTTATTCAACATATATTTATGCATCAAAATCAATTGAATGTAAGAATAATATCTAAAAATGAATTTTGGATACACTGATATAAATAACCAAAAAATTTCAAAATAAAAAAAGTGATTCTCACATTTATACTTTATTTGCCCAACTCTATTTATTAAATTTCAATAATAAATTAATTTTTTAAAAGCCAAATTTTGACTTTGGACGCATTCCCTAAAAATTTAAAAATTTTATCTTTTAAAAATTCTTTATACTATGCCAAATAAATGGTGATTTTTCTTCTTAGCATTAAATATCATATGGATATACTTTTTACCTCAAAATATTCCTTATATTAAATCAGAAGGTTTAAAAATTTATAGATTGACAAAAAATTATCAAAGATTAATAATATTACAATTACACTTCAAAAAAAATACTCATAAAAAAATAACATATTGTTTAGTTAAATTAAGCTACCGACCCAGGTTAAGAAAAATTTTATTGTAATATAATTTTTAAAATTTGATGAATTTAAATTTTTATTTAAACATAAACAAAATATGTAAAGGAAGTTAACAGTCTCTTTACTAACCTAAAATTTATTATCAGTTATAATTATAGTACATTTGGTTTATCTATTTATATTATTAAAATAGTTTAATGTTTAAATTCTATAACATTATAGAGTAAGGTTTAAACGGTAAAACTAGCCTTCTAACATAATGAAATAAATATAGATGTTAATGTTAAAGTCTTATATTTAAATATACTGAACATTCAATATATGGTAAAAGTTTCAGTTAGCTCAAAAATAGTATTTTTACTTTTTATAATCATAAAATAAAAATTTTTTTAAGGATTTTCTTATAAAAAATATATTAAATTATTTGTTGATTGTTAAATAAGATATGTATTTAATTTTATTACTTTAGATCCAAAATTGTTGCTTTATCCCATAAGGTTTTATGAAATATTAATCTCTTCTAAAAGATACGCAATAATTATAATTAATACATAATTAAATAGGACTATTAAGTAATTTATAATTTAGCAATATATGATCATTAAATTTTTGTAGAAAAATAAATTTTAAAAATTAGGAAGAAAATTTATATATGATATTTATTAATTATTTAACAAAACATTAATAAGTTCAAAATAATATATTTTTTAATATATTTTTTTCAAATAATTTTCAAAAATATTTATATTCGTTAAAAATTTTTTTTTAATAAAATACAGAAATTTAAATCCTAAGACAAATTTATATGCATGCTAATTAATTATTGCTAAATAATAATTAACCAAGTTTTGGAAAAGATTTAGATAAGTGTAATGGAAAATTATATAAATAAAACCAAATATTTGACATTAAATAAAAAATTAATTCAATTCAAAAATTTGATCAAATTAATATATTTTTTAATTAATAAAAGGGATAGTGAACCATTTAAAAAATTCTTCTTAAAATTTTTTTTTTTAAAAAAATCAAAATCAAAATTTGAATTTAAAATAAATAGTTTATTTCAGACGAATAATAAAAATAAATTGAACTTATATTTTAATTAAATATAATCAATTAATAAAATAATTGGGATATGGAATCCATGGGAATTTGGAGTATCTCAATTCTATATAATTTACTTAGGGGCTATTTTAGAAATCTTATTTGACCAGAAATGGCGGGCATCTAATGTTTTTACAATAATTATAAAAATTAGTGTATAATTGTGATAAAAAAATTACAATTTATTAAATGATGTGTTAATGGGTAATGTTTAAACATATAGCCAAGGTAAAACTAAATTCCTGGTCGGTGAGTTCCAAGCCACTACAGAAATATTGATAGTGATAATATACTTATATAAAATTTAAATGATTGCTGAATGCCTTTTACGATAAAATTTGGCGTATTTTTTTAGGGGGGGGGGGTGAATACATCATCTTGTATTAACTTATGAGGGGATAGAATGCTCTGATTTAGTATACATATAAAGGCATTTAAAAATAATATATAGGCAAATATTATATGGCAATTGGTGGCAATTTCGATTTAAAAGAAATAAGAAGCAGAATCGAACGAATGACTGTGTAAAATATTTAAATTAATGTGCAATTGAAGATTTAAATCAAGAAATTTATATTTTAATATTTTCGAGTTATAATCTTAAAATAAAATACTATAAAACCAGTTAACACAAGATATATGGTGAGTAAAGGCATACCAGATATTTACTGACAGGGAACTTCTAACTCAAAAAATTAAAGTTCGTGCAATGATTTAAATTAAATTTTATAATTTAAGAATTGATGTTGAATTTGTTCAATTAAATCGACTTTTAAACCTCTTTTATTTTCAAAATATTCCCAGCCTTACCATTTCCCCCCTTTGTAATTTTTTTAGGTTAATATTTAAAAACCAATTCCACCTGAACTTCAATCTGAATCGTTTAAACTCAATTGCAACTTGAATCCTGCTAAAATTTTAAATAATGTTTTTATCCAAGGGTATAAACCGCTTGTAAACTACCCATTTAAAATGTTTTATAGTTAAAATTTCAATTTTGAGTCAATTTTGGCTTATTTTTTCAAAATACTAATTTAGTCTCTAAAATTAATATATGCTTTGTAAAATTTAAAACTTATTTTAAATATTTCAATATTTATTACTTTATAATACTATTCGAAAAAAAAGACTAAAAAAAATTAACAATTTAATCGATAAGTATATTATGATTTATTTGATATTAAAAAATGCTTTTATTTTTAACTTTATAGAATTTTTAAATATATACCAATAAATTACACCTGTATACTAAAATAAAAATCATGAGACAAGTGTACAAAAATAATTTTTTAAAAAAAATACATAATGATAAACAGCTCAATTTTTTTTATAAGGGCTAGCACAATATTTTAGACCAACAAAATTACCCAAGCCTGAAAATTTTTCTCATAGATTTAAAATAGGTAAAATCGAACCATTTAACAACACTAATATTAGTGATGTTGTTTGTTAAACGGCTATATTTAAACCTTTTAAAAACAGCTAACTTAATATTTTATCCAGAAAAATATTTCACAGTCTCAAGATTTTGCTTATAGATGGCTTAAAGGTTTGGACATCTAATAGCGAAATATAATGGTTAAGGCAATATTTCTCTGGCTAAAATATTAAGATAGACGTTTTTAAAAAGCGAAATCTAGTGTTTAAGGCAATATTTCTCTGGCTAAAATATTAGGATAGCGGTTTTTAAAAATCGGATGCGAGCCAGAAATAATAACTTATAAAAGATGGAAGTTTTTCACATTTAAAATTATTTATTTTTAAAAGGCACGATATTTTTCCTTTCAAGTTTAGAATTTCATTTTCAATTTTTTGGATAATGAATGGTAAATCATGTTAACAATTTTTTCCCAATAAAAAATTTTGTTTTAAAAGAAAAATTTCTCTACATTTCCTCTTCGTTGATTTTCATTTTATTCCCTCCAAAAAATAAAAAAAAAATTTGGAAAATTAATTTAGAAAAAGGGAAAAAAAATTAACCTTTAGATTTTTTACTAGGCTAGAAATTATTTGAATTGATAAATTTCAAATTCAGAAAGCGAAAAAATTATACAATTTATATTTTGCAAATGGCTAAATATGTAAATTAAATATATATTTATTCCACTTGAATGAAAGGATATAAATAAATTAGATTAGAATAATAAATACTTCTAAAAAAACTGTTAGCAAATGTTGGAAATCAGAATAAGTAGTGTAGTGCTTGAAAAATTATCTGAAATTTTTAGAAGAGGTGATGTATACATTAGTGATCTGCATCGGGCCTAATTTTTCAAGCCCGGCCCGGCTCGAAATTCTTTTAAAAAGTTTTGCCGACCCGGCCCGAACCCGAAATTTTATTAAAAAGTTTTGCCGGCCCGGCCCGAAATTTATTATTAATAATTTGCCAGCCCGGCCAGGCCCGAATTTATTTAAATATAGAAATTAATTTTTATAATTACTTAGAATAAAAGACATATGTTATATAGAGTTTAGTTTCAATAAATTAAATAAAAAATTTTTATTTTACATAAAAAATTCAATATAAAATTGTTAAATTTAGATATATTTAATAAAATTTCCAAGGTTTGACCTGACCCGGCCCGAAATTTTTTTAAAAATATTAGGCCCGGCCCGAAATTTTTGTAAAAATATTAAGCCCGGCCCGATATTTTTTTAAAATTATTAGGCCAGGCCCAAAATTTTTTTAAAATTATTAGGCCCGGCCAGACCCAAAATTTTTTTAAAAATATTAGGCCCGGCCCGGCCCGAACCCGATTATTAAATTGAATTAGGCCCGAGTCCTGCCCGGGCCTAACTTTGCAGATCTCTAGTACACATACTGGCATACATCTCATGCAAAATCAGATTTTTAAACAACAGGCTCTTAAAATTGAAATCAATCGACAAAATCATTCATTGATAATTTCGAAAATCTCACTTTATCAAATTATTCCAGTATGAGAATAGGGCCTAATATTCTATAAATTAGAGACAATATTTTTCAGACATTATAGATATACATTGCCCTGATATCCAATATTATCTATAAAATAAACATCGATTAAAGAAATATCACCTAAAATAGGTTTATAATTTATTCTTTTATGAATCTAGTATTATACATGAAAAGAACAAGGCGGGATAATCAATTGTAAGTGTAAGTTTTATCTATAGATCCAATTTATGTTTTAGATATGATGTGCAGAGTATAAATTTATTATTCCTTTTATTTTATAGCAATGTAATGCTTTTTTTTCAAAAAAATTTAAAACAATGTTGGCAAAGTAAATTCAAATTCTTTGTAAATATTCAAATCCAGGGGCAATATAAAAATCTATTAATTATTATTTTTTAATATGAAAATTAAAAAGTTCAAATTTTTCCCACATACGCAATAAGGATTAACTTACTTACTCTTTTATAAATTAGATTTTTACAGCAACCGCCCTCTTTATTTTATACCATTATTTTGATGGTTTTTTTATAATGATAATAATTAAATGCAATATATCATTTTCATAAATTCATTATATGACTTGGAAGTCATCCGGGAAATTAAGCAAGGGGATTTTAAGGTCCTATTAAAAATTTATTCTACTGGGAAGAGAATAATAAATAATCTTTCATTATTTTATTAACATTATATTAGAATAAACTTTATTTTTATTTGCATGTCTTTATAGTCCTATTTTTTTAATTTGTCATTATTTAGGATTATTAAAATGAAAATTTAAAAGAAAACGATTATTATATAGTTCAAGTTGTTATTTTTAAAATCTAAAATATGTTGCTAAGGACAATCAATAATGACTTTTATTTGTATTAATTTTTAATTTTTAATTTTACTTTTATAGTTATATATTGTAATTAAGTCCAATGGCTTACTTATTATATTTAAAAAAAATATCGAATCCATATCTTTCCAAAAAAAAATGGAACTCGGTATAAAATCGATTTTTTTTTACAATTGAGGTTCGCGATCGCCATTTCTATCTTATTTATACCGATAAAAAAATATAGAGATTTTTTCATTTAATCGCTTATAAAGTGTAAATTTCCTTTTTGATTTTATTTAAATTGCAAAGAGAAATAAATAATTTGAAAATATTGCGAAAAATTAAAATTTTTAAATTCTATTTTTAAACAAAATGGTAGTAATAATGTAATTATACATCTTTAATCGAAAATTAATCCTTCCCTATTTTAATTGGTTTTTAAAAAGGATATCCAATACTATATCCAACAAACTAGCATGTTTAAATTATATTTTAGAATTAGCGATTTTCAATGCAATAAAAAGTGTTACAGGCGTTAATCACTGAAAAGCTTTATTGACACAAAATATAGTTTATATTGTCAATTTAACAAAAATTAAAAGGCGTTGAAATAGCATCTGAATTGGGCATTCAGTCCCTGAAGATGATAAGGGTTGATATACGATGGGTGTCTAGCAGTCTTTGCTAAGTCAATTTGGAATAACTAAGAAACTCTCTATACGGATTTCAAAAATTGAGCAAATTCTAGCATAAGGAAAAATTTAATGGGCTGTCCATCCTATTAGAAGGTAGTAAATTCTTTTTAGATCTCGCGATATATGATATTCTATTTGAATTATCCAATCCTCTCTGAAGCTTCAATCAAGAACAATCAGTTTATCTAAAGCTGAAAAATCAATAAAGCAAATGATTTATGTTCTAAAATCGTTTAAGGATATGCCTGGTATGTTCTAAATCTATCTTATAATTTCTAAATAAATGTTTAATTAGCATTTCTAAAGGAGAACATATTAGCTCAAGAAGCTGATAAATTGATAATCTAGTATCAATGGAAATCAATTCATTAATGACTCAATATACAATATGCAAAATATCTTAATGGATGATAATTCCAATAACTCTACTAATTAAAAATACTATATAAATTATACAGTTTTATCTATTCAGCTAACTTATTATATGGATAGAAAACGATAACGGGCTAGCTGACCCTCAAATTCGTTATGGGGAAAAGCAAATTAAACGACTTTATTTCCAATTGAGCTCAATGTAGATACCGCAATAAATGGGATGAGGCAATCTAGTGTTTATAAAAATGAAAGTAATAAATGCTTCCTCAGTAAGTTGATCTATATATTAATAGGTGACCGTAATTCACAGGTCTGCATTCTGCAAACAATAACCAATCAGGAATTGAGTGGATAACGTTATTAATAATATTTAAAAAGAATGGCTATGGCGAATATTGTGGTTTTTTCACTTTCGTTAATGTATTTTTATATATGTCATCTCTTACATAATAAAAGCCTTGTCTTTTTTGTCATATATGATAATCTTTTATAAAGATACTATGTATTTATATGAATTCAATATATTTTCAATTCTTTAAATATTTGATTTGGGCAAAAAAAATCCTCGGCAATATACAAGACTAATTCTTAAAATCTTGTTTTTTTCTCATTGGAAATATCTGAAGTATATTTTTTGGTAAAATTTTTAATATTATTTCATGTATAAAATTTTATTAATGTATCAAGCAGGAAGACATTTATTAGGTCATAAATTTCAAATACATATATATGTCGTATGGGGATTCGGAATCCGTTGGGATTCGGAATCTCTTGATTTTAAATCCTTTACAGAGGGCGATTTAAAAAATTTTAAAATTCGGTTTAATCGGAAATGTATTTTAGCATGTGTAGAGTATTTACCCTAGAAATTTCAGCCAATTTCAGCCATAGACATTTTAGTATTTTTTAATTTATATGAAAAATCCACATAAAAATTAATATAAATTAGAAGTAGTTCTAAAGTTTGGCAAAATTGGCTGAAATTATAGGGTAAATACTCTACACATGCCAGAATACATTTCCATCGGATTTTAAAATTTTTTAAATCGCCCTAGGTAAAGGATTTTTAAATCAAGAGATTCCGAATCCCCACGGATTCCGAATCCCCATACGACATATATATAAATTTATTCAAATGATTTGTTATTGTGCACATAAAATATTTTTAGATATTATGAAATCGACGAGTAGATAACCCGTCAAGAAAGACTAGTGATTCCGAATTTTCTCCTTTATTTGATGTATGAATCAGATATTTTCTTATCTAATGAGGTTGTGAGTCACAAATTTATTTTATTGTCGAAAGGCAAGTCCTAAATTTTCGTTAATTTTTATTAAATATAAATTTAGTATTTACAATAATAACAAATAATTGAAACATATTTGTAAATATAATAATAAGAAAATTTTTTCAGATATTAAGAAATCGATATAATAAATAATCTAATATATATAATCTCCATAATCATAACACGATCGTTTTCGTATCTCCCTAATGTATTTTAAATTTAAGGAGACTACATAGTGTAATGTTAATTTTTTGCTCTCTACGAGAATCGAACTCGAGCCTCCCGTTTCAAAGGCATATGCTTTACCGTATGCACCAACTAGAATATAAATAAATTTGAAATATTAATTATACATGTTGAAGGGTAATTATTTAGTTTGTGTGTATGGTATAAAATAACTTTATTAATAAATTTTATATAAATATTAAAATTTAAGAGTAAAAGAGGTAAAATTGTTGCAATGTATACTGTGAGCATGTATTAGAAATATCAAAATTTAAAAATGTGATGGAAATCATATTGAATAAAATTTAAAATAGAGGTGCTTTAAGATTTTTGAATTTTAAATATGGGTTATAGATTGGTCTGAAATTTTTTTGCAGACTTAGCCAGGCCTGATCAAAAAACCATGGGCTGAAGGGTAATTATTTAGTTTGTGTATATGGTATTAAATATACTTTATTAATTAATAAATTTTATATAAATATTAAAATTTAAGAGTAAAAAAGGTAAAATTGTTGCAATGTATACTGTGAGCATGTATTAGAAATATCAAAATTTAAAAATGTGACAGATTTAATTCTTATAAACCCCTTACATCAGACCTATTTTTCTGGATCAAAATAAATTATTTGGGTTTTACTGGGCTTGGGAAATATTTTTCACCATTAATATGGACTTGGACATAGCTTGAGACATTGTCCCAAAACAAATTTTTTTGCAGGCCTGGGCTTGACCTGATCAAAATACCAATCTGAATTTTGATTGTATTTTTAAATTCATTATGATTATTTAAATATTTTATTTCAGTTCTTAACTACCAAAATTATTATGATCTTTCATTGGGCTTGGAAGAATTTTTCATAATTAATATGGCTTTGGACTTTGCCTGGGAATTTTTTTTAATATTAAATATTAGGTATAAGTAATCAGTAATATTTAATAAATAATATTGGTATTATCAAGTAAATGCTTTAAATTTATTTTTACTCAAACCATAGCACTTAGTTTTAATGGATTAAACCTGGCATGAAGGGATGAGGGGGTAAGAAGAATAAAAATTGGATATTATTTTCAAATAACAGGTAACATGCATAAAAATAAGAAGAAAATTTTCCTTTCCCGTCATTTTTGACAGGCTATTTACTAGTATATTTATAAATACTTTCAATTATATTTTCATATTGAAGGTAATTGTTAAGGAATCACCTCTGCTTGTTATTTTATAGTAATATATTTTTAAAAATACAATTATGAGATACATTCTTTATATTTTTTTCAATATATTTCAATTTTTATATAACTTTTTAAATAGCTATTTTATATAATAATATGTTGTATTTTATATGAAATTCTTTGAATATTTTAAAATAAATTTTAAAATCTTTGTCTCAAATTCTTATAAGAACAAAAATTCTCCTCTATTTTTGTAACTTTTAGCATGCCTCCTGTTATTTTTTTCGGAGTAACCACTTATTCAAAGTTAGCACAAATTTGCTGCTAATTATAGCTGTATTTATTTTTGTATTATCCGCGGCGAATTCGCGAAAACTGTTAATAAGGGCTTACCCTGCGTACACAGTTAGCCCGAATTTATGGCAAAGTATATAAAATATGCCTTATTTTGGTATATTTTAATATAATTCGCCGCGAATTCCCACTAATTATGAATGTACGGTAATAGCATGCCCCCGCCACAAATTTTTTGATTAAAACACTGAAAATTAGTTACATAACTCATTTCTCTTAATTCTGGAATATTAAAACGATATAACAAATTAATTGAACTAAGATATCCTTTAAAAAACGGTCACTATTAGATCAAGAATTCATTAAATTTATTCATACATTAATTTCCCTGAAATCTCAATCATATTGTGAGAGAATTAAGGTATTAAACATTTAAGGAGAATTTTACGATGTTTCAAAATAAAAAAAAGAAGATATGATATGAGTTATATTCTAAAGACACTTACCCAACCGTTAACCTTCACTAATCTAGTTGAAAGTGTAGCTTTAACTTAACAGAATGACGATAATTTAAAACTTATATATATATATTAATATAATATAATGTTAGAATATAACTTAAAATATGCGGGCTTTTCATTACATTGACACTGAATTTGTATTGTAAATGTATACTCAATAATTTTAATATATTTTTTTTAAATAGGACTTTTTAAAATATTTTTTAATAAAGAAAGAAAAATTTCCTTAAAGAAAGAAACTCATATCATGAATATTTATAATAAAAAATCAAATATATTTTATTTTCTACTTAACTAAACTAACTTTTTATATTGTTTTAATATTAAATGGTAAAAAAATTGGAAGATTTTTATCTATTTCACATAATATGTATTATAATATTATTCAAACAATTTTTTTTATATTATAATCTTTACTTAAAATTTACTTCAAACTTAGGAGTTAAAATTAAACAGAGGTTTGCATAAATTTATTAAGAATATATACATATATTTTTATTTTTAACTTTATAGTCTATATTAAAAATCAAAAATTTTATAGCAAAATGAAATCTTTACATGTTAAGCTTTATAGTCAAATTTAAAAAAAAAATTATTAATACATATACCAATATCCTTTTGATTTTTCATTATTTATATTTTCCCCCCCTATTTTTCAAATTAGATATTCTTTTTAGTACAAAAAAATATCCATTCATTTAAATAAAATTAAAAAATTGATTTTTAAATATAAAAAAAGAGGTTATTTATATTTATAATTCTATATTTAAAAAAAACAATGAATGTTAACTTGAGAATTGTTATATGATTCATATTTTTTTTTTGAAAAGATGATGTAAATATTAAAGAAGGGTAATGCATAATATTTTTATAAAATTTTTAGGAAAAAAGAATTTAAAAAAAATAAATTCTAAAAGGATAAAGCGGCTAATATTATAAGAATATGAATACTCTTTTTTGCATTGATTAAGTAAATTGGTCCTCATGTAACTAACATGGCCCACAATAATTCCCTGGAAAAATTCCCCTATTAATTTTTCAAAATAACCCTCGGCCCTTCTCAGAAAAAAAAATAATTAGAGGTTTTTTCAGGGAATTATCTTTTCTTACTATTTATTATAGGGCCACTCGTTAGTGGTTATGGGGGAGAAGGGGGGGGGGGTATTTTTTAAAAATATAAAGAGAAGTTGGACCACGTTTAGTCGGATTGTGAGATTTTTATGATAACTCAATATATTATTATATTTAGTAAATCATTATCTCTCTGTAGCCTAAATAGCTGTTTGGTGTTAAAATATTTGATGACACATATGACCATACATATAATATACATCATAAATTCAACTAACTAAAAATAATAATTTTTTAAAAAAACATAAATATAGTAAGGGGAAAAATTTAATTTATTTTTGGTAAAAAATGAAACTTATTAAAAGCTTTTGATAATGTATGTATATTCACGTAATGTTTTGACAACAATTCATAAAGTTTAAACTCACATATTTTAGTCAGAATGATAAGCCTAAATGTTAACAGTTACATTTAGTAGTTATATTTTTTAATATATATAATTAATTTATTAAATAAAAACATTTTTCATGATGATGATAAATATATAGAGGATAGAAATAACAGAGATTAAAAATGATATATTATACTTGCTAAGTATTTTGAAAATCAAATATTTTTGTTTTACAAATGCTTATTCTTTATATTATTTACTTGGAGCAAATATCGTTTATAAAAATGGATAGGCCAAAAGAAAAGATATTGAAAATCAACTTATTCTAAAAAATTAAAATGCATATAAATTATAGAAGAAATCCAAAGTCATTTAGTAAATTTAATAGATAATGTTTATTAGAGGCAGGGATTTGTTACAAGGGAAACTAAAAACTAGTTACCAACCAATCTATAGAATTCATTATCCTGACAAAACCTTTATTCCACATTGCTATTCCTATCGTGTTACCTTGTTTAGAATGTAAACTATTCCTTGCGCTTTTATCTCTTAAGCCACACTCTTAGAAGTAATATACACACTAAATAGACACATGGTACACAAATTCTATCTGAATATCTATTTAAAATATTAAATCTATTCTCTATCATTGTCTATTGATCATCTAAGATTTGGTTGATCTAAAATTTGAAATGTGCGATACAATGCACAATTTTCTAGAGGAAGATGCTGATGATGATTTAAAAAAAGGATCACATAAGGCAGTAGAAATAATGTTATAGGGAAAAAAAGATTATATATTAATGAGTTCATAATTAACTAGAATCTTCTATCTGTAAAAAGGAGAACGCTTGACCTCGAGAAGGACCAGAAAGCATAATTCTGATGACAAACGGGATCTCTGGTTCGGTTAAAGTGATATTAGGTTATTTTCTTTGTAAATAAGTTTATGGGATATGGGAAAGCTAAATACCGTCGTTCCCATATATATAAAACTGCTTCATAATATCAGCTTAATATTAATCAGAGACCTGAAGGCCCGGCCCTAAGCCCGGATTTTAAATTTTTAAAATATACCCGGGCCGGGCCTGAAAATTTTTTTTAAAAAAAATCCAGGCCGGGCTCCCAATATATTTTTTTTAAATATCCGGGCCGGGCCTAAAATTTTTAAACCCGGGCCTGGCCGTAAAAAATTTTTGAAAAAAAAATCCGGGCCGGGTCGGGCCAAAAATTTTTTAATCTGGGTCGGGCCATACAAATGGTACCTTTGCAGGTCTCTGATATTAATTATAGCATAGTTAACATATAGCAATACTAAACAAGAAACAAAATTTGCTAAACAGCGATCATTTATTTTAAAATCTATTAAGGACCCATTTTTATATATTTAAGAGATCGAATCACGCATTCACTTCCTATATTCTATATATTATCCCCTCTAGAAAAAGAACAAATATATGGCGTCAGAAATAAGGGTTCTTATTGAATTCGAACCTGGAACTATCGGATTGAGATACACACTCAACCAACTAGGCCACATAAACTTTTCGAAAATGACTATTTTTTAAAATATAAATATTATAAATAAATATTGGTTATCTTGACAGTATCATGTGGGTTCATTTATGTAATATTTAACATTAACCAAATCCATGGAATAAATCGAAGACTTAGTAAACTTTAATAGTGATAGTAATCATTAGTCCTGTATACCGCATCTTTATGAGGAATATTTTGACCATAAATTTTTTGCTCTCAACCATTTTATAAGCTTACCCCCATAAATTATTATGGGAAAAAATGACATCTACCCCCAAGATTTGATTTATTATAATAATTATTTTAAAATTTATTGATTAATGCCATCTGTATAAACTAAATTGGGGAATTTTATAATGACTCAGCCGGTAAGCCCTACATCGATTTGTTTTGCCAAACAATGTGCAGAATATATACCTCGAGTGCATCTGTCCTAGCATAGCATCATAGGATATAATAAATTGGGGAAAAATTGTGTTTATATTATTTGATTAAATCTTTATCGAGAACGATGGATTATTCAAAATATTCGATTACCATTTTGACATCTTATTTGGTAAAAAAAAAAAATTAGTCATTGGGTTTATTTTTGATCTAGCTCGGTACAAAAATAACATAATTTTATTAAGTGTATTTATAAAAAATAAAGTTCAATCCATCTTGAAGGGGGGGGGGGGGGTTCTTTGACTTTTCCTTAAGTAAGATTTCTTTTCGGGCTACCCGTAAAAAAACTAAAAAAATTGCTACCAGCGAAAGAATTTCTCCTAAATATTTCATATTAATGTGATGATTAAGATGAAATGAATGCAAGGTGCGATATAGGCCAAGAAGATATATTCCAAACATTTTAATTCAGGTCAGTTATAGGTGTGCAAAAGTGAAGTTAAAAGGCAACTTAAGCAACTATAATTGCAGAAATGTTGCTGGATCGCTTCAGATCCTGGTTTTAAATTGAAGACTGACTTGTTTGGGTAAACTTTGTGAATGTTTTCATTTAGTTCGGGAAATGGTTTCATATTATTCTTTTGCCAAGCAAATACAAGATTCGGATCTAGTATTTAACAAGGCGCAAGTAAAATTGCTAGGTGGGGCATTGAAAAAGTGAGAGGTGAGTAAATGTTTGGTACCTGCAGGTGATAATGACATATCAGAAGGTACAGACAAATATTTCTATTATAGATAGAGAAGATAAAAGTTTCCAAAAGGAAAATTAAACAATAGCATAGCTATCAAAATAAGTAGCCATAATATAAATGCATTTATAGTACTACAGCCTAACCTTGTTTGCCGGAAACCAAGGGTGGTATTTTTGAATAAATTATGACTTAAACTTACCCATAATATGATGAGGTGAAGAAATATTATGAGTTGTTGGCCGACCCATATGCCTTTATAAAAAGGGTGGAAAAACAACATCTGTTTGGATGTGTATAATATATAATGAATACCAAAAGAAACTAAGCCAATATTTATTGGTTGTGACCGCTTATTTGAAGACGAAATTTATCGAGAAAGAGTACCAATCAAATTTATGGCAAAATTACTTCCAATTTATTACCAAATATGAATCCAAAAAATTATTATAAATTTTGTAAGGATTTTTTAAAAAAAAGAATGATTATCATTACATTTCGTTCCCTTTTATAGGAGAATTCCTAACTGTAAAAAAAAATATATAAAATAACAAATTTATACATTTCTTTAAAATTAAAAACCAAAAAATCATGTTGAAAAATTATTTTTATCACTAAAAATAAAAACTATATAAATTAAAAATAAACTCAAAAATCAAAATATACAGGATGATTTTACAAAAATCTAATTTATACATCTAAATATAAAAATATAACTTCAAAATTAAAACATATGATGATTTTACAAAAATCTAATTTATACGTCTAACTATAAAAACATAAATCGTGACTGATTACATTTAAAATTCAAATCATCACTAACAAGGAAATATTTTGCAGTTCGAAACTTTCCTATCGCCTAATATCACATTATAATCTTTCGTGTTAAGTTCTTGGTTTATAACCTCCTATATTTTATCTTTTCTTTTTACCAATCCTCTTTTCTCTTGACATAATGCTCTTTATCTGCTCTTTTCTAATTAATAATAATTTAAGAAAAGAGTTTCCCCAAGAAATTTCCTTTCTTAATTTTCCTCGATATTATAATTTTTTTCAATTCCTCTGAACTAAACTTTATCTTTTTAATTTTCTAGATTTTATCCGTTTTACTTAGTTTCTATTAAAAAAAATTATTTAAAAATTTTAATTTTTTTTTTTAAAATTTCTTTTTTGAAATTTAAATTTTTTTATTTCCCAGGACTGATTTTCTTTAAAAAAAAGAATTAAATTTAACAATATACAATGTTTATATTATATATAAATATGACCCAAAAAACGCATTATGGAGAATTTTGAATCTTTTTATTATTAATAATATTTATGTTAAATTTCAAAATTAATTAAATAATTTTATCTAAATTTAAACAATTGAAAATAAAAATTTCATACTTTATATTAGCTCTTGATATGAAAATGATAATATGAATAATAAATTAGTAAGATCATTAAAGATCATGATTTTTTTTATTTTAAAAAGTTATCTTTTATTTTGCAAAGTTCGTAATCCTTCATAGACGTATAAACGATAGATCGAGTTAAACGCAAAATTTAAATTAAATGAACTTATGTATACACAAATTCAAGTAAGTGTAAATTTTATGGAATATGATTACATCCCGGTTATTGTAAAACCGTATCATTCTTATTTTGCTTTCGCTCTCTATCTAACTTTTGCACATAACTGGGAACCGTTTTCACAGCGTCCGTCTCATTTGTTAAAGGAATGCTTGACGCGTAAGGCGTCTCGAATCCTTTTGACGATAGATTTTGTTAGAAAACATGGTGTGAGTAAATTTCGCGGATCCATTTTTTCTGATATATTTATGGTAGAGAATCCTATTTGAATTTAAGTTAATTATAGGTTTGGGTTTCTTACGGATGCCATCAAGATTATTATCTAAAAAATTATTTTTAGTTTTTCTTGATACAAAACCTTTAAATAACATGATAGCCAAAAAGGGTAAAATTTTGATAAATAATTCTCTCAAAAAATGGCATAGGGCCCATAATTGTTTAAAA
Source organism: Gordionus sp. m RMFG-2023 (assembly GCF_954871325.1). NCBI lineage: Eukaryota > Metazoa > Nematomorpha > Gordioida > Chordodea > Parachordodidae > Gordionus > Gordionus sp. m RMFG-2023. The sequence goes on from NC_088779.1 coordinate 10,509,366, forward strand.
GTGCTCTCTCAGAATACTGTAATTGTATAAATATTTAGAAACAACGAATTTTATTTTAAAAAAATAGTAATTAGAGGAATAAAGAAATTTAGATGTAAAATAAAAAAAAATTAATACAAAAGTAAATTAAAAGTAATGAGAAGCGAATGTTAAATGATTCATTGATATAATTAAATTTATTTTAAAAAATTTTGTCTCCCCCCGGTTTATGTCCGACAGGGCACAGATTTATCAATTCATATCACTACAGTTTCGGGTCTGCAGGTCTCTCATAAAAATAATTAGAGGGTATATCTAGTGTTGTTAAACGGCTCATTTTGAGCAGATTTTATTATATGGCTAACTCAATGTTTTAGCCAGAATAATAGTGCGCTTAAGTCTAGAGATTTCTATAATATATGTCTAGACTTCTATGAGCAAAATCTTCAGGCTTGCGTAATATTTTTCTGGATAAAATATTGAGTTAGCCGTTTTCAAAAATCGGCTCAAAACGAGCCGTTTAACAACACTAGGTATATCTTTTAACCTTGTATTAAAATATATCAAAACAATACCATAGTAGACCTGGAATTATAAATATTCGTTATAATGTCAAACTAGGTTCAATTATTAATTTTTTTTAGTTTAACACCAGAAACTATTTTTCTTAAAAAATTCTTTGCAGGTCCAATAATAGAAATCGGGCTGAACTGAGGCAATCAAATTTGACTCATATTTTCGACCTTAAATAAGCTTTATCAATAATAATAGGAATAAGAAGGTATATTTATTTTGTTAAATATAATTTAGCATATAATATATAAGGATGTTTGTCGAAAGATAAGAAAAAGATAAATTATGGCCTCAGCCATTCTATTTTTTTTCCTTAACTTTAGAATGATTTATTTATATATTTTCAAGTCAAATAATACAAATTAAATATTTTCCGGCTTAAACTGCAGATTTTTTTTACATGATAATCGTAAAGGGTATAATTTTGAGTTTGGCAGTCAGATTTCACTTCCGGATAAATTACCCCCCTCCCTTTGAAACAATTATTTTGTAAATTTATTTAAACACGATTTTATTCTATTATCTGCGATTAAAGATATATAGTAATTAAAAAATGATTAAATTATTGATCTAAATTATCTATAATGATATAGTATATAGCTGAAATTCCTAATTTAATATTCAAAATTAATAATCATATATAACTAGTGCGTCTTATAAAAAATTTATGGAAATATCCATAACAACTGATTTTTGTACGGATAACTATAAAAATCTAAGTTTTTTAACCATTACAGGACATATTATCATTAGGGTCTTTGAATTAAAACATTTGTTTTGGCCACAAGGGAAATGAAAACAGGCGTCAATATTAAAAGTGTAGTCATTTTAATTTTAGAAGAACACACAGAAGTAGAAAATTATTTAAATAAATATATAGTTGTGTTACTTATAACGGAGCATAAGTGCATTCAAAGATGACGAAACGCTAGCATGTATATGCCATATACTAAATAATATGATGCATTATATTTATGACAATGGTTTAACTGAAATAGCCTATATAAATGACTTAAAAAAATAGTACTCAAACAATCTATAGCTAATAGCACACTAAGCGACACCTTAAACAAGATATAATAATGAGATGGAACTCTGTATATATCATGATACAGAGTTTCTTAAAATCATATTTGAAATACAAGTTATACTTGTTTAGCAAGCAAAAATGAAATAGATTAGCCACAATTGATATTAACATCATACGCGAAGATAAATTTCTATCAATATTTAAAGAATGCGCGGATAATCTAAGAGCAGATTTTTGTCCTTTAATAAATGAAGTTTATGGAAACAAAAATTAGTAAAAATTTGTTAAACTTCTGAACGCGATACAATAATAATCAAAACTTAAAAAACAGAACAAGATTTCTTTTAAGAGAAAGATTTATTAATGCAGCCACTACATAAGGTAGGTTTAATTCTAAATCCAAATTTCAAAAGTCAAGTTTTTAATAGTAGAAGAAAAGGATGATATATATAAAACAACCTTAAAAATGCTAAATGATATAAAATTAGATGATATGCATAAGTCAATGCCAACTATCATTTATAACTTTCCTAATATACCCTACACTCATAAAAGACCGTATATTCAATTTAGAGAATTTCTAGACAATTCTGATAAGTAGCAACATCTACCGATGAAAGCTGTGAGGATGAACTTAAAAGATTCATTTTCTTTTTTTGAGAAAATTAGCGAATAAAATTTTGCCAGCCCTGGCAAATTCGGCTTTTAGTGAAAGGTTATTTTTTGTAGCCAATCTCTTATTAGCGGAAAGGCATACACAATTGAAATAAAAAAAGATGGACATTCTTCTTTTTCTAAATAAAAATTTCGGTTTATAGGTTGTATTTATTTTTTGTTAATAATATGTACTATGAAATTAGAGAAATAAATAAAATAAATTCAAAAAAGTATAAAATTTTAGCAAAAGTTTTGAAAAATTTAAAAACACAGTAAATTTTCGGGTGTGACTAGCGTGAATCAAAATATTACCGTACATAAGCGAGCGGGGCGGGTCAAAATTTTTTTAGTGGTAAGCGTGAATAGGCGTGAATATCTGCTTTTTATATAAAGTGATAATCCAAACATCGTTTAAAATTGAGAATCCTATAGTATATTACTGGTCCTAACACTGCCAAAATAATCTTTATTTTCGTCATTTATTTTAAAGTTCTTTCTATATGATCATCATCTAATTGAATATTATTTGTTTATCATTGTTTATTAAACGCGATTCTTATCTTTTATTTATTACTCCAACTTCCCCCCTCCCCTTCTCTCTTATATTCTCAACTTAAAGAATATAATAATAATAAATTCACTGTAAAAAATTGAAATAAAAACCATTCCGATTTTGGATCTAAGTTATTTTTTTAATAAATTTTTTTATCGGCTTAATCGGGCAGTCATTTAAAAACACTCATTTATACATAGTGTATTTTCATTTAAGGGGAGAGGGTATGTGAGAAGTGGGAGGGAATTTTTTTGTATTTAATAGGATATTTTGTATTATGTCCTCCAAAAAAATTCGTTTATTAACCTAATTTTTTACCCGCCATAAAGATATTTTCTCAAATTTTTCCAACAACAATAGAAATCGGGCTGAACTGAGATTAAAAATCAAAACATTATATCATGTTCGGGTATAATCAAAAAATTTGGACTTGGGAGAAGGAAGTGAGAAGTCTCCGACCGGATAGAGTGTGAGCAAATTTCTTTAAATATGTATATATCTATATGAAGGCTAAAATTATTTCTATAGAATTTTAGAATAATCAATAAATATTACATATTATATATTATTATGCATGATAGCAAATTTAGATAAAAAAATTAGTAAATGATTAAGGCTAAATACCATACCAGAAAGTTCTAGGCTTTGTTCAAGTACATAAGGTTAAAAGATAGCAAAACAGAAATCGGGCGTTGCAAAATTTCGAAAAAAATTTGGATATTTCGAACGTTTGACATTAAAAATATTTATCATCTGGAGGCCTACCAGTTGCATTAATTACGAATAATTTCCATATTTTAAAGTAATATTTATATATAAATGTAGTAACGGGATACGCATCTTTCAGTATTCGTAATCCAAAATGTGAAAATTTGACCCAATCCACTTTTTTAGGATTCTTTCAGAAACCGTAAAGGAATAGGAAACGCGACGTTTTAAGCTGCTTACTTGTTATTCATTGTTATTGATTCAATAAAATTCATAGAAATATATATAGCATTCAATCTTTGAATGCTTAAATGAATCTAAATTTTTTTAAAACAAATATTTTATACGGTCCTTAGTTTTTATTTTTAAAATAATATAAAAATTTTAATAATAAATATTCGATTTTAAACTTGGATATAAAATTTTGGTTAGTAGAACAATGTTTACAAAACATTTTCGAGTTGTTTGAAATTTCTTTTAATCTAAAGAGAGTCGGAATTTTAAATAACTTGATTTTGGACTGGAGATAGATTTAGTTTGTTAAAAGAAATTGTAACTTTTTTCCTTCTCGAAGCAAATAAGATTGGCAATATCATTTACAACTGCTAAAAAATTTTTAAATATATTTTTGTTTTATTATAAACTAAAAGATATTTCAAAATTTTACAAAATGATTTTTAGATGAAGTTGGAATAAATTATTCCAGTTATTATAATAATTATCAATTTTAAAGATTGAAAAGTCTTTATATATTTTTAGTGATTTTCATTAAATCTAAAGACTAACGAATGAGCAGTCCGAAATAGGCGTTTATAAACCCAAATCTTTTATGATATTTTAACATATTTAAATCTACTCTTTTATAACTATCTAATTTCTTTTATAACTATCTAATTTCTTTTATAATGACTGCCAAACTATCAATTTTCCCAAAGCTCAAACGATAGGTTAGTAGTGTTGTTAAAAGGCTCGTTTTGAGCGGATTTTTTAAAATGGCTAACTCAATATTTTAGTGAGAGAAATATTACCTAAGCCTAGAGATTTCGATCATATATGTCTAGACCCTTGTTCCTTCTATGAGCAAAATCTTCAGGCTTGCGTAATATTTTTCTGGATGAAATATTGAGTTAGTTGTTTTTAAAAATAGGAACAAAACGAGCCGTTTAACAACAATACTTGTTAGGGCAGAGGCGTCGCTAGCCTACAATCTCAGGGGGCTTACTAAAAAAATTTTATGGGGGTCTTCGCCCCCCATACCCTCTAATTTGCAGGCCTACGGCCGGGTTATATATTAATATATTTTTAAAAATTACTAAACTCTTGAAGGATTATTTTTATTTTCATATTTTGTTTTTTATTATATTATACGTACAAAATAAACTAGAATATAAATAATTAAGATTAGAATGTTGATCATTAAGACTAGAATATAAATATCATTAAGACTAGAATATAAATATCATTAAGACTAGAATATAAATATCATTAAGACTAGAATATAAATAATTAAAACTAGAATTAAAACAATACATTTCTACAAATTTTTCAATACAAAATCGATTTACTACAGTATAAAGTATTTTAAATTGCTGATATTAAAAATTTCGCATCTAAAGAATTACAAGTGATAAAACCGATTAATTAATTCATACATATGCCTCAATTGTTAATGTTTTTAAAAACCCCATAAGGCAATATAATTCTAAGCAACTAACATTAACAAAAGGTCATGAAACTAATATCTCTCTTATACCATTTTAGACAAAGTTTTATAGAATGGACTAATAAGGAAAAATTTATAGGCCTAACCAAATCAACAATTCTTGAAGAAGAGAATATAAACGACCAATCCAAATCATAAAACTATATGGTGGTTAGAGCTTCCTCTTAGATGACATGATGGAAGCTAGATAAGTAATCGAGAAAATTATTGTGAGATATTAAATTTCTAAAAGATTATCTTCCATTTTTAATCTTATATAAACTACTGGACAGTTGATCATTGTTGCTCATCTTAATTATGCAATCATATGCTCTCAGCAGCTGTAGTAATAATCTTAAATTACATAGCCACACAAATAATAGATGCTGGTTAATTTGCAGTCATAGCCATGACATACACGATGTTAACTCATATCAAAATCTAGTATGTTAGATATATTGATAAAGCAAAAACACCTAAAATCTTGGAAGAAATTATGTTTGGAAGAAATTATGCAAATATATTGAAGCCTTGAGTTATTTACAATTTAAGTGTGCCAAATTAGAAATAAATAATTTGGGAGCTAGAAAATAAGTACCATAGTGATATGATGAAAGCATTAAAATATAGTTTATTATTAAGTTAGATAAATATATAATTATCAAATTATGAAAGATAAACAATTTAGCCAATATTATCTTTATTAATGTAAAAAGAATAATAGTGTATGATTTTTTAAGATATTGACTATTTATATAAAAAATATTTACTATGTTTTATTTAGCTAATATTTTGACATCACCTTATGTGATTATAATAGAAAAATTAAAAAAAATTTTCCATTTCTAGTGTCCTGCTCCTGAAAGGTGAAAATATATTGTAAAGCAATTTTTGCTTAACTTGAAAACTAAAGAAATCAATATTGTTTAATACTCTGGTGAAAAATGACTTAAATAGAAATTCTATAGAAATTAGGCAAATTTGGGAGGAAATAGGAAAAACATATAACTTCAATTATGATCAAGTGAAAAAGAAACCTTCCATTAAAATAGATAATTAACTAATAAATTTTTATTTTTAAAACTTAAATGTCCAAAGTGTTTTGTTATTAATTTGTGAAAATTTTAAGGATATTTTCAAAACATTTTGGACACAGACTTATATATAAATTTATTTACCTATTTTCTTTCTTTTAACATTTTTGTTTTCAATATTTATATCTTTTAAAACTACAATTAATCGTCTTTCAACTAAATCAACGTTTGAATTTTAAAAACTGTATAAAATATACTTTGTTCATCACCAGCTTTATTATTGAATCCTCTTCTTTGGTCCTCAAGATTATTGCTACTTTTATCTTTAGTTTTTTTCATAAAGTCTTTAATGCTTAAATTTTTAAATGGCAAAGTCATTTTATTTAAATAGTGATTTTAAACTCGGCTTACAATATTAAATTTGTTAATTTTCAATTAATAAATCTTTATATTTATTTAATTAGGGTTATATAATAATTTAATTAATAAAAATCAATTAAACTTCAACTGTTAATGCTAAATTGATATTTAAACATTATGCATGGTATTGATATTTTATTTTTAACAAAGAATTTGATTGCAAGCTGACATAGTGAAAATATAATTTATATGTATTAATCTAATCTAATATAATTTAGATAGTCTTATTAATTTTTAAATAATAAAATTAAATCTATATATTACTTAATAGAATTATAATAAACAGGGGACAATCAAAAAAAGTTCTTTTTAGTTTAAGGGGATATTAAGGAACCATTAAAAAAAAAATTTTTTTTTGCTTCAGAGGGCTATTCAAATTTTTCAGGGGGCTTGAGCCCCTGCAACCCCTTCCCCCTAGTGACGCCACTGTGTTAGGGCCATCGTCTAATTTATATAAATAATATCACTCATTATTTTAAAATTAAAATATACTTTTAAATGTATTTAATATAAAATAAAATGTAATATTTTTCTAACATTTTGACTAAATTACAAATGTATATAAAATAAATCACGAGTCCTTGGATATATTCTTTCCTATTTATTAAGTTCTGATTTTACTTATTATAATATGCATAATTTGTTAAAATTAAATTACTCAATATAATTTTTAAAAAAGTAAAAAGAATTAATGAGATTAATGATGCTTACTACCTTAGGTCCTATCAAATTTGTATTTTGTTATTTCCCATTTGGATAGGCACTACTTAATATATTTAGAATGTATATTTAAAAAATCGTGATTTTTGGAAAGCGTCTATAGCCTAGTCGGCAAGAGCGTTGCCGACCAATATGGGTTCGAATCCCAGCAATAATCACATTTTTTTCTTAATCTAGCTTAATGGTTTCGTACTTGGGGATGATATATGGGAGGCCGGACTCGACAACGTGATTCCATTTAGGCAGTATGTATAAAATAAAAATTGTAAAATCACGATTTGCTCGTGGTAGTAAGCATTAACCAATTAATAACAATGTTTCATTTAATCTAATAATAAATTTTATTTTAATTTTTAAAAAATATTTCAATGAAGTTCAATCAAAGTAATAAAAAAATGTTATATTCAGAATGGTGTATTTATTTGAATCATAATATTCCGGGCACATTACAGAATGAAACTTGGGTAAAATTATCATGGCGATTTAGGAAACTTTCTTACAATTCCAGAAAGTTATGAAAATAAATGTGTAAAATTTTTAATTTATAATTAAATTATTAATATAATATTTGTAATGATTCATTCATAAATAGAATATTATATATAATGATTTATTCGTAAATATAATATTTATAATAATTCATTCACAAATATAAATATCGGCTATAGCACTCCAAGTGTTATAGGAAAAATGTAGCTGCTCCAGGAGCTTCAATCTTTAACAACACTAATTATTATTATATTTCATTAACAAAATTTATTATTCATTTTAAATAAAAGTTAACTTAATAAAAATATAGAAATCATCTTTTGTAATGAAAGATAAATATTTTAAAAAGCAGTTGTAATTAAAGTAACAGATAAAATTTCAGGTCTTAATGTAGAGTAAATTTTCTATCACAAGCGCGGTTCTAATTATGTAATAAAATACATCTGATCTTTTAAATGAAAATTTGAAGATATAATACAGTTTGACACATATTGTAACTCATTACAATTAACTTAATGTTTTAACAGCTTTGATAATAAATCAAAGTTGACTTCTAAGCAATATCTTCAGGGTCTACATGAGAGAAAAAAATGAGAAGCAATATGCCTGAAATTTACCCTCACCCCCTTCCTAAAGAATATATATTTACTCGCTATAACTCGGGGTGCCCCCTATCCACCTCAAGAATATGTCTCTTACCCTTCCCCCGTGTAGCTACTGGATATCTTAAAAGATCCATCGCATACAGAATGGAATAGATTCGATAGGTGTAGCATTAGATGGTAAAATTTATATTACCAAATAGTTTAAGGTTGGGCAGCAATTAATTACATATGCAATTAATTTCATAATTAGAATTCCTTTTTTGTTAAAAAAAATAGTTGGTAATGATAAATAATTACATTAGAAAACATCCTTCTATGCTCACACAATTTGATCATTTAAAATTCATGTTTTTTACTGAATCATCAAAAGCTAATTTAACAAACTTTACCAGAATTTTTTCCAAAAATAAATCGTCAAGTGCTAATAATTTAATTGTAAATTTTGTTATAAAAACTAAAACATTTTGTGTTTATCAGCACTTCTAGAAAGATTATCCGCTTTTCAAATTTGCTAAATATAAATTAAATAAAAAATTTTAAATAAAAAACTGTTTGAAAAATAGATACTAAAAATGTCGATATTATTGGTGATTAGGGTAGATAAAAAGCTGTGTTAATACCTATACTATCTATTTATATTTAGATATCATAAATGATATTCCATTTTGTAACATAGAATTTGTGCATTTCTTAACATCAAATGTATAAATTAAATGCAAATGTCTTATGAATAATTATAATTAATTCCAAATTTTTGTATGAATAATTATGCCCATCCCTAGTGGTGTTAAAGTCTCATTTTGGGCAAAAAAATATTGCCTAAGCCTCGAGATTTCGATAATATGTCTAAACCTTCTTCTATGAGCAAAATCTTCAGGCTTGGGTAATATTTTTCTGGGTGTAATATTGAATTAGCCGTTTTTAAAAATCGGCTCAAAGCGAGCTGTTTAACAACACTACTCATCCCTGAAACAGACGCATTTACATGGCCTCTAATATTTATAGATCTTACAATTTTGTCGGAATCGGTGTAGGAGACATTTGGCAAATATATAAAGGATTAATGCTCAAAATAAAATTGTATCAATCAATATGGACATTTTCTCATGTGATGGTTCTTTTAAAAATCAATATTATATATATTTCAATAAGTTTATTTAGATTTTTTAAAAAAAACTTTGTAAAGATAAAATTTATTCGTAAAATATTTCTTTGATGTTAAAAATATCATTAAGTAGTTTTTGGGAGAAACTTAAAAAAAAAATTAGTGTTTATTATAAAAATTACTAATAATAAGGCAAAATGAATGTAATCCTAGTGCCATCAAGTTTATTTTTATAAGGCAGCAACGTTGTCTAAATAATAATGGTGTTTTTATTGTGTTTTTAATATATTTATTCACGAAATTCAAGGTTTTAACAATTAAGCTACCTTCTATTCTTTTTCCTATTGAGGAGGGGATGGGAGGTGTTAGTATAAAAAGAATTTAAACCATTACCTAAAGAAGTAAGTTCTAAAGCAAGAACTGCCATAATTAATCAATAAATCGTATTTTTTTGCCTAATAATATAAAATTTTATTATTTAAAAAAATTTTTATCTTTGAATTTAGGTATAAAATTAGAAATAATGTTACTAAAACTTTTTCCATCAATTTTTAACTAATTATTGAGTTCATTGGAAAAGATATAAAGATTTTTATTGACACGAAAGATAAATATATTAGTTATCGCTATCATTACTTCTTGAAAATGATTTATATTTGCTTGTAAATTTTGAAAAAAATATAAGTTAATTATTCTCAAATAATTTGAAAAAAAAGTTGTTTATTATATAAATATAAATTATAATTTTTATGATTTTCTATTTAATTTTGAAATTGAAATATATTTTCAATTTGTAATTTATATTTTCAATTTGTATTATAAACCTAAATCGTAAATTATTTAAATGTCATCGCAAATGGATATCCAAATAGTTGAAAGTGAGCCAGACGATGATATTAATGAAATGAAAGATACCATGGAAGTGTCTTAATAACAATAATACAAATTTCTCATTTCCAAATTTGAAAAATATTTTTAAATTAATATAAAAACCAAAACTAGTTACAATTTATTTGTTTAAATGTAAAAAAAATATTTCCTCAAATCAATCCAGTAGCTAAAACTTAAAGGTAATTGTCATTTTTAAATTCTAATAGTAATTATTTTATAATGTTCATGAAAACAGTTTTAAAGATATAGAAAAACATCATAAATAATTTTCGTATAGGCGACTCTACATCCAAAGACCAATTCATTCAAACCAAATTGATTAATAATGCACATGCCAATATTTCTTAGAAACTGGCTGATAAAGTTATTGTTGATTTTATAATTGATAAAGTTCAGCCAATGTCCTTAGTTGATAATCGTTTACCATGATAAATAAAACTCTATACCCTAGTACAACAATTTTATGTCGTTAGACACTAATGGGAAAAATAGCAGATAACTTTAAAGTGATAAAAAATGCTCTAATGCCTAGTCATGAGATGCTCATACCATAATCTAAATTTGATAGCAACAGTAAAAAGGAGTCATAAAAAAATAAAGATTTTTAAAAGGGTAAAAAGATCCACTTTTATAAATTTCAAACTCTATGGAATAAGGAGAACAAATCTTCTAAAGGCTCAGAGATATTTTTAGAAAAAATAGGCAGTATTTTTTAACTCCTAACCACACTAGATGGAACTCAGAGTATAACGCAATCAAATTAATAGCATTTTTCTGGATGAAAGAAGATTAAAAATGTTGGAATTCAATATATTAACAATGAAGAGCATACTTTTATAAAAGAGTATTTAGAAATAATTCTAATTAATAATTATTCAATTTTATATTATTTTAATTTTTTACAGAGATTGAATAATCTAATCTTATGTCAGCCTAGTAGACTTTATGTTAAAAGGCATTGAGAGTAAATAAAATTTATATTGCTTTGATTTTAACTGAATAATTTATTCTAACTTAAAGTTGAAAGCTAAAAATTTATAAAATTCTATGATTAAGATATATTTCGATATACTATTTTTGTAACTTTTAGATTCCCCAACGCCGGGTATGGGTAGTCCAATATCTTATATACGTATTAACTTTGATAAGTAACAGACCTTCTCCCAAACTTATTTTAGTAGAAATCAAAAATAATACTTGTACTAATTACAACAACATTCAACCCTTGTCCACGTCAGGTCTTTAACAAACATCAGTAAAATCAAATCGATGCTTATGGCGGTTTCACGCCATTCTGCAGGCTTACGGAATATCAATTTTACTGATGGGTCAATCATAAAATTTATTATACCTATGAGTAACTTGTAGGTCTTAAGCCTGTGCCTAACAAATAATTTATATTTATTAACTGAAAATAATCTAAAATACAGCGTTCGGGGGATTAGGAGGTTTAAATTTTGAAATAATTCTGTTGGGGAAATTTTGTAAGAAGGCAAATGATTCCAAATGCAAATAGGAAAATGCATCTATATATTAAATAATAATTCTTCCTAACCCTAGCTCAAATCACGCATTAACTTGAAATTCACTGGCAATTATTCTTCGTTTCAATATAGTGCATTCGCGATAATGTGGTAATATATTAGCGGTAATGCAATAATAATAATTTAATTAAATCATAATAGCTAGATTTAGTTTGTTTGTTGAATTAATAATTCCAGTTGCTATTAGAATTACTCTTTTGAAAAATTGCCGAGTTTAATATTTCCCATATTTCAAATTTTTTAAAATAATGATTAACAATATCAAGGTTATTTAAAATTTAATCTTTAAAATAGAGGATTAATTTAAAACCATTTAATTTGGATTATCGTAAATTTATTTGAATGATAATTCTTATTTTTTAAAAAAATAAATAAATAAGCAGGTTTTGACTGAAAATGATATTATAACTATAAATTTGTAATGCTGAGAATACCTCTATAGAAAATATCTTGAGAATATGAATAAAGTAGCAGTTATGATAATAGAAGAAAAGCAATGAAGATGGAAACCTTCAATTAAACGGCGGAATTTGATTAGAAAATATTTCAGAATCTGAAAATATGAGCTGGAAATGGCATAATGGAAATAAATGTTAAAGGAGAATAAGGGTTTTAGAATAAGTTTCAGAATTTGGGTAATGAAAATATTTGCAGCTTAATATTTCCCAAGCAAGTTATGCAGTATTTTAAAAGTAAATTGAATAATTTTAAAAATATATATTCTTTGTTGTAAACGAACGCTTTCATCGTTTTTTTGAAAAAAATAATGTTATTTTCTTAATATATATATTTCTGTGAAAATTTGTTTTTCTCTTATATATTACATCACCAAAAATTATGGTTATCACGCGAAATCAAGATCTCGCTGGGAGTGGTCAGCCCCCAGACAATATCCTCACTCCCGATAACTCGCTATCCATCAATCCGCCGGATAACACAGCAGCTCTCACGCAAGCTATATTGACCATCTCGCAACAAATGCAGAACATGTCAACGCGTATGCAAGCCATGGAACAGGCCAACCGGGAAAGATCGCCATCAAGGAACAACATGACGTCAACACCATACGTTCCGCCAAGGAGCAGGCCTCCGTCTCCCGCACCAGTGCCATCTATTCCGTTGCCAAGACCACCGCCCGTACCACTTACTATAGAAGAAAAAGTGGCTAAATTACAAAGAAATTGGGCGGGAGTGTGTACCGATCTCTTAGAACCTCGCTGCAAAGCTAGCGAACGGGATAGACACGAGCTCAAGCATATCAAAGAAGTAGTTGACCAGATAACGATCAACACGGAACCAGGAATTGTAGACTCAATGACAAAAAGGGTCAGGATCTTAGGCTTAGCCATCCATTGGGGTTGGGATGCTGCCAGATTAAATGATATGTCATACCAAGAGAAGTTCCTAGATTCAGAGGAAATCAAATTAGCCAGAGACCCCTTTCGAGCAAGGGCCCGCGGAGGGCCCTCAACATCCTACCAAAGGAGACCCGCCAGGAAGGAGACGGCCTCCACCAGGGGTAAGAAAAGAAAATAGACACCCCAGCCGTGACACTAATACGCTATTTCTCCCTTCTTCTTCCACTTTTACCCCCCCCCTAATACCCAAAGGCCCTTTTCAGGGCCACCCATTCATGATCTAACGGAAGTCACGAATCCGGACAACGGTCCTCCGGTCCGAAGAGCAGAAGCAGTGCAATTCCCCGACTGGCTCAAAAGGGTAAATCTTTACCTAAGGGAATTGAGGCATCAACTGTTTTCTCCTGATGAAGGTATTAGTTCGGACGAAGAAAATAACAATAACAATAATCACATTCCGTCCATACCCGAACTAATATCCGCCGGTCAACCAGCTGCAACGGAGTCCGACACTCCCTCCTTCCGTTCGGAAGATTCAGGCATACCTGAATGGTGGATCCCAAATGCATCTACGGCATCTTGGAATTCTAGCAGCAGTGGAGCCTCCGAGGAAGCGTCCATCATCTCTGGCCTTGTCGATTCCATCTACAGTGCCGAAGAGGATACTGGTATGCCCCAGGTGGGGTCAACTACAGTGCCCAACCTTCCGGATATTCTTAATGGAATAGCCAATGTTGACACTCATGTGACCTTCACGGACGAGCAACTCCGAGAGCGCCCACAACTCGACATCAGCACCGCCAGGCTCACACCCGGGCCGCTAATGTCGAACTTCACAAGACGTGTAGCTAACCGGGGCTTTAGACCCCGGTTAGACCCCCTCAAGATTGCCAACAACTCAGGGCACTACTACACGCATAGACACAGCCATGCAATATCCAGCCGATACAAAGACATTGTACAACAAATGCTGACGGCTGATGTCATAGTGGAAACTGACTCCACGCAACTATGCTCACCTTTGTACGTTATACCTAAAGCTAATGGAAACCTCAGATTGATTAGCGACTTCTCGGAGACGTCCAAGAATTTCTTGCATTACCCGTTCAAACTGAAGTCGATCCCGCTGATGTCAGTTAACCTACACAAGGCCAAATTCGCGTGCAAAATCGATATAAAATCAGCCTTCTTCTCGATTCCATTAGCTCACCAAGTGAGGAAATTCTTCGGTTTCAAGATCGATAACAAATACTATGCGTACAAAGTATTACCCATGGGAGCGTCCTTTAGCCCATACTGCCTACAGTCAATCATCCTCGATGCTTGCGCAAAAACGGTAAGAAGAGCATCCTACAACGTTTACCTAGATGACATCCTAATTTACGGCGAATCAGAATTTGACGTCAAATGGTCTACGAGATCCCTCCGGTGTACCCTTGAAGGATGGGGCCTCGAAATATCACTGGAAAAATCGGTACTTGACCCAACGCCGTTCATAACCTACCTAGGAGTCCCTATCGACCTGCATAACAAAACCCTTAGTGCGGACAACAACACTAGACGCAGGTTAGAAAGATGCCTTAGTATCTTTAGACAACATGCCTATCAACACCTCGAAATAGGCAGACTTCTAGCAGCCAAAGTCCTCGGTGTTGTCAACCATTTCGCTTATACCATCACGGGAATGTCAAGGCTCTTCTCCCCCTTTTACACCACAATGATGAACAGCCAAATGACTCCGTTAGTAGATACCTACTTAGCATTCAGAAAAGCGGAAATGATCATTGAAGCCCTAAAGTATCCTCTGCAGATTCGATACCCAGCATCCAACCCGGTTTACACAGATGCTTCGGACAGCCACATCGGTATATCCTTCTGGGGATACCAGGACATGTCTGTTTCTTACACCGAAGCAGCGTTACTACTCAACGTCCCTATGCATGCCATTCAGCACATTAATGGTAAAGAAATCCTGGCCGCGGGTGTGGGAGCCCTATTAGCATTGGACAAAGATGGTCAAATTCCCATTATCCTGACAGACTCCACGGTCACCTATTACACCCTCAGGAAAGGCGGGTCAAGATCACCATCTCTGGAGATAATAATAACCAGCATATTATCCAAGCTCGGACTGCCGCATTTTACCACACTATCTCAAAATATTCGTTGGATTCCCACTGATGAAAACCCGGCGGACGAACCATC
Organism: Gordionus sp. m RMFG-2023; assembly: GCF_954871325.1. Classification (NCBI taxonomy): domain Eukaryota; kingdom Metazoa; phylum Nematomorpha; class Gordioida; order Chordodea; family Parachordodidae; genus Gordionus; species Gordionus sp. m RMFG-2023. Next base: position 10,524,939 of record NC_088779.1, read on the forward strand.
TAGATTATGGATCGGAAACAACGACAGCCTCGCCCTCTTCGAAGGCGCTCCACTTACAGGACACATGCTCCTCCAAGATGAGGAAGTCTCCCTATTCGGCGAAGAAACAGTCCCCTCAATAGACACAACCCCCTCGCTGATATCCGGACTCTCTCTTCAATCTAGCACAATTACTTACGAACTGGAACAAATCAGTATAACAAGCCACGACTTACTCTAAAGGCAAGCAACAAAATCAAAAATTTTAGAACAATAATCAAACACTTAAGAACGATTCATCCGACGATATTTATTTCTATAAATACTCATTATAATGTGTTTTAACTTCATTATTGTTATTTTCTTAATATATATATTTCTGTGAAAATTCGTTTTCTCTCTTATATATTACATCACCAAAAATTTGATTTTGTCAATAAAGCCTTAGGGATACTAAAGCCATAAAGGCCAAAGTATCCGACTATATCCACATTTTTCTTAAAAAGGAAAAATGTTAATTTTATTTTTGACGAACTTTGAACGTGAACGTGTTTCTTTTTTATGACGAACGCGTTCGAATTTAACGTTCGTTCAATTTTAAAAACACCTTTTATTTTTATTTATTTGAAAAATTTAATATTAATACAAATTATGTCTTATATTTTATAATCAATTGTTTTTCCTTTTTCATTCAATTTTTTTTAACACATTATTATTATAGTTAATTAATTTGAATATTATTGTTTATATTTTAATTTAATAGATTTGCATAAGCATGGATATTATTATTTCATCATTATTATCTGATTCTGAAAATTCAAAATCAGATGAATTAACATTACCATGGCCCAAATATGATAAATATTTTACAGTAACATCCTTCCTGTATTGAAGGAACTAATTCAATACTTACAAAATGTAAAATGTGCCCAAAAAGTATTATATAGTTTCAAAATCTCCAAGTTCCAATTTAAAACGACATTTGATTGCAATATTATTTTATATAATATAATATAACTAAGTAAATCATTAAATTTGAAAAAAAATGCATTTAGATTATTTGACCCCAACAATAACGATAGTTATTTTAAAATTAAAAAAAATTAGTGGCCTAAGTTATGGTGAACTATTGATAGACGCATTATTAAATGGAATTAATAAAAATATTAAACCCTGTTACTATCAAATTAATTACATATATTTTATTTTTTTAAAGATTTGAACATATATATAGATGAAGATCAATATGTTCTTTCTGCAATTATACATCCAATATTCAAGCTTCAATGGCCATAGATAAAACTTCCTCAGAATGAACCTATAAAAAATAAACTTATTAGCGTTATTGATGAAAAAATACATTGAAAATCCTAGAAATGATAACGCAAGAACTGTTAATTTCGAGTATATCTTGTTTTTGACGAGTAAATAAAGGATGGATTGGAGGAGGATATCTTATTTCAATTTTTTGAAACAAGGTAAATGTTTTTTATAAATTTCCCACGTTAAAAGAGTTGTTTATTAAGTATATTACTGAAATCCCCTCATCTGCCCCTGCAGAGCGCGTTTTTAGTATAGCTAATGCCGTATTAACTACCAAGTGTTTTGTCTATCAGATGAAAATTTTGAAAAACAATTGTTATTAAAATTTTATGAAAAAAATTTTTTATAAATAAAAATATCTTTTTATTTATTATATTATATGGTATTTATTATATTATCAAAATAAAACTATAATATTTTTTAACATGGCTAATATATTATATTAAAATATATAAGACATTTATTTAATTTAATTAAATTTAAAGAACGTGAACGCGTTCGATTTTTGTCAATGAAAGTGGGACGCGAACGCGTTCGATTCTTTTAGAAATGTTTACAGCACTAAATTAGACCTAATATATTATAATATATATTAATGGAATCATGCGGCCTTCTTCGATATCTACATATCCTCCCTCGTAGTACCGGATGCCTAGCTGGCCTCAGAAAAAAGATAATTCTTGGGAATTCGAATCCAGAACTATCGGATTAATGATGCACATCTGGACGACTAGGATAGCTGCTACTCAAATTCCACAAATATTTTATTTCGCATACGGATAAAATTATGACGCTACTTATAATTTCAATAAAACACAAAAAAAAATCAATAACGTTCTCAACGCTCATCATTACCTAAAAAAATTAAAAAAAATTTCGAAAATTAGCATTTATTTATTTCTATTAAAAATTTTATTCTAAACTAATACATATAAAAGTAAAAATTTATAAACTAAGAAAAATATATATAATATGTAAGAATAAACATTTAAAAAATTATCGAATGGGAATGCACCCATATATTGATATTAAGTTTGATAATGGCATACTTCTATTCCAATTTTTTTTCGAATACAGAAGCTTTTAGCAGCTATCTCAATGTTATAGAAAATGTTTCTACCAAGTATATTTAGAAATTTCAGGAAGGCGTCTTCTATACAAATCGGTTTCTGTGGAATGGTTGTTATTATTAGCACCCCAAAAAACTTCTTTGATTTTTCAGAAAGCTGATAGAATGTGGGAACGGGGGTCTTGTAATAAAATATTTACAAACCTACATTTTAATTAAATAAAAAAACTTAATTATTTTATAAAAAATTACTTACAGTTGCAATGAATGAGTCTTAATCAATTCTAATAATTCTAATGTATTAATCAAAAAATAAAAGCGCAGGGCAATAATTGTGCCATTTTCTAACAAAATTATTTTTTTAACGCGTTTTTAAATTTGTAAAGTCTATAAATTTTGTATGATACTACGTATGACTAAAGAGCAATACATATGTAAATGTTTTGCACAATTGGAATGTATAAATTAGTTAGTCAATATTTTACTTATCCAATTTGAAAATTAACTTGAACTAGACAGAGCACAATCATATATAAAAATTTAGGGTGATCTGGCCTTAGGCCCATATTTAGTTTAGGTAAAATTAAGCATTTTAGTGTTCAAATTAGGCAAATATATGATATGATAATTTATCTTATAAAATAAATTCACCTCACAATCTTTTTATAATAATATCTTTTAAAAACTTTTTTTAACGGAATATTTTATTTCATTTATGTAATAAAAAAAACCACTATATTTTAAAAAATAATTATAAAAATACAAATTAAATTACTATAATTAAAATATAAAGAATTTAATCTAAAAATTCAATAGTATTTTGAAAAAATAAGAAATAATAATATTATAAATTAAGTGACAAAATAGACCGAAATTCAGTCTGGCTTACAGAGCGCAGATTAGAGGTCTGCATTAGGCGGGTTCTCAGCCCACAAACCCTTCCGCTTAATGTTCAAAAAACTTAAACCGCCCGCTTAATCCGCTCATAATTTTAAATCATTCTAAAGTCCTTTACCTGCCTCGCTCGCCTATCCATTAATTCAAATTTTTTTACCCTCCTGCTCAATCATTATTTATAAAAAAATTTATGCCCATACCCCCCCCCCCCCCCATATAAAATTTTAATATGCCCATTCATTCAATTTTTTTAAGCATCTAATACAAAAAATTATTCAGTTTCAAGGGTTTACCCTTATAAAAATTTTTATAATTTAGGAAATTAAAAAATCGGATTTTCATCCACATCGATTTTATATTCTTCCATGCAAATCAAATCAAACATGTTTTCGAGATATTTTTTTTACTTCATTTATTTCTTCCGACGAGCGCATCCTGTTGGAACTTTGATATTAAAAATGTTAAAATTTTATGGAGCTTTTTTTAAAATGTATACTTAAATGATTTGAAATAACATTTTTAGTCTATACCCACTTAGATGGGCGGGCGGGCTAAAAATCCGCCCATTGAACCTCTAGTGCAGATACCACTTATGCCTACGGATTAGTATTTTTATTTTATTATATATAAAATGATTTATAATTTAAAAAAGAAATAATAATTCTTACAAATCATAAATAAGTGAAAGATTGATGAGGTTTAGATCTGTTTAATATGGTAAAATAAAAAAGTCATAGATTCAAATTATCAAATTGAACAATTAATCTTCATTAGAGATGCACATAATACAAATTATCATAGCTAAAAATTGTTTCTTTATTGTCTAATGTTGTTTTTTTAAAAAAAGAAATGAAATCTTTAGGTTTTATATAGAATAAAAACGATATTAGGATTTCATGGAGTGCTATTATATTGTTAGAAATATTTGTAGTGATATAAATTTACCAATGAAAATTGGATAAATCATATGATTATATAATATATTTTTCTCATAGTTTTGAGCCATAACCATTTGGTTGATTTATTATAAGCATATATATTTGAAAATTGTTAATTATTTTTAGGGAAAAAAAATTATATTTTTTTAAAATAAAATGAGAAAGAATGTTATCAAATATTAAAAAAATTTTATAATTATAAATATAAATGTCTAAATAATGTTAATAAAATATTAAAAAAAACTCTAAAAATCTAATTTAAATTTTCAAACCACTAAAATAAAATTGCTAAAATGTTAAAGATTAAATGAAATGATAAAATAATACAAAATAAATGAATTAAATTTTTTTTGAAAACTACGAAATATAAATATTATCATTTTTGATCAAATCCCAAATCTAAATGACATTAAATCTTGAAAAACAAACTTTTAATATTTCCTGATATAATACACTGTGATGAGTGATGAAAAATCATTCTACTTGAGCCTATTTTTTAAAAAGAGCTAAGGTCGCATTCATAGTGGTATCCGATCCGACCCGTACAGCTGATCGATTTTTGAAATCTGTTTATGGGACTTTCTTTTTAAAAATCAATATTTCTTATATTATTATCATGAATAGAATTAAAGATAAAATTAATATTATTATAGAAAAAATTGATCCCATAAAAAAATTTTAAAAATTGAACAGCTGTAAAATCGTGTCGAGCCAGCCCAATATGGTGCGGCCTAACTCAGCATTCTATCCAGGAAAATATTATTCAAGCCCGAAAATTTTGCTCATAGATGGCGAAAATGATTGGACATCTATTAGCTAAATCTCGAGGCTAAGGCAATATTTTTCTGGCTAAGATGTTGGCCTTTTTTATAAATCAGCTAAAATGGAGCTATTTTTCATCACTAACTGTGAGACAGGAGTATAAATATATTCAATTTTTTTTTTTTAATATTCAATAATTATTATGTAAAAAAACAATATATTATAGAATTTATATTAGAATTTCAACTCAATGCTTTTCCTGGATATATTTCCACAAAGGAATCCGTCTAGTCTCCAGACTATTTGCACTACGAGACAATGGCTATTTATACATCTGACTGCATACCCGTCTTAAGTAAGTTTTAACTTGAATCTGGATATGTCCAGTTCGGGATAAACTTTTGACCTTCTCAACCCTTCTATCCAACTCATAATTTTTATTAAATATTATAGATAGACATCGATAATTTACTCCCATAAATTTAATCAATCATCAGATTATAATAATAATTTTATATAAAATTCTAAATAAAATAAAAATCGAATTTGATTTTTATATAATGAGAAACATACAATGAATATAACTTTTTTTTCTTATTAAACAAAAAATTATTGTATTATATTATTCTGGAATAAAAATTTTGATTGAATAATTGTATCAATATATATATTACGATATGCAATTTGTCAAACAATATGTATAAAAATAGGATGATATAAATTAATTTTATTTTCTTAAATTATATTTTTTTAAAAAGTTAAGTTTCTAAAAGGCGGAATCTCAATATAAAAGAAAGCTAAAAACGATGTAAAATATTTTCGAATTCGTGAGAAGATGAGAAAATTCAAAATTTTACTAAAATATATCAATTAAAATTTTTTTTTAAAATTACTAAACCCATCATTAAGTTAGTTTAGTAAAAAAAAAAAAATTGCCTTACGCGAAAAATATTTATCAAAATTTAACTCTAATTAGATTTTTGAAATTATTAAGAGAAATTTTTAGGAACTTAATCCTGTTTACGATCCATTAAATATAAATAGAAACTCCAGTCGTTAAAATAAATTAAATTTAAGGGTTTATCTGTACGTAATCCATATTTACTTCCCAAATTTAATAACATGGGATCACTGGATTAATTTTTTTTAGTGAATACGAATATTTATAAAGTTTTTTGTCATATGTATGCGTGTGACCATCAAAATTCGACTTTAATTAGAAAGGAAAGCTGTTACAAATAAACATTTAGTAATATATCAAAGACTATTATTTATTTTTCAATAAAAATAAAGATACTTTATTAATATAAAGATTTTGACTAAAATATTCGAGCAAACTTTACCATATTATAAGATTCCTTCTAAATTATTTCGTATATAAAAAGAATTTAATCACTTAACTAAATCATTAACCCCCTTCCCTATAAGTTTTACAACCAACTTATTCAAAAATGTAGTGATTTAATAAAAATATAATAATTTGGAAAGGCAGGTTTTTATTTTATTGGGGCTAATATAGAATTAGATTTTTTCTATAGACATTAATTAACTCTAATTGTTTGAGTTTTTAACCTCTACTCAATAAAACACATCAATTTATGTAAATATTTCATCAAAAAAAATTAAAAAATTAACATAATTGTTTTAATAAAAAAGTAATCTGTAGATGAATATATCCTTTTTATTTGAGAAGGTGGGCAGAGGGCTATTTCCTAACTTCTATGTTCTAAATTCAATTTCCTTAAAGTCAACATTGTATTATTTTTTATGATTATATGGGCGTTACAATGGTTATTACAACTTACAACATAGGAAATATTAATTGAATTATATACTATCTGCAACAACTCAAATGTGAAAGCACATTTAACATTAGTACCAATCGCTAGCGATTTTTCTTTAAATATATTGGTGATGAAAATAAGTTAGATAAAAGAGGAAAAACTATTCGTTTATATTTGATACTCATAAAATTCGTTAAATGTAATAATATTTTTCATTTTATATATTTTTATAGAAAGATTTTAATGTATTTATATTATATATTTCAGGTGAGTATTTTTTTCTTCTTCTAATTATAAAATTACATATATGTTTATTTATTATACAATAAGATAAAAATTAAAAATAACAAGTATAGTGTTAGATTTTATTAACCATATTTCGACTATAATTAAAACTAATTATTTTTTAAGCAACTCTTCTGCACTTAAGGTAAAAATTTACGTAATTTTTATCCATGAAATATTGTAGAATATTATAGCATCTGTTATAACTCGTAAATGAGGCTTATTCTTCAGAGGCACATCAGATGCCTGTAATCGGCGGGGGAAGCCCAAGTTAAATATTTTCATATGAAAAGACCTCAAGAGATTTTAAATTATGGATAGAGAGGTAGGGGGCAATAAAATTCTTGCATATTTCTCCTACAATTTCATAATATATTTATAAAAAATTCCAAAATTGTGATTTTAAAATCATTTTTATTAATTTTTACCTTTGATATTGATAGTATAAGGAATTTAGAAATTAAAAATATTTGTCCAATCATTTGAAAAAATAATATAAAGCCTTATAATTTTTTTCCAATTTTCTTTTTATTAGGGCTGAAATTATTATTTTTCTTCAAAATATTATTATAATAATTGTCTTTCTAATGGAAAGAAGCCTTTTTTTTACCGATAATAATAATAAATAAAATTTTGAGCTACTATAATATTATAATAATGTTTAAAATGATAAAATGCTTAATAAATCAAAAATAAAATCATTAAAAAACATAATAACATTAATATAGTATATCTAATCTATAATACTAATATTCTAAAAGTTGTATTTAAATATTTATATGAATGACACAAAAAAAGAAAGGAAAATCTGCGCTTTCTAATAATTGTAGGGTAGGATTTAAATTTTTTTTAAAAAATAAGACTTGCTTCCAACATTTTATATAATAAATTTTTTTAAGAAGATTTTAATATTTTTTAAATCTCAAAACTTTTTAATATTAAAAGAAAAATTTAATGAAATTACAGATGTTTGAGTTTGCTAAGACAGCAGCTTATTTAATTTTTTCATTGTTAGCCGAGGAATGAATAAGACTCAAAAGTGTTTAAAATAATTTTTATAGTTATATAAAGTTGCAAAATATATTTTATTAAAGCCAATTCTTTCTATATTCTTAGGAGATTCAATCCCTAGCGGCTTTATAAATTTAATAATAAAAAAACAATTTCTTAATTTAGAGGAAATGAAGAAACATAAATCAGATCAAATAACTAATAAATCACTTGTCAATTCTTCAACAACATTCCCCCATAAGAATCAGGATTGATTTTATCCTTTAAGATAAAACACTTCAAAATTGAAAATCGTAATATGCCCCAAATAAATATCTATAATTTGAATTATAATTTATATAAATTACCAAATATAATAAATTATTTATCTGGTAAAACAATGATGACATTGGATTTTTCTTTATAACGAATTTAATGAAAATCTAGAGGAATCAATTTTCCTTATATATATTTATACACATATTTCATCTCATTCATATATTAAGAATTTCTATATATTATATAAATTTTTACTAAGAATTTAGTATAAAGAGACGATTTTATGTCATCGGTTCACATTTTGAAATTCTATTCGACTTTTAACATCACTTCAGGAGTGAGGATCACAATAAACTCGAAATGAAAACGACCGCGAAATTAGAACATAATATATTTGTCCTCGCACGGGGCATATCTAAAAAAAATCAAATATAAATCTCATTTTCAAAAATTTTGTGTCTAGGAAGAGAAAACATGTATGTCACAACTTGTACAAATAATTTAAAAAAAAATAAACACTGAGTGATAATAATCTTTTCAAGAATTTTGAACCCAAGTAAGCATACCAAGTAAAGTTATATCATTAACTATTTAAGCTTATCCAATTTCCAAAAACCCATAAAAACCGGAATAAAACTTACCCATTTTTATTTTATATCCTCACATAAATATTGCTTTAAGTTTTATTATATTATACCATTCTCAATTTTATTTCAAATATAATACTTATAATAACCCCTATAATCCATTTATAAATAAGGTATTATATATTTTTTATTTAATATACTTTATCATAAATATTACAAGGAAATATGAGGAAGGTTTCAATTATATTTCAATGTTCATCAGTTTTTGTTTGGTGTTTTTTTTATTTTGTTCAAAAATCGATGATTTTTACTTAAAGATTTTTGTGAGAGAAAATTTTTTCTTTTTGAATTTATTTTTTGAACATCATTAAATAAGATTATTTCCTATTATTCCTTTTATTTTTCGTAGAAGCAAAAAAAAATGGGTTATTAATATCTTTTTGATTTAATAATCCTCTAGTTATATAATTTGAAAAAGATTAACCTTGTTTCCCTAAAAATACTTTTGTTTTTAAATTATAAAATTAATTTCATAAAAAGTGGAGATTCTCATTTTTTTGAAAAAACAGGAAAATCATTAATTTTAATAAAAGCTCTCAAATGTTAGACATAAATCTCTTAAAAATGGATGCTTTTTCTCTATTCGGAACTTGAATCCTCTATTCCACTCTCAATTTTAAACGTTTTAACGTTAGCCCCAATAAATCTTTATAATTATCATGTTCATTAATGTTTATAATATATAGGAAATTTTATATGTAAAATAAATTAATATCACTCATTTAAGGACATGCTGAAGATAGCTTGACCAAATTTGGCAAATGATGACTTATTTTTACATAGAGAATAACATTTTTTAGATTTTACCTAATTTTTTATCTATTGAAATTTTTTGTTTGAGCAAATATAACATGTATATTTTCTTAATATTGTCTTTGTTGGAATTTTATGATAATAAATTTATGTTAAAAATTTGTAGAAAAATAAAATTCGTTCTTTTAAAATGTTTAAATGGATTTTTCTAAAAAATTTAACATAATTTTGCATTCTTTTTTTAGGATGACTATAATATTTAGCTAAACATTTATTATATAATATTTTTCCCCTAAAAATATTATTTCAATTAAATTTACTGAATTTAGATGTTCAATAATCAATTCAAAATGAATTTTTTTTGTGTAATTATTATCCCCCTCTTCCCTCAAAGGTTCTGGCTATGCGCCTGAATGTATGCAATTAAATTAGTGGTTTAAATTTTAATGTAATATGTTTTACTGTTAATCAGATTATAATAAAGAATCGTAATATAAATATAAATAAATTTTTCAAAATTATAAACTAATTTTTAATTTTAAGCATGAAAATATTTGGGAAGGGGGGAATTTAAATCTGTGAACTACTAAAAAGATTTGATTATTATCAAGTGCCACACAAAATAATAAAATTTATTTTGAGCTTAAGGATTACATCAAATTCATAGCTGTTGTGATATTAATCTAGAAAATTTTTGAAAATCGTTCAGCTTTTATTGGGCCTAAATGTTAATATTTATAAAAATAAATTGTTATAAATTGAGTTAAATAATTATTGAAAAAATACAGAATTTGGGTCACACTATATTCTATTCACTTATATGGTTCTAAATATAGCAAGCATTAATTAATATATATTCAATTTAAAATTATATACGTAATAATAAATATATAATTTAAATTATGTTTTATTTGGTAATAGAATTATAAAATCTATTAGGTAATATTATATACATGTATTTAAATACGGCGAAATTATATAAAAAGTATACATTAACAAGAATTTAAAAGTGTAAATCGACGAATAAAATAAAATATAGAATATTCGACTATTAATTTATAATAATTTAAATTTACTAAAATTTGTCTATTAAGAAATAGCATTTTTATATTAAAATAAAATATATACTTTGTATTTTATACTTGATTCATATGATTAATGTTTATTATTCTAAACGATTGCCTTAACCAAGAAACTTAAAAATAAGGTCATTTGATTCATATTAGAGATCTACAAAGTTAGGCCCGACCCGTACCCGGCAGCCCGTTGGGGCCGGACTCGGGTCTAATTTTATTTAAAATAATCGGGTTCGGGCCGGGCCTAATATTTTTAAAAAAAATTCGGGCCAGGTCGGGTCGGATTTTGGAACCTTTTTTAAATATATCTAAATTTATCAATTTTATATTGAATTTTTTATGTATAATAAAAATATTTGATTTTATTTATTGAAACTAAACGATATATAACATATGTCTTTTATTTTGAGTAATTATAAAAATTAATTTCTATATTTAGTAAATTTTTTTTAAAAAATTTGGGTTCGGGCCGGGCTGGCAAAACCTTGTTAAAAAATATTCCGGGCCGGGCTGGGCTTGAAAAATTAGGCCCGATGCAGATAACTAATTCATATAATCAATGTCTATTATTCTAAACGATTGCCTTAACCAAGAAGCTTAAAAATAAGGTCAATATTATGATACCACATATTTTTCTAAATAAGGGGTTTTTCCACAATTAACACATTATATTCACGCAGTATTTCCAGTATAAACACTTTCATTATTTGATAATATAATCAATGTTTACTAAACGATTGATGTAATCAACCACATCTTTGAAATAAGATTAACCTTATGATATCGTATGAAATGACCTTGTATTTCTTAAATAAGAATCAACAATTTTTCAACAATCAGCACATCATGTTCAAATATGAAATTTTATTCCGTAAACATTTTTAATGACCGTTTATTAGAAATAGCGGGGAAATAGATTTTATGATTAATAGATTATCGACATTTTTACCTATCGGCATATTAATTCCATATGGCAGATGTTATGTTAATGATAAGGACAAAATTGATTATTGTTAAAATCTGGCTAATTCTAAGAGGATCATCTTGTAGACTGTTCTCTTGGTAGTTTTCAAATTAATATATTTTTACCAAACTTTTAATCCAAATTAAAAATAAAAATCCGAAGGAAAGCGATTTCACTGTCACCTCCCCCCCCCCGTATACATCCTAATTTAGCTGATAAAATTTTGATGGCCGATGGCTATTTAATTAATAAATCTTTAAATTCTAAAGGATTCAATAGGATAGATCTGGCTTATAAGGTAACCGATAAGAATACAATAAAACAATCTATCAAATGATTTCTAGAATATTTAAAAATAAAATTTTATTATAAAAATGTATATTAAGAAGGTAAACAATTTCCCATTGTCTCCAAAAAAGGACAACCTAAAATAATTCAAATTAGTGAACTGCATCGGGCCTAATTTTTCAAGCCCGGCCCGGCCCGAAATTTTTTTAAAAAAAATTTATCGGCCCGTCCCATTATTTAAATATAGAAATTAATTTTTATAATTACCCAAAATAAAAGACATATGTTATATGTCGTTTAGTTTCAATAAATAAAATCAAATATTTTTATTTTGCATAAAAAATTTAATATAAAATTGATAAATTTAGATATATTAAAAAAATTTACAAGGTCCGACCCGACCCGAATTTTTTAAAAAAATATTAGGCCTGGCCGGGCCCGAACCCGATTATTTTAAATAAAATTAGCCCCGAGCCCGGCCCGAAGCTTGTTTGGGTCGGGCCTAACTTGGGCCGGGCCTAACTTTGCAGATCTCTAATTCAAATATCCATTTATTTAAAACTATTGATAATCTCGAGATTTAAAAACAAAGTTTAACATTTCCTAAAGAGGTTTCTGCAAAGTGATCGTGATCCTTGGCTACTTTATCTAAATTTTTATTAAACGGATTGTTTTGAGACGATTTTTAAAAATGACTAACTCAATATTTTATGCAGAAAAATATTATACAAGTCTTAAGATTTTGCTCAGTCCATATTTTTCTGGCTAAAATATTGAGTTAGCCGTTTATAAAAATCGGCTCAAGTTTAAGAACACTAATTACCTAGAACATAAGTCATTTTAGTGAACGTTTTAAAAATAGGTGGCATTATCTTAATACCCTGATCAAACGGTCTCTACAAATAAATCTTACCGTAGCGATTTCTTGCACAAATCAAATAATTCCCACTAGGCTAGGTCTTAGACCAAAAATTTTAGTAATAAATACTATCTTTTTTTATTCCTATTGTTGTTAATATCTTGAGGAACTAAAACCCAATCCTAATGCGACTTGATTAAAACTATCTCATATATTGCACCCATTCATAGGCGTGAACCCCTTTTCATTATAAATTTAAAAGGGTAAGTTTAATCTTTCTCTTAAAAATTTTTAAGTTTACTTTATAATTCTCCACATCGTAATTCTTAATATATTTCTTCATGTTGAGTAAAATGTAATAATAAATTTCCAACTTTGATATATTTCACCAAATAAGATATAATACTACCTAAACTGGCAATTCAATTCGCTTGCGATATTTTGGTCACCGTAAATATTTATATTTAAAATATTTTTAAAAAAAAATTATTTCGAATTTCAATTATTAATAAAATTCTTATATACGGGAAATTAATATGACGTATCCATCTGATTTGTATTCAATGATCAATGTCAAAAACGCTTCAAATTAAATTTCAATGAATGAACGATAAAGATAGAATTTAAATAAATATTCAATCACCGATTGACCTTAAAAAAATTATTATATTTTTTTTAATTTTCATTCCGCAAAATATTACATTATAATAAAATTATCGACAATTATTTTATTCAGAATTGAATATCAAAAAAATCAATATAATAAACATATATAAACTTTAAAGTTGTTTAAACAATGCAAAATATCCGAATAATAAATTTTTATTAAAAAATCCACTCAAAACGGGAAAAGTAACAGTTTCTAGACCATTTTTCGCGCTGAATGTATTGTCAATCATACTTCTATTTATATTAATGCACTATTATATTTAATTCCTTTTCATATAACTCATAGGTTTATACAAAAATTTAAAGGGGAGGGAGGGGGGATCTTTTATGTGTCATTTTTCCTCCTACATTTTTTGCAAGACTTTAGGCTCTCTTATGAAGCTTTTGCCCAGGTTACATTTTTTAAAAAATCAGTTTTTTACTTTTTTCCCAAATATTTATTATTTTGAAAAATATTTAATTTATACCAGAAACCTGCTTAGTTCAAATTTCAAACCCATATGACATAAACACATATAGTCTATTGCGTTTCTTAAATTTTATATTAAAATTAATAAGGATTATTTTTAAAATCATATATCAAAATTATAATATGCCTAAATTATTGTTAATAAAAAGGATATCTTATTATACATAATCTTGATTTAACTATTTTAATAGCACTCATTATTCTTCCAACGTGATGGTTATGGCACTGGCGTATCCAGGATTTTGCTATGGGGGGGGGGGACACTATTATTTGAATTTTTCCCTCATAAATTTTATTGGAAATCTTTAGTTTATTATATTTTCATAAAAATTATTTTAGGTTTTCACTTTGTTTTTTTATTAATAAGTCGTTATTTTAAAAAGTTTTTAATTTTTACTAATTTTTCTTTCAAATTTTTCTTTTCCTATTGATTTATATTTAAAGGGAAATGAGATAGACATATTTTTATCCGACACGTCATTTTCTGAATTGTCTAAATTTTTAGGAGAGATTGGGGGGGGGGGGGTGGAAAGGGTGTAGGGGAAAAAATTTTATTAGCTTAAAATGATATTTACGTAAACTGGCAAATTTACGATGGAGGGATTTCCCCTTCATCCCCCCCCCCTTTTTTTCCTTTGATTACACGCCTGATTGATGGGTTGATTAATAAATATCAGAGACCTGCAGAGGTACCATTTGCACGGCCCGGCCCGGTTTTAAATTTTTTAGGCCCGGCCCGGATATTTTTTAAAAAAATTTATCGGCTCAGCCCAGCCCAATTTAAAAATGGCCCGGCCCGGATATTTTTTAAAAAAAATTTTTACGGCCCGTGCCCGGCCCGGATATTAAAAATTTCAGGCCCGGCTCGGATATTTTTTAAAATTATATTCGACCTGGTATATACAAAAATTCACCTATGAGGTATTTTACCATATTTTTCAGCGAGTATTATCGCTTATTATTTAAAAAATACATGTAAAAAGCTAATATTTTGAGAATATTATATTGAATTTATAAAAATTATAAAACTGTTATTTATAAAAATGGATATTTTGAGCATATACTATATTTTATATTGCATTTATAAAAATAAAACTAATATTCATAAAAATGGTAATAATATTTTGAGCATATACTATATTTTATATTACATTTAAAAATAATAAAACTAATATTTAATTTATAAAAATGGAAAATATTTTGAGAATATAATATATTGTATTTAATTTACTATTTAATTTATAAAATAAAAATAAATCGCTATTTAAAAAAATGCATGTATAATAAATAGTATTTTGAAAATATAATCTAATTGCACAATATTAATATAATTTATTTTATAATATAAATTTTTAACAAAAGAAGATAATTGTATTATATAATATTGTAACAAAAAATAATGAAAAATGTTGGATTAAAAACTTTCATGACTCAAGGTAAATATAATAAATGCAATAAATATTTGACAGTTTGCAAAGTAAAAAACCAGCATGATTGACGAAACCCTATACTCAAGAAAGAAATTAAAAATTCACAAATTATCATGAAGAAAGAGAAGCATATCTACCTTTTCAGGTTAAAGATTACTTCTTCTTTCTTCAAGAATTCTCATTAGTGAAAAATTCCGCTCACAGCTTGCACTTGAAGCAGGAATTGCCAATTTTGCTAAAATTGGAAATTCGCTTTGATGAGCTGCCCACCACTCTAACAAATTATCCACCTTAAATGTTTTATCTATTTTTTATTTATGTAATTATAATATTCATCATCGGGTATTGACATATTACCAGAATTACCATCGCCCCATTTGTCATAAAACGATTCAGTTTGTTTAACAACAGTCGTAATTTGACTGGTCGATGGTATTTCATTTACTTCCTGAGCCTCTTGTAATTTAATATAATCTTTTATATAGTTTTCCGTCATCTTGCGATCTGTCCCTGACTATATACGTAATTGCTTGAATTTGGGACAGAGAAAAAGAGAAATAAAATGATACTTGTGTAAAACAAATTTTTCAATTAAAAAATGCTTTATATTAAGTAAATTTATATTTGTCTCCTTTTTTCGCTTTGACATAGGTTATTACAAAAACTATCAAATGAAATGTAGATATTCCTTTATTTGATTGTTTGGTAAAATATATTCTAAAAATTTAGATATGAATTATAAAAAAATATATTAATACTTTGAATAAATTTGCAGGAAATTAATAATTAGATCGAACTGTGGGTTGTTAGGTAGTGTTAACCATCACCCAATATTATATTAATGATAACTATAATATAATATAATCTTATAACCATTAACTCATAATGTAAAAATTTTTATAAAAAATATTAAGGCCGGCCCGGCCCGGCCTGGGTTTAACAATCTTAAGCCCGGCCCGGATATATTTTAAAAAAAATTTTTTAGGCCTAGCCCGGATATGTTTAAAAAAAATTTTTTTAGGCCCGGCCCGGGTATATTTAAAAAATTTAAATAAGGCCCGGGCCGGGCTTAGGGCCGGGCCTGCAGGTCTCTGATAAATATATGTAAAAAAAGTAAGAGATATGGAAAAGAAGAAAGATTGGAAAGTAAATGAATGATAAAAGTAAAATAAGAGATTTCAAAATTAGATGTTTCATTCATTAATCTGGTTGTTGTATTAATCGTCATCACCAACACTAGTGATCTACATAGAGTCTAAATTTTTAAGCCTGACCCCATCCGTTTTTTAATATGTCCAGCTGGCGATTCCGAAAGAATTTTTTTTTTATTTGTCCATTTTTTTTATAAAAAAATATTCTACTAATATAAAATATTGGCACCTTGTTTCTTGGAAGAATTTTATAAAATATCAATTTATTCCAAAAAATTAAGTGATATCATATTTAGAAATTTAAACCCAGGCGCGACCCAGGCCGAATCCGAAATTATTTTTTAATAGGCCCAGCCTAAAACTCATTCGGGCAGGGTTGGTCTCAGGTCGGTTACGGCCTGTTGGGATTTGCAGATCTCTAATCAACATTACTAGTAATAGAAGCTAAAGAACGTATATTAATAAATATTTCCATAAGTTAAATTTGCAATTATCTGACAATTCATTTATTTTCTGCTGAACATAACTAATGCAAATTATATCTCGGGATTTAGTTTTCTGGTAGATATGGCGAAATTCTTCTATTTCGATATTCCTATCAAAATTAATTGGTTAAATTAGAAATATCGTTATTACCTTCCATCTTTTTGTTATTTAACCTCTTTGGCTTAAAATAAAATATCGCTTGTTGATTTAGCAAACAAACGAATTTCTAATGAAAAATAAGTATTTTAAAGCTTGAATTATAATATAAAATAAATAATTTTATAATATTGCAAATTATTTTTTTTATCCTGAATTCTCAAAACCAATTAAAAGTAAACAAATTATTGTATTATTATCTTAGGAAGAGCTGCGTTTTATCATAATTATTAAGAATTTATATAAAGAGATCATAATTAAAATGGTAACTCTTATATTAAGGAGGTGTTCTCTTTCCAACTTAATTTGTTAAATTACAAATATCATTAGGAATCATCTGTATTTTTCACTTAAAATTATCATTGATAGAATTTTTTTTTTAAATTAAAAGGTGATAAAATAAAATTGAGGAAGTTGTTAGTTAAATATTTTAATTATTCAAGGTATCCACTATTCTCCCGCTCCATTCTAGTTTAATAATAAATGATATTATCTTTAGGTTGGTTTTTTCATTTAATATCAACAATGATCTTCGCGATTTAGGTGTTAACGTCTAAATTTTTAAATGCTTGATTTATTATTAAACTTTATATGACATTCTTGGATTTAAATTCCGTTGTTAATTTGCCGAGCATTTTTTTGCTTTAAATGGCTAGGCATGAAATATCGTTCTATGAAAAAGTACCATAAATTTAAACTAGCCTCATTGAAAAAACTAAGTCACCCCTCCCCCCCCCCCCCCACCCCGCTGTTTTAGAGCCCTAAATACTAGTCCTGGTTGGAGGCCATAAGGTAATATGTTTTTGAAAATCAGGGCCTAGCCAAAGAAAAACATTTTAAAAAATTAGAAATTTGAATTGAGTTAAAGTCAAATTTTCTGACATAAATTTATATTATATAACTTAATGAAAAATCTCAAGATGGATGATTTATAAATCCCTTAGATTTTTTTATTTTCAAATTTCCTTTGAAACGATTTACAAAATAAAATATTATTTAAAAACCCTCTCAGTCTAATTAATTTTTCAATCCGGGTAGGGCAAAGCTTGAAATCTGAGCCTGGCTAAAAATTTGAACACTTTAAGTCTATTTAATGATATCAAATAATGTATAGATAATGTCTAAATAGCAAAAGGCAGTCACAATAATAAAATACCTATTTACATTCATTTTATTATTTTACCTTATTATTTATTTACTTAACAATCTTTCTCTTTTCCTTAATTTTATAGAAATATTTATTAATCCTCACATTAACCTTAATAACTTCCGAAAGATTAAAATAGTTAAGTATAAGACTATGCAATATAATAAGATATCCGTTTAAAAAATTTTATATAATTGATATCTGATTATCTTAAAATCAAACATGCGCTTATGTCATATTTATTTTTAAATAGCGGCGATTTTTTATTCAGAAAATGAAAATATGAGAAAGGGTAATTTCTTGCCTCATTGATCAAGATTAGGGTAGCCTCGAACAGATTCCTGCATCAATTGGCTTAAGGGAGGGGAGGGGGGTTTAGAGAGTCCTGGTGGTAACAGCGCTTACGTGTTTAGGAAATTGAGAGTTTGATAGTAATTCTCTTAAAAAATTTAAATGATAAATATATAGTTGGAATTTATATATGATAGTTTTAAATATATTATCATATATACACCATAGGTTAACGCATCCGGCTAATCCCGAAGACCAAATGCACGGTTCGCGGGCTAGAGTTTTTAAAATCTTTTTAAAGTTGACAATCTATGGGAAATTTATGTCGTTTTCTTTCACAAAAAATTATCACGGGGAACACCTTGTACAAAATAAATTTTCGTAAACTGGGTCAGGTAAAAATAATTACAGGCATGACCGAAAAACTCGATATAAAATTTCTCAAGGAGCGGTTTGGGCTAAAGCACGGGAAGCTAAATTTTACATGTAAACGCACGAAATATCAAATTTATCCAAATTAGATCGAACACTCAAACACTAGAAGACAATGGTATAGCATTTGCCCAAATTTTTAAAATTTCAATTATTTTTGTCCTATACATTTAAAACTTCTGTCAAGAGATTAGAATTTTTTTTAACGTCGTAAATCATAAAAAAAATGGAAAGAGGTTTAACAACAAAAACAATTGGTTTTCTTGTTATTTTGTAAATATTAAATTTATGATAAGTTTGAGAGGAGGAAGGAGGGTTTATATTCATAAAAAAACTATCACAATATGTAAATTGTATGTAACATCTTTTCGAAATAAATATACACTCTTTGAGGCCATTGATTTATTTGAGCTGATGAATACTTTAAAAATTTAAAATAATATTTTTTTAAAAATAATAATATATTGAATTTTTTTTACATATTGTATGGCTAATCTCTAAGGTGCTGTAGAGAGTTCAAGCGAGAACTTTAAATAATTGTGCCTCAAATTTTAAAATCAATTTTTATATTTTCCTGCAAAATTTGAATATTAATTAAAGTTTCCAAATTCATGAAAATTTGTCTTAAATTAAGAAATTTGACATAATATACACGAAGCAATAACATTACTTAATTCCTCCATATCCTACGACAAATATTCCTCCACTATATTACACACTGACAGTTATTTTTAATATCTATAAAAATTATCTCTTAATCCAATATAGTGAAGAATTTCTCTAGTTTTCTTTCCCAGACCTTGAAAATAGAACCCTTTAAAACCCGCAAGTTTTGACTAGAAATCGAAACAATTTAAAAAGTTAAGAGCTAAAGGTCAAAAGGGAAATTTTTTGCATCTACAAATAATTTGTTATAAATAATAACATAGCAGGAATACGTTGTCACCTTGTATATTTCAATTTTTATAAATAAACACAATATCAAAAGTAATACAAAATTAAATTTTTCTATATATTTTAATGTAAATAATTTAAGTATAAAACATGAGCTATTAGGTAAATATAAAGTTTGTCAATAATTGCGTTTTTGTTTAGCAAAATATAGTAGCATCACTAGTGGTTGGGAGGCTCAGGAGCTCGGGGCTTCTAAAAAATCTGAAGATCTCCCTAAAATTTTATAGAAAATGATTTTTTTTAAAGAATCTTATAAATATTATGTAAAAATATGTAATTTCTAAAAAAAAAATTCTCATTTAAAAAATTTTTTTTATTTAAAGTTGAGCTGCCTTAGATTGTTAAGGCTAGAATCGCTATTGGTAGAGTATAAGGTGTACAACTATCATTTGGCTGAATTGTTCAACCAACTTTAACGGAGATGATAAAAAGATCACGGAAAAATCAATAATATATAATATTTTTTCTATGAGGGACCCGGCCGAAGACCAAGAAAAAGGTGGTTTAGGGACCAAGTCCTCAAAAATTTTTTGACCCCCCCCCCTCCTGTCCATTCTAGCTGCACTACAAATTGTATTCATCACCTTTTTTATAGATATGATAATACAATATTTTGTTTTATTAATATAGCTTTTATATTAATAATATAAAAATGGTTGTAGCTATATTGCTATGTGTTGCAATATTTTTTATATTTTCATTCATATTTCATTTGGTCTATCATCCTATAATTCACCAATTAAATGATTATAATTTGTAATGCTGTTAACTAACATGTTACTAGAGTAGCGTTTTTAATACCGGAGTTATTTTTCACAAAAAAAGATATCGACGTACTATTGGGAAAAGTAACGAATAAACGATTACCTCTTACGTTACTTATTACCTTATAATTTTTTGTCATTTTTATTTTATTATTGTGTATTTAGGTTTGTATTAAATATAGAAAATATTAATTTAAAAAAAAGTAATCAGTACTTGAATAAAAGAAACATTAGTAGTGTTGTTACGTTTTTTAAAGTAACGTTGAGGTAAAAACGTTACTATTTTTGCAGAGTCACACAAAATGTAACGATGTTATTCTTTTGAGTAGCGTCAACACTCTTAATTAAAATGCAGATTTTCTTAAAATTTGCTAAGAAAAACTTTGCTTGTAATAAATATTATTTAATTTAAATTTAATTAATTGAGAATAACCCTAAAACCTAAGCCTCTTTTTTTTTGGAAGAGTTCACAGCTCTGAATTTTTTTAATCTACATGACTCGAATTGTAGTGCGGGATCCTGGTTTATTTAGTAAAGTCACCTATATGATTAAATAATTTTTTATTACTTTATTTTTATGTACAAGGTTTTATATAATATTACTCTCACATTTGAAATATTAATATAAAAAATGACAAATTATGACATATTTATAAAATTATATAAAAAATTATTTTATTTTTCATCCTAATTTTATTGCATTATCATATAGAATTGATTTCAAATCAATCTTTTATATAATATATTGCATACTAATTCTATATTATAAAAAATCTACAAAATTATATGATTAAATAATATAATAGTAAATAATAAAATTTTTTCTTAAAAAAAGGGGGAAGTAATACTTGAAGTTGGATCTGTAAATTTCGAGAAATATCTTCAGGAAAAACTAGATTCTATAGTTAGATTAATCTGTACCTAAAGTTATTTTCTTGCGATTGTCGAACACTCCTATTTTTACGACTATTGGAATGAAGACCCTTTAGTAGGCCTGAATATTTATTTTCCTTGTGACAGTATAAATATACTCTACTTTGATAAAGTCAATTAAAGTGCAGAATTCATTTGAACAGGGGATGGTAACAATTTAATTTCAGATAATTTAAGGAGAAGATTGTTAGGATTTTAAAGGAGTAGGAAATAGAAGTATTTAAAGGCCAGACAGTAATATCCACGTGGTTCTTCTAAATTATTCTAATGTAGATGCTGTACAAGTAAATTCTTACGCCAGATCAATCGACCTCCTAAATTTAAGAACGCTTCCAGATATTCGTAGTTGAAATTGGCATTGTGACTTCCTACGCCTATCAATAGAATTATTATCTAAATCCTCGCATGCCAAGTGTTGATCTTTGTTGATATAAACCCCCTTCCCATTAGATAGCACTGTTCTGTTCTCTAACACTACAAAGTGTGAGCCAGGCAATATAAGATAGCTTTCCGTTAGATATAAATGTAACATAATCGTGGAATGCCGACAAAAAATCCATTTTATATAAAATATGTTATTGAATATAATATATTTACGTATTATTTAATTAATCCGAAATACCAGATTCTGCTATCCTCCAGGGTACTACGATCACTAATTAATTCATTATAAAAAAAATTCACAAATATTTATAGTATACCTAATATAGATTGGTTATCCAAAAGTCATTTTAGTGGAAAATAAATAACCTTAATAATAATTAACGAATACGCTTTGAAAGATGATTACTATAGCCATAGTAATCGAAAAATAATTTTGCCTTTTTACATTTATTTTGTTATAAAAATGCTTATTTCTTGGATAATTTCGAATTGTCATTATTTAAAAAAATTATTAATTTTAAATTAACATATTTTTCTTTTACATTATTGCTTACAGTGATAAATAGTATGCACTTTTTGTGGAGAAGAATATGGGAAATGTGTGGGGAAAAAATTTATTAGCTTAAATATAACACAGGCGAATTTCCGAGGAGGGGGGGGGGAGATCTTCCTCATCTCTTCTGCCTTCGCTACTTTTACGCACTACATCCGCTACCTATTTCTACCTTGTTTTAAGATTTAAAATTATTCCTATTTTTAATTTTGATCTTTATATATAAAAAAAATTATATAAAAAAAATAATAAATATAAATAGCCATTCTTTTTTTATTTTTGAAAATATAAAATAAAAATTAAAAAATTATTTCTTGCATAATATATTGGTGATCGAATCGAAACACATCTAATTTTTCTTTTTTTTTGTGATTTGGATTAAAAATAATTAAATCTTTTTCCATTTAAATTTATTAATGTTTCCCCCCTCCCACCGTAATTAGTGTTTGCATGTTTTGTCAACCTAGTACATAATCAGTATTCATCTTAAAATTGAATCATTTTTAGCTAATCTGGTTAATGAAGTCAAAATTAATTTTTCTTAAAATTAAATTAAATCAAAATAACTACTTTATTTGAATATAATGTCATTTATAAAAATTAAATTTGCCAATATTCAAGTACAGAAAATAAATCAACTATATTACACCGACCTGGATAATTAACTACAGTTTTGATATTAATTAAAGATAATGTCCCGGAAATTTATAAATATCTCCAGGAACGTTCCTAGGAACAAAACTTAAATTCCTTTCAAAATAAATTGAAATACTTGTAATATCATTAAAACTTCAAAATATTTTAGGGACTTGCAAAAGATTACATTATCATATTATTTTTATTTTACTTAGATATTTTTTTTATCGGACTATTTTATTTCACATACATTTGATTATTTTTTAATTTTAAATTTTTTCTTTCAAATTTCCATCGATGAATGTCAATAAACCTACAGGATTTTTCCCAAATTATATCTTTATATATTTTTTTCTAACTTTTTCCATCTCACCCTTCATCCAAAACTTTTTTTTTATTCCGCCCCTCATTCATTATATTAACCACTTTTTTCCTAACTGTAGTTGGGTAATTATTAGTTACATATGCTTGTTGTATCTGATATAATCCTTATATTGATTATTTATTTTGAGATCCATATCCTTTTTGAAATTTGAAATAAAATTGTGATAACAAGAGAGATTATTATGTAGTGAATGATTCTAAAATTCTAACCTGGCTATGCTTTTGAAAGATTTACTTTTAAATTAAGGAATATTATTCGAGGACTTTATAAAAATTTACATTTTTGGTGGGAGGAGAGGGAATTGTTATGATGGGTATATATAGATTCAATCTTTTAATAACTTAACCCAGCGTAATGAATTTAATAATTGTTAAATCCCAAATTTATAAAAGTAATGCATGATCATAGGAAAATTTTTAAATCTTTAACAGCCACTCAGTCTTTCGTTGTTATTATCATTTTTCATATAGAGATTTATTAACAAAATTATTATTTATATTTACATAGAATTATAATATTCGATAAATATATAAATTATTCCAAAATATTGTTGACCAAATTAATATGGTAATTGTGTCCAGCAACAGTTATTAAAATAGACAAACATGATTTGTCTTTAAGGCAACCTAGATTTTCCTGGTGCTCAGTTAGGGAGATTCGGCTCTATAATCTTTTTGGGCCCGTGTAAAAAAAATTTTTCTCCCAAATTCTAAAATGATAATACCAAATCAACCTCATCTAGTAGATTTACATCTAAACATTTCTTTTACAAAAGGATGTCCTAAATTAAGGAATATAATATGATTATATAAATTTTATCTTTAGCCAAAAACTTACTAATATGGTTTTTTTTTTAAAAAAAATTAATAGCTATTACGAGCGGCTTTTAGATTTTTATAATATATATTTTTCAAGTGAGAAATAAATTTTTATCTTTTAAAAAATTAATAAAAATTACCGCATAGTAATGAAAAAAATATATAAAGCTTTTACGTTAAATTTTTAATGAAATTCTTAAGGGGTTTTTATTTTTAATAACTATTTAATCATTTACTCATTATTAACATTTTCATATTATCATATATTTTTATCAAAAATTTATTTATATAGAAGAAAATATATATTCCCCATTAACGACAATGTTAGTTAGTTTAGAAATAAAAAAATCATGCAGAAATAAAAGAAAATTAACATTTTAACATATTAAAAAAACACAGAAATAAGTAATTAATTTCTATTGAAATGGCATATTTATGAATATCTATTCTAAACTTAAAAACTATTAAATCGTTAAATTTTTTCTAAACAATTTTACTAACCAATGAGCTAATAAAAACTGAATCACGGACAGAAATTTCCTGGACAAATATACCTTAATTTTCAAAAAAAATAATTAAATGTTTTTTAAAAGGGTGACTATTTATAAAATTACCTCTTATTTTAAGTACTTTAAAACAAATTTCTAAAACTAATATTTTTGTCCGGTGTCTTTTTATCCAGATTTTGTTCATGACATTTATATCTGTGATTCAAAAAAATTGACGGTTTTACCTTTAAACTGAATTTCGCAATTGTCTTTGTTAACTATTTAATTATTCAAGTTATTAGAATTAGAATAATAAAATTGATATTTGTATCTTCTGGAAATATGCCTCCATTTTAATAAACCTTAAGCAATATAGTCGGCAACACTGTAATTAAACATTTTGCCTTTTGGGGAGGAGCACATTTTTTTTAAAGTTACATGTTCCGATTATTTTAGGATATCCTTTTCTCATGCGCTAAATAATACTCCTTTAGTCATATTTAAATTAAAATTCGTTAATAGACCGATTAAAATATAAATGATTTTCATCCAAATTATCATAGTAAAACTAAAATATAAATAACATTTAATAAATGATTGAATTGCTTAATTATAAGATAATTTATGTAATATTTGTACCCTTTAAAATTATTTTTTAAATAAAATTTAAATTTGCCTATGCCTCTCTTTGAAAATTTTTTTTCACATGGCAGGGACTGGGGTTATTAGAACCCAATCGGCTATAATTCTGTGTTTTTTTAGAAATTATAAAGAACAATGTAAGAATCAATATCTATAACTATACTCTATAAAGGTGCCATATAAATATTTTTAAAAATATAATCATATTTTTGAAATTTTATTTTTTGTAAAAGTTGAAATTTTGCCCACAAACCTCAATAGAGGGGTTAGGCGAACCACGGCAAGCGACTTATTAAACCATTAGTTTTTTAGGCTATAATAAATTGAAATGTATTTTTATTTATTAATAATGATACGTATAGAATAATTCTATTATTTTATTGTTTAAAATATTATAATACTTTTATATTTAAGCTAATTATATATAAAAATTACAACTTAATTTTGGTTAATTTCATAAGCATTTTGGATAATGAAAATAAGGATCTTAAGTAGAAAATATGATTTCTTAGCATAAATCCTAAATACCAGCTTATAAGAATTCAATTTATTTTTGTAGTAAACATTTGTTTAAGTAAAGGTAAATTTAACTTTTTTTTCTAACTTTTTTGGCTCGGCTTTGTCAAAATTCACATTTAAAAATACAAAAAAATTATAAGGGCTGAGTCTGGTCTAATATCTCGTTCAAAAAAATATTCATGAACTGATTCAGACAACCTGTTTGTATGAATTAAGGCTTCTTTTATAAGCGTTTTGGCACTTACCATTATACCCCTGTAATGAATGGCAGTATGTTCGAATTCTTTCTCCTCCGATTCTTTCTCCCTTGAATCCATTACTTTATTATCTTTCATTACAGGACAACACTCACCTCGGTAATTTTCTTTTAATCTCATGTGTTAGGCTTTGATTGATGTTCATATATCGAAGTTATTGCAATTTTGCTCTTTACCTTAGATGCCACCGAACATATTTTAAAAAGGGAATTCCTAATCTTCCAATTTAAAATTAATTAAAAGAAATATTTTTTAGTTTAAACAAAAAATTACCTTTAAAAAATGGAAACCAAAAGTTAATATAAATTTTATTTATATTTTATCCAAATGAAGCTAAAAAGATTGATAAAAATTATTTAATTCACTGCATAAGTTACGGAATACAATAATCATTTATTTTTTGCTATAATGTTTAGGTTTACTAATAGTTGTGATATATTTTCCAATTTAATGTTCATTTTTAATTAGCGCCTTAATTCTAAAAATACTCAAAATCGAAATTGTAGAAAAAGTATTTTTCGAATTTTTTGACAAGGAAATCTAAAAGATGGAAGCTTTTAGAATAGAATTGTTTGAGGTTTTTTTTACTGTTGAATAAAGTGTCTGAGTCAGACCCTTTATTTAAATAATTAATACTTTGATTAGCGAATACATGTGAATTATAAAAAAAAATTATTTTGAAAAAACTAACCTCTTGGATTAAAGCAGAAAAGGTATCGTTTATATATTAATAAAATTAAATTGATAAAATTTCCCATGAAAAATTATTAAGAATATCATAAAAAAAAGTGGCTTTTGTTTAAAATTAAATGAATATATGCCTAGTCAGATTTGGTAAATTAATTTCTATTTATTTGTAAAATTTCTATACATTCCTAAGCGCTAATTTCTTTTTCGCCGAATTACGCCCTTCAATCCTAAAACCAGGGGTGCCGGGGGTAGTCAGTTTTCCAAATTTCGAGGAAGGGCTAAGCCCCCTAAAATAATTTTTTTTCTTTTCTCATATTTTTGAATATGTAAACAATATAAATTATGTTAGATTTTTCATTGATTTTTTATATAAATTATAAATGGACTTAAAGGTTAATAGCAAAATTGTCTGCAATTTATAAGATAGGTATTTCAAACATGCTGAAATACATTTCAGTAAAATCAGATTTTTAAATTTAATAAAATGCTTGGAAAAATAACACATACAGGAAAAACGCATTACCGCTAATATACCTACATTAAAAATAAAGAAGTTAAAGGTTTTATTTTTCAAAATTTTTATTTTCCTTATTTCTATTTTCATTTTATGTTTTATCATCAACTAAAATAAAAACTTTGATTTCTGTCATTTTATCAATTTTTTGTGGAGATTTAAAAAAAAATTCAGAAAAATAAAATTGAACTTAGAACCTAGATGCTTCCTTTGGCAATAATAAAATAAAATGAATCTTCCAAAGATTCATTATTGCTGGGCTTCGACAATTTATATCGATGAAGATATTCTTATTGAACAATTTAAAAATTTCCTTAACTACGTGGCGTGGATACTTTATCTTGCAGTATTGTTGAGTGTAAAAGGGTCTTTCATCTTATAAATTTGATCAAGGCAGATAATCGAGAGAGCTTGAATAAATAAGTTGATTAATGTTCATAAATATAAATGGACATACAATATCGGAGTGTTTCCAATTTCATATATTAAAATATAGAGAAGGAATCGTGTGTAAATAAAATTTTATCAAAAAAAATACAGCTGAAAGAAAACAAAGAAATGAATTTATGTAAATTTTTTAAATTCATATTTATATTTTTTAAAAATGTGTAGATTGATATTTTTATAAAAATATAATAAAGTTATAGAAAATATAGCACATATTTTGATGATATATAAATGTAGCATCCCCTTATTTCAGTACAATATATTAAGAAGTGGATATTGTAATAAATGATATCGAACTACATTTTTATTAAATAATAATTTATTAATTAAATTGATATTCCATAAAAGCTATTATATACATTATTTTAAAATGAGATATTCTAAAATATAAAATTCTATAACTTAGGTATCATAAATTATAATATGACATATCTAGTTTTGTTAAAAAGCCCGATTTGGGTCGATTTTACCACCATTAAATTTATAACCAAATAATATTATAAGCATTAAGAATTTGCTCATTAGCAGAAATGCTTGGACATCTATAAAACCTCAGTACTTATAAATATTATTTTAGCTAAAATTTTAATCTGGCCATTTTGAAAGATCGACCCGAATGAGGTTTTTAACATCACTGTCATATCTATAATAAATAAATTTAAGAAAATCATATCAAATAACTAGCTGTCATGCCAATAAGTCACATGTTTTTTCTAACATTCTCCAATTGCTAGATAAGCATGACTAGATTTTGTAAAAAGGATAGATCTGTATATTTATGGAATAGAATGTGGAATTCAAAAAAGAGGCAACATATGCAGCCTCTTCAAATACCTAAATATTATGAGGAAAAGGGATTTGAAATTATTGATAAAAATAACCCTGGAAATTTTCAATCTGATTCAATTAAAGTTTTTAAATTAAAAAAATATAATAAGATATTATTCCATAATATATATTGAATTCAGTTTTATAATTAGTAATTTGATTTTTACAAAATATATTTAATGCAGATCTATGATATGGCAAATCCATATGTACCCCCCACTTTTAATTGGATTGATTTATTTAAAGAAAAATCTGTAATCTTAAATAACACTGATTATAAATACAATGAAAGTATTCAATTAACTCAAGGTTACACATAAATTTAAATTATATTATAAAATTTGTTTTATGCATAAATTTAGACATTTTTCAAGCTCAAATTCTTACTGATTCATTGATCATTGATGTAGAAACACCTCCAACATATAAAAATATGTTTGATGATACAAAAATTTGTCATGATTTTTTGACAATTTTTAATAAATTATATTGTATTCCAAATAATACATCAATAGAAATGGAGAGTAACAAGGAACAGAAAAGACAAATAAATGAATATTTTTTAAAAATTTTGGAAAAATTTATATATCAATCTAGAAAATGGGATCCAAGATTTATAAAAGTTGATCCATTTATAAAAGACAAGTTTAGATTATCATACCCTCCTATTAAAAGTATCCCTGAAGATGTAACTAGGTAAATTATCATATATACATTTAAGGGTTTAATTTTTATAATGTTTAACAAAAATGTGCAAGTCTTGGAAATCTAAAGTCATTATGCTAAGTTTTCTTTTGTTAATCAATTTTGCTATTTTTAATAGCTAAATATAATTTCAATATTAAAAGTAAAGTTTTTGGGAATAATCTGATCAAACTTTGTCAATCCTTCGACAGTGTGATATCCACATCTTCTCAAGAGAGTATCAATAACCAAAATAATAGAATTTCATCCTATAATCAACCAATTGATGTTTTAATCCATAAAGGTTATTTTCAGTCATTTATCAATTTATAACCTTAAACCCTACATATTTGTTGGGGCCGAATTTTCTACAAATATAGAATAATATAATTTTTTAGTTTTATTAGGCTGTAAAACCATGCATCACTGTATAGAGTCTGCAACTTTATATTTTGTTACGAGACCAAAATATTATATAAGTTAAGACAATTTGTAAGTGCACTCTTGTGAAAAATAAAGCATGCAATACAGTTAGGGTTTTAGTAGGGTTGTGATGGTCCACAAATTTTTCATAAATCCAATCCAATATTACTAAAAAACCCCGATACCCCAATATTTATATTGATTTTTTATTTACCATTTATATATTAGCAAATATCCATATTTTTATTATAAAAAAACTACTTTCATGAATGATTTAAGTGTATTTTGTTTTTTATTCTGCAAAAGCTAATAATCTCATTTAAAGTAGGGCTGTGCCGATATTAAATATCGGATCGGATCGGTACCGATTTTAGCGTTTTCCGAAAATATCGGATCGGGCCGATACCTGTTAAAAAACCGATCCGATCTTTTTACTTTTCTTTTTTTTGTTATTTTATTTTATGTTATGTATATATATTTTACATTATTATAATATTTTCTAAATAATTTTTTAAATTTTATTTCTTTTTTAAAATAGATTTTTATTATTTTTTTTTATAAAATAGATTTATAGTATTTAAAAAAAATTTTTTTATAAAAATAAAAGGAACACCCAAAGTTTTATTTATTTTAAATCTTTTTAAAAACGCCAATTTTTTTATTTATACTTTAAATAAAAGAATTTTTTTAAATATGGTATCTGAATTATGGAAATATTTTACAAAAGACAAAGATAATTTTGCAAAATGCGTTATCTGTGGAATCATCTGAGTCTGCCTTCAGTACGACAGGAGATATAGATAGTCCATATCGTAGAAGCTTATTCCCAGAAAATCTAGAGGCTTTCATATTTATTAAAAAAATCTAATTATAATTTTATATATTAAATATTACAATTTTATAATTCCAACATAAAATGGATATGGATATATTATTAAATATATATTTTTTTATTATAGTCTTAATTGTAGAATAAAAAAATTAAATTTTTCATAATTCGATTTTTTGCATAAAAAATATTAATTTCTTAATTACATTTGGTTCAAACGGAGGTGTTTAAAAATCAGTAAAAATATCGGATCGGGTTTGAAGCAATATCGGATGGGATCGGTGAAAAATATATGGATCGGCACAGCCCTAATTTAAAGTATTTGTAACGTTTACAGTGTTATTTTTAAACAACTCCATTTAACCTATTTTTAAAAAGAGCTATATCAAAGTGTTAGCCAAAATATTATAATTATAAACTAATCCTTGAAATTTCGCCAATAGAAATCCAAACCTTTCTACCTATATGAGCAAAATAAATAAGCTTGAATATAATGTTGGCCAAAATTTTGAGTTAACCTTTTAAAAATTGGTTAAATCTAGCCATTTAACAACACTAGCTGAATGTGACTGGTTAGATATTTTAAAATTCTTTTCTTGTTGCAGATAATATAACAAAAAATAGTGTAAAATTTTTAACTATTTTTTTAAAATAAATTGTATTTTAGTTCCTCTCATTAATTTATTATTTTTTAATTATTTCTAAAATAAAATATATAATTATACAATCATAAAATAACCAAAAACAAAATATTTTTGAACAATCTAAATATTGGTGCTGATTTGATCTAATATTTAATATCAGCCCTAGTTTTTATGAGGACTCATACTATATTGGGGATAATATTTTCCATTTTTTAAATCTTCAAAAACACTGATCCAATATTATTAATGTTTTTTGTTATTTTAAGATTGTTAAAAAAAACAAAATAAACTTATTCGTGATTATGAGCCAAACATTGCTTTGGCAATGAGAAATGGAAAATTTCAATTTGTTTTGCTTATTGTTAACAATTATTTTGCATATAAAATATTGATTTGCTTTATGACATTGGTTAAAAGATATATAGTAGATAAAAATTAATCTAAATTTTCTTCTGATTTCGGAAAATATTGGATCATAGTAAAAATTTTGTGGATTGGCACACCCCTCAATATTAAATCTCTTTTTTACATTTTATAAAAAAAATATGTCATTTATAAGTTCTTCCCTGTTATGATGGCAGCCTGGAATCGGTTGATGACCAAAATATTCATCATCACGAATTACATTATAAAACTTACCCAATGCGTATAACTGCTCATAATTCTTACATTCTTTACAGTAAAAATGCCCTTTCTCCTTTCATTCCTACCAACGAAATGATCCATAAATTTATCACCCAATCAAAACTCAGCCTTCCCAATATGTTTCCAATTTCTCCCTTAGTTGACATACCACTCGAAAATAACATTTTATCTACAGATCAACCAAATTTAATCGAAGATTATATCACAGACTTTAACAAAATTGATGACGAGTTACCAGATAAATGTAAAGAAAATGATGAGGAAAACGATAAATTAGACAAGTTTGGGTATGTGCATCCCCATTTAATTTTCGACTCTAACCCTACCCGACAATGGACAGCCCCTCAATATGTGGCCAAAGGCATGATGACAACCTACGGACATCTGGCCACATTGGCCAGACGTTTATATGGGGTTATTTTCTTTATTTATTAATTTAAGTATTTCTAAGATTAATCTTTAATTTTTTTTGTCAATTTAGTAAAAAACCATTTTGCACACCCAATGATTAGGGCTGCATCCATAATAGATGTAATGTATTAGCACCGATATAGACCATTTTAAGAAAAGATTGGATTGGCCGAACCTTTTTAAAACTGGAAATATCGATTTTTAATAAGTTTGGCATTAATTATTCAGGCTATGTTCAAAATATCAAATAATTAAATACTTAAACTTTCAAAATTTTAACGAAAATAAATAAACAAGCTTTTTTAAATATAAAAATAAAAATGTGTCCAAATTATAATTCATGAAAAAAAGTTTTAAAACTTTTCGAATTTTTTTTAAAAAAATGTGGACATAGCCTTATATTGGATTAAAGTTAATTTTTTCTTGTTTTTTTTACAATATTGTGTAATTGATAAATATCTTAAAATGACGATTTGCATGATAATAACTCCGACATAAGCAGCATCACCGGCCGACCGCGGGCAGACTATCAATAAAAAATTCCACTTAAAATATAATAAGCTAAATTTTTTAAATATATTTCGTCTTTTGAGCTATTTCGCGAGAAATGTTATATGATTTAATAGTAAAATATAAAATACTATTAATACCTTCTTAAATTATTTTTATTATTTAATGTTTATACTTGTAGTTGGGAAGTACAGTGAATCCTGTTATATCTTGTATTCTATCTTTTTGGCGTTTTTAATATACTTATTATCTGTATCTGAGGTACCTTATTTTTAAAAGACTCATATACTTGTCAAAAGATATAGATTAAGCAGGGATCTGAACCGAAATGATATCGGTTCAGGTTTGGATAAAAATAACGTTTCAATTCGGGTTAGGTTCTTTAAAAATAAAAATATCGGGCCGGTTCGAACTTCTAAAAACTGGTTTGAACACTTAAGTTGTGTCACCATCAGTAATATTGCATTTTAATGTGTCATATAATATTATATCAGGCATTATAAGCTTTAAAATATCAAATGGTAATATACTAACCTTATAAAAATTGTGACTGACACCAATCAAAATTGTTTGATAATAAACTTTAAAACAATTCGAATATAAATCAGAATTTAGCAATGTACTAGTAAAAACTTTCATACCATTTCTTAAGCACAAAATCATGAGGTTCGAACCGGTTCACAAGCATTTTAACTGAAAATCTTTTAGCGGTTCAGGTTCGATAAAAAATACCGGTTTAACGGTTCATGTTTGGTTTGGATCCCTTTAAGTACTTTTTAATTGTTGTTTAAAAAGTTTAATACTCTCTTTAATATTTTTTCCGTGGATTTTTTTTATATTAATTTTGTTGTTTTTCTTACCCATCTTTATATTTTAAGTGGCCTAATGGGTAAGATGTACGCTTGGAAACACGAGTATGAACAAGGACGCAGGTTCAATCCTGGTAAGAACCATAAAAACTTTCAAGTTTTTCTTCGATGACTGATGTGTAAAGACATATGGTATGATGAATTTCGGAGCTTAGAGATGACACCCCGGTCACCGACAGCCCTGGACAGCCGGGTGCTAAGGATACCTGTCCAATAAACAAAATGAAGGACACAAATGAAAATATGAATATGAAAGCTAGGGCGTTCCCACCATGCGACGCGCAGGGTGTAGACCTCCATCCTGTGAAAAGTAAAGTAAAGGTCAAAGCAAAGAAAACAAGATTAGCAAGTTCGAATATTGGGACGCTTAAAGGTAAGACGAGAGAATTAACATCAATGTTGAACAAGAGAAAAGTTGATATAGCGTGCATACAAGAGACGAAATGGAAAGGACAGAAGATTTTGATGATTGGAGATGGGTATAAATTGTACTATAATGGACTTGTTAGCAATAGAAACGGTGTCGGCATCATCCTCAGTCAAGATCTAACCTCCTCAGTTGTAGAAGTCAACAGGATCTCTGATAGACTAATGAAGATAAAACTCTGCATTGGTCAATCAATACTACACATCCTTTCATTATATGCTCCTCAAACGGGTTGCAAAGAAGAAGAGAAAGATGATTTTAGAGCTATCCTCGATGAAGCTGTAATGGAAATCCCTAAGGATGACCTAGTCATAATTGGTGGTGACTTAAATGCGCATGTGGGGAAAGCAAGAGATAACTACAAAAGGCATCATGGTGGTTTTGGATATGGAGAAAGAAATGATGAAGGAGAGCATATACTAAAATTTGCGCAAACCTTCGACCTTGCCTTAACCAACACCTATAGGAAAAAGGATTGTCATTTAATAACATACGAAAGTGGTACAAGGAAAACACAGATAGATTACATACTATTCTCTTGCAGAAGATTAAAAGATGTAATAGACTGCAAAGTCATCCCAGGAGAAGATATCGCCGCACAACACAAGCTACTAGTCATGGATTTACACATCTCAAATAAATCCACTCAAAACAAGATAAAACTGGAACCATGCATCAAATGGGGCAAATTAAAAACAATGACAGATGCCTTTGCAATCAATGCAAACATTGAAACAATAGATTCCTCACAAGTCAGTGAAAAAATGTGGACAGACCTTTCATCCAGATTAATAGACACTGCCAAATCGACACTAGGCTTGACAAGAGGAGGCAACAAATCATATAAAGAACTATGGTGGTGGAATGAAGAGGTACAAACCACTATACAGGAGAAAAAAGCCCTTTATAAAATATGGTACAAATCCAAAAACGCAGATGACAAGACAAGATACAAAAAATCCAAGAGATTAGCTACAAAAGCGGTGGCTAGAGCCAAATCTATGGCATACGATGACATGTACGAAGATCTACATACCAAAGAAGGACAAAATAAAATATACAGATTAGCCAAACAGCGAGAAAAGAACTCTAGGGATATAAACGGAGCTCCGAAAGTAATCGAAAATAATGATGGGAAATTGATAATAAAGGAAAAAGAAATAATGAGTAGATGGAGAGAATATTTTCAGGAGCTTCTCAACTTTAATCCGTACATACTGCATCTAGACGAACACTCCCCTTGTCAAAACCTTGTACAACCTATAACACAACAAGAAATAATCACATGCCTCAAGCATATGAAAAACAACAAAGCTAGGGGTCCAGACGATATTCCAATAGAAAGCCTTAAAGCACTAGGAGATGATGGAATACATCTCCTCACAAATCTATACAATAAGATACTTGGAAATGAAGAGGTTCCCCAAAAATGGAGGCAGAGCTATCTAGTTCCTATCTTCAAAAATAAAGGGGATCCACATAATTGTCAAAATTACAGGGGCATAAAACTAATGTCACACTGTCTAAAACTATACGAAAAAATAATAGAAAAAAGATTAAGAGATATAATCGAAATAGGAGAGACTCAGTTCGGATTTATGCCTGGAAGATCAACAACCGATGCTATCCACGCAATTAGGCAAATGAGTGAAAAATACAGGGAAAAGAACAAAAAGCTACACATGGTCTTTCTCGATCTAGAAAAGGCCTTTGATAGAATCCCAAGAAAACTTATCTGGTGGGCGCTACGCCACAAAAATGTTCCCGAAAAATATATAAGAATAATACAGGATATGTATATGGGCCATACAACAATGGTCCGTAGCACAACAGGTACTTCAGCAGGCTTCACAATAGCCGAAGGAGTTCATCAAGGGTCGGCTCTCAGCCCACTTCTCTTCATTACAGTAATAGATGTATTAGCACAGTCTATACCTCAAACAGTCCCGTGGAATATGATATTTGCAGATGATATTGTGATACTTGCCGATTCTAAGGATGAAATGAAAGAAAGACTATTGAGTTGGATAAATATCCTAGAAACGCACGGATTAAAAGTAAATAGAGAAAAGACGGAGTATATGGTGATAGGAGGAGATGAAACAGAGAGTATTGATATAAATGAATGGCAGATATCGGCAATTGAAAGCTGCAAATATTTGGGCTCCACTATACAAACAAACGGCACAATAGAAAAAGAGATAAAGAGTAAGATTAATCAAGGGTGGCTAAAGTGGAGATCTTTATCTGGAGTGCTATTTGATAAAAGAATCCCACACAAATTAAAGGGAAAAATTTACAGTTCCATAATACAACCAACTATTCTATATAGTTCGGAAACATGGCCAACCAAAGAATCAGACGAGAGAAGTCTACAAACCATGGAGATGAGAATGCTGAGGATGATTGCTGGGGTAACAAGAAAGGATAAAGTGCGCAGTACAAGAATACTAAGTAGTTTAAAGGTAGTGCCTATTAAGACTAAATTAATGGTAAATAGACTTAGGTGGTATGGGCACACAATGAGAAGGCCTATGAACTACATAGGAAATAAAGTTAAGAGTTTGGAAGTGATGGGCAAGCGTAAAAGAGGAAGGCCAAAACTTCAATGGGGCCATAAAGTTAGAGCCAATATAAAGAAGTATAAATTAGATAAAAGAGATTGTATTAATAACATAAAGTGGAGAGAGATGTTGAAGGAGCTTACCACCAGAAAAGGTGAAAGCTAAAGAGAAAAAAAAAATTTATTATCATTTTATAGCATACCAACTTTACTGTAGTTTGCAAGATAATCTAATTTTACGATAATAATTGTAACAATCTTATTTTATAGGGTATAATAAAATTGCTATCCAACATTTTAAATCACAGTAATACTTGGTGTAAAAATAGTAATATTTGGGTAATTTCTATTTGTTGATTGTTTTTTTTTTAATTTTTTTTTATAAGAATATTTTTTTTTTGGTTTTTATATTAAATTTATATAAATGAACATAATAAGAATATTTATAGTCGTCTATAATTTCTAAACAATTTAAAATACTTCCTTTGAAGTAAATTATAGAATTTGATATGATATATTCGGAACTTATCTTGCAACTCGTTGAAGCAATTAATATAATATGTATTATTTCTCTATTTATTTCTTATTGCTTGGTCACACATAATTTCTTTATAGCAGTTCGGTGTAAAGCGATGATATTCATTTTTTGTGAGCCAAGAGATTATCTTAACCTTCTCGTTAACTTTGCGGCTTATTGTGCAGATGGAAAGATAAAAATTATCTTACATCTAAGTAAGATACTCTTATTTAGCAAAAAATAAGAGTGTATTATATATTCTATATTTTCGATATTTATAATAAAATACTTATATCTGTTTATGAGGTACATTATTTTATAAAAATCTCATATATATCTGTAACTAGATTTTTTTAAGGACTTGCCCAACTCTAGTTTTAATAAAATATATGATGAATATAGTGATGATAAATTTGATAAAATACACAATAAAAAATTTTTCTATATAGGTTTGAAGTAATTAAGTATATAAAGACTATGAGGATTGATACATAATCAACATTGATATTTTATCTCAGATTTAAGTTTATTAATATTATATTTCTTTATTTCATTACTCTTTTTTTTTTTTCAATACTCTTTATTAAAAACAATTAATTGAAACGATTTTTAATGTACATATTTATCAGAGACCTGCAGGTCCGGCCTGGCTGTTAATTTTTCAAAATATAATTCCCGGGGTGGGCCTAAAAAAAATTTTTAAATACCCGGGCTGAGCCCTATATTTAAAAAATATTTTCAATCATAAATATTAGCTATGAAAATAAATGTAATATATTTTTAAAAAATTCGGGCCGGGCCGAAAAATTTATTTAAAAAGAATGGGGACGGGACCTCTGCAGGCGTCCAATAATTATACTGCTGATAAAAAAATAACACAGCATTATACATAGAAAAAAAACATACTTTATAATTATTAGTGTGTGTGTATGTATATATATATATATACTAAAAAAATTATTTTTAAAAGAATGACCAAAAATAAAAGAAATGACTTATGTTAACAAAAAAATTGTTTAGATTAGTTATATAAATATTGAGTTCATCTTAAAGGCTGTGTCCTAGGTCGGCTTAATTTGGATATTTAATTACTATAGAGTATAGGCTAAAACTTGTTTGATCGAGGAAACCCTATTTTGGTATTCTAAGTATTTGGTGACATTGCTATTTTTTGTATTTTATTCTCGTGTTTTTTTAAAAAATTTTCTTTTGCTTTTTTAGCTACTTAGCCAGGCTAAATCGTTGCTATTAAATATTAAGCCGACCTAGGATACAGCCATATAGCTTATTCATAAAATGCCATTTATGCATGAGCTGAAATTTGCACATACAACTATATTCAAATTTTTTATTAAAGATTTAGCATCGATCAGCAAATATCGGATCGATGTCGGCAAAAAATAGTAGATCGGTGCATCGCCTACTAATGATAAAGACTTTGTAAAATGTTACAAATCATTTTGTTTTAAAAAAGTAATAAGAGGGGGTGCCTATCTGAACACAGCCATATAGCTTATTCATAAAATGCCATTTATGAATGAGTTGAAATTTTCACACACTATATTCAAATTTTTTATTAAAGATTTAGCATCTATCATCAAATATCGGATCGATGTCGGAAAAAAATAGTAGATCGGTGCAGCCCCTACTAATGATAAAGACTTTGTAAAATGTTACAAATTATTTTGTTTTAAAAAAGTAATAAGTGCCTTAATAGGGGATGCCTATCTATTAAAAGGAATATGTCAATCGATAAGAGAATTCTTATAATATTATCAAAAAAAAATTTAACATGTAAAATTTTATTCAGAAACAGCATAAATGGTAAGCGCAAAATATTTTCCTGGAAAACCCCCCTCAATTTTTTTCCCCGATTATGGGATAGGATTATTTTTGACAATTTTTCGAAAAAATTATTATGGGAATTATCATCAGTGATTTTGAATTACATCTATTAATTCTAAATTTATATACTAAAAATAATTCTCTTCTCAGTCGACACTTTTATTTAATTCATTCAACTAAAAATCACTTTGAATGGAAAAATATACAATAAAGGGAGTTGTGAAAAAATTATTATTTTTAAAAAATTTTTAATATTAATTAAGCAGAGGATAGTCCTCTTATAATTCACTTTCGCTATTTTTGGACAGTTCCTACACCAGCGTGCTCAAATTAAATTATTATTTTTCTACCTTATATTAATTTTAATCATCATATATATATATAAATTATCTACATCAGCATTTAAAAAAAAGATTATTTTTAAAAATATAGAAATCTCTATCGGGTGGTGCCGCTTTACCCACCCCTTTAGCCTGCAACTATATTGGCTGTGACGGTCAACATTTATGCTTCGTTTCTTTTCAGTTAAACAGCATGCCGGAAATGTATAAAAAACTACCAATCGATAATAATGAAACTACTAAAACTGAAAATTCCATTAAAAATTTAGTTTGGGTCGATTACCAGAGAGGAAATTACAATGACAAATCTTTCGTTGATTACAATTTCCACAGTCGATTTTACGATACCCACAAAGACAGCAAAAATATTGACCATACCAAATTGAAAACGGACGATAATGCTTATGGCTATAATAAAGTCGATATCTACAAAGATTATGATTTAAAATCATCTCAAATTGTCGAGCTAAATTCAGAAATAATGCAAAAAATTCTTTCGATATATTTTTACGGTGTCTTTTAATTGATTTTTTTTTAAAAAAAATAGAATATAATTTGTATAAAAAATATTGTAATATGTTGATATTTTGTGTGTATCGATAATATGGCTCTATAAATAGTATTTAATACAATATAACGCGTTTATAATTTTCATAAGCTTTTTGGTTTCATAGAAAACGTTATATAATAGAAGCCGGTTGGCTGTGTCCTGGTTAGACTTAATTTTGATACTTATTGCTGAGCCTTGGCTAAACAGCTTTTGAACTAGGACACTATAATATGGTTTGTTTTAAGTATTTGATGGCCATTTATTTTTCATATTTTTTTCTTTTACTTTTTAAGTTTTCAGAAATAAACTCGAACTTTTATGTTTTTTTAAAATACTACATTTTAAAGAATTCACGTTCTTCACATATGCTAACGGTCTCCCCCTGGAAAGGAATATCATATCGAACTTAACAATTACCGATATTTTTAGGTTAGAAATTACAAAAAGAAACAATTATTCTGATTTGCAGAATAATCTGTTTAATTTTATTAAGTTTGTGCAACCTCTTTTATAGTCCTCCACAAAAATTTTAAATATTGGGCTGGCCGTGCTCGGAGATAAATAGGATCCGGTTCAGACTAGAAGAGTATAAGAAATAACAGAAAATATTCTAAAAAATGATAGGAATTATTTCTGATAAATAAGCAATTCATGATTTTGTCTATATTCATAAAAATGCGTGAAATTTATATTTTTCTAACTAAAGCTTTTGAGCTGGGCTGAGATCAAAAATAAAAATTCAGACCGAGGCCGGTCTAAAAAAAAATAAAATTTTAGGCCGGGTCCTGACCTGAAGATTAATAATGGCATACAGTCGCTAACGATATTCCCTATTCCTTCACTTGTGATCCTCATCTTAGTTTCTCTTGTATTTCGGTTTAATCCTGCTTCCATAGCCCTTATCATTCATAATTTTTGTTTGGGGATCATCATTTCAGGCCAATATTTCTATATAATTATGGCAAATCATGTCTTTAGTATCTAGGGGCACTATATCTACGACAAAATGAATTTAAAACAGACCCATTAATGCAATCTTTACTTAAAAGTTATGGCTATCTCCTTCACCTCTTCGACCTTTTTTGCTTTTCTTTTCATATATACCATCACTGCTGAAACTAATCATCTGCTTAAGTTTCCATGATGCCATCTAATGACCTAGGTATACCTTATCAAAACTTAAATCCAAATATCTAATATAAGTTATCCCTTTATTTCCAGATTTCAAATGAAACAACATATTAGTAATATTGAGTATATTGATCTTCTATAATTCATCCTATTACCTTCATTTCGTGAATATCTTTGTAGTATGATAGGGCACAAGGGAGTTCTGTTACCTACTATTTGAAAATTTTGTTTCCAATTGTTTGGTGTTGTTTCGACTACCATCAAGTTACATAAGTCAATAAGCCCATATAATTCGATAGCTTTTAGAGATGTCTTTAAAATTTCAGAAACAACCTTGGCTGGCTCAACTCCTTTACCTTTTTTAAGGAATATTGTTAGACTCCATATTTATCGATCTTAATGTAATTTTTCTAAACATATTTATGCCCTGTCATAATTTACAATATTTTTAGCGTTATTTTTTTTTATATCCATAACATCCTCTCTGTTTTTAGCTGTCTGTTTAACGGTTCTTGTTAAGTTTCTTTTGTAATAATTTTTATTTTTGTCTTTTTCCTTTGTATTGTTTTTTTGACACTCGTTAAAGTATATCAACTTGTGTTTCTCTCCTGATCCTATTGTCCCCACATGCCTTTTTCAAATCAAGCCAAATATTCTTCACGGAAATTGTCATTGATACTATTTGCATATATGACTTCCGGCTTTTATAGCTAGCATGTTGATTGGTATCTTTTATTTATCCTCAGAGCTTTTTGCTAAATATCTTATAAAACGATCTTGTTAAATATATTTTTCCATTGAATATTTGAATCAAGCCTTTTTTAATTTTTTTTAAAATCTGGATTAATATGTCGTTAACTTTTTCTAGTCTATGAATTGCAAACGATCAAATTCTAATATCATTTTATCTATACCATTCTTTGTTTCAAAGCTATTACTGCCATTTTTATCTTAAGCGTTAATCCTAAATTTTTCTGTTTATCAATAAAACTAATTTGTGTTTGGCATAAACTATGTTCACAATCACACTCTTAATTGTTATTCTTAGAACTACTATGATCTTCCCACAAGAATATCTATGCTTTTGCAGTTAAATCTTTATTTTTTTTAAAAAATTATTTTTGGCTCAATACTAACACCACCTCAATACCTCATTTCTTTCTTTTTTCTCTTAAGCACAGACAATGATTTGACTATTTCTACCGATTTGCCCCTCACTTCCCACATTTTAAATATAACCGTCACGCTACATTTCCGGAATCATCTCTTCATTGGGCGATAGTTTACATATTGTCAGATGCAGGTAGTCAACCGTATATGGCAAATTTCTTAATTTGACCAAGGTTTTCTTTTTTTTCATAGACTGATTAGTCATAAAGAGTAACTGCAGCCTTTGTGAATTTTCTTGTATAAATGATAGTTGTTCTTCGATCTTATTTCCTAATTAACTAATAGCAAACTCTGCAATGTATCTTTGTAGCTTCCGCTATATTTCTGGATAGTTTGCTCCTCATCTACCTTGTAGGGGAAGAGACAAATATTTTTCTTAGTATATAATACTACATTTATAATTTAAAAATTCGAACAACTTTTTGTAAAAAGAATATAGATTCATAGAGGAGGAAAATAGGAATGATTTAGATAATTTCGTTACTCAAAATTTCACCGAAAAGAAATTGTTATATATCGAAAGTTTAAATAATAGAAGATGTGTTAATCTCAGATGCTATTAATGAGATAACCATATTAGCTTTTTTACGATTTTATTTAGTAAAACTTCTTTGGCCATAAACATAGCCAGGGGGTGGACAAGGGAAGATTCTCCCGCTCTCTCAGAAATATGTCTTTTTTTGTGAATATCATTTTAATCTAATAAAAAATATCCTTCTTAGCCCCCACCCCTTTTCCCAAAAACGTATACATATATTTCAAACAATAATTTGCAATTGGAAAAAAGCATTTATATATAAAATGATTGATAAATCAAAAATATTATTTAAGAAAAGTTTTATATTAATGTATATTTATGGATGTCATATATTTTATATAAAGTAATAAATATACATTTCCTATTTGTTCCAGACTTAGCAAATTTTTTGATACCATCCCTTGGTAACAAATTTCATATAAATAATAATAAGTTGTTTTTATTAAAACATCCTATACTATAAAAATATTTTCTAGGAAAATCCTGACTCTGCATTTATCTTTGGCCATCAAAGATGTTTCAATTTTTCAGCAGGTACAACATATTTTATTAAAAAATCTTATATTTTTTTTAATGATTTTTAAGTTGCTTTATATAAGTATATTAAAAATATATATAATAAAACATTCTATTTTAAAATTATTAGAAATTGATATAAATCATTATTTTAACATCAATTTAAGACAACTCTAACTGGAATATATTTTACTATAAATTTAAATAGGAAATGATATTTTTATAATATAAGATAAGGCTTAGGGTACTCATAAATTTTTTTTTAAATATCTATTCATTATAATAAGTTGATACATTTAATATTGAGGTAA
Source organism: Gordionus sp. m RMFG-2023 (assembly GCF_954871325.1). Lineage (NCBI taxonomy): Eukaryota > Metazoa > Nematomorpha > Gordioida > Chordodea > Parachordodidae > Gordionus > Gordionus sp. m RMFG-2023. The sequence continues at coordinate 10,568,799 of NC_088779.1, forward strand.
TCAATATTATCCAAGACGATTTTGACATTTGAAATACTGATTTAATAAGAAATGAGTTTTGACTTACCATAAACTTTTGAATTACAATAAATTGATATTATAGATTTTTCATATAAATTTAAAAAAAAACAAAAGCTCATGGCAGAATTGCCGTGAAGTCATAGGATAGCTACTCTACACGCGATAGAATATATTTTTGGTAAAATTAAAATAAGTTTATTTCAAATTGCTTTTTAAGAGATTCGTAATTTCACGTAAGGATTTCTGATAAGTCGTAATTCTAGAAAAATTAATTCCGAATCTCTTAATTTTAAATCCTTTACTGAAGGCGATTTAAAAAATTTTTAAATCCGTCTAACCGAAAATGTATTCTAGCATGTGTAGAGTATTTACCCATTTCAGCCATAGACATTTTAGTATTTTCTAATTTATATGAAAAATCCATATAAAAATTAATATAAAATAGAAGTAGTTCTAAAGTTCATGGCAAAATTGGCTGAAATTTATAGGGTAAATACTCTATACATGCCAGAATACATTTCCGGTTAAATCGGATTTTAAAATTTTTTAAATCGCCCTAAATAAAGGATTTAGGATTCCAAATCCCTATACGACATATATATAAATGATTCTTACTCGGTAATTTAACCTAAGTCAAAAAAAAAAAACTTAAATAATCAATGTTAATAAAATAATAATATTTTATTTGTTTTACTTAACTATATTATTTATAACATTAATTTAATAACAGTGTAATGATAATACATAAAAATTTAAGGGTAAAAAGAAATGGATATAAGGTCTCTCATATCCTAAAGGTATGTTAACGAGATAAGTAAAAATTTATTTTTATTTTTTTAAATCATTTTTAATGTTTATTTTTAATCATTTATTTCACATTCTGCTACATAAAACAAAACCAAAAGTTTTTCCAATCATATAACATCTCAATTTTTATTTTAGCTTTGGAGTTTTTTTTTCCATATTATCATGATTTATATACGAGAGATTTCATGCATCTAAATCTTAAATTTATCATAAATTATTGATGATAGTTGTTTTTTTTAATAAGCATAAAATAAAAATAGTTATATTTTATTATTTATTTTTAAATAGATGTAAGATAAAGGTATAAGGTATAAATATATTATGTATTATATTCAAGGAAAAATGTATAATGAAAAAAAAAATATAAATATTAAAAAGTTAATAAAATTTTTCGGATACTTGATATTAAAAATATTATACATTATAAAAAAAAATATAATAGTTTAAAAATCTTATTGAGAAAATAAAAATACAATTAACTTATAAAAAAATGTTATTATTGAGTCTTATAAATATTATATTTAAAAGTAATGCGAATTTATATTATTATAATGCTGGAGTAATATCCCTATAAAGAAGAACTCGATATTTCCCATTAATAACATTTTACGAAAAAAAATGAAAATTTGTAGTGTATAGCGATAAATCTAAAAAAAAACCACGAATAAAAAAATAAAATATATTTTTTAATTTTTTTTTATATTATAATTTTTTCTACGAAATTCCCGATAACCGAAATCATGTTTGCTCAATTTTTACGTCATTTCTATCTTTTGTATTCCATATTCCTATTCATAAAGATATTGAGAATTACCAATGCGATGGAAAGGAGGACTCCAAATTTTAATAATAACGGAGAGTCAGGTTGAAAATGATATATTTAATCTATACCATGCGTAATGGAGTTATTATGCCATATTTTATCTATTTAAACATTATTCAAAAAATAAATCTTTAAATGCTCAGACCGTGCATGCTGTCCTTACCTGCATCACTGCACCAACGATATAGAATATATATATATATATACATATCTAATAATTATTAATTTAATTTTAAACTCCCAATCAATGAAATGTATTGGTAGGACAGTGCACAAATTGCTAAAAATTTTAAATTGAAAGGCATTATTCTACTGAGGTTTTTTATTTCTTAAATAAATAAAAATAAGACATTAAGATTAATAAATGTATTACAAAGTTGCGATTATTTTTTGGATATCAGTTATCTTGTAAAAGTTATGGAAATAATATATTTATAAAATTTCTATATTTTTTTAAATAATTTTTGCAAGTAAATTTGCATGTGGAATTTGGGTCCTTAAACGGCTCGATTTGAGCCTATTTTTTAAAACGGCTGACATATATTGTCCAATCCTCGAGATTTCGCCAATGCATGACAAATCTTCCATCTATGACCAAATCTTCATGTTTGCGTAATTTTGTACTGGATAAAATATTGAATTCGCTGCTTTTAAAAATCTCAAATCGACAGTTTACAAAACTAATTAGAATAATTGCAAATATATTTCAAAAAATTGTTGTAACACTCTATAACATTACTAATCTATAAAGATAGACTGAAAGATCAAGATGATCCTCTCTTCATAGTAATGGAGATAATGTAAAGGCCGCCCCACTCCTTATTAGAATTCTGTTAAAAATGCTTATCAAATCATATCTATGTTGACCAAAACTTCTTTTTAAATACAATTGAGGAACTAATTAAATTAAACAAGGGCTTATTTGCTTGATTTAGAAGAAAATGTTGAATTTAATTTGACTGTAACGACAATTATACACTTATGCTCGTTATTTATATCATATTATAGATTTAAATTAATTTATATCGATTATATATTATTCATAATTATTAACTAATAACGGAGTTTTAGTCTGTTAGATATTAGTCATCAATATAATTATATTATTAAAATTTAATTGTATATTCTGTTCAGAGTCAAGGGTATTGATAAAAGAAATAATTTAATATTAAAAATGGACAAGACTTTAAAATAATATATGTATCATTTTTTATATAATAAATAAATATTAAAGTAAAAAAAACATGACCATGAGGATAGGTAATTCGTACAATATCGATTTTTTATTATTAATCATAACATTGAAATAACTTTAATATTAATGCGCCATTAATATATAAGTACATAAATATGCAATTTGCAAATTATAAGAAATTATCTCAGTTATTCCAAGCCATAAAGCCATAGATTTATAATAACTCTACTTATAAAAAAATGTGTTTTAATTGTTGGTTTTTTTACTTTCTCATAATGTACAGTGGTTTAGCCTTTTATCATTCAAAAGATATCTTAAAATTAGCCCTTATATTATTCATTTAAGGATTTGTAGCGTATAATATCTAGTGTGTATTATTATAATAATATATTGGTAAATGTTGGGAAGATAATTTACTTCTGAGATAATGTTAAAGTTTAACCTTTTTTTAAAAAATAGATTAAAAATTGGGCAAGCCAATAATATAATTTTTTTTTTAAAGAGGAGACCGTTTTATTTTTACAAAATATTATACCATTGTCATCATTATTAATATACCAAAAAATTCCAACGAGACAATTTATTATCTACCTTTAAGATAAATTTTTTTATTAAATATAATTCTTATTTATATTATAATTCATTATACCGTTAGCAATTCTAAAGTAATGCAAGTTTATATGCAAAAAAGACCGAATACAGACAATTTTACGATATATTTTTTTTTAATTTATATGAACAGCCTATAATATAAATAAGTTATGATTAGTTCAAAAATTCGCGGGCAAAATTTCTCAAATTTGCAAAAGGTTATTAAGGAAGCATAAAAATGCACTCTCGATTGATTAGATAATTTTTTTTAAAAAAAATATCGTTTATGCCTTAATGTAGACTTTTGTAAAGAAGGCGTTATAAATATAAACATAATTTTTTTTAAAAAATATTATTAATTTTACTTTATTAAATCGATTTTTATAATTGAAAGTTTTTTGTTGTTCCTTCTTTTTTTTTATATATAAGATTTAATTTCTTTATTAAAATAGTATATTTCTATTATAAAGCTAATATATGTCGTATTGGGATGGGAATTCCAAGGGGATTCGATATCTCTCGATGTATTTTTGAAATCCGATTTAAGCGAAAATGTATTCCAGCATGTGTAGAGAACTTACCCTATGAATTTCAAACAATTTTCGCTATAAACTTCTTTTTTTAAAATTTATATGAAAATCTATATTAATATAATTTCAAACGTTTATCAGATTGCTCCATATATTGTCCAAATTTATTTTAAATGGTGATTTGCTTCGATATTTACAATAGGATTATAAATATCTAAAATCGAACTATTTTGAACGTGAGACACAAATATACAATTAATATAAAAAAATTGTTTAAATTCATTAAACATTTAAAAATACTTTTTATAAAAAAAATTTTGGATATATACATGACCTTAATATTATCTCCACTTCACTAAATAATTTTTGATCTAGTTAAAAAAATTATTTTTTAATTAAAATTCATTTTTCTCTCTATTTTTTGACAATTATTATTTTTTGGTTTAACCTGAAATTAAAAAAAACGTCATTTTTTATTTATTTTATTTTTCATATATTTTATTCTTTAAATAATAAATACAGATTTTGCCTCTATCCATACAAAAGCTTATATTTTCTAATTTATGCAAAAAAATATTTCAAAATTTATATATTTATTTTTGACATTTCCTAAGTTAATTTGATCCTGGAAATCTTGCAGGATTATTATCAACTGTTATAAAAATTTTGAAATCGTTTCCCATCCTTTCCATAAAGATACTAATGTCCAACCCTATAATAATAGTTTTAAAAAAATAAATAGTTGTAAAAAGTGACTAATTTAAAAATAATATTTGTAATAATACCCCCCCCCCCTACCTCCCAATTCAGATCCTAATAAGATTACTAATTAAATTTTTGATATCTTAAATAAATTACCAATTTAATATCATAAAAGTTCGAAGTTTTCCGAAACGAACAACGGTTGCTCTAAATAACAATAATAATTACTATTTAAATAAGAGAAAATAGGAAATAAAAATAAGTTATAAAGTCTTATATTAAAATCGTTCGATATACATGATCCTACATATGCTTTGCAATAAAAACATAATTAAACACTAAATACAACCTCATGAACATTTTGATACCGGCTTCTGAAAATTTTAAAATGGGTTCTTGTTTCGATTTCTTCTATTTTCTAGCTTTTTCATGATGAAGATTTTATTTTATGTTCTGGATACAGAATTTGGTTCCAGTTTTGAAACTTTGTATTTAATTTTAATTTCATATAAATTGCAACGCATTTTTTAAAATTTAGTTCCGGAGCAAAATTTGTTTGAGGGAATTTATAAATTTAAAAAGATAAAATTTATATTCATTTTTTGACTTTTGGTATGCTAAAAATATACCTTTATATATAAGTCTTTTGAAATCTTTTTCCGCCAATTATGTGTGGCACAATTTGCCATATTGGGTTTAAATTTTGCTCTTATGTGAAAAAAAGTTAGACTATCAAATTTTATTTAAATTCAGTAAGTTCAAAGAAAATACTGAATTTAGTATGAGCGCAAAAATATTTGTGATATAGATCCGTATTATTAGCCTAAGGGGTGCCGGCCAGTAATGGAGGTCTGTTAGATGAAACTCCCCAGTCGTTTTTAGTGGTTTGTAATAAAATTCTGTAGATGTCAATGCTTATTTTATACTTAATCAAATTATTTATGAGTTTTTAAAAGATTATTTCAAATATATATGGATACAGATACAGGTATATCCCCTAAAACTATATAGATACAGACATAGGCTTAAAAAATAAGCATTTTCAAAGTTTTCAAATAAAACATTATCTTTTATCCGTAAACACATTTTTTAGCCACACTATATAATCGTTCAAAATGGTAGATAGAAGGTGTAGCCTATTATGAAAACACCCGAATATTAGAATAATCTCTAAATATAAGACCCTCACTTTTTAAAAACAATGTTGGATGTATGTTAAAATAAATATCCTTATCATATCCTTTCGGAGGGGGAGGGGGCATTGAAAAGATACCATATAAAATCAATCGATTTTTTCCCCTACTCCTCTTTAGTAGCATTGAAAATTCCTCGACTATATGTTAATTCATCTTTTCTTTTTTTATATTTTCCTGCATTTAAAATCAATTCCAATCAAGTATTAAAAATTTGCAAGTCAAAAATCAATTTCATGTAGTATTTAAATAATTAAATAATATTTATTTAATATAGTTCACTGTAATATTTTTAAAACCCCGCATACGATTTAAGGGCAAATGTAATCTTTTAATTTCAGGATTTGACGCGTTAAGAACAATAGAAAAAAAATTTTTTTTACCAAATGTCCTTTTACATCTTTTTATCTCTTTTTCTTAAATTTAAATTTTTCACTTTTTTGATCATTTTTCAATTATTACTCATAATATATTTTTCGTATAATTTAAAAAATTTTTTTTGCTAATTTTATTTTTATTTTATATAACTTATATTGTAAAAAAAAACACAACAATAGTTATATTCGGTTTTATATCATAACTTTTTATGATATTTTCTTCCCTCTCAATGCCAGATAAAAATAAGAAAAGAAGAAATAAATAGATAAAATAATATTTAATTTTTTATTTTAAAAAAGAAGAAATAATATTAAATAAGATAAGTGTTTTTTTATTCCTTCTTTAAAAATAAATATATACAATACTTTATTTTAAAAATAATATTGTCGTTGTGTGATGTTAAATACTTGTTAGATTTCGTTTTTATAATACTTAGTAGATCATGGTTATTGAGAGGACAAAAAATTTTTTGTAATGTTTTTTAAAAAAAATATATATAATTATATAGTTTTTTGGCATGTAATAAATTGTGTATTTTAAAGGGTTAATATATCGCCACCTAAGTGTTGGTTTGATCTAATAGATTAACTCCAAGACACATAATTTTCCTAAAAAGATATAAAATACAGAGTTCAAATGGTTTATAAAAAAATAATATGCAATGTGATAAGTTTTTTCAAGAATCCTCCCTTTAAGAGTCATAATTTAAATTTTAAATCGTTTGAATAAGGGCGATTTTTTAAATGAAATGAAAAAATACCGAAATTGGATATTAGCATGTATATAGTACCCGTCTCCCATGTGAATTTATGAAAAATTTTTGTAACCTTTATCAAATAAACTTTCTTGATTTTTCATATAACTCAAAAGTGGGAAATTTTTGTGAAACTTATTATGGGCTTGGGCTGGGCTTGGGCCAAAAAATTTTTTTTACTGCGAGCCTGGGCCGGACTTGGTCAAAAAATTAAGGCCCATGAAGGTCTCTGATGTGAATTTCATACAATTTCCCAATTAACTTTTGAGTTATATGAAAAATCAAGAAAATTTATTTGATAAAGGTTACAAAAATTTTTCATAAATTCACATGGGAGACGGGTACTATATTTAAATATATTTAGGCAATCATTTTGTTTACAATACTGAAATAAGGAAAAAAGGAATATTTTATTAAATTAGCAACTGTTTTAAATAATCTAAATTTAAATTTAATAATTTTAGGTCCAAACCCACCCCAAGCCCATTAAAAAAAACCCAAGCCCGGCCCAGACCTGCTAGAAAATATTATATTAGGCTCATACCCGGCCCATGATCATGAAGGTCTCTGATTCACCGTATGGGTAGGGGGAGGGGTATTTTATACAGACTGGAACATATTATCCCGTCAAATCCGATTTTATTAATTTAAAGGCTGCTCCCCCTCCCTCCTTATCAGTACGATTTAAAATTGAGAGATTTTGGATTCCATACCTAGATACGACATTATAACAGTAGAATATATTGTACGTTTGTGAATCATTCTCGATTATTATTGGATTTAAACTCTATTTTTAATCAAAATGACGGGGTCAGCCAATTCTTATACTTAGGAATCCCCTCATCCATTAACATCCAAGAAACTTCCTAAATAGTAACCTTCGAAATGGTTATTTACATTCAATCAATATAATGTTAAACCAAGTGCTCTAAAATTGATGAATATTAACTCAATTCTAAGTTTTTTCCCTTGTAGAAACAAAATTTAAAATATTTGAAAAGGGAAAGAGGGGAAAAATTCTATGACCTAATTGGTCCATTTTAATAAATAATAGATAGGATCAAAGTGTGTTATTTAAGGCAGCATTATTTACAAAATCAAGCCAATAAATAGGTATAATTTTTAAATATCAAAAACTTGCGTAGGTATCATTTGCCCGGCCCGGCCCGGACTTTTTTTCAAAATATATTATATTTATTTTTAATTTTTATATATAATGGTGATTTAAAATATTTGGTTTTAAAATATTCGGCCAGTGTATTTTTTTAAGAAAAATATTGGCCCGACCCGGGTATATTTTAAAAAAATTTTAAATATGTTAGGCGGCCTGCAGGTCACTGATAAATATGGAGCATTATGATGATAACGTGTATGATCAAATTTGACATATTGATGATAGAAGTTTATGCTGATAAATTCAAATGTTAAAACAATAATCAGAATTTTTGGATAATTTAGTAAAATTTATATATTAAAAAATCAAATGTTTTACTCAAGAAAGCTATCATATAAAAATGGCATTATTTCAAAAAATATTAACTCCATGAAGAATCTGCTGTGCTTCCTATAGCTTATAACGCGTTTACTATAAATTCAACGTAAGACTGTTAGTATAATAAATAAATTAGTTAGGCCAGAATAATTTTTTAGGAATAGATTTGTTAAACAATTAATAATAAAACAAAATTTCAAATAAACATTATCCAGTACTATATATCACACCTTTTTATGATTTTGATTTTTTAAATATAAATTTTGTAATATGATTCATGATCTTCCTATCTATTTTCCTCTTTAATGTTATCAAATTAACACTGAATAATATTTTTTAAACTTTAAAACGATGAATTTCAAATATTTTTTTTTTCTATCAAAAATTACGAATCTTGAAGTATTATAATTTATCATTCTAAAAAAGCAATTAACATTGAAATTTACAATAAAAAATATTTTTGACGAACGGGGTAACTAAAAATCGCTTTAAATTTTTTTATAAATTGGTAATTTATTCAAATTTTATATTTATTTCTCTTATTTTATTGTAATTTCAGTGTCATTTTTTTCTAAACTCATTATTTAACATTACAAAAAAATTTTTTTAAGAAGGCCGCATTGTATAAAATTATATTTGAAATATGTATCATAGAATTTTTGTAAGAAATAAAAAATTATATATAATTAAAAATTAAAATAGTAATTTTGGAAATTTATCATTATTATAAAAAAAATGCTTACATGGCCAATATTAGCCTTCTATATTTTTTTAACAATAATTTGAAAAAAATGCAAAATTTCTAATCCAATACCATGAATAAAAATTAATTTTGCAATTATTATTCCCTTATTCATACGTTAATAATAACCGATTTTTTTGTCAGTAAAAAAAAATATGATCTTAAATAAAATTTGTTCGGTAAAAAAATGATTTAGTATCGAAAATCACGCTTTATTATAGTTAGGGTTAGATAGATATGGTTTAAAGGTTAAATAATTATTTTTTAAATGGGCATATAATCTTATTTAAATTAATGTAGAGCAAAAAATAATAATATTTTTAAAGGGAAAATTGTGTACCAAACACTATGATATTTATATATAATTATTCTTTATATAGGTAAGGAATTAAAAAAATACTAAAAAATTTGTTATTATAATGATAAAAGAATCAGGTCTATTATAAATAAGTTTTATTATGCTTCATTTTATTCGATATTTTCTTAATGAAGAAATGGAAATGATTCTGCAAATATGGCTAACTTTTTAAGGTTTTAGAAAGATAGATTAATATAAAGGTTGCGGTAATCAGCTGAAATTATCGAAACTTGGCCTGATATATTGAAAATTTCCTAATAAACTTATTATTACATTTAATCAATAATTATATTTTATATTCGAAATAATATTTTTAAAAAATAATAGACGATTACCTAGTGTACAAAGTGAATCTAAATGTGTTACGAGAAGGTAATAAGCCTTTAAAGTATAACCAAGAATTTCTAAATCAGAATAGTGCTACATTTCTTAGGATAGCAGACAAAGCTGAAAAGGGGGTATATTTTATAATCATAGATAATTTAAACCTAGAATATAGTATTATATTAATTAATTGTGGTATTTGATTTTTACTCAAATAATGTTAAATATTTTGTATAAATTTTAAATAATTATATCATATGGTCATAAATCAATTTGAATATATTATTTTAATTATGCAACAAGTCTTTATTTTTTTATTTGATAGTAATTATATTTATCTTCTCAAAATTTACTATCATAATTTTTTTTAAAAAATTATGAAAGCTTAATTCAATCTTTTGTCGAGATACTTTTTCTTGCAATCCATTATATGTTGGCAGTCAACTTTCCGGATTCGAACCTTCGCTATCTGGTGAAAGAAACGTTCAAATAGTTATATCCTTATATTGGAGGCCTCAGTATCAGGGAGGCGTTTACATCATGACCAAAGCCATCTACGATTCATTAGCATCCAATAATGGTTATTTGGGAACAACGGATCTGTTCGTAGGACCTATCGAAAGCAGTAATTTATCATTTTTCTTTCATATTTTTTGAAAGAAAATATTAAATGAATTTCCAAATCAATAATAAAGAAAGACTAGGATCTACTGGCTAGATTAATGTGTTAGGAGCTCATGAAAGGTGAACATGCGAGTTCTTAGAAGTTATACCATTTATAAAAATTAATTGAAATGAAATAAAAAAGAATTGAATTAGGCTATATTTAATAAGCTATCCTTATAAAAATGTTTTAAATGTAAAACTAAAGATTGTAGTTTTGGCACTGCAACCTTGATTGTTATCCCATTACCAGTAGAAAAATCCAACATGTTAAATGAGCTTAAATAATATCATTTGAACTGAGTATCCCATATGTGATAGGAACTCTTTTATATTCTATTTCATAAATGATGATGTTTTTTAGGTATTTATTCTTTCTTGAATTTATCTCGAATTTATGTGCCAAAAAAGACACAGTTAATACCTACAAATCTAAATTGTCAAATATTAAGTAAACTCGTCAAGTTACATCTTTATACCAAATCAATCATTTGTTCCATCCAAGCTATGAATGGTGATTTATTGAAAAATTTAATTAAAAATATTAGTCAACAGATACGTAAATCTTTGCGAAAGTTCTTTACTTAATATAACAATTGCTATCTACTTCATCAAGATCAGCTCAAACTCCGAGGACTCCCCTTTCCCTTTTTTCCAATTTCACAAAATTAATTCACTAATATTCATTCATTTTATCAGAATTTATAGCTCAATCAATATAAATTAAATTCAAGAAAATTATAATAATGTTGTTGGTTTTTGATATATTTTATTTAACAAATATATAAATAATATTAATTCATGTTAAGACTAATAATAATCAGAGACCTGAAAAGGTACCTTTAACCCGGCCCGGATTTTTTAAAATTATATTACATTTATTTTATAATGGCGATTTAAAATATATGGCCCGGCCCGCTCTAGATATTTTAAAAAAAATTTAGTCCGGGCCCGGGAAATAAAAATGCGGCTCGACCGGATATTCGGTCAGAACGGTGCCGAACCGGACCTACAGGCATTTTGTTCTAAAATATATTTGAAACTTTTTTATTCTTAAAATGTTGCTATGAAATAATAGATAATAGATATATACTTAACTATTTCATATTTAAATTTCTTTAAATAAAATATAATAAATGGTTATATTAGTAAGCAAATCTTACACATATACTTTGCCTATAATGACGGTGAACGGAAGACAGGTTACTTACAACAAAGATCACGAAGATCCCAATAGCAGAGCCTATATTTCGATAGCGGAACCCTTTACCAATTCGGTTTTATTCAATTTATCAATTTCGTTAATATTATTATTTGATCAAGTTAGAATAAGATAAGATTCTTAAAAAATTTTTTCATTTCTTTGTTTATTACTAAATTAATCCGTTTAAAAAATTTCTAACTGATTAAAGTACCTATTTTGTTTGGGTTTATAGTTCCACCATTAGTGCTGAATTTTTGTGATTTATTTTTAATTAAGTTAAGATGATTTGGATCTGTAGTTTGAACCGAGCCACTTAGATTCAAGACAATGTTTCTAGACTGAAAAGATACTATATAAAAATCCCCTTCTAGAAATTCAAGGGTCACGTTTTGGATTTTGAATAACTTTAGAAAAAATATATATTAAGAAACACTAAGGAAAGTGAGAGGGAGGGGTGCTCATAGGTTGTAAAACTCAATTATTTGCTTAATCTGTATAAGGCAAAACTAATCAATACCATTATTTATGTACCAGACTTTTATTAAAAAAAATATTATAATCAAATTTTATTATTTTTAGATGGATTCTTTGTTTAGAAGTTCTCAAAATTTTGTTGATTTGTATATTGCTTGCAATGTTAAAGATTTGGATCCAATCCCAATTGTCAGGAATGGAATTATGGTAACGTACACGATTTACCTTCTCCAAAATTATACCCAAGGTCCTAATGAGATAACAAATTTCATTAAAGAAGGTTTTACTAGTCAAGACAATAATTGTTTACCAGGTGGTACACTATGCACTATTCCTGTCAATACAGGTATAAATAAGATGAAATGTTATGAATCCATAATATAATTTTTTTAAATTTATTATGAATCTAGGAAACGGAAAAAAAATTTCCGTTTTTTAAGATATTAAAAATTACAAAATTAATAAAATAGGAGAAAAAATTTCCTATAAATATATCCATGGAATAAAAATCCTAAAATAAAATATTTTATAATTTTGAAAAAATCAATTCCGGAGAATTATTTTATAAGAATTATTATTGGGGATTTTTTTTTTCCGGGGAATTATTTTTCGCTTACCACAAATATATATTTTTTTATTTGTAAATAATTTAGAACATGACCTAATCATCAATATTGTCAGAAAAGGATATAAAAGAATGACCTGCCCATCAAATTTTAGGCAGAATAATTCTCGCGACTATACATATCTGGAAAACACATTTGAAAGAGGGGTTAACATAAGAAAATAAAATAAAACTTTATTTACTTATTTAGATGAGGCAAATTATTAATGCATCTCCTAATATCAGACAACATTTCGTAAATTTAGAAATGATAGATGTCAGTGATTCATTACCTTTGGGGTGTCTGTTTCGCTATCGAATTACATTAAAACCGGTATATAAAAGGGATAGTCAAAGCCTTGATTCCGAGATATCTAGCACCATCAATAATTGGGGAAGAAATTGTTTGGGCAGCACAAATTTATGCGTTAATAAGATACCAGGAGAATGTTCGGTTCAATATTTTTCCAATCTTAATTAAAAAATTAAAAATAACCTTTTAATTTTAAATATAAAAAAATAAATTGGCATTTATGATTATTCTTAAATTACTATTTAGCTTGGACAGCTGGACTCTTGTGGGGATTCTAAAAACAACCAAATATGCGTTTTAGATGAAAATAGGAATAACCAACGGACCATATGCAAATGCAAACCTGGTTACATTAAAACATCACAATTAGGACCTTGTTTTTACTCAACATGTTCTCACAAGCCAAATAACAGCGGCAATAATAATATATTTCCCTCAAACGATATTGCTAGTACTACACAATATTGTGGTGGACGGCCATTTGAAACTTGCACATTCAACCCAAGAACTGTGAGAATGGAATGTGACTGCATAAAAGGATATCGGCGTTCTAGATCTCCAGATGGACCTTGTGTTAGAGCTCAATGTGATTTAGGCTCAAATTCTGGATGTTTTGCAAATCAGGAATGTGCATATGGAACAAATGGTAATGCCCCTAACATAGAATGCCGATGTAAAAATAGTTTTATTCAGCTTAAACAAGGAGGCCCTTGTGTTCCAAGAACATGCGACCCCGGTATTTGATAAAATAAAATACATATTAATAAAATAAGTTTTAAAGCTATATAATACCTCATACTTTTTTATAGATACGAATATTGGATGTGCGACCAATGAAGTATGTAAATATAATCCATTGGTAAACAAGCAACCAATATGTGAATGTGAAAATGGATTTTATAAAATTACCTCTAATCAGCTACCTGATCTTAATAGTATTAGCAATTTTAAAGGTAATTCCTTATGTATTCGGGGGGCATGTGATCCAATTAGAAATACAGGCTGCCCTGGTTCAAATGAAATTTGTACATTTAGTTCTCAAAATCCAACTACCGGAAATAATATCCTTATATATTGCGCTTGTTCGTTCGGTTTCATACGTACTCATACGAATCAACCCTGTCTACGGAACTTATGTGACCCAAGGACTCATATAGGGTGTAAAAATAACCAATATTGTTCGTTTAATGAAGTTAGTCGTCAATATGAATGCCAATGTAAAGAAGGCTTTAGTTTTAATTATAATAAAGATGATTGCTTATTAGAGATATGTAATGTTAGAACCAACTCAGGATGTAATGGACCGAATGAATATTGTACAAATGATAAGAGTTCAGGCACAAGATGTGTCTGCAAGTCCGGGTTTATACGACACGTTAAAAGTATACTATAATTTTATTTCTTAATAATCATTTTACTTAATTATTAAATTTAGGCAATAATTATTGTGTCCCTTCTACCTGTTCGGATGGGACTGGATGTGGGGAAAATGAAGAATGTGTGTTTGTTAATGAAAATAATCGTAAAAGATTAGAATGCCAATGCATATTAGGCTACATTCAATCTCCTTCTCGTGTCTGTATAAAGATAGAATGCGACGTGAATAGCAATCAAGGTTGTCGCCAAAATGAAATATGCGCAGTACGATCAAACTATAACAATAATTTACCTTTTTGCGAGTGCAAAGCCCCACAATTTTATAAAATCGGGGATACATGTGTTAAAGGAAGTTGTAGTCCCATTGACAATTCGGGTTGCAAAAGTAATGAAATATGTAAGATTGATTACGAAACTAAGCAAGGTCAGAGTTCTAACCCTTACTGTACATGCGCCAAAGGGTATATAAAATCCCCTCTCAATGCTAAATCTAAATCCACTGAGAGAGACATATGCGTAGCATCGGAATGCGACCCTTATACTGTTGTAGGAGATCATGTGAAAAATAGATGGACACTTAGTGGGCAATGTCAGCAAAATGAACAATGTACTTATGTTGTTAATAAAATAGGCAAAGGTGGTCAATATAAATGTCTTTGTCAAAAAGGATTTATCAGAATTCCTGCTGAAACTGGTATATGTTACAGAGCGGAGTGTGAGCCAGCTACTAATAATGGATGTAATAAACCCGAAATCTGTTCTCTCATTGGAAATATTGTGAAATGTATATGCCCATATAACTATAGGAAACTATCTTCGCATCCAGATGCTCCGTGTATATATGCTGCTTGTGATCCTATTATTAATGATGGTTGTTCAGTAAATGAAATATGCAAGATATTTCTCAGTAACAATGAAATAAAATGTGTCTGCTCAACCGGTTATATAAGGGATACCACAGATCAAAATTGCATTAGTAAGCACTTTTCAATCTTTGTATATTAAGTTTAAGTTTTCAAATATCTACTCTAATATCAATTTATGTTAACATTTGAATTCCTATATAAAAAATATAAGGAGAAACAACTACACATATCTCGGCTGAGATTATAACTTATTGTCGTAAGATAGATGAACAATTAATAAATTGCGGTCCTTATTCAGAATGTATATTAATAAATGGTGTGCCTATATGCAGATGCCTCCCAGGATATATAAAAGATAGCTCAGGCAATTGTCGAAGTATATAAATTTTATAATAAAACCAATTATTCTTTTTATTTAAATTTATTTATTTTAGGTAAATGGGAACCACCTAAACCTCTTACAACCTCTCCTCCTCAGACTACTAAACTGACGGAAATAACAACTGAAATTAGTATTGAGACTTCTGTTGTCACAAAGGAACATACCACTTTGGATCAAAAAACAACTGCAGCAACTCTTCCACCAATTATAATTATAATAACTACTAGCGTAGTTCCACCAATAACTTGCGAAAACATATCTTGTGGTCCTAATCAAATCTGTAGAATACTAAATAATAATACTGCATACAAAAATTTTACAAATTCTATATATTGTGATTGCCTTCCGGGATTTATTAGAACTCCAGATGGAAAATGCCTAAGTAAACAATTTTAATGAGTATAATATATAGAGGTGTACTGATGTAGATTTTTAGAGGCGGATTTAATTTTATCGATATCAGCTGAACACCGGATCTTTTAAAATTAATAGGTATTAAGATAAAAATATATAAGGCATAGGATAAACTAAAAAATTACAAATAAATGTATTATACAAATTTTAAAAGAATAATTGTTTTAAATAAAATACATTATTTTATCGGTCATTTTGAACCTGATAGTCAATTTAACGGCAGGTAAATAACCGATGTTCTTAAATATACAAATGATCCTGCCATCTGATATTTGAAAAATCAGCACATCCCAAATAATAATTTATAAATGTTTTTTAACATTTTTTTTTTATTTTAGATTCATCCTACCCTGGAACGACTGATGGAATAATATTCCGTAAAATTAACCAATAAATAAAATATTCTATACTATATATTGGTTAAGAATGAATGAAAGATTAAAAATTATTTGCATATTACTTAATTTAAAATATATATATTTATAATTCCATATACATTAAAAATTATTTACTATTCCTTAATTTAAAATATATATATATATTTGTAATTCCATAGAAGGATAGTGTAGTAATAGTATTTTTTTGGCTTATCCCCTTTCCTTCCCATGTCACCTTATTATAATTGTTAATATTCTTACGAAAAACAATATGGCTTTCTTTTCTATGATATATGAATGTAGCTTGTAATGACGAATATTGTAACCACCATGGACATTGTAGATTGAACCCAGATGGCACTAGGTATTGTGAATGCGATAAATGGTGGATCGGAAAACAATGCCAGCACAACGGAAAATTATTGGCTATTTTAGCGCCATTATTACTGGGACTTTTACTTTTGTTATGTTGTTGCTTATTGCCTCTCTGTTGGTGTTTTGGAAGAAAACGAAAGAAACGTATGGCTGAAAACATAAAGATTGCTAATCAAGTTTTCAAAAATTCTGATCTATATTTCCAATTATTTTCGTTTAATCATTACAATTTTTGATATATATATATAATAATATAAAAGGGTATGGGCGATTACGGGAAAATAGCACCTTACGTTATACCGCGTCCTATGATTTCACCAGTGAGAACCATAGTTTATAATAATGTTTTGGGTAATTTTTACGTTTTGGTAATATCATTTTCATTTTTGAATAATTTTAAAAAGAACAAAAATAACTTTTTTAAAATGGATTTCTTCCATCGATAGAAAAAATCAAAGTATTTTCCTTATTTATCAATTATAGATCCCAGCAATGGAAAGAGAAACGATGAGAGGGCGAGAAGTTTTATCAGGTAATAAAATAAATTTTGAAAAAAATTAAGAAATAATTGAAACAATTTAATAATATAATTATATAATATAGCGAAAGACGACAGGTTATACAAGGTTGCTAAACCTGAAGAAACTACAGAAATTACTGAAGAAACTACTACAGAGGAATGGAAAAGAACTTACAAAAAACCAAAAGGCAGAAGAAGTTAAAATATTATAATTTTTAAAAACTATTATATCACTACAAGAATCAGAGATCTTGCGGTCCAAAGTCCGGTTAGTGGGCCTGAGCTCTGATAAAAAAAATCGTTCCGGATAATTTGTACAAAATATATTTTCGAAGCCTAGAATATTTTAAATAAATAGTAATCTTTTCCTTAACAAAACTGGCCCTGTTTAAAATATTATTTTGGGCCGTAAATGTTTCATGGATCAGGTTGATCTTTAAAAGGGAGAATCATACGGTAGTCAAACACAATATTATAAAATAGCATTTATAAAGTATTTTAAGTTTAATGACTTTAAAAAATAAATAAAGGATATGAGGAACGAAGATCCACTACCCCAATAATGACCTCAAAAAAAACTCGAACAGAAGATATAGAAGAAGAGGAGACGGCTGAATACACGGACAATCATGGAATTGAAACGGATAATGAAAATAATGTATATATAGGAGTAGGAGGTACCTAATCTATCTAAAAATTATGTTTTAATGTGGTCAAATTTATGATTTGTATAGAAAATATATTTAAAGCATATTCACTTTTTTAGGCAAAAGACAATGGGTTAAAGGTTCCGGAGAGGGTGAGTCGACTATCTATCCATCACAACGAATATCAAGCGATTCATATCAAATAGTAAACATTTTAATTAATATAAATTAAGGTAAAATATTTTAAAAGGTATGTATATATTATACAAACATTTAAAATCTAATAACAAAATAGAATAAGAAATATGCACCAAGTCCAAGTCAAGACTTTTTATCCACATATAAAACTGGCCGCATTTACAACAAACGTAATGAAAATGATAATCCAAACAATCTACATTATACAACGAGCAATCGACAGTCGGATCATGCCGATAAAGCACACACACAGTATTCCGGCTTTGATAATGCAGGGTACACTAGGGCCAACGATGAATACTTATCTTAAAATATTTTACGTTCTTATAACCGAATTTATAAATGTAATAAATTAAAAGTTTCTAATCATTATGATTGTGATTTTTGTTATGCATCTGTAGTTATATATATTTTTGGATTTTCTCATGTGAAAATGAAGAAGTTTTTTTGGTAATTCCCCCCACAAATAATTTTTTTTAAATCTATATATTTCTTTGAAAAGATCACCAAATAAATTTAATTTCATTTATAATTTCCTCATCTATATCATAATGAAAATTGTTTATTAATATTATTATCAAGTTAAACTAAAAGATAACATTTAATTACATTCCCTAATATTAAGTTTCTCTACCTCCCGCCAATTTAAACATAATAATTAAAGTAATATATTATTCATTGCAAAGTATCAATAAAGTAGAAATTAAGAAAAAAATCTTATTGATTTGTTTTAATACGGGAATGATACAAATAAAAATGCATTTTTATCCAATATATCGCCATATAAGATTTTTATAAATTGAACCCACTGAATTCGCTTTAAGTAATTTTTTTATAACTATTATATTGATTATATATAAACGACACAAAATTTTATTGAGTAAAAGTCATTCATCCTTCATAAATAAAGCTGCAATTCAAATTTTTATATTTTACTCCCAAAACGTAGATTTATTATTAAAGCGTTAATCTTTAGTCCTCAAATTGATATTTTATGTTACTTATAGAAAAAATGTATACACATTTTTGGTTTATTTTTATTTTATTTTATAAAATCAGGCGTTCACCGATTGTATTTTCTTTCGATGAATTATTACACATACATAATTTATTTACATAAAATCATATTCATTCTTAAATTCAAATTTGACCCCAAATTTTCCGAAATAATATTTTTTTTAAAAAATAGACGAAACGAACATCTAGTATATAATATAATAATATAGCCTATCTATCTATGCACAATAATACTTGACTGCATTTTGAGATTTTTTTTTTTAAAAAAATTTATACTTTTTTTTAAATATTATATAAAAAATGTTTAAATAAACGTTTTTTTTCTAAAAAAGTGGCATAAAATTATTTTTGTTCTAAAAACTCCAAATATGATCGACAGTTTGTTTTTCGAGTTTGTTTAGTTGTTTATTGTCATCTAAAGCTAAATATAATCAGATAAAAATATTTTTTGAAATAAGAGCATATATAAATATATATATAAACACTTATTATGTTGTTCGCGGATTTTTGAAACCCGAGCTGGACCTAAAATAATTAAAAGCGTGAGCCAGGCCGAATTTTCTTTAAAGTGAATCAATAACTATTAAACAATTCATTCCCTTCTCGTCACTTTTTTATTTAAATTGTTTACACAATACAATCAAAATTATTTTTAATTCCATATTTAAAAAACGTCAGTCGGGGTGGAAAGTAATTTTTTAAATCCGAGTCTGATCAACCTTGAAAATTGGTATATCTGCAGGTCTCCGATTTTTGAGATAATAATGGACAGAATTTGACCGATAATAGGACAAAGAGGATAAATATTTTATTTATAAGCATTGTCATATCATCTAAATCAAAATCAATTTAAAACAGAGAGTAGAGGGGAGGCCTCAAAAAAAATTTATATTTAAACATTACTTAATGCTTAAATCATAAGGCTTAAAAATGGTGAGAAAAAAATAATAAGTTGTTTGTTTACTCATATCCCCGACTAAGGATGAAACGGAAGAGGACAAAAATTCGGAACGAAATTTATAAACCTTTTTGAATAACGGATAAGTGATTAGGTTTTCGGCAGTTTGTCTATTTAATATAAAAATAATAATAATATTTTAAAGGCATCGTGCAAATTGGTAAAAAAATACTGTTTGGCGTTAGCAATCATTTAGGAAAACGCAAAGAGGTTTGCTTTTCTCAATACTTACCTTAAAATGGAATATTTAGAAATCGAAATTTAAACAAGGAATGCGTTACTTTCTTTTTTATTAAAAAATTACGGCATAACGCAAACACTCAATTTGGTGCGCAATTATAAAAGGTTTTTTTTATAAAAAAAAACTATTCGAAGAAAATAATAAATAATTATCTTCATTTTTTTTTAAAAAAAGAGAAGCTTAATATATATTATTACAACTTATAATACATAACAATTGTTTGTTGAAACCTATCTTCGGGTTCGTAATTAAGGCAGGAAAATATAAAATTTTTCATATCGTAAGACATCTCCAAATAAGTCAATGATTTCCTACCCGTGGAAGCCCGTTTAGTAAAAATTCTTTTGTTAGGTTCGGCTTTTACATATTCACCCAATTTAACCGCATATTGGGGCAATCTGTTTTTTAAATGAGTTATGTTAAGTTTATAAAAAAAATATATAGGTAAAATTTAACCTATTGCTATAGTTGGGTGATTACTATATTTTTAGCCGTTTAAGCTAATTTTTAACCAGCTAAATCATGTTTTTAGCAGAAAACTATCACTTTGACCTCAGGGTTTTTCATAAGATGAGAGCAGCTCAAATTTGAAAGAAACTATATAAATTAAAATGCCTTAATTAAACGGATTTTTTCCGGCAGGTGCCTGAAGATTGAACCGAATTAGCCGACATTTGCCATTACCCAACTATACCTATTGCTAGAAAATATTAATATTAAATTGTAAACTTTAATAAAATGAATTGATAACAAAAAAAGCATTAACTTTTGCACATTTTGAGAATTAAAATCGGCGCCGGGTAATTTGCTACTAAAGCGTCGTTTTTTGACAAATTCGAACGCGGTTTGTCTCCTGAGAAGAAAAATGGAAGGGATGTAATGAAGAGAATGCCTTTGAGCCGGCGGCGCCTTTTTTATTTTACGATTTAAAACATTTTTGAGTTGATGATCATTATCATCACAGGTGTAATGATTTTGATTGAAAGGGAGTTTAAAAAAGACGCTTTTTTTAGGCCTCTTTGTGGCCGAATTTTCCGATATTTTCATTTCATCGCTTGATTTATCAATTTTAAGATGATTTAGGTTGGGAAGTTTATTGTTGTCGTTGTTAGTAATAGAAGCTGAGAATTCGTTTCCGTTAGAAATTTTTGTGACATGAAAAAATTTGAATCTATTCTTACGTTGCTTTTTTTGAACGTCTGGAAACGAAGGACCGGGGTCTGTGCTAACTATGGCATTCTCCAATATTTTCTCATTGCCGGCTTAAGATTGTTAAAAATATTTTTTTTAAATAACTATTTATCATTACATGTTCGATTAGATTAAATTCAACAAATTTGCTGAATTCCTTTCCAATGGAAATTTATTTAAATAAGGATTAATTCTAAAAGTAATTTAATTGTTGAACATTAAATTAATTGTTTAATATATATAACTCATATTATATCAGAACAATAATAGAAAAATTTTTTTAAAAAATCCCTATAAATGATAAAAAAACTAAATATAAATTGATTAATATAATATTCTTCTAGATCAATACAAAAGATAAATAATTGGATTTAGACTCTTGCATACCCTTATCAGATATAAGTATATTTTCCTTATTGAGTTTGGTGTCAGATGATTCAAAATTTTGGTCGATGTTTTTAGGCAACGATTCGATTATTGCAATATGAGAAGCTGAATTCTTTCTATGGGAAAAGAAAGGAACATGACTAGTGGACGCTCGATTAGCATCTGCATGAGGTGATTCCTCGAAGCTCTATTAATATTTTATAAATAAACAAATTAAGAAATTCGGGCCAATCATTTGAAAAATTAAAAAATATTAGTAATTTATTTGACACTAGTTTCAAAATTAGAACCCCCTTTTCCTGAATTCGAATCAATGGATACAGGGCAAGACGTTGAACACGGTCAGCAAAAACGGATTCGGAGTCAGAAATGTCTATCAAAAAATTATTAAGGGTTTTGGGTTTGTCCACTGAGCACGGAGTTCAACGCTCCGGATTGAATTCGCAATTTAGAAGAAGAAAACACTATTTTGATAAATTACAATTCTGTTAATTTACTATGAACATGTAAATGACAATTATAAAAAAACAATTTTATAATAAAAAGTCATAGAAATTGGTTCCTAAGGCTTGCCAAAGCGTTATATAACGTTTAAGAAATTAAACGTTTGATAAAATATATTGTGCATCCACCTATAATTTTAAATCAGAATTCGAAAAATTAAAAATTTTTTTGATCATTTCTGATAAAAGAACAAACTCCCTTTTTTAAAAAAAAAAATATTGAAAAATTTTTTATGCAAAAAATCAAAAGATTTACTTATATTAAAGGTTCAAAGAAAAATCTTCTATTAAAACTGTTGTAATTGTGTATTTTTACATTATATACATGTATAACTTTTCTAAAAATATCCAATGTCAATTAAGTAGTTTTAATGTAGATTCGTAGATTATATATTTAGTTTTATATAATATCTTATTACAATATTATATGTTTTACATGTCGAACATCAATATGTCAATCATTTTAAATTATTGTGATTCTAAGGGCTGCGAGGTTGATCGAGCAGTCCTTTGGTGGTTTACAAAATAAAACTTCGTGAGTTGATTCAAATATGTATTTAGAACTATATATGGGAATTGTGTTAAAAACAATCTTTTAAAAAAATCTTCTATTAAAAAAAATAAAAAAATTATTCTAAAAAAACAATCTTTTAAAAAAATTTTCTATTAGAACAATCTTTTGAAAAAATTTTCAATAAAAAAAATCTTATTTTTAATAAAAAAATCAAAGATCAAAATCTTTGAAGATTTTTATTTATTTTGAAGAGCATTTCAAACTCTCTTTTAAATTTGTGGATATCAATCGGAATGAATACCAACTAACAGCTATCAAATAGATGACAAATTTAATCCTTAAACGCTTCGAAATATCTAAATCTTTTGGAATCGATTTTTGCTACCCTTAATTATTGGGTTGTTATCCTTTAACATTTATCTCGAGCGCTAAAAGACTATGGAATGGCCTTAGCCTAAAATAAGTTATAATTTAAAATTAATTACATTATCAAGAGAATCTTCGGCGGTGTCATAAGAAAAATCGGCGAATTTTGGGAACCTGGCTCTCTTCAGTATCTCGTCGGTAAAAGGTATAACCTTTCTTCTAATTATATAACTCGAATCCTCGTTTGAACTATCAATTCTATTTTTATTCCTATTTTCTAAATTTCGTAGAGATTCGTCGTTATTTTTTACATCATTTTCGCTTTTTAAAACTGATTGATCCTCATCATCTGGGTCATCTGAGTCTCCCATCTTGTTTTGATTAAATAACAAGCCAGTAAATTTATCTATTTATTTTTTTTAAATAATAGAAGGAAATTATTTAAGATGTTGGTTTTGGGTTTTCCTGCGAGCGCATAACAAAGAACGCTGAAGAAACTCAGCGCAACGCAATAGGTTAAAAATTCAAACGTTTTAGTTTTGCGTTTTATTTAAAAAAAATACCACTCAATTTAAACAATAAAGCGTTTTTTTAGAAAAAAAATAAAACGCTAAATGCCATGATAAATTTGTAAGCACTATAACCCTTCTACCCTATATAACCTTTCTCAAAAGGCTAAAAATATATGGTGAGAAAAGCTAAAATGTTACAAGTATGTTTTATATGGTAATAAAATTTTAATACTTTTAACGCTGTGAATCGTTCCCATTATAAGTGATTGTCTATGAGGGAAAAACGACATGTAAGAAGGAAGATTACCATTAATCTTTTCTAGAAAAACCTTTATTGTTAAAAATAGAAATATATCAAGATTATATAAATTTTGCAAAAAAAAAAGAAAGAAAATTTTAACAATAAAATCAAAATAATGAATCTATTACATACTTGAGTCTTCTCTATGTTCGAATACGGAATTATTCCACTCACTATATGGCATGCGACTAGTCCTAAGCTGTAAATATCTGTTTTTTTATTGTAACCCCTCAAGTCCTGTATAATTATGATTTTACATAAGCATTTAAATCAGTTAAAATCAGTTTTTTTTTTAATTTTAATGCGCACACTCGATTTTTAAAAACGGTCAACTCAAGATTTCAGCCATAAAAATATTATGCAATCCTAGAAATTTTGTTCATAGATGGAAGAAATGTTGGACATCTAGTAGCAAAATCTCGATGCTTGTTTAATATTATTTTGGCTAAAATCTTAAAAAATCCGTGAATTCAAGCCGTTTAACAAAATTAGTTCTATCGAACAAATTTATTGTTTTAAATAAACAACTTATTTATTATACTAAAATTTCTATGTGATATTTTATTTTGTGATTTTATAGGAATATCAAATTTCATTTTAAGATATGAATCATTTAAATTTGAAATTTTGCCCCCCCCCTCCATTTTATAATTTATACCTTTTTATAAAAAACTTAAAGGTGGATTCATCTATTAAAATATAATACTTTATAATTTAAAAGGAATACTGTGAATTACATGATTAATATCAGAGACCTGAGAGTAGAGATGGGAGCAGGCTGACAGTGAATTTTGATCAAGTTTTCTGGTTCATAAAATAATTTTTTTTATTTCTGGACTGGCCTAATATAATTTATATGAAGGAAAAAGGTCACAAATTTTGCCTAATTTCTAAGCCTAAAACATTTGCGAACTTCAGGCCAGACCTATAAATATTTTGCACAAGCATCTGGCCCTCCTGGAAATCTTTTCAACAGTTCATGGCGAGACTTTTGAGGACCAGGGTGATCTCTACACAGATGCCAATTTATCAGGTCTGACCTGGATTTAAAATTTTTCACATCTGCAAGCCTGGCTTGAAAACATCATTTTTAACCTTGCATTAATATGCAGTAAACAAATGTTAATTTAGCTAGGTAATTATTTTTTAAATATTCAGCCAAGTCTGGATTTTGTATAAAGAAAATAGGGTCAGTTCAGGTTTGGATTTTTTTGTTTCTGAGCCACATCAATTATTTTAAATCATAATATTTTGTGGTCAGCTCCAGGATAGGTCCTAGCCTTAGGTCTCTGATCAATATATACCTAATTGTTTAGAATCATTGAACTATATATATATATATATATATATATATACTTGAGACAGCATTTCAGGACTAGCACTCAAATGTATATTTTTAGCATAATATGGAAAGTCAAATAATTTATCAACATGTTTTCCTTTGACATACATACTACAAGCACATCTCAAGCCTGATAAATAAGCAATACCTCTATTTGATACATAAACATTGTCTGAGCAGATATTCCTTTGTGTAATGATATAGCAATTAATGAGTTGATGAGTAATATTATTAAATATTTATGCCTACCTGTGAATTAAATTTCGTGAATGTATATAAATAAGGGCTTTAATAATATCATAAATAATTTTAATAGCAATTAATTCTGGAATTCCATTATTATAAAAATTGTTAATGATATCTGTGATTGTACCTATCAAAATTTGTAAAACCTATATCATTTATTTAATATTACCATAAGTTATATAAGGTGTAGAACACCATAAATATGAGTTTATTATGAAACAATCATTATATTTCAAAATATTTGCATGTTGTATCAATTTATTTAAACATATTTCCCTCTATGGACATAAAAATAAGCATTGTAAAATTAATTTACTTGTATAAGTTTAAGAGATTGGTCTGATAAATTATCCATATCAATTTTCTTTAAAACTATTCTAGTTTTTGATTCTTTTTTTTTAACTAAATAAATTTGATTATTATTAAAGTGGCCATTACCTTAATAAATAAAAAGTTTAAATTTGACTCATAATCATTCTACTTAATATTTTTATAATCTTATACTCATCTAGGCTTGCTTCAAATTGCATATCAATCTAACCATATGATGAACACATCTTCTAATATTAAACAAAATGTTTAGTAGTAAATAGATCTATTTTATTTTGAAACGTAATTACTAAAATTAAAATGTATTGGTAGTAAATTATAATTTATTAAGATAACTGGTTATAATAACATATGTATAATCAAGAAGAGGACCTAGAAATTCCTCCTATAACCAAATTTAAGTTTTCGTAAACTTAATTTAATAAAATACCCTTACACTATCCAGCCCGAAAATGAATCATGACTACAATATGTTCCTAATCAATATTTTAAAAAAAATTAGTTGATAATTTTTAATGACTAACTGAGAAGTATTTCTACCAAGGAGGGAGAAGGGGGAGTCATCGAAAATAGGGAGCAGGTTTCTTGTGCTAATAAATTTTTATGGGGATAAGAGGATAAATATAGGGGGTGAGGGGAGTCGAGAGAAATTTTAGGGGGTAATATTGTCATTGGAAATGTAGAAATGCTAACTAAAATATTCTCTGAAAAGAATACCTTTTTAAAAAAGGTGTAAAACCATTTCCAAAAAATGTTACCAAATCAAAGGTACACAAAGGGCTGGTCTACAATGACAATTTAAGAGGAAAGCACCTAATCTACCCTATCCCACCCAGGAAAATCTGGTCTATATCTAAGCTAAGCTAAGCATCATAAGAAAATTTAAAAACTCCCAAAAATCAGATTTTTATTTTGTATTTACAAAAGGAACTTTTATATTGGCATTGACTCTTTAAAAATTTTAGCGTTGGTTTTATTTAATAAAATGCATTATTTTTTTATTGAAATGACATAGAGGCCTAAAAGGGAAAAAAAATTATTTATTGGCCTTCTCTGGCGAACAGCTACGCATTTCCATAGCCCTCCGCCTTGGCTGTAATGCCGTGGTTCCCTCAATTTGCATCGACTGTGGCCATCTCATTGAATCGAAAGCTTACCATCCCTTGCACTGCAAGTTCTCCCACGGACGTAACAACAACCTCCTAGCTGCTCTTAAATAATATTCCATCCACCCCCGAACCAGTGGGCCTCTCAAACGAAAACGCCATACGCCCCGTGGGATATCTCTCATTTCCCGGAACAATGGTCTCCTACTAGCTTGGGACTATACCTGTGTCGATTTTGCCGCCAAGTCCAACCTCTCATTTTCTGTCATCGAAAAGGCCGAAATCCTAAAAAAAACAAATATGCTTGCCTCACTAATACTGTGTTTATCCCAATCTTTACCAATACCCTAGGCATGTTCGGAAGTGATGCTCTCAATTTCATCAAAACTATAGGAAAAAAAATGAGGCAGATCTCAGAGAACCCCAATGAAGGATTTTAATCTGCCGGTTCAATTTTTTAGTCATTAACTTTTCTCTATGGTAATTTTTACCCTTTTTTTGTTAAATTATATTTTTTTTATCTCATTTCTCTTTTATACATATATATTTTTTAATTCATTTTTAATGTATTATTTGCTTTTTAATATATATTTTTAATTATAATTTGTAAATGAAAAATTTGTGAAAATTAAATAAAATATTATCCATTTAATTTTATGTTTAGCTTCTGAGATCTTAAATTTTTCTTCTTCTTTACCTATTATTTAAGAACACACAAACCAAGCCAACGTTCAGATGGTACAGATGAGATAAGAAAAAATAAGATCAAATTAATTATTAACACAACAAATTGATTTTTTTTCTTAACAAAAAGAAAAAGTTAGAAATTTAAATATAGGGGAAAAAATAATTGACAAACAATATATTTTACAAGGCATTAGAATTAATTTAATAAAAGTCGCTAAGCAAATAAAAAATTATAGGTAAGAAATTTTAATTTATATATTCTTAATTACGCTGAACCTTTAAAATTACATTTAGTAAATCTTTCTGAAGCCGGCATAAAAATTAAAAATCATTTTTTTTATAAATTTTATTTATGATTTGTAATGGTTTCGTTTCCTATGTAAAATAGAAGTTTTATAACAAATTATTCTTTATGAGATATGAAATTGTTAAATTTTTCGGGGAGAGGGGGAGAGATAAATTTTAGGGGAGGAAAGGAGTGATATTATTATTAGTTTAAAGTTTTATTTTAATTTTCAATTTTATAAATACTAAACATTTATATTTACTTTAATTTTAACAATTATGCATTATTTTACTCTACATAATTTCTTTTAATAGAATAAATGTTTTACTGGTACCTATGCACTAAATGGAAGAATAGTTTTTGGAAAATTATTAAGAATGACTCTAGTCTGTTCACAAAAATAATTCTTAACTTGTAAAACTGGGAAGAGTGATAATACTTTAACTATTTCTTATATTAGCTCCTCATTCTTTATTTTTATATGTTTTGGATTCAACTTTCAAGCAGGCTTAAAATATAGATAGAGCATGTTATCTATTATAATTTTATAAAATCTAAATAATTTATATAGCTGTCAAAAGTATAGCATATCTTTCGATACTAGAAGATCGTATCAGATAAGATATATTAACATGCCAAAGAATCACGATATATTAACAACTCTATTAAATTCATTGCTAAACAAATAAAATTTCATTTTTTAAAATTTACATATCATAATTAAGTTCCTAAAAATAACAATTAGGTATTAAATATTTATAATTGTATTTTCTGCCCTTAAAATAAATCTTACTAGGTTTAATCGATCTTTTGTGATTCAATTATTTTTTTGCTAAATTCAAGGTCATGGAGCGAACAGTCGTTAGCAGATGCTATTACTATATATTGAGGAATTTAAGAAGCATGTAAAGTTTAAAGTTAGAGATTTACCATGGCCCAATAAATAATTGCCATGCCAGCAGATCTTAACATCGTCCGTTGACAGGTTGCAAGGGCCTAGCTAACCTTGACTTTTGATGCAATGAAGTCCAAGTTTTCTTTAAAGTTTACTATATATAGGTTGCATTTCATGCAAACTTAGGGTTGAGCTAGGTTGTAGGCATGTCTATAACTTAGTTTTTCTCCGTTGTTATTTGTTAAGAGATTTTTTTAGTTTTGGCTGGATAATGCTGCAAATTATTCGTACCCTCATTTTATTTTAAAATTAAATGATTTTGAGAGAGGAAGAGGGTAAATGGGCAAAAATATAGGATTAAGGATGAAAATATTTTTGCTCTACTATTTCAGGAGAAATTAGCATTTTTTTATAGAATTGGTCAATTTCTATATATATTATTATTTATTTATTTTAAACTTAATTTATAAAAATTGGTAGAATATTTTTTGCTATTTAATCTTGCTTTTTGAGTATAATTGGAGCTTGACTATGTTCTAGTTCTAACAATTTTTGAAAAAAAAATAATTCTGTTTCTTTGAAATTTAACCAGGTTCTCCGGGAGGAATGAAATATTTTTTTAAAATTTAGATATTTAAATGGACCTAAAATATATAGCCAAATTTTTATTATACATATAAATTAATTTTACTGTTACAACTGGTTGAAATTTTAAAAGGCCCTGGTTCCTGTTCATATAAATTTAAGATATGAGTATCCGATTTTTGAACCTAAAACTGTTCTTTTATCAACAGTAAATTCTCGTTTTTGGTTTCATAAATTTTAGCATTTATTAAAAATGAAACATAAATTGTTGATTTATAAAAATCTTAAGATATTATAATAACTTAAACAGCCACCAGGACCATAACATAACTAAAAAATTTTGCTTGAATATAGGAAGGAGGCAATGAGGGAGGGCAAAAAATTTTTAAAAATGTATACCAATCAAACTCATTATATAACCTTCTTTTCATCGGCTATCTCTTCGTTAGTAATTAAAAATGTGCTTAATCCAGCTTATTATCGCAAAATCTATAAGCAATATAAACAGATGTGAGTGTTTCGCATATTAATAAAAAAGCATTGTTTTTCCAAAATGCGCCTATTCGCGCATTTTTTTAATTGCCCGCAAATAAGGTATTTATAATCTAATAAAACTTGATTCGACATTTTTATAAATGGATTTAATAATCATGAATAAGAAGCTCAATATGATTAAGGTAGTATAAATGTAATATAATTATAGAAAATTATCTATAATCTGTAAACTAAAATGACGGAATTAAGAAATAATAAGCATAAATTTACATTAATTAATACCTTTCTAAAATAATTCACTTTAATGTTAGAGTATGAAAAATATATTTAATAAATTTTGAGCAAAATCTTTTTTTTGAAAAATAATCTAAATTAAAAAAGATTTACTAGATTTTGGTGTTCGAAAATATTCTGCAGATTTTTTTCAAATTCTATAAATGTATGTAAAGGATAAAACGCAAAAAAATTAATTTTGAATAATTTAATTTAAAGTCCATAATTTCTTTTAGAGGGGGATGATTTTAATCTCCCTTCCCAGCCCATCGTTACAGCCCTGTCAAGAATTAAAATAGAAGACTTAAACGACGATTGAATTTCTAATATGAAATATTTTCATCTCCTAATTATCATGATGAGAATTTATTTAATCAATCTACATCAAAATTTTTTTTCTATATTAATGGTAATTAAATATTTTATATCCTTCATATTTATTTACCATGAAAAATATGTTTAAATTTTTTATTTAGAATAAAAAAGAATTTTAAGAAATTGTTTATAAACATTATACCATGTCAATTCAGTAAAATTTTTATCATGCTACACTTTTTAGTAAATTTTTTATCGCGGAAAAATTTTAACGCGAAGCATATGGCGAATCCATAATCGCGTATTTATTTTCGCAAAATCTGAACAGCGAACCTTTTAAAGCGCATACATTATAGCGAAACTTTTATCACAATATTCTGAAGCACAACTTTTGCATAGTTATTATCGAGCATTATCACGAAATAGTGAAATGATATTAGTTACCTTTTACTAATGTGAAATAAATTAATATAACAATTATTTCCTGGTCTCCCTCATCACATATCATTCAAAGTATGTATGGGACACTTTGAGTTTTATTTTTAGTCCCGATAAATTAATCCCCATTTCCTCCATTTGGCTTTGTAAATATAAATTTTTCAAATTTTTAAAAGAAGAAATACTATATTAAGAAATTTTTAGTATATTAAATCCTTTTTTCTTTTTAAATAGATAAATATAGCTTATGTGTCAATTTTTTTATTTATTTACCTTAAATTATATAGATTTTTTCAACTGGAATTTAAGCCTTTGGAGATCAAGCCTGTTAATTTTTTTAGCAATATAGTTCTATATGGATATGGTCAATATTAAAAGAAAGATAATAAAATTGAGTACTAATCACTTCAAGTCCTCTAGTCTCACAGATGATAGCTGGTTAAAAACATTAAAGTATCTATACGAACCATAATAAAAAATTAAAGTTTTTTCTATAAAAATTTACCTTATTTTTAAAAACATAAACCAAAAAGTTAATATGAATAATAAAATATTTTAAATTTGTCAATTATAATAATTTGTAAAATAAAAATGATTATATTTATATATAAAAGAAATCCTTATTTTTTAAGTGGTGTGGCAAATATACGTCCCGGATGGGGTGGGGAATGTCGATACTATTTCCGGATTTTTTTTTGAAACCAAACTCTTAAAGGAGGTTAGAGATGTCTAAAATGTCGTCAATAGTGTTGTTAAAGCAATTAGTTACAAGTCTAGTTATAATTTACTAGTTACTGCTAAAAAAAAATTAATTCTATTTTTAAAACTATCTAGAAAATGCAGCTAAAATCTATTAGGAATTTGTACATATATAATATAGGTCTTAATCATCGGCATCATTATAAATCGGAATCGAGAAAGGAAAGAGTCGGACATCCAGAAATTTTTAATAAAATTCAAAATTGGTAATTCTAAAAACAGATATACTAAATTGTAATAAACCCTTATTATTATACTAATTCATTCCAAATCAGGTAGATTTTGTAAAGATATTTTCTAGATCTAATTTTCGTCTATTATTATTGAATATAAATAAACCAGTTGAGGTCATTTCTTCTATTGACTACAAAATTATCCCCCCTTTTTATTGTAAAGTTTAAAAGGAGCATCAACCCCTTCAATTAGAGATATGTATCGGGCCTAAAGATTATTAGGGCTGACCCGAAATTTTTTACAAAAGGATTGACATAGCCCAAAAAAATTTATTTTAAAAAAATAGGCTCATCCCAAATTAAAGTAAATTCTGACTCAGGGGGTGATCGGGTTGGGCTTGCAGATCATTATCGTCAATATCAATATTGCATAAAGCTAGTAAAAATAAATATCGAGATTTTCATGATCACTTTTACCCACTAATCTTATAAATAGCACAATATAAGGCCAGATGGTGTCATTTTTGCTCTGGTGATCACCCAATTTTTGAATAAATTATGAATGCAGAAAATATTCAGAACCCACTAATATAGCATTGCTAGTATAGAAAATTCAAGAAAGATGCCTTTAATTATTTTACTTACAACTTAATATTTACAAAATATACATCATATTTTTAGGAAGTCAATTTCGACCAATGCCATTAATACTAACCTTGGCTGACGATTTATTCATATGCATTATAAAATATATATACAATAAAATCCGCCATTGAAAGGCATTTATGCAAATGCGAAAGGTATAAGACATAATACCTCTTAAACCATTGTATTATAGCCAATGAGATTGACTTCAGCTTACACTAAAAATTCAGCTGTATATTTGTATTAATATAATGGTGTAGCTAAGATTATTCAAAGGGGGGGGGGGGGGTAATTTTTTTTTGGGGAGGGGGGGGGCTTTGTTTCCAAACTTCCATTTTATCGGATTTCTGCTAGGTCCCTCCTATGAAAAATTCTTATTGAATATTGTTGATTCTAACATGGCTATTTTTATTTTGCTTTTTAAAATGTGTATATCTTCCCTTTAAAGTTGGCTATACAATTGGAAGCATTATTTCCAAAATCAATGACATCTTATGCTTTATTAGTGCTTTAACTTGTATATTAATCAATATAAATTAGTTATTAACAAAAGGAAATTTTCCAAAATTAGTATCGATATTCAAGATAGAAGAAAAAATACTGAATCACTAAAGCAATTGTAATCTAAAGTTAAATAATATATATATATTATAAAAATTATCATCATTCGGTAGCTTAGGTGTTGAAACTCTTCCCTCCCCATAGAAAAAATGACTAGATAAAAAATTTATTTTCCTAATACTTTTATATTGATAACTAGATAAAAAAATTTCAGTTCATATAAATAATCAGATTTTCCATTTTCTTATGAATTATATTTAAAAAAAACTAATACTCCCAAAAGTTAGTTCACTTCATACTCAAAGCTTGATGTCATAGTTTTCATTTGATTTTTTTTTTTTGATTCTCAAAATTGATTGAAGAATTAATAAGAATTAACTAGGCAAGAAATACTAGTGCAAATCAGATATTTAGATTTTCTATATTTTCTATTATAGTTAGCCATTTTTTCTTATTTTATTAATTATTCTCTTTCTACTATATCAAACGGATAAAATTTAACAATTAAGCAATATTGATAAAATTTGCAGAATAAATTCCTTCCATTATCTTTTAATCGTATGGTTGGCCAGAATTTAATTAATAATTATTTTTTCCTTTATACTGTACTATACTGTGGTTGAAGCAATCATAGGTAGTAATAAAACACGAAACATCGGCATAGATTTTGGAATTAGTGCTTACAATTGTTCAACCCCTTTTAAAGGAGATGATTAAAGATATAACATATTTTAAAAGCAAAATAAAAATAACCATCAAAAAGTTAATAATATACATAACTTTCAACCCCCCCCCTTCCAAATAAACTTTTAATCGTATTTTAAAAAAATGAGCCTCGATGTCTTTGACTGTATCTTTGGCCCTTTTATAATTTAGTAGTGACAGCATTAAAATGTAATCAAATAGACTCGTGGAATCTTTGAAAAATGTAACACTAATATAAGAAAAAGATTACTGTGAAATTGAAATTACATTTTTTTTACCCTTAAGACTAATACATTTTCATCTAAATATCTATATAAAAGCATAATTAAAACAATAATATTACCTAATCATATTTTCACTGTTAAAAATACATTATCTATATTTATAAAAATAAAAAACCAAATTCCTCATGTACGAATAGACTACATTCGTCAAACTTGAATAACAATAAACTAGTTTATTTGAATTTTAATTATTTATTTTCTTTTAGTTTTTATTCTAATTCACCTTCTCTTTTTTTAAACCTCCACCAAAATAATGCTTCTTATAAAGTCATTAATTTTGTTTGTTATACTTATATTTTAATTTGCTGCTAATTACATTTTCTTACCATATGATTAACCATAAAAAACAGAATAAATGAATAGGATGGCTAACAACGATATAATAAAATGTTTATAAAGCATAACACGTTTTACAATAATATAAATACTAATTATATTTAAAAGGAATGGTTATATTATAAATTTGATATTTATACTGCTAAGATCCCATTATACCAACAATATATTTAAAAGGAATGGTTATATTATAAATTTGATATTTATACTTGCTAAGATCCCATTATACCAACAAAACTGTCCTGGACCATTTTTATGAGATTGTGATTAAACAATATTATAATTTTATGATAATACGATAACGATGATTTATTATCAAAACGCTAATCATTTATAATTTTAGACTTCAAAACAAGAATAATAAATACACATTACTTAGATAATTTTTACACGCTTTTTCTTTCAGTTTATCTCGTTCATAATTTTAATTAAAAAAATTAATTAGCTTGAGGTAATAAAATCTGCATATTTTTTTACAAACAATTAAGTTTCCAAAAGTTTATTTTGTAGATATACTAGATTTAAGCAATTTAAACATAATATTCAAAACTCAAAAATAATAAAATCAATATCTTTGTCAATCTTTTATGTTCAATTAATAATTTATTTTGGCAATAAGAATATGAACATTTCATTTATATATCAAAATATCATAATATGGCAATAAATCTCCGGATCCGATCGAGTTGATGTTATGCATAGATACCGAGATAATTTTTAACATGTCAATAATTGTATTGTCCTAATGCTGATTCTGATTCGCCGTTATTGCACATCCTATCTATCCTCATTTTACTAGTTATTAGTCTATTTTTTTACAGTTTAATAATTTAATAAAAGCTTGCTTGAAATGCACGTTAGCCAAAGCATACATGAAGGGGTTAAGAGGACTATTTAAGTAACAGAGCCAATAAGTAAAGGCGTAAAAATGAGGATTAATTTGACAACTATCGCAAAAACCCCATATAGTTTCGAGAATATGATATGGGGTCCAGCACAGCACAAAAGCTCCCATAATGCAAGTGATTGTTTTAAGGGCCTTTCTTGCCCTACTATTTTTTTGGGGCCTTTTTTTATGACTTCTGGCCTTATGGGCGACAAGTGTGTTAGATATTTTACTTCTTTTTTTCTTCTCATTTTCTTCTTTCGCCTTGTTTTCATTACATTTATTATCTAGTCTCTCTCCGTTTTCCTCATTACCATGTTTAACATTGCTTGCATCTTGAAAATCGTTGAAGCTTACATTGGTTAAGGGCATAAACGAGGTTAAATAAGAAGACGGGTAACTTGTACTTTTTAAACTTGTTATATTACTAGTGATAGATTTATTATTTTGATTGTTATTATAAATGTTTTTGACCACTATGGTTTGCTTTGGAAAGGTAGGCTTGTTGTTTGTTAGAATAATTTCTTCATCGGAACCCTTTTTGATTTTATGGCTCGGACCTATACTTTTATTAATCTTCCCGTTAATCATGGTGGGCCCTTTGAATGGCAGTTGAAGAAGTTGACTTACATTTGAATAATAATTATTTTGTTTAGACACTTTAGGCAAGACTTTTAGGTTATCAGGTATTCGTTCAAAATTCTTGTTATTTTCCTTATGGCCTGCTTCTTTGGAATTGTCTACTGGTTTATAGCTGATAATTTTACCGGTTTTGTTATTAATATTGTTCAAATTTTTATCATTAGATAATTTCGATTCCTTCTCTGATAATATCTCGCAATTTCCTGGCTTTAACAATTTCTTTTTTTCAATCAAAATTCTAGACAAGAGATCATCATCATATAGAACCATGTCTTTGTTATCAGTATTTAAATTTTGTTTTACAAGGGCATCATTACTATTTGAATTGGCTTCATTTTTTCTCAAACGAAACCTATTAAAAGCATGAATAAAAAACGGGGTTTTTGGTAATAATCGTCGAGTCTTTTTAGAAAATAATTTTGTCGGCGTCGATTTAGGGTCTATAAAATTGGAATCAGTCAGTGCTGCATTGGGTTGCACTTGGCCTAAAATATCTTTATTATTTTCTGACAATGTACTTCCCTTTCCTTCCTCTTCCTTTATGGTAGAAGAGCTTATAACTTTAACTGACTTTTGATGACTAGATAGCTGATCTAATCTCTTGTTATGATCGTCAATGCATGAATAGTAATACGGATCCACGGGCCCTGAAAGACTACTTCGACTATTATCATCTTCTGATCCCGACTTTTGAAACTTAGAATTTTTTATGACAGAGTTTGTCATATTCATTGATTTGTTGCCTGTTACCGATTTAAGAGAATTGTTCCTCAAATATGGAGAGTTATCTGAAGGAGTTTCGCTAAATACTCTTTTGTATTTAAGTGAAGGGGCATCTCTAAGCTTTAGTTGATTTGGATTATATTTAATTACTCTGGTAAATAAAGATTTACTGAGATCCATATCGCTATGATTACGTTCATTGTTAAAATTGACGAATGGAGCGGAGGTATTGGATAAACTAAAATCTTTGCCATTAAAGTTTTCGGATATACTTTTACTTTTG
Organism: Gordionus sp. m RMFG-2023; assembly: GCF_954871325.1. Classification (NCBI taxonomy): domain Eukaryota; kingdom Metazoa; phylum Nematomorpha; class Gordioida; order Chordodea; family Parachordodidae; genus Gordionus; species Gordionus sp. m RMFG-2023. The sequence goes on from NC_088779.1 coordinate 10,606,108, forward strand.
GAATTACTGCGAGAAGTTGATTTATCAATGCTCGTGCCATTCGTGTAGCTATCCGATAATTTAATAGTTTTAACATTTTTAATATTCTTGGCTCTTAGAGATGGTGACAAATCGTCGGATTTATTTTTAAATGACTCATAAGGTATAATATTATCGGTATCTTCATCATCTGGATAATCTTCAATTATTAGTTTTGTTTTATCTGGCCCCAAAATTTGTTGAATTTTTTTCTCTTGTTTTAACCTCCTATCTTCATCCGATTGATACTTAGAACCTCGCTGACTAAGAGTTCGTAACAAAGGAAAATTTGTCGTAGCTGTCTTAAATATTATCTCGTTACCTTTGAGCAGGGTATTTAATTTACGATTGTCAGATTTTTTGGCTATCTTATAAGCCACTCGATAGATCCCGTGATATAAGTAGAGGAGGATAATTAAGGAGGACCAAAAATAGCAGAATATAAGAGCTGTATTGAACACCTTGTTATTTCGAAATGGTACGTAGCATTCGGTGATACCTCTCAGTCTGCGCCCCGTGATAAGTGGCCAACCCACAATAGACGTGAAGAATATTCCGAATGAAAGAACCCACACAAATACAATCAAAAATTTTAGTTTGTTGTTAGTTCGCCAAGCCCTGTATCTGGCCGGTATTCGCACTGAACAAAATCTGTCTACAGTAATAAGTAAGACAGTGTATTGAGAGACTAAACACGCGGTATAATCGGTTGTGAGCCATAAATCGCATAGAAATGGGCCGAGTGGCCAATAATCGAGTAATAAATACAAAGTATAAAAAGGCATGGAAAATAGTCCGATCAACAAATCTGAGGCAGCTAAAGACACTATGCAATAGTTGTTAGGTTGTCGAATGGAAACATCCTTCATAAATGCTAAAATGACCATTATGTTCCCTATAACGGTCATGAAGCATAGAATACCTACCATGAGCCATATTACTATCTCCTGCCACAATAAAAAAGGTTTTGACGATGGGACTATCATAATAGCCGTAGTTAGGATCGACGACGAAGGCTTAAAAAAATGTGTAGCATTTATTGTGTTCATTATTTGAAATTTTTAGAAAATATCTGATTCTTCACGCAAAATTACATATATTCTTGTATTTAGAATTAATGGTATTTTCTAATATTATTTTGCTTTATTATTGATTTCGCATTTTTCTTTTGATAACTGGAATAAATATAAATATTATTATAAGCAATAGCACCATAGAATATATCTTTGGCTTAAGAATTGAACTTCTAGAACATTGATGTTGATTTTTATAATTCTAAAATGATAAAAAATAAATTATTATTTCAAATAATTTTATAATAATTAGAAAAAAAATTTATAATGATTATTACTTATTAGAAGATTCACAAATAGCTAATATTTTGAACTAAGCTTTATTTTGATAATCATCAAATTACTATTATAATAAAAATCCTAATAATTAATTTTTTTTAAATGTATAAAAAAAATGAAAATAAAATTATATATAAAAAATAGGACATTTCAAAAAAAAAATTTAACTTAAATTTTAAAATTTTATTGATAACTTATCATTTTGATAAGAAAGTTCAAAAAATAACTTAAATTAGTCAATAAAATAATAGACTGTTGTTTAAGATATTAAAATCATAAACGAAAAAAATAATAATCCGGGTATTCTAAAAATAAAAATGAAATGTTAATTAAAAATTACCGTTAAGAACAAGGTTTATAAAATCTCATAAAAACCTGTCTATTGAGCGATACCAAATTAGATGTTATTCCGTTTACCAATCAGAGTTCATTAATTATCGCGCGTTACTGTTAAGTTCAAGGTTCATATATTTTCATAAACTTGCCAATATTAAGTAAATTACTCATTAAACAAACTGTTATTCCGTTTACCAATCAGAGTTGATTAATTATCGCGCGATAGTGTTAAGTTTAAAGTTTATATTATCTTAAGATTGCAAATATTGAGTGAACTACCCATTAAACCATCATTTTTTTAAAAATATATCATTAATTTTAAACGCCTTTTTTTATCGCTAAATTAATTACCGCTCAATTAAATTTTTCTTTTATATATATCACATCTTTTCTTTTGGTTGTCTTTATTTTCGCCCTGTAACATGACTTAGGTCTAGCCTAAAATTCATTCATATTAACTCTTTTTTTATCAATTTTTTATTTTCGCATCTGGATATAGCTTTAAATTCTTTTATTATCTTATTAATTCATTTTCCTTACATATAGTGGCGCTATTCACTTAAGTTTTGCTTTACAATTTATAACAATGGCCAACCCCTTTGAACCAAAAATCTGCTCTCCCTGCCTGAAACTTATTCATTCAACAAATGATGGTGTATTTTATGTTCATAGACCAATCATTAACAGGTGCCCTCATTCAATACTTTTACCTCTCTCCTAGAACCCGCTTCCCAGCCCTTTCATAGAACCCCCTTTATATCACGCTTCTAATACATTTTTTTAGACCTATTCCTCAATACCAGAAAACCCAAAATCATATCAAGAATTCCCAAAGGTGCTGGATTATGAGTCGCTATGTCTCCCTGATTGTATCTCCTCTCTATTGATAAACTTTAAAAGTGAGATGGAATGGCTTAAATTCCTATTCTTTATACCTTTAAATTACCTGATAAACCTCAAGAATTTATTTAACTAAACAAATTAAAGATGCATCCTGCAATGTTTCTCCCCATCTCCAAGAGTTTAAAGGTCCCACAATTTTTTATAACCAAAAAAACTTCTCCTATTTAATTTAAAGCCAAACTTATTTCAAAGAAAATCGACTAAATATTAAAGGTGCTCTAAAATTGACCACTTTTTATGATTCACTTGATAACCACTCAGATGAGACATACATAAAACTCCTTTCAAAACACCCCTCTTCCACTTCAAAACCAATCACCCAACATTGTGCTTCCGATATCACTTCAGATAAAGTAAGGAAGGCAATCCTATCTTACCCCCGAGATTCTGGTTCACAGCCTAGGTGGAATCAGACCCATTCCTCCAGGACACCAATTCTCCATTAATCAGCTCACAAACTTATATCCTTGCAACCGAATCCTATATGGTCATGTTCGCAACTTTTAGAGGCAGAAGTCATTGGATGATGTGAAACCGCTGTACATCTTACTTGTCTTTATTTGGAGAGTAATCCCATAAATGAAACACTTATCAGTTGAATTTGCTAATGCATACAACACCCTCACCCATAATTCATTCTTGCAATCAGCGAGCATATCATTCCCATGCAACACTAAATATTTATATTCTTGTTACCAATTTCCATCGGCCGAGGACATCCAACAAAATGTTTCACAAGGATCCATTTTATTTTGTCTTGCAATCGTACACATTATCAATTAAATGGGATGCGCTGTTAGTCTCATTCTCAAACCCTAAAATCCGAATTTATGCAAGTAAACTTCTTTCAAAATCTCCACAATTCCAAAATTACCTCCAAGGAGGAGCTAACACATCTAGGTTACCTAGAAGGCAAATTCACTGCAATCAGTGCCTTCCTCTACTCTATTCTTGATATCTACTCTTGATATCCTTCTAACCTATTACTGGTCAACGCACCATATCTGCAACAGTTGCTATTTATTGATTTTTCACATATAAATTTTTTGAATTAAATTATTTCATATATGATTCCTATAGCTCGAAGATTGTAGTATAACATTTTAAAAAATATTTATTCTTGAGTATGCTTGATGCCATTGAAGATCGACAATTTTGTGCTACTAATATGCCATATGTTCTAGACTCCCTCGTTGAAAGAGTATTTATTCCTTTTAAATGTAATTGAAATAAATTTATTCCTTATAGATTCCTTAACCTATTCTAATTAATAGGTGCCCATCATTTTATCTATTCAAGTATTTATAATTATATGTTTTTTTACTGATGATTTTTGCAACGTTGACCACATAAGGATTCAAAAAAAGTAATTTTTCTAAAAAAAATTATATAAAAAATTTGGCATAATATTTTATTAGAAATTTTTGTTTATATTCTTACTTAAACAAAACTACTATATTTTCATCATAATATTTTTAATATTTATTAATAAAATTCCAGTATTTTTTCATCTCATATTGGCCAAATTTTAAAATAATATTAGAATATTATTATGACAAAACAATTTCTAACAGTTGATGAAGCCCTATCCATGCTTTTCGATGAAGGCCCTAATGAAGAAACAGATGTTGCAATTAGTGATCTGTATCGGGCCTAATTTTTCAAGCATGGCCCGGCCCGAAATTTTTTTAAAAAAGTTTTGCCGGTCCGGCCCGAACTTAAAATTTTTTAAAAAGTTTTGCCGGTCTGGCCCGAACCCGAAATTTATTTTAAAAAATTTACCGGCCCGGCCAGGCCCGAATTTATTTAAATATAGAAATTAATTTTTATAATTACTTAAAATAAAAGACATATGTTATATAGAGTTTAGTTTCAATAAATTAAATCAAAATTTCTTATTTTACATAAAAAATTCAATATAAAATTGATAAATTTAGATATATTTAATAAGATTTCCAAGGTCCGACCCAGCCCGGCCCGACGGGCCGGCCCTAACTTTGCAAATCTCTAGTTGCAATTATACCTCCTAATACTGCTTTAATTAGTGATGAAGAAGATTATGATGAAAACGATCTAACCGACACACCTAATCTTCCACTAGATACTGCAGGGGAGATCGAAATCCATAAACCAGCAGTCATTGATATTGTCTCAAAATCCTTTATATCTACAAATCAAGAAAGCAAATTAAATTTTCGAAATAATTTAAAATGGAGAAAAAATGATCCAATTTAATAATCTTTATAAAACCCATATATAAATTTACCAAATAAAAAGTTTCAACAATTTGATATATTTTTATATAATTTATGCATAGATGAGAAAATGTTGGGTAACGAAGAAGATATTCCTGTAAAATGTTTATCAAAGGTAAACCCATTCTATTTGAATATAAATCATTGACTCTTGCTTCATCCGATATATATTGCATTTAATATAGATCAAGGTAAAAATAAAAGCCCAATGGTTTCGAAACTTGGATTAGGAAGTATAGTTGTTACAAATTTATTCAAAGTTGTCCAAGTACCTTCTTTGAATTCTATTTACTTCGATAATTTTTTTTACATCTCTATTATCGCAATTGAAAATTATCCCCAAGAAACAATTAAAGTTATCGCCCAACTGGTATACCCATAGAAAAACTATCATAGTTTTTATGATCTTCATTAATTACCGCCTTTTTACTTTTACTAAGTTTACCTGTATTAGCTGGAGCATTAACAATATTAATTTTAGACCGAAATATTAATACTTCTTTTTTTGACCCTTTGGGTGGGGGTGATCCTATTTTATTTCAACATTTATTTTGATTTTTTGGACATCCAGAAGTCTATATTTTAATTTTACCGGGATTTGGACTTATCTCTCATATTTTAACAGATAACGCCAATAAAAAATTTACCTTTGGTCATCTTAGTATAATTTATGCTATTATGGGAACTTTGCAAGTTTAAAATACCTATTTATCAATATCTTTCCATGCCAGAAAAGTGAGGGGTTATTACGATTATCGATTTGAAAAGTCATATGTAATATTTGTATTACGATGGAATGATAGTTCATCAATATGTAAAGCTCAATGTATTAAGATTCTCTCGAAAGATTTTCTTAAAAATAAAAATTCACAATAATTCATTTAATTCCTATATGGGTGGCGTTAATCTGTGCCATAACATAGTTTCAATATGTAGAATAAATATGAGGTAAAAAAATGGTGGTTGCCTATTTTTAGCAATTTTAATGTATTAGCAAATAGTAAATTCATGGAAGTTATGGAATCGAGTGAATCCTGATGATATAAAATCATTACTAACATTTTGGCAGGAAATAACTACGACATCTTTGAAAGCTTCCCTGGTGAATAAAAAGATGAGTACAAGTATAGGCCATCCTAGTCAATTTTCCTCATTAAGTGAAACAGCTGAAAATTTATATGTAAATTATGTTGCAACTATTATCGATAACAAAAGGCGACGTTTTAAGCTTTGGCATAGCAGGATAAGATATATATTTAACATGTGTTAAATACCATTACATATTGATTGTTTTAAAAAATTTCATAAAATATAAAAATTACAACTTTGTATATTATAAATTTAAAATTTGTAAATAAATTTTGAAAATATCTATCGTATTTCAATTTTTTGCAATAATATAATTTTATCTTATTTTTATACCCCTAATGGTCAACGTTGCAGATATGCAATAGTTCAAATTTCCTATTTAGGACGATTTTTTTATGATTTCCTAGTTAGATTTAAATAAATAAAATTTGAAAAAATCAAGAATTTTTATCGGCTGGAAAAAGTGTGACCATTAATGGGTTAAGCTTGGTTACCTCCTTCAATATCTATTTTTACCCTCCCAATATTTATGCTAACCTAATATATTTTGAATCTAAAATTCAATGAAACAGCATGGGCTCAAGCTTCATTACCCACGAAAAGTGGTGGATTAGGGATAAGATCTCCCACTGATCTTTCTCTCACTGCCTTTATTACAGCACTTTACTTTCAAAACCCATAATCACGTCCCACACCTCACAAAATGACTTTCCTTAGATGATACCTGCTATGGAGGACACACATTTATGATGTCCCATCGCCCGAATCCAATAGGTAGAAGGATTGGGACAGTCCAGTTGCTGCATTGAATCCCTATTATCTAGCTTGCTCCCAACAGACCTTTCTCTCTTCACTTCTTTACTATGTATGCGGGCATGAATTTTTAGAAGTCATTCCTTCAAAAATCTTCAACTCCGACTGCAAGAATGAGCTAACCCACGCATTAGGAATCCGCCTAAATTGTACAATAATCCTTCCTCACTTCTGCTTTGGTTGCAGTATCCCCATAGCTAGCAATAGAAGACTCAGTTTACATTGCAGACCGTGCAAAGACGAAGTCTCAGGCACACTAACATTTACAATATATTTCATCATTATTATTTTGATTATTTTTTTCGTATATAAATTTTTTGTTGACTTGTATTAATATGAATAATAAAAATATTATATCATTAATAGATAGAAAATGTTGGAATATCATATTTTGGAGCCTTTAATATTCATTTAAGGCTATTTTTACCGAACTTAGATGCCGGTATTACTAATAAAATATTTCAAGCCCCCTAGTTGAGGACTGCAATTATCGGGCTTTTTTTAACCCAACCTCTCGCCCATTCATTTATGAATTATTAACCCGCCCGCCCGTTTAAAAATTATTTTAATGGCTGGTTTGGTCCTTTACTTATTTATTTTAATGCATTATTAATTAAATATGCAATATTATGAAATATAACTATTATTTTTTAATAAATTGAAGTCTCTTCTGCTCATTTCACCTGATACTAAAAATTTACACGCCCATGCCCGTCTATTACTTTAAAAAATTTTCAACCCGTACGCCCATGTTGAAAATATTTAGAAAACTCAAAAACGTATGTAAACCCGCCCATTGCAGACCCTACCTCTCTATATAATATACACTGTTTGTTTTTATTTATCTTAAAGCTAACCCTAACCGAAATCAGATTAGATAAATAATTAAAAAGAATTTAAAAAATTGTAAAATTTATCCTTATATTTTTTAAGCAAAACCTTACAAAAATCAGTCTTCCACTTATATCGAAAATATACTAACCCCACAAGCCTATATCAGGCAATGATATATATGCATACTTTTATTTTAAAGAATTTTACATATCATTTTAGTAGATGAATATTTACCGACACCCTTGCATAAAAATAATTTTTATTTATTGCTCCTATTTTCAATTTGCCTTTGAAATCATTTATAAAATGCGGCTAAAATAAAATAACAAAATTTAAATAATCAGAAATAAAAAACTCAGACTCGTTTTCTGATTCAAAAAATTACAATATTTTTAAAAAAATTAGAGTTGGGTAATAAATTTCAAAAAAAAACTATTTCTCTTAATCCTGCCAAAGAAATTTCCCTAAAGATTGTAGAGCGAGTAAATTTTTTTATGTTTCTTTAAAACTTGAGAAAAATCTAAAAAGACCCGTGAGGGTTTTAGACTAAAACCTAAAAGTCGTTTATTTAGCCGACTAAATGACTAAAACGGCTAAAAAAATAGAACAATTACTCAAATAGAGCTTCTCTACCCCTCCCCCCTTTTATAGAGTTTTTGTAATAATTTTTCATAATTTTACTTTAGACATTTTTAATAGATATTTATGCTATTTATTATATATTTTATAATAAAAAGGGGGGGGGGGATTAGTTAGGTCCTTTTATTTATTAAAAAAAATATATACAATTTATTCAATTAAATGCCAAAAATTTCCTTGTTTTATTGCGAATTACGATACCAAATTAAATTAAGCCCCGAAAAAAAACTATATATGGGAAATAAAATAATAATAAAACTTAATCAATAATTAAATTTTTTTTTATTACTATGTTATATGTTGTTAGTAAAAATAAAACTCGATTATTATGTAATGGAGTGTAGCAAAATTTAAAAAGAATTTGAGGAAATAAGGGAAAGATTGGAATGAAAATACCGGAATAAAAATAATAATGTATAACTATAAAGAAAAAAAAAATATAGACATCGATTTTCATAAAAGAAAATTATTTTTTTCTTATGAAAAAATGAAAAAGAAAATATGATTATCATCATTAAATAAACGGACTCTACCTTTATATTGCATTAATAATTAATTCACTTTTACGTTATATTAATATTAATTATATATTTTTAAAAAAAATTATCAAGTATAATATTATAATATAAAATATGCGTAGATAAATTATCCTCTTCTTTATCTTAGGAGATTTAAGGGGAAAAAATAAAATAGAAAATAGAGATGAAAAGGAAAAAGTATATAGAAATCGTTTTCATTAATATTAACAGCGACTTTAATAACATAATATTCATTATTTTAATTAATTGTCCATTCAAGAGAAATTATTTTTAATTGAAGGGATATAGTTGAGAAGTCGGCGAGGTCCTAAAATAATTGTCTTATCATTACAAAATACTATTAAATATATAACACTTTTTTCTCAAAATCGATTTTAGTATAAATTAATTTTTGCCTTGTCTTCAAACTATACCTAACGAACTTATTCGATATTCAATTAGATTTTATTCATTCGATTCCCATTTTACGAAGAATAATTCGAATCTAATATGAATTAGGAAAATATATTATCTGTTGAAATATTTTATCTATTATTATCACTCACTCGCAGTTAGCTCTAATTCACGGTGGATCAAAATTATTATTATTTAGAATATTTTCTTAAATCATCTAAATTATTTATAAATATTCAAATTCATAAATATTTGAAATTATTCAAGTATTTAACATTTTAACTTTTTCCATATCTAGAAATCACTTTTTTAAAAAATAATATTTTCATTTTTGAAAATTTATTTAAAGAATTTAATTTTCAAATCAAATCGAATCGAATGATGTTTTTATTATCCGTACGAATATTATGAATAAGGAAATAATCAAACCGTACCAAATAATATAATTATTTGATTTTGAAAATATGAATCAAATACGAATAATGCAAATATTCGATTCAATTCCTATTTTTGTAGGTATACCCCAAACCCGAGTTTTATAGAAAAATACATTAAAAAAATTATATAAAAATGATATGAGTAGAAATATTTTGAAATTTAAAGATGTTAAAAATTTTTTTTATAAATTTTAAAATTTCTATGCTCTAAAATATTTCCTAATTTAATTCTATTTTCGTAGAATTCAATCTATAATATTTTGCAATTAATACTAATTTTATACTATTCAATAGATATTATAGTTTAATAGATAATATTTGCATAATTTAACCGACCCCACTAACCCTGATTATACTTACATTGACTGTATATTCACTAATAACTTTTAAAAATACATTTATTGATATATGATCAAAATTTCCCAAACTAAAAATGGTTTTAACTTATGCTTATTTATAATTTTAAACTGTTAATTCTATATAACTTTAAAGTCGTGATATAAAAATATTTTAATTTTGATTTCACTATATTTCTTTTATAAAAAATAAAAATAGACGATGGATTTAAAAAAATTGCCTTAAAGATATAAAATATACGAATATTTTATACTGTTTTAATCTTAAATATGACCAACCGCGGTCTCCTTTTCACAGTTTTCCATCCAAAAAATCGAAAAGTTTTGATGACGCACCAATGGTGACAAATAGGATATCCCAATATATGCAATAAAAAATATTGTAGGGAAAAAAATAAACCTTTTTTATTATTATCCAGTGATCGTTTAGCATAATAGATTAGTTTTAAAATTGTAGACATTACAAATATGATTTTTATAAAAATAAAGCATAAAAAAACAATTCTGACCCCCCCCCCCTCCACCTCCTTCAATATCTAAAGCGTCCACAAGGAATGATGATTACTATTATAAGGAAATTTTAATAAGTTGCTTTTGATCGCTTCAAAATTTTAAATCATAGAAAAGATTTTTAAAAAATTCTTTCCCACGAGGACCTAGAATCATTCTACTCCTAGTAATGAATATGATAAATTTTAAATTAGCGTCCATTAAAAAAATGCAAATCTTGACCAGTAAATACCTAGAACCATCCCCCCCCCCCACTCCAATTTTGTTACAGTTAAAATATTTTCGATCACCTTTCATCTGATATCTATATCAAAATTTCCCTCCCCCCGAAGAACTAGACTGGTCCATTTAGAATAATTAGAATTACTTTGGAGAATCGACAACATTATTACAATTACAATGTTTATTACATAACCATATCCACCATTTTAAAGCCTTTATGAACTATATAAACCGGGTGAAAGAGTTCAAGTAGGTTCTTTTTATTTTATAAATAATAATCAATGTATGCAATTTATTTTATCATTTTGTCTTTAGCATATTTTCCTAATGTTGTTAAACGTCTCAATTTTTAAAAATGGCTAACCCAATATTTTAGCCAAAAAATATTATGCAACGGGATTTCGTTAATAGATGTCCAAACCTTTCTTCCATCTATGAAAAAAATCTCCAGGCTTGGGTAATATTTATGGCTCAAATATTGGGTTAGCCGTTTTTAAAAATCCAGCCGTTTAACAAAACTAATTTTTCCCTAGCTAGGCGCTATTTTTTTAAAATCATATTTTATTTAATTCTTATGTATTAAAAGTATTATTATGTAAATTTTATCTACTATTTATATTACTTATAATTTTATTTCTTTGTTTGTTTTGGATGATGAAAAATAAAGATTGATTATTATTTGTCATTATAAAAATAAAAGATAAAAAAATTCTGGAACCTAAACTGAACCACACCTTTATCAAAAGGTTCGACACTCCGATTGAAATTTATTTAATGTTGTCTTTTAATGTTATTGTTTGTTAGTATTAAGAATAAAATTATTTGGAAGGAATAAAAAAAATATATAAAAAATGAATCATTATAATTAATAAAAATTTTAAACAATTCCAAAATCAAGTATAATTTTTAAAATATTTTTAAAAACAGATGAATGCGTCTCTTCGTTTAAGATTTCCCTTTTTGATTGACTCTTTTCTTCTAAGATTTCTTTAATTTATTTTTTCCCCTTTAAAAAAAACTTACCTTTTCCTTTTTTATAAACCCTATCATAAAATAAGAAGATATAAGATAACGTTGGCCATAAATAAACATTTTTTTAAAATGTTAACTTTTAGACATGGTATTAATATTTTACGAATGATCAATTGAAAATCTAAGTATAGTTGGGTAATTACAATATCTTTAGCCGTTAAAGCCAATTTTTAGCGAGCTAAAAAATCGGTTAAACAAAATTTTTAGGCAAAAAATACCATTTTTGCCTCGGGCTTTTTCTTTAAAAGATAGTAGAAAGACTCTAATATAAATTAAAACACCTTATTATTAACGGATAGGCGCCTGAAGATTCAACCTAATCAGCCGACATTTAGCCATTACTCAATTATAATAAGGAGGAACCAACTCAAAAAACTATTTCAAGATCAATTTTTGATAAACTTGTAAAATATTTTTATTATTTATATTTACTTTTACTCTAGTCTTCAAAATTTCCAGAAAAGTAGTAAAATTTATATTTATTTATTTATATTTAGTGATTAAAATTAATTGCCAGGTGTAAAAGGAAAATTAATATTGTTTATGAATTATTAAGATCTTCAAATTTATTAAGTGGAAAAGGGATTCAATAATCGATTTTAACTAAAATATTATTTTATTTTAAATTTATTATTGTAAGAAACCTAGATATAATGAACTCCGATCTGCTAATAATTATTAGTTATTGTAGAAACAAATTTCAAAGTTTGGCCCAAAATTCTTATTCTTACAGGTCAAAAATGTTAGATATTAGTAAAATTTATACTGGAATCCATTAAAATTTAAAAAAAAATTTTAATTCAATTGAAAATAAATTTTCAAATGCTAGCAATAGTTGATTACTCGTCAGCCTAAAACTGAATTTATTTAAAATTCATTTAAAAATATTTTTTTTAAGTTTGGACCAAAACCGATTGTCATAAATTTTATTATTTATATGGATGAATATTTGTATTATTAATCTTAACCAATATTAGTATGAATTTTTTATATTATTTATAATTAAAATTTTAAATATCAAGCAACAAGAGAAGACCCAATGGCATCTATCTTTTCACGTCTTTGGTGAAGGATTCCTGAAATTTATCAAATTATCGGTAGAAAATTAAGCGAGAAAGTGGGAATCATAATAATATCTTTCTATCTTAATCGAACCATTATAATAGTATTTCATCAGCATTAGTATTGCTATTCATGGTTCAATATAGGGCGGTAGCTAAGAACAGAGGGGAGAGGGAATGGGACGATTAAAAATGATAAATTTATCTTAGACCAGAATTATTTCTATAGAACCTAAGTCCATAAAGTATTAGTTATTTCGTTGAGTAAGTATAAATAAGGGTCAAATATGGTCAATCTATAACAGGGGGTTTAGCCTATAAACACTTCCATCTATTTAAAAATGACTTAAAAGTCCTGTTATCGCTTACCCGTTGTTTAAAAATAATTTGATTAATTAGTGCAGGCGCGTACGCAGGAATTTAGTCTGGGGGGTGGTGGGGGGGAGATAATAATTTTTTTTAAGAATTATCATTGAGCATAAATTTATTAGGACTAATAACTTTTCTAATACACAATTTTAAATTAATATGAATTAGAAAAAAATTATATATATAAACCGGCATATAAAACACTACAAAGTAAATGTGTTAAAAAATATTAAACGGATATAAATGGTGGCATTGAAATACAATAAAATAAATGTGAATTATAAAATATAAAGTGAATATAACCACCATATGAATCACTTAAATGACCCAACATAGAAATTTGAAATTTTTGAGCCTTTAAAATTTATATATAAAGTATAAAAAATTTAAAAGTTGGAAATATAAATTAATACACAAAAAGTTTCTTAGGAATAATTGAATTTTGTATGTTTTGAGCTAATTTTACAATTATCTCATATTTGCTTGGCGTTAAATGCCTATGAATATTCAAAAGATTTAAACCATTCAATCTACTTTCAGAAGTTTTACTTCATAGGTATGTTTTTCAGAGACTTGCAGACCCAGCTCTCGGGCCGGAACGTATTTTAATTTTTTTTAAATATACCCTGGCTAAGGGGAAATATCCGGGACGGGCTATATATTTTAAAACCAAATATTTGAAATCGCCATTATTAGCTATAAAAATCAAAAATAAATATAATATATTTTAAAAAAATTCAGGCCGGGTCTCAGTTCAAAAAAGCCGGGCCGGGCCTGAAAATTTTTTTTTTAAAAAACCCCAGGCAGGGCTGAAAAAAATTTTGAAAAAAAAATCCGAGCCGTGCCCTGCAAATTGTACCTAAATATGCAGGGCTCTGTTATTCTTCTTAAAAAGAAAATGTTCTCTCATTAGTTTACTAATGGGAAGAGTTGCTAATATATTTATAACCATTTTAATACATTAGGAATATAATCTAAAATTTTTTTTGAAATAATGCAAAGCATCCATGGCATTTTTTGGGACTATATCAACCATAGTTAATCTTTTAGTCATAGTTATTAAGCTAATAAGGCATCATAAGATACTTTAACATCTTCATGATAAAAATTTAATAAATATTTATTTTTTTTCTATCACCATCTGAAAAAAGTTAAAGGCTTTTGTGGAAGTTCTGCAGATTGGTAAGTGCTGCATGATGAATTAAAAACCATTCATTTATTTGGGTTATAAATGTATCTAAGAGTTGGCACATTTGTTTTATAATTCTTCTATTGATCCTATATTAATGTTTTGATGATGAGCTTGCTTGCTGCAAGTCAAGGGAGACAAATATTAAACGGTATAGATCTGCCTTTGACTCAACAATAATATATAAAATATGAAATTCTTTATCAACTTTAACTCTAATTTCCTTGAGTTTTAATAAAATGCTCTCCGCTATTCTCATCTTCTTAATCAAGTCAATGTCATGTTTTTGAAAAGTATTACCTAAAATAGTTGTATAATTAAATAATACATTCTAATGAGAAAAAAAATTTGGAATAAGTATTGAATCCTATAATTTTCTTGCTTCTGAAGAAATATTTATTTCAAACCATTATGATATTTCAGTAATATCATTAATAATCGGCTCTTCTAACTCCATAAATGCTTTACTACTTGATGGCAGCGACTCGATCTCGTTGGACAAGCTTGCAATTTCTTTCTCCCTGTTAGACAAGGAGTTTCAGAGATAATTATTATTTGACTAGAAATTTAGATAAATATTACGCCACTAATATTTGAAAATAATAGGTAAATATTACGCCAAGGAAAACTTGAAATCGAAATTAATTGATAAAATAACTTAGTAGATGAATGTGATAAATAAATGTAATTAAATATATATGAGATAGGAATAAATATTAACAAATATAAATTAATATTAACAATAATATTTTTGAAAAATATAATCCGGCATCTGCATTTACTGGCTTTAAGGGGGGGGGGGGGAATTGTCCCCCTGCCCCACTCCCGCTGCGTACGCGGGTTAGTGTGATTTTTTAAATTTATTTTGGTTAGTAAATTTTTTTTAAATTAAAAATATTATATAATGCAAAATTTTGAAATAAATGATTCTAATAAATATAAATGTGTATGCTCACTAGCTCATTGTTTTATTTTTTAAAATCATTTAGGCCTTAATTTTTAACATTCAAAAAATTTTGCATTATCATAATATTCAAAATATAAGTTCATGAATTTAAAAATAATTACATGTTGATGTTTTTATCTTCTGCACTTAGGACTTTCCCCGATTTAAAGGCAAAATTAAAAATGTGGCCTAATTTAAACATACAATACAGTTATTTACATGTTACACTTCTGAGAGGAAATAATAATTTAGAGTTCATGCCGTTTCGTCATTTTTAGATAACCGTGAAAAAGCAGATTAGAATATGAACTATGGAATAAATAAACTATATGCAATATTATAGCAAATGATAAATAAATACTAAATGACTAAATTAGGTAATATTAATCATAATTTTTTTAATATTAAGCATAATTTATGTAATATTAAAATTAAGGATAAATAATTTAATATTTATATGTTTTTTTACAATTCACTTTATGGAAACCACAAAAAAAATGCAAAAATGAACAATATTTAGTTTAGGGTGGAGGGTTTCGAGGAGGGCGTGGTTCCCAAATACCTTTCCATAGTTATGACTCTCTCATTATTATTGGTATATATTCAACCCAAAAATTTAATGCCATAATGTTTAAAAGTTTGAGATGCATAATACAATGACCATTTATTTGATAATATGAAAACTGAATGTGTAATGAGGTATCCATTTCACCAATCTAATCAATCATAAAATTTTCATAGAAATGTTTTTGTTCTACCGATATGATGAATATAAAAAAAAAATTCAAGTTTAAAATAAAAATTATTTAATTAATTAGATTAATAAGATGAATGAAATTTATATATTCAAAATCCAATTCCTATATAGATTAGAGAGCTTTAAAATAACTTTAACTAACAAATAAAATATACCAGGACCTTAGTCTTGCAATTGACGTTTTTGTAATTTCTTTTCAAATTTAGATTTTGTAAAAAAAACTCTGCTCGCAGCATAAAATAAATAATTTGCTTAAAACTAAATCGCGTGATCATAATTTATAAGTTATTACGCTTTGTTTATATCCTTCCTAATATATATTATACTTTTTATTTTCTATTTTAAAACCTTTAAATAATTTATAAGATGTTTTAGCATATTATGACAAAAATATTTTTTAGTATTTAAAGCCATACAAGAAATTTTAATTTTATTCTATTTCTTATTAAATACTATTTCAATTTCTACATTGATTATGTAGTTGGATCTTTAAAAGTTTTGAATTCGAATTTCAGAAATCTTATCATTTGAAGTATATCTTCCATTTTGGCATTTTAAATTTCTGGCCTTTAATTTTCCTGTATATAATTATATCAGTTTATATAAGATGTTAATATAAAAAATTATATATTCGCTATGTTAATTAAATAAATCTCCATCATGTTCATTAATATTAGATATTATAAAATGTTTATTGAAAATTGCTTGAAAGCCTTTATAATTTTAATTACACCTTTTATATTTATAAGAAGAGTTGACTAATATATTATTTTTCAAATTCAAATCTAGAATATTTATTTTTGTTTTGAGGGTGGAAATGGTAGTAACCTTAGGAAGCCAAAAAAATCTCGTTAAATTCAAACAATTATAATGATTATGACTAGTGTTGAAAATGCTTGATTTGAGCCTAATTTTATTAACGGCTAACTCAATATTTTATACAGAAAAATAATACCCAGGTCTGATTTGGACATTTATTAGAAAAATCTCGAGATTTAACCAATATATTTCTGGCTAAAATATTGAGTTTGCCGTTTTTAAAAATAGACTCAAATCAAGCAGTTTAACAACACTATTTATGATAAATGCTTTATTTCGGCGTGGGTAGATTGTCGGCCTTAATATATTAAAATTTATATATATTATTATTTGATTCAACCTAAGCCCAAATATTAAGTACCTGTGTTGATTAAGGTTATTCTGTCACTATATGAAGTCAGAGTTAATTTCTAACTTAATTATTGTTCAGCACAAGCAAATATCAATATACAATTTTTTAAATAATAAGTTTTAAAATTTTTTTTATCAATATATACCGTCGTAGAAAGATTTCGTTTATTATTTCTTCGCTTTTCAAAATTTTAATTTAAAGAAGATAAGGATTTAGAGATTTAATTTTTTTTATTTAAAAAAACAATTATCTTTATTTAGATTTACTATTTAATTAATTTTTAAAAAATGAAGTTTTCTTTTTATAAAAAAAATTATAAGGTCAAAATTTTTTTCCTTGCCATATTAATATTTGATTAATTAAAAATAATATTTTAAATAATATACTATCATAGATTGATTGCTTGAGCTTAGTTATTTTTTTTAGTAATCTGATAATGTTATAATTATAAATATTATGTTAAATTCAATTCTTATAATCGGTTAATTCGCGTATTAAATGAGTAATAACCTGGTTAATTAAGTATTGCCAATATCAACAATTTATTGTGTGTAGTATCTATCCAATTTATATTGTGCATTTGTTTTACAATCGACAAATCTGATTCTACCGAAAATGAGTAAAAATAATGTATCCCATAAATTTCCGACTATATTATAGATAAACATTTAAAAATAAAAAACCATATTATAAACGGGAATGGCATGAATTTAAAAATAAAAAACATCAATTCTATATAAATTAAAAAAATTACATTTTTTTATGTCGTAAAAATAAATTCATAGGTATTGGAGTGTTCTAATATTGCAAGGCGAGAGTATTTTGTATGTGTCTACACGGAGGTTGCAACTAATTACTCGATATATTGATGCATGATGATGTTTGCTCTAAGTGTAGGAACTCTATATCTCCCTTTCAGGTGATCTATATTATACTTTCTAATGCGATTGAACTATGTCACATATACGGGTTAAATAGACTTATGATAGCCCTCGATTGGTCCCCTAATAGGTGATTGCATAAGCTACGGCTAGGTAGTAGGCATCCAACTATTTGTAA
Source organism: Gordionus sp. m RMFG-2023 (assembly GCF_954871325.1). NCBI lineage: Eukaryota > Metazoa > Nematomorpha > Gordioida > Chordodea > Parachordodidae > Gordionus > Gordionus sp. m RMFG-2023. The sequence goes on from NC_088779.1 coordinate 10,624,388, forward strand.
ACTCTTTGTCTGTTATCAAATTAACAAAGTGTATCGAATCTACGGGTTACTCCAAAAGCTTACAATAAAGGAGGAGTATTTAGCGAGGTTCAAGTTTCACGTAAACATTATAATATAGTCTGTGTGTGTGTTAATTATAATTTTAACCATTTTATATATATAATGTTTTCCAAACAGAAATTTAAATGGTTAAAAATAGGAAAGTTTTATAAGCGATAATGTTATGCCTTTAAACGTCTCCACATATTCTAATTTCTAAATTAATTAAATAAGCATTTATTTAATCCAAATTTTGTTGGGCATATTGCCTGGACTTTTCTAAGCCAGCTACAATGAGGGTCCCCTTTGTGACTGAAATATAAAATATTTAATTATATAGTGGATACTGACTAATGTATGTTGGATCCCCTTAAGTTTTAATAATGTAATTGTATCGCGCCCTCTTCCCCTATGTTAGATGGTCTTTTTTTTATTATATTATACAATAAATATTTATTTATATTTTATTTTTGATAAATGAAATTGCAATTATTTAACATGTATATGATGTAGATCATGTATTATACCTAATATCATGTAACTAGTTACTTTTTATTTCCAATAACTGATATTAGTTGCTTTTTTTATGAAGTAATCTAAATCTAGATATTTTTAAAAGTAACTAATTTCAAAACTAGTTACTTTTAAATTTCTAAAGTAGCTTTAATAACACTAAAAAAAATTATCAATATCCTCCAAAATTACTATTATTATTTAAAATGTTCATTAGTTTTGTTAAAACCCTAATTTTTTAAAAAAATGGACATATTTAGCCAAAATAATATTAAGCAAGCCTCAAGATTTGGCAAATAGATGTACAAACCTTTTTACCATATATGAGCAAAATCGGTTTACATAATATTAATCGAGCCGTTTTAAAAATCGACCAGAATCGTGATTTTTAAAAACACTAATGTTCGCCTCTTAAATTTTACATGTGAATAGTTAGTCCGATCATGGGCATGATAAAAAACATTTTTATTTTAGCTGATACTCAAAAAATAAGTTGTGCTAATTGGGAAAATCTAATCAAATTAAAATGTTATTATTTCAAATTATAATAAGAAAGAAGTTACACAACAAATTATTAAAGGTTTCTTATTTTATTAAAATATCTGTAGTTCAATTATTAAATTAACATTATATACGATCATTGTATCTATAACCACAAATTTTATTACGGTTGATATAAAACATATGTTTATAACATTTACTATTATATTAAGTGTTTGTGTGTGTCCAAAAATTACGAATTAATTATATTTTTTATTTTTAAATTATTAAATATTTCATAAATTACTTCAATTTTTTTTTGTAATTAATATAAACTTGATATATTATAAAAATATCATTGATAAAAATATAATTATTTATTATTAAATTTTTTCTAAATTGAATAATTATATGTCTCTTTTTTAAGTCTTTCTCGTCAGAATAAATAACCAAATAAGTATTAAAATTTATTTCTAAGAAAATTTATTATCTTAAAATAGCAGTTGTAGAATTGTATACAATATTTTATATTTACAAAAAATCTTTTATGAATATTATTTTTTCCAAAATATAACTTATCTCTCTATCTTTGATGAGATAAAAAAAAATGTAATTTTTGTCATTATTCAAAAAAACATGTATATCTAACATCCTTTTTTTTATCAGTTTTCTATTATCTGAGTTATTTCGTACTTCTAGTATGTGTCCATTGTTGGTGATATTTGTAGAAATGACCTAAATCAAAATGAACAGATTAAGGGACTTTGTTTTCACCCATATTATTAAAAATAAATGTATCGCATACTAAAGGATGACTCAAGATTCTAAATAGTTGGAAGCATTAACAACTGCAATTGTTGACATTCTTAAACAAATGAATAACAAAGCCTTGGACAATAAGGTAAGGTGAGAGCTAATTTAGTTTCTTGCGAAAGCTTTTTAATAAATATTGATAAGGGAAAATATGCCAGAAGGTGTAGCAAAAATAGGACATTTAATAATGTAAAATTATAGTAGGATCAAAGAAATTAGGCATTAAAATTATGGGAGAAATTTATTTAAAAAACGACTACAAAGAAAAATTGACGATAATGTAGGGTATGGTTTGTTTTGTTTGATGTGTCTCAGTTTTGGTTTTAAATTCAGTCATGATTTTAGATATCCGATAGTCTGAATTGGCTAAACCAGATTGACCTTCATTATTCAGATAATATCTAGTAATTTAATATCGCTCTGTTGAGCCGATTTTTAAAACGGGTTAACTCAATATTTTAGCCAGAAAATATAGCCGAAGCCTTGAAATTTCGCTAATAGATGTCCAAATTTTTGTGCCATCTATAAGCAAAATCTACAAATTTGCTTAATAATTTTTTGGCTAAAATATTGAGTTAGCTGTTTGTAAAAATTAGCTCAAATGCCATTTTCCATTAATAGTCATAACTCAAAACGAAAATAAATAAATAAATTTCTTCAAATTTTTGTTGAACTAGCTTGGATACTTATAATTATTTCTTAAAAAGTAAAAAAAAAAATTAGTGTCCAATTCCTCCTTGCCAAATTAAACATGTTCTGTTAAATAGATCCATCACCTCTTTATCTTGACCAAAAATAATTGAGACTCTTCGATAACTGACCACCTTATAGAAGTTCAATCGCTATATACTATTATTTATAATATAAATTACCAATATCATTATAAAAAAAATTTTATCTAATAAAAATAAAATCCATTCTTTTATAAAACTTATTATGAAAGCCAACGAATGATAAATGTAGATGTACAATCTCAGTGGAATTATATAAATATGGATTTATACTTATTTATATAACGTTATTACCGATTGTTTCAATATTTTAATATTATATTTATTTATTTTTTTTAAATTTATTGAATAAAACTAAAAGCTAAAGAAAAACTTAATTTAAAAATCGTTTTATAAGTTTTTTTTCATTATAATAAAAAATATTGAATTTAAAAAATAAAAAAATATAATATCGCAATATATAAACGCTTTTTGCACGCAAAAATAAATTTTAAATTTGTTAGCAAGGCTCAAATGATAAGGACTAAGAACTACCAGCCAATCGGGTCGTTAGCTTTTTACACTATTCGGAACAGCAAAACATAAAATTTTTACTTAAAATTAGCAAAAAAAATGAAGTTTTTGCTCATCAAATCTTTTTTTGAGCTCCTGTATGACCCCATTCTCCAATAACGATGTTACTGCTACTAGCTTTTCCAAAATCCCATTTCTATATTAGTGCATTTATACTTAAAAACATTAAATTACCTTTTAAAGAAGGTTATATTTGTTAGTGTTGGTTAAAGTTAATTTTGAAAAGTAACTAGTTTAGGTTACAAGTTATGTAAATTAAATTGGTTACAGTTGACATTTTTTACGTAACCAGTTATATTAAAAAGTAACTAGTTATATTGCAATCACTTTATAAATTATAATATTTTTTATTATACAAAATAACAAAATATTTTGCGATTTGCAAATTTTTATAAAATACAATATAAATAAAGAAACAATGGCATTTAACTAAATAAATCCTAATAAAAAATATATTTGCACTAAAAAAAGTAATAATGCATTAAAAAAAATTATTAACATTAATATAAGAATATTATATTTATTAATAAATTTTTATTCGGTTTTAATAAAAACACTATTTTAAAAATTTGTCAACAAGGCGGACTAGTTCAGAATAAGCTTCTCTAAACAAAACAAACCTTCTACTCTAGCACCTGATGTAAATGAGACATATATTTATAAAAACAAATTTTAAATTAAAGAAATTATCATATAATAGTAAAATTATTTATATAATAAATATTTAACATAAAATAAGTATATTTGTTTCGTTGAAATCTAATTGCATTTTTTGAGTAACATTATAGTAACTTTTTTTTGCAAAAATTTCACTAGTTTTAATAATCCTATTCCTATGCTAATAATTTAAAAGGTATTTTTAAAAAATGATTTAAACTGTTTGTGTTTCACCATCTTATTATGATTTATCATTAAGATTAATTAATTATTTTTTTGAATTTATTGGTTGATAAATAATATTTGAAGTCGACATTTATAATCAAAAATAAAATAAATAAACATAAGATATATTTTAAAAAAAAAATTAATTATAGAATTCGATTTAATTATTCTTTGTTTTTTAGGGGCATCTAGAAATGACGTTATTATAAGTTAGATCTAAAAAAAACAAAATTTGTCCTCTTCCCATAATTTCAGGATACATGATGTCTTCTATCTGCAAAGTTTAGCTTGTGACTATCCCCCCAACGAGGGCTGGGGTCTTATGTTACACCTCTGGATAGATTCAAATTAGGGTTAAAGTTAAGTTATACTAATATTATATAGTATATCTTAATCATGAATTTTGATAAATTTGTAAAAATAGTTCAGGGTTTGAGTTACCATCAAAGCCAAATTTGATATCTTTATATTATATATAATTTCACACATTAATAACAATTCAATTAATACTTATTTTTTAAAAAATAATTAATTCAAAATTTATCGTCTTAGTATCACAAAAAGAATTTTTAAACGTCATTAAATATTTTATTATAATTCTAAAAAAATAACACAAACTAACTTTTTTTCGAACAATTTTCTCCAGGAATAAATTATTATTTAATAAACGACATTAATAAGACACTTAATTTATTGATTTCTCCTTTTTATTAATTCCTTAAATAATTTATGAATTAATTTATAATAAAATATTATCTTTAGAGGCCTAAAATTTTAAACTAAAAAAAAATACATGCTAAATCTGAATTATATAAAATTTAAAAATTTTTGGCTGGTGCATCCCTTCCCTTTATTCCTTGATTTACTATCCCGACCCTATAGATGGGAAAAAGACATCTATCTTGTATTTTTCATTTGTTAAATGCTATGGGAAATCTTTAATTACGACAAAACAAATATTATAAATTATAATATTATTATATATTGTGTGTGTATTTAATATTTTGATTAATTCAAAAAGAATCCAATTAAATTTTAATTTAGCAAGGAATAGCTTATCATTTTAATTTCTGTAGGGAAAAAGATGAAAAAAATATATAAATAATAATATAAATTTGTATCTTTTAAAAAGAACACAATTTGGCATAAATTTTTTTTTTGTTTATGTCAACATGAATTTCTTCTTCTACGATGATAAATGATTTATTCATATAATAATATATTTATCACTAAATTTTTCAATATTATGTTAATGTCCTCCTTTTACAACCATTTTTGGCAGCAATTTATCTGACAATGGGATATTTAATATTTATGATAGTTAGGTATTATACCACCATTCACCAACAAAATAAAATTATTATAAATTTTAGCCTCATTGATTGTTATTGTTGTTAGAGAGGCCATATAAAAAATAAATAAATAAAGCGAAATAAAGAATGATCATATTAAAATTAATAATTTCTTTAAAAAAATTTGTAAATATAAATAATATGTTATAACATCCGGCTTGCAGCACGATTATGAAGTGGAGGTCACAAAATTAATGTTAAGAATGTCCTTCAAAATTTTCATAATTAAAGAATGATTATCGCTCACATTTGGTAATAATAAAAGAAGTGTATATCTTATCTCTTTATTTAGGGGAAATAATAATTGTCAAAGCCTTTTATATTCTTTAAAAGATAATATTAATAAGTATGAATTTTAAACCAAAAATTTTCTAATGCTGAGATGGTCTTTTTATAATTCAATCTGAAAATAACTTATAGCACTTATTAACTTATCAAATTATTTTGTGTTAAAAAAAAGAGAATTTTCTCATCCCAGTTGATAAGTTTTTAAATCGAAACCTATATTTATTTAGATAACCGTTTTACAAACTTAAAACTATCACCTTAGAGAAACGATATGAAAAAAAACTTTCTGAGTTCAAGACGATGCCTAAAAATTGAATAATTTAATAGAAGGTCATTGAACCTCAGATCTTAAAATCTGTATTTTTTAAAAAAAAACGATAATAAAGATAAAGATAGAAAACAAAGTTAAGAATTTTTAAAGAAAAATAAGAAAGAATAGAATAGAATAAAAATGGAAAGGAATAAATCGTTTTTTCTACTAGGTTCCTTCCTTTAATTCCCGTATATCCTATTCAGATTTGATTCTCATTTTTTTAAAAAAAATTTACTATGAATGACTAGTAAGGTAAAAAAATAATTTGTAGGCTCCTTAGATTTTTTTATATAAAAATATTTTTACAAATAAGACCCGAGATTAAATTTTGGCCAATCACAGATTTTTATTTTTGATCATTTTTTTGATAGCTCAAGGAATTCTTAAAATTTACTTATTTTGAATAATTTTGGCTGTATTTTGCGATTTTTTTTAAATGGAAATTGAAGATACATATGAATCTAATAAAGCGCTATATTATATAATTTTCTAAGATTATATTACCAATTAATTAGTATAATTCTCAATTTATTTTTTAGAAGTCGGCCCAGACAAAATTTTAATTTTTAGGCCCCATCCCGGATTTTTAAAATTTACATTTGGCCCATTCCCGAGCATGTCCGAGATCAGGCATGTAGATCTTTTATATAAACATCTACTTCCTTAATTTTAGTTTAATAACTCCGAAATTATAATTATTATTAAATAATTTCTTTTTTTTTATAAGTGAAAAATTTTAAATAAACATATTCCCAAATGTATAGTAATTTTAAAAAATCTATAACTTTATGCAATCCAATTTATTTACGTTTTTTTTAAAATTTAAATCAAAGAGATGAGATAAACCACTTTAAGTGTGGAAATCAAATGTAATAAAATATTTTATATTTAATATAGTAGAAAAAATATAATGTTAAAAGCTACATTTAAAAAGTAATTAGCTAACGTTACATTCTTAGTAATTAGTAAGTTACATTGCAATTACTTTGTTATTTATTTATTAATATTTTTAATTTAGTTATTGTTATTATACAGAATAATTTTGCGATTTAAAATTTTAATCAAATTAATTTGAATGATTATGACAATATATAAACAGTAATTTTAAAAAGGTAAATCATCATATAAAAATAATGAATGAGATATATATATTTAATTTATAAAAGGTAACTAGTTACTTTTAAATATTTAATTTATAAAAGGTAACTAGTTACTTTAAAAATACTAGTAAAAATGTTATTTATTTTTTTTGGAATACTATGAGTTAGAAACAAAAACTTTATGCTTTAAATCCATCCATAGTCTCTAGAAAGATAAATTTATTGAAAAATTGTAGCTTAAACCTATAGTGACAGATGAATCAATGTTTCTGGAGAATAGAAACATTATGAAATAGCAATGGCATTTCTTTTCATAGGCCTTTAACTGATGAGAGAGGGAAAAGTGAGAGGATGTGCTGGCCTAAGGAAATTTATTAGAAAAATACATAAGTGATAATAATCCAATAAAAATTTGAAAATGAAAAAATATATTAATTATCAGGTAATTTGGAGCATGAAAATCTAATAATTTATAATAAAGTATTGTATAAAATTATTTGTCAGTCTTGTCCAAATCATCAATAATATGTAATTTTTCTTAAAGATCCTAAAATTTGCATAAATTAAAAAATATTTCATTTTTCAATGTTACTAAAAGAAAATTAAAATTTATTACACATTAGGGACACATTCGAGCTACTATTTATTTCGTCAAAATAATAGATAAATAATTTCACCCCAATATAAATTTGGTTAAATTATCAATAAATTTTAATTTAAAACATTTTTAGTGTTTTAATTGAATGATTATATAATATCATAATTTTTAATCATTTCTATTATATGTTACAATCGAGTCAAATTACTGCATTATAGTTTTTATCACATAAAGTATTAAATCAAACCCAGTGTTCTCTTTCAATCTAATTAGTAATGAAAAATGATATTATGAATTTGAAAAAAAAACACTATATTACGTTGAAATAGGATATATTCTGTAATGTGAAGAAAAAATGAATAAAAAGGGGAAAAAGTACGACAATAGGAGGGAAGGTTAAAAGTTTGGCATAAAATTTAAAATGTTTATATTTTTTAGCACTCCCAAAAAATATAAAAGCTTACGACTTCTATTTAAATGAACATTTATACTTGAATCATTTTTTTAACATTATATGGGTATAAAAAACAATATAAATTTGAACAAAAGTATGACAACAAAATGGTCATAAAAAAGATTTCTATAAAGTTTTATTCAATGAAAACCTTAAGATTTCATCGGTAATTAAAAATAAAATTACCTCTATCTAATCTACCCAAATAAATGAAATATTTTCATAAATATTAACTATCACTTAGACAAAATTATATTCGCCCAACCATTAAAATAAAAAATATTTATTTTGCTTTTTATTTTTTACCTTTAAGTTCGAATCAGAGCATTATTTTGAAATTTTTTTGTTTTTTACAAAATGATAAAAAATATAATAAAAACATTGTTTAAAAAAATAATAATAAATATATAAAATATAAATTTTGGACTGCTATTTAAAGCAAAAAAAAATATATAAAAATCAATTGAGTGTTTTTTTTTAAAAAAAATTTAATTTTAATTAATTAAATGTAAAATTATTAATATTTAAATTTATTAAGCATTTCATTTTAATTTTGGAACTAAAAAAAATTATATATTGATTAAACAATGGGAAATGAAATGTGGTCCTTTACCTATTAGTTCCTTATTTCTTTTATTTTAACCTAATCTGGCTCTTAAGTTAGATGATTATGATTTATATTCTTCAAAAATAGTAATTTTATCCATTTTAGATCATTACCGATTTTAATTTTTTGCAAATTAAACTAGGGAAATTGGACTGTTTTTTTAGGTGAAAAAAATTGTAGCTACAAAGAATTCTTTCTAATAAATTTAATAGAAAGCAATTATATTAATTGCATTTATTTTGTTAAATTGTGAAATTTATAAATATTTATCCATAATAAAACCGAAATTATATCAAAATCAATATATAAAAATTGGCTATATAATTTTAATTGTGTGAATCCTGTTCTAATTAAAGAGAATTCAATTTTTTTTTTGAAATTTATAAAACACTAAAAATAAAGACATTTTATAATTAAAATGCATACCAAGGTATATTTGTAATATAAATTATAAATCAGGCCACATAAAAATCTCGGTAATATTATTTTCCTAGATTTTAAATTAAATAATCTCAGGAGACCTACTAAATTAGTTTTATTGCTTATCGCTATGCTCATATTACACAAACATAACTTCTCTTATCAATATTATTATTAATAATAAATTTTTAAGCATCGTCATAAAATTTTATAAAAACTCTTTTTTTTAAAGAAAAATTTAAATAGGTTTTTCAAGCCTCCCGAGCCCGACATATTTATAAGCCATTCTTGAGATCAAATTATGCCAGATAGTTTAGTATATTTATATATATAATGAAATGACAAACTATCTTAATCCAAATTTATTGTATTTCTGTATATATCTTTTTTAACTAATCCAAAAAGTTAATTAATTTCAATTTTTTTTTAAATATTCTATTCGGAACGTGAGAAAAGTTTTGTTTTTAAATTCATAAATTTAAATTTATTGAAGCATGATATGTTATGATGAATTAATAGTTTTAATTTTTTAAAAAAAAAAATTTTTCACTTTTTTTTTATAAAACAATGATGATAACTTTTATTAAAAGAATTAACCTTTTTTTATATCAATTCAATTATATATATTTTTTTAGAATTTCTTTGTGGAAAATCTGAAATATAAAACCTAGGGAAACACTCGATGCAATATTAATCTAACCTTACCCATTTCATGTAGATTTATCTAATCTCACATTTCATCCTTTATTAGTCTCTACTAACAAACTGAAATCAAGAAAATATTTAAAAATATTTATTCATGAAATCTAACCCTAGCCAACAATTTCATTTATATTAACCCTATTCCACAATACTTTTATTAACTTATGTTTATAGTTCATGTGAAATAAGGCTAAAAAAATATTATACTAACCCTAATAGCACAATCAATCCATATTCAAGGAAAAGATTATTAAATTTAATGAATATTACTATCTTATTATTGCCATCTTTTAGAGATTCATTGTGTAATCAATCTCAAGCCTTAGTCTCTATATGATATCTGTTTAATCATGATTATATCGTAGAGCATATAGGGCCATTAAGCATACATTTAATTTTACTTGATTGAGAACTAATTTCCTAATGTCAATTTAAATTAAGAAAAAAATATGGTATATTAATAAATTATAATCCATCACCCACTCTCATAAGATCTGCTTCCTAGTTAGAAAAGATTATATAAACATTAAATTTTGAATAAAGTTTTTAAGAAGATTGATAGCCTGCAATTTTAGTATACTCTTAATTCTAGGGTCATCGATTCAAAGGGTCCCAAAACAACATTATTAGCATGTAAGAAAACTTTAAATCATCTAGCTACCTAACTTATAGATTTAGCTAAAATTAAATATTCAATAAAGCATACTAAATATTTGATTTTACATTTAATTCTTTTATTTGAGACCAGGTTTTTACCTTTTAAATCAAGAGGGGCTTATCATCTCATAGAAATATAGAAATAATGCTTCCATTTTTTTCTAGTACTTCCTACCCCCAATGTACAAAAATCCTTTAATTAGATCTTAATTTATTATATATTAAATAGAGAATATTTATCCCGATTATAGCCACTGCCTAGCTTAACATAAAGCAAATGAATATGACCAGTATTTGCGCTTTCTTAAAATATATCAATATGAGGCGAAGAAGAATCGAAATAGATCTAGATTGGTCTTGCGATATCTCCTTGCCTATTTTGTGCACGAGTTACTCTTCTGTAAGGTAAGACACTTTCTTGTTCCAACTCTGTAGGTTGGGTCTAGAGATATAGAATAATCAATATAATAAATAGCCAAAATTTTAGATAAAGCTGGATTCCCAATTCAGGTGGAATCAACTGATCTATCACTTAAAAATGGCATAGCCTAATGCGGTCTTTATCATGATTTAAGAGGAAAGCCATTCATGTGAGCTTACCAATGTACATATCTGGATTCCCTTCAATATTATATTTCGATCTTTTCTATATAACTCATGCTATTTAGTTTAATAAATATACAAAATTTAATATATATATTGATAACCACCCCCCCCTTATATCTAAGCACCAATCAATCTGAACAGGTTACTTTCGGGTGAATATACAACAATAAACGCATTTAAAATATAAACTAATAATATTATTGCTGTGTCCTGAAAAATAAATTTAATAGTATCAATAAAAATACTAATCACAACATTTACAGTTTTACTTATGTCAAAATTAACTTGTTTAATTTTTTTTGTGAATTTAATATATTATTTAGTATCTTAGTTAGACAGCACTTAAAATACGAAGAAATAAATATATTGTAATTTATTTTTAAATAGTATTGACCAAAATCAATATTATTAGCTTTAAATTAAAAAAAAATATGTATGAATTTTAATGCCTATAGGGACCTATTAAAGTTTACAAAAAATCAGTAATCTGGGAGGCCCTGCCTGATTGTTTATGTATTAATTGTCCAGCCTGGCCCATTATAAAAAAAATTAAATTTTCCCGACCCGCGGGCCAGGCTAGGATATGCGGGCTGGAATTTGCAGATCTCTAATTAATATTAGGAGGAAACATAAAATCAATAATACATTTCCTCTCCCAAGTTATCATATATTCTTAATAGTTAAATTTTTATTTTCTTTCAATGATATAATTAAATAAATGATTGTTTAATTAATTTTTTACTTTTTGATTTACCTTAATTTCACTTCTGGGAGCTCTTTCTGGTTATTTTTCAGATTAATATTTCTATTAAAAAACAATATTAAATTGAAGAAATAATGAAAATTATTATTAACTTTTTAAAACAGTAAGTGTGCATATTATTACAAAATAATTTTGATAAAATGATTATTTATAACACGGCTATACAATTTTTTTTTATATAAAGGATTTGTATTATCTTGTAGAATTTTCAGAGTGGTTGGTTAAGATTAGTGAATTTATGAGCTAGAGTGGTTCCATTATTTGCAACAAAAATATTTTTTTAAAAACCAATTACATTTTATCTATAATATAAAGTCATTTTGATAAATAATAAACTTAAAAATGGATTATTTGAAATTATTATATTTCAAAAACTAACTTTTATAATATCATTCATGTTTAAAAACTATTTATCCCCATATAATAACAAATTATATCAAACTATACTTTATACTATGAATATACTGCTATATGTTTTATATATAATTGAGATTTTTATATTTTTTGATAAAATATTGTATATATACTATTAATATTTATTTCGGTTTAGTATGCCATCAGTGTTTTTTTAACATTATTTTTTTTATTAAAACTATCCTATTTTTTAAGTTAAATATTAATAATACATAAAATAAATATATAAAAATTTGAAAAAGTAAAGTCATCATGATTAATATCCCCTTTCCCTTAATTTTGATAATGTAAACTATACCCTTAAAATTTGTATAAACTATGTATCAATCTGTTAATAAAAAATATTAAATGTTAAAAATAACAAATATCGAATGATAAGGTTTTAATTTGCAACACATATCCATAAAATTAAAATCGAATAGTTGTAAATCTAGTATAATTTTTATATTTTGAATTAATTTTATTTAGCAACACTAATTAAAACAGATGACCCACTATTTTATGGCAAAAAAATATTAAATACGCCTGGTGATTTTGCTCATAAATAGCAGAAAGATTTGGACATCTATTAACGATATTTTGAGGCTTGCTTAGTATTATTTTGGCCAAATCTTAAATTAAAATTGGAGAAATCAAGTCGTTTAACAGCAACTCTAAGGTCCTTTTAATCATTTATTCATTTATTTGTATGGGATCTAAAGATGCATTTTAAAAACTATGAATTATATAATTTCTTAGAAAATATCCAAGATATTGCCCACTTATTGCATATTACTTAAATGAACTTTCCTCGTGGTATCGAAAATCGAACCATATTCACGTTCTATAAGATTATTGCATGTTCTCTTTAAAAGAACGAATTCTCTTTTGAGATATCTAAAAATATGTCTCGAGTATATATTTTTTTATTTTACCTAAATATATATTCTCTTTGAAAAAAAAATAAATTGAATAAACTCTTAATATTTCTAGTTCTCTCATTCCTTGATGTATTTGTTTAAAAATTAAATTGAAGTTATTGATATGTTAAAAACCATCGTTGAAATAAATTGTTAACAGAAAGAAAAAATTAAAATTTTATTCAATATTCCAAACAAATATTAAAAATGTAAAATTTAGGAAGATACAATGATGGCGTGTTGATAATTATGTATCAATACACGTTGCATTATTTTTTTAAATATTTAGTAAGAACATCTACAATAATTATAAAATTTATTTAAAAATTAAAAATAGAGTTGGTGTAACTTAGAATAATCTATAGAATATTTGCAGTTATTGAATGCTCAATTTTGTCACCTAATCTTTCATTACAAATAAAATTAGTTGTATTTTCACAAAAAATTTTTTATAGCACGTTCTCTTTTCATACATCATAAAAAGCCAACATAGAAAGAATACTTTTCTTAGTCGCAATTTTATTAAAACTAAAAAATTTTTAATCGCCTCATACATAAATTTCTATATATTTTTTTCAAAAATATACCAAATAAATTACGAATAAAAATAAAGTGAAAATATGAAATATATTTTTATAAGTCACAATAATAAATTCTGTTTATTTGTTTTATTATTTAATAATTATTGATAAAAAGATTTCCATTACAGACCTAATAGATTTACTTAGGGAAAGGATGTTTCATTATAAAAAAAATTTGAATTGCCAAGGTTATAAAAAAATTAAGCCGAATATTTAAAATAAATTAAGCTATCCTTAAAAATTAAACAAAAATAAATATATTTGTAAAATTCCCAAAATGGACCAGGGAAAATTTCCCGGGAAAAGGAAAAAATTATGCACTTAGGAAAAACAATAATTTTGTAAATTTAGCTTGAAAATCTTTAAATTTGCAATATAAATATCACTTGTGGAATAATAATAAAATTGGCATTTAATGATATATAACATCAAAATCTTTATCAATTATGGACTCTTATTTTGACTCCTGCCTAATATAACTACATTCTATTTTTATGATTGGACATTTTATATATAAGGATTCAAGGTATTTTCTTTTCAAATAATTTTAAAAAGGTGGTAGTAAAACTTTATATTTTAATGGCCTTTAATTTATAATTTTATATTATCTGTTTTTATATTGTTTTGCGGCTCACTGCTAAAAGGTATCCGATTATTTTCCCATAACTCTTATAGAATAAAAAAACAATGTTTAAATATTTTGGTAAATTCCTTACATCTATATTTTTAAGCCTTTCAATCTTTTATAGATAATGTAACCTCGTTCTCCTATTAATATATTTCAATAAAGATTTATTATTATCATATTAATAATTAGTATGAATTCTATACTACGAAATTGTCTAAAACATTATTAGAAGCAACTCCATTACATCAGAAGATTAGCCCTAGTCGTAGATATTTATCACAGTCTTTAGAGTAAAATGTTGTATCTCTCTCTTTATCTAGATACACATTTATAAAGCGTATATTATCAGGATACTATTCTAGAGTTAACTGTATCTTTTTATAACTTCCAAAATATATTTTGAAATAATTTTATCTTATGTTTTTTTATATTATAAATAATAATAATATTTGATTAATATGTCCGAGTTTATTTCATTACAAAAACAAACCAGACAAACTTTATGCGATGAATCATGACAAAATTGTAGATTTTATATTATAATTTATTTCATTTATATTAATTTAAAAAATATGTATCTTTTAGATTAAATCTCTGAAAAAGGTGTGACTAAAAAAAATTCAAGTAATATTTTGTTTAAATGTATAATCGAAATTTTCCGATTCAACTGTATCTATACATGGGTCATTAAGCCCTGCGACTAAATTTATTTATTTTTTAAAATATTTTTTTTATAGATATGGATGGTATGTGTTTAAATTTTTATAATCAAAAATTTATCCTATTCTAAATTTTTTCCATATTGAAATTGAAAATAAAAAAATAAAAAAACAAAAAATTATAACTATAATAATAATAATATAAGTGAGAAACATTTTTGTGGCCACCCCTTTTAATATATGAAAACAAAAAACATTTGAAGCTAAACTATTTTTCAGAGAATTTCTTATTTTTTAAACTCCCATCTCTATCTTATGAGCAATTAGGATCCTATTAAGATAATGGAGCCCCCCATTCCCCAACTTCTTTTAACCTCTACTCACTTTATTTGAATTAAGCACTTCTACCATGAGGAGATCCTCAGGTGAAGTATTTCCATGATTAAAATAAAGGAATAGGAGTGTAAAATGTAAAGAGAGCATATAAAGTATGATAATTTCTGTTTTGTTTTTAATTTCTTTTTTTTGGCCAATTTGGATTTGAATTTCTAGCTTTTTTCTAGCTGCTTGCATGATTTAATTATTCCTAAACTAAATAATGCAAAAAATTAAATATTAAACAAAAGACGAAGATATCTGAAATTTTCTCGAAAGAATGTTTTTTTATCCTCTGCATCTAAAATTATATAATTACTTAGATTAGAGAATTATGAACTTTTAATTAAATTAAATATAAAATGTTTTTAAAAAAAAAATATATGACAATATAAAGGAAAAAGCCGCATGGCAACCTTTTGTATAGGATAGATGATATCATTACCAAAATAAAAATTAAAACTAGCCAATGAGTAAAATTATTGTCACTAATTCTTGTTTGAACAATATTGTATAAACATTATATAAATTTTAACTTTTTTTTAAAAATTATAATTGAAAAAATATATATGAATTTTTAGTTTCAATAGCTTCACTATTTTAATGAGTTAGAATTAACTTCAAAGTTTGAAAATTTTTGAAAAGAATTTTTTTTTGGAGATTGCTCGAGAATTAAATTTCCAACCCAGAAGGGTGTTTTGGGGGTTCATTAACCTTAAACTGAATTAAACCCGCCAAACAATTCCCGAATTTGAGCCTAAATTTTTTTATAAAAACAATTTCTAAGGATTTGAAGGTTGCCTAAATCTCTATTGATTAAAAATTGAGACCAGTTAAAGGAATAGCAGAACCAAACATTGTATTTTACATCATTTTTGTTTTGCTTTATATTAATATCTCTTTACACTCATCAAGCTAGACAAATACTATATAGATATTTGAGAAATAAATAATTTTTAGTTATAGGAGAAGAGATTTGGTAGTTCCACGCCATGTACAACCTATTCTTAAAGTCAACCATGCCAATGAGATCTAGAAATGAGTTCTGACATAAAATTTTATCTAATATATAAATTTATTTTTTCGAAATTAAGAATATCTTGATGTTAAATCTCTTGGATTAAGTTTATAACCTTCGAATTCCAAAAATTCACTTAATATCTTAAAAAACTAAAGTTAAATATAAATAATTTATAGATAAGTAACACATAGTCCAATTATTGTTTAGAAACAAAATTTCCATAGTCGATTTTTCTCGATTAGGGTGTGGCAAAATTTTTACATTATATTTGAAATCAAGAAAATTTTTCATAAATCGTAAATTTTAATTAAAAATTTTTAATTGTGCAAAAATATATTCCAATCCAAATTTGAATTCCCAAGACGACTGATAATACATTGTAAATAATGTTTAAGCTTTTTCTTACAAAACATGTGAAACTATATGATAGTATTAATTTAAAAAATCAATTCATTTTCTGGATATATATTGCTAACAGATTTACTAAGCTGGAGGTAAATAATCGTTTTAAAATGTTAAATAAAAAGTTCGATTAATAGAAAAAGTATAATTAATCTAAAATGGCCACCAAATATGAAATATGTTTGTTAATTTAACCCTAAATCAAATATCGAATTTTGAAATGATACATAGTAAAGTTTAGGATGGTACTTTTAAAATGTTATCTTAAGTGATATACACTTTGAAGTTTAGAATGACATTCTTACAACGTAAAATGTCAATTAGTATTAGAAGGCAATTCATCAACAAAACTAAAGCGACTTTTAAAAAAATTGCCAATTCTGGATAAACTTCTCTTCTACCCCCCCCCCCCCCAACTCTATTAAAAGATATTATAATTTCCGCTATAACCCATCACTTAAGTAAGGTATCCATTTACAATCACAACTTAATTTACTCAATGCTGGATCAAATTAAAATAAGGCTCATAATGCAATTATTCGATTTCTTGCTTTCGTGTTATTTTATGTTTTGTATATATTTATTTTATGAATAAAATTTCAAACTACTAAATCGGTATGATATATATTATTTTATTAGTGATAACTTAGTATTAAGCTTCTTTAAAAAACCTTACCTTTAACATAAAAGATTTTCTAATTTTTTTAAATATTCTTTCAAATCGTAGATTTTTTTTGAGGTTTTGTTTCATTAATTTTTGGGAACAAAACATCCAGGCATGTAATGCCTTTGCCAAAATTTACGTAAAATGGGATGCCGATATCATCTCTATAAAAGATTGCAAAAATTATTGAAAATAATGAATATCTTGTTAACTACATTATATTATAGATAGTAAATTTTTGATAGATCTTTGGCTACTTAATTTTATTGCATTTAAAAGGGAGAAATAACCCCTTAGCCTCTATTAATATTTTAAAAAAAGGTTGTATACAATATAGGAAATAAATGAATGTGTTATATTAATATTTACAATAATAAAAGAGTTAAAAATTATCTAAATTAATGAATGATTTGTAAAGATCACGTAATATATAATGTTAACAAGTCAAATTCTAGAAAAATAAAACAAAAATTTCAATCTAAACTATTGACATGGAGATATGTAATATAATTATTACAATTTTCGTACAATCAAATATAACCTTAATTTATCTTTATTTACACGATCCCTTCTCGCAATGTGCCTTTTACCCTTTTATATCCGCAGTCACTCACTATCATAAGAGGGGCGTAGTGTTTAAAAATTATAGATCTATAAAAATTACTAAATTTTTCATGTGTGAAATAATTTTGGAGTTGTTTTAATATTTATTAAGCTAGCATGATATTTACTAAATAGGAAGAAACGCAAGACTTTAAAATAACGGGAATTTGCTAACTTCATAAAAAATTTGCCATGCCAATAATTAAGATGACAAAAAAATAAGAAAAATTAGGAACTATATTGAAATTCATATTTATAAAAACACATATTCTTACCTGTTTTCCCGGACCAATACCTGAATATCAGCAACTTGGCAACTTTGCTATATAACTTCTTCCTTTTCATGGGATATAGTCTTCACCTACCTACATCCATTCTCGTGCATTATTTTTTATCTTTGCCTTTCAACATTCTCCCTAAACCGTTCTTCTTATTATCATAATTATAGCCAGTACATCAATTTCCTTTTACCAATTCTGCTTCATGAAAACACATGGCACATTCACTTGATCTTTATCATATCCAATTTTGCTTAACACCTTAACCATTTCTGACTCTCGAATAAAATTATCGTAGGAAATTTCTTCCATACGCATCGCATCCTTGCCATCCATTCATTCTGCTCTCAACTAGTCTAAGTAACAAAATTTATACACTTTTCCCAAGGCAACTCCATTACCGATAATTTAAAATCCTGATAACTTCACACGTTGCGAGCTTTTAAATTGAAGGTAGCTCATTATTCAAATTTTTTTTAAATTGGCATAAAAGGTATTTATAATTTTGCAAAAATATTGTGGGATGGGGGGCTCCAAAGTTTTCAGACAACTTGAGCCCTATGCGCCCCTACAAAGAAACAACTGCATCACATACTAATCTAAAAAAAAATTAATACCACAAAGCATTATACCTAAGTTCTTCAAAGTGACCTGATATAGCATCCCGCTAAACGCTTTTCTCAAATATACATTCATAATTATTTATTTTATGTACAAATATCTTGCAACATTTCGCTATGTTTTTACATTACTAGTTGTACTTTTTTCTCCAATTGCCTTAACTATGTTAAGTCACGCCTCCTGGTGTAGTTGCTCTTAGTCTGAATTTACTTATCGTTTATCGGAATCCTGGAAAAACCTGCTTGTATCCAGGGCAATGACATTACCAATCATCATATTAAATGCATTATAATGTTAACACATTGAAGTTAACCATTGAAAGGCTTTTAGGTAAAATATCTTTCAATGGTATCTACTGTAACCAATTACATTGGGTACAACTGACTTCAATGTATGTAGTTTTAATAAATAAATCGCCAGCATTATCACGATAGATATTACTGAATTGTGCCAGATTATTAAAAGATTTATTTCTTGCACTTTTCTTCCGGTTCAAAATCTTTAGTCTCGACATATATCTATTTTTTCTACCACGCCTTTGAATGTAAGCGCCTTCATAATTAACCGATATTATAATACACAATCTTCTGCCTGGGATAATGTTTATACCAGGGTCTGTAAATATCAAAATTCTTAGGTTCAGTCCGGTGAGGTTTCATTTGGCCCAATCTGGAATCGCTTTCATAAATTAAGATTATCAGATTGTTAAAAATATAATTCCATTAATTAATCGTACTATAAGAAAATTATTTTCATTTTAAGCTATATTTACACTATCACTCTATTCAAGATTTAAAGGGTCACATTTGATGATTTAAAAAAGATCAATAAAAACAAAACTATCGACAAATAATTTTTTGCCCTAATAAAAGTTTCACAATTTGAGAATAATTTATACGGAACACAAGTCTTTAATATAAATTTTTTTAGTTATATAATTTCCATAATTTATAATAAACGAAGCATTTCAATATAATATATTACAGATGTTTCCTTTTAAATTTATGCTGAACAATATCTCTCACAGGTCTTCTTATACGATTTTCTTTCTTTCTTGATAAATTCTGTATGGTTTGTTTAGATTCGGATTTTTTCTTGTATAAATGTAATTTCGATTATATAATTTTTAATAGCTATATAAAAGAAAAACTTTCATGTCCCCTAAAAAATGAAAGTGGGAAATTATATGGCATAATCTTACTAAGTCGATTTAAGCATTAAAGTCTGTCCTAGTTTATCTTTTATACTGCATTTAAACCCTAACACTATTTTTTTTTGTTCTAGTCATTTAGGAAGAAATTGGTTCTAGTTATGCAAATGATTAGAGAAGGTCATGTTTGTAGATGACGTATCGAAAGTATACTATATCTTGAATGATAGGTGTTTTTCCATAAATAATTTAAAATTATTATAATATTAATAATTCAGTAAAATCTGTCAAAAGGGAAATCAGGATAAGATGGAAAATGATCAAGAAAAATTATTTCTCCTTTATAAATTTACAATTTCTTTCATTTTTTATGGCAAAAAAAATCGACAGAAATAAAGAATTTTTCTTCTTTTTATGATGTCTAATTCTATTTTCGTAATTAAAATAGACGGAAAAAAATCCTCTATTTAGAAATTTGGCCTTAAAATAATTTTACCACCTGTATATATGAAGAAGCAAATTTTTGAAGATAAAAAAATGAGTGAATGCTTATTTAAAATTTTGATCATTATTTGCTCAAAATTCCAAATTTTTATTTGGATCTTCATTTTCTCGATACTTTTTTTTATCTTAAATAAAAAAAATGTTAAACTCTGAAAAGAATATGATTATGTTTTTTTTTACCCTGTGAGAAGTTAATTTAAAGGTCATTTCTTTGTTTAAATTTTCATTCGTGAATGCTTTGACAATGGAAGAATTGCGTTTTACCGTTTCTAGACGAGTATGCAAATCCATTCTAAAAAACAATTTTAAATAAATTGTTTAAAAAAATCAATGCATTAATAATTACAACCTTTTTCTTGCAATTTTTAAAATCTAAAATAATCCATTTCATAATCCCTTTTGATATTTAATTATATATGAATTCCGATATTTAATTGTTTACGTATATGAAATTCAGATATTTAATTGTCTATGGATATGGAATTCAGATATTTAATTGTTTATGGATATGAATTCAGATTTAATTGTAAATGGATATGGAATTCAGATTAAATGTATATGGAATCCAGGTATTTAATTGTATATGGATATAGAATTCAGATATTTAAGTGTATATGGATATAGAATTCGGATATTTAATTGTATAAGGATATGGATTTCAAAATTATATGAATTATATTATTTTGATAAAAACAAACAAAAAACGATTAATACTAACTTCTCAATTACGATTTCTTTATTCGAACCAAAGCCTTCTTCCGATATTCCGAATTCGTATCCCATTTCTACATAATTTGCATTATTTTGAGTTTCTGTAGAATCCTTCACTCCCATATTTTGGGGATATTTACGATTTCCCAGATTTTTGCGTCTGTTTTGAATAGATAATTTATGATTCATTTCCGTTTCGTCGATTTCACTAGATGAAGGGCTACTTTTAGAGTTGAAAAAATAATTTTCGTCATCGGAAGAAGATAAAACTCGGTCCTTTTCGCCGAGGGAAATGTTTTGATCATTCGATTCGTCGACCTCCTAGTTCGTTAGCGTATAAATTATGTTTAAAAATTTTTTGCAGAAAAATATGGAATAAAAATATGAAAACTTCGATTAATTATTTTTAAAAACCTCACGGTCATCATTTTGCGCTCTCCTATTTTTGAGCGCTAATTTTTTCTCCATTCTATTTATTATGGGATTTATGAATTTGTATTCCTCACTGCCAGGATCTATATTGAAATTAGAGTCAGAAAATATGCCCTTGAATCGTTCATCGGTTAGGATGTCAGTAATGGTACAAGTTGATTTATTTTTCTAAGTTAAGTGCAAAATAAATAAGTTCACACTAATATTTTTAAAATAATTTCGGGCCGGGTCGGGTCTTGGAAATTTTTTTAAATATATCTAAATTTATCAATTTTATATTGAATTTTTTATGTAAAATAAAAATTTTTGATTTAATTTATTGAAACTAAACGCCATTTATAACATATGTCTTTTATTTTTAGTAATTATAAAAATTAATTTCTATATTTAAATAAATTCGGGCCAGGCCGGTAAATTTTTTAAAAATAAATTTCGAGTTCGGGCTGGGCCGGCAAAATTTTTTTGAAAAGAATTTCGGGCCGGGCTTGTAAAATTAGGCCCGATGCAGATCACTAAGACCAACCCAAAAACAAGAAAAGGAATGAGTTAATTATTGAGAGATAACTATCATCATATTAGTTGTATGTATTCAATTCACAAAATTCAATGCTATAATAAGATTCTATAACACTATTCATTGTCATATTTATATTATATTATAAGAAAAATGTTCTTATTAAAAAAACGTATTACTGGTTGCTCTGATAAATTTTCTTTTCCTCCTTTGGATGATTGCAGAAGCCGAGATAACTTTTGAGCTAATTCACTATTTACGCCATTTCCTATGTGAATTGCATTAAGTTTATAAAGAGAAGTAAACAATGTCAAAATGAAACTTTATTAATAGATATATAGCCCCACCCTATTTTATTTTAATTATATATAGAGCGATTCAATCTAAACAATTATTTTCAAAGATAATTATATCATGTCTGAGTTGGAGAATTCATAAAATCAATTTATTATACACAAAATAATTATCACTATATAACTTATTAATAAATTAGAATTCAAAACTTCATGTACCTATAATATCCTCCCTGGGTCCTAGTTTAAGCCTTTCCTTTTGGGCAACCCTCTCCGCTATAACCCTGTCTACTTTATGGCTCTTAAAGGTATTCAAACTGAAGGGATCCATAATAGCCAGGGTTTTAAAATACAGGTCAGCTTCTATAAAATAGCCGTGCATGTAAGCTCTCAGGGTTTGAGTTCCTATTAGATGAGAGAGTCCAAGCTTTTGTAATTGATCGGAAGTGACAAATTTGTAATCGTCGTATACCAAACGAGTTTGTAATGATTTATCGTCGAGATTTGAATCTAGTAAGATTTTTATAAATAGGCGAAAAATTTTTATTTATAAAGATTAAAAAAATGTTTAAAATTTCTCTCGTTATAAAGTTGTATCTCCACTCTAAAGCTTTTTTTTTTAAAAAAACCCTGCTATATGATTAATAAGGATTTGAAAAAAGCACAATATTTTATGCAAAAAAAATAACAGTGGATCTAGCAATCGTCTCACTAACAAGTTTAAAAAAAAGTAATTAATATAAATTTTAAGGTAAGAATATTCCCGAATATATTTGATTTTCATTCGCGCATTTTTAAATTTATTAAAATGATTTGTAAATTTTATTATAATGATATAAAATATGAGTTTGTAATAAAGCAAAAACACGAAGGCTAAATAGTGGAGTTAGTTAAAACTCTATAATAATCAAGGACAATATTACAAAATTTAGACATAATCTTCCCTGCTCAATGGGGTACCATAGCAAATCGATCAAAATTCGACCATTTTCGTGGACCTCTTTCAAATCGAATGAACTACATGATTATATGTTATGTCGATCTGCGCATTAATTTTTTAAGATCTAACTCAACTAGTTCCGTAGATATGGCAGGTCAAAGCTAAAAAAAATATCGTCCTTCCTAATTCGGCCCGTGAAAAATAAAAATCACAAAAAATATAAATGATAGACTTCTATTTGGTATTATTAGACAGCCCTTAAATCTCTTCCTTATAAATATTAAAATTTTTTTTAAAATCTCGGGTATTTTTTCATTTCCGGGAAAAGTAAAGGTTGATTTTTTAATATATATTTGAATTAAAAATTTTCATTAAAACCGTGATATCTTTCTCCCTCTAATTCTTCCGTCAGAGCATCAAGATAAGAGAACCATTTTGGAGCTGGTCCCAGTTTGGGAATAAAATAGGATGCTATTTGAGGCTCCTCGAGGGCTAAAAATAACATTCCACTATTCGGAACGAAGCAAACATCGTTAAGTGCTACATCGCCTTTTATATAGAAACAAAAAAATATTCTGAATTATATTATAGTACATGAAAACTTGGTGTTAAAAACATTTTGATAAGAATTGCTGTCTTTGAATAATTACTTTATGAATATTAAGCCGAATAATAATAATAATTTTAAATATTATCACTTAGCTATACTTTAAAAATAATTTTTTTTAATAGAATAGTATAGTAACATACCATTTCCGGGTTCAATACAAGTCAAATTTTTTGGATTTAATCCTTCTTCCCTTCCTTCGCAGTATTCATTAGATGTTGAATCCCATATCTTGAGACATTTAGCATCCATACTAGCAACATACTCGTTTTCGTAGTTCGTGAATTCTTCATTCATTTCTCGATTATTGTAATTGAAAATCGACGAGGAATTAGAAAGAAATTCTAATTTTTTAATGGGTAACCCGTACATATGGTCCTTAGTAAGGTAAGGGGTTTTGCAGCGCAAATCATAAAGGAGTATCTAAATAATTTAAATTTATTTGTCATTTATAAAATATTTCCAAACTTATGAAAATAATTAACGCTATTGTAAAAAAAAATGAGGGCAATTGTTGATTCAAGATCATATAAAACCACTCCTGGTTAATGAAGGGTTAAACTAAATCGAATTTTATACTCACACACGCAATTAGGGTCGATTTTAGAAAACGGCTCGATTAAGATTATAACCAAAATAACATTATGTAAGTCTAAAAAATTTTACACATAACTGGCAAAAATACATGGACATCTATTTGCCAACGATGCTTACATAATATTGTTTTAGCTAAAATCTTAATCGGGCCGTTTTGAAAAATTGACCCAAATCGGGCTTTTTAACAACACTAATTCACGTTGCTCCCAATTCTAAAGAAGATAAAATATAGGCAATTTCAGGGTTGAAAAAAAATTTACAATTAGCGTTACATTCATTTTGGAAATATAGCGAAGAGTCCCTATAACCGTTACATTTGTCTGTGTAACGTAGGGCCTATTTTTCGTTATTTTTAAAACATATTTTACGAATGTATTCAATGTTTAAGGTGAAATGCTTGAATTTATTGATTAACGGAAAAGGTATCCAATAGAAAGAGGGAATAAGAATTCTTCGTTTTTAAATCTCTTAGTTGTAATATTTTGTGGTTTCGTTTTCTATTCTTAAATCATGGCAACTATTGAAAAAGTTATTTCAGCAGAGAGATGACGATAGTTTTCTTAGAAGAAAATGAATTTAACACTATAGATTGACATATCAAAAAGAAAAAAAGAAGAGATTACTTAAAGTTTTCATTTAAAGTATTTAAAAAATAAATATACAGTATAAATATTTATTCGCTATAATGCATATTTACCTCACTATTAGAGTACTTATTTTCGTTTGCAAATTTAATTGATAGACCAAAACAGGAGACGAAAATGATATTTCATTTGAAAAATTAGTACCTTTTATCAAATGGTCAAAATGATAACTTTGGTTGTTATTATAATGAATTAGACAATCAAATTATTTACGACTGCAAATTTAATTAATAGAACCAAACAGGAGAAGTGTAGAGGTGGGCGATGGACAAACTCATATCTATCGATCATATTTTATTTTTAGCTCTTAAAGCGGTAAATTGTTTAACTTTTAATATTATTTTTTATTCGGCGTAAGCATTTAGCTTTTATTTTATAATAACTCAATTTTACTTTTTTATCATTTTTTTATATACCGGTTAAAAGCAAAATTTTTATTATCTTAAACTAATTGTTTTATTTATGTAACTTAAAACATGTTTAAATTATATTTCGATATTTATTTTTTGAATTTCGTTAAATATATTTTTTAATATAAGTATTCATTATTAATCAGATTAGACCCTCAAAAATTTTGATCCAAAAATTTATATTTAAAAAATACTTGTTTGATACTTATTTTATACTTGAAATATTTAAATAACAGAATAAATATATTTACCAAATGTATAGTAATGTAGAACTTAAATGTATAATTGCATCATGATACATATATATAATGGAAATATATGTATGAATATATGGTATTATATATTTTTATGGATTAATATTTTATAATGATTATATACGCATGTATAATGTCGAGTGGTAATATTTAACTGCCTAACATGCTTGCTCTGAAGAAAGATCTATGATATTTTTACATCCGTTTTATATTGATTGTTTTATATGTGGAATAAATGGCGTGAATGAATATGATTTGAACTAAAATATTGACGCAGTATAAATTTATTAAAAAATGGTCTAAAATTACAAGACGAAAATGATGCATCATTTCAAAAATTAGTGCCTTTCTCAAATGCTTAAAAAGATAGTTAGTGATTGAAGAGATTGAAAAATTAGATCATTTAAATTTCTTATTTTATTTTTTAAATAAAAAACTTCTAAGAAAACCATTATACCATTCCGAAATTCGTTCCAACTCCAAACTTGAGCCCATCCTTGTATCTTAACGCGGAAAACCCGGATGGAATATTTTGAAAATTCGTAATATTTTTATGGTCAGAATGAGGCATTTGGTGATCGTAAAAATTATTTTTGTAATTTGAAAGACTGCAATCAATAAGGGAAACCCTATTTTTTGCTCTAGGATCCCAGCATTCAATTGTGCCATCTATCGTGACACAGGTGAATAAACGGTGGGAAGGATTAAATTGACAAGCCGTTATTGTTCTAATATAAATCAAAATCAATAATTGTGTGAAAATAATTTTAAAAAATTGCTTTTTGTTAAAATTCTTATTTTTGCTAAATATGATCTCCATTACCAACTTATCATAAGTTATAATATATAAAGCCAGGAAAAATATTTGCTTTTGATTCATTATATAAGATAAAGTACTACCTTGCATTGGTCTGTAAAGAATTCATGAACCTTCCTTGTTGCAAATTCAGTCTAAAAATTTCTGATCTAAAATTTTAAAAAAAATTATTTTGATAGCCTTAGTAATAAACTAAAGAACTATGGCATCCTAATTTAAATTTTCTGTTTAAACACAAATTTATTTTATAAGAAGATATATTTTTTTTATAAATTTGAATCATAATACTTTGTTTTTCGTTATTTTTTTAAAAATATTTTGAATTTAAAAAAAAAAACCTTTAACAATTTAAATTTTAATTATAGTAATTCAAAAAATATTATCCAAACTTTGCCTAGGTAATAATGCAGCTATGCCATTGCTTAAGAATATTTAGATTAAGCATGGATTTTGCAAACTTAAATAATAAAATATATAGAAATATGACATTTATTTATTTTTTGTGTACCCATTTCCAACAAAATAAACTTCACAACTGATTGGATCGTAATCAAGATCTCTCCCAATTTTAGGAATTCTAGTCTTAAAGTGAAATCCATAGCTGGCATGAAACTCCACCCATCTATCTTGTTCTAAGCATATAAACTGCAATTAAATTGGATATATACTATAAAATTTATGCCATTCACACCTATCTTTTTCAGTGAATAATAATTTTTTAATCAGTTTACTTTAAAATACATGTGTTTTATTTGGATATGAAATCCATGGGGGTTGACAATCTCTGATACACCCAAAATGAGTATAAAATGTGCATCCTCTGCAAAGGAAATAATTTACTGATGGTAAGGGATCAATAAAATTTAATTTATAAATATAAAAATAAATATATATATCAATGATAAATTTAATATGAACAATATTTTGCTTTTTTTTAAATTAAGCCGCACAATTAATATATTTTCAAAATTCGTCTCACTCAAATTACATCTATAAGGAGATAGTATAAATTTAAATGTTGAAAAACATCTTTCTTGAGTAGCCGGCACTGCCAATATGATATCAGATTTGATGTGTCATTTATAATAATATTTTGGATTTAATTTTTCTCTAAGCTTTATAATTTCTAAGCTTAAAATATTTTAAAATGTTGTAAAATGACAATATACTAAAGTTTATAAAAATTATGACTGGCACTTATCAATTAAATGTGATTGATGATAATCTTTAAAATTATTCGAATATAATTGAAATCTAATAATAACTTACATATTATTTTATAAGCATAAAATTATTATGAGACTCAAACCGGTTTCGGTTCAGGTTCGGCTGAAATTTTTTTAGGTTTCGGTTAAGGTTCGATAAAAAATACCGGTTTTTAGCGGTTTAACGGTTCAGTTTGGATCCCTGGTAATTTCCAAATTTAAAAAATATGATTTGGCCAGAAATGTATTCCATGAGTATCCTTTGGACAATTTTGCCATTAACTTTTAATATATTCTTAATTTGTATTAATTTTTCTTCATAGATTTTGCAAAATATATATAAAAATTTATGGCCGTCTAAAAATTTATATAGGTAACTACATGTATTTAATTCCATTCAAATTATATTTTTTAAATTTATAAATCAACTTTAGTAGATTTAAGATTGTGATTCCAAATCCTCATGGATTTATATCTCAATAAAATATATAATCCAAATTAGAATCCATAAAGTTTTATTTAAAAATTTCAAAAAATAGGCTAGATTCAAGCTAAAAAATAATGTATATTTCAAAAATTTTCATGTAAACTAATTTTATTGAAATTTCAATTATTATATTTCAATCATAAATGTTTATAAAATTAAATATAATATTTTGAAATTTAATTAGTTAATTATCAAAGCTTTATGGGAAATGACTAAAATATGTGCCAACAAAAATTATGCTCCCCCTATCAAAGAAGCTTAATTTAAATTATATTATTACAGAATCGTATTTAACTTCATAAGATGAGTTAGAAAATGTTTTTCTTTGATTTAAAAAAAATGGCAACATAGTAAAATTTTTTAAAAATTATTTTTTTACATGACTAAACTATGTGCCCCCTATCAAAGAAGCTTAATATATAAAAAATGAATGCAGAATATATAATTTATTAAATAGAATCAAAAAATGTTAATACTAAGTTTATAAATTATTTATAACTTATTGAGATTTTAAAAAACACTTAATTTCTTCTTTTTTGACTAAATTTTTTTATAAATTTTACTATGTTGCTTTTTTTTAAATAAAAAAAACATTTTCTAACTCATCTAATGAATCTAAAGATTCTGTATTAATATAATTTAAATTAAGCATCTTTGATAGGGAGTGTGTAGTTTTTAGGGGAGCGTATTTTAGTCATGCCCGCTTTTGTTGATTAATTTATTTATTTTTTTACAATACAGTTTAATTTACATTTATTTTGTTAAGTATTTTTTAAATTTATTTAACATTAAAATTTATACAGTAATAGAAGGTAAATTAAAGAAAAATTTGAAGAGTTAATGCATGGTAAATAAAACTTTTACTTAATATTATATCAATTAATGTTATTTTTACTTACTTTAGAATAATCATCTGTTAACAAATGAATTTTGATGATTTCAGCATCAACACATCTTTCAAATTTCATAGAAAGTTGTTTTACATCATAACATCTGATTCTTGGTTTATACATACCTTATTAAAAATAAACGTATTGTTAAAAATCATATATAAATTGAACTATCTTAACATAAACTTAATAATAATAACTTGATATTATATAAAAATAAGCCTCATTTTGATATGTCGTTTTTTAATATCAAATTAACATAAAATTTAAACCAGTTGATAGTATATAATTTCCATCTTTGGTGATACATATAGAATTTGTTACAGCAGGCATTTCAAAATCTTGAATTAATTGAATTCTTTTGTCCAATTCTTCATCCTTCTTGATCATCGCTTTTTTCCTTTTTTGTGATAACCACTATATTATGAACCAATTTAAAAAATCTATATTAGTTTAACTTCTGGCAATATCTTCCCAGATGTTAAATTGTAAACTTTAACACCATTTATATCTGTCACATGCATTTGAAATATATGGAAAAAATAAAAGATACATCTGTCATCTTAAGATATGACCTGTCAGATTTGATAGCTAATAAGATCTTGTAAGAAATATCTCTTCTCTTCTCTTCTCTTCTCTTCTCTTCTCTTCTCTTCTCTTCTCTTCTCTTCTCTTCTCTTCATATTAAATCAGCTGAAGATTCAGCCAGACCCTCTTCGATTTTTTAAAATTTGTATGATGGTAATATATAAATATATTAACATATAAAATTTTATTTCCCAACTCAGCTTATTTCATGAGATATGGCCATTTAGAAACGAAATTTCCAAAATACACTATATTTAATTTAAGATACCTTAAAAATAATTATGATAAAAATATAATTTAAATAGCCCTAGAATAGCCCTTTAATATGATAATTTATTTTATTGAGAATTAATTACCAAAAATCAAAAGCAGTTATAAAATGAAAATATATATTTTTTTTTTCAAATTTTTTAATAAAGATTATACTTCCTTATTTTGTGCAAAATCTTAGACTGGGACAAACTCTGGTTTAAAAGATTTTGCACCTTAAATATTGGTCATATGACTAAATTCGTATATATTATTTATGTTTAAATATATATATTAATTTCTTCAAATTTTCAAAATTAAAAATAAACCTAAAATTTAGACATATTGTAAAAAAAAAAATAGATGGGTTGGCATTGTAAACTCTAAGTTTGGGCCTAAAATTTATAAAAAAAATAGGACCGTTGACGGCTTTAGAGTTTAAAATAATATTAATATATTTTAAAATTTTTTCAGGAACAAGTAGCCAATATTTTATGTGTATGATAGTCAACTCGATTTTGTTTAATAGCAAAACTTAGAAAAATATATAATTTCTATATCTAAAAAAAGTGGGTCGCGGATAAATAATTTTTATTTCTGGTTCGGGACATATAAAATAAATTGATTGGGATAGGGCGCCTATTTTTTATAAAAATTTGGCTTGATTTTCCCGATTCAGGTCACTAGTTGACATTATGTCGTATTTAAAAAATAAGTTTAGCTTCTATTTATTTTTTAAATTTTAGATATAATTTAGCAACTTTTTAATTCAGATCAACCATTAAATTTCTTCATTTTTATTTTAAATTTTCAGTCAAGATTGTTAATATAATCAATATTGAATCAATCAAGGGTTAATTTATATTCTTATTCTCGAAAATCATAATTTACTTTATAAAGAATATTATGTCAATTGCACATATTTTTTCAGGTTAATATGATTTAATCTGCCCTAGGCCCAGAGTTGGGCATACCGCGAATACTTGTATCTATGATACAAGATCCTTTTCTATCTTTTACTCCGTATCTTTTTGGCATTTCTAATAAGATTATAGTATCTGTAACTAAGATTCTTTATTTAAAAAAGAATCTTGTATCTATTTCATTTTCATTTTCTTGACAAAAAATATAGATACAGATTCTATTTAATATTCATTTAAAATTTTACATCTCACAGTATATATTATATTTTCTTCGAGAATCTAGTATTCATTTTCTTTTTTTTTTCCGCCATATTTTTATATATTGACAGCCAAAATTGGGTGAAAAATTTACCACTCATAATAAGTACATAGATAAAAAATATCAACACCAAAACGAGTTAATAGATTCGATAGAGTAACATTACCAATTTTATTTAATATTTTTAATTTGTAGAATGATTAACACTCATGATAGTGAAGAAGAAAGTAGTGAAATATAAGTTATAGAAATAAGTTCCCCTGAATCATATCCCAATTTTAAAATTTTATATGGAAATTTATTTTAAATAAATGTTAAAAAAACAATGTACAGGCTAGATGTAGAACCTGTATAAACAAAAAAAAGATAAAGGGTTAAAAACAAATTTTATTAAATATATTAAAGTATATTATTTATGTGGAGTTAAACATAAGTTATCTTAAAAATTCAAGTTTACAATATTGACTATCTTTATTAAAAGCTGCCCAAGATAGTATGGGCAAAAGATTTTAAGAAAATATTTTCATATGATTTAAATATAATGAGGCGTTTCTTGGCATCAAATCACATCCAAATTTTAAGAACTTAAGGATTAAGTCGGATGATAAAAAAAATTATTAAAAGAAGCCCTAAATGTAGTACCTGTGTATATAATCAAGCTAAAATTATAACACAATAAAAAATCTAATAAGGTAAATGATTATTATTTTTCTTTTAGTAAAACAAATGTCGCTGTGTTCAAACAAATAAAATAAATTTGGAGGTTTTAAAATATATTAAAGAAAGTCGAAATACATTATAAATGCTAAATTATTATCCTTCATTAAAGGAAATTTTTTTAAAATATAATACTGGAATACCTTCATCAGCTCTTTGAAAGAGTTTTGGCACAATGTTAAATACGCCAAAACGGCAAAGGTCTAATTATAAATTATTTTAAAAATTTGATTATCTCATAAAATAATGAATGTATTTTAAATGCGCTTTTGAAAATTAATATTTCAACTCCCATTAAAAATACTAGTCTCCCTTCTTGATCTATGTTAAGAATGGGCTAATACTAATATTAAAATGCCTGATAATTATGTTAACTCATCATTAAATGTTTTATTAATTAATGGAAATATTTATACATATTATATTTATTAAAATTGTATTTTATAAAATATTCTAATTTAATTGGTAATGATAATTTTTTATATTTAAGATATCTAATTAAGCAATAGATTCGAGTAACTTTTATCTTGTATCTTTTTAGTATTTAGAAAAAGATACTAATATCTGTATCTAAGATTCATTTTTTCACAAAGAATCTTTATCTGTATCTTGATTCTTTTTCTCCTGCCAAACTCCGCCTAGGCCCAATATAAAACATTTTTTCCACCAATAAAAGGGTATTAAGTCTGCACTTTGTAAAATTATGTATC
Source organism: Gordionus sp. m RMFG-2023 (assembly GCF_954871325.1). Classification (NCBI taxonomy): domain Eukaryota; kingdom Metazoa; phylum Nematomorpha; class Gordioida; order Chordodea; family Parachordodidae; genus Gordionus; species Gordionus sp. m RMFG-2023. The sequence goes on from NC_088779.1 coordinate 10,657,325, forward strand.
AACTTAAACATGACCTCAATTAAGAAATAAATATGGGCAGTCTTCAAACTACAGATATTTTTTTTAAAAAAATGGAATGATATCTGATTAAATCGGTTATAACAAATTGGAACTCTCTTTTTTAACTGAAAATTAATAGTCTTATTAAGAAGAATGACCAGATGCAAAAATATTTCACCAACGCTTCCCTTTTAAACGGTTTTAACATATTGTTTTCTTTTCGACAGAAATATTTTTGATGTTACTCTCTAATATGCAACTTCGAAGAATTGTATCAGTTGCAAATTCAGTGGCGTAGTCAGGATTTTATCATGGGGAGGGATTTAAAAAATTTTTTTTTTTGGGGGGGGGGGGAGGTCGCCCTTCAAACTTCTCATTTTTTTTGAACACTTAATTGCTTATATTTTTGGATTTGTTAAAATTGTTTTATATTCACATTCCTTTATTTTATCATGTATATATTTTTATTAATTAAAATATTTTCAAAATTTTGATATTTTATATAATACAGATTTTAGTATTAAAAATTATAATGTATAAAGACTCTATTTTAAAAAAAGTAATTTTTTACAATTATATAAAATATGTGTAATTCTTATGCAAATAATGGTATTTAAAAAAATATGAGGATATTATCTTATAAATATTACTTTTTTTACAAAAAAAATTGATTATATATTAAAACTAATAAAATTTTATTGCTATTTTTTGATTTGAATTTAAAAAGAGAGATCTACTTTTCTCTGAGATTTTGCTAATTCATCTAGAATCAAATTTTTATCTAAAATAATCTCCTTATAAATATTCAATAGGTCTAATCCATTTCCATTATAACGTTTTTCACCGGTTGTGTTTCTTAAATAGATTTTTAACCTTTTTAAAGTTGAAAAAGACCTTTCATTTTTGCAGGTACTAATTGGCAAGGTAGCTAAATCAATTAATAATGTTTTGATATTAGGCAGGGAATCTAAAATGTAATTACAGATGGAAAGTATGAATAAATTAATGATTTATATTGAAAATGAGAAATATATATTTTTATAAAATGGAATATGACAAACAAGACAACTTTTATAAAATGCAAAATAATAATATAAAATTTATTTTATAAATATAAAAATAATCAAATGTGTATATCTATTATTATTTATAATAAATTTAAACATAAAAATCAAGCGTTTATTAATAATTTATTAAATTAAAATTAAAAAAATTTAAAAAAATTAAAAAAATAAATTTTTTATTCATTTTTCATGGGAAGGGGGGGGGCATGCCTACGTCACTGTGCAAATTCGAGCTAACAAAATGGAAAGTAAAGCAAATATAGAAGATGACGATTAGCACAATATATATTATTTACTTATAAGGTAACATCTATCCTCTTATTTTTATTTTGAAAAGCATGAGGCTCTATAACTCATTATATAGAAGACATCCTTTCCCATGGTATTGGCGTGAATATGATATTTTAAAGTTATCAAAGCTAAATCAACCTCTTCCCCCCAAATTGCTATATGAGGTTTCACCTAGACATGCAAAATTGACAATGGCCACATTGGAACATATGGGAGGTACTAAACTCAGACTTGAACAATTAAAACACCTTGTAGCTAACTTATTTAGATTTGAGCGTATAGAAACTACATTTATAAAGGGGGAGGAGTGCAGGGGATATGCAGAAAGAGTAAATTATAGCTCATTTATATAATATAATTATTTATTTTGCATATATAGTTGATAAGAGATGCAATTGATTTAGGAGATAAGCATAAACCTACTATGGAAATGGCATCTTGGTGGCTGAAGGTATTACACAATTATTCATTCTTTTAACATGTTTTCTAGACTAGAGATGAATGTTTTCCTATCATCTTAATGTTAACAATTTTTATCTATCAACTTTCCTATTATCTTAATTCTATATTTGTTTAACTCAAAATGATATATATTTTTCCTACAGCTGATATGAAGTTCAACTGAATCCAATATTCTTACCTCATAATTTTATTTAATATATTTGATCCTCTATACCAATATTAATTTCAGACATGCCAATGCCATTTATTGATCAGTATCAGTATATATCACTACATTCAATTTTAACCAATACCAGTTGATTCTCATAATTTTGATTATTTTTTTAGCCTACATTAAATCATGAATTAATTTAACTAAATTTGAGCTAGAGGTGGGCAATGGCCTAATTTTTTATTCACGTCCCACCTGCTCACGGTGGCAATAAAATCACACCCATTCACGCTTACCACTAAAAAATTTTGACCACACCTGACCACTCACGACAAGCAATATTTTCATGTTTTTAATTTAAAATCCATAATGATAATATCTCCTATAATGGTTAAAAAACTTAGATTTTTATAGTCATCCATCCAAATATCAGTGATTATGGACAAGTAATTATTATTGATCATGCTTTTAATCTTAAATTTTATTTCATGGTATATTTTTGGACCTATAGTATTCATGAGAGTTTTTCGATTTACATTATTTTGTTATCCATATGTAACACCAACATTTATCTCTTGGCCTAGCTTGTCCTTCACCTTCTGTTGCATTTAAAGATTGAAGATCTTTATAAATAATATAACTGACTTTTCTGTAAAAAGTTTAAGCAAAATTTAGCATAAAGTCTTGCAACAAAAAACACCTAAACATAAAAAAAAATAGAACTAACTAAATGATACCGGATGTTGTTTATAAAATGCAGAAATTTTTAGCTTTCATAAATTATTCTTTTTAAAAAAAGAACTAAATTAAATAAGAAAATATATGATATAATTATAAAATTGCTAATTTATATTTATAAAAAAATAATTTAAAAAAATTAAAATTTCCGTGATTCACGGGAAATTTATATTCACACCCGATCACGCCTGGAGAAAATTTTGGGAAGGCCCGTCACACCCAGTCACGCCTTGGAATTTAAAATTTATTCACACTCCCTAATTTCACGGCCTGCGCCCACCTCTAATTTGAGCTATATATTTCTAAACTATGTAATTTTTTTTAATTTATTTCGCTTTTAGCAATTTCATATATTAATTATAAATAAATATTTATAAAAAAGCTAATAATATCTTAATTTTCTGAAAAACATGCATAATAATAATATTTTTTGGTATTGGTTACTACATTTGGTTTTGGTGGCACCAAAAATTGGCATCTGTTAATTTTTTTATAACTTATTTGGAAAATTTTGCTGCGAATAAATCTAATTAATCAAATCCATGTTATTTATTTTATTGGTAAATTATATTAACTACTTGGAAAATAAAGAGTAGGGCTGTGCCAATCCTCAATTTTTTTTCTGTTCTGATATTACTACAATACCAATCCAAAATTTATATTGAATTTATTTACCATTTATAAGTGTTGTTAAATGGCTCGTTTTGAGTCGTTTTTAAAAATGGTTAACTCTTAGCCAGAAAAATATTGCCTAAGCATCGAAATTTCGATAATATATGTATAGACCTTTGTTCCTTCTATGAGTAAAATCTTCAGGCTTGCGTAATATTTTTCTGGGTGAAGTATTGAGTTAGCTGTTTTTAAAAATTGGCTCAAAACGAGCCATTTAACAACACTATCATCTATATTTGAATAAATGCCACAAAATTATTTTCTATTCAAAAAAATTATTAAGTATATTTTGTTTTATTTATTCAAAGTTAATTATCTCATTTATAATATTGGCAATGTTCTGAATGCTATGTTACACCTTGATTTCACTTATTTTAAAAAATGGATATCAAAATTTAGTCAAAATACAAGATTTTAGCTAAAAGTAAATTATCCAAGCTTGAAGATTTTGTTCATCAGTAAGTTTTGGATATCTATTGCTAAAATTTTTAGGTAGCTGTATAATAACACTAGCTTAATTTACTTGTTATATATTCTATAATTATTTTCTTATTGCAAATAAAATTTTAATTACTATACTTTTTAAAATAATATTTATTTTTTAAAAAAAACATAAATAAATTGAATTTTATATTATAAATCATATTTAAAATATAAGATCAATTATATATACAACCATAGTATAACCAAAAACAAAACTTAGAATTGGATTGAAAATAATGGCTGAATCCTATATTAATGCAAAATATCAGATCTGATATTAAATATTATCACAGCCCTAATAAAGAGTATAACGAAATTATATCAAATATATTCTAGCACAAATTTTATATATAATATTTTTAGGGTACAGTTTGTCATGAAATTAGAGAGTATTTTTTTTTAAAATATTAAGTTAAGATTCAAATAATTATTATATGGGGGAATGGTTTAAAATCATAATTTATGTCAATCTGGAATAAATTAATTGATTTCTATTATCTTCAAAGTTAAGCCTTATTTATAAAAAAAACCTAAGCTAAAATAATGGTTTTTGATTAAAAAACTAGGGTTGGCCATTTATTAAATAGCTTGCTAGAAATTAGTGAAAAGATTAAAATCGAATACTAATACCTGGCTAGAAAGATTTTAAGCTACTCTAATTTTTTTTTGATCTAATTAAACTTATAACATCCCATGACAACTATAACAATAGGAATTTTTTTATATCCCCTCCCAGAGCCCTTTAAACCCAGCCTAATTTTTTATTAAAATCTCGTCTAGTTTGGGCATAAAGTCTATTTGATTTTTCAAAATTAAACCAGGCTTGTGCATAAAAATTTCTGATGAAATAATAAAAATTTCAAAATAAAATGATAGTCTTTGGCACTGTCTAACATAATCCCTTAAAATACCTCTTAACACTAACTATCAAATTATCCTTTGATATTTAAAATTTTATTTTTAAATATTTTAAAATCACATAATTTCTAAATAATTAGTAATATTAATATTGTTATCTGAATAAAACTGGAAATTAAAATGAATATGTATAATTATATAACAAAAAAATATAAATTAAGATTTTCATATTTTTTTTCGAACTCTTCTAGGGACATTCATAGAAGCATTCTACTCCATTGTAGTTCCATAGTTTCTCCAAATTCTGTTTATTGAACGTTCCATTTCATGTCTCTAATTACTATACAAATTTATACCTACCTTTAAGGGTACAAAAAGTAGCAATCTGTATAATATTTAGAATTTATATTGAATTTACACAATGTAAAATGTTTGAATAAATTCTGTTTTAAAAATTAAACCTTAAAATTTGATAAAACTATCGTTTGCACTAATTTTAGCTTTATTATAAAATAGTAAAATATTTCCAATTAAATTTTGAAATAAAGTAATTTAAAAAAATTATATTAATTTTGTTCATTATATGATTTCTATATTAAACACCTATATAAAATTTACAGATGAGAATGTAAAATATATAAGTGTAAATTACACAGAAAACTTTTAATATAAATTTTTCGTTTAGATTTGTTGAATATGTTGATCGATGTTATTTTATTATTTATTTTGGCAATTGATTTATTTTTTTATATATCAATTTTTATTTAAATTTAATCGGTGAAAATTATATATTAACATTTTTTTTATACATCAATTTGTATTATATTTTTTTAATTATTGTTTAAAAAAAGGATATATAAAGAGATATAAAAAATGTAATTGATCTTTTTTGTAAAATAAAAATGTAATTTATCATATAATAAAATTTAAATTATGATTAAAAATAAAATGATAACCAATGAAATATGTCATATAATTATCTAACTATAATAAAACGTGGAATTAACACAATTTCAACAAGATTTTTAATATAATGGCATGATTTGTATAACGATGAATAGAGTCGTATGCTCCAGTGCTCTAAAACTTCTATAAATAGGAAATCATTACTTATTAATTTATTATAAGTAATGGTTATTAACAGCATTACATAACAACTATGTAAAAAAAAATTTTGAATCAAAATATCTATTAAACAAAAATGTATAATTTATATTTTAAGGGAAATGAAGATTTAGTACACAAATTATTCAAAGTATTAGCGCCGAGATATACGAATATTAGAACTTGTGTGACACAAATATTTAAACGTTCCAGTCAAACCCAAAGATTATGTGTTTTAGAATTAAGAAGTTAGTTTCTATCCTCCCATTTACTAAATTATTTATTTAATATTACTATGTGGAGCCATTAGAATAGGGTCAAAGCCATGCACTTATTGAAAAACTCCTGAAACTCGCTTAAAAAATTTTCGCTCTTATTTTATAGTACGACTAAATGTATTACCCCGTACAGAAAATATCACAATTAATAATAAATATTTACTACAATAAACCTATTAAATATATTGTTCTGATAAGATTAATTTTATTTTTTCAAATAAATTTTAGTCTTTTTTGTCTGGCATTCTTTTATTATGTAAGATATATCATTTCAAACTTGTACCGTGCTACTTAAAAAAAAATATATTTATCAATTAAACCTGATAATCAAAAAGCTTTTACAGGTTTGATTAATACACTATAAAAAATTTTTTTTAAAAATCCTATCTTATTAGACAATCCACTACCTCCTATCAAGCCATTTCAACATACTTTCAAGTATACCTTGAGCAATGTGCTCCTCGAGGAGCTCAGGAAAGATTTCGAAGAGGCTAATATACCCACTAATATAATTGACAAAACTATGATCGAAAAAGCCCCAACACCTGAATCTAATGACAAATCTGACCTGAGAGGTGTACCATTATACACTAATGATCCTATATAAACCAATAGATTATCACTAAAATTTATAAAGTTGTTACTCTGCATGTACATATATAGATTGAATATGCAGTCCCAGGACAGAATGTCCGCCGATACATACATAAAAAATATACTATTTTGAGATTGATTTTTAATTATTCATATAACATAACTTCATTTATTAATAATATAAAATTACTATATTTGGATGGTTGTTTTTGTGTTCTTAGTTACTTTGTATAAATATATTTAAATGTTTTTTTTTACCTTTAATCACTTTTTCTTTTACTTTTCTCTTTTGTGTGAAGTTTGAAGAGACAAATAATTTTGGGAGGGAAAAGAATAAGAAAACAACTATAATAATTTTATTTCGTTTTTTTCTTTTTATATCTACTATAAAAATATATATATAATCTCTATTATCTAAAAATAACAATTTTACATAAATCCTTTTTAATAATAATAATAATATATTAAAATCAAAAATAATTCATTACCAAAAATGAATGACTTCACACTTTAACATAAAAAAAACCACCCACACAACAAATAAGATATATAACGAATGCGAATTTACAAAACCATAATATATTTATATAAACATTACGCATAACTTATAATTATTCATATCAACATTATACATTACTTATCCCTCTAAAATTTCTCATGGGTGATTGCTCTTGTATAATATGTTGCTACATTGTCATACAACCCCCTCTCCTTTTACACATTTAGATAACTAATCCTCTATCTTTTTGAGACTCGTCATAATTATGTTTTTGACAAACCAAATGGTATACACAATTGAACTGTTCTTGAAATCAGTAATCCGTTACAGGGCAATTGGATCGTAGTATCCAATTTCTATCAATAATTTACTTTTGGTTACATAATCTTCCATTATTTAGTCATTTCTAGGTAGTCTCATATTAGAGATATATCAAGGTTATCATTATTGGCTATCAAATGATTCCATATTTCATTGCTAAATCTAAGCTAAATTTATGGTACATTCTTTTTGAGACAATAAAAAATCCGTTATACCTTTAACTAGGAATTTCAAGAGATCCTGCATAAAATCTTTATTAGAATTAAATAATTTGAGATTATTTTTTCACCATTCTATTTAACATATAATAATTGAACTTTTTGTTGGTTTTATTCACGCTCTCTAGCATCGTTACAAAATTATACCAAAGTATAGGTTTTTTTTAAGTATTGTTTTTTTCATATCAAATTCAAAAAGTTCAAAGGATTTCTACATCCAATATATCTGAAATGTTATCCATAGCTTCGGCGAAGTTTTTCAGAATAACCTTTTAAATATGATCATAGTTATAACGCAACAATAGTTTTTTTATTTTCTAATTTATTTAACATCATTATGTAGCCCATGCTCTAAATACATTGTATATAATTATAAAACAAATTGTTTTAACTTAATGTTTGTCTATAATAAATTTAAATTTAACAAAATATTTAATAAATCTGATTCTGTTAATTAAATAGAAAAAGAATTATAAAATAATAGAGGAGACCAGGGGAACAATGGACAGAATTTTATATAAAAATCTCTAAATATTAACGAAATGTTAAAATCTAGCCAGCTTCTTTACCTAATATTTAGGATTTTAAAAATATTGCAATTCAAAAAAGAAAATACCGGGTACATATGACCTTCTGTTTGGTATATATATAATTGGGAACTTATTTCTTTTAAATAATCTTATATAATTCGTCTGGGTGGATACCTAAATAATAAAATTAATTAAAAGTCCGCCATTATGTAGATAAAGGTATATAAATTTGATTATTAGAAGTAAACTACAAGAAACAAATGAATATTTATAAATAATTTTTCCAATTACAAAGTGAAAGTATAATATAATGTAAAGATATCTATTACGACATTATATGTCTTTTACTGATTACAAAATATTATAAAATCTTGCAATACCTAAACAGAAAACTTGAATAAATAAAAAATACCTATTTGTATTTGGATGAAATAGTTTCCTTTTCTCCCTCAATCTTTTGATTAGTATACATCTGACCTATAAGGTTTGTTGGTATCCTTGAAAAAAAAATCGCCATATCCTCCATATAATTCACGTTCGCTCATTTTGGGCAGGTCTATGACCAACGTGCTAGATAAGATAAAAGAATTATTATTTATCAATTTAAATCTTAAGTGGGTACGATGGATATTGAATAAGTTTAAAATACTAGTTTTATTGATTACTGTTTGTTGTACTGGAATTTTTATTTTATTAAATCATATGTTTATTTCTAGATTCTCACTATGCTAAATAGTAAAATTATCATAGCCAACATAACTCTTCCATGATCAAGTTTTTATTTTATTGGGCGGCTTTTTACCTCTCCTCTTATTTCCCATGGGATGGACTTTTGAGTAAGTAGCTTTGCCTCTTACTGATGAAACAATAGTAATTATGCTAGAGAAAAATGATCCTATCATTCAGATAGTCCCAATACGTAGTGTATTTTAACATTATATTTTTTTAAGTTAATATTGATGAAAGATCTGCTGTATATTTTATTATAATAATTTATTTATCAATAATACTACCATATAGATAATACATCCATAGGTACAAAATTAGCAATCTGGTTAAATTTGCTTATATTTTAAAAATATGTATATAATTAATTTTATAACTTTACCATGCTATTTTACAAATAAGAAAGAATGCTGATTGCGAATTTAGCAATATTTTTAATTTGGTGCATTCATATAATATGATAACAACATGCCAAGAAATCAAGACAAGTACATAGGAATAATATTTCCATGTAATCAGTTGATGAGGATTACAGAATTACGATTTTTATACCACTTATGGATATATTTTTAACTTGAATTAGAGAACGTTTATTGAATCATAGACTGTTGCTCAATAACTTTCAAATTTAATTATCCTCTAATCCATCATTGACATCTCGGATGAGATTATTATAAAATTCACTATTTATATACGTGTTATTTGCAAGATATGGTAGCGACTTAATTGGAAGTAATTTGAATTTAAATATTGGGATGTTAGCTTAAAAAGAAAGGACATTAACCCTGAGAATGCACTAAGTGCACTTAATGTTTGTAAACACACATTATTATTCCAAACATTACAAAATTATTTCAAATTTTAGCATGCCTCCCTATTATGACTTGTATTAATGGAAAAACTTTCTAGGATTTACGAAGGCTAAAAACATATTTACGGAATACTATATCGCAAAATAGATTAAATGGATTAGCGCTTATAAGTATTCATCGTTAATTATCATAATTATCAAATTCTAAAAGAAAATTAGATCTAACATTATAAATTTTTAACACGTTTTTATATCAATATATATATGTGATATATATTATTATATGAATATATATATTTCCTATTTGTTCTAGAATTATTTTTTGTTATAATCTCTTATCCTTCATATATTTTAAATAATGATATTTTTTAAATTAAAATTAACCTCCTATCCTGTAAAAATATTTTATAACTATATATAGACTAAGTTAACCCATTCAAAGACTAGACAAAAGCGGGCCGAAGACCCGCCCAAAATGGAAACTGGCGCGAAGCCATAAGCAATTTATTAATCCCCACCCCCCTTAGGAAAATCTTTGATATGCCTATGGATGTGAATGTATTGAAGAATAGCTTGTGTGTGGGCAGCGTCTACATGACAGGATTTTCACTGGAGGCAAAACCCCTTCAAAAACCTTTGCATACCCCCCTAAAAAATCCCCGCCGCCTTCACCTATTTATTTATTGATACTCTTTTCAAATAATTTATAAAGGATAAATTAAATTAATCTATCTCTACTACCAACTATCGATATTTTGTGAATATAAATTATTTATTTTTTAGAAAATAAATTTAATTAAAACCTCCATTTACAATGAATTAATTATTATGGCATTATGAGCTTGCTGAAATATCTAAGCCTTTTAAATTATATTTAAAAGGATAGTTTATTTGGAAAACAATGTGTAAGATTGTTTGCAATATATAGATTTGGTCGATGAATTGTATTATAATAATACTATAATAAAAGTATTAATTTTTACAGCAATTAACTTTTTCTTATTTCTTCTCAAAATTTAATAGATAACCCCCCAAAAAAAATTTATCCTACCCCCATTAAAGCAGCTTACCCCCTACCCCCTCAAAAAAAGGATGCAAACTGTTCCTACCCCTCCCTCTCATGTAGACGCTGTGTGTGTGGGATAGTAAAAGCTCGATTTAAGTCGATTGTAAAAAACGGCCTGCGTAGATTTTAGCTAAAAACTTTATGTAAGCCTAAGGATTTTGCACATAGCCGGTAGAAATGCGGTCATCTTTTTGCCAAATCTCTATGATAGTTGAAATCTTAATTGAGTCATTTTGAAAAATCGACTCAAATCGGACTTTTAACAACACTATGATTATTATGTGACACTAAGTATATTTATTTAAAATATATTTTTCTAATTTATTTTATATTTATTAGATAATGAAAAATGAAGAGATATTTGGTTTGAGGTGAATGTTAAAAATGTTGGAACTGGAAACAATAGACCTTAATGATATAGGAAGAATTTTGAAAGATTAGTAAAAGTTAAAACTATTTAAAATAACCACTACAATTCATTGAAAACCCTAAATTATTTTTGTAGAAATCTAATATGCACAAGGGCCTACAATTAGTGGACCAGAGGATATTCAATAAAATTTATGGGTGAAAAATTTATTTATTAGGCCGCTCCCCTAGAAAAATCCTGGATACGCCTATGTAAATAATAGAAGCTATATGTGAGGTTGAATCAAGAGATATGAACGATGATATTAATTTTTTATATAATTAAGGATAAAATTAAACATAGGTTTGAAATATGAGTTGTATCAAGCATATCACAAATTTGACATTTTCCAACGTCAAATATTTTTAGATATGAAAGATAGCATGAATTTAATCATTTCAAAAAAGAAAACCCAAAATTATTTTTGTATAAATCTAATAAACCCAAGGGCCTACCATAATGGACCTAAGAATCTCCAATAAAATTTATAAAGGAAAAAATTTATCTAATAATGCCCCCACCGCTAGCAAAATCCTCGCCTATGAAAATCATGAAAGCTATTTGTGAATCTACAGATATGAAGTATGATAATATTTTTTTAATATAATTAAAGATAAAACTAAACATAGGGGTGAAAAATGAATGACATCAAGTATGTCATATTTGACATCTTACAACTGCATGTATTTTTAGATACATGATTTTTATCAAATGTCAATTACATTTTTTTATAAAATCTAGAGTTTATTTAACACCATATATGTGATAAGTTTTTTTATTTTTTTCAAATCGAGATCATCATGAAAGACACATTACTTCCAGTACCAGGAGATAGGGAATCTAGGATAAATAGTTATATGGATCGGGTTTAATAATGTGAATTTTATTTATTTTAATTTATACATAAACAGCACGAGCGCTATGTTAGAGAGACAAAAGAAAGTGAAAGTGAAATATTATTTATTGGAGATTCATTGATTGAGCACCTAGTTCAAACAGATGTTTTATATTTTCATCATTGCTAGAATTTTTTTAAAACTTAGATATGGGATCAATTTAGTCAAATGCATGCCCTTAATTTTGGAATAAGTGGGGACAAAACACAAAATGTTTTATGGAGGATTAAAAATGGTGAGCTAGATTTTGAAGATAATAAACCAAAAGTTTTATAAGACACTTAAATGATAAAATCTTAATTATATAGGCTGTAATTTTGCTCATTGGAACTAACAACACTGAGAGTACTGAAGATATTGTGGATGGCATTATTGAAATTATTAAAGAAATTCAAATTAAATTGCCCAATTCATACATACTTGTCATGGTAAATGATGATAGAATTTATTTAACATTTTAATTATCTATTTGATTTTTTAAATATAAATTCATTGTTAGATAAACTTACTTTTGATTTATTTAGAAAGTAATATTAATTATTTTTTTTAAATAGCTTATATATATTTAAACCCCTATAGTCTTTATTTCCCAAAGGGCAGTATCCATGTCCTGAGAGGTCTAAAATAGCATCCATTAATTCCCTCCTTGCAGGTAAACTTTACTTTCCAAAATTGGTTGATTTGGATCCTACAATTGACCAATCAAAAGACAAGATATTTTCTTCTTTAGTTCGATTTGTTGATTTAGATCCTGGATTTGTTCAATCAGATGGCCGGATTAATCACCATGATATGTATGACTATCTTCATCTGACCAAACGAGGGTATGAAAGAGCCTTTTCACCACTTATTCATATTTTACAAAATCTCATATATGAACAAATATGAGAAATCATTAATCATAATTTAATATTTTCTATAATTATAATCATGTAAATATTTGGAAAAAATTGTATTTTAATTAAATTCAAATTACATACAACAGATATTATAACTATATGTCTTTATACTTGAAATCAAATAAATTTAAAATTATAACCCCCCTCCCCCCTTCTTTTTTACAATGTTAGATATTATCAGAACATTGTAGTTGAATTAAAACTTGATTATCCATTTATTTAATAATATTTCTCTTAAAGCCACAAAGCATTTAATAAAAATTACCTAATCATAAACATCCTAACATTATATTTGCTTATTAGTATATTATGTATATAAATATCCAATTATTTTGTTGTTTCATAACAATTTTTTGTTTAAGATTTTTATAGCTGTGATTAGATATGTTTTTTTCTAGTTCATTCCACCATATTTCAACCAACCTATAATCTCAGACCAAATTCATTTTCTTGGAACTTAGAATTTATATGTCATTTGTATACTTTATATAAATATATAGTCTATGTTTCATATGTAATTTATAAAAATATTTATATTATTTCAGAGTTTATAGAGTTTTATTTATTTAAATTATAAATGCTTATTGTAATATAAATCTTGTTATAATGGCAAATTAAATGATTATTTATTTTGTGTCTTTATCTTGTAACAATTAAAAATAATTATTTGTAATAACCACCTATCTTGCAATCAAATTTCCATTAATAAGTATATAATATAACTCATTTTAAATTATATGTAAAGACTTAATTGCTTACAAATTTTTCATCATGAATCTTATTGTAAGAATAATAAAAGATTCACCATTTAAAATGAAATCAATTGGATTTAAATCAGATCTTTTTTTAAAAATAATATGAAAAATTTTTCTGTAAAACAAGATTAAAATATGCTATATCGGAGTTAGAATATAATGAGTTATGGAATTATATGTTTTAAGTAGGGATGTACCAATATTTTTATCGGATCGGGTCGATATTTCACCTATTATAAAATATCGGTTATCGGCCAATATTATAAAATTATCTGTAGTAAACTGTGTTACTTTATTTGTTAACGTCGAAATTAGTGGGAGAGCTTATACTAATTGATGATATTTTACTACTTCTAATATTCTTTATTCAATTTCTTTTATCAAATTATCGTCTGTCAAATAAGAAAGGTTAGAATATAATGATACTAAATCAGACTAATCTCGTTAGAACTAAAATGATACTAAATCAGACTTATATCCTCGATTATATATATTTTTCTATAATATTGGTCAAATCAGAAAAGTTAGAACTAAAATGATACTAAATCTTTATTAAATAATAAGTTAAAAATATAATCAACTAAATTAAAAAAAATTAAAATAATCAAAAATTAAAATTAAAAATTATAATTTCGTAAAATCATAATCATAATAATTATACAAATATTTTCGAATATATATACTTTTCTATAATATTCATTTACATAATGTTTTACAAACAAACTGAAAAAAAATCTTGAACTTTCTTTAATTTGAATAATCATTCTTTTTTATTCATCTTTCTTTAAATCATTTGCATTCGAAATTTAATTCTTTTTTCTTGAGTAGATTTGAATATCTTTCGGCTTCGTAATTTGGTTTAACAATTACAACATTATCCTATCCGATATAAAATGGCTTTTTTAACATAAATATCATTTATTTTTATAAATAAAATCGGAAATTTTTTTAATAATAATAATTAATTATTAAACATTGTGTCATATTGTTATTTTTTTGCGCATTCTGTTTATAGTGTGCGATAATCTCTTCAGAATATGTTTTTAGTGAAGCTGGTGATATTGATAGTTACAATCGCCGTAGGCTGATTTCTGATAAATTGGAAATTTTGGTATATCTAAAAAGAAATCTTCGATATATTAATGTTAAATATTATTTTAAATATTTATTTAAATTTCATAATATATTTGTTTATTACTTATTATGTATATAGATTAATGTTGTTACTTATTATATAAAAGTGATTTAACAATAAAAATATTTTATATACTTTTAGAATTGCAATAGAAATGAATATAAACTATAACTGATCATTATAATATATTTAAATGAGATAAGTTATGGTATAATTAAATTATAGATGTTACACTAATAAATAGTATATTACAAATTAAAACTATTGGTATCTTTACAGAATACAAAATTAGATATGATATCGGATCGGTAATCGGCCGATATCAATTTAATATTGAGAATATCGGATCGGCCTCCAAAAAGTGATATCGGTACACCCCTAGTTTTAAGATAGCCAAAATATTTATAGTATCTGAGGAGAATAAATAAAAATTAGTTTTGTGAACGAAGTACGTTTTTTTGAAAAAATTTGACCAACTTTAAACGTGAACGCGTTCCTTTTTTATAACGAACGCGTTCGAATTTAAAGTTCGTTCAATTTTAAAAACATTTTTTATTTCATTTATTTGAAAAATTTAATATTGATCCAAATTTTTTAAGAAAAATGTTTTATATTTTATAATCAACTGTTTTTCTTTTTCACATTTCATTTTTTTTAACACACCATTTTTATAGTTAATTAATTTAAATATTTTTGTTTATATTTTAATTTAATAGATATATATATGCATGGATATTATTATCATTATCTGATTCTGAAAATTCAAAATCAAATGAGTTAACATTACTATCCCAAATATGATAAATATTTTACGTATATTGAAGGAACTAATTCAATAGTTACCAAATGTAACATGTGCTCAATATTATATAATTTCCAAATCTTCAAGTTCCAATTTAAAGCGACATTTTTTATTGTAATATTAATTATTTTATTTTACATAATATAACTCATTAATCATTAAATTTGAAAAAAAAATGCTAAACCTATTACTATCAAATTAATTATACTATATTTTTTATTTTGAAATTACCTAGTTTTTAATTCTTTATATGTATATTTTAATTAAAAATGTAAGAAGAAAATAAAATGAATAAAAAGAAACCAAAATTAAATTCATTTGTAATTGTAATGTTTAATTAAAAAAAGTATAACTAAAAATGGTAAAATTATTTTTTTCAAAAAGAAAGAAATTATATAAATATAACGAATCACGATCACCCATAAACATTGCCAATATTTTAAATGATTTGATTAATTCTATGTGAAATAAAAATAGAAGACATCGAATCAAAAATTTTAGCCTCCTATTCCTAAAAGTTCCTCATATATTCAAAAGTGCCAAAAATCACTTTTTTATTAGATGAGATAGTTTAAAAAATAATGATGCTAAAAATAAATTATGTGTCATTTTGTAACTATTATACAAATCTTTTAATAAATATTGAAGAATTTTTAAAATAATATTGCGATTTTCCGTATTTCTTTGAATTTGATATTTTATTATTCGCTTATATTATTTCTATTTGTAAAAAGATTTAAAATTGGGATGGCTGTGGTTTTTTTTTAGTTTTTGTGATTTCAAAAAAATAAATAAATATTTTTTCAAAAATAAATGGCACTCCTATATAAATAAACTCATTTTGTTAAAATTATTAATTTCTAATGAATAATAAGATATTTAGAATAATAATCTGCATCGGACCTAATTTTTCAAGCCCGGCTAGGCCCGAATTTTTTTAAAATGTTTTAAGCGGCCCGCCCAATTTTTTAAAAAAAACTTTGCTGGCCCGGCCCGAAATATTTTTTAAAAATATTTACCGGCCCGGTCCTAATTTATTTAAATTAGAAATTAATTTTTATTATTACTCATAAACAATATATATTATATGGGGTCTAGTTTCTATAAACAAAATCAAAAATTTTTATTTCATAAAAAATTCAACATAAAATTGATAAATTTAGATATATTTATAAAAAAAATTTAAAATACCGACCCGGCCCAAATTTTTTAAATATTAGGCGGACCCAGCCCGAACCCGATTTTCAGGCCGGTCCTACTTTTGCAGATCTCTAATTTCGAATACTATTTCTTAAAAAGTTTTAAAAAACGTAATTTAAATTATTTCTTATATAAATAAACTCATTTTTGTTTAAATTATTAATTTCTAAGCATGAATAATAAGCTGTTTCTTAATAAAATGTTTTAAAAAACGTAATTTAAATTCTTGGTGTTCATAGCCTCATCTAGGTTCTTGAGGTTATAATCTTAGCAACAATATGAAACTTTAAGTATACATCTTATTTTTATGTTAAAATTTAATTCTTGATTAAAAAAAAATTTCCAACAATTACTTGTTTAATTTATTTACTATTTAAACATATACCTTCAATTGTTAAAATTAATAAAAGAAATACTCGAAATTTACAATTTTTCTAAATAATAAAATTGTTTTTTTTATCTACCTCTACCCTAATCAGGAATGTGAACCCGGACCCTGAACCCTCGTATTTTTTTTTGGAGCCAAACCCGGACTCTTTATAAGTGGAGGGTTCAACTCTAAGTGTCAAATTTTTAAGGGGAGTTATGCTATAACTGATCAACGTTGCTCACTAGATGAACTTACTATCCAAGCATGTCTACGCCTAAAGAATTGGATGTGCAGAGAATCTTAATATATAATCATTTTTCTTTAGATAATACATATTTATACACATGTATGTATGATATTCTTTATTTTTTATTGAAATCAATTATTTGTGCGTATTATAAAAAAATTATACAATTTATGATCTAAATAAATAAATTTATACTATGCTGATTAAATTTGATAGACTAATGGTAATTTGCGATATTACTACTACAAGCTAAAAAGTAATTACAAGCTAAATAGTAATTACAAATTAAAATCAAATATATAGTATGTAGATATAATATATATTAAGGTAGATTGTCATAATTAGTATAATGTGGGTATATATTAAATTAATACATATTATTCCATTTCATCTAAGTTATAACGATATTTTTATAACATAATCCTGTATCATTATAGGGAGTACCATCAATAACGCTATCTCCAGTTATGTAAATAGCACCGTTAACATTGCATGCTTTTACGCAGGGGTATGATGTATCTAGCAAAGTTTTAACAAGTTAAATAAAGTTTTTATACATAGTGATAGCCAAATATATTATAATATCATTTTATATGCCATTAATTATTTAAATTGAAACACTCTATCATATTGCATACTATGTCATAGAAGTGGCGTAGGCATGGGACGGGGTGGGTTGGGGTTTCAACCCCCTCCCATCCCCTTCCCTACATGAAAAATAATATATTTTTTTAAATTTTAATTTACTAAATTGAAAATAAAGAAATTTATAAAACAACCATTTTTATGTTTTAAATTTATTATAAATAATAATGGCTCTACAGTATTTGATTATTTTTATATTTTTTAAAATAAATTTTAAATTATTTTGCATTGCATAAAACTTGTCTAGTTTGTCATATATTTTATAAAAATATATAATCAAACATCATGGAATTGACTCAAAGAATCAAATAAAGAAACCAAAAAGATTTTGTCGGCCTAAATTCATTGAAAGACAAGAGTCGGTGAAACTAAGATGTTGTATTTGCAGCACTGGAATTTTATATCTCAAGCAAGAAAAAAGATTCAGCAAATGATGAGAATCTTTTGCAGCCTATTATTAAGCCACAGTTTTTAACATCAATTCAATGTGTTTATTTTTTTAATTATGCATATGATTTTTAGCAAAATACTACAAAAAATTGATTTGGATTTAGAGGTTATGAATGGAGCGTTGTAATATTAACTAATTCAAAGAATATGGATGAAAAATTTCATGAAATATATAAGAAAGTAAAGGAGTGCTAATATGTTTTGGATTGAAATTTTTGAACCTAGAGTAGTTACTAGATAATCCAATCGCTCAAATATTAATGCATCTACGATTGAGGATTTTTATAAAATAAAAATTGTTATTCCCCTTATTTATACATTTTTATTTCAATAAAGGTAAATTTATTAGTTATAATTTATTTTAAAAAAGCTTTTATTTTCTTTTGCCGGTTGAGTCCCCTTGAAACACGAGAGGATATTATGAAAATCTCAGAGTTTTACACTGATGATTTAGTAGGCTCATATAATAAGTTACTTTGTGATGTCGAATTTTGGTATAAATATCTCGATAGAATAAAATATTCTTTGATACCGAAATATGCTCTGCAGGCCCTTTCCATGTTTAATTGCACTTTAGATTCCCTGACTAATATCAGAACATTATTAATTATGTAACTACCTTATACCTGCACTAATGAAAAGTTTTTTTCAACTTTAAAAAGGTTAAAAACCTATTTAAGAAATACCACTTGTGAAAAACGTTATGGATTAGCCCTATTAAATATTTATAGGGAGATTATTCTAGATAAAAATATGATTCTAGATGAATTAGCAAAATCTCAGAGAAAAGATGACCGCTTTTTATAAATTCAAATCAAAAAAAAATTGTAATATGATTATATTAAATTAATAATATTTTTAATCAAAGTACTGTGTATTGTTTATATTTGATAATATCGTCATATTTTTAAATTACTTATATTTTATGTAATTGTTAAATTACATTTTTTAATAGTCTTTATTCAATAAAATTTTTAATATTATAATCTATATAAAATATCTATTGAAATTTATTTTAAATAATAAAAATAAATACATGATTAAATAAAGGAATGTTATACTGTATTTTTATATAATAAATAAAATTTAAAATCTTATTATATGCAAATATTTAAAATAATTTTAACATAGCCTAAGATAGCAATTGAGTGTTCATAAAAGATAAGAGGTTTGGAAAGCGAAGTCTCCCAAAAAAATTTTTAATCCCCCCCTCCCATAAGAAAATCACGCCACTTGGTTGTAGAGGTTTAGCAATCTGTTTTTTTTTGCAAATGGAAAAACTTTCATTAATAGTAGGATCTTTTTTTAAGCATATTCCAGAATATATATAAATTATTCTTTATTTTTATGTATAAATATTTTCATATAATTTTAAAAAAAATACACAAATCCTTTCTGAGCGAAATCGCTTAAAACGATGGTAAATACTTTATAGATCTTGTAATTGATTCTTCCAAAATCAAGTCCTCCAAAAAAAATACACACACTTTATAAATGTTTTAAGTTTTTAAAAATTTACTAAAAAACTCGGCAATGAAGTGTAGCTCTGAATTTACCTAAAACTCCTATGATAAATGCATTTATATTTCTTATTCTTGCTATTTAAAACTTACGAGTCATAAATTTGCCACCGGGATAATTTGCATCGCAATAAGGTTGCTGAGCCTCAACTGGGGTTTGGGAACAACCGTTCTATAAAAGATACATTAATAAATATTTTATTGATTAACATTTAAAAAAAAAAATTAAATATATGTGAAAACTTAAATGATTCCTTTAAATGAATCAGTTTTTCTATATAGAAAATAATTTGTTTTATCATATGAGTGTGAGTCATTAAAAAGCAAAAGTAAAAGTTTGTACTCTTGGAATTTTTACTTGAGGCGAGGAAAGGGTGGGGGTTAACTAATAAATTATATGGGGAAGTCGATGATAAATAGATCGTTATAAATTACTAATTTATATAATATCTTTTTTACAATATACTTTTAAAATTTCATAAAAAGCATAATAATTCAAAATGTTATTGAGGAAAGGGAGGAATTGGGAGGGGGGGGGGCTCAAGCTATGGCCATATTGGCATTTCTTTATGATTAAATTATTAAAATATAATTTTATAAAAATTTACATTTGAACACAAGGAGTAGTCTACGAAATCATCGTCGCAATAAGGGCCATAAGGGAAGCTAGTTTAAACGCGATATAAATAATAGTAAAACAATGTGTATTAATGTTAAATCAAGTAATTATTATCCTTTCGTAAGATAATGTCCTATCTGAGTTTATTAATTAATTCTTTCCCTTTTCCTTTAATTTTTTTTAACTTACAAAAAAATTTAAACATTCTGTTTTGTAAATAATTTTACAAAAGCATCCTACATATAAAAATGAGATTTTCGAAATTTTTATAATTTAAAAAAAATTAACGTTTAAATAAAATAAGCAGGGGCATAAATAATACTTGTTCCCGTTGCATGTTCTGTTTCTTATTTTATAGCCTGTGGGACAAAATCCTTGACAACTACCCCAATCCGACCAAGCAGCCCAATTTCCCACCTTAGCATTATCTATAGTGCTCTTGTCGATGCATAAAGATTGATAACAAACCTGACGGGTGGATATATTGATTATATTATATTTAAAAAATTGATAATGCTTATTTAAAAGAAGAGAGGGCCCACTTTAAATTTTTTGAAAAATGATCCCCGCTCTCGCGTATTTCAATATTATTTTTTAATGTAAATACTGAACCTAATCCTACTTTAATCAATTTATATATTGTATTCATAAATTAATGATTATATTTAAAAAAAGAGTATATATCTATTAAATAATTATAATAACCAGAAAATTATTCATATAATTTTTATTTGGTTCTAAGAGTACTAAAATTTTAATTGGAAAAACAAATATGCTTCTCTTCTAAGCCCTGTTTAGTAGTAATGAACAAGCTCTCAACAGTAGTATAAGAGGGGAATTTTATTTTATTTAATATAAATATATATTTAAATTATTATATTGTACCGTTTTATCTCGTAAAATATCCTTTCAAAATTAAGGCGATCATTTTAAGCCTGTAAAACATTTTGATCTTTACGAATATTTAAAATATGTAGTTAATAAGTTTATACTTTACAACAAAGTTTTCTTTGAATCAATCTTATCAAGATACACTTTTATAACAATATATGTGTCTAGGGAATTTTTTAGTTATATCTTTATATATTTATAGATAAATTTAATAGATATGCTTTGATGCAATTTTATTTTAAGTTTTATCATATAAAAATATTTTTAATCCTTTTAAAGCAAGTTTCTTCAAAAAATAACTAAAAAAAATATATGCTGGTAATAACAATCTTAGCTTGGTCTATGACCCCTGCCAAAAATAGAGCGTGAATTACACAGAAGCCCATCCTCGGTATAATTATGCCGGAATCTTTTTAACAAGGCCAACTATTCAGATTAAGTAAGGGTAGCACTAAAATCAACGACGTTATAAGTTAAAACATTGTATAAAAGCTTAAAGTGAAAGAGAAAAGTGAATGAAGAGAAAAAAGAGGTACAATCCCTAGACTTATATAAACTATGAGTTAAAATAAGGATCTAATATAAAAGTTAACTTCCGTTTATGGACATGATATTAAATAAAATATAGAAAGAGAATCCATTTATTAAATACACTACTCTCGGTTTCAATGACATATACATAAATTTAAAGAAAGCTAGTTCAGAAGAAATAAATGTACAAATACTAATAGAACAAGACCTTTTGTATTATAAATTTTTAAAAATATACACGTTTTTTGTGATTAGAATAAAAAAATGTATCTAATATCTTTATTAGATAATTTTTAAGCCATATAAATCTATTTGAACACATTTGAAAGATATCATTTAATAACTTTGCATTACAAATTTTTTTTTTTAATGATACTTTTTAAGATTTAAATAATACTTAACAAGTATAAAATATTTTACGAATTAAAACTATATAAGAATTTAATAAAATACTTTGTCTTGAGTAGATGTAGATAATACAACACCATTAGATCCATTCATGCAATAAGTGCCATCAGGAGGCACGTAATATTGTGAATAATAGTCGGTTTCATTTTTACAATATAAGGAGATGCAACTGGAATTCTAAATTTATAAAAATAATATATAGTTCGATGTCTTGATAATATCCAATTAAGTTAAATATAAAAATAAGAATATACAACAAATAAAATTATAATTTTTGAAGTTATATTATTTTGAAAGGGTAAATTATTTCCATTTAATTATTAATTCAATCTTAAACGAAAAAATCAATTGTTCTAACAAAAAGAACGAATTTATTTACACCGCGGATTAAATAAGATATATGTTAAACCATTGTAAGTAATTTATAAAATAAAATCGAAAAATAAAGTTGTCTTAAATTATTTATTGATCATTTTGTATTTCAAATATTTTCTTTAATAGTCTTGGCAGTAGTGTTGTTTTTTTATAGTAAATAAAGTTGGCAAGGTGGTTATTAATTTGAATAAATAGGCCGATTTATGCCTAAAAATAGGAAATACGTAATGTTAAATCAATTACCTTTTTACCAAATTTATTTTCATTACATAAAAACTCATTCGGGCTAACCCCTAAAATTTTCCGATCATCATAGCCATGATGTATTATGATATTTGTAGATTTGATACTTTGTCGTCGATATGTAATATGTAAGTCGCTTATTATAACATGTCTTTGTATTGATATTATACAAATATATAATAAAATATTATAGGCAAAAAGAATGGTCCATCCGGGGCTTACCAGTGCCTTTGGTAATGGAAGGGGGGGCCCGCAATATATCGAAATCTTGAAAAAACATTAAATTCTATAAAAAGAAAAGAAGATTAATTAACTTTCACTTAGAAATTTCTATATTTTAATATTATTATTAAAACGTAATAATCTGTACACTTTTTAAATAATCCAAAAAATCCCTATTTAAATCTTGATAGTCTTTATTTTATAGAGAACTATTTTAAAAATGAGTAAATAAAGACTAAATGCAATTCTAAAATGCCATTTTTTAATATCTGATCAAAGGGGTAATACTGCCATGTATATTTGCTTTATTTCAATACACAACATAATGAGCCGAAAATTGATTTGCCTCATTTTTGCTTTAAACAACTATTTATTTATCCTTGGGTTTAGAGAATCAAATTCATAAGTTTTTACCCCAGTCAATGAGCACTCAATTATCATCACTTATATTATTAGGTTTGACTCTAACTCTGCACATTTCTAATCCATTATTTAATGAAAAATAAATCCATGTAAAATGCCTAAAAAAGATGTAAGGTCATTTTAGGGAGCTTTTAAAATATGTAATAGTCAAGCAAATATTAGATTTATTCTTAATTCCTATATCTATTCGTATCGGGTATAAAAAAATTTTTCATATAAATTCTCTGAAATAGAAATAAAAAATTTCCAAAATTTTCAAGGAAAAAGGGATTAAACAATTGTAAAATTCTATAATTCTTATCAGAAAAGTGGGAATAATTTGAAAAAAATATAGAAGAGAATACAGAAATTAAATATATTTATTTATACCTCGGGTGTACTAGTATATCCTTCTCCAAAACCCGTAACGCATTGAGCGTCCAAACTAACACTTTGGCCAGGATATTTTTCCATTTTATAATTCTTCCCATCCTTAAAAGTTTCCTCTCTTAGACAATCTGCTTTATTGGTCCTTTAAAATTTGAAGGAAAAACATCGAAAAATAGTGTTGGTTTAAAATCGCAAATTTACACTATCTATCGGGAGACAAATTTAGGAATCGGAACACATTTTAAAATTTCTAACAAATTATATTGTTCGTAACACTTTTACATTGAAACCTAAGAACCTTTTGAACCAAATCAAATCTAAGAACCCCTTTTAAAAATTTTTAGGAATAGGAACTAAGTTTTAAAAAAAAATATTCAGTAAGAATTAAAATTCACTAGCTATTTTTTCTGTATAAAAATTACTATTGATAAAGATTCAGAAAATAGGAAATCAAGTTAATTAAGTATCTTAATGTACGAGTAAAAACAAAAGTCAAGTTTGTACATAATAGAGGTCTGCAATGGGCGGGTTTTTAGCCAAAATGCCTGCCTACTAGTTGTTTGCGCCGCCCACTTATAATTTTTTTTTTAAATTTACCCGCTCGCATACATATTTATCTATAAAGTTTGTTTAACCAGCTCGCACAATGTTTATAAATTATTTTAATGGCTGGTTTAGCTCTTTATTTATTTATTTTATAATTTTAATTAAACATATATATGAAATATTATAAAATAAAACTATTTTTTTAATAAATTGAAGACTCATTTCGATTAAAAAATAACAAAAATTCACCGCTCCACGGTCGCCCATTAATTTAAATTTTTTAACCCACCCACCCCCCGCTCAATGTTGAAAATATTTTAGAAAACCCTACCTTACCCACCCAAATTATGGGCGGACTTGGCGGGGGGGGGACCCTCCCAATGAAGACCTCTAGCACATGAGACTGTGTGCTAAATGTTTTTAAAGAAATCTCAAAATTTGTAAATTTTTGCAAATTAGTAAAATTATGAAACAGTGATTCCTAAATTTTCCATTATTTTTTTTTTACAAAAAAAACCAAAAGAAAAAAAAATATAACCAAAAAATCAAAAAAACAAGAATATAATACATCATAAAAATTACCCAAATAAATAAATTTTAAAATAATTTTAATTAATATTTTTTTTAAAAAAATAAATTTTTGTAAATGACGAAAAATGATTTAGAACATTATTTGATTTAGAACATTATTTGATTTTTACATTAAAAATCGCTTATGTTAATTTTTTCTTCAAAATTTATTTTTATTTTCAGATTTTGGGCACAGCCTAAAAAACAAAATGAACTAGTTATAAGATCATCGTGAGCGATAATAATAAATTTTCAAAAAAATATTATTCATTATTTTAAGGTTGTTATAATTTAAAAAAATTTGCAATAAAATTCATCATTAACCTCAGTGTCTGAGTAATTTGGAAAGCACTACAAGGAGACCAACTATTGGCCTGCTCCGGGGAGGCAGCATAATACATAATTCCAGGATTGTCCGCACATCCGTTTACATCATCATGTGCAGATCCTAGGCTAAACGTAAAGTTTAAAGATTTATTTGTGGACTGATAGACATCATATGATTTTAACACCCGCCCCCCCCCCTTCACAAGAGAATCTCACACAAAAAATGTTATATCTATTACGAATGCTTCCCTCTAACTTGTCTCTGACCGGAGAAGGAAAGGCTAACGGCCTTGTTGACAGCATATATCTTGCTAAGCCAATAAACTGAGCTCACTCTCTAATTTTAAGCAGAAAAAAAGGCTTTGACTAAGTAATTATGCTTCTTAACCCTGATAATTCACTTTTTCATTGTCTTCACACATAATAAATGTATGTTAAGGCATTTATACTTGTGTCCCATTTCATGAACAATGACTGGATAGGTGAAAAATCCAGAATCCATAACGACTACACAGCTTCCAGTAGGATTACAGATATCGCCTGTCGATGATGTGCCTAAGGAAATTAGTCATATTTTATTGTTAAACACAATTTTCATTATATAAATACTTTTTTTGTATATTATTTGATAATTAGTTTAAATAAAGAAAAATATTTACCTAGTGTGCCTCCGGGTGGGGATTTAAATTGTCTATGATAAAAATTAAATTGCATATTAAAAATTTATATAAAAAATAATATGAACAATTACGTGGTTATTAAGAGTGCAACATCAATATCTGGAGCATTGGAGCTTTTGTAAACCGACAGTCTATATCTATTGCCAGAATCATCGTCCGGGATAACTAGACTAACCTTTTTAGAAGTTATTTAATAGATACTAAATACGTTTATTGTATCAAAATTCAATCTGGATAAAATGGCCTTGACAGGATTTAGTGATGTTAAACTGTCCGATTTGGGTCTATTTTTAAAAACTGAAAGTCTCGAAATTTTGTCATAAATGGCAGAAAGGTATGGACCTCCATTTATCAAATCTGTAGGCATACTTTGGATAAAATCTTAATAGGGCAGCTAGAGCCCAAATCGGGAGGGATATATATATTTTGAGATAATCTCTTCTTTATTTATCAAGGCTCTTTAAAATAAATTTTTTAACATGGTTCACAAATTTATGATTTAAAAATGTTTTTATAATTAATGCTTTCCATAGAAACTATTAAGTTGCGGTTAAAGTTTTAATCAATCAGTTAATGTAAATTTAGTTTGTTAAAAATATCTGAAAATTGAATCACGGAAAAAAAGAACCCGGGATAAAATGATACCGGGCAAAAATACCCGAATTTTCAAGAGTATTTAAAAATCTTTTAAGGTGAAGTTTAACCACCAATTTAAGCATTTAAACAAATTTCTAAAATTGGGGTGTTTTTATTTGATCTCTTTTTGCCCGAGAGTATTCTTATCCATTTTCTCATTGTCTGGAGTACTTTTATCTGTGTTTGTCCAGGACATTTCTGTCCATTATTTGTACTATTTTATATATTTGTGAATTACGTAACTCATAAAGATTTTAAAAATATATATGATTCATTATGATAAAAGAAAGAATATTGATATACATTGTAAGGTCGAATATCGCATAGCTTGAAATTGATTTTGGCTCCTAGGCTTGGATCATTGTAAAAATTGTTAATCTAATATAATATATTTAATTAGGGTCATAAAATCTTAAATATGAAGGTGTTTATTAAAATTGACTTCACTCCTGTAAACGGTAAATATAAATAAAAAACACAAAAAGATGGCAAATGATTTAATTTATTTTTATAGTCAAATACTAATACGATTAGAATCAAACAAACAAATGCTTAATTATTTTTTTTACCTGATTGAATAATGTATTTTTTATTATAAGATCAGTGCAATTTTTATTTATTTAGAAGGTTCTAATATCATATTTTTGTTTTTTCCCCCTATATTTAATATAAGGCTCAAGAAAATATCGAATAAACTTATCTTTTTAATAATGGATTTAAAGTAAAAAATAAATAATATTTAACTTGTGAAGCAATCAATGGGTAATATTCCATGGGTGTCTGATGATCTTTAGGAGTTACGTAAATTATAGTCTCCATGGTAAATGTCTGTGTGATTGGAATGTGTCGCTTGTTCTTTCCATTTCTTTTGTTCAAGGACTTGCCTATAAGTTTGAAATGATTTTTTGATTTTATATAAATCGATCAATTTAAAGTAAAAATAGCTGATAGTGAAATTTTTTTTTTTTTTTGCTCCAAAATTAATAAATATATTGTTAATAAAAGCCCCATAAATATTAAATAAATAATTTTTAACCTTCATGGTCAAAGATAAGTTTTTCTTGTTTATTATCCTTAACTTTATGATTTTCTTCCCCCACGTTACAATATTGATTTTTATTTATAAACTCAGAAGGATATTGAGTGATTTTCAGAAGATGGTCGTTAAAGATATTTTTTTTTATGAGCCTTCCACTATCTTTGACAACTGTAAATAGAGAATGTTCTAGGAAAGGTTTGACCTCAACGTGATATTCATTCGTGTTAAACAAGGCGATCTGAACGTTAAATTTTAAATAAAAATTTATACGAAAGGTGAAAGGTTAATCATTATAAATATTATTGATATGAAAGAATTGAAATAGCATTATAACTTTAGGGAAAAGATTAGTTCCTACAAAAAAGAGAATATAAAATATAATTTTTTTATTTAATAGATAAAAGATATTCCACTTTTATAAGGATTTAAATATAATTAAAAATGAATTTATCAAAATAAAACCATCTCCTTTGTATTCTCGTCGTAGGCTACGGTCAAAGGAGCTTTTTCAATCAGAAAATCGGAACTCAACTCTTTAAGGGTATCTTCACTATTTGAAGTTTGGAAGTTGCTCATAGCCTTTTTGATGGTGCGATAATTCTGGTGATTATTGGATTTGTTCCTATGAGGAATAAATAAAACAGCCTCCCCTGTGTATAAAATACTATCTATTCTATGAAAAGTTTCGGCATTCAAAAAATCTGTCTTAAAATTGGAAGAAAGCACTTTTTCCTTGTTTTTGATGAATTTTAAGAGAGTGAACGCATTTAAATGTTGATTTTTATCCTTTGAGGTTGATTTATTACTTTTATGATCTTCATTGGGTCGTATCATAATAGGTCTATGGGTTTGAGTGTCATCTTTATCAAAAACTACAGTATGGCTCTTATTGTCTTTTCTATCTTCTGTCTTGATATCATATATAGGCTGAACAAGATCTTCAGTATCTCCATAAGAACTTATTAAGACTAAGTGATACATTTCTTCATCATTTTTCTTTAATGGTTTGTGATTTTTATTGTTCTTCCTATCGTTTTTTGTATCATCATTATATTTATCTTTATTGAAGGTACCATTATCATATTCTCCACCTTTTTGCAAATAATCCTGATCTAATCTGTTATGATTATCTATGGTTGGAGTTATATATAATGGGCGAACAACTTTTTTCCATACTTTTTGACATCCTGTTTGTTGAAATTGATATTAGTGATTATATTTATAAATATAATAAATTAATTTAGTTAGTGATAAATCTTATCATTTTTATTTACGTTTCATCGCCCTTTTGACAAAAAATATTAAATAATATCAAAACCAGTGTTGTTAAAATAGCACGCTACTATAGCGCCCTACTTTTTTCAGTAGCGGTAGCTTTAGCTGGCTACTTTTTTTAGAAAATAGCGATAGCTGTAGCTTGCTACTTTCAATTTTACATAATAAATACATCTAAAAAATATTTTTTATTAAATCTAAAATTATAATATTTTTATTTAATTTAATTTAATTTTGAAATTTAAATTTATATTTAAAAATATACATTATAAATGTAGTTAGCATTATAAATCGAGTTATTAAAAATGTGTGAGATTGTTGAAGATAGCGAAATTTCTTTGGAAAATGAGAAAAATATAGATTATCCTTTCTATAATATTAATATATAGTATTAATATAAAATTCAAAATTAATATATTATTAATTACCTTGTGTATAATAATTATATTTTTAAAATCTTTATTTACCATAATTTAATGCTATTTTAATATTTTTTTATAAATGAATCTAAATCTCAGATAAATTTAAATTTTGAAAATTAAAAAGGTATGCTTCTTTTTCTATAAATACAATCGCTTTATATATTATAGATTTCCAGATCTGTATGATGATGATGATAATGTAATAGCTGAGTTCATCCTAGTTTCAAGTTAAATTGGTCATACAATAATTTAACTGAATCTAAAGGGCAACTTGATAGGCTGATGGTAACGTTAAAAAATGCCATGCCTAACCACGATACTAATACTATAGCAGATCGAAACCGCGGCCTTCCATAGATGATTCTTTTGAAATAAATAATAATAATAATATTATTGAATCTCTAGATGCTTTTTTTATATCTTAAAAAAAAATACTCATTTAAATATTTTTATGATTTTTTTCATATAAAAAGTGTGTTTATTAAATTTAATACTGCGTTGCGCTCAAGTGCTAGTGCTGAACGATTATTTAGTATGGCAAAGCTTATACTTTCTGATCATCGCTCTAGATTTGGGGATGAGAGTACCGAAATGTTATTATTATTAAAGTGCAATAATAAATAAATTATATATATATATGTGTAACAAATTATAGTCATGTTTTTATACCAATATTTTATTTGTGGAAATAAAGTTACGTAAAAAATATTTTAAAAAAAAATCAAAATAGCTGTATTTTAAAAGTAGCTAATAGCGCGCTACTCATTTGAAAACGATAGCGGTAGCGGTAGTGCGCTATTTTTTTTATAAAATAGCGGTAGCGATAGCGCGCTACTTTTAAAAGTAACGTTTAACAACACTGATCAAAACCCATATTTCATTTTAATTATCTGATAATATAATATCATATTTCAAAATTTAGAAAATAATTTATCATATAAATTTGCTACATTATCGATTATTAAAATATAATAAAAATTTTGAACAGATAATATAATAGATAGAATTATTCAAATAAGAGAAATAATTGCACAGAAATAAATATTATGAAAAGAAAAATATTTAAAATATAACTTACCATAAAATTCCAGTAAAGTTACCCCAAAGACCATTAGATATTTTAAGTTTAAGAACATTGTTTTTAAAATATATTTGTAATATTAAGTTTGGAAAAAAAAATTGTTTTAGAAAATGCTGACTTTCACTTCAATTGATTGATTTTATATAGTAATGGAAATGGTGTCAAATATCTATTTAAAATTTAAAAATATCTATGCTTATATTTATAAAAAATATTTAAAGAATCATTTTGTTTAAAATATTATAACTATTTAAAATCATCCAGCAAAATTTGGTCATCATTGTTTATAAATAGGAGCATATAA
Organism: Gordionus sp. m RMFG-2023; assembly: GCF_954871325.1. Classification (NCBI taxonomy): domain Eukaryota; kingdom Metazoa; phylum Nematomorpha; class Gordioida; order Chordodea; family Parachordodidae; genus Gordionus; species Gordionus sp. m RMFG-2023. The sequence continues at coordinate 10,688,480 of NC_088779.1, forward strand.
TTATATTTTAATAATATAAATTTATTCTTATTCTTATTCTTAGTTTTAATTATAAATTTTATAAATAGAAATTTTGATTGTATATTAGTTCAGGTGTAAAATGCGAAATATAGTGATGGAAAAAAATATTTAAAATTTTTATATATTAAATTTATATTTTATTTTATAAATATTAATAACTGTTTTGTTAACTTTAAATAGCCTATCTAAATTAAAGAAATTTAAATATACATATACATATTTTTTTTGGATATTATTATAATTAAATTATAATAAAGTATCAAAGTTGCTATAAAAATATATCCAAATAAATTAAAATAGCTATTGTAAAAAATATCAAATTTAAATTTACCTCCTCTTTACCTCATTTTTATCTCTAAAAATAAAACCAGTTTTTTCTTTCTATTTTCATTTTCAGCTGGATAAAAAAATAAAATAACTTTCTTAAATTAATTATAAGTGACATTATAGTTCTCTGAAAAGGTCCAAGAGACATGTTTAGACGAGCCCGTTACCAAAAATTTTTGGGAGAGCAGGAAGAGCACGAAGTGGTGAATTTTCTGAATATTTATATTTTATATAATTAATAATAATTCTAGTTTAATATCAATTTTAGAATATGAAAATGAATTAAGGCTCATAATAAATTTAAATAAAGAAAAATTGCTTTAAATGACTAATTTAGGTAATATTCCTTAATTTTTTAATTAAAATGTAATTTAAATTTCATATATCGTTGACCCAGAATCAGAGACATGCAGAGATATCATTGTACGGCCCGGGATTTTTTTTTTCAAAAATTTTTTTCGGCCCGGCCCGGCTTTTTAATTTTCTGGCCTGGCCGGGATTTTTAAAAAATATATTATAATTATTTTTGAATAATGGCGATTTCAAATATTTGGTTTCCGGACATATTTTTTTAAAAAAAATTTCAGGCCCGACCCGGTATGTTTAAAAAAAATTAAAATAAGCCTCGGCCAGGTCGTTGATCTACATATTAATTCTAATTGCAATATCCAATCAGAAAAATTTTTATATCATGCTATTTTGAAATAATTTAAAATTATATTTAAAATCATTTATACATGCATCTAATGGATGATATAATACAAATTAAAAAATTTTGCCAATATTAAAATTTAATTACCATTATTATTCAATGAAGTTATTGTTTTAATTATCACCAATATTTTAAATGTCTTGTTATGCCATTATAAATTTAGAAATTTTAAATTAATGATTAATTCGTATATTAGAAGAAAGTCATTTTTGACAAAAAGTAGATTCTCAGGTTATGAATAGCTAAAAATGAACCTATAGTCAATTTTAGCACAATTGAGAAAAGGGTTCGGTTCTATATCCATGATGAGTAAAATTATTAATAGCCAAATAAATATTATTAAACCTTAAATTGTAAAATTTTATTAAATGTTTTTTGTCGATGGATGCGGTAACATCCTATACAAAGTATAAACTAAACATATATTAAACCCCCCCCCCCCCATAAGGTAAATTCCAGAGGGACATGTATAATGACTTAGGCAATAAGGTAAATAAAATAAAGGAGGTAAATATTAGGTATAGTGGAGTGAAAGAAATTAAAGTAAATTAAGATGAAGGAGAAAAGAAGAATTTTGGTGTGGTATTTTTTGCATAGTTGGGGTTAGGGGGGGGGCAAAAAGGAAAGAGGAGTCATAAGATAGGATTTAATATTTATAGAGAAATGAAGTTGATGTAAAAGGAAAGTATACGAGATAACAATGGGCAAAAGTCAAGAATAGGCATGCCTGAATAGACCGGAGATAAAAGTAAAGCGTATTGAATTTCAAAAAAAGGTAGTTATGAATTTCCAAAGTTAAAAAAAGTTTTAAATTCCAAAAGCAAAATATTTATTTTTTTAATTTTCTTCAAAAAATATGAAAAATTAAAATATTGATCATAAACAAAATTGCATTCTTATTTTATAAGCCTTATTTCTGAATAATGATTAAATTTATTATTTTAAAATGCATTAATTTATGTAAAAATTAAGGGTCATTTTTTTTTACTCATTAAGAATTAGAAACTTTGAATGATGGCATATCAACAAATTTCAAAATCAACATGATTTATCTAAATTTTAATACCTTATTAACTGAGCAGTATTTGTAAAAATAATATGAATTTAATAAAAAATAAATGCCTCAATTTTGCAAAAACACGTTTTTTTAAAAAATTAAAAACTCGTATTATAACTTATTATTAATAAAAATTTGCCAAAACAACTGGGACAACAAGACCTAAACTTCTAAGAAATGGTTCAAATGCTTAAAATTTACTAAATAATTTCAATGTTTGTGAACTAAAACGTCAGCCCACATGGTCGTAATGGGAGGGGGGATGGTAGATTTTCTAACAAATCCATTTATCGTTTTTAAAAAATTAAATGCTATTATAATATTACTACAATGAAATCGCTTAAATTTTTCCTGCGAAATGAATAGAGAGGGGGGGGGGGGAGTATATTTTGAATACGATTATCGAAAAGATTATTGTTTCTGGGAAAATGTGCTAATAAAATCATGTGTTATACTTTATAATTTAAAATAAAAGTCTTGAAAAATTTCTAATACATTTGCTTTTCTTATAAAAATGAAAGTAATTTTCAATACCGTTTTTTAAATATATTTTTATAATACCTCTATACTTCTAATGCTTCTTACTTTCATATAAACTGGAAGAAGTTTAATAACTTAGAAAATGTACCATCCATATTGTCATTCAAAGGACCATAAGAGATAAAATTATAGAATCATTTTTTGTCTTTTTTTTTAACTGAAGGGTAGGACATAGAATAAATACATTTTATATTTTGTAAAGTATTTACATGTATACAAAAATAAATAAAGATCTCAGGAGTATCTATATTGGACTAGGTACTACGACGAAATTGAATATTATATGCAATAATAGTAGATGCTACCGCCTGTTATAATATTCAAATTTTATAATTTGATATTTTTATATATAACCTCAACATTTTCATATTTTAGATGTTATTTGTTAAAATACACCTGCTTAGGTTGGAAATATGTTTAAATAATATCATCTACTCTTTCCAAATTATGTTGAATAGATTCATAAAATGGTCGTCCCTAAAAATCACTGAATATGAAATATGCAAGAAAGCCCTGTTTTTTTTAAATAACAATTTTTATTACCATTTAAAAATGAACCTTATAAAAAAAACAACTGTCAAATAAAATCTTATCATTGGGGTTTTCAGAATAGTTTCTAATTGTATAATACTGAAATATCAATGTTTAATAATTGCATGAGATTCGATTTATATTCAATCTTTGAAAGGTTGATTTCCTTGGCTAAGTTATCCAAATGCAATAAAATAAACAAAATTTTTATGCAGAATAAGTAATAAATATATTATAAAAATATCTTAATTAATTTTTAATGATATTTTTTTCCCTTCTTTTTATTTTTTTAAAATAAAGTAAAATATAAAAATTCAAAAACCAAAAAGTGATCATTACAATTTCTTTTTTCTCTAATAATAATAATAATCATCATCATCATCAATCAGCTCTTTCAAAATTAATACATCTTAAAGAAATTATTTTATCAAAAACGAGCACATAAAAAAAAATATGTAAAAAAGTTGTAAATACAATATATAGTGTAGATAGTAATATATTTATATAATATTACAATAATTAAAAAATATATATTATGGGACGTCCAAACTCAAATATATAAAAAAAATCCATTTTTTTGGCTGTCCAAACTTGAATATTTTGGTGATTAATTTCTTAAAAAGGTTATAAAATTTAGTTTAGAATTTATAGAAAAATTGAATTTGAACGTATTTACTCTTTAATATTTGTTAAATATTTAAGTAAAATAATTGAGGGAGTTCAAAAGATGTCTGATTGCCAAAATTCATGCAATCTCTACACCTATATTGATCTTGGTAAAAGAGACATTGTTTGCAAAATATTCTATTGGTCTGGTAAAATCCTACATTTGTCAAATCTAAGAACCACGACGAGTCATTACCTATAAAATTATACAATCATATTATATTCTATATAGAGTAAGTATAAAATTACTATCTAAATTGATAAAGAAGATTTGGGTACACAAATCATGCATATTAATACCGTCTGAAAATTTGGGTATGAAATCAAATTGATATAAAACATTGTCGACATAGTTAAATCTTGTCAAATCCGCCTTAATTATGATAAAACATTTTTTTAAAGTATATTATATTATGTGCCTTATATATTTTTATTTGTTTAAATACTATAGCATGGTGTCTAGATTCATGTGGAAATAGAGAATTTCTAGAGGAAAGCTGAAAAGTTCCATTGATACCATTAATTGGTTGTAGTTTCAGTCTATTATTGCATCCATCTCCACTAAACTCGATAAAGCATTTGCTTAAAACTAACATTCTCTCTAAAAAAATTTATTTATTTTTAAATAAAATTTTAGAAATTAGTGTAAGGCCCCGGTAAATAATTTGTTGATAATAACATTTTGCATTATTCGATAGTGAAAAACATATTTTAATTATTATAAAGTGAATAATAAATATTTTTTTTTCCTGAACCAGAATCCTCGAAAGGATAAACCCAGAAGTTGAAACCGGAAACTGTATTTCTTTCTTAAATCTAAAAAAACCAGAAAAGACTATTTTAAAATTTACAAGAATCGGAGTCGATTTTGCAAAAGCGTAACTAATTTATATAGAATATCTGGTATAAAGTACTATTCATTTTTTGCAGGAATTTCTAATATAAATTTTTAGAATTTTTTTTCATTGATAATTAGCAGATGGGATTAGAACCTAAACCCTTCTAGGCCGATCAAATATAAGAAACCAGATGATTTAGAACTTAACAAATTTTATAGGAACCGACCAAAACCACTTTCTAATATTTAGAACTCAAATTCATAGTTCTATTTATATATTTTTTTAGCAATTATCATCTTCAATCTTTGTTCCCATTTATTTCAATTTATTCATTTCTTTCTTTGTAAATTTAAATTTTTTAGGTTCCATTTAATCTTCCTTGTTATGATATTTTTTTTATAAAATGGAAATTATAAAGAACTTTGGTTTTTATAATTTAAGACTTGCTGGAAATAAATTATAAAAGGAAGAAATAAATATAAATAATTTATATTTTTTACAAAAAAAATTAGAAACTTTATTATATTATTTAAGTTTTCAAATTAAATAAAGAATTCCAAATTAAATCCTTTGAACAAAAAATCTATGCAAAACATAATAAAGTAAGCCCGAAAAAATGAATATTATTACCATGTTTTATACCGAGATGGGACATTAGTTAAGAAATAGCTGAACCTTTCAAAAAACAAATACCCTGAAGGGACATAAGGATTATAATGATATTAAATTAATACCATTGAATTGATAATAGTTACTTTTATAATACAATGCAGTTTCCTTTGCTCCAAATGTCTATGCACAATAAGACTTTGACATAAGAAATTTATGTCTTCTCAAAAGGGGGTGGATTTGGAATATAATTTATCTTGATTGTATTATTGAATCAAAAGCCTATCAGTCACAGTGATAGGGAATGCCAAATTTTAATCAATCTTGCATAACCATAAATTAAAAAAGTAAGCTTAAATATCCGAAGTATTTCTCGTGCCAAAATGTTTTTATCAATCTTCCATAATTATAAATTAAAAAAGGTAGCTTAACATCCGAAATATTACTCATATCAAAATTTTACAAAAATATGAATTATCTAAACGTTGTTTATTCCCAATACTATTTAAATGATTATTTATTTACCAATAAGATTATCAAAAATAAAAACATAATTAAAATAAAAAGAACAGCTTAACAATCATGCATTGAAATTGAAATCATTAGTAAATAAAGTTGATATAATTAAAATCTAACTAAAGGCAGAAATGGGCATTACTAAATAAAAATGTCAAGATTTTTAAGTAGATCTCTCCTCATCCATAAAAGTTTTTTTAATAATCACTTTTTTTTAAATTTTCTTTAACATGTATAATAATATCTTTGTATAATCAGTTTTAAGTTGCATATTTTTATAATTTAATATCAATTGCGTAGACGGGGGAGAGGGGTTAATAATATAATTTAAAATAAATATTAAAATATCTATTAAATAAACTGAAAAGAATAAGCAACATCTTTATTAATTATAGAAATCATAAGATTTTTTTAATCGGGGAAATGATTTAATGTATTTGGACGTATAATTGATTTAATTGGATATTTAAACTTAAGACGACAGAGTACCATAGTTTTTGTTTTAATTATAATTGGCTTTTATTTATTGAATAGAAAAACTAATTGATGAATTAGTAGGTATTACTCATGCCTTTCATATTGTTTATTACTTTAATGGTTTTCAAAGACCTGCGCTGACCCAAAACTCGGCCCATTTACATAACCCCATATTTTTTTTATAAATATACCCAGGGCGAGCCGGGTATTTTTTCAAAATACATTTTTTTTTTCCATCCTTAAAAAATATTTCTATAAAAATATTATTTAAATTAATTATTAAACTGATCATTATTTAAATTAATTATTTTTTAAACTAATCATTATTTAAGGTGATATTCAATCAAATTAAAAAAGATACAATCAATATTTAAAATATAATACACTTTTTAAAGGGAAAATATATTAGTATCACTTTATTTCTCCTTTTCTCTTTTCTAAATTCAGGTAGTTAAGTATGCAGTCAGGGGGATGGCCCAAATAATTGATACTTATATAAAATACTTAATTAAATTACAAGAGGAACAGGAAATAATGGAATTACGATCCACCAGTCAGAAAGTAGGTATATTTTAATTTTTTTTTAAAAGCCATAGAAAAAATAATTTATTTTTTAAAGAAATTCCGGTTAAAAATTTTTTTTAAGAAAAATTTGGGTCACGTCGATCTCCATCTACCAAACGGGTTGACACAAAAAAGTATGAAATAGCACTAATTATTGACATTATCAGAGATAATATTTCGATATCTTTGGATGACTTTACAAAGTCGAGATATCATAGTTTTTATTTGCTTCGTAATTCGGTTATACTTTTTATGTGGCTGGCGAAATTTAATTAAACAATTAAAAAGTATGTAAACTAGATAGTTATAACTTTTATATTCTCTCTTATGGCATGACGCTAATTTTGGATTTATTATCAATTATTCTTTTTCCATTTAAATAACCTACCAAATATAATAAAACAATAAAATGTTCTAATAATAAAGCCTTACATAATGGTTTAGTTTTCGGATTTTTCCTATACTCATTTTAAAATTGAATATACTAGAAGATTTTTTTTACCCTAATATAGCTTTTATTAATATGTATTGCATATATAGACAAAAAATCTTTTGAATTAATTAATTTTTGAAAATTTTATTTAAGATATATAATTTTGATGTAAAATTCAAAAGAGTTTTACATGACAGAATTAAAATTTTACTGCCAGATCGTTTTCTGTTAACTCCACTGAAAATACTAAGAAATAAATCATTTGTTTGTTCAGGTAGTCTAAGACACCTACGGATCATTTGAACCCCCACTGGAATTATTCAAAACAATTGGGCAAAGGATAAGTTTAATTATAGATGATCCAAAAGAATGTTTTTACCTGAATTACAATCAAAATTTGCCGATCCAACTGTATCTATACATGGGTAATTAATCCCTGCCGACCTAACCTAAATTTTTAAAGTTTTCCTTCCTTTTTAAGTATATTTTTTCATCTGCTTTTTTTGAATATATATATTTTTTTTATATAGATATGATATGTTAATATTAATAATCAAAATTTTATCTCATTGAAATCTTTTTTAATATTGAATTTGGAAATAAAATCTATTAGAAGAGTTATATAATCATTTTTATATAAATTAAATTTTATAGAAAGTTTTCACACTCTTTTATAATTTAAAATTTTATGAATATTTATTATGTCTGGGTATTTTTTTAAATCATGTTAGTAAATTTAGAGCTAGCGGGGCTTGCTAAGCTACACACGTCAATCCATTAGAAGGAATTTATTTTGTAATTATTACATTATTAAGATTTGGTGTGAAAATACTAATCCAGTAAAATTACAAATTGTTATACATTTCTATACTTATGATTTTAATAAATAAAATGCATTCCAATATATTATAACTTAAAAAACCAATAGAATTGTTTGCCTAACCTTGCTATTGCGGCTTTTTGGGAAAAATTTCCACTTTTACAAAAAATAAAATTTCAAAAAATGATTATATTTTTAAATTTTTTTATAAGGCACCTTTGGAGACTATAGTTATGTACATAGATTCATATATTGATCTTTATAATATCTAAAAAAATACAGGACTTAGCCGATTTTTTAAAAAGTGGTCCGACTAGGCTCAGTCTTCCTATTAGTATCAGGCACTAAATATTAGCGCAGGTTTCCATTCTAGCATAATACCAGTTTTTTTTCTTTCTACTGTCTACCAAACGGATTAAATTAATTTACAATTGAGAACAATGATAAAATTTCCGAATAGTGCTTTCAGTTCAGTCGCTAAGGTTGGCCAACTTTTTATTTAATAATTTTTATTTTAGTTGGCTATAATTGTTAAAATCAGACACTAATAACGGATAAAACATTGACATATTTTAGAATTAGTACTTCCAAATGTTCATATAACTTTAATGGAGATGATATAAAGATAATCACTGAAAAATAAAATATATAATCTTGGCTAGGCCACCATTAATACTGTTCATTTTATTTTATATTTATAGAGTGTATTTAAAATATTCTACAAATTATAAAGTATACTATACTGAAAATGACATTTGTAACATCCAAATTACACCAATCCTTGTCACAATGACTAATACTATTGGTACAATTTTCATTCACATTAGACCATATATTTTGATTCCAGGATAAGTGGCATCTAAGTTTATATTTAAGCGCATTTTAATTGTTTGAAGGCTTGGAATTATTTTTAGCCAATTTTATTAATCGTTTGTAAAATCTGATATTTCTCTCAGCGCACTTTATTAAAGAAATCAAAAACTCATTTTAATTTTACTCTTTTGAAGGCTATCTATGTCTTCTTAGCTTAATTTTATACTTTTAAAAATAAAACCATATGTTTCAAAACTATTTTTTTAAAAAAAAATATGCTAATGATTGACTCTAGAATTACAAAAATGATATTATAAAAAAAAATTTAATATAGGAAAAAGTATAATAAGATTTATACCCAAATTTAAATACACGCGTATAATTATGAATCGTATTGATGCATGGTGTCGTACTGATGCATAATGTCATGTTAGCGCACGATTCATTGGTAGAACATGAGCTAGTACCATTTTCACAATCCGAACAAAAACAATTTTCTAATATTGGTATTTAAATAATATTATTAAAGTTTCCTTATAGTGAGCGCTTGTTTATAATTTATCCTTATTCTTTAATAAAACATCTTGATACTCTGCAACCGTTGTCGTCGAAATTAATCTATCCTTAATAAAATATTCAATATTAAAGAAACTTTTCAATAGAACAATAAATAAACATTTTTATAGACGTGGTGGATGGGGACATCCCCTCTTCGTGATTGGCCAGCTCCCGTAAATATCATTTTAAAAGTTAATATAATCCCCCCTTTGATATAAAAACGTGATCTCGGTCTATATCATTAGCAAAGAGGTTAGGTCAGTTTCTCCATTGACGACATGTAAACGTGTCCTTAATTAATTTCTTCGTCATAATTATTCACAAGTTATTCTCATTAGGTTTATTAAAAAGCTCAATCCGGGTTAATTTTTAAAAACGGCTCGATTAATATTATAATCAAAATAATATTATGTAACCCTGGAGATTTTGCATATAGATGGCTGAAAGGTTAAAACATCTATTTTCCAGATCTTTTACATAATATTGTTTTGGCGAAAACTTTAATCGGGTCATCTTTAAAAATCCACTTGAAATCGGGCTTTTAACAATACTATTATTAGGGCATTAGTTGTTCACCAGCGGCTAGTTGAACATTAACTTCCAAATATATAACTGTCATCCATACTGAGCTCAGGAAGTCTAGCTTTAATTTTTCATGTCGAACATCATCGTTCAAATAAGTATATTGTCATTCATAGGTTCATAAAATCTCGCTTTATTTATCCATGTCATCAGATATTCTCTGACCATACAATTTCCTGGATCACTTTATTCTGGTAAAATTATTAATTTATTTTAAACGAATTGACCAGATTTATTTTTTAGATATATCCAAATGTATACATATTAGTTTATCATTTACATATCCATATTTACGCTTCCCAATCAAACATATTGGGAGAATTTGTCTTTTCATTGTAATACCCCGGATAATTTAATCTAGGTTTAAAGTCAATATTTGAATTATATTTTTACATTTTAAGTTTTTTTACTGGTTATTAGTCAAATCATTAATATCATCCTGACCAGTCGCCTGAGATAGCCATATAAAATTCTTTAACAGAAAATATATAAATCAGATATCGTTATAAATTGATATACTATTTTACACCAAATGTTTAGTACATGATAATTGAAATATAGATTTATATATTATTTTTCAATAAATTTTAATGTATACATAAGGTATAAAATAATTAAACCTAAACTCCAGTAAAATGTATGGGGAAAACCCCTTCATAGTGTCTGCCCCCTTAGCAAATTTTTTTAATAATATATATATAGTGCTGTGCAGATTTAATTCAAAACATTTCCATATTTATTAATTTATTTGAAAATATAATTATTTGACTTGTAAAAAGTTGTTAAATAACATATTTATATATTCTTATCAATTTTTACAAGTTAAATATTTTTATTTACAAACGAATTAAAAAATATGGAAATGTTTTAAATTAAATCTGCATAACACTGTAAATGAGTATATCAGAATACATTTTAATGTTATCATTTTAATTATAGCTTCTCCATACAATTAAGGTCGTAATCAATTAATACTTAATAGCAAAAAATTATAATTAGACAACCTCCCCCTTTTTTATATTGATAAATTACTTTCTCAGCATATAATAAAACAATAAATAAATTAAAACTTCAGTGAAAAGTAAAAAATATATATCATAATGATATAGTTTTAATTATAAAATTTTAAATATATATATATACTTGTGAGTTGAGATCCATAACCAGTTTGTAATATATCTTTTTTTATAAAAGATAAAAGAATAATTTTCTTAGAATCTTAATAAATATATGGTCATAATAAAAGATAAAAATAAGGCAGAGTTGGGTATTTTACCGGGCTCGGTTACACAGGCCGAGCCTTTTTTTAATTTTTAAATATACCCGGGCCGGTCATAAATCTATTTATAAAACCGAATATTTTAAATTGATTGTATCATTATCTATAAAATTAAATAATAAATAAAATATATTTAAAAGATCCGGGCTAGGCATGAAAATATAAAACCCGGACCAAGCCGGGTAATAAATTTTTTTAAAAAAAATTTGAGCTGAAATTATTTTTTAATGCAGATGGTAATCTGCAGGAATAATTATATATAATATATTTAATCAAAAATATTAAAAAATTTGGATTTGACTTCAAATTAACTTTCCGTCAACTTATTTGAAAGGCTTACCAATCCTGCAATAAGTTATCTACTAAAAAAATATACTTATCTCTAAATATATGAAAAAATTTAACATTTAAAAAAATCATTAAAAACAAAAACCATTTAGATTAAATCACTGAATCATAATAATGTATCATGTATTAATTTTTACCCATAATGACTAGGAATATTGTTGGCACTAATTTGTTCATTTTATCTTAAAATAGGGAAATAATTTTAGTATAATCAAAAAATATTTTCTGAATTAACAAATCTATGAAGAAATTAGCAATATAATATATTGTATATATGTTCTATGAGTTTTGAGAATAATTTTAGGCTTGAAATTATATTTTACATTAGTTTTATTTACAAGTTTAAAATATAAACCTTCTGATTAAAATTTTAAATAATAATAATATACCCTTTTAAATTTTTAGTTCTATTTCATTTATTATTTTCACCTTTTCTATTAAAATATCTCTAGCTCAGCAAAATTTGATATGAATATCCTATTAAAATAACTGAATTTGTTATTAAATGTACTCGTTAGGAATTATTATACATTAATTTTCGTTTATTAATTAAGAATCTTATATTTTCTAATTATTATTATTTTTATTGAGTTTTTAAGGTTTTCAAAATAAATTGTTTTTTTTTATGAGTAATGATAACGCCAAACGTTACTTTAAATATTTTCCTAAAAAATATGGGAAACTATATTTTATTTTAATATATATTTTTTAAATTTTAAAAACTATTTAACCAGGATTCAGATCAACTATCAAAGTTCTTCATTTTTAATTATTTATTATATTTTGTTATTAAATTTTATTCAGTCCATATTGATAATCTAACTAATATCTATATAGGTATGTTAATATATATTCTGTAGTATTCTAATTTATTTTATAATAAATAGATGTCACTAGTACCTATTTCTCAGATAAAGATGACACTGCCCTGGCAACATTTCTTGCATAAACAAAAGATCATTCTTTAAATATTTTTTAATAAATCATTTTTTATCATTAAATATAATAAAATATTCTCATCTTCTGTGCCAGTTGAACATGTTTTTTACTCCGTGAAAACTTTGTTGAGCATTAAACGCTCATGTTTATCTGATAAAGTTTTGAAAATCAAATGTTGTTAATAAATAATTTTATTACAAAAAGGACATAAACTGTGTCCTGGTTTGACTTAATTTGGATACATAATTGTTTTTTGGTGTAGGCTAAAAAGTTTAAAACTAGACACCCTTTTTGATTTGTTTTAAGTACGAACAAGCTCGTCTTCTTTAAGTATACTTAAAAGGTATCGAAATGTCAATTTTTTTATTTTAGATCTTATAGTATTAGTTCAAAACTAAGATAAGAAGAATATTTATTAGATTAAGGGGAAGAAATGTTACTTTATAATTGTAATAATTATTTATTATTATAATTTGAATTTCCTATAATGGATTAAAATTATATATTGCCTTTTACCCTTACAATATCATTCGATTTTACTAAAAATTGTTATATATAATGTAAAAATTAATAAAAGAGAAAGGGAACACAACACTTAAAAAAGATTTAATTAATTTAATATAAAAAAATGTAATTAAAATTTTTAAAATATATTTAAGATCTTATTAAACAATTTAAACCATCTTAATTTCCCATTTGAAATTACTAATCTACCTATAACGAAACCTCGTTCCAATTTTATTTATACCCAGCATTCACAACACCGTCATTATCCTCTTAAAAAATCCATTGATAATTTAATAGTGTATTTGATACATTCCTAATAAATTATCAATCATTTTTTTATGCTCCTAGGATTGAAAAATGTTACAAAATTAATTTTATCACCTACACTTTTTGTATCAAAATTATATTTGGTTATAAAATTCCTTAATTCTATCAGTTTCTCAGGTCACCTAAGATTTTGAAACTTAATATGGATTAATATCTTTTCCTTGAGATATTATATATTTTACTATTTCCGCATTGCTTTAAGGTATCCATCCATTTTATAATTATTAAATTATTAAATTATCAAAATATTTGTTTAATATTAGTAAAAAAGTATATATTAATTTTTTCACTATGACTTAAATTTATCAACAATCTTATTCTCTATATTTTAGTATGCAAAATATATAACCAATTTGCAGATTTTTGATATAGTTTATTTATTTCAATAATTTAAGTATAATATCACTACCTACCCATGAGTAGTTTTATATAAGGGTCATTTCTCATCCCATCAAAATGACCAATTTATAAGATTAAATTTATTATATATTATTTAAAGAATTCTGGAATTTTATTGTATTTAGTAGTAAAAATATTATTATAAATTTTATTTATTTTCCTTAAAAGTTTTTTAAATGGTTCGCCCAAGAGTTAACTGGTTGCTTTTTTCTTATAGTATTCTCTTAAATGAATCAGTCTGTAATATAGATAAGTGAAAAATCAAACATAAAGTGACCAGGGAGCTAATTTGGAAAAACATTATAAAAGGCATTATTCTGAAGAACTTAAATCCCTAACTATAAAGAAATAAAAGCTTTCCAAATCTATTTAGCCATCAATATCAATATCCATTTATAATATTTCTATTTAGCAGTCATTAAATTTAATTGGAGTTAAATGGGATAGAGACACATCAATAAATTCTTGTACAGTTATGATTTTTATATTTTCATATAATATTCATAGATACTTATAATAAATATTTTAACTTAAGTGATGGCAAAAATTTTAATAAATAATAATGATAATTAAATATAATATGGTGCTGCCTCAATAAAAATAATTTTTTTATTTATAACCGCAATGAATCCTTACAAACTTTTACAATCAACTGAACCGAACTTTCATAAATTTTTTCTTAAGAACCGTAACCGAACCTTAACCATTATGAATCTTTATATATAACCGAACTGAACCGTTATAAATAAAGGTTCGGGTTCGTGTCGGCAAACTATTAGTTTCAAATAGATAGGCGGGTCAAAATAAGTTTCTATGCACCCCATACTATGAAGGAAAATATATTCCTGGATGTTATACAATCCTAAAATAACAGATTTGTAAAATCCCTCCCCCCCCCTCCCCTTTAATTTCATGTTAAAAACAAAAAGATTTGCCTTTACTCAATTTAAGATATATAAATTCTGACCAGAAAATTTCTTCAAAGTCAATGAAATCATTCAATTAATATATTTTTTAAATATGATATTTTATCTAATATATTTTAAATAATGTTGTTAAAAAGTAATTTAAAAATTTAAGAGAATATTCATAATAAATTTTGTTGAGCTGGACAAGGTATTATAATAGAAAAGGTGAAAATAATAAATTAAGAAATAGAACTTAAATTTAAAAAATGTATTTATTTTAAAATTTGAATTGGAAGGTTATTTTCATTGTATGAAATTAATATAAAATATAATTTCATGGCTATAACCCGAACTTTTAATATAGTATAATACAAATATATTGCATTACTGAGTCTTCATAGTTTTGTTTAAAATTTAAAATATAAATATTGATAATAAAATAATTTATATTTTATCCTTATTTTAAAATAATTTATATTTTATCCTTATTTTAAAATAATTTATATTTTATCCTTATTATAAAATAATTAAAATGAACAAATCAAAGCTAATAATATTCCTTATTATGGGTAAAATTATATATATAATACATTATTTACTGACTTAACTTAATGGTTTTTTTTAAATATACTTTATAAGATTTACAGATAATATGTTTTTTTACTAGATACTATAGGGTTGACAAACCGGTGAAATAAATTGACTGAAATTATACTTGCCCGGTCAAATACTCCAAAATGTTATTTTTAATTTTTTTGATTAAATATATCATATAATTATTATTAAATGAACCTGTTTATTAATTTAATTGCACAAGACCATTTTCAGCCCCAACGTTTTGCAAAATAATAAATATACAGCTTATGGATGTATCCGTCTAAACGACGCATTTTTGATGAATGCGATTTTGCGTTTTTTATATATCAAACTAGTTTGACATATTTTAACGATTATAGCGTCTTATACGATTGAAATGAAAAAGTTCTTTTTTTAATATTATATTATATAATGATTTAACCAGGTGAAGCTAATTCTTAGATGAATTTTATAGTCTAAAATCAATTTTATTTTGATGTTGTATCCTATCTTGTTGAGTTTACTAAACATCTTTTTATCTATAATTTTGAATCAAAGGATTTTTTAATTAATTAATCATTATTATTTGATATAATAAATATATTAATTTATATTTCTGTTATTAAGATAATAAAGGTATTCAATGAATTTATGGAAATTGATTATAGAATTATTAGATAACTATCCATGATCATTTTTATAGAAATAAATATTTAAGCAGATCTGATATTAAATTTAATATATCTTAGAACAATAGAAACGCTAATATTCCATATATGTTGTTATTGAATTTTTACAATTTGCATAAATTTTTATAGAAATTTTATACAATTTGCATATATTTATTGAAATATCATAATAATTACATATTTACAAATAAAAACCTTGAATTAGAACGAGATTTAATATAATTTTAATTCTTTATAAGTTATAGCAGCATCAATAGATTTTCTATTCTTATCCCTTATTTTTTCATAAATGCATCTCTTAATTCAATATTGTACAACATGTGTTATATTTTTAAGATATTCATTTCCTACCTTACATTATTTTATGCCATTATATTTATTAAAATTTTATAATAAAAATATATAAACTATCTGGTCTAATATTTAATAAAAGTAATCATCTAAGCTAAGAATTAAGTCTTAACTTTCTCTTAGATAAGTTAACCCTCTAAATATTCAGTTTGTTTATTCATGTATGCATTTTATATTCTTTTAAAATTTTTACTTTATATGCTTATATAAGTAAATAATAATAGCTTTAAAGTAAAATTGATCCCTTACTAAGGTTATAGTGCTTTTTGAAAATATTTTGTAAATGTAAAAAATCACCTGTATAATGAAAGTCATTTGTTGCTTGGATTTAAAAAATTTTCAAAAAAGTGCCTTTGAAAATGTTTGAAAAAACGTTGTTTGGAAATGACCTAATATAATATAATATCAAAAATTTTGATTAATTTGTATCTTGGATTTTTAGATGTGATTTATCTGAAAATATGTTTTTTTTTAAAAAATTAAAATATATAAGTAAGATTTTATTTCTTGGAAATATATTTATGAAGATTGCAAATATCATAAATCCCATTTTACTATTGTTTCAGGGAGCAATATCCTTAATATAAGCAATATAAATTTTATGGTAATGACACCGGTTTTTCTTTTTTATTAGTTTTAAAATATCTAGAAAAATCGACATGTGGCAGATTATATTTCTTAGTAATTTAAAAATATAATCAAAGAAATAAATTCTACAAAATTTTATTCTTTACTATGGATAATGCAGCTAATCTGCTTGGAGAATTTTAAAATCCTAATCGGCCTTTAACCATATTCTGTGATATAGATGTACTGCACACATATTACAATTATTACTTTCAGAATCTTGAACGAGTTGTTAATTAACAAGGGTAAATTAAAATTTAAAAAAAATGAATATAATACCGAGGGCAGTTTTTCTGCTATAAAAATTGCATGCCATATCATATACTATAATTAGTTGGACGCGGCGGTCTTAATTTGCATAAGAGCTTTAAAAGCGTTCATCGTTGAAATAACTGTTTGTTATATATGCCCAAAAGAAATAAGTTATAATATAGACGAAGAAAATTTAGGAAAAAAAATTTAACGTTTTTAAATATATTTAAACCGTTAGCTATTTTATTGATGAATATTCAAAGAAATAAGATGCTATCTTTACAACAACATCTTATTCAATCGTGCCAAAACCTAATATTTTCTCCATCACAATAATTTTTTTTTATAATGTTTGAAATAAGAAAAAAATCGAAATACAACTGCTCATAATGTTTCCTACTTATTAGATCACCAATATAAAAGACAACATCTCACGAATGATGAATTCGACGAAACTAATGATATTACAAAGGTAGGAATTCTGTTAAGTGGTGATAATCAAGCCTTCCTAGGTATTATAAAAAATTTTCGCTGTAAAAGAGTCTTTCATAATATATGAAAGGCGGGAGAATCCATAACCATTAATTAGAATTCACATCAAGCTTATTTCAAGAAAGAATCAAATACCAAATTTAATAATATACATTTATTTATGAAAATATTTGGTATATTTGTTAGTATATATACCCAAAAAGTGAATATTGTCAATAAAACATTAAATTGAATTTGAACGGTCAAATATCAGTCAATTGACGGAATCATATTGACCGTTCAAACACCCAAGTTTGACTTATTGTTGCCCCATATTTATTGAATATTTAAGAATATAATTCCTTTATATATTATCTTTCATAAAAAAATAAAGATATATTACAAACCTATCATGGATCTCGACTCAAAAGTATATATTTAAAATTTTATAATTTAAATATTTAGTTATAATATGTATAATTTTTAAACTTTTTGATATTAGAAAGTTATTAATTTTCACTAAATTTATAATTATTTTATTTGTTTTTTTATTTTATGATATATTTTTTGAAATCCAGGAAAATAATTCACCGGAAAAAATATCCCCATGGAAAAAATACTTAAAAGAGAAAAAATTCTCAAAAAATAATTCCCTGGAAAAAAAATCTCAAGAAAATAATCTTCCGGGAAAAAATGCCTCATTTTTTGGATCTTAATATAAAATTATTCATAAGATTTACAAAATAGGCCTAAAATAAAATCCCCAAATAAAATTGTTGAATTTTGAAAAATAACAAGTGTTTAATGTTAAATTTGACCTATTAAAACCTTATTAATTAACTCTAAATCATATAGTGGGTAATGTTATGACCATATCTAGAACCGATTTTTAATGAAATTAAGTAAGACAATTTTTATAAAATAAACTAATGCAAAACTATATTCCCCTAACTTAATTACCTGTTGGATACCTAGTTTCTGTTGTAAGCGAAATATTATCCTAAACTAAGATCTGGAGGCAATAGCCAGATTTATAAACTTATACCATTTTTGATCCAAACCAGCAATACTTTAATTAAATCAAAATCTAAAATTTTTTATCCTCTCGAAGATTTGAGGGTTCAAATAACTAAACAAAAATGAATCCTAGTTCACCTTTACAAATTTTGTTCAACTTTTAACTTGGAAATTAGTTTTACATTTTGCACATTTTTAGATTTTCTTAATATTAATTTAAAAATCAAATTGAGTGATCTGAGGTTTTTTTATAATAGCCTTTAAAATGGTTGGCCATTTGAAAATTTTTTCTGGGACATAATCAGGAGTACAATAAATGAAGTTTTTTCTGATAATTTTTAGATTATATTTAAAATATATTATTCTAGGGTGCAAATTATTTTATTCTTTAATAATAAGAGGTTTTAATTTAATTTTTGTATAAATTTTTTTAAATTAAATTTTTAATTACATATAATCTGCTTGGGATTTTTATATGGTTTATAAAAATAGAATTTTTCAAACATTTTTTCAAAACAAAGTTTAAAGTAAATATAAGTTATTGATTATATTGGAATAAAAATTAAAGACCAATCTAAATTAGCTAAGATGTATTTTTATTCTCCATCGGTCCAAAAATTTATTTTTGCTGCTAATAGTTATCACAACAAAAGGGCTAACATTTTAAACATAATCTTTAATTATATTATGTCTGGAATTAAAATTAAATTGCGAATTTTAAAATTTTAAGATGTGATATTTTTCCTTTTTGATTCGAATTGTTTGCTGTAAATAATTTAGGGGGGAAAAGACTAATTTAAACATAATTTTGAACTCAAATATGCGTCTAATGTTAGATATAGCATAGACAACTTGTAGCAATTACTAAAAAACCCCAATTTTTTTAAAAATGTAATAAGATATAATTTTTTAATATACATATATTAAGTCCGATCTACTATATATCATCCCCAAGGACGGAAGCACCAAGTTGGCTTCAGAAAAAGACATGATACGGGATTCGAACCCAGAACCTCGAATTGAGTTATTCGCACTCATCCGACTAGACCAGAGGCCCTCTTACAAAACGACTATTTGTTAAATATAAATATTATTATTAATATATCCTAAAATTTTCCATTATTTTTAAAAAATATATTAATGAAGTATATATTTAGTACTTTTAATTTAATGAGCACAAGAAAATATCTTTTCTAAGAAATTTTTATTCATTTGTATTGTAATTTATATAATCTAAAAAATATATACTTGATAGATGTGAGTTTTGCGTAACTCATTCTCTATTTAATATTGCCAGACAAAACCCTCATATAGCAAAAATAAATTTCTTAGATTATAAATTACAAAAACAAAGTTTAAAAGATTATCTATTCACACAAATTATAGAATGCTAAATATATACTTAATATTTTATAAAAATAATGAAAAATTTTAGAATAAGCCCCTCGTCAAAAAAAAATAAATTTTGGAATTACATCTCGTAAGATAGGAAAATCTGATTTATACTTCATCAAATAAGGGCGAAATTTATTATTCAACCATCATCGAATAAATGGAAATATTCTGATTCCCCATCATTATTAACGGGCTATCGATTAGTATAATATATTGTATTTATAAAAATCAATAGATATTTATAAAAATACACGAAATATTTAAAATATTTAGGCCGGGCCGGGTTTAAAATAAATTTAGGCCTCCTAAGTATTTTTGGAATTTTTTCTATGGTTCAGTCCGACTATTTAACGAGGAGGGCACGCTCCCCATCTAAACTACCCATATAATAAAATACTATATAATGCAATCTCGTCTGTTAATTATTATTCTATTAAAAATTATTTAATATTCAATATTTTTTTTTCACTTTCTATGAGAATAAGAGTTGTAGAGTATCAAGATGTTTTTATTAATGATAAATAATTTTAAAAGAATTGAGCTGGCAAAGTTTAACCTAATTGTGAAGAGCAAAACCAGGACTTTACAAAAAATTTAATATGGCAATAATGTTATTTTTAATGCTAATATTAGGAAATTGCTTTTGTTCTGATTGCGAAAATGGAACTAAGTCATGTTCTACCTATGGATTGTGCATTAATACGACACTGTGCATTAATACGACACAAAATCATAAGAGAGAATTTAAATTTGGGTATAAATTTTATTCTACTTTTTTATATATTTATTTTAAAAAAAATTTTTTATAATAGAATTTTATAATTCTATAGTCAATCAATAGCATATTTTATAAAAAAAATATTTTGAACCATATAGATTTTTTGTAAAAAATTAAACTAAATACATAAATTTCTTTCAAAAGAATAAAAATAATGAGTTTTTAGTTTCTTTAACAAAATGCACTAAGAGAAATATCACATTTTACAATCGATTAGTGGAATATAATTAGCTAAAAATAAGACCTAAACTTCAAATAATTAAGAATTACGAGTGATTTAAAATTGTATTAAACGAAATGTCACACTTCAAAAAAAATTAATCTTAGCATTTATTTTCCACCTACAATACAAAATATATTATAAACTTAGATGTCGCCTACCCAAATGGAATCAAAGTACATTGTCTGAATTCAATGAAAATTGTACCAATATTATTAGTTTTTGTGACATGGAATGGTGTAATTTGGATGTTACAAATGCCATTTTACGTACAGGATACTTTATAACTTGTTTATACATTTTAAAACTCTGTAAATATAAGTTCGCTACTTAAAATAATATATATAGTCCAATATTTTTTTAAAAAAAACTAAATATTTAAAGATATTTATCCTAAGTTAAGTTTAAAAAATTTAAGTTTCAAAAAAAGCTTTTATGGTTGAGGAGAAATCTACTAAGAAACCTTCTCGACACTCTTTAATTAGTTGTCATAGTCTGCCCTTTAGTTTTGATATATAAGGACTCTTAATTCACACATGGTTTTAATTTTAATGTATTGTGAATCAGTTTATTTTTATTATCTTTTTTTGGTAGAGTACCCAGGTGGTGAAATTTAGTAATCATAAAATTAAAATTGAATTGTGAGACCCAACGTTTAGAATATTCATATCTTTCTAAATTTTGCAGACTAATACATCGGACATTTAAGCTTCCTTTCAAATCTATAGTTAAAGAAGAGTGGAAAAATTTCCCGGGAATTTATCACTGTAACTGAGAAATTTATATCTTCTCAAAGGATATGGATTTGGAATATAATAATCAAAATTTTCTAGTAATTGAAGTTACAACTACAAAATACTGATCTGATATTGATATAACAAAAAAAGATTACCTCTGTATAGACCAAAAATCTAATCGACGGCAGGCGGCGCGCCGATTTTTAGCCGCCTCAACAAAATCGGCATAAATCGGCGTAGTTATAAATTTTTATAACCTAAATTTTTTTAATTGCTTAATAATTTTTAAAAAAAAACAAATATAGACTACTCTACAGATATCTCGACATATTTTTTAATATTTTTTTAATAGAACACTCATTATAAATCCAAAATCGATTTCGTAATTTTATTTTTATCATGTATAAAAATTATTTTATTTAAATATTCGGGACATAAAGATGATCTCCTTGAATTTAACGTCAATCAAGCGGTAGAGAAAATTCTTTCACTAGGTGTGCTAGTCGCCGGAATGCAAAGAAATTTTTTGGCCAGACTGGAAAGATTGAGAAGTTCACTCTTCTTTTCTCTCCAAAAATTTAAAACGACATCTTATCGTTTTCCAAGAAAACTGTAGCATTCTTGTTCTAAGTCATCTAACTTGGAATCATAATGTATATTTGTTGAATGTTAATTTCCCTATTTTGTCAAATAACTTGAATTTAATAATTACTCTTGATCCTCATTTGCTATATTTACTACCTGATTATCATCATTCTCTATAAGTTTAAGATGTTTTATTATAAATTCTGAAGCTGAGCAATTATCTCTATTAAATACTTTGACTTGTCAATTTTTGAAATCATGCATCTAAAAGAGAAGACAATGTCTAGATAATTTTAAATAAAAAAAATAAAAGAATATACTTATATATTATTAGTTGCAAATTACAAACCGGAAATCGTAACGCAAGTTTATTTAGCATATTTTCCTTAAGGGAAATGATTTCAGAACTATCACTATTAAATGTGTTTTAATTTCACTTCTAAAAAGTAACGCCAAGTTTAAATAAGGCCCTTTTTGTACTGATAGAAATTCGACAGTTTCTTTAAATTTTGAAAGAAATGATAATAGTTCCCAGATCAGATTCATAGTTTGACAATTTGAGAATGTGCTTCCCAATTCTTTTCATAACATTATTAATTAAATTCTTATTTAATCCAGATATGCTTTCTAGCATAATATACTATGCCAACGTGTTTGGACATTTAATTTTAAAATTCTAATATGCGTGGAATTATTGTTATTATTATCATTGGAATTGCCAATTTGAAAACCATGTCTGATGTTAAATCTATTGTACTTAGCATTTTCTTCGATTTTTCTCGAATTCAAATTTAATCTCTGCAGTTTTATATCTTAGAGCAGTAATAATTTCTCTATTGTTTTGATGAGATTTTCAACAAAGGGTACCTTTTTGATACCATCTACTGTAAGCTGATTGTGTAAACCATCACCCATACATAAGTGGTGTTCATCTTCACCTCTTCGAACATTTTTTCTAACATTAGACCCAGCATCTGTGACTATTTGTATTTTTTTCTTTACTAAATTAAATTCCTCTTCTATTTTATCAATCTTAGTTAGAATAGTCTCAGCTGTGTGTTTTTGGGTTATATAATGAGTTGCTAAAGTAAAGTAAACCATTTCAAAATTATCATTTATTAAAAGAAGTGTAAATGTAATATAGTTTCTTCTTCTGCATTGATCTATCCATATATCAAATGTAATTGAGAAAAATTTTGGCCCTGAGATAATTTGTTCTTGTACAAGGGCTTTCATTGATAGGTAAACATCATAAAGAGCAGTACGGCTTAGTGTTGTCCTGTTTGGCAAAATCAGAATTAGAATTGATAACTTGATATTTCTAAAATAAGTATTTTGAAATTTATAACAGAAATTCATTATATCTTTAATTTATATTAGGCAACAAATTACGGAGAATTTATCAAGAAGAAATAAATTTGTTAAAAATTTGAATATGCAATTATGCACTATTTATTAAATCATATACTTTATTATCAATTGATTGAAAAGGTAATAAGTCAGCACAACATAATAACACAAAATTTCTAGAAGCCATTTTTAGAAGTTTTAGATTTTGTCGAGAATTTTGGTTTGAATATAAATCTTGGGATTTTGATGCAGTATCTGCTTTATTATATTCAGAAGTCAATTGTTTTAACTAATTTTCCTGTGCTAATGTTTATTGAAAAGTTTTGAATTTTATAGCTAGATTATATTTTACAAAAAATTTAATTTATTAAAGATTTTGGCTATATATGAGAAAAAATATTTTAAAAAAATATACTGTGAAAATGGCTTATTTGAATCATCATCGTCTTCAATAGAAGCAACATTTGCAGTAAAATTTGTCAGCTCAGAGTTTATGGAAATTGTCTTATTATCTCTTTTTAAGTGTAAGTAACCAAATAATTTCCAAACTATGGATTTTTATTATTTAGAACTAAAATATTTATAGAATTATTTAATTTATATGCATCCATTTTAAAAATATATAAATTTATGGTAACTTTTAGAATTTTTGATTGATTGAATTCTATTCTATAATAACGTCAATATAATTATTATTTTAAAATAGTAGAAAATAAATAATTCATCAAATCCTGATTGACATTGAAAATATTATAACAATGATGCTGACCAATTATTAGAATAAATAGGTATAAAGTAAGTAATTGGGGCGCGCCGGCGTGATTTTTTTTAAACGGAAGTGTTTTCGGCATATCCAAAAAAGGTGCGCACAGGTCCACCTCTGTAACTATAAAAAAACTCATATTCTATGAAGAAAAAGTTGATACAAGCAAAACTAACGTTAAATGCCTCTTGCAACCAAAGAAAATTGATTGCTGACGAAAATGTTAGATAATTTTTATAACATCAAATAATATAGCAATTAGAAGATTATTTAGACTAGGGACACTTTTAAAGAACGCTAACAAGAAAGACCATATGTTAATAACTTTGAGTGTTATATTTAAATCAAATAATATAGCATTAGAAAGATTATTCAGACTAGAGACACTTAGTTTAAAGAACACTAACAAGACTCACTGATAGTAACTTTGAAAATAGTATTTTATTAAAATCAAATAAAGGAATGGTCCCATTTTTATAAAAAAAAAAATGTTTTTATAATCTATTTTCTTTAATATTTTTTTAATCGCAATTAAAAAATATTGTATATCATAAAAAGTTGTTATATATATAATTTAAAATTAAATGTGACCTGTTACTTCAAAAAAGTGTAAATTATATTTCTAACCAGTTACTGTTTACATATTTTATAAAACTAAATAATTACCTTTTATAAAGCTGTAAAAATTTACTTCTTAAATCTACCCTCACGTCTAATAATATGGCAAAAATGGGTGATTTATATAATCGGACCATTTCTAACATTATTATAAGAGTTTTATAATTATTATTTCGATATTATATATACCTTTTTCTATATAATTGGCACTCAGTATGACTTATTCACCATTCGATTCGATATTATTTATGGGATAATTTTTAAAGTGGTATTAATTTATTGGTATTAATTTAATATCCTTATAATTCCTCAGTCTCTTCAGGGTATTTATTTTTTGAAAGGTTTATTATTTATTAATGTCACCGCTGGCATTCCATATCCATATAAGAAAAAATATTAATAATCATATTCGTTTGGTCTCACTTTGCAATGTTATGCATAGATTTAATGTTCATAGGATTTGTAATTCATAATTTAGGCTTTTTAATAACACTACTATCAAACCTTGAATTATAAAAACCACAATTATATATTTCAATTTAAAAAAATATTATAAGATTAAATGGAAAATTTAAATTTAATAAAAAAAAATGAATATATAAATATAAATGAAGATAAGTTTGAATGTGATAACTACTAAAAAAGGATGATATAAATTGAAATTTAGAATCTGAACTTGCGAGTTTAAATTCGATTTCTAAATATTTTCTAAAAAGTGGTTTTGGTATCAGTTCCGATAAATTTTATTTAATGTTCTGAGTTCTGGTTTCATAGATTTTAATATGTTTAAGGTTTTGGGTTCTAATTCTATTGAAAAAAATAATAAAAACTTAAATAAGAAATAAATTCTGTAAAAAAATGAATCGCACAACAATTAGAACGAATATTTTTTATAAATTAGTTGCACTTTTGTTAAATTTATAATAATTAAAATATGTTTTACACTATCAAATATTAATTTTAGAGAGAATGTTCGTCTTAAACAAGTGCTTTATCGAGTTTAGTAGATATGGAAATATAAATAAACTAAAACTACAACCAATTAATGGTATCAATGGAACTTTTCAGCTTTCCTCTAGAAATTCTTTATTTCGAAATGAGTCTACACACCATTCTATAGTATTGAAACTTATAAAATAGATAATGTGATTAATATAATATGCTTTAAAAAATGTTTTTTTCATAATTTAGGGGGATTGGACAAGATACAACTATGTCGACAATGTTTTATATCAATTTGATATCGTACCCAAATTTATGAACGGAGCTAATATGTATGATTTATATACCCAAATCTTCTTTATAAATTTGGATGGTAATTTTGTACTTAATTCTTTATGAAGTTGTAAATAATTTAACAGGTAATGACTCTTCATGGTTCTTAGATTTGACAAATGTAAAATTTTACCAGACGAATAGAATATTTTGCAATCAATGTCGTTTTCACCAAGCTCAGTATAGGTGTAGA
Organism: Gordionus sp. m RMFG-2023; assembly: GCF_954871325.1. Taxonomy (NCBI): domain Eukaryota; kingdom Metazoa; phylum Nematomorpha; class Gordioida; order Chordodea; family Parachordodidae; genus Gordionus; species Gordionus sp. m RMFG-2023. The sequence continues at coordinate 10,715,149 of NC_088779.1, forward strand.
GGTTGCATGAATTTTGGAAATCAGACATCTTTTGAACTCCCTAAATTATTTTACTTAAATATTTAAGAGTATACGTTCAATTCCACTTATTAATAAATTTATCTAAACTGAATTCTGAAAAATATATACCTTTTTTATTACATTTCTTTATGGCCAAATTTAGATTTAAATATTTTTAAAATATCTATACCATTTTAAAAATATAATGTAATTTGGACACCCCGAAAAATTTGGGATTTTATTTTTCTATATATTCTAGTTTGGGCATCCCATAACATAAATTTTTTAATTATTTAAATGTCATTATATAACCATATTTTTGTATACACTGTATATTGTTACAACTTTTTAACATATTTTTTTTAGTGCTCTCAGCATATTTTTTTAAATAATTTTATTTTGCAGTTGTGAAAGAGCTGATTAATTATTATTACTACATTTAAAAGAATTTGTAAACTTTTTGGTTTGTGGAATTTTTATGTTTTACTTTATTTTAAAGGAATAAAAAAGAAGAGAAAAAGGATATCATTGAAAATAATTACTTATAGTGTATCGCCATCCGTGGCGATTCTCCTAAATTGAAAATAAAAATATTTTATGTTTTTAAATAAATTAAGTAAAATTTCCTTTCCTGTTACATCTCTGTTTTCTTCAATAAATTCTACAAGCAGGTTTTCTTTTTAGAAACTGTTTATAACCTAAAATAATTGTTTTATTACTTATACTTATTAATGGCATGCCTATAAATAATAATTTCAGTAAAGTGATATTTATTCGTTATAATACAAATTTACTTTACTCCACTCCTAATCTCCTTTTTTCTCTTATAGATTTATTCAATAGACCAAACAGGAAAAGAAAAAGTTGTTTTATTTGAAAATTAGTCCTTTTATCACATGATTAAAATGATAATCTTTGATTGTTATTATTTTAAATTAGATAATAAAATATTAATCAATTAGTGTTCGATTAAACTTTATATTGTTTTTATTTATTTTAGACTATAAAATGAATCTATAAAAATTCTTTATCGCATTTTTAGATTTTCATTTATTTTTATTTTCCCATAAATCTCAAATAATTGGTCTCCAGTAACGCAACTATAGAAAAGAAAATTTGATAAAAAAAATGCATGCTTTTTAAGCCCATTTTTTGTAAAGAATTTGCTATTGAAATATTAAAAAATATATATGGTAAAAAAAAGGCTGCTATGATATTTTCTAGGGTACGTACAAAATCATAAAAATTAAATAATTAATTCCAAAATCAGTTATCTAAAGTGAATTTTTTTTTTATTGATAAACATTTAATTTAACAAAAGGTTACTATTACTTCTTCCTAGAACTTTATATTTTAAATTTTGTAAAATATATTAAATATATAAGGCCTTTAATTGTCGATAATTAGGGTACTTTTGAAATTATGCAAAATTTAGCTTGATCAAATAATTGTAAAATAAAACCTGATATTTATTTTCAAATATTTTTTTTACTTTGACTAGTGTTGTTGAACGGCTCGATTTGAGCCTATTTTTAAAATCGACTAACTCAATATTTTAGCCATTAAAATATTTCAGATTTCGCTATTAGATGTCTCTTTGTGCCATCTATGAGCAAGATCTTTATGGCATAATATTTTTCTGGATAAAATATTGAGATAGCTGTTTAACAGCACTACTTTGGACAGGAATCCTAAATGTAAATAAAATTAATAAGGAAATTCTATTTTAGCATGACTTTAATTACTGAGTATTATGTATATTTTTAAAGTAATAAGTTAAATATATTTGGTAAGAAAATTAGTTGATTTAAAGGGCTGAACACTTGTTATGATGAGAATTGTCGAATCTGTTAAAAGCCAATGATTGAAAAATTGTTATTTAAATAAAAATTGACATAAATATGAAGATATAAATGATAGATTTATAATCTAAAGAAATAAGGCGAGTATTGAGATTGACATTATTAAAATTCCTATATTTTTTATATAATGAAGAATTGGTTGGGGTCTTTTCTACTAGATAACATTTTACAAATAACTATCAATAAAAAGAGATAATTAACGTAATAAATCTAACTTCCATCTTATATAATAAAATAGCTTTTGCTTGCGTATGAATTTAAAAAAATACGTAACATATTTTTTTAAAAAATTCTAAGACCCGACTAAATTCCCATTAATGCAGACTGAGTATTGACCATACACTGTTCCATCTAATACTATCCCATCAGATTTAAAGTAGCGTCTATTTCTATTGTTAGTATCTTTGTAGCAGAACAATTGACATGGAGCTACATCGCCTTTATATTGTTTATGAATATATATTTACAAGATATGTAATTAACACAAATCAAACGATTCCTTAATTTGTTTATAACTTACATAAATTTAGAATTCAAATGGAATTCATTAGAGAAATCCATTTTTTAATACAAATAACTATCATCATAATTTATTAATACAATTAACTATCATTATATTTGTACTAATTGAGATTTAGGCATTTTTCTGTGACCTTGGATGGAAAAATACGGTATTTAAATTTAAGATTAAAATCAAATTTTATTACTTCTTTTACAGATTATTATTATTCTTCTTTTTCACCTTATCAATCTTTATTTCTATTAAATTATTTTTAAGAATTGAACTCGGCTTTAAACTTCATTTCCGCGAAAATAACGCGACATGAATACTCTTTAATTTACAAAATAATTAATGAAATTATACAATGCTATTGTAATAGCCATGTCTTAGACTGATACAATGCTATTGTAATAGCCATGTCTTAGACTGAAAAAGTACATTTTACAATTGTTATACCATGTTTTACTATTGCTATTAGTGTTGTTAAACGGCTCATTTTGAGCCGATTTTTTAAAACGGCTAACTCAATATTTTAGCCAGAAAAATGCCTAAGCCTCAAGATTTCGATAATATATGTCTAGACCTTTGTTGCTTCTTTAAGCAAAATATTCAGGCTTACGTAATATTTTTCTGGGTAAAATATTGAGTTAGCCGTTTTTAAAAATCGGCTCAAAACAAGCCGTTTAACAACACTAATTGCTATATTAACCAGAGATTTGCAGAAATACCATTTGCAAGTATAATTTTAGGTTAGGCCCGGTTATTTCTCGGATTTTTTTTAAAATATATTAGATTTATTCTTAATTTTTATAGCTAATAATGGTGATTTAAATGTTTAAATGATTCTGGTTTTAAATATATGGCCCGGCCCGGCCCGGGTATTTTTTAAAAATTATTTAGGCCCTGCCCAGGTATATTTAAAAAATTAAAATCCGGGCTTATGGCCAGGTCTGAAGGTCTCTGATACAAACTATATATAAAATACATTATAAAGCAATAATATATTAGGTACCGAGATAAGTGTTATATTTCCAGTTAGGGTAAAACTTTGAGCCCTTAATGAAGGCGTTACACATTTCATCATTTTTGTCAATAAAAATTTTTTGAGATTTTGCGCATCGATAATAATTCATGTCGATCTGTGTTTATTATAACATGTTATTAAATATTATAAACAATTTTATTAAATAAAAAGACTTCTTACTTCACATGTGTGTAATTCTTGGTTTCCCCCCAAGCAAAAATAGTCTCGAGAATTTCTTGCATAATAAAAAAAAGTTTATTTAAATATAATATAAATAATCATCTTTATGAATGTTGAAATTTTAATTTAAGTAAGGAACTGTGCAAAATCTGGTAGTATAACAGAAATATAGGGTGAAATACTTAACAGAAAAAACGGAATGTATATTCTTCAGAAAGGTAAAAGAAACAAGAATGATTTGCAGGATTTGCATACTGTTCAATTTTTCATGGTAATGATAATGCAAAAGCTAGTGAGGAGAGGGCCACCTAGTCATAAATGCGAATGTTTACTCAGCATAATTTAAAAAAAAGAAATTTCACAAGGAAAAGCAAAATAATAATGCCACAAGGTTATCTACTTAAAATAAAATGCTAGAATAATAGTAAGAAAGCAAGATGCTAATAGGCATAAAGAGAATGAAAAAGGAAACAGGAATATGTTCCAGATAATAAAATGTTGAAAGAAACAAGAGTCATTGACTGCTTATAATGTTAGATAATAACGAAATTAAAGAAACCTGAATGAATTGCATAAGAAAAGTTGCTTAGTAAATGATGGTATAACTGAAGGTTTTAAAATAGAAAATTTAAAAAGCGTTTAAGAATGTGAAGAGAAATTAATATCCTGTGAGCATAACTAGAGTGTCAAGAAATACAAATAAGTTAATAAAGTTTTGTAAAGAAATAGAAAAAAGTTAAAATTATTTCTTTGAATTGCACAAAGAGGGCTAATCTCAGTTTACGAAACATAAAATAATTATCTGGGCTAGGGGTTAATATGGACAACAGGCTTTTGGTTAAAACAAGAAAAACTTATACAAGGAGAATTGTATAAAATCTGAAAGGCATTTGACGCATACTACAAAAGATTGCAATCAGAATAAATTAAAATTGGTGTCTAATTGGTGTCTCCATTATTAACTAGCTTCTCTGAATTTTAAGGAAACAATTAAAGATTGGGTAGAAACATATATGGGTTGTTATTCGCCTTTATTTTTAAAATAATAAAGGAATGGTAATAAAATGTTAATGAAAAAGTGAGAAATGCAAAAATCATAGTTAGTAATAGGCAAGAAAATAAAAAAATGAATAATAATTTAATTTCTAAAATAATCCTTTAATAGGACCTAGACTAACTTTAACCAAATTTTATTGTTCTTCGAAATTTTATCAAAAAATTAAATTTTTTGAACTATATCATTTATAAATTCATCCCTTCATCCTATGGTATAACTAAATAAGACTTATAAAATGATATGTTATTAGCTGTGAAAGATCCAATAGTTTTAATTTTATGGACTTTCAATTCATTATACACTAATTCTGGTCTCTAAAATGGGAATATAAATATGGTGAAAAACATTGATATGCGATAACATTGTTGGAGATGAAGGTCAGTATAGAATTAAATTAATAAAATGGATTGCAAAAGAGAAAATGGGTTATAGGGCAGGAGATGGTAGGATAAAGTGTAAGGTTAAAAAACTATAAGGAAATAACAATAATTAAGACTAAACATCCAAAATAATTATAGCACAAAATTAAGTTGGCTACATCGTTATCAAATCTTGTGCTCTGCTCATAAATGACTGAAAATGACATAAAATTAGTTATTTAATTATAGGAATGTAAAAGAAGTGGATAGTGTTGGTAGCGAAAGGGGAGGGATGAATAGTATCAATAGTTTAAGCCCAGATTAATGCCTTTAAACTTTTAGTCGTAATATAATCTATAGTTTAAAAAAAAAGAAGTTAAATTAATATATATAATTTATTACTTCGCCACATCACAAATCCTATATCTCGCCCTAACTCCTAAATGACAATAACCAGTACAATTAGACCATGGATTCCAAGTGATCCATTGGACAGGTTTAATATCAGAAATACATTTACCTTTATAGCAAATCTTTTTTTAAAATATTACATATGCCATTTTTAAAATTAATGTAAATTTAATCTCATCTAATTCGATTATTATGGTTTGATTTCATTAAGTTATTTATTATAATATAAGTTAAAAGAGATTCAGCCCAGAAAAGATAATCATCAAACAAAGAGGTTTTATAGATGGTTTGTTCATTAATATAAATGGTCTTCATTTATTTTAATTATGCACGCATAAAAAATGAATATCTTTTAATTATTTAAAAGCATGTGTAAAAATTAAAACTCTGCGAGATTTTTTTGAAGACAATCTTGAATTCCGATGACAAAATGTTCCATCAGTAGAGGCCACGTTAGAGGAAACATGATGAGTTCTGTTGTGGCATTTTAAACTTTCACATGTAGATTTCTTAATAATGAATTGATATTTTGAAAATTTAAAGTATAAAATTATAAATAAGAATTAGAAAAATTACTTGGAAAGATACTTTAAAATTTTTGGATCTCGTTTGGCATAGGTATCGATTGATTTCATCAGGAAGTATAGTATTATTAATTCCCCTTTCAGAAGTTAAATTCAATAAACAATTGCCAATTCCAGATCTAACATACGATAAGCATTGTTAATTTATTGTATATTAAATATTAGAATGAAAACCTCGAGAATGCTACATCTTATTAAAATTCTAAATAAACTTTATAAATAAAATCAAAAATAGAAAACTAAAAACTAAAAAGGGAAAGAAAGAAAGAAAGAAATTATAAAAAGATCACATTAGCTACTCAAAAAATAATTATGGTTATTTATATAATAAAATTAGTTGAAAATAAAAATACTTCAAAGTTTTATGAATGGCCTTCACACTACATTGAGACCAAACGTTATGTCTTATAGGATTAAAAGAGGAACCCATGATGCCACTTGAGGTATAATGTTTGCATTCTGGAAACTTTACATCATGATTTGCACCGAATCTTATAATAATTTAAACACAATATTCAATCTTCTTTCCTTCCTTCCATCTATCCATTTTTCCTTCCATCTATCTATCCTTCCTTCTCCCTCCCTCCCTCTTTATACTTTTAGAATTAATATAATTACAAATGGCCTATCTCGTGAGTTATTGTTACAGCGGTATCCAAAAGACTATCATGAGCTATAACAACGCTATCTATGAAATCGCACATTCCACCATTTGTTGCTTTTGCTGCATTAAATTCTCCTTATCATCATTTTTATTATTTTTATAAAATGTATTCAATTAATTTTATAAGTGACAAAATATACATCATTATTTTTTTAAATATTATTTTTTCATTTTCTGATGCAATTTAACATTTAAGCAATATATTTTTAAATTAATGTCAATTTAAGATTGGAAATCATTATTTTTTTTTCTAAATAGTACATTTTTAAACGTTTATAAATCATAATAACGTATATGAATGTAAAATCAACAATAAATGAAAACAACAACTAGTTTGGAATCTGCAAACGACTAATAATTCAAAGAAATTATAATATTAAGGTAGTTATTATACACACATTTAGTTTCTCCCACACCTCATGTCTACGCCACTGATCCTTCTAAATCCCAATAAAAGGCCAGTGACCCTACCTCCAAAAAAATTGGGAGGAAAAACCGTAGAAAATTATTTAATTTATGATAATCATTGTTTGTTATAATATGTGGAGACAAATCTTCAGAGATTTTTACTTAATGTTATGTTCAACACTATTTTTACCCTTAATTCATTAAGATGCCATGTCCTAATTTGATTCTCGTTTTTACAATTTTTTGCCATTAAAATTTGTGTAAAATAAATATTGAATGCTTATTTTTCTATGTATTTTACAAAATTAAATACAGTCAAACCTGTTTAATTTTTGCTCTTGTTACTTTGGGCAACTTCTTAATTTGACCAAAATTTTGAATTCCAATCAAATTCCTATTAACTAACTACCATGAGAAAATGTCTTGATAAATTGGGCAACTGTTTATTTTGAAAAGTGGCCAGATTTTAATTTTTTGTCTATTTTCGTAAGATCTCCACAAATGGGAATGTTGTTGCATTCATTCAATTATAATATAAATTTTTATCATCTTTTAAAAACTATTTATGCCAATTAACAAAATTATTAAAGTAAGCAAAAAAAACAAGCTATTATTAATTAAAAAATTTAAGTTATTAAAAAAACAGGCAAGAAAATGTGGATAAAGATTTAATATTAATAAAGGAACTGTTGACAATATTAATAAATCTAAAAAATACATTTAAAAAGCCATGCAAATAAGTAAATATTCATAGTAGATAGAACATTATTAAAAATATTTTGTATCATTTATTTTAGAAAAATATATAATAGTTTAAAGGTATAATTTAGTTTATTATAAAGAAGGTGCAAAAATATTATCTAAAAAGTGACTATTCATAAATTTCCCCAATAAATGTTTTACAATCTATTACTTACTACAAATATAATTAAACATTAATGCTATCTAATTATTTTTTTATTTATAAAATATTATTAAATTTTATTGAAAATCAATGAAAAAGAAGTAATACTGATCGAAACTTAACTAAGCCCAACTTATCCTATCATTAAAATAAGTTTGTTTGTTTTTTTTAAATATTTTGATTGGATATTTTAAAAAATTTTTTAAAATTATAATTAATGTGTTTTTAGTAAATATAGCAACTAATATATATTATATTTAATTTAATTTTGTTATTTTTTTGTCAATATTTATTAATCACCCATCTCCTTCCTATCTTTCTCATTATCATATATACTATCTAACCCACTGTAGTCCTTAGCTCATACCTAATTTCGGCAAAATAGATATAACCCTAACCATCTCATATGTACAAATCTTAGTACCAGGCTTTAGCCTAATCCATACCTATCTCATAAATACGGGATATGATTAATATACCTTTGGTTATTGAATTAAAAAGTTATTTTTATAAATTATTTATATTTAGATAAGATATTTATAAATTTTCGATATTAAGATTATTTTATAAGAAGCTAAAGATCATTTTGTTATAAATCGACTATTTTTTTTATAATCTTAGCTATATTTTTACATCCTGTTCTATTTAAAGCGAAATATATATAGACCTTTCAACAATTATTTCAAATACAACTTAATGCCAGCTAGGAATAAATCCTATCATACTATTTGCCATGAAACGATCAAGTTTTATTAAAATATAATAGGAAGTATTTTTAAAATATGGGCACTATATATCATACCCTGTAGCAAGGACCCATAGTTGGTTTCAGAAAAAAAATTGGTCTTTGTTGGATACGAATAAAAATATATATGATTGGTAATCTAGCTCATCGCCATGGCCCATGGGTCAAAGACCAAAATTAAAAAAACATCATTTTTTTCTTATACTATAGTGATAAATGACGACATTAAAAAATTTATAAAAAAAATTATAAAAACGAATCCCGCTTGACAAGGATTTATAACTTCTTCTTAACGTCTAAGTGTTATATACTTTAAAATATTCCTTTAACAATGAGCATATGTTATTTATATATTTCCCCCAGGTCTCCCCCCACCATTTTTTTTGATTTGGGGAGTAGAGAATTTTTCTGGAGAATTTTTTTCCCGATTTCTCGGAGATATATTTTATTTAGGTTTTTTAAGCCATTTAGACAATATATTATATAAATGATCTTAAATAATTGTTACCATTGTTAGCTCTATCAGATATCATGCTATTTTTAAAAAAAATGATATTTAGTTATAGTTTTATATTTTTTAAAATAACTTTGATATCAAAATTGCTACATCAACATATGGATCATGTATTATTTTAAATTGTTTGAGGTTAATCAGCATTGAACCAGAAGAATTGGCGAAAACTAACCTATTCTTAAATTAAAAATTAAAATTTTTTTTATTATAATTAAAGTATTTGAAAAGCATAAATTCTTATCAGATCAACTAAATAATTTTAAGCATAGCATTGTATTAAATTAAATGAGCACATCTTGCGTATTTGATAATATGGCATGGCCAAAAAAAATATTTACCTCGTAATTACTGATCTTTGTTAAACGAAATCTAATTATAGTTTTGATAGACGGGTCTGAGAGATATTGATCAACCTAAATAATAAGTTTCGATATAATGTAAAAATAATATTAATATTTGTGGAATTAAGAGAATATTTATTTTAAAAATTATAAATTTAAATACAAATAATAACTTTAGCGGCAATGTAGGGTAAATATTCATAGGGTAAGTCCAAATAACCAGGTGTTATATAAAATACAGCTTCTATCGTATAATTATCTGTCAAAGCTTCCCTTGCTAATTTCAAACTCATTCTTTCTTTATTTATTTTTTTTAAAGCAATTTATAATTATTATATAAATGAGTATAACTCTTCTATACCTATTGAATTTATAAAGTAAAATTCTTTGTATAATTTGAAATTATTCGTGAAAATTCGAAATTATTCGTGAAAATTAGAAATTATTCGTGAAAGAAATTATTCATAAATATTCAAAATTATTCATAATTATTATTCACATATATTTATTATTCATTAGGTATTTATTGAGAAAACTTTTATTTTTAAAACTTTATTTCCCCATATCATAAATGTAAATTTATCATATTTAGAACCCTATTAAATTGTAGTGACATAATAGTTAGTCCAAATCAACAGGGGAAGAGCCTTATCAAAAACGGTCTTCAAAAACTGACAATTATTACAAAATAACAGAAATAAAATTTGAAGAAGAGACTGTTAATCCAATTATTTATATTTAAGAAGACAGCAAATCATATTTATACATAATTTTAAAAAAATAGCAAATTATTTAATATATCATCTAAGTATATTTTGCAAGAAATTCTGATGGTAAAAATTTTTATTTAATAAAAATAAATCAACTGGTAGAGGGAGAGTGGGGGCAGAAATTAAATTTGAAAGCACAAACTCTTTTTCTGTCTTATTTATGTCGTTAGAACACATGGAAAGTTTATAGAAATTTTGCGACGGGGTTTATAAGTAGATCATTTTGTTTTTTAAATACATACATCAGTATATATTGAATAATTGAAAAAAAATTCAAAATAAAAAGTTATCACCATGAACATCTAGAGATTTTAAAGGCTTAAATAATTTATAGCCTTTTTTACATGAGTCCTTTTTCGGACATTCTATTTTAGTAGAGCATGTCGGACTATCGCTATCGCTACCGCCGTTAGCCGTGCTTTGTGTAAGTAATTAGCTCAATTTGTCGGTTGTGGACGCCACTAATTAGCGCTAACTATTTGCTCAAATAACTTAAGCTTATTTCTCAATTTATAAGATTTTATAAATATTATATTATCATACTATTTTCGTAATCAGATTAAAAATATTTTGTCTAGTTCATGATGTGTGTAATTCAGGTCCACTTTACCTGTTATGAGATGAAATTGTGCATTTAATTTGAAGAAATTGTTTTGCATTAAAATATTGTTTTGCATTTGATATTTATAATATTGTTTTGCATTTAGATATATATATATCTAATTTTCTTCGAAAATCTTGTGTTAATTTCTTTATTTGTTTCCGCCATATTTTAAATATAATAACAATCAAAATTAACTAGAAAATTTACAACTCATTTTAAGGTAGATAGATAAAAACTAACAACACCAAAACGAAATAAGTAAAGATTATATTTTATATATGTATATATCTGTAACTAGATAGAATATCATTACCAATTTTATGTAATATTTTTTAATTTATAGGATGATTAACACTCATGATAGTGAAGAAGAAGATAGTGAAATTTAAATTATGGAAATAAGTTCCGAACAAATTCCAACCTTAAAATTTTATATGGAAATTTTTTCAAAATAAAAGCTAAAAAGTCAATGTTTAGATAAAAACCTTTATAATCAAAAAAATAAGATAAAGGGTTAAACACAAATTTGTTAAACATATTAAAGTATATTATTTATGTGTAGTTAAAAGGGGCATAGGTTATCTTAAAAATTCAAGTTTACAATATTGTTTACCTATATTAAAAGCTGCCCAAGATGCTATGGGCAAAAGATTTTAAGAAAATATTATCCTATGATTTGAATATAATTAGTTAACAACAATATCACATCCATATTTTAAGAACTTATGAATTGAGTCGGATGATAAAAAAATAGTTTCAAAATATATTAATAAAAGAAGCCCTAAATATAGTATCAGAGTATATATCAAGCTCAAACTATAACACCAATAGATTTAACATATAGTAAAGAAAATGATCATTATTTTTCTCGAAAGGTCTAATGATAAATTATTTGAAAAATTTGATTATCTTATAATATAATGAATCTATTTTAAATACTCTTTTGCAAATTAATATTTCAACTATTAAAATGATATTCTCCTTCTCTATCTATGCTAAAAATGGGCTAAATGCCTGATTATTTTAATTAACTCATTATTAAATATTTTATTAATTATTGCAAATATACATTCTTATTATATGCGTTTGTTGTTCTTAAAAAATAAATAATAAAAACTGTATTTTATAAACTATTCTAATTTAATTTAGTAATGATAATTTAGATGTATCTTGTATTTACGATACCCTAATTAGGCAAAAGATATAAGTATCTTTTATGATACTAGTATTTCTATCTAAGATTTTTATTTATTCACAAAGAATCTGTATCTTTCTAGATTCTTTTTCCGGAGGACCTGCCAACTCTGCCTATTTATCAAATATCATTAGTTTCACATACTCCTTATTTTCCCTAAGACTTTTTATAAAAAATTAAATTAATAGAGACTCAGATTTAATAAGAAAGCCAGCTATTTATGAAACTTATTTATATTAGAAAATTGAAATATTTTGGTTACCATGTTTTAATTCCATTGAATTATAAATTCTCTCGCTTCAAATTTATTAGGGCCATTTTAACTTTTTTGCCGTTTAATTATTTTTAATGGTATTACTAGCGGACCCAACCGATTTATACGCCGATTATATACATTTAATACTTTATAATTGATTTATATAATATTTGTGTATTCGAAATTGTCAATATTTTATAGTCATTACTTTAATAAATATGAAACTTAAGATATTTTTAAATGGCACCTAGAAAAATTTCTACAAAATCTTTTGATTATTCTCCCCTCCCCCCCCCTCCCCACAGCGAATTCTGCTTAAGCTACTGACATAGTGAATAAATATGATATATATATATATCATGATGGGCAAAGTTTGTCAGGCTTTAAGCAAGTCCTTCTCTCTTTTTTTAATATTTATTTATCAGGTTGGACACCTTTTAATGCCACTAGCCCGAGTTCAATAGAAATTTTTTTTATTATTCCATTCTATATATAATGGAATTGTCATCGCTTTCTCTAAAATTTATCAAGTCTTTATATAATATTTGAAAAAGTCATTTACTTTCTGGTATATTTATGTCATCATGAGAGAGATCGTTAAAATCTTTAGATAATTCTCTAACGACTAACATTATGTGTGGTACCATATCATTATTGGTTTTCATTTTATCTTCCGCTACAGGCAAAACGGTATATAAGTGGGCATTTTCTTGGAAAATGGCATTCTTGTAGAAATATATTAACATAATTTAAATTAATTTCGATAAGAAAATCTATTTAAAAAATAAAATAATGTACTTATAATACCAAATATCTGGCATCCCTATCGTAATAACATATTACAGATTTTTCCGAACTCAATATTCCATTAAATTCAACATTTGCACTGTGTATTAGAGATTCCTTGCTCTTGAAATAAGATTTAGATAGAATGTCAGTCTCAAAATCCTCTGATAATATATTATGAGCCAATTTTTGAAGTCTCATCTTTATATCATTTTGAAGATCTATAGTGATGAACCCTTCTTCATCACGAGTCCACTGAGGTATGATGACTTTCAAATCTATAATATCTAATGCATGTAAAATAAACTTCGACTTTATATATTAGATTCTGATATCTTTTGAATATTTTTTATTTTGATTAATTTTGAAGATAAATATCTAATAAAATTTGAATTAGCTAAGTGTCATAGAGGAAATAAACTCAATTTGCCACCCCCCCTGGACGAATGTAGGTCTATTTTTTGCAGCCCTAGGGTTATATTTTTAAAAGTTAATGCTAATTTTTTAAATTTGTTATTTATAATGAAAAGTTATACCAATGAGAGGAAAATTAATCCATCCACCCCTTAGCCAATCAGTGCACGTAGTTTTTAAGCATTTTTAACCTAATTTGATTTTTCCATTTTATAAAAATGTTTAATGCTTAAAAATTAATTTTTTAAATTTATATTATTTTCCTTTTACTATTCTCTAAAAAAAATTGTTTTAAGTAATTATCATTAACTCATTCATCTTTTTCATAATTATATTTTGTACCAAATAAGTTGTAATGAAAAAGAGGTACTTATATAAAATTTTCTCTTCAGTTTGATAGAAATGAGTAATGGCTTACTTAGCTCTGTTGTATTTATAATTAAAGGGCGACACGCTTTTATCACGCATAACAAATCGTGAATTTTTACATTTTACTTAACAAAACGTATATTTTGCAAATAAATTAAAAATATGCAAATGATTTCCTTATTATTTATCATAAATTAGGGAGTCGAAAGCGGCTCTAATTACGCCATTCCTTATCTACACGCCTAGTGAAATTTAAAACTAAAAAAATGGTTTAAAAATCAGGAAAAAAAACTCAATTCTTTTTTTAAAAAAAAATTAATATCAAAAATCGGAATAAAAAGTATCAATTACGGTACAATTTTACCTATACTTTTCTAAATAAATAAAATATTTTTAGAGGGTGTTAATATATTTAACAAAATATGCTTTTCACCTATTACAATTTTTTACCGGTATAATTTAATGTTATGTAAAAAAAAATATGAGGATCAATTCACTCTTTTAAACAATAAAAATAGGTTGGTAATATTTTCCGGAGATTTGGCTTTTCTAAATTTTTTTTCTACCAAGAACGATTTATATTGGTAAAAATTTTATTTGTTAGGGATATAAAACAAGTGAAAAGTAGGAAAGAAAGACCATAAAGGATCAGGGGCATATAAGTCCATTCAAATTTATTTTAAAATTAATTAAATCTACGATTTTTACTTAATCATATAATAATAAATTATGATATACACTCTTCGACAGAAAAAGATTTTGCCTTATACTCAAAATTTTTTACTCAAAAATATGTTTCTAAGGCTAAAATATAAAGAACTTTAAAATTCTAATTTAAAAATTTAATTTTCTAAAATAATTAATAATTAATAATTAATTATCGTTTAAGTTAACGGGGAATATTTTTTGTTAATATTTACAAACTTTATAATGGATTTTACGAAATATGATCTTCTGTGCCCCTGTCTCCCTTATTACATAAATTTTTAATGCCTTATGCCTCATTTATATTGCTCAAGCTAGGCAAAATATAACCCTAGATAAATCACAGCTGATTCATCTCAAACAACATTACATACACATAAACAGCTGTCGGGTTTTCATCATTTCCTCAGTATTAAATTATATCTATATTAACTTGATTGTAAATTAAATAGGAAAAGTGCTCATTATCAATTATAATTTCATAATATCTGATTTGTTACCTTTAATGTTGCCGACTTTAATCAAATGGGTTTTTTCATAAACCAAGTTCCCATCATCATGATTTATATGTCGAACAGAATACAGGTCTTGTTTATCAGCAAATATTATTTCTTCCTAAAAAAATGATATATTTATTATTTACATTTACACTATAAAGAAAGCCGATGAAGTAAAAACATCCAAATTAGGGAGAGTTAAACTAAATAATGTAAATATATTGCTATTTTAATCAATAAAGGATATAATTGACCAATTCTTTAAAAAAATAATTTATCAACTTTTATAGTTCTTACCAATTTATGGTTAAATCGAGATAACACTAAGCTATAGCTATCCTTCCATTTTAGATATCCCAACTTTAAAATGTGGTGTTTGTCGGGTTTTGAGAGGCATTTGACTAGCTGTTTCAATATTTGAGTTAGCTTTTCACTTATAACATACTTAAAAGTGTCGTTTTCTCCTAAATTGACAATGTTTGCAAGGGTTGAGTGAATGTTTTTGAAGATGCACAGCTCATGTTGAGTTTCATTTGATTTCAATAAGTATACTTCGCAAAAATTGCTGGGAAATGCGTTCGAATCTCGTATATTTGAAATAACATAGAATTTAATTTTTTAATTTGCCAATATAAAGGTAAAATCTATGAATATATAAATTTTAATTTTTTTACCCAAAGCTATTATGGTTGAGAATACCAAGTTGAGCAAAATTACTACAATTAACATTTTTGGTTAAAAAAATTTTATAAATAAAAAAAATATTAGTTTAATATTAGATTTTTAGAAATTTGTATATAATCGTTAAAATCTAATTAAGTAAATTAAATAATTATAGATTTATATCTTTAATTTTGTTACTAGTATAAAGAAGAGGGTTATTTGTGTACTATTTATAAATATTTGACTTCTTTTTTAAAAAAAAATTTTATATAAGCTTTTTCTCAAAAATAATTATTAATATATAACACTGAATTAAAAATATATCAATTGCTTTTAAAAAAATCGTTTTCACCTTTTATGCTAACAATATCTATTGTTATATGGCATAACGTGAGGTTCTATTACTCCGATAATTCCCATTTTTTTTTCTACTTATTTTTTTATGAGCGAAGTCATATAAGAATAGAATACTTAATCTAGACCGTGACCTTCAAACAAAAAAATTACAACGTTAAAATAATTATTGCGTCAGGCTTTATATTTTTTTTTACGTTTTTCTTATTATGTAAGGTTGCGTCTAAAATCTATTTTAAAAATTCAAAAAGTTTCCAGAAATTTCAAAATTCGTATTTAAATTTTTGAAATTTTGTAGAATTATATTTTATTTTGAATTATGTATTATTTTTATATTATAAAAGCTCTTCTTTTTTTGTAAGTTTAAAAATTTAATTTTTCCTAATCTAAAGTAGTTTATTAAATAATAAACCCTTACTAAAGGGTAAATAAAACTATTATACAAGGTTCTTTAATATATTTTATTTTGTATCGAGTCACTGCCAGATTGCCACAGGTCTCCCCCCTTAAGCGGGGAATTCCTGCAATTTTTTAGATACCAAATTTATCCCGCTTTATAAAAATTTAAAATTTTTTATTTTAGTTAAGTACTTCCATTATAATATAATATATCATTGTATATTCATATAAAAAATATTCAAATAACTTGTACAATTTTAATTTTAAACCCTTGATAATAGAAATTTTAATATATTTTATTTTGTATCGAGTCTTGCCAGATTGCCCAGTCTCCCCCCTTAAGCGGGGAATTCCTGCAATTTTTTAGATACCAAATTTATGCCGCTTTATAGAAATTTAAAATTTTATATTTTAGTTAAGTACTTCAATTATAAAGTATAATATATCGTTGTATATTCATGATAAAATATTCAAGTAACTTGTACAATTTTAATTTTAAACCCTTGATAATAGAAATTTAACATCCATTAATATTTGATTTTGGAGATATCGGACGGGAAATTAGTAAATAAGATTTAACGGATTAAAAAAAAGCTATATAATAAACTATTCAAAAATGTAAATTTTATTAATATTGGCCAAAAATGTATAATGCATAAAGCGTGGTATAACGCCAATAAATTTTAAAAAATCAAAATAGTCGCTATTTCAGTTTCAATACCTGGTTGCGTGGCCTTTAGTGCTAATTACAGCCTTTATTCTTTTATGCAGGTTTGAATCAAGCGTTTACACCTTCCTTTTCGAAAAATATTCCAGAAATAATTGACTCTAATCGCATTTATTTTTAGGTATATGATTGCCTACATTTTTTTCGACATTTTTCGACTGATTTTAAATAAGTGCTTGATGCAGGCCATTCAATCCATGCTATCTGATAAAAATTTCTTAATCGATTTTAATGTAAGACATGGTGCTTTGCATTCCTGAAAAATAAAATCACCTTGGGAAAACTATGCCTTTGTCAAACTAATGACCTCATTCAAGCAAAATACATGTTAGCTTGACATTTATCCACCATATAACTTCACAACAAACCACTTTTTGGGATTAATCCGCCCTAAGACAGTCAGGTTTACAGACTTTACTGGCTTTCGTATTATAGAACTCTTTACACTTGAGTTCTATAACTAAAAACTGCTTTCATCGCTGAAATTGAATTATCCCATGATGTTCCTTCGCCCATTTGAATCCTTTTCTTTGTAGGTATGTCGGTAAAAAAAATTTCTTTGCCATAAAAATAGCACATCTCGATAAAGTGGATTTATAATATATTTAAATTACCTTATAAAATGAAAAACCTGTAGAATTAATTTTCTACTTGCTAGTAATATTATTTTTCTTTCAAAATCGTATAAAAGATTATTTCAATTAAGTTTTCCAATTGGAAAGGTGCCCACTAGTTACACTTAGATAATTTTCTTTTAAGATTGGAAATAAAAATTTATTTTTATTTTTCAAGTTCCCTTACTCCATATACCTACTAACCTTATTTTAATTAATAGTTACAATGATAAAGTTAGAGTGAGTTTGTAAAATTAATAATAGTAAAAAAAAATTAAAAAATACAGTTAAGATTCAATAAAACGGAATAGATGTTTACTTTTCCAAAAGAAAAATAGAATTAAATAAATAGTTTTTGTGATTTTTTTTTAGATAATTTAGAAAAATTTATATAAAGTAGTGGGTAACATAGGGTATACTTCTAGCCTAATTTTATAAAAAAAATTAATCAAACTTAGATCTGTGAATGGGCTAGATTTAGCTGGGTTCAAAATAAATTAGTGTGCTAGGATGGATTAAACTATTCAATATGCTTAAACATTTGAGTAATAAATGTAGTCAGTTTTAATATCATACCATTTATCAATATTTTCTATAAATGGTTTTATTGGACTGTTAAAAAGTTAAATGTTAATAAGATATTTATTTTGGCTTAATGCTGATTAAAATATTTTTTGAAATTTAAACCTACCATAAATGAAATATTTTTTGTTAAAAAAATGATGTACTTTTAATTTTATTAAGGTTTGCCTTTTAAGGTTTGACAAGATCCCGGTCTCCTATAACATTATTATGATTGGTTTTTGTTTTTAATGGTTTTAAATGTTTATAATTTTTAAATATTTTATAGCTCTAGTATATTTCTTTTTAACAGATAACTAATTGCACATAGGTAAGCCGGGCAAATATGGTCTTCCAAAATTATATTTTTAATATTTTTGATTAAATATATTATATAATTATAAGAGACCTGCAGAGGTACCATTAGCATGGTACAAGCCAGATTTTTTAAAAAATCGGTTTTAAAAAACAAATCTGCCCGACCTGGCCGGGGCTTTATATTTTAATATATTATTTATTTTTAATTTTTATAGTTAATAATGGGAATTTAAAATTTACGGTTTTAAGATATTCGGCCTGGTCCATGTATTTTAGGGGAAGAAATTTATGCCCGGCCAGGGTGTATTTAAAAAAATCAAAATACGGCCTGTATACCTAGGCCAGTTCTGCATGTCTCTGATAATTATATATTTTTTAGTTTTTTAAATAAATCTGCTTATCAATTTAATTGCACAGTAAATATAATAATATAATAGTATAGGAAATTTTGATTAAATTATTTCATTTTCGGAACTTAGAATTTTTGGAAAATAGTTAATTTTTAAGAAATGATATTTTTAGATGTGATTTAATCGAAAATATGTTTTTTTTTAAAATTAATATATCGAAATCGATTTTATCTTCTTGGAAATATATGTATTTATTAAGATAAATCTCTTGAAAACATAGAAATGAAGATAGCAGATATTATACATGAAGTTTTCCATTTATCAAGCATTATAAATTATGGCAATGACATCGTTTTCCATATTTTATGAATTTTTAAATACTCAGGAAAATCGTTATACGACAGATTATATATCCCAGCAATTTAAAAATACAACTGAAGAATTAAATTCTACAAAAGTATATTTTTTGGTTATAGATAATGCGGTTAATATGAAAGCTGGGAGGGAATTTTACAATCAAAATCGGTCTTTAACCATATTCTATCTTAATGATGTGCCGAAAACACATTACAATGATTATTTTTTAAAAAATTATAATTTAAAAATAAATATGAGCAGAACATGCCAATCTACTTTAAATGCAATTCGTTTAACGAGTCGGGCTATTTCAATAAAATGAATAAACAAATACAAATTAAAAGAGTTATAAAGGGGTCAGTTACTGAAGAAAATGTTAGTAATATATGTCCAAGAGAAATAAGTTATCATATCTTAGAAGGAATTTAAAGTTTTTCAAATATACTTAAATCACTAGTTATTGAAAGCCCCAGAGATAAGATTCTATTTCGCAGTCTTTTAATTTTTTTTTTTAAAAGATAAGAAAATATGTTATTTTATAAAAACAGAACTTTCTTGCATATTTTCAGATATTTTTTGAAGCAACCATTTTTTCAATCTGTTTAACATAATTTGGAAAGAGGTGATTTGATTTTAAATATATTTCCTGCCTTCACAGTGTTTTAACAAATATCATTAAATTTGGAAAATTTTTATTACTATGAGTATAACATGGGTTTAATTTGAGAAAAACGTAATTTTGCCTGAATTGAAATTCTAGTATGTATAGATTACTTACTTTGTGATTTTCACACAATTTTATCTTAAATTTTAACTACTCTCAATTTATGCTTTTATATTTTATACTTCTACAATAATATGGTTAGTGATTTTATATCTATAAGTACTAAAACAAATTTATTATATGTCAGTTATCTCTCTACTATAATATATAAGTTATTCTATTTAAAATGACTTATATAATTAATTCACAATGTTATAACATCAGATAATATTAATGCGATATACAAATAATATTATATTGTTAACCTAAATATATTATACAATAGTCTTTAACAAATATAAATTGACCTCTGTATAAAATATAACAAATCTCTGATTTTTTCAAATTAAAAAATACACAAATATTCATTACGAAATTAGCTGGCAGGAATACGATTCATTACGAAATTAGCTGAAAGGAATACGATTGTAGCAAAATCAGGGCACAACAAATTTTTAAAACTTAAATACTTTATTGCAAAGAGGAGATCGGAGCACTATGGACTAAGGGAAAAAGCAAACCAAGAGGTATAAGAATCCATTCCAATTTATTCTAAAACAAATTTAATCTAAGATTTGAAATCTAATCCTATAATAGGTAATTATGAAATCACTAAATGAAAACTATTTATTTCATGTCTACTCAATAAAATTTTATGCTCAAAAATATATTTTCGACGCGAAATTATAAAAAAATTATCTTTGATTAATATCGTCTGGAGTTAGAAATATGTAAAACTTCATATATAATAAATCAAATGAGAGCTTAAATTCTTCTTTATAGCTTATGCGAATAATATATTGTGTTATAAGATAGAGTATTAGTTATAGATGATTTTTATCACTGAGAATAATAGGTGCATAACAGGCAAGGGTACGTGGGACTATTTTAGATTTAAATAAAACTTTTTTACATTTTAATATGTATCATAAAATTCTATATTTTTCGTGTTCCAATCTTTATTTATACAAAGATATTTTCTCAAATATTTTTTTATGACACTATGAGTATTCCTAAATGTACTCTGTTACTTGTTCCAAGTCCTGGGTTTTTGTGGCTTAAAACATCGAAATAAATTTAAAAGTTTAATTTTCTAAGAAAAAGGCTACCTTTCAAGAGGTAATTGAGAATATTTTCTGTTAATATTGAAACATTTTTAAAAGTTTTATGAAATTTTCAGTGCCACGGTTTCCTCAATTACTCTGTGAATTTCAGACAATTTTAGAATACTTAATTTTTAATGATTTCTAAAAACGGGTACTAAAAATAACTGAAATTTTAAAAATTTGCTAAAATCTATAAGTAAACTAATCCTCTTATACTAAATTATACATGTACTGGTTTATTCAAACTTTAATATACACATTCATAAGGTTGTTAATCATATGGAAACGATTGCGGAATTTAAAATGTATGGGTGTTAGGTAGTTAACTCACCTATTATTTTATTATCATAAATATATTCAATCATTATAACCATATCTAGTTGACAAATATAATAATTCATAATGTATAAATAGTATATATATTATTATAAAACCACATTACTATATTAAGATAAAATTCATTAGATCCCTATGACAATAGTTAAAAATAATGAATTTATAACAATACCTTTATGTGCTACATGACGTAATATTTTTAATAATTAGCATATTTAAGCTAAAATGACCATATTATTAACAATTTATTTTTTAACAGTCATTTTAGAGCCATTTAAAAAATATTGATAAACGGTCGATATAGCTATTTAAAAAATATTGATAAACGGTCGATATTTGAACTGAAAATTATTTCGTAAATGTTTAAATATACATTATTGAATAGTTTTTTCCATCCAAGCCCAGTAATATATATATATTAAACCCATCCCAAATCTATCCCATTTGCAAATACAAGTGTGGTAGAAGAAAAAAAGAATTATAAAATAAGGCTAGAAATATAAACTTTTTACACACTACCATATTAATTTTCTAAATTATCTATTTAAAAGTCACAAAAGTATTTTTTTTAAATTCTATTAAAAATAAACATATTCTTTTTATTGAATCTAACTGGATTTTTTAATATTAATTTTCTTTTAAATTTCTTTTACTATTATTAATTTCACAAACTCACTCTAACATTATCATTATGACAGTTAATTAAAATTAGGGGAAACTAAAAAATAAAAATAAATTTTAATTCCTTTCATTTTTAAACTTTAAAGAAAATAATCTAAATGATGCTCGAACGGGCACCTTTTCAAATACTATACTTTTATAAAATTTAGAAAAAGTATTGTAATTATATTTGTATATATTTTATTTTTTGAACTTTTTTATAGTTAGTTTTACCTTCTGCAGTGAACGGGTTTTAACAAAAACGCGTCCCATTGTTTTAAAAACGTTTAACTAGCTTGCCCACCCACCCAGGTATTTTTTTATAAATTTGCCCTCTGCCCATTTATCTAAAAATGATTTTAATTACGTTAAAAGGCAGTGAAAATGAATTGATAAATCAGCGTTTTATGGAAATCTTTAAGACAAATCTAGAAGTTTGCTGGTGGGTGAGATGACATTTTGAAAATATTCTTAATATTAGAGGGGTAAATTTGAAATATATTTCGTACAAAATGATCAGAACAGACTTCTATTTATTAAAAATCAATTTCTTATTTCATAATATTGCATGTTTTAAAAGTTTAAGTAAAAATACATTAAAATATATTGAATAACGAGCCAAACCAACCAATAAAATAATTACATCGGGCAGGCGGGTTAAGCAAAGACAGAACAAAATAATTATTTTAAAAAATTATTTATATATTAAACTGAAGATGGCCTAATATTAATACATATTAAAATTACACAAATTTAAATTTAGAATTGGTAGGATCTGCAAAGCTCGGGCCAGGTTCCTACCAAAGCTATAATTTATTATTGCGGATTGCCCGACTCGTCCTTTTAAACTTTTGCTTATAATATTAAATAATTTACATGGATTATTAAAGGATATTTGTAAAACGGCAACTGTCAATTTATATCCTAGAATATGTTTTAATAATTAATATTACCCCATTTGTTTTCTTTATTAACGTTTGGAAATGTTTTTAACTATCATTCTATACCCTGTCACATTTGGTATAAACATAATAATCATTTTGAATATGGCCACAAATTTCAAGACTCTTATTCACTCTACATTATCAAATAAGAATTGTAAAAAATATTACATACGAATTCTTCCAACTTTGATTGCTTAAGGTTCGTTGCACATTATTTATGTAATTTTATATTATTTCCATACGTATTTAACAATTTCGAAAAATATATAATTAATTATTTGACAATCTGGTATAATTATATAATACATGTCATTATTTGCATATTTATCAGGTTAGTTGATAGATGACAGATTTCAATCGCTTTATTTAGATACAATGATCAAAATTTAGTTAATCAAAAAATGTTATTTTTAAAATTATCAAGGTAAATAACAGTGATCATTTATCTATGCCCATTGAACAGAAGTAAAGTATTCTACATGTTATAATTTTAGTAGATTATTTAGCTATAAATCATTTTGCTCTCTATTGATATTTAGTTTTCAAATTTATACCCATTATTTGTTGGAGATTTACCCTCTTCATGAGATTTAATCATTTTATTTCTTTAGTATTTGATCAAATACAATAATGATAAATAAATTATATATCCTTATAGAGAATTTTTATATAATATACTTTGAAGTTTAAATTTATCATATAATTATTTACTTGTTTATATTATTTGATAATGAGTATTGACTATTTATTCATTTAATTTTCTTTGTATATTAAAATTGACAGGGATGTTAGCACTTGGTAATCAATTTTTAACATATGCAGATGTCAGAAAAACTTTGAATGATTATGAAAATAATGTATATACCAATTTTTTTATCTACAAATGTGAAAAACTAAAAGAGCCATCACCTTTGGTTTACCGAAAACTATATTTTTCCTGTGTTGAGGGGAAAAAGCAAAAATCAGCTAGTAAAGGAATTCGAAAAAGGAGAACTATGAAACATGATTGCCCTTCAAAAATCATCTTTACTCATAAAAAGGAACCCTACCCTCTATTAGAAATTACATTAATTAATGAAAATCATAACCACGTATTAGGCAAGTGTTATATCATATATATATAAATTAGAATCAATTTTATGTATATATAATGTTAGCATCAAAATGTCTTTCCATCAGCATATTATTTTTTCAAATTTATACCATTTTTTGAGCATGTTTTTTTTTAAATTTAAAATCTGATATTATTGAAAATGTAATTTAGCATGCTTAGAAGGCCTACCTTGTGAATTTTGGACAATTTTACCATTAACTTTTGAGTCATTTATAATATATAAAATCTATGGAAAACTTTGTATAATTATATTCATATGAAAATTTAATCACAAAATTTTCTAAAAATTGCAGAATAGGTTTTCTACACATGCTGAAATACTTTTTAACAAAATCATATTTTAAAATATTAAAACAAAAAAATCATTTAAAGCTGAAAAATAGCACATTGATGTGGACATAAATATAATATAATTCAATATTTCTAGTAATGTAACACTACAGCCCTCCCCTCTCATTCAAGAAAATAATTTTAGGGCCCCTAATTTAAGTGTTTATATATAGCTTAGTTTATAAATAATTAAGATTAATTTACCAAAAAATATTATTCCTCAAATTTTATTAAAATGATGAGTTTATAAAATAGGAAAATGGTCACCAATGGAAGTTGCCAATTTATTAAAAACATATTTTCAAATCTGGACTAGGTCTAAAATTTTTGTTTTGACACAATTTCTATATTTTTTAGTTAAATTGTGAATAGACCCCCTTCTGATGGGTATATTTAAAAAGATATTGACAGTTTCCTATGATTAGATATTCCTTTTAATTAAACATTTTTTTTTGGGGGGGGGGGCACTAATTTTCCCTTGTGCTGCGGGTTCTGCAAGTATTATGCCACTGAATAATTTAATTAAAGTTCTAATTATATTTTGCATCTTTAGATCCCATTGTCTTTAGGGAACGGCCTAAACAAAGGAAATTAAACGAAGAAGAGAAAAAAATGGTCACAGCAAGTCTTTTGCTTGATGGAAATACCAATATAGCTTTGATCAGGAATGATTTAAGTGCAAAGGGAAA
This sequence comes from Gordionus sp. m RMFG-2023, assembly GCF_954871325.1. Lineage (NCBI taxonomy): Eukaryota > Metazoa > Nematomorpha > Gordioida > Chordodea > Parachordodidae > Gordionus > Gordionus sp. m RMFG-2023. The sequence goes on from NC_088779.1 coordinate 10,740,585, forward strand.
ATTTATCAAGAAAAAAGATATATACAATTTAAAATACAAATTATATAAAAATATTGTTCCGAATGATAGTAATGATTTAAATATTATTATTAAAGCAATGCAAGATGATAATATTAATAACATCATAGAAATCTATAAAGAAGATAACACCTTCAAAGGGTTATATTTTCAGACACCAGCTATGAAAGAAATATTTGCACGCTTCCCAGAACTTTTGCTCATAGATGTAACTTATAAACTGAATAATTTTAGTTTACCTGTTTTCACTTTGTACGTTGTTGACGGCGAAGAATCCACAAGATTTGCTGGTGTATGGATTGTTGCATCAGAAAATTATAATAACATTTTTAACATGTGCGGCTTTTTTAAAATTAATAATAATAATCATAATAAAATCCAAATAATCCTATCAGGCACCGACGTTGCAGGTCACCAAGCATACAAAGACGCATTTCCAGGGGTAGAAATAGAAATTTGTCTTTTTCATGTATTTCAATCATTTCGACGAGAAATCACCATAAAAAAAAGAAACATTCTTGATGTCCAAGTAAAACCTATACTTAAAATATTAAAGAAAATGGTGTATGCAAGTACACTAGCTAGATACACGAAATTTTATCGACGCTTTGAAAGTATGCAAGTGGAGGAAGTATTAGAGTATTATAATAAGAATTGGCATCCCATTCGTGAAGAGTTTTGTTTAGCATGGCGCCCGCGAAAAAATAATTTTAACATATTGACCAATAACCGTACTGAAGTCATGAGGCGGGTTTTTAAAATGGTTAACTATTCTTCCCTATGCGATCTTTTTAAAAGATTAAAAATTATTATAGATTCCTCGGAGCAAGAATCTATCCACAAGATAATGATGAATGATAAAAAGAAAAGTTTTAACAAAATTGAGATGGATAGTTCTGAGTATTTATACGAGAAATTGCTAACTACCGCAGGTTTTGAGAAAATTGAAACCCAACTAATCTTATCCAAAACTACAAAATTAACCAATTACATAAGTGCTAATTATTATGATTGTACTTGTGGATATAAATCGAGATTACAAATACCGTGTGAACATATTTTAAAATTAAGGAAAGTGAGTGATATACCATTATTCGATGAGAAGCTTGTTGGACAACGCTGGCATAAAGAGTATAACATTCAACCTTATTTAAAAAATGAATTTATTTTCGATAATAATAAAAATATCGATAAAATATTGGATGATTTTATTCCTCCGATTAGTGAAACTAGCCAGAAAGTTTCAACTCAACGCAAAACTTTCAAACAGTCAAAAATGATAGCCGATCAAATAGAGAAAGATATCTTTCCAACACTGCCAAATCCAACCTTTAATGAAGATTTTGAAATTCAAAGAAGTTAGGGATAATATAATGTACAAAGATGTATAATATCGAATTATGAATAATTGAAAATATATTTATTTTGTGTATCTAAAATGTTCGATATTTGATTAAAAAGTATTAATGAATTTTGATATATAATGAGAAACAAACGAATACCCTGAATTATTGTGAAATATAAAATAATCTCGTAAATTTCAATTTAATAACACCTTTTTCCCCCTAATTATATTATAAAGAAAAAATAATAATAGTTTATCGCAGAATTAGTAATAGATCTCTTTAGCAAATTTCTGGAGCATAAAATGAACATGTTAAAAAAATCAAATAAAATATGCATCAAAAAATTTTTTTTTAGATATTCAAACATTAATTGGCATTAATTAATATAATTTTGGTAAAGAATAAGCAAACTATTTAACTATTCTCTAATTTATTAACATAAGAAGATAGACTTCTGAAAATTGAATATTTTAATTAATAAACATTTTCTTATAAAAATAGGGCTTCATCGTTGTTGATTAACATAGGTTACGGATTTGAAGAAAATATCGGATAGATATATAAAACCAATTCGATGCCAATATTTTTTTTATTAGATTCATAAGTAACCCGTTCGATTATACCGGAATGAACCTTTTTCTGAACCTTAACCCAACCTTTATAACAAATTGCTAAAAGGGGTGAATTGAACCTTTATAATGCCTCTTTAAACTCTTTCTGTTTTATATATATAAATTTTAAGATCATATATAATGATAAGTAACTTTTAACGGTAATTTTCTAAATATTTTAATTTTTTATTGCCTGATTATATTTAAATTTATTATTTATAGTGTTTGACAAAAATATTCATCCCAATTTAAATTCTATTTAATTAAATTGCCAAACAGATTATTTACGTTCTAATCAGTGATAACGCTTTAATATTTATTAAACGTTATTATAGTGGATATTATACATTTTCTCAATAAAATTAATACACTTTTTTGTCTGTCTTTTCCATATTAAAAAAAAAAATTTCAAAAGTTTGACAAATTTCTAAAATTCCACACAACCTATTTTTCTTAAAGAAGATTTAGGACACTAAAAAAACAATGGGAATTTCCTTGTGATGATACCAATATATTTAATACTCATAGACTAATTAGATAGTCTATTTACATAGGAGCAAACATAGAGAATTAGTGCTGTAAACATTTCTAAAAAATCGAAGATTATTATTGATATTAATTATCCTTCACTACAAAGGTGGGGTAAATACGACCCCACAACTTTTCAACGTTCATTGACAAAAATCGAACGCGTTCAAGTTCATTTTCTAAAAAAGGAACGCGTTCAAGGTCAAGAACACGTTCATAAAATCGTTCAAAATTTTATAAATTTTTTTTAAATTTAATTTAATATGAATAAACTTATATTTTTTAATACAATATATTTTAGCCATGTTAAAAAATAATATAGTTTTATTTTGATAATATAATTATAAATATAATATAATATAGCGAATAAAAAGATATTTTTATTTATAAAAAATTTTTCTTATTAAAATTTTAATAACAATTGTTTTCAAAATATTTATCTGATAGACAGGAACAATTGGCATTTAATACGGCATTAGCTATACTAAAAACGCGATCTACAGGGGCAGATGAGGGGATTGCGGTATTATACTTAATAAACAGCTTTTTTAAAGTGGAGAATTAATTAAAAACATATTGTTTTGTTATTTGCAAAAAAATTGAGATAAGTTATCCTCCAATCCATTCTCTACTCTCGACAAAAAAAGGACGAAATTAACAGTTCTCTAGGGTTTTCATAGCATTTTTTTCAATGACGTTATAAGTTTATTTTTAATAGGTTCTTTCCGTGGAAGTTTTATCCATGGCCATTGAAGTTTGAATGCTGGATGTATAATTGCAGAAAGAACATATTGATCCTATATATGTTCAAATCTTTAAAAAAATAAAATATATGTAATTGAGTAGTAATAGGTTTAATACCTTTTATTAATCCCATTTAATACGGCGTCTATCAAAAGTTGACCATATCTGAGGCCACTTATTTTTTTAATTTTAAAATAACTATCGTTACTGTTGGGGTCAAATATCCCAGATGCATTATTTCTTCAAATTTAATGATTTAACTTAGTTTTATCATATAAAATCAAATAATTAATATTAAAGTCAAATGTCGTTTTAAATTGGAACCTGAAGATTTTGACAATATAATACTTTTTGGCCACTAAGCATTGGATTAGTTCCTTCAATTTAGGATGTTAATGTAAAACATTTATCATATTTGGCCATTGTAATGATAATTCATCTGATTTTGGATTTTCAGAATCAGATGATGAGGATTAAATAATAATATCCATGCTTATGCTAATAAATTAAATTAATAAACAATAATATTCAAATTAATAAACTGTGTTAAAAAAATTGAAATGTGAAAAGGAAATACCCAGCCGATTAAAAATTTAAATAATACTTTTTTTTAAAAAATTTGGAAATATTAATAAATAAAAATATTTTTAAAATTGAACGAACGTTAAATTCGAACGCGTTCGTCATAAAAAAGGAACGCGTTCACGTTCAAAGTTCGTCAAAAATAAAAGGAACGCCGTTCATCATTTTTTTCAAAAAAACGAACTTCGTTCACGAATTAGAGATATATAGCGGGTGGGTCTATTTATCGCTCGGCTGAAAATATCGCTCGGCTAGAAAATATCGCTCGGCTAACCACATAATAAATCATTTATTACTAAATATCGCTCGGCTAGTAAATGTCGCTCGACAAACCACATGATAAATTATTTATTACTAAATATCGCTCGACTGGGCATATCGCTCGGCTAACCACATAATAAATCATTTATTACTAAATATCGCTCGGCTAATAAATGTCGCTCGACAAACCACATGATAAATTATTTATTACTAAATATCGCTCGGCTAGTAAATATCGCTCGATTGGGAAATGTGGCTCGGCTAACCACATAATAAATCATTTATTACTAAATATCGCTCGGCTAGTAAATGTCGCTCGACAAACCACATAATAAATCATTTATTACTAAATATCGCTCGGCTAGTAAATGTCGCTCGACAAACCACATAATAAATCATTTATTACTAAATATCGCTCGGCTAACCACATAATAAATCATTTATTACTAAATATCGCTCGGCTTATATTTATGTATTAAATTTCCAAACATTTTCCAGTGGGTTTTCACTTTCCTAATATTAATTAAGAATAAATTAGTTTATAAATAAGATAAAGGTTTGGACAGGTGTAAAAAATTATCTATTAGATATTTTAGCTTCAATACTTTTATAAAATTAAAATTGCTCATAACCTTTTTTATTTATTAAAGTAAAAGAAATAATATTCCATCCGCTAGATGGCGTCTTTAAATTTTTTATTATAAAATTTAAAAATAATATTTTTGAATGTGTTTAATAAATTTCGCCATATTCTATCATGATGACTAAAATATTTATGATTTTTTTTATAGCATTATCTATATTTTGGTAAAAAATTAGTAGTCTTTTTTAAATTTTGCAATTTTTATTAATCAGATAAATTAATAACGATGGTAATTCATTTTATTCATTCATATATAAATCATAATTATTTTTACCAAATTGATATATAATGTTATTATAATATAATTATTGCGTTCATAAAATATAATTTGTTCGGCAGAGAAGATTTAAATATACATTTAGGATAATAAAATTATATATATTGATGAAATAGATTATGAGCAGGGGAAAATTGGGGAAAAATAAGGAATTAAAATTTATAAAAAATATTTTATCGAGTCCTTTCTGCTTTAATTCTACGTCGCTGATGTGGTTTTTTTGAGCCTTTTGGTTTTAAAACAGATAAAGTTTTATCTAAAGAATGTAATTTATCTTTGCTTTGACTATTAAGTAAATTATTTAATGTATCATGACAATCTATCGATTCGGGTATTAAATAATTGCGATATTCATTATTTAAAAAATATTCTCCTTTTCCTGAGAAGGATCTTTTAAATTCTTTTTCTTGTAACATTGTGATATCCTTAATTTTTTCGATTAATTCTTTTAAAGGACGTTGTTTCCAGTTTATATATGATTTTAAAACATGGTTCATAGATTCGCAGTTGTTATTTGTCCATAAACAATTTATTATTTTATTTTTTAGGGGAATGTAAACATGTTCATAAATTACTAAATATTTAAATTTTCATTATTACAATAATTGTATAAATCGTTTAATTTTTCATTATATATTTGGTCATTCCGAGAAAATAAAATCCCATTAAAAGAAAAAATATCCTGTATAATTTTTTTAGACATAACAGCATTTACAACTTGTTTTTCCGACAAATATTTTCTTATATTGTCTTTTAAATGACGTGTGCATATTAAATGAGTATTAAATTTAAATATTTCCTGAATAGGTTTTACTATAGCCTTTTCTTGGTCACTACCAAATATGATATTTTTAATATTTATTTTATTTTTTAAAAATACAGAATGCAAATGAGAGAAAAAAGTATGATAAGTGGTCATATCAGAATCTCCATGCAAATATATTGGTCCTAAAAATATAGGGGATTCATCTGTTTTATATCTCTTAACTGCTATATGTTTAAATACTATAGCAGTTAGGTATATCACCCAAATTAAATGTTTTATCAACGCCTAATATACAGAAGTCAGATTGGTTTGACAAAAACTTAATAGTTTTAATAATAAAATGAGTATAACAAATTATCGATGGTATTTTCTCTTTGATGTGAATTATTGATTGGATAAATGGCGAAATATGTAGATCATTAGTAATTTGTAAAATATTAATCGCAAAATTTAGAGGTACTTTTGTATCTTTTTTAAGTTTATAATTTAAGTTATAAATTTGTTTAAAATTTTTTGGTTTAATTGGGTCTTTTTGAAATATATAATTATTATAAATATTGCGACATGTTTGATTGTCCTTTATTTGATTTCTAATGTTTGATAATAACTGATTTGAAGTCCGTACATAAGGATTTACAATCTTTTTGGAATTCCCATGGCAAGCGGGACCTGGCCATTGTCCTATATATTCAACTAAATATATATCTTTGAAATCGTAATTAGGCTTTTCAATAAAATTAATTTTTAAAATTCGGCGTTTATACTCTTTACTTCTCTTTAAAATACTATAGTATTTATAAAGAACAATTATATTTTTGGTTAAAGGTTGAGGTTCTATTTTTTTAAAAATTCTAGAACCACCTAGATGAGTGTCCTGCCTAAATAGGCCATCTTTAAAATATACGGACCTTGAACAATATCATTATATATATTATAATATAATTTTCTTGAGCTTGATTTTGAGCCTGTCCATGGCCCACAATCATCTATATATAAATTTTTATTCTTATAATTTGTAAAATTATTATTAGAAATTAAAAAATACATATTATATTTTATACCTAAAGGTATTTCGTGCAATATATTATTGGGAGAAAGCAAAATTTTTATGGATTTTACAATGTTTAAAAAAAACCCATAGTTTGGATGACCTCCTTCGGCTATAATATTATTTAAAAAAAAAGGTAAAGATTTTAATCGGATATCTTCGCTACATGGTTTTTTTAGAATATTTTCTATCGAAAATGATAAATCTTTTATGATATTGTTGGACAGTTGGGGTTTTTTTGTTAATGTATTAATATAATTATTTGATATGAGAGATACAAAGTGATTAATTCTAATATTAAATATATCATTTGAACATATGGTAGATGTCCACATGATTAAAATATGAGGCTTTAAACTCTGGCTTACACCCCTGCCATAAAGGATATCGGTAAAAGCCTTTAATATTTGATGGGCATTGGTTTGCCAAGAGCAGCACTTAATGCGCATATATGAATTTGCTCAGCCCAAACATTTATATTTAGAGCCGAATCGAGTATCTCATAATACTCATTCACCCATATATTTGGATTAATTTTATAGTTTTGGAAAAAATCAGGATGGTTTTTATCATAATATTGAGGATTTATAATTATTTCTATTGCCGTTATCAGTCTTAAAAAAATATGATGTGTTTGTGGTTTATATAACTACATTGAAACCGCCCGGTAAAAGCAATTACCATCAGATTCAATTTCCTGCGGAATATAATTTTCTAAGATTGGAGATTGCGCCCCATTTGTATAATTTTTTCACTTATAGAATCTTTTGATATTTTCCTTAACGTTATTGGTTGTGGCTCTCTTAATTTATTTTTTTTCTATTAAGGCCATAGCTGGATCTCTTTTTAATCTGCAAAAATAGAAAAAATTAATTTTTTTTCAAGTGATGAATCTTGAGTAAATAAAAAGAACGAAGATAACCCTAAATCAAATAAGATTTTTATAAAATGTAACCATATCAAGGTTTTATTAAAATTGACTAAATAAAATTTCTTGATATCAAATAAAATTGCCAAAATCTTTGATTTCCAATTTGGATGTATGAAAATGTGAGTGCTGTCTGAACCCTTGTGCGAATATTCAGAGTCGGCACACAACATTGGGTAAAATTAATATTTATATTAATATTTTTTAAAACAATTCAAAAACTACCCTACAAGTCTAATTTCCTAATAAAAACAGCGATTTGTCAAATTTTATTAAATTATGGCCCTAGAATGATATTATATAGTTCCATATTGTTTTTTTAAATGATGATGGTCACCAGAACTCCAAATGATAAATATTTTTACGGTGAATTCTTAAACTAAATATAAGATTAATTTTAATAAAAAATTTGTATCTGTTATTTTAACTAAATTAAGTTTTTTCTGGGCACCGAACCTGAATCCCAACCTGGTTCAGATATTTTTTGCACATAAACTCGAACCCTTTTTTAATAGGGTCACAGTATGTAACAACCTATGTATCTTTATTTGAATAAAAAGTAAAAACCATAATAAAATAATTGACTATATTTTGTGAATCATTTCATAGGTAAAGAAAATATGAAGAGTAATCCTCCATTGTGAATATGAATTCGAAAAAAAATTGATGATATGTAATAAATAAATGATTATATTTTGAAGTGAATTGTGATTGTGAATATGAATTGGAAAAAAAATTTATGATGTGTAATAAATGATTATTTTGAAGTGAATTGTGATTGATATTATGTTATTTTAATTTTTAACTATTAATACTTTTTGAATCCTTTTGCCCCCTGGCTGGCATCTTCATCTTAAAATGTGAGTTTTATTTTTTTTAATATTAATAACTTCCGTTTTTTACATATTTTTTTTTCTCATAATAGCATAACTTTCAATTGTATTTCCCTCCCTTTCCTTTTTTTCCCCAAAAGAAATTAAATAATAAAAATATTATTTGTTTCCATCTTTTTTTTCAAAAGTTGAAATCATAATTTTCATCTATTTCTATAAAAATCTATCATGTTTTCTTTCCAAGATGTCACAAATCTATACTTTTTATGTTATCTACTAAATTATAAAGTATCAAAGCTACCAACCGATTTATCAATTCTCATATTTTGAGATTGCCCTATATCGCTTAGAATTAAATCAGAAATAATGCTAAAAAAAATCCTCAAACGTCGAGAATAAATACTCAACTTTCAGAAAATACTGAATATAAGAAATATTTCCGTTATTTTAGCGGCAGAATTATTTTTGAAAATTTAAACAAAAATTATTTGGGAATTTTTTTCCGGTTTTTTTTCAAGGATTTATTTTCCCCTATATTTAATAATTTAAAACTTAAAAAATGGGTGTATTTGCATCTAGATCCATTTAAAAAGTGTATTTTAACAACTCTGGGGATCATATATATAAAATAATAGTTTGTATAATTTTTTATAAATTTGATAATATATAAAATATTTTTAAATATAGAATCGGCTCAAACGGCTTATTGAGCCGCACTAGTCTGAGCCGTTTTTTACGACTACGGCTCGAGTTCAGGGTCAATAAAACTCGACTATTTAACTATACTACCCTGAACCGGATTCAGAGATTTTTCACTGAACTCTCACCCGAACCCATTTTTTTAGAAGGGGGGTTTACAACTCTGATATATATTGATGAAATATATTCGATATTCTAGAAATATTGGATAATTATGATTATCCTATATAATTTCTTAATACAATAAGGCAAAATTTATTAAACGCATTCAAAAATATTATTTTTATATTTTATAATAAAAAAATTAAAAATATTTAATAGAATATGGCGAAATTTATTAAACACATTCAAAAATAATTTTTTATTATATTTTATAATAAAAAAATTAAAAATATATAATAGAATATGGCGAAATTTATTAAACACATTCAAAAATATTATTTTTAGATTTTATAATAAAAAATTTAAAGACGCCATCTAGCGGATAGAATATTATTTCTTTAATTTAATAAATAAAAAATGTTATGAGCAATTTTAATTTTATAAAAGTATTGAAGCTAAATATCTAATAGATAATTTTTTACACCTGTCCAAACCTTTATCTTATTTATAAACTAATTAATTCTTAATTAATATTAGGAAAGTGAAAACCCACTGGAAAATGTTTGGAAATTTAATACATAAATATAAGCCGAGCGACATTTAGTAATAAAAAATTTATTATGTAATTAGCCGAGCGTAATTTAAATAATAAATGATTTATTATGTGGTTAGCCGAGCCACATTTCCCAATCGAGCGATATTTACTAGCCGAGCGATATTTAGTAATAAATGATTTATTATGTGGTTAGCCGAGCGATATTTCCCAGTCGAGCGATATTTAGTAATATAAATAATTTATCATGTGGTTTGTCGAGCGACATTTACTAGCCGAGCGATATTTAGTAATAAATGATTTATTATGTGGTTAGCCGAGCGATATTTTCTAGCCGAGCGATATTTTCAGCCGAGCGATAAATAGACCCACCCATATATAGCATATGATTTAGTTTGTAAAATTGTTACAAGCACATTGACACAGGGGGGCAGGGAGTTAAGCATCCTATAGAAGTTATGATTGTGAAAAAATTGTTTTCACGGGACTTTATATTGATATGAAAATTAGCTCTCATTTCTTTTAACTGCTTAATTCTATAAAATTAGTTTAGAAATGTATTGTCACTGGAATAAGAGGCCGGACATTTCGTACCAACCGCCCAATTTATACTTACAAAATCAGACGGGATTTCTATAATTCCTCGTAAAATTATAGTAACCAACCTGGACATTCAAATTTTCTTTTTTTTTTATTTTCAAGCTAATATTCTAATTGATAGTATTTAAAAATAAATTACAATAGGCTTTTTTTTTTGCATTCTGAACTATCTGACTAAAATTTTAATCTATAAATTATATAGTAAATTCACAAAAAATTAAAATATTTATTTATGATTTGATCATATTACAAATACAGATATCAAACATTTGTTTTAAAAAAGGGTTGTAGAAATAGGTAGCTATAAAGGAGATATATATATATATAAGCGCTATTGAATAGGAAAAAAAACAGATATAGATATTAAAAATGTGAGGCGGGAAATTTCGTACAGAAAATTAAACTGGTCGGGGTAGACCTTCGTTAAATTCGTAAGGTAAACTTGTATAAAAAAAATTTAAAGGGCCAAGTTTTGCAAATATCTAATTCTTCTATTCAAAAAATTCAACGAATAAATAGTACTATAAGGCACATTTGATTTTTACACAATTTTTCTTAATAGATGATGTATAACAAATTAAAAAACCGTTATGATTTGAATGGGATCGAAATCTAACCTTTTCTATTTCCAAGTGTTAAAGCTCACTTAGTATAATTTTATTAAACAATCTCTAACTTTATCGTTTGAGAATAAAATTACCTTTTATTTAATTCCCATATCAAAAAAACTTATTTTTTTTACCCCCCCCCCTCTTCATCCACCTCCCAGGCCAAGTCATACCCATCAAGACCAGAATGAAGGCTTTCAGTATTTAAATTAGCTTTTATTTGATACTCATATCAAAAAAACTTATTTTTACCCCCCCCCCCTTCACCCATCCCCCAGAACAAATCATACCCGTCAAGACCAAGAATGAATGCTTTCAGTCAAAAGATATTTAAATTAGCTTTTATTTGATACCCATATCGATATTTTATGTTGATAAAAATATTCTTGACCCCACAAGACCTAGACCCTCCCACTGATTATTATTATTATTACAATAAAAACACTTTTTAATTACCTCTTATTTGATACCCATATCAAAAAAAATTATTTTTTTATCCCCTACCCCACCCCCTCTTCACCCCCCCCCCCAGATAAAGTCATACCCATCACGGCCAAGACTTTCAGTCATAAGAAATTTAAATTAGCTTTTATTTGACACCCATATTGATTTTTATGTTTATAAAAATATTTCTGACCCCCCAAGACCTAGACCCACCCGCTTTTAGTGATTATTATTATTACAATAAAAAAAATATTTTAATTTCCTTTTATTTGATACCAATATCAAAAAACTTATTTTTTTACCCCCCCCCCTCTTCATTCACCCCCCAGGCCAAGTCATACCCATCGAAACCAAGAATGAATGCTTAGAGTCAAAAGATATTTAAATTACCTTTTTTTTGATACCCATATCAAAAAAACTATTTTTTAACCCCCCCCCCTCTATCCGCCCCCCCCCAAGACCAAGTCATAACCCATCAAGACCAAGAATAAATGCTTTCAGTCAAAAGATATTTAAATTAGCTTTTGTTTGATACCCATATCGATATTTTATGTTTATAAAAATATTCCTGACCCCCCAGACCTAGACTCGCCCATTACGACGGAGAGATTGACCTCCAGTTGAATAGATCTTTTTATTAGCTCTCGATTGATACCCTATGTTAGACCTAACTTATTTCATAAGACCAATAAAACAACATTGAAAATTTATAAATAACAATAAAATTAAAAAGAAATAAAACGAAACGCGCGTAAAACGCTTTTTAAAATAAGATTCCTCTTTATCACGGTAAAACGTGATAATACCTTATTATCTTTCCTTAACTTAAAACCCTAAATTTTTAGTTATCCCTTTAAAACCCGTGAAGATCACGGATAGTCATGATCCCTTTAAAATTTACGACATATACATTAATATAAAAGCATGGTAATAATTTATTCCAAACAAGTATAAGAAATTTACTAATAAAAAGTAACAGACATATTTGACAGTTAGAGAATATATTACAGTTTATATTTTAACAAATTTTAGCGTAATCAACTCTCTTGTTACGTGCTTGGATACATAGAACTATAAGGGCAACAATTTGGCATTCAATTATTTATCGCCATCTATTTATTTTAAATAAAAAATTAAATAAAAAATGATATTATAAATTAATCTTTGTATTATTTATCCAATGTGTTTAAGAGATATTTTCTGATGTCCTTATCAATATTTTATAGTTTTCTGTAAAATATATAATTCGCTATATTGTTAAAAATTACTTAATTGTCATATGATAATTGGTAAAATTAGGTATTATGTAAATCTACCACATATAATATTTCACTGTTTGTATTGTTCTAATTTTTTTATTTAATTCATGATTTAATTTTATCAATAGTTTTATAATTATATTTTACTTTTATTAAGATTAAGATTAATAAATTAAAATTACTTACTTTATAAAAAATTTTATTTGATATATTATATTATTTAGTAATTTTATGGATCTATTATTAATAATTATAATACATTTCACTTTTGTCTTAAGACTCATCTTTGGCTTATATTCCATTTCTTAAAAAACATTTTTGGTTTTTATATATATAAATGATTTTTTCCAAATATGTATAAAATATCAACTTTTACATTCTTTCTTTCAAATTATTGTTTAAGATATATGCATACATTTTTGAGAGTCAGGGTGTGGGGAAAGGACTAAGGGGGTTATTTTTTATTAGCTTAAAATGATATTCACAAAAATTGATAAATTTATTAAAGGTGGATTTCCCCTCCCCCCACCTGGCTACTCCTATGGACATAATGAGTATTTGATCTTTAACAAAGAATTTGATTTCAAGCTAACAAAGTGAAAATATAATTTATATATATATTAATCTATTCTAATAATTAAAATAGCAATCATATAATAAAAATATAGATAGTCTTATTAATTAATAAATTAAAATCTTAATAGAATTATCAAAAAAATCGTAAAGGGGGCTAAAAAATTTATTTTTAGTTCAAGGGGATATTAGGTAACCTTAAAAAGGGGGGGGGGCTATTCAAATTATCCAGGATGTTCATAAAAAGTATTCGAATCGTTTCTGATTTGATAATAGATGACTGAGACCAATTACAGGGAAATGTTTAGTTGTAAAAACACAACCATGATAATAATGCGAAAGCCTGAGAATTTTAGATTGACAAGTTGGTATGAGTAAAGAAAGCGATTGGTTAGGGATGAATACCAGGTAAGATTGTAAAACGAAAGGAGTATGGTCGTATGATGAAACATGCCGATCAATTGCGGGACCGATGGGAGTTGCACCAGAGAGAGGTTTCGGAATAAATTCTGGAATGTAATATAGTATATGTTGTATTATAATAAATATTTATTTATTATATAAAAATAATTGATAAAAAAGTAATATTAAAAAAGAAATATATTATATTTTATAAAAATCGGCATTTATTGATTATTCTTTTTTTGTTGTAAAATCGTGAAAAATATATATAATAAAGAAAAATAAAGGAGTGTTAAAAATATTTTGTATTTGACTCTAAGAAAATCCAAGAATAAAAAAGTATAGAAAATAAGGTTAGAAAAGTGATAATTAATTTGCCATAACCAATTACTACCACTTATATGACGGCTAAAATTTTTTAAAAAAAGGAAAAATTCATAATGATCAAAGGTATATTTAATGTATTTTATAACAATTTTATTAATAATAATAGCTTTAGCGTATTTTTTTTCATTTAAAATTTTAAAGATTTATATAATAAAATTTTTAATAAATTTATTATAATTACACAAAAATTTGAATAAATTGTAAGGTAAATTTAAAAAAATAATTATGTTTAATAAAAAAGTGATAAAAGCTTATAATTATATTGAAGTCAGGAATTTTTCACAATGTATTTATTTAATATTAGTTTTAAGTCTAATATTAGGTATTTAGATTTGGTATAAAAGAAGAAATTTTAATAGAAAGACGAATAAAATAAGATTGTTAAATTAAATGATAGAGAAAAAAATGAAAAAAATGATAAAATGGAAAAGTTATATAATGAAATATGTTTGATGAAAAATGATGAAAAGTATGGAATATTAAAAACAGATATCTTTGGAGATTCTAAAAAAAGAAAATTTGGAATTAATGTTTATAAAATAGAGATTATTAGATATTTTAAAAAAGAAAAAAATGAAAATTGATACGGAAAATAAAAATATAGGAAATGAAAATAATGAAATTGAGATAATAAATATGATAAAGGATATAGTAATAAAAGAAATAGAGATTAAAAATATATATAAAAGGAAAATTGAGAAAGAAAATTTGGAAAGGGAAAATAAAGAAAAAGAAAAATAGGAATACTTAAAAGTGTTGAAGAGATGAAATAGGAAATTAAAAAATTGAGTGAAGCAAATCAAAGGTATAATAGTGGAACGGGTTAAAATATAACGTGTTATAATTGTGTAAAATATGGACATATAAGCAGAAAATGTAATGAAGGAATGAATAAAAAAATGTTACATGTAATTTGCAAAAGATGTGGAAACCGAGGACATAATGCTGAAGATGTTACGTTCCGGCATATAAATTATTAAATGAAAAATAAAAAATTACAGCGGCGTGTGAAAATTGTGGAAAGTTTGGGCATAATCAGGATAAGTGTTATAAAAATCAACAGGGAAATTCCAAAGCATTTCCAGCAGTAGAATATAGAAAAAATGAAGGGAATAATATTTACGAAAAAAGAAATGTAGAAGACATAACGTGTTTTAAATGTCGTAATATTGGTCATTATACGAGAGATTGTACAGTAGGATGACTGTATGATAGTGAAATAAAAAAATTTGGAGGAGTTACATCAAAAAATCAGTTGGATCAATTGAAGGAAAATATAGATAAAAATAAGGTAAATGATCATAATGAAATAGAAAGAAAAAATGAAGAAAATGTAAATAACATTTATGGGATTTGTAAAAATATGTTAGAAAATGAAACACGAAAGAATATACAAATTAGTAATTTGCCTATTTTAAAGTTGGAAGATAATAAAAATTTTGATCAATGTCCAAGAGTAAAAGTGAATGTAGGAAATAAAATATTTTTGATGTTATTGGATACAGGGGCAACAATATCTATAATGGGGTATGATGAATTTTACAAATTATGACCGAATGATACAATAATTAAAGATAAAATGAGAGTTAAACAATTGAATATATCGGAAATTATGGTAATGGGAAAAGTAAATTTACCGGTATTAATAAATAACGGATTAATAAATTTGGATCTTTGGATATTGAAAGAAAAAATTGATACAGTTTTGGGATGGAATTGGATATCAAATTTTGGATTAGAAAATATTTTGTTGAATATATTTCAAGGGAAAATTGATAATAAAAATATTGAAGGATTAAAAAAATCTGTAAAAGAGGTATATGTAAAATATTTGAGAAATAAATTAATGAAAGAAATTTTAGAGAATATTAAAATTGAGAATATGATAAATAATAATAAAGAATTTGTGACAATAAAGAAAATGAATTTTTGGAAAATAAAACACTAAAAAGTGGTGAAATTAAAAATGTATTAAATAATTCTGAGGAAATTCAGAAAAATGAAGAAATTATGAGTGATAAAATGGGTCAGGAAAAACTTGATATTTTGGATAATAAAATTGACATAAGTATAATACCTAATATTGAAATTGAAAAAAATATTGACTTGAAAAAAATATTGACTAGAAAATTGATTATATTTTAGTTGATTTGGAAGTTGATTATATTTTGGAAAATCCAAAAATTGAAAAAAATATTGACTTGGAAATTGATAATATTTCGGTTGATATGAAAGTTGATAATATTTTGGGAATTGATGATGAAAATTTTAATTTGGAAATATACAATGAAATAGTTTCAGAAAAATTGAGGATGTGAATAATTATATAAAATGTGATGAGATTTATATGACTCAAATTTGGAAAGGGAAAAATTACCTGTATCGAAAAATTTTCCGGTGAAATTTGTGAGAAAAAAATTAAAAAATGTGTGGTAGAAGAAGGAGAAGAAAATTTAGTTCTACTAAGGAATGATATGATTGATTTAAGGAATAAGTATAAAAATTTATTTGATGAAAAATTGGGCTGTTTCGTAGATTATAAGGTAGATATTTGTTTAAAAGAGAGTGGAGGATAATAAAGGGGTCAAAAAGCATTGAAAATAATTGAGAACAAGAAAGGGTATGAAAATGTAGTTAAAAAAAAAGAAGGAAAGAATTAAAGGAAAAATTTAAGAATATGTATGAGAATAGTACACTAATATCTGAGAGAATTGTAGAATTATATAATATTTTTTTTTAGGGTAAAATTGTTATCGATTGCTTAGTCCAATTGTAAAATGTTAGATAAATTGGATCGCTTAGTCCAATTGTTGATTGTAAATGCTTATTATCTGAGGGAATTGTGGAATAATATATTCTGAAATTATTTATGGGATAAAATGATTTTGGATCGCTTAGTACAATTGTTAATTGTTAGATGACTGGGATTGATATGTTCAATTTTATAAAGTGCTAGATGAGTTGAAAATTTGATAGTCGTGTGGAATTTAAATATTAAATATCGCAAAATTGGATTGTTATTGTTAGTGTTGTTAATAAGAAAATTGCAGTTGTTTAATTTTTTTTAAAAAACGTTATATTAATAAAATGTTGAAGTAAAATATGTGGGTCAATTGGTATGATGTTGAAGTTTAAATTATTTTATTTTGTTATTTATAGTTGGTAGATGAATGAGTTGGGATTGTAATAAGGTTGTAATATAAAATTGTTGTTATAAAAGTAATTAATTATTAAAGAATTAAGAAGTAAAATTAGAAAATTATAAAAATGTGAGCGGTATTGAGAAGAGAAGAAACGTAAATTGCGAAAAATCAACTGGTAGTAAAATAGAAAAATAATTGAAAATATAATGGTAAGAGTATAAAAAAAACAATAAAATGAAAATAAAAAGGTTGTTTTTGTTTAATTGTTCGTTATGTAAAAAAAAGGGTATTGTGAATATTTAGTTGAAGCGGTTAAAAAAAAAATTTGACTTACTTACTTTGTGTAATATTCTGTGTAATCAACTCAATAAATTACAATGATGCAATAGATCTGACTTACTTACTTTGTGTAATATTCTGTTTAATCAAATCAATAAATTACAATGATGCTCACTCAATAAATTACAATGATGCAATAGGTCTATTATACATTAACCATAATTTCAACAATGCTAAGGATATCAAGCTTAAAATAGAATGATCATGACTGACCAATGATGCATTAATCAGGATAATTTTTGATAACAACCAAAACCATCGTTTAATCAAATATCAGATAGTCGTATACGTCAGAAATGAACGTTATAAAAATATCAACGATATGAAGTTTCGCTCAATGTCGATATAAGAAAATATCAACGATATAAAGTTTGGCTCAAGGTCGATATCAAGAGAATTTCAATGATGCGAAGTTTTGAATCAAAAGAATCTAAAAAAATATATATTCTTAAATTATAGTTACGGTTAAATGTGGCATGTAGTACCTTGAAAAAGGGGTACATGTTGTATTATAATAAATATTTATATATTACATAAAAATAATTGATAAAAAAATAATATTAAAAAAGAAATACATTATATTTTGTAAAAATTGGCGTGTATTGATTATTCTTTTTTTGTTGTAAAATCGTGAAAAATATATATAATAAAGAAAAATAAAGGAGTATTAAAAATATTTTGTATATGAAGAAAATCCAAGAATAAAAAAGTATAGAAAATAAGGTTAGAAAAGTATGGTGAATAATATTTGCACCGATTGACATATATATATTGAACGTTGTCTTTCAATGTGCTTATTAATAAATATCGTAGACTACATTACTATAGTTATGAATGGTAAAATAAAGACGTAAGAAAAATAAAAGTTAATTCAAGATAAAATAACAATTTGATTTAAATTACCCCAAAAAATAAGTTAATTTAAAACAAAATGTAACATTTAAAAAATTGAAAATAAATTACTTAATTTAGGATACGCGCATAATGCTAAATAAAACAAAAATTCTAATATCAATGAATATATATTATATTTAATTATTATATACAGCCTAATTAGATGGATTGGAGTAATACAGATCCGGCTTGCGATAGTGAGTGTTGGCAGTAAAAATAGTTACTAATTCCTAAAATTATTATATAAATATTGTAGAATCATGTATCCTAAAATCATCATATGGTTGATAGTCTTAAGATAATTTTTGTAGCATTTTTATTAATAATCCTTGCTTTCTTCTTATCTAATTTAAATATTTATTTATTATATTTAATATGTATTATTAAATTTTTATTAATCTTTATTTTATATTTTGATTTTAGATATAAAATACATAATTTAAATATAAATTATGATAAACTAATAATTTTAAAATATAATATAAATTATAAAGATATAAGATTGATTTTAATATGTTATATAATTATAACCCATCTTATGTTTCAAATATATGTTTACAGTTTTATGGAGATTTTATTAAGTGAAAATCTTTTATTTATTTTTTGTAATGTTTTAACTTTATGGTTTCTACAAAAATTCTCTATATCTTTTAATGATAATGTAAGCTTTAAATTTAATTCTGACAATAATAGAGAAACTTTTCAATCAAGTTATAAATTTGAAGCTGAATCTAAAAACCTATTAAAGGATTTCAATTCAAAAGTTAACTCAAATAATTCCATAATGGCTAATTCCTATATAAAAAAATATTTTAACTTTGTTAAAAGGTTATTTATATTTTGCTCAATATTTAATATATTGTATTTATAGGTTAATATTTGTATTTTCAGAAAATACTAAATATTATAGTATGATGTTTTTGTTATCCTCCTTCCTAATGGCAAATTATGGTAGTCACCTCACATTAACTACAATTTGTACTCCTAAACAACTTTTTGGCTACTTTTTATATCCAAATGATTGTTCAAACCTTTCTTCAAATTTAGAGTAAGTAATCATAAAATATGGAAACAATCTTATATTATAAGATTTAATATCCAGTATTATATATTGAAATAGAAAAAGCAAAGAAATAATAATTATTAGAGCCCTGCATGAATGAATCCAATCTCAGATTGGCTAGACTTTACTGGCATTTTCTCATACTATGACCTTGATTTTTTAATTTATTTTGGATTATATTATGACCTCAAAAATTATATTTTTTGTTTTCCTAATGTTTTATGGATTTTAACAAGAATTTACACAAAATTGTTTATTATGTTTAAATGCTTACCACTTTTTGATTTCTTTGATATACCAAGATTTTTTAACAATTCATTGGGGGGAAAAAAAATTGAATTGGATATAGGCCTATTTATAAATTAAATTTTTTTATTAGACTTGGATCTCTCAAAAAAAGTTATTTGGATTGGATCAGGCCTGAAAAAATATGCCCAATGCAGGGTTCCAATTATTATCTTTTTATTTATTTATAATTCAATTAATCTAATTAAATTAAAAGAAATAAGGATGAAGAAAAAATTAACAATGCCTTGGTTTAAATTTTTTTTTTTATAAATTTATAGCATAATATACTAAACAAAAATTGATTTATGAGAGTTAATTATCATTGGTACTGACCACGGGAGTTAGTAATATTTAAAATATTGGCCTAATACCAATAACAAATATTAATGCATTTGGCATTTTTAAATAAATTTTTGGCAAGTTTGAATTGTTGGAAAATTTAGTATTTTTTTATAATATTTTTTTAAAAACATTTTTTTTTTAAATTTTATAAAAAAAATATCTCAAAATATAAAAAAAAACCCTTTTGCACCTGACTTTTTTTCTTAAAATTTATTAACAAGACATAAATAACACATTTCAAAAAAAGTTTATTCCAGATGTTTATATAGAAATGTAACAATAACTACAAATGGAATCATTGGTACATTATTATGTAAAAAAATATACAACATATCATTTTTATTTTTTTATATTATACAATAAAAAACAATTTATATTATTATTTAGATTTAAAAAAATACTGATATAAAATCCACAGTTGTTACGTACTACCGCTATGCTATTAGCGCACTATCAGTATCGCCACTCATCAAAAATAAGGTAGCGCGCTATTAGCTACTATTTTTTAAAAATAGCTTTAGCTACTATTTTTTAAAAATAGCTTTAGCTACTTTTTATAAAAAAAATTTAGAAACAAATTTGTTTTTTTTTGCTTATGTAACTGTATAGTAAATAATATATAAAAATCAACATTTATAATATTTAAATATGATTAGTTTTGATTATAAAAAAATTTATGCAATAAAAATAAATATTTATGGTGATATCTTATTTGCATTTTAATAATAAAATCATTTCAATATTATCACCTGCAAGTCTAGAGCCATGATCAGAAAGTATAATTTTTGCCTTACTAAATAATCTCTCAACACTAGCACTTGAGGGCAAGGCAGTATATAATTTTGTATACATATATTTAATATAAGAAAGATTATCAAAAATACTCATTTGAGAATTTTCAGATTTAAAAAAATCTAGGGTATTTTCTATTATATTATCTTTAATTTCAAAAAAAATAATCAGTGGAAGTCATTTTTGTGGTTATAACTAGTTTGGTATGAGCAGGGTTGTGCAGTATCGCGGATATTTGTATCTAAGATATGTATCTTGTATCTTCTATCTTTTTTTAAATTTTGGAAAATATCTTGTATCCAGTATCTAAGATACATATTATTTAAAAGTATTTGTATCTTAACCAACTTTGTATTCAAAAAGATACAGATACTTTAAAAAAAATTTATATTGGTTAATTTAAATAGTATTAAAATTTAAAATGATATTGTTTTAAGATTTAAATGAAAAATTTAATCAAAATTTAGATATTTTACGATAATTTTTGATATATGACGTTGGTCGTCATATAGCAATTTGCTAACAATTAGAACTACCATATTTGAATCGTTTTATATCTGTCTATTTTAAAATTATGGAAGAAGAAAATAGAATAATATGTTTATCTTCGTCTTCAGATGATTCTTCAACCGAAAATTATAACAATAAATTTAAACTAAGCATACTTAATGGCAAATTTTTTGAAGTACTTCAAGATGATCATAATAAAGAAATTCATCGTGACTTTGGTTTTGCGAAAAAGTTATAGCAACTGTTACAGATAACGGCTCTAACTTTAAGAAAGCTTTCAAGGAGTTTGGATATTCTATGGAAGCTGTAGAGAATGACTTTGACATCAATGATGATGAATGTATAGAATTGAAATTAATACTTCAACCAAATCTTCAATTGATGAAGATGATGATTACTTTTGCCTTAAAAGTATCACATCCAATTCTAATAATTCAATAAATGATATTGAAATAGAGGTCCTAAATTATATGAAAGATGACAGGCGGAGTATAAATATGTTAAATAGTTATAAATATATAAAAGAAATATTTATTAAATATAACACAATATTACCCTCCTCAGCCCCCGTTGAAAGATTGTTTAGCTTTGCTAATATGGTTAATAGACCAAATCGTCAAAGATTGAACGATAAATCATTTGAAAAATTAATAATATTAAAAAATAATGCTGATTTATTATTATTTACTAATTATATAATTATTAAATGGAATATCGCATTATCTATTATAATAAATTTGTTATTTTCTACAATTTATTTTAAATATTTTTTTATAAATTTATATTATAGATAAGAAAATAAAGCTTTATACATTTTGATTTTGACTATTTAAAGTTTTAAAAAAAAGTATCTTGTATATTAGATACTTTTTTATAAAAAAAATACTAGTATCTTGTATCTTAAATACAAAATTTTATAAAGTATCTTATCCGAATACAATTTTCTGAAAATTTGCCCAACCCTGGGTATGAGACTATTCAACTTTACCATGAGCCTATTACATTGATCTTTAGCATCATCGGAATTGATATATGCCCAATTTGGTGAATCACTGCAGCTAATAAATTATCATCATTGTATAGGTTGGGGAATTTTAACGTTATAAAAATAGAGTATTTAAAATATATCTCAATCATAAATTTTAAAAAATTTTAACTTTATGTTAGAATAAATTATTCAGTCAAAATCAAAACAATATAAATTTTATTTACCTTCTCTCAATGCCTTTTAACATAGCTACTGGGGGCTGGCATAAGATTATATTAGTCAATCTCTGTAATTTTGTAATTAGGATACTTAAAGTGGGAACATAATACCCCATCTCCATATTATCCTCAACCTTCCAAAATTTCAAGGGAAAGAGCCACATATTGCATAATTTCAAAAATTAAAATTATATGAAATTGAATAATTATTATGCTCTTTTATAAATGCTCTTCATCGTTAATATATTGAATTCCAACATGATCTAGAGAATATCCATTTCTAATCTTCCTTCACCCAGAAAAATGTTATTAATTTGATAGCGTGGTATGAGCTTACTGAGTTCTATCTAGTGGGGTTAGTTAATAAATATCTGCCTAATTTTTTTTAAAGTATGTTTGAGCCTTTAGAAGATTTGTTCTGCATATTCTATAGAGTTTTACATTCATAAAAGTGGATCTTGATACCTTTTAAAATCTTCATTTGTTAAGGCTCCTTCAGCATCCATTGTTGCTATTAAATTTAGATTATGGCATGAGCATCTCTGTTTTTCACCACTTTTATCTGCTATCTTATTCATTAGTGTTTGGCGACATATTTGTACCAGGGGATTTTAATCATCATGGTAAATATGAATCATCAACCAAGGACATAGGCTGAACTGTGTCAATTATAAAATCAACAATAATTTTATCAGCCAGTTCCTGAGAAATATTGACATAAGCATTATTAATCATTTTGGTTTGAATTGAATTGGTCTTTGGATGTAGAGTCGCCTATACGAAAATTATTTAGATGTTTTTCTATTTCTGTAAAACTGTTGTCATGAACATTTTTATAAAATATCTACTATTAGAATTTAAAAATGACAATTACCTTTAGGTGTTTTTTGAGTTTATAGTGAGGATATATTTTTTTACATTAAATAAATAAATTTATAGCCAGGTTTGGTTTTTATATTATTATATTTCCAAATTTTGGAAATGGGAAATTTGTATTGTTATTAAGAACATTTTCTTCCCGGGTATCTTCCATACATTAATATCATCGTCCACTTTCAGCTATTTAGATATCCATTTGCGATGACATTTTAAATAATACACATGATTTAGGTTTATAATTCAAATTGAAAATATAAATTACAAATTGAAAATATATTTCAATCTCATAATTAAATAATAAATCATAAAAATTATAATTAATTATGTTATGATATTATATTTAAATTTTTATGTATAAAGTTATATTCATTATATTTTTAAAACAAAAAAGGAGCCCGCTAAAAAAATAAATAATTTCAAAAGTAGCGAATTTAACAACTTTGATAAAATCCTAAAATAGCCTACATTCTTTGCATTGTTGCTTTTTCGTTAACGCCAATGGCCAATTTTATCAAATTTTATACCCAATATTGGTTTAATACTTTTCGATCTCTTTTTTCACTCTCCAGTGTAGGTCTGCCTACTTTTCATCGTAACATGTGTTACTGCTATAAATTTTAAAGCAAATGAAATTTTAAACTCTTTGATGACATAAAATGTACAATAATAACACATGGTAATATTAAGATCTATCAAAAGTGAGGAAAGTAAGAACACATTTGAGGCGAATAGGAACTATATGTCAATCATATTTTTTTGTCAGTTATATTGATTTTATGTTCAAAGTTTATGTACATAAGTAGAAAGAAGAATCCGGTCATATAGTTGATGAGATTAAACAAAAGTACTAAATCTTTACAAATAAAAATTAATATAATGATTAAGATAGCATGTCAAACAAAAACAAGTAGTATTCACCCTGCGCCGTGCTGAGACCTTTAGTGGTCAAGTGCATAATTTACCTAGGCTTTTTGATAATTTTTCTTAAAGTAATCCTTAATACAATGGATATATTTGGTAAGGTTTCCTTTAACCCAATGGAGTTTTTATGGGATACTTATTATATTTACTAAAATTTTTAATTCACTTAGTAGATTTTGTGGATAAATTTTCTAACTAATCTGTAAATAAAATATTTAATTTACAACATTTTTCCTTTAGCTCCCTTTCAGGCACATTTATCAATTCTGGTATATTAAATAAGATCCAAAATGATCTTTAAAGAGCTTTAACTGCTGGAAACATCTCTCCTTCTTTATGGAGCATGGAGGCACACGTATAACATGGAGCACATTTATAATTTTTTTCCATATTCATATCAGGCCACCAAACATATTCTCGCGCATATGATTTTATTTTATTTCTGCCTTGATGACAGGCATTAATAAACATAAAATCTTATTATGCAATTTACATGATATTGCAGCACGATTTCCACGCATTGTACAATGGTCCATACTATTCTTAATACGACGAATGTGGTCGAATAATATATATCAAATTTTGAAAAAAAACTAAAATTTTTTAACGAAAAATAAATTAAGTTTTTTTTTCTTACTAAAATATAAATCAAATTTTTTGTTATAATACATATATGGCTAGACATGCCAAACCTTTTTTCAAAATTCATACATGGATTTTTTACGAAAAAGAATAATGTCTTGCTTGTATATAGTACATACAAAATTAAATTCTTATTTTTCAAGAGGCTAAAAATAATTGATGAAAATTACAAAATTTGGCGGCCCCTAATATTGTTTAATTTTGGCGAATCGATGGCGGTTACCCGCTCAACCCTATTTGCACCGGCCTGGGATTCATTATATGATCGGATCCCCGTTCCGTGAAAACGGATATGAATAATTTGTGGATTAATGTTTTTTTATTCCATCATATTATTATTTTCGGGGATTAACACACTGTGTAATGTTGTACCTTTAGAGCATATATATGCTTGATTTCCTACAATGAAGATTGAATGACTCAACAATATAAACAAATTTTTAAGGTATAAAATGCATGTTCAGTAATGCCATTAAAAGGCACTCAATGCTACAATGTCACACCAAATTAGTCATAATAATTCTATGCCTTGTGCAAATTCAGATGCAAAAAAAAATTGAATTTAGATGCACTGTTAAAGTTATTTCTTTTTTTTATGAAAAAATTATTGATACTTTCTTTCAATTTGAGAATTTTACTGTTTATATCAAAGGCCCAAGTAGGCTAGGAAAGTAGGATTTACATAGATTTGAGCTTTGATAGCTCAATTTTTTTGATATCTCTTCTATTTATTCCTCATATTCAATGCATGTTATTTAGAAACCTTTAAATATTTCGTCAATTTTATTCAATTCAAACGATAAAAGTTAACTTTAAAAAAATATTTAAAAGAAAAGCACATTAAATGCTAAACGTCCTGATTTATCTAGGATTAGCCCGATCCCGATTTCTATAATATTTTTCATTTAAAATATTTTGTTTAAAATAAAATTTGGAAATTCAATAAGATTAATATTTACCAGAGACTTGCAGATAGAAGTACCATTTGCACGGCGATTTTCTACCCGGCCGGGATTTTTTATATATACATTTATTCTTAATTTTTATAGCTAATAATTGCAATTTAAAATATTAGGTTTTAAAAAAATTCTGAGGCCCGCCCTGGTGAAATAAAAAATTTTAGGCCAGGCCCGGGTATATTTAAAAATCATTTAAATACGGGCCGGGCTTAAGGCCGGGCCTTTGATATTAATTATTTGTTTCTAAATTTAAAATCATATAAAGGTTATCAATAACATCATATCATACTGTCAAATATCGTTTTTCTAAGATATAAATTTTATATTTTCTTATAAAATTCATAGATTCTCAATCCCTTTGAGTTTAGCAATCTCATATATAATAGACTCCTCGTTCTCCGCCTTACTAATAGTGCAATGGATGAAATTGACTTTTGTTAGAAAATAAAACGCTGAATGATTTTGTTCTGTTTTACAAAGAAATTAAAATTTTATAGACATGTTAGGTTATTCGCATTTATAAATTTATTACACAAAATATTTTTTAGTTATAATTTATAAGATAATGAAAAATAAAATAAGTTTATAAAATAATATATCATGATATAGAATCAATAGTCATTTTTTTAATACCGAACGATGTGATGACAATTTTAAGAATCACAGGATATAAAAACTAGTTAGTCATACCCTCCTAGTGAAGTAGAAATATATATGGATTGCCAATCAAGATTAGCCAAAGGTAAAATGAATGATATTCACTTTATAGCATCAGTAATTTTTCATTTCATGAAACATACATAGTAAGAAGAAATTGTGAATTTTTTTCTCTTACATATACTAATGGATTTGTTAAGTAGATAGAAAATTTACTTCAACGCGAGAGAAGATTGACAATAAATCTTTTACATGGAATATATTTATGATAACAATGATATTATATACTATATAATGAGTTTTATAAAAATCGAAAATTTTGCATTCATTTACTAAAAAAATTTAATTTTATTGATTAAATCTTGTTTTTTTTTAAATTTAAACCAAATTTTAAGTAAACTAGAAATAATCATAAAATCTAGCCCTAAATAAAAATAACTTCAGCGACAAAGTTATAAATAAAGCATGCATACATTTTTATCTCATGACAGCTATTTTCCTATGAAATATATGAATAAATTATTATTAATCTAGCAATAATTGACTAAAAATAATTCATTTATGATAATTATACATACTTATTATTTTTTCATAAACTAGAATTAATATTTAAGAATTGTAGATCAATGTGTAGCACAATCCCTCACCTACAAATAGTGTTGTTAAACGACTTATTTTGAGCCGATTTTTAAAACGGATAACTCAATATTTTACCCAAAAATAGTGTATAAGTCTCGAGATTTCTTTAATAAATGTCTAGACCTTTGTTCCTTCTATGAGCAAAATCTTCAGGCTTGCGTAAAATTTTTCAGGATGAAATATTGAGTTAGCCGTTTTTAAAAATCGGCTCAAAACGAGCCGTTTACACTACCTACAAGATAAAAAAAAAGATATGATTAATTATTTAAAGTGTTTTTTCGCCATTTTTCCCCAATTAAAATTGAACACATTATTGTTTTCATGAGCGTAGACAGGATTTTCTAAGGGAGAAGGGAAAATTAATAAATTTTTGGGAGGCCTCGACCTCCAGACCGTTCTTTTGACGTGTGGGTTTCCTTAGATTAAATATAGCTCGAAAATATTTTTGTAGATAGGTTAATTTATTTTAATAAAAACAACTTATCATTATTTAAAGTATACGAAATTGGCTATCAAGAGACGGTATCAAAAAATAAGCTGTCTGGAACAAATAGGAAATTTATTTATAGTTTGTACAAAATATAATAAAATCCATATATATTTATACAATCTTAGTATAATTTATAATTAGATCATTAGTAAAATTATGTATATTGCATTCTTTCAAATTATTGCTTAAGATATATTCATAAATTTTGTGGAGAGGGGGCTAAGGAGATTTTTTATTAGCTTAAAATTATATATTTTTGAATGGGATGGGAGAAATTTCTCCTTGCCACCACCTCCCACCCTTCCTCCGTTAAACCTAAAGTTTTACTGAACGGAATATAAGAGATTTTATTACTTTTATATAAATTAAGAAATTTAAGGGAAGTTTGCCTATTTCAGAAGAAATTTCATTTCAAATATTCCCTACATGTGCGACTATTTTTAAAATTTTTATTCCATATAAGACTATTTATTAGGCCATCACCTGGTTCGTTTTATTATCAAATGGGGTAAACAGATTTTGAATAAGGAGTAGTAAATTAATAATCTTACGCCAATATATTTCTTTTAACCCTTTCGGTGGCGGTAGTGCAAATATAAAACCACCTTACGACCTTTATATCTTTTAATGGAGTTAATCATATAAAATGAAACCAACACGAATATATATTAAAAGATATTCTTTTTCATATGTTTGTGGAGGAGTTATTTTTTAATTTTTTTTTTCGCGCTTTTATTTCAAAATACGTTTCCAACGGGAATTTTTCTTAAAATTCTAAATTTAATTATAAGTAAGTGTATTCATCAAATATTTTTTAAATATATATATTCCTCACTATATTATCTATCTTTCTAATATTTATTTTCCTCAAAATTTATATATTAATTTGATCTTTTTAATGTGGTATATTAAACTAACCATTGCCACTTTACAACAATATTTTTAAAATAATTGATAAATTTTGCAAATTCATTTAGCAATAATTTTAGCTTGTTATATGGATGATTATCTGGATATTTCATCTGAAGATTCTTCGTTATACTCATCCACTGATACCAAAGATGATTATGAATTTGATACACGTTACCAAATTGATAGTGATGACTATGAAACTATGAATCAGAAACACGTTATCAAATCGAAATTGATGACAGTCGGAACAAGTTATGAATGATCAATCTGGTACAAACCATAATAATCCTATCTGGTGCAAAAAAATATTTTTCAGAACCAGTATTAGAATTTGATAAAATATCAGGTCCAATATCATCCCTAAAAAAGGACTCATTGTATCCATCTGATATATATATAAAATTTATTAATGATTCATTAATAAATACAATTACATTCAATACCAATTTATATACCCAACAAAAAAATATTAAATATCAACCAACAACTCCTACAGAAATAAGAAAATTTTTATGTCTTCATATACTTTTTGGAATTAAAAATATGGCAAATTACAAAGATTATTGGAGTTCTAAACCAGAATTCCAAGACAATTTCGTTTCATCCATAATGAAAGTAAAACGTTTTATTTGGCTTATGAGCCACATCCATATAAATGACAATATCTTAGAACCATCAAGAAATGATGAAAATTATGATAAATTATACAAAATAAGACCATTCATTGATAATATCCGTTCCTCTTGCTTGAAATATTTTCTTCCCTTGTGGAATATCAAGCAAATGACGAAGGAATGATTAGGTTCAAAGGCCGTATAGCATTTAGGCAATATATGCCTAAGAAACCTACTAAACGCGGTTTCAAGGTAATATGTGAATTTTGTCATTATTTATTTCGACTAAACCATATTTTTAGGTATGGATGAGGTGTGATAATTCAGGATATATGAATGATTTTAATATCTATACTGGGAAAAATAAAGAGGTTGAAAGTAATCTAGGTTATAATATTGTAACAAAGTTTTGCGAAGGACTTCAAAATCATAAAATATTTTTCGATAATTATTTTACGAGTTATACTCTATTATCCGATTTAAAAAAGAAAGGTATATATGCTACCGGAACATTAAACAAAAATAGGAGATATTTGCCCATAAAGAATATGTAAACAAAATTAACAAGAGATGAGTTTGACTGGAGAAGTGACAAAAATATCCAATGATGATAAAGATATATAATAAATTTATGGGGTCTGTTGACCATTTCGACCATTTAAAGTCTTTATATGAAATCTCGCGAAAGTGGCGAAAATGGTGGCTGCCAATAATCTTTTGGCTGATTGATGCGGCAATTATCAATTCATTCATAATCTACAATATTCTTACAGATAATAAACTCTCATTGAAAGAATTCCGAAGACAAATAATTGCTAGCGAATTGGCACACTGCAAAAATGTTGATAGGGATGATAATATTGAGAATGATAATAATTATATATCAATGCAAAGAAAAAATAATAAGCCTTATATCCTTTCAGAAATTAGACTAAAAAACTCAGCTCATCAACCTCCAGAAGGTGTGCCCACTGTAGTACAAAGTTAAATCCCAGAAGAACAAGGTGGTAGTGCAAATCATGCAACGTACCACTATGTCTAAATAAAAATAGAAACTGTTTCGAAAGTTTTCATAAGGTGTCTATGATATGAATTTGAAACCACCAGAGAGAGCCGCCATTTTAAATTAAAAAAATTTTTTTTGTGGGTTTTATATTATACTATACATGAATCAATAAAAAAATTACTAAATATCGTGTTGCATCATATTAATTTTATCAGGGAACTTAAAGGGTTTTTTTAACATGTCAAAGTCGGAATTTCCTCTCAATAATTCTATTATCCCAATCCCATCCTTCAAATATATTTCCATTCAGAACTCATCTTGGTTCTCCAATTGGTGGTGGCACTGCAATTAAGACCTTTTTAGACAAAACCTATCCTAATCTAGTAAAATTCCAAATAATTGCCTGCCCATCAGTTAAAAATTATTTTAACATACCAATCGTCTGATTCTATTACAAAATATCATATCCACACAATGCTTGAGGGCACCATCAATATAAAATTTGCAGATAAATTGTGGCTGCTGGTCTCTCTTCCATGAAAAAATGGTATGGTTAGCTTCCGTTCCCCATCTCTGCTTTCTCTTGTTACTTTTATCTCCTCACGATTAAGCAGTTCAAGTTTAATACCTAGTAGTGTTGTTAAACAGTCGTTTTGAGCCGATTTTAAAAACGGCTAACTAGATATTTTAGCCAGAAAAATATTGTCTAAGCCTCGAGATTTCGCTTATAGATGTCCAAACCTATGTTCCTTCTACAAACAAAATCTTCAGGCTTGCGTAATATTATTCTAGGTAAAATATTGAGTTAGCCGTTTTAAAATCGGCTCAAACGAGCCGTTTAACAACACTACTACCAGTCATGATCTTGAAAGCGCTATTCGCACCTGGGTGAGCAATTGTCAGCCTAGAATTAGTAGACCACATCCATCCTTCAAAAAGCTTAGGATATTCCCCTAGTATATCATTCCTAGCCATGCTAATCTAAATTTTAAATCGGGCTACCAATAGCTGCCGGCTATTCCAAGAAAAATCCTGGTCTTCCCTGAAGAACTTCGTATTGCTATTTCACTTCGTCTCTGGTGCAATACATCTCTTCCTTTCATATGTAATTGTTCTTTAGAATCTGATTCCAAATGAAACCATCCTTTAAATTGCCAATATTTCAATGCTGCTCCCATAACATACAAACATAAATAAGTTAATCCCAAAAGTGCCAGTATCCCAAATACCCTAAAGCCGAATAATTTATGCTTAAGTAACAGAAGACCCGATGGTATCATTCTAATACGTTTGTCTTTAAGTTGCTTATCATCATACTTGCATCTATCAACACGATCCAACATTAGCAATTAGTTCGGCCGAAATCTTGAAAAAATATTCAGACATTACTAAGGTAATTTTTATCTTACTTCCCCAATACTCTTGGTATTTTTGGTGAGAATTCCTTAAATTTATAACATTATAAGGAAAAAATTTAGCCAAATAAATGACAACCGTAATAAAGTCTTCTATAAACAAGCCATTACTATGGCTATTCGTCAAAGTATTTTCATTGCTAATCATAGTTTATCAATGCAAGTAAACCGATCTCACCTTTGATCTTTATTACCTAGTTTAATAGTTTTATTTTAATTTTTTATACATATATATGCTATATCTTATAATCATCATTCATTTTTTATATTGCCTTTGTTTTAAATTCTAAAATAAGTGTGAACATTAAATAAATAATTTAGTTTTAAAAAAGTCACTTTCTTTTTAGGCTGTTTTGAGGAAGCTATATAGAGGTTACACAGATGACTGTTCCGAAACGGTCTAAATCATATGATATTTAGCACATCATTTGATGAAGATATATTAACAAATTTATTGTATAATATTTTACACATAATTTTGTCAAACTATTTTTTCCCGTCCATTTCAGCCTTTAAACTAGTGTTAAGTTACATTGGAGCTTAACTAGTTTAAATTCTAAAAAAATATAGATACAGTAACATTCTTAAAAAGCTCAGTTATATTTCAAAATTAACTAGTTACATTTTAAAAGTTATTTTGAAATTATTTATACAAAATATAATTTTAAAAAATTAACTGACCACCTCATTAACGTTTGATCCACTAATGGGAAGTGAAACGATTATATTTTAATTAAAAGATAGATCTGTAGGCTAGGAATGAGATATTGAATTATATTGTGAGGACCATCTACACTTGAATGATTTATTTTAAACAATAATTTTATTATCCTAAACTGTAAACGATAGAGCTAACTTTAATGTTTTTAATAAGGATAGCTTAAAATTATAAAATTTATTTAAAATTTAAAAAAATTTCAAATTAGTAAATTATTACCTACTTTAATAATTGTGATTTGGTTTACGGCAGCATATAAAAGGTATTATAATAAACGACGAAAAATATACGCTTTAACAGAGAACTAGGATTGATTTGTTGACAAGTGTTATAAAAAAAATCTATAAAATCAAATATTATGGAAAAAAAATGAATTAAAAATTAATGATGTTATTATATGGACATTCCTAAGAGCTGAAGGGCCTTTTTTTGAGCTAACACAGTTTCACGCATAGCGATTAAATGAGCCAATTCGAATTCACTTTTTACGTACAGCATTGCTTTCTCAAAATTTGCCAATGCGTCTTGAAATCTACCGCTTTTTTTAACAATAAATATTATTAATATATATATTCAACTAGAAATTTATTCTTATAAAACATAATTATAGTTCACAATTTCTTGATGTTTGCGAATAACTCAAACCTTTGCATGTATATTGTTCCCAGCGTTTCGTAAGCAAATTCACATCTAGGCTCGATATCTAAGCATTTATGGATGTATTCTATAGCAATCTTAACTTGGGATTCTTGATTACTGGCGTTACTAGTTTCTAGGTTTAACTTTTGCAGGTTAAGGAGAGCCAAGTGCACTAGCACACTGAAATTCTGAGGATCTGTTTCTAAAGCTAAATTTAAATGCATTTCGGCCTTATCGTAATTCATAATGTCGGAGTAAGCCTAAATTGAATAGAATAATAAATATGAAATTATAATGAAATATAACCAGGTCAAACTAAGTTTAAAAAATAACTGAAAATTAGAAATAACTGTAAAAAAAATATATATATAATTATTAAACTGTTTTAGTTTGTAATAGTTATTGTTGATATTTATTTTAATAATTAAAATGTCAATCAAAAAATCATTTTATTTTATTTTGTTAAAAATCCCTTATGTTTTATGATATAAATTATGGGAACATATTTTTCTTCGATGAAAAAAGAAGATATATTTTGGTTTTGAGTTTTGTTTTTATTGAGAAAAGATCGCCATTATTTTTATATTTGAAGCATATGCGATTTTTTTATACATATCTGATAATATATTGCAATTACACACATATTGATTTTTTTATATTTAAAATATACATTTTTGTGAATTGGATATGATTAATTTTTTTCTTGAAGATTTTTTGTAAAATTAATTAATTTTTTGGATCATTAATTTTTTGATTATTAATTTTTAATCATTAAATTTTTTGAATTGGATAAATTTTTTTCGCATCAATTAATTTTTTTTACGATCAAATTGAATAAAAAATATTTAGTATTAAAGGTTTTTCCGATTTGAATATTTAGTTTAAGGGGTTTAAGTTTAAATTTTTTTACTTACCATTAATTAACTAACTTTTTTAACATTCTTTGTTTTTTTTTAAATAAACAAGGTACGAAAATAAATAATATTTTATAAATTAAATAATCAGGAATATATTTAATCATTTTTATAATGATTTAAATTTTATAAGGTTACAAGGTTTATTATTTCAGATTAATTAGTGTTGTAGTAATTTTTTGTAGGCTTCAAAAATATTTTTTAACGATATGCTTAAAAAACTCATTAGTAGGGCATGCCTAATTTTATTGGATAGGCCCGAATATTAATTATCTTAAATAACATATCGATAGATTCGATACACCAAAATGGTGGATAAAAACATAGTTTTGGAATTATAGAAATTAACTTCAGCCTGGCCCTATTTTAATTTTTCTTCATACATTAAATTAATATATTAAATCAATAAAATAATCTCTGGAATTTAGAAATTAGTTCTATAAAAATACTGTGTATAATTTTCCTATTTATATGAGTAAAAAATTACGGATGGGGGTCAGACTTGAAAAATAAATTTAAAAATAAGCAGAGTTGTTAAAGGATCTAGATACATTAAAATGTGGTATCTGTATCTATATCTAGATAGATTTTTGATTTAAATATCTGTATCTAGATATTATTTTAGACGATGTATCTGTATCTAGATCCATTTAAAATGTATCTTTTAACAACTCTGAAAATAAGGTTAAAACTCAAAAAATAATAATTGGGCTTTAGACTGAAAATACTTAATATGTTGAGCTCTAGGGGGTCAACCTCCACCCCCATAAAAAGAACGAGATAATTTTTAATAAAATCGCATACATAAAACAAAGTATATAATTAATCTGCAGTTAATGTTATTAAAGTTAATAGAATAAATAAATTAAATTACTGATTATAAAACTAACTACCCAATTATAGCGTCAAAACAAATTGTAAGTAGGATGGAAAAAATATTAGATCTGTGGCCAATATTGGATAACTAAAAAGAGGTAAAATATACCGTACCCTTCTACTAAAATATTATTAAGCTTTCCAAATTCAAATATAAAAATTTATTTCCGAACAATATAAAATAACAAAATCTATTTAAATTTAACTAGATAAATAAAAATATAACTAGAATATTCCTATTCCATAAAAAAAAATAGGGAAAAACTAATCTAAATATATTTTTTATATTTTAAACTTAAAATAAAATAATCCAAATTTCTATACTTATTATACTAAATCAATTTGTTGATTTTAAAAAAATTATGAAAAGTTTCAATTCTAAGTACAGGGTCTAATTTTTTTTTTAAATTTAACAGTTTTATTTTTAATCTCTACATATATAACAAAATATATATTCTTCAAAAAAAACTTGCGCCAAAAAAACGTGAGCTTCAGAAAAATTTTCCCCCTTGTCGGTTTGGCCTTTTATCATTTCCAACATTTCTTTATTGTAACAATGCGGTCCAAACTCAAATCCGTTAGCCGATAAAGAGGTAGAATTTTGCATCAAATTGATCAAACAATCTTTAAGAGTTGTTTCAATGCCGTCATGTATCAATTTTGTAGCCTTTTCAGCTAATTCGGTTTGCTGTTCTTTATTAAGAGTTGGCCCTAAACCTGATAGACCTGTGGGGAAGTTGCGTAGTGATACACCCGAACTAAATTCGGCGGATGCTTCAGTATCGGACCCGGTTGACTCGGCGAGAAAAATTTTGAAACGCGTGTAGTCTCTTTGGATGGATGGCAAAATGGATGACAGATTTGGAGTGGAGTGAGAAGCAGCAAATTCAAAATCGGTTTTTGCTTTGTCATAATGACCAAATAGAGTTTGAAACTTGATTATATTTTTTTAGATATAAATTATTTCTAAATAAAAGTATATTATTATTTTATTTATGGGTCATTGATGTCCAATCTCCAGACCTCTTGGGACTTGGGTGTAATTTTGTATACAAATTAAAGTTCACGTAACTAAGCAGTGTTTAAATTTTGGCATCCTAACTCTTATATTTTGGAAATATCAAGGGTCAAAGTTCGATAACCTTTCAACTAATGATTTACTAAAAACACTAGAATTATAAATAATGATTCTAAATCCTAGTATAAAATAATGCTTGTTTTTAAAAATCGGAATGCCAATTATTGGCTTTCTTGAGGAAAATCGTTAAAAACATTGTTCAATAGATAGCATATGAATTAATTGTTCTATTATTATAATGTATTTATGGAATATTAAATTTTTTAAAATTCTGAGGCTGGATGTTTTGAGAAATACTTCTATAATTTAAAACAATTACATATTGATATTATGATTTAAAAAAATGTTTTAGTGGTTTCATTGATTTTTACCATGAATATGAAAACTTATATCCAATATTTTAATACAAATATAGATTGGTTTTGCTGACATTTGGATAAAGTTTTATAAAATCAAAAAAACTCATTATTTTTTTTATAAGAATTTAAACTTTTAAATGGGGGTTAATGGACCGCCACATTCTAAAAAAACTTTTAAATAGGGATTTACCAATACCATTTTTTGGAGGCCGATCTGATATTGCCGATACTAATAGATATCAGCCGATTATCGATCCGATACCATATCTTATTTTTTATTCTATAAACATACTAATTGGTTTGATTTTAAATGCATACATCTAGTGTTGCAAAATCGATTTTTAGCCCATTTGTAAAAACGGTTAACTCAATATTTTATCCCGAAAAATATCAGACAAGATGAAGGTTTTGCTCATAGATGGCACAAAGTTTTGCACTATTAGCGAAATCTCGAGGCTTTAATATTGAGTTATCAGTTTTTAAAAATCGGCTCAAATAGAGCTATTTTGCATCAATCACTATATACATCTACTCATCTCATATAATTTTTAATAGTATAACATTTATAATTTAACTACACCACAGCATAAGTCATTTAAATATATTGTAATGATCAGTTATAGTTTTATTCATGAATCTAAAATTATATTAAATATTTTTATTGATAAATAACTTATTTATAATAACATTAATCCATTTACATTATAAATAATAAACACATATATCGTGAAATTTGAGATAAATTTTTTAAAAATTAAGACGCCATTTTATTGGATCGGGAAATTTTATAATATACGCCGATAACCGATATTAAAAAAGGTGAAATATCGGCCCTATGTGATATAAAATATCGGTACATCCCTACTTTTAAATGAATAACGTACACAAAATATCACCCAAATTCATACGGATCTCAAGAAAATTGTGTTTATTTGAATTTGATTAAGAATATCGAAGCAAATTATTTGTTCAATACAAATAATAATTAGAAATCGGTATATTAGTTCTCCATTCTCAGTAAAAATTGTTTATTGTTAAGTAAAAGGACCAACTAATATTTTTATAGACTACTTTTTTAAATTATACATTTTTTACTTTATAAGATGAACTTAATTAAAAAGTAATTATGAATTGAGTCATCTTATTTATTTTTTAAAGGAATAAGATATTAAAAATTTTATGACATTGACTTGCTTGTAAGATATTATTTTGCCGAAATCAAATATTATATTATTATAAAAATCAAGATAATACTAATAATTTTAGAAAAATAGCTACGTAATTTTTCAT
This sequence comes from Gordionus sp. m RMFG-2023, assembly GCF_954871325.1. Taxonomy (NCBI): domain Eukaryota; kingdom Metazoa; phylum Nematomorpha; class Gordioida; order Chordodea; family Parachordodidae; genus Gordionus; species Gordionus sp. m RMFG-2023. The sequence goes on from NC_088779.1 coordinate 10,778,382, forward strand.
CGATTTGATATTCTCTAATATTCATACAAAACCGATCCGATAACCTATATGTATAAGTATAACAACGAACCAATGTCATTAAAAAATCAATATCTTCTGCGCAAAAAAAACTAGCTTATACTAATGGGCAAAACGAAAAAACATTTTATTTTCTGTTTCACGTGGCCTTTCTCGCAAAGATTTTTTTTTTATTCCCCAAAACTTAATCATATTATTTAAAATTATGGGCAATGTTTATGATAAATTATTTTAATTTTTTTTTAACACAATTACAAATAAATTATATTATTTATTAGGAAGATATAAGTAAAATAGAAAATATTATATAATTTATAAAATCATAAATTAGCTATAAGTAATAATAATAATATCGGATCGGTATTTTTGAAAATAGAAAATACTAGAACAAATAAATATTCTCGTTAAAAAAAAATTCCAAAGTTTTAACCTGGCCTCTATGATAAAAAATATCACAATTATTCGGATCTAATTTGATTGCTCTGTCAAAAAATCCTAAGGCCTCTTCCGAATCGCATTCTTGGGTTGTGCAACTAGCAATTTTAATCAATAAATTAGCGGCAAACTAATGAAGAAAGATTAATATAAAATTTATAGAGAATCGAAATAAGAAAAAGTAAAATAAGTAAGCAACTCATTATTTAAGAGTACAAGGGCCATTTTTAATATATTTTACGAGTAAATAAATTCATAACGGAAGGCGTAATAAGCTAATGATAATGATATCAACAATCCATATTTAAAGTTTAAACAAAAAAAATCTATTTGGAATATTATTTACTTACTGATAAATTTATAGAAATTAACCTTATGATCTTTTAAAAGTGTGAGAGCGGAATCAGTGAATTTTATATCTTTCAAAAGTTCCATATCAACTTTATGATCGACTTGGTTAGTTAGGTCCAATAAAAATTCAAAATTAGATTTGGCTGATTTGTCTCCCATGAGTAGATAAAAGGTTGAGAGTAATAGGGCCATCAATAAATCCTGTTCGTTTATTAAACTTGGCTCGATATCTAAAAATAATTATTAATATCTTAATTAAATAATTAGTTAACATATATTTATTAATTATGAAAGGAAAATGATATCAGGTTTTATTCTTAGGGTTGGAAATTTAAAAATTACTAAATATTCAGAAACAAAAAGTTTTATATTTAAGTTACCTCAAAAAATCATCCAAAGATACTTTACATGCATAAATTACACTTTTCATTAAAAAAAATCATGTTGCCTTAAATTTATGATATGAGGATTAATATAAAACCTCTTAACCTAAATACTTTCAATATTACTTTTTTGACTATTAAGGTCATTCCATGTCAAATCGGTCAAGATTCTCCTAACCACTATAGATTTTAGTAAAATTTTGTGTATAAACTTTAAAAAAAATCAAACTAAGGTACATGTAAGCTTAGATCAATCTATATCTGTATTTAAAAAAATTGGAATGCCAAGTTTTCACTTTCATAAGAAAATAGATAAAAACAAAAAGGAAATATTTTTCTATTCAATAGATAGCATGAGTTAGATAAATATCCTAAACACGGACTATAAGTAAACAAAGAAAAGAAGGAATATATGGTGATAGGAGGAGATGAAACAGAGAGCATTGATATAAATGAATGGCAGATATCGGCAATTGAAAGCTGCAAATATTTGGGCTTCACTATACAAACAAACGGCACAATAGGAAAGAGATAAAGAGTAAAATTAATGAAGGGTGGTTAAAGTGGAGATCTTTATCTGGAGCGCTTTTTGACAAAAGAATCATGTACAAATTGAAGGAAAAAATATACAGTTCCATAGTACAACCAACTATTCTATTCTATATAGTTCGGAAACATGGCCAACCAAAGAATCAGACGAGAGAAGTCTACAAACTATGGAGATGAGAATGCTGAGGATTAGTGTTGTTAAATGGCTCGTTTTGAGCCGATTTTTAAAAACGGCTAACTCAGTATTTCATCCAGGATAGTATTACGCAAGCCTGAAGATTTTGTTTGTAGAAGGAACAAAGGTTTGGACATCTCTTAGCGAAATCTCGAGTCTTAAATAATTTTTTTCTGGCTAAAATATTGAGTTAGCCGTTTTTAAAAATCGGCTCAAAACGAGCCGTTTAACAACACTACTGAGGATGATTGCTGGGGTATCAAGAAAGGATAAGGTGTGAAGTACAAGTATAATAGGAATTTTAAAGGCAGTACCTATTATGACGGTGGTATGGATACAAAATGAGAAGGCCTATAAACTATAGGAAATGAAGTTAAGAGGTAGGAAGTGATGGGCAAACGTAAAAGAAGGCCAAGGTTTCATAATAGGAATTTTAAAGGCAGTACCTATTATGACGGTGGTATGGATACAAAATGAGAAGGCCTATAAACTATAGGAAATGAAGTTAAGAGGTAGGAAGTGATGGGCAAACGTAAAAGAAGGCCAAGGTTTCAATGAGGCCATAAAGTTAGAGCCAATATGAAGAAATATAAATTGATAAGGTGCGAAGTACAAGTATACTAGGAAGTTTAAAGGTAGTATCTATTAAGACTAGGATAATGGTGAACTGACTTAGGTGGTATGGATACACAATGAGAAGGCCTATAAACTATATAGGAAATAAGTAATGTAGTTAAACGGCTCGTTTTGAGCCGATTTTTTAAAACGGTTAACTCAATATTTTAGCCAGAAAAATATTGCCTAAGCCTCGAGATCTCGCTAATAGATGTCCAAACCTTTGTTCCTTCTACAAGCAAAATCTTCAGGCCTGTGTAATATTATTTCAGATGAAATATTGAGTTAGCCGTTTTTAAAAATCGGCTCAAAACGAGCCGTTTAACAACACTAGAAATAAGGTAAAGAGGTTGGAAGTGATGGGTAAACGTAAAAGAGGTAAGCCAAAGCTTCAATGAGGCCATAAAGTTAGAGCCAATATGAAGAAATATAAAGATGAATGAGATAACATGAATAACGTAAAGTGGAGAGAGATATTGAAGCATAATTAATGTTTTATAATATTATTTAAAATGTATTTATATAATAATTTCTGTAATAGTAATCTACAACACTGCAAAATTTCAAATTTTACAAATAATTTAAAAACAAACTGAGGTTGGATAGTTTAAAAAATATTTTTGGGTGATATGTTAGATTTAATTCATCTTATTTTAAGTATTTTCTTACCAAATAAAAATTAAAATATTGCATGTGTTTTCGATTCTTTACTATCATAAAAATATCATATAAAAAATAGTTTAAATAATATTAAAATAATTTATTATTGTTAAAAAAATATTGTAAAATGTTTTTTTTAATGTTTTTATCCATTTTTCTCATGAAAGCCAGAAGATATTTGTTCTTTGGTATAATATTAATGCATCTCTGGTAGTGTTGTTAAACGGATCATTTTGAGCCGATTTTTAAAAACGGCTAACTCAATAATTCATTCAGAAAAATATTACCTAATTTGCTCATAGAAGGAACAAAGGTCTAGACATATATTATCGAAATCTTGAGGCTAAGGCAATATTTTTCTGGTTAAAATACAGAGTTAGCCGTTTTTAAAAAATAGGCTCAAAACGAGCCGTTTAACAACACTAATCTCTGGTATAACTAATTAAACCAAAAAAAATTCCAAAAATGAGTTTGATTCAGGTTTACAAGGAGTTAAAAATGAATTTGAGTGTAAGATTTTCCTTAAAGCCCATTCCACAGCATTGAATTCATCAAAGCCATGACATCTATGGAATTTTTTTTATAAAAAAACCTGTATTTAATTTTTCATCAAATTCCTTCAAAAACACTTTGAGGATAGATTTAGTGAGAGCTTGTTTGGCTAAATAGTTTTTACAATTTTTTATGACAACTTTATATTCTTGATAATGTAACAACTCTAATGCTTTAAGCAGTTCTATATTATTTTCCTTTATTTTGTTTCCAGGTGCTTCATTATCACCAGATTGATAATCCTTTAAATTTTGTAATGAGCTATCATTTAATATGTTATTATGATTAATTTTGGGTGTGGTGTCATCAGTGAAAGTCATGCCATTTTGTATTGGATTAACACTATGTGGTGAGTTAGGCAAGGAGTGATAAATGTTTTCATGTTCATTTTCTTCCATGCTAAATTATGATACATAAATTAAATTATGAATTGAGTAAAATCTTAAGTTTATCCCTATTCAAGACTTTAAATGAACTTCTTAGCTGGGCTATTTTTGAAATTTGCTCAAATTTATTGTAAAGGTAATGTACCCCATCCCAAATAATTGCCTAGAATTTAAAAAAGGTAGAGATATATACACAAAATCTATATTTTGAACGGGTATTGCAGGTCAGGTTAATTCATTTTTGTATCTCTTGGGGAAATTGAATCAGATCTATTGCTGTTTGTTTCAGAAATTTTTTTGCCAATATAAACAAAACCTTTGATCTTTATTAATACTAAGCAGGGATTCAAACCGAACCTGAACACAGAGAAGAAAACCTGGGATATAGGAAAAAAATATAAACCCAAACCGAACCCCAGTTTATAAAATTTTAAAAACCCCGAACCGAACCCAGGAATTTTATTTGAACCCGGGTTCAATCAGGTTCAATGTATTGTTAATCATATTTTAAATTTGTATAATTGTAAATACAAATATATAATTTAATTGAGATTTTATAATATTTTTAAATTTCCAATTAAGTGTAATGTTAATAAATTTTAAAAAACGTAATTTATTTACACCATTTTTAAATTTTTTAAAATTAGATTCCTATTAGAGTGTTAATAATTTTTAAACAATTAAATTCATTTACGCCATTTATTTTTAATTTTTAACTTATTCTCAAAGATTATTAATTAGAGGAAAATAAAAAAGTACAAGTCAAGTAAAAATTATTATATTGGAGTTAATTTAAAGATATTTAAAATTGATACATGACTGCTTTGTATTTTATACCAAATTTATGTCTAGATTTTTAATTGTGATTTAAATATAGATTTTTTTATCAATTCAAAAATTCTTAAACCTGAGTTGAACCAGGAAACCCAGGTTTAAAAATATTTCCTTGAACCTACCTATTTTTTTATCTTCCGAACCTGAACCTATCTGGCAAAAATTTTGGCAGGTTTGCATCCCTGCTACTAAGTATTATATATAACTAAACAAATTATTTGTTATTCAACATTTGATTCAATTTATATTAAAAAAATATGAATACAAAATTTAAATTATTCAATTCAAAAACTAATAAGGAAAATATATTTTCTGTTGAATAATTTTTTAACTATTATTCCATCAAATTATTTGCATAATTTCAAATTATTTAATAATTTGTAAATCAATATTATTCATATTTGAAATCATATTTTTGCTCCTTGTGGAGTTTATATTTTTCCCACACATCTATAGATGTCTTAATAAAATTTTATTCATCCATTTTTTTTACATTTTTAAAGAATTACTTATTGAATCAAATATTTAATGAATCAAATTGAATAATGTTTTTATTATATATATACTAGAGATGTTAAAAGGCTCAATTTTTAAAAATATACTCATAATTGGCAGAAAAGTTTGGACACTTATTAATAAAATCTCGAGCAATTAAAAAAAAACAACACAAATTTTTACAAATAGGGAATTTATACACAAATATAAATAATATAATTATTCCATTGGGAAATATAAATTGAACACAAATAATTAATATTTTTGTTGGCATACTACTAAGCTACTGAACCACAGAGGCTATAAAAGAATTTTATTAAATTAGTATGATATACAAAGGAAAATGGTGTAGTATAACCTCTTTCATAAAATAAATATATTATTAATAAAAATATATTATCATCAAATTGTTCAAATTATATACCTATCATTTGCATTAGGGAAGGTAGTTTTTTGAATATTATAATTAAATACTGGATCACAATTAAAGGATTGGATAAATGAGTGGATAAATTTTTCTGCTGGCAATTCAGGGTTTCTAGTCTGTTTAAAAATATATTATACAAATAAAATTATTTTACCTTTGTATACTCTTTTGCCTTTTCCTTAGCCATTTTTTTTAAAATTCTATCAGCAACTTGCAAAGTTTCCATGTTAGAAAATTGTTCAAGAAAGCATACAGCAGTGATATCTGGTTGCCAAAATTATATTCCTGATAATAAAAAATATTAACTTAACCTATGTAGCCCTCACTAAAATGATCAAGCTTTTCATGAGCTACAGCTCTTCTAAACAGAGCTTTTGGATATGATTTTTTTAATTCAAAAGCTTTTGTGGAATCTTCTATAGTTTTTTCATAATTTTTCTTTACATTTGTATAAATATAATCTATGCCAAATATTTACCTCATGAAAAAATGCTACTGCTCTATTATTGTAAAAAGTTGCCAAATCATCCGTTTTTATAGCTGGACATAATTTTATAGCCTCAGTATAATTGTTAATAGCTGCTTCATAATTTCCATTTTTAACATATTCATTCCCTTCTAATTTAAGATCAATTGCTTTCTCAAAAGGTGGCTAAAACTCATTATATACAATTATAAAAAAAAGAAAAACCTTGTCCACAATTTCTATATCTTTATCAAGTATAGTTTCAGCTTTCTTATCTTCCTTCGAAATTTGTATTTTATTTTTTTTATATTTGTAATATATAAGCCCTATAAGTATAGGAGTTGTAACTGCCAAGGATATGGCCAATACATGTTTGGAAGATAATTTATTAACCATAAAAAGTATTAAAGAGCTTTTCCTATAAAATCATGCATGTACTGTATTAAAATGCCAGCGGTACGTCGACAAATAGCAATAAGAAAATTTAAAAGTGTATGTAGTAAAGGTCTAAATGCATAATGTCCTTAAATTTACCAAGAAATTCTCCATATTTTATATTAGCATTTATGCCAAAATATTATTAAAACACCATTATGTTTTACTGAGGGTCATATTGTACCCGTAGATTGTTCACTAACAATATAGGCAATATATTTTATACAATATGAAGCTTAATTTTTGTTCTATCTATGTTTATTATGCATTTTTTACGTTTGTCATGTAAACTATTAATCAGAAAATTTACACCCGAATCCTCTACTCTATCAGGCCAGACCTCTAGAAGTTCTCATCCCATTGCATATTACTTTAACCCAATTGCAGAACGTCTGAGATTTGCCCCTGGTTTTTTTTAGATCGCAACTAATCTGTAGTAAATTCCTTGGCCTTTTAAATTGTTTTGCCAACCAAGGGCTAATCCCAGGCGTTCTGCAATAGGTTTAAAGTATGATGCAATGTTCTAAGGACTTCCAGAGGTCTGGCCTGATAGAGTAGTAGATTCGGGTCTCAATATTGTGATAATTGGTCCATATGAAACGTAATACTTAATAAACATAGAACAAAAATTAAGCCTAGTATTGGATAAAATATTTTTTGTCTATATTGTGCCTATCAATCTAAGGGCACAAGATAGCCATCATTAAAATAATATGATGTTATAATAATAAATGCTAAATATAAAATATATGTAGAATCCCTTGGTAAATATAAAGACTAAGATTATGCATTTAGGCCTTTACTAGATACACTTTTAAATTTTCTTATTGCTATTTATCGATGTACCACCGGTTTTTAAATACTGTACATGCATGATTTTATAGGAAAAGCTCTTTTGGAAAAAATGGTATTCTCACATTTTACCTTCTTAATTTTATCTCCTATACACTCATTACTAAATTTCACTATTACAAAATCGGAAAGAAGTTCCAACTCATTATGTTAAATTACAACTGGGCAAAAGGTTTGTTAATATCCTTGAGAAAAAAATATGCTTAATTTTATGAAGGGTAGGCCTTCATATAATTCACGTTCGCTCAATTTGGATAAGTCTATGACCTACGTGCTAGATAAGATAATAGAATACTTTTTTTTACACTAAAGCTATATACCCCAATTTTTGGTATTTATGATAGATCACGTCATCCAACTTGTTAATTAAATATTATCTTTTCAAATTTATACGCCATATTTAAAAAATACTTTTGTGAATAATTTATAAAAGTAACTTAATTCTCTACTTTGGAATTTACAGAATCTGATAGAATAAAGGTACACTTATATATAAAATATATTCCTCAATTTATAACTTAAAATAACTTTTATGAATATTTATATATTTTGCATTTAATTTCAACATTGTCTTTTATATTATAATGATTAATTTATTAATTAACTCAATTCTCTAATATGGAATATACAGAATCTGATACTATAAAGGTATATATCTTATAGAAAATAAGGCTATGACTTTAACAATTTGTATATAAAATATTATATTACTCCAATTTATAACTTGAAAAATCTATTTTCATGATTATCTATATATTTACGTTTATTTATAACATTGTCTTTTATATTAAACAAAGGTAGCAAATTTAATTCTAAAATGGAAATTGATTTAAATACAGCTTTATCAACCTATTAAAAGCAAATTAGATTTTAGCAAGATTATCAAAAATTAATGCTAAGAATAAAATAGAAAAACAGCTTATAATTGTTAATAATGATATCTTTTTTGTATACATTAATTGTTATGTTTATATATATATTGCTCATATTCAGGGCGTTGCTAGCTATTACAATCTCAAAGGGCTCAACTAAAAAAAAATTATGAGGGCGAAGCCTCCATATTCCCTAATTAGGCCTTCGGCCGGATTTTATATTAATATATTTAACCTTTTTAAAATTTGTTAACTCTGAACAATTATCCTGAATTTCATTATTTTTGTCATTTATTATATTATTCTTACAAAATAAACTAGCATATAAATAATTAAAACAATATAAAACATTTCTAAAATTAATATTTTTTAATATAAAATCTATTTATTACAGTATAAATATTTTCGATTGCTAAAAAATTTGCGTCTAAAGAATTACAAATGAAAAAAAGGTTAATTACATACATATGCCTCAATTGATAATGGTTATTAAAACCACATAATATAATATAATTTTTGGCAACTTACATTGACTAAAGTTCATGAAAATAATATAACTCTGTTAACATTTTAGTCAATGTTTTATAGAATGGAATAATAAGGAAAAATTTATAGGCCTAACCAAATCAACAATTCTTAAAGAAGAAAATATAAACGACCAATTCAAATCATAAAACTATATGGTGGTTAGAGCTTCCTCTTAGATGACTTGATGTAAGCTAGATAAGTAATCGAGAAAATTATTGTGAGATATTAAATTTATAAAAGATTATCTTCCATTTTTAATGATACATAAACGACTACACTGTTGATCATTATTGCTTATCTAAAATATGCAATAGTAATCATCTTAACTAACATAGCCACACAAATAATAGATGCTGGTTAATTTGCAGTCGTAGCCATGACACTCAGCGTCACCATGTTAACTAATAGCAGAATTTATTATGTTAGATAAATTGATAAAACTAAAAATCTTTAAAAGAAATTATGCAAATATATTGAAACCTTAAGTGATTTACACAGCAAGGGTGCCATATAAAAATGAAATATTTTGTAACTATAAAATAAGGCAGAGTGATATGATAAAGAATTAAGATTTATATTTTATTATCATACCAACTATAGTTGGTGCGATGTATCTTAAAATAAATTAGTTTGTAATAATATCAAAAATATACACGTGTTAAAATTTTAAATAAAAACTTAATAAGGTATCGCGTCATTACAGAGAAACCATTATAGAGAAAAAAATTATAGAGAATATCGATTTTAGAGAATTATTTTATAGAGAATGTATTTTGCAGAGAATTTTTATAGAGAAAACAATTATAGAGAATGTCAATTATAGAGAATGTCGTATATAGAGAATTATTTTACAGAGAATAAATTTATAGAGAATGATTTTATAGAGAATGATAATAATTTTACAGAGAATGATTTAATAGAGAATGATTTTATAGAGATAATTTTATCGAGAATGATTTTACAGAGAATGATTTTATGGAGAATTATTTTATAAAAATGTATTTTATAGAGAATTATTTTATAAGAATGTATTTTATAGAAAATTATTTTATAAAGAATTCTACTTAAAGATATGATTATTTATAAAAAAATGTTATATATAATCATAGGAAAAAAATTTATAGTATTTAATTTTAAATATTAGAATTACCTTATATAAGCGATGTTTTTCGATTATTAGATGAATTAATGGTAGAATAAAATTTAGACATGATTTGTAAGGAATTTTACGAAATTTAATTTTAAAGATAAGTACAAAATAAAATAGATAATGTTTTTATAAGTTACTTTGGCAATGTAATGCAAATAGTTAAGTTAGTAGTTAAATTTGGGAAAATATAACAAGTTACAGTTAATAGTTTTCTTTTTTTAAATTTAACTAGCCACTAGTTACAATTATTTTTAGTGGATAGTAGATTCAGGGCTAGCCGGATCGATTAAATTACGTTAAATCGAATATATTTATATTAATATAAATTCATTGGCTAAGATTTAAATCATATAGTAAAAGAATATTAAAAAAATTTACAAATTTAAATTTATTATTTAATTATATTTATTGAAATATATATAAAAATTAAGTAACCAGTTACTTTTGCGCGGATGCCTGTTTCATATGTCTCAATGCATATGGCGCACGGTTCATAAAAATCCGCTAATTTGTAATGCATACAAAACCGAAACAAATTTTGCTATGTGCATAAAAATGTTAATGTCACTGGCATATGTACCAATTGAGGATGTAATTCATGGATTCGAGGAATTATGTGCCTCTGAATTTTATCAAGAAAATAGGGATATTCTCTCCCCCTTGATAAAATACTTTGAAGAGACGTGGATTGGAAAAATGATAGCGATGGAGAGGAAGTCGCCAATATTTAGCATTTCTTTATGGAATTGCTATGAATCGACACTATCTCGTGAACCGAATACAAATAATTCAGTAGAGGATTGGCATCGAAGTTTTTCGTCTCATATAAGTTTCCATCATCCAACGATCAGGAAATTTATAAAGAGTTAGTAATTATATTATATTATAAATTTTAGCATTTTAATTTTTAGCTCTCAAAGACGAAGATAGCCTGAGTTGTTACAAATTGGAACAATATTCTTTAGAACTATTGGCTCCGCTGTCAAAGAAAGAATATCGCGAAAGATCCAAAAGGATTTTTCTAATTGTTGAAGATTTTTATTCAAGAACCATGCTGGATTATTTAAGGGCTTTATCTCATAATTTAAATTTAATTTAATTTAATCATATAATTGTATATTGGTATATATTATTTATACTATGTTTATTTGGATTTTTTATGAATAGAAATTTATTTGATATTTCGAAATGAATATATTGCTAAGCTCAGTAAAATCATTCTCTGTAAAATCAAATCATTCTATATATCATTCTCTGTAAAATCATTCTCTGTAAAATTATTCTCTATAAAATTATCTATAAACGACATTCTCTATAATTGTTTTCTCTATAAGTGCATTCTCTATAAATGTCATTCTCTATATAAAACTTTCTCTATAAAATTTTCTCTATAAACGACATTCTCTATAAAATTATTCTCTATAAACGACATTCTCTATAATTGTTTTCTCTATAAGTGCATTCTCTATATAAAACTTTCTCTATAAAACTTTCTCTATAAAACTTTCTCTATAAACAACATTCTCTATAATTGTTTTCTCTATAAGTGCATTATTATTTTTGTTTTCTCTATAAAAGTTTCTCTGTAAAATACATTCACTGTAATGGTTTCTCTGTAATGACGTGGTTTAAAAAATAAAAGAGATTTAATTTATTATATCCATTGTGAGATGTATATTAAGATGTTTTATTTTTAATAATATTTTAGATAATATTTACTGATATAATATGTTGTCAAAATGTAATAGCAAATAATTAATTTTTTTTAAAAGGTAAAATAAATAAAGGTGAAAAATGTAGAAATAGAGTTTACTGGAAAGGATAGGGGATAAAAAAAGGAAGCTAGAAATATGGAAGGTTATTCAATGGAAGAGATAAAACTTAGATGGTTAGAGCGAATAATGGCGGTAGCAAGTCTTTGGCGTAGGAAGAGGATTCCTAGAGCAATAACAGGTTTTTATGAGGTAAATATTTGGCATAAATTATATTTATACAAATGTAAAGAAAAATTATGAAAAATCTAAAAAGAATTTTTAGTTGAGCCCCTTAATTGTAAAGGCTAGTGATGCCCCTGGAGTTACGCCACACCATCCGACTCAGGCTTAATTGCGATATAGTTATACCATATTGTTTACTATGTAAACTCCTGTTGCTCAAAGGCTACTCCCTGCATTGCAAGATGTAGTGAAAGATTTCTAAGACATACCAAATGCAATGACACTATCTCGTGTCCTGAAATTTGCTGGAATTTTATACCCATAAGCCACTATAACACAGATGGTAAATATTTTGAATCCTGATATTCTGTCTATGAACCTATAGAAGAGTTGTGAGTTCCTAACCTGAGACATTTCCTGTGTGGATCAATCTTGCACCCTCAACTAGTATTGCTAAATGGCTCAATTTAAGCCAATTTTTATAAATGGCTAACTCAATATTTTATCCAGAAAAATATTGTACAAGCTTAAAGATTTTGCTCATAGATGACATATAGGATTGAACATCTATTGGCGAAATCTTGACGCTTAGGAAATATTTTTCTGCCTCTTATGTTGAGTTAGTCGTTTTTAAAAATCTGCTCAAATCGAGCCGTTTAACAATACTAGTTGTGATTAATATTTTTATTGATACTATATATTTATTTTCAGGACATATTAATATTATTAGTTTATATTTTAAATACGTTTATTGTTGTATATTTACCTGAAAGCAACCTGTTCAGATTGATTTGTTGCCTAGAAATAAGGGGGATATATATTTAATTATATATATATATTTATTAAACTAAACATGAGTTATATAGACAAGATCGGTTTATAATATTGAAGGGAACCTAGATGTACATTGGTAAACTCACGTGCATGGTGTTACAATTCCTTATATGAATTGTAATGGGGAGAGACTTTAATGAATTTAATGGAACCTAGTATTAATAAAAATGAATATATAAAAAAATTAAATAATTCGGTAAAATCTTACGAAACCAAATCTCGAAATTTATACCACAAAAATAAGTTTCTTGAATTATAAAACCATACACTGACTTTTATTTTAAAATTTTTTCATTTATATACATTTTTTTAATATGCAAAAAAATTACAAGTATATTAAAAATTCATAAAAAATAATAAAAATTACAAGTATTCATAAAAAATTATTAAAATTATAAGTCTATTCAAGTTCATAAAAAAAAATTCCTAGACTGCATATTCAAATTAATACTTAACAATCGTCGATCACATATTCACAAAGCGAATATAACACATGGCTTTCCTCTTAAATCATCATAAAGACCCCTATAGGACTATGCCATTTTGAAGTGATAGATCAGTTGATTTCACCTGAATTGGGAATTCAGCTTTATCTAAGATTTTGGCTATTATTATATTAATTATTCTATATTTCCAGATCCAACCTATAGAGTTGGAACAAGAAGAGCAGAGTCTTACTTTACTATATAGACTAATGAAGAGTAACTCGTGCACCAAAATAGGCAAGGTGATATCGCAAGACCAATCTAGATCTATTTCGATTCTTCTTCGCCTCAAAACAAAAATTACCAAATAAACATTTTTTCATTAATATTTGACGAAGCTTCCAATACGAATGAAATGGTAGATAGTAAAAACAGGAATGCATCAATTTACCAAATTTGAAACAATATGCCCTATATAGATAAAAATAATTATAGATCTTTGCCTTTTTACCCCACCTGCTATATAGCTCGGCCACCCCCACGTCAATTAATTTATTCAGTCCATAACAAAAACTCTATAAATAAGGTAGGCCTATTCAAAAACGTATTCGAATCGATGAGTGCATTATTCGTATTCGATTCGTTTAAACGAATCGAATAATTTACTATTTGAATTCGTACGAATAATAAAATCTACTATTTGTATTTGATTCGAATTATTCTAATAATTTTCGAATAATTGAAATGAATTTTCTTAATAAAAATAATCATACTCTAATGTATTGACAAATTTTTTTATTGCAAATTTGATTTCAAACAGAAAAAATTATAATAATCCGATGACAAATAAATATAATCAAGTTATAAACAAAATTAAAATATTATATTATTCATTTAATTTATAATTTTAAGCTAATTTTTAAGGCAAAGGGGTTTTCTTATATTTTCTTCTTTATACGACATACGGTTTTTTGACAACAAATTAGTGCCAACTGAGAAAAGTCTTTCACACGCAGTTGATGTTCCTTGTATAGATAAATAATCTCTTGCCATTTTTGAGAGTATGGGGATCCTATGTCCATTTGTCTTCCACCACATTAATGGATCAGTATCACTCTTTGATCTTGGCTCACTCAGGTAAAAATCGATTTCATATAGTTAAACATAATTTTGTTTAAAAACAATGTCAAGCCTGTTTTGTTGACTTTCATTCTTATTTTGGCAGTTGTAATTATCAGCAGCTTATAAAATAAAATGATATGTATTTAAATGGGGGTAAATTAAATACCTGTATATCTGCTGTAAATCTCTTTAAACTTGTCTGTTAACCTGGATATATCAATATCATAATCAAGAGATATTGATTTAAAATTTTCTATTTTGAGCCTGGGATCCAATATTTTAGCTATTATTGCATCATCTGCAGTTAAATTGTAATAGCCCAAAAATTTATCACATGCCACTTTGAAATCATTGTTAGAGGTTTTATGGAAACAAGGTTTCTCATTTTTTAAGTGTTCAAGAATTTGAATATAATAGGGTATAACCAAATTATAAGTAGGATAATTTTCCCCACAAACCATATTTGTAGTCTCATACAAAGGCAATAGGATAGATTTAATTTTTACAAGATCGTCCCATTCCTCCTGTATGTTATGTTAATAAAGTATTATTTACCTATTTATAAATTTTAGTTCACCTCTGATAATTGTTTTTCTTGAAGAATTATAATATTAGTTATAACTTCATTAACTAATTTTTTTATAGCAGGCTTTAACAATAAGCCCCTTTCAATCATTTGTTAGGTGCTATTCCACCTTATTTCACAATCCAATTTGGGTTTTAAAAAATTTATAGGAGGATGTAGTGAACTACATATATTTTTTAATAAATTTAATTTTTTAGGAAAATTACGTATCATCCTAATAATGTTTCGTAGTTTTAAAATTGATGGATTTAAAATTTTTAAAATTTCTATGGATATTAAATTAATAACATGAGCAAAGCATCGAATGTGCCCTATTTTTATTGATGGATATTTTAAAGAAAATGTATCAATAAATGTTTTATTATTAGTAGCATTATCTAGAGTTATATAAAAAATTTTATTCTCCATATTATAATTTTTAATTATTTTAATAAAGGCTTTAAATATGTTTTCACCTGAATGTTGTTCATTTATTGGAGCAACATCCAAAATTATGTTATTTATTTTAAAATTATCATCAATAAAATGGACTGTTAACCCTAAAAAAGGAACCTGAGTTGGGCTAGTCCAAATATCAGATGAAAAATTAATCTGACTTTTATCTTTGGATATTATATCCTTTACCAACTGTTCTTTTTCTGCAAATGTATTATACATATGCAATTTAAGAGTATTGGAGCATATTGATTTTATAGAAGAATCAAGATCTATAAAATTTTTAAAATCAGGTGAATTAAGAATTTTAAAAGATAAATTATTATTAATAAATATTTTAGTAAGTTATCTTTATAATTAATTTTTTTAGATAAAGAAAAAGGTGATATAGGCTTTAAAAAAGTGTCAATTTTATTACTGTTTTTACAGAGATGTGAATGAAACCTATTATAATGATTAATAAGAGGCGATGTTGTTTTGCCTTTGCATTTAATAATGCTCTTGCAATGATTGCAAGCAGCCTTTTCACCATTGAGTTGATATTGATCCCATATAATCGCTCTTTTTTGTGAAGAAATTTTGTCAACATCAACCATAACTATTTCATCAGAATCATTCTCCTCTAACATAATTAGGCTAGCTAACAATATTTTATTATAAAGATATAATATATTTTTATATACCTTTGGTTTGTATATATTTTTATATACTTTTGGTTTGTGTAATTTTTAATATAATTAATTTTGAAAAAATACGGTAAATTAAAATTAAAATTTTTGCTAGTCTTTTTATAAACATATCACCTGTCAGATTGGCAGGTTATCAAATAGAAATGACAAATGTTGATTTATTTTTAAAAAAAGCAATTTATTAAATATTACGAATAATTCGTTTTATTCGAATAATTCGTTTTATTCAAATAATTCGTTTTATTCGAATCGAATAAATGATTATTCGTATTCGGATAAAACAAATAATTTATTATTCGTATTCGTAATTATTTGTATCTATTCGAATTATTCGAATCGAATCGAATATTCGAATTTTTTTTGAATAGGCCTAAAATAAGGTAAACAAAGTTAAACCAAATAAGTAAATAAAGTGATAGGGAAAGGTTTAAATAATAAAAAAACTCGAATAGTTGGATTTTAGTACCATCTCAACTAAACGTTTTCTTATCTTTAATTTCTCTACTAATAATTTAATACAAATATCTATTTTGCTCGCAAATCTTAGGTATGTGTCAACTTTTTCTCGGCGAACTAATATCAAATTAGTTTCACTGAATAATAATTGATCTTAAGAATGGGCTTATTCGAGGAGAACCTAGATCTATCTAAAATACAATGATATTGGTAAATTAAATTCTAATTATTAAATACAGTGTAATTCCTTAATATTCTAAATTTTGTTCCCTTTTTTTTATACATTTATCGATTATATATCTTTTTAATTTTTATTTCAAACTTTCATTAAAAGTTAATGAGATAGATGATCTTGAAAAAAAAATGTAAATGTACGTAAATTAAAATTTAAAAAAGGGAATTTCACCCCCCAAAAAAACGCTAAGAAAAAAAATATTCTGGGCTTATTCGAGGAGCCTAGATCTATCTAAAATAAAATGATATTGGTAAATTAAATTCTAATTATTAAATACAGTGTAATTCGTTAATATTCTAAATTTTGTTCCCTTTTTTTGTATACATTTATCGATTATATATCTTTTTAATTTTTATTTCAAACTTTCATTAAAAGCTAATGAGATAGATGATCTTGAATAAAAAATGTAAATGTACATAAATTAAAATTTAAAAAAGGTAATTTCACCCCCAAAAAGATGCTAAGAAAAAAAATATTCTGGAACTTTCATTAAAAGCTAATGAGATAAATGATCTTGAAAAAAAAATGTAAATGTACGTAAATTAAAATTTAAAAAATGAAATTTCACCCCCCCCCCCCTCTTAAAAAAATGCTAAGAAAAAAACAATTCTAAAAAACTAAATTATGATTTGGCAAACTATAATCCTATTTTTTAAATCTTATTGTAATACATTAAATTACCAAATTTGGTTATTGTCACAGTAACAATTTTCACGACTCTTCGAAGTATAAAATATTCTAAAATTAGGTATATATATATATATATATATATCCATAATCTTTAGATTAGACATTTAATATTCTTTGAGTTATTTTTCTTATATACGCCTGATATTATTAATTTTTAAAGAATTGATCTTCACCTAATTCACTAATGGGGAGATATGAAGTTGTCAAAAATGATAGAGATTTCTTTGTTAGAGTTTTTATAATGATATCCATGTGGCTGATCATAATCATAGCCAATTCCTGGCTGATGCTAATATACTTGACTTCGGGTAAATTGAAGAAGATGCCAAGGTTTAGAATAATTTTTTCTCTAGCTATCGCTGATTTTTTATTTGGGTTGATTATTATATTAGTCGACGTATTTTATTCGGCTTGGGGAGTGTGGATGTTTTCTTACGAATCCTGCAAAATTTGGAAATGTTTGGATATCTTCTTATCCAACGTTAGTCTGCTCCACATAGTATTTTTGGCCATAGATCAATATTTAATCATGAAAAACGCCCTAACTTACAATTGTGGCAAAATCATAAAATGTTATAATATTTGTTTGCCCATCATATGGCTGAGCTCTTTGATATTTGCGGCCTTAGTTTACATATTCTGTGATAAGTGTTTTCCCTCTTACTGCGCCTTACCCAAATATGTTTCACCCATACCCCGCGAAAACTTTTACAAATCATATAATCAAACGACAAACTCCTTGTGGTGCAATTATTCCATATCGTTAAATGCAAATAAATATATACAAATGGCACAAAGAAAATGTTACATAAAGATCAAATTGAAAGCAGCCTTGATATTTTCTAGCTTTTCATTCTTTCTACCTATCATTTTTATGATAATATTTTGCACATTGTTAGTGACTAAACTTAATAGTAATACCAGTAATATATTTAAAATAGGTAATGTGACAAAAAAAATTAAAACCAACCGAATTAATGAGAATCGAAGAGCGCTTAAATTAATAATTTTGCTAGTTTTGAGTTTTTTGATTTGTTGGACACCCTATTTCTCATTAATAGTGATTATGTCGATCTTTGATCATGTATATGCTAAAGTTTATATTCAAATGGTCCCTGAATGGATATTTATATTTATAACATGGATATCTTATTTAAATGGCGTTATAAACCCTGTAATTTATTTTTTTATTCACTATAATTGGTTAGGTAAAAAAATTATACACAAATTGGTCAGCCATGATACTAATAGTAATGGTAATTTACAATTAAGTAATATAAATACTTCATTTTACAGCTGATCAAATTTTCCAAATTTTAGAGTTTTTCAATCTTAAATATTTTTGTAATAGTGTATATATATATATAATAAATGTAAAGTTTGAAAAATATTATATGATAATAATAATTTTGAATGTAAAATTTTGTGTCCAATATGAGCAATATTTTTTTTTAAATATTATTTTATTTGATAGGCTTTCTTCTTTATTAACATTATTATTTAATATATATTTTAAGTTAAAATAAATTTTTTAAATCTTTATTTTTTAAATTCAGGACTATGCTTAATAGACCCAGTTTTTAAAGGCAAATTTTAACATTGTAAATCTATTTTTTAAAGATTTGATTTTCTAGGTATTCCATTATGGGTCTCCATCCTGGAAAGACCTTTTTTTCATAAATTATTATTTCTTAATTTAGATAAAAATCTATATACAACAATTAATATAAATTAAGGGTAATTCAAAAGTTTAAGGCAAAAATCTAATATTCAATACTTATACATGAATACGACTTCGGCATAATTATATTTTTCAAATTAGAAAAATAAAAGGAGCTAAAAATGATTTAAATTTTAAAGATTTGCTAAATCCCTTACAATATATATTATATTAATTATAAATTAATATTTAAAAAATTTAAATCACGGAAATATTTCAATTAATATAATAAATTCATATAAAGCTAAAATGTAAGAAACAATAGTATCTTCTAAAGTGAGATATAATTTATCACCAAATAATAATATGATTTGTCTTTATTCGATTATTTAAAAAACAAGGATAACATACAAAAGTGATAATAATTATATATAATCATTTTATGATAGTCAATCGACTAATCAGTCAATATTATTTTATAACTTGTCTGAAATTGGTAGGGTAAGTATTCTACAAATTATTGAAATGCATTTCAATAAATAGACAATTAGAATGTAAAAAATGTGAAGATAATTCACGGAAAGTTGGTAAAAAGCACAGTCGTCTGATTATTTTCTTTCTTTAAAAATTTGATTTCACTGAAAAATATTCTTATGTAATACCTATCCTATATATTTAAGACAGATGATCATAAACTTTTTAATCTTTCCATATACTAATAATACGAGAATTGACTAAGATAACGCAAATTGACTGTAACATATATTTCGTAAGTAAATGTGGAATCTCTCAGGATTTGGAATCTCTATCTAGCTATTTGGTTTTAAGGAACTAAATTATATTTTTATAAATTTGGTTTTAGACCGGATACAAGTTTTTGGTTAGCAGATTAGTTTTACAAAACCTTTTGGGCTAGTTTGAAATAATGCCAGTAAAATATTTTAAACAACTTAATTTTTGTACAAGTTTTGGGTGATAGAAAAGTATTACAAAATCTGAAGAAGTAGTTTGAAAATTCTTTAGAATTTTAACTACTCCAAAATGGTTTAGGCCTACTTACCAAAAATTATTCAAATTTGATTCTGAGCCTATTATATGAGAGAGCTGGTACAGGTTTGCTTATTCAGTTAACCATAGAATCCCCTCTATCCTAACAGACACAACCTTCGATCAGAGATGGTTTTTTACAAGAATCTTTGGTTATGTTCTCCTTCTTTAGCCTATTAAGGATTTAGTTCTCAGATTGTTTGACCTCCTTAAAGTGAGCCCACGATGAGATATGGATATTGAGATGCCCTTAGCCCTAGCGGTATAAATGATAAGAAATTGTAATTACTTTGCCTACAATTTTATTTTGTTAAATTGCTTAATATACCCATCAAAGAATATATCTATGGCAAGGATAATTTCTCGGTTGTCAGCCGTCAGGTGGTAATTTGATCAGGGAATTTAGATAGTATACAAACAGGGGGTGATATTCGACGTGTTAACTGCGGTGTTTATATTGCAGTGGTGTTAAAAGCTATTTTTAAAGACACGCTACGTACTTTATAAAAAAAAGAAACGTGCTAGCGTTAACGTTACTTTTCGAAAAAAGTGCGGAATATTAATATACGAAGTTCAAACACTATAGAAATCTCAATATGTCATTATAACAATACTGGATTTGTTAGATAAAATTACTTTTTAAACTTAATCCATTTAAAACTTTATCCTTAAAAATATTGTATTTAACATAAATTTACTTTGTTTTATTTTTTTTTATATAATATTTCTCAAGTTCTGGAAAAGAAATACCCTTAGCAAATAGACGGCTACTAATGTAAAATTCCGTGAATTATGAAATCAAAATTCTCGTCCTGGGAATAGAAGGAATTTTGGTTACTGGAAATTTTTTAAATACATTTATTACAAATTGGCTTTTTAGCTTAAAATGATTCATGCTTGATTCCAATGAATTAGATATACTAAATAGAAGAAGAACCAAAAAAGAAGTCATAAAATACAATATATTAATTTTTTATGTAAATATTTTTATTTAATACTTAAAATACAAGATTGTAATATAAATAATGCTCTTCTTCTATAATTACAATTTCAGTTGAAATAACTGGATGATATACATGAAGTAACAATTATTTTATGGTAAATATAAATTACATTTTATGGAAATTAATTTCTCATTATTGATAAGTTAGTCTATTACTATTTTTGGATTCGTTCTTCAAGAATAAGAACAAATTCTCTCCAAAGCAACATTCGCCAGAGGAATAGATAAAAGTCTTATAATAAACAAACTCATAGGTTGATGCAAAGATCAATCCACCATGATATAGAACATGTTTTATACTTTCCAATATTCTCACATTTTCCCGAAAATAATTTGATCAAAATTCTGTGAGATTGGCTAAAACAACTCCGATATAAAGTTTGAATTCTAATTAGGGCATTGACTACGGCCATGCCAGATGTGAAAAGAGGATTAAACATGTTTGCTGTGAAATGAATATTCTAAAATAAATATATAATTTTGCGATATATTTATATTTGAAATATTCAGTTAGCCTTTTAAGGATATCAAATAAAATCCGCTTATATAATAATACCATGAGGAAAATAAATCAAAATATTGTGATATAGTATATGATGAATGATTTTGCAAGTATTCAATTTATTTTAAAAATTTTCTATTCAAGTTAATTTAAAATGTTGTGGGGAATTTTAATGGAAATTTTGAATTTCATTTCCAGCAATATGCCCAAATTCCCGGGAACATTTCTGGCTTTATATTAGTTTAAAGTTTTGCCATTCAAAAGCAAACTATATTCGAAATGCAAAAATATATTGTTATAAACCTATTTTACCAATCCTTAATATTCTTTATGACACATTTCATAATGGCATTGGCATGTAGCCTACATCATAGTTTTAGTTTTGATGATCTCACACATATCTGTATCTATTGTATGAGCTAATCAAAACCAACTCAGAGCGAATCTTGATGAAATCAAACTTTGGTGGATGACTTTTTGTTAGTTTCTAATGATAGTCATCTAAGCATTTCCTGAGCATAAAACCATTCCAACAACGTTGATTTTAAAAAACCATTACAACAACGTTGATTTAGTTAGGCTTTCGCCTAGCTCTTTAGCTTTGAACCCCCTTTGTTAAAAATTTCTGCAAATTTACTGTTCTTCTCGTCATTCCCGTGTTCTAGCTGAATAATCGTATTTTATTACAATAAATTTATTTAAGAGCCATTATGAGTCAGGCACTACAACTATTTCATAGATAGCCTTTCCACGGGTCAATTAATTATGCATCGCTTGCAGGCGCGTACGCAGCGGAGGGGGGGACAGGGGGACAAATCCCCCCAAAGCCAAAAAATGCAGATGCCGGATTATATTTTTCAAAAATATTATTGTTAATATTAATTTATATTTGTTAATATTTATTCTTATCTCATATATACATATATATATATATATATTTTATTTATCACATTCATCTACTAAGTTATTTTATCAATCAATTTCGATTTCAAGTTTTCCTTGGCGTAATTTACCTATTATTTTCAAATTTTAGTGGCGTAATATTTATCTAAATTTCTAATAAAATAATAATTATCTCTGAAACTCCTTGTCCAACAGGGAGAAAAAAATTGCAAGCTTGTCCAACGAGATCGAGTCTCCGCCACAATAACAGCTATTTTGGAGTTAGAAGAGCTGATTATTAATGCTATTACTGAAATATCACAATGGCTTGAAAGAAATATTTACTCAGAAGCAAGAAAATTATTGGATTCAATACTTATTCCAAATTTTTTTTCTCATTAGAATGTATTATTTAATTATACAACTATTTTATGTAATACTTTTATTAACATAACATTGACTTGATTAAGAAGATGAGAATAGCGGAGAGCATTTTATTAGAACTCAAGGAAATAGAGCTAGTGTTGTTGAAGAATTTCATATTTTATATGTTATTGTTGAGTCAAAAGCAGAGCTATACGTGTTAAATATTTGTCCCCCTCGACTTGCAGCAAGCAAGCTCATCATCAAAACATTAATATAGGATCAGTAGAAGAGTATTATAAAACAAATGTCCCCTCTCCCAACCTTTTTCATATGGTGATAGAAAAAAATATAAATATTTGTTATATTTTTATCATGAAGATGTTAAAATATCTTATGATGCCTTATTAGCTGAATAACTATGACTAAAAGATTAACTATGGTTGATACAGTCCCAAAAAATGCTATGGATGCTTTTTATTTCAAATACATTTTAGATTATACTCCCAATTATTAAAATGGTTATATATATATTAGCAGCTCTTTAGTAAACTAATGAGAGAACATTCACTTTTTTAAGTAGAATAACAGAGCCTTGCAGAGGTACCATTTGCAGGACCAGGCCCAGATTTTATTTTAAAATTTTTCCGGCCCGGGTTTTTTTTAAAAAAATTTTCAGGCCCGGCCCGGCTGGCTTAGCCCGAATTTTTAAAAATAAATTATATTTATTTTTGATATCTATAGCTAATAATGGCGATTTCAAATATTTGGTTTTAAAATATACAACTCGGCTCGGATATTTTTTCTTAAAAAATTTTCAGGCCCAGCCCGGGTGTTTTTAAAAAAAAATTACGAGCCCGGCCCGGGTATATTTAAAAAAATTAAAATACGGTCCGGCTCAGGGGCCGGGCCTGCAAGTCTGTGAAAAACATACCTATGAAATACAACATCTGAAAGTAGATTGATTGATTTGGATCTTTTGAATATTCATAAACATTTAACGCCAAGCAAGGATTGATAATTGAAAAATTAGCTCAAAACATACAAAATACAATTATTCCTAAGAAACTTTTTGTGTATTAATTTATATTTACAACATTTAAATTTTTTATACTTTATATATTTTAAAAGCTCAAAAAATTCAAATTTCAATTTTGGGTCATTTAGGTGATTCATATCGTGAGTTATATTCACTTTATATTTTATGATTCACATTTAAATGCCGGTTTATATATATAATTTTTTTAATTCACATTAGTTTAAAATTGTGTATTAGAAAAGTTATTAATCCTAATAAATTTATGCTTAGTATTTTTAATTAAAAATATTATTTCTTAAAAAAATTTATTATCCCCCCCCCCCCAGACCAAATTCCTGCGTACGCGCCTGATCGCTTGTTATGATAAAATCCCATACTTATATTTCCTAACATTTTCAATTATTAAAAATAAATCTAAAAAAAATCTTACTAAAGATATGGAGGAACAAATAATGTTGCAACATTAAAAACTCCAGAAAAAATAAAAATTAATATTCCTGGCCATATAATAGGCATACTTTAAATAAAAGACTATTTTCATTATCATAAAAATTTAATTATTATTCCGAATCAGTGAAAATAAAATATTATTAAAAATCGATAAAAGTAGTTTATAAATAATTTATAATTAATTTCTAAAATGTTGTATAGCATATACGATGTTTGTGCAATTTTTCACATTTTGAGGCTTCTAAACTCAAAAAGCATATTCCCTTTACTTTTTTTGTATATATTATAATTTAAAATATAAAAAAAATAATATCATAAATCATAATTTTAATTTTAAAAGGAAACTTATTTTACGGGAAGCCTTAAATTTGGATAACGGAGTTCATATTGCTAAAAGATCCAAACCCAAAGTGCCCTCATAGGTTTTCTATCTTAATTTATATCGTTATAATTGAAAAACATCCAAAAAAGCAGGAATTCGAACCAAACCCGAACCCGGAAAAGAAACCCAGGTTTTTGGAAAAAAATCTGAACCCGAACCGAACCTGAACCTATTGGAGTGTTAATAAATTTTAAACAATTAAATTCATTTACGCCATTTATTTTTATTTTTAACTTATTCTCAAAGATTATTATTTAGAGGAAAATGAAAGTGAACGTCAAAGTAAAAATTATTATTTGTTAATTTAAAGAAATACGTCTAAATAAAATTTTTAAAATTGATACATGACATGACTTATGCTTTGTATTTTTAACTATATTTTGCCTATAAATAAAATAAAAAATTTATTTTTTATACCAAATTTATGTCTAGTATTTGAATTATAATTTAAATGTAGAATTTTTTTTTATCAATTCAAAAATTCTTAAACCCGAGCTGAACCCGAAACCACCCGGGTTCAAAAATATTTCCCTGAACCGAACCCAAACCTAATCCACCTATTTTTTTAAACCTTAAACCGAACCCGTGCAAAAATTTTTCCGGGTTCGCATCCCTGCAAAAAAGCAAACAGTAACTTTTTTAAAAAAAATGTTTGTATACTTTAAGAAAGTGAACAAGTTTCCTGACAAAAGAAAAGGTGTAAGATACCAGTGTTATGGTGAATCCTATAAAGGTCATATATTAATAAAATCATTAATAATTTGTCGATTAATAAGAGGTGTCCCATTTTGTTCCTTTTACTTATAATAGGATTAAATCTTATAAAGCAAATATTTTACTGTTTAATTTTATTTTTTCTAAAAGATATTTTCGCTAAACATGTACACCGGCAAGGTAAAATATTGATCCTTTACAAAGGGAAAATAGAAATAAAACAACGTTGCGACATAGCGATAATACTCAACGACCAATGATGTGCCGTGGTTTTAATTTGCTGGTTCTTATTGATTAGAAAAACAGATTGATGAATTAGTAGGTGCTAATAATGTCATACATAAGTATGAAATCAACTATTTATTAACGTAAATATGATGATGCTCCCATAACTTGGATAACATTATACTTAAGACATGATATCATAGTTTTTATTTGGTTCATAAGTTACTTTTTTGGAGCTGGCGAAATGGATTACCATATTAGTTAGAATTCTATATTCTCCATAATAAAAAATAGAAAAAATAATTATTTTTTAAATTAATAAAAGATGTATGCATTATATGTAAACAGGATTATAAAAATTTTCATAATTTAGATGATTGGTGTCAATGTCAAAAAAGATTATTATTTTATTTGTTATAATTGTATATAGAATATTATATAAATAAAGCATCATATATTAAAATCTAAAAAATTTTTTTTTAATCTCATAAGAAGCCTAATAAACCACTTGATTCGACTAGCCTCATCGATGATCGACTAACCACAAAATGACTTTTTCTAAAACTTTTTTAGAGAAAAAATTATTAAATATTTAAAAAATATAAAAGTATATATTTATAGGTAGAGATTGGTATTTTGTAAAATCTTATACGATCATTATTTTCGGAGCTATGATGATTTTGAAAAAAATTGCGCCGACTAGCCCTGGTCTCTCCCCTATACACAAAGATTTGATCCACAGTAGAAAATCCCTGGTCTAATTATATCTTTATCAACTTAACATAATTTTATCCAATCCCCAACCCTTCCAAATACTTTTTAATTTATAATGCCACTTTTAAACAAGTTAATTATTCAAAGCCATTTCCTAGACAAGTTTTCAGGAAAATTTTTTTATTCCCAAACATATTATAAAAATTCGTCGCAAATCTTTTGCCTAATAAAATATTTTTGTAAAAACTTGCTAAGGATAAGTGGCATCTCAGACGCCATTTAATCGTTAACAATTAAATGGTGGCAAATCTATGTTATGCAAAAAAATAATTTGACAAGTTTCCTTTATTTAGAAAATTTAAAAAAAATTGGCGGAAACCTGCCTAGGAAACCATTTTCAAAAAAAAACAAATACTTTCTGAAGTCTGTCTGAATCATAAAACTTCGAATCAAAAAGAACAAAAATATTGAGAAAGAACAACTTAAATACATTTTACTAAAACGTCTCATAATTATGAATTACTAGATTTTCATCATTTAACACCTATTATTAGAAAAATTTAACACCTCCCCCCCTCCCATCTTTAAATAAAATCCTATATTTTTTTTAAAACGATTCTAAATCTAGATTCATTTTTTTGATAAATCGGCCCATGCCCTACTAGGTATTTTATAACCCAATTAATTAATAAGATAAAAACTATATTGAAAAACAGAGGTTTCGATTGTGCTTGTTCCTTTGAAAGATAATACAAATAGTAAGGTTTCTTTTCGAATGTAATGCTTTAATTATAAACTCCAATTTGAAAATTATTGATATTTATAGAATTTATATAAATAATTTATAATTGACTATGTATGTAGTATATATTGATTTAATATTCCGAAAACAACGTGAAATTTAGTTTATTCACGGGTTTAAATGACATTTATATTTTGATCTTTTTGATTGAAAATATGCTCTTTTTAAAAATCTTCTTCTCATATTAAATAAATTATTTTTTAGCAGATTTATAAGTTAATTTTATTCCTTTTCATATTATGGTTCTAAGTGAAATAATATTTTACTTAAAATTAAGTGGGATGCTCTTGCTGTGGGTATGCATAATTGGTGGAAATATAGCGGTAATTTGCTCCTACGTATATTGGAAAGATGTTCATTCTAAGACTAGATTCAAAATCATTATCTCATTGGCAATCGCTGATATTTTATATGCCTTGTTCGTTGTATCATTCGATCTCATTTATACTCTGTGGAACGAATGGTATTTTTCTCGTCCATATTGCGTGATATGGCGAATTTTAGACGTAGCTTTATCGACTACGAGTTATATTCATTTATCTTTACTTTCGCTGGACCAATTCCTAAATTTGTACAAACCTTTGTCCATTATATCAAATAAATCGAAAAGAATGAGAATTTATAATATTTGCATATGTCTCATATGGTTCTATTCATTCACCTACAGTTCGACGTCTATGCTAGTAAATACGGATTATTTTAGATGGTCAATGTCAGCAGATTATATAGTGTTGGACCATTCGTCGAGTATTAATCTTACGGAAAATATTTATGGCAATGAGAGCATCATCATTAGAAAATTCTGCCCATTTGTCATAACCGAGGGGCATATCATTCTATTTACTACTTCCTTTTTTATATTCATGTTTATTAATATCATACTTTGCGCGGCTATAGTCGTCGTACTGGTTAAAAATAATACAACCATTTTTAACAAGTCCTCCTTAACGCCTGCAATGCAACATTTGAAAATGCGTAAGACTATAGGCGCTATCAAATTTGTGATAGCAATGGTAATATTCTTTTTGCTGTGCTGGTTACCATTTTTTATTCTACTTTCACTGCAACCATATTTGAAAAGAAATGCTTATAAACAACCAGTGTGGTTGTTTAATTTATTATTATGGATAGCTTATATTAATAGCGCTATCAATCCTGTTTTATACTTCTTCATGCATTACGAAGTTAGAACTAGACTAAAGTTAGCAATCACTCGAAAGAAATGTTTAGCCTTTTTAGAAATATCATAATACCTTATTATATATTCTACTATATTTAAATTACTTTTATCTCATTAATCAAACGAATTATAATAATTCCTTGTTTATTTTTTTCCGGTATTATAGAAAATAGAGCTTCACTCTGGAATTATTTATTCATAAGACGAAATAATGCCCTAGGTGATGGCAAATATTAATTTTATTGATTTATTAAATTAAACATATTATATTATATAATTTTAGATTATCTAGGTATATTAATTTTTTAGAATTTTGTGATATTAATAATGTCAAATGCCAATTTAGATAAAATTTAGCCTTATTCAGGTACTCCATTTAGTTATTATAATTTATGCAAATTAATTTCATACTTCTAAAATGATCATTATTAGTATTTATAAAATTTATATAATATCTTTTTAAAAAGAATCTATACCAATACTTTAAATGAAATATTTTAATTTCAGGTTCCTGCAGCTATTATAAACTGTTCGTGTCGTTAATTAAATTTTAATTTTTTTTATATAATAAAATATTTTTTAGCAATCGAATCTCATGAATTTTTTTTTAAAAAAAAACAACATTAACATGTATGTATCAGGAAATGCATCGCTAGTTTGTTTCAAATATTTCTCTTTTCCGCTGCTCTCCTCTCATGCCAATTACGATCCATTATAAATTATCGAAAAGAAGAATAATCTAACATTTCCTCATATATCTGTCAGATATCATATTCATGCTATTAGTTATATCAACTCATTGTTCGGAGGCTTAATATTTCTTCAAGTCAAAGGAGTCCTAATAAAATTAAACTAAAAATAACAATAACTATGAAGTAGTCCGTTTTAATTTCAAATTATTCAAATTTCCTGGCCATTGCCATAAATGATGTACCATATAGTTACTATTTTTTTTTTTAAATGCCCTTATTTATTAATTTATTTTTTAATCCCTTTTTATGCACAATTATATTATAGTATTTTAACGTTATAATTTTTAATATATATTTGAAACAAATAAATATGTTTTGATGGTAAAAAAAAATATTCAGCCCTCGTAAGGGCTTAGTTTTGTTAAACGGCCCTATTTAGATCGATTTTTAAAAACGGCCCGATTAAGATTTTAGCCAAAATATAATTAGGTAAGCCTGGTGATTTTCCAAAGACCCTAAAACCCAATCATTTATGCCCAAGCAACTACAGAAAACCATAGGGTATTAGTAATTTTTGGTCTTTTGGTCTTTTGGTCTTTCAGTTGCTTGGGATTACACATGCATTGGGCACGATCCAACATGCTTCAACAATTAGTTCGGCAGAAATTTTAAAAATAAATATCATGGCTAATGGTTCCATATAGCAATGCAAGTAAGTCGGTCCCCTAATTGTTTTTTTAAATTTTTATATTATATGCGCTCTATTTTTATAATCGTTGATTGTTTCTATGATCTTTTAATAATAATATTTAAGAATAATATAGTTAAACCAACTCCTTTTAGGTGGTTTTTAAAAACGGCTAAATCAAAATTTTAGCCAAAGAAATATTGAAGCTTTAAGATACCGTCAAAAGATGACAGATATTTTTTATAATAATGTGTTTATTTGAGTTGGGGAACATCTGATACTGAAAATATTTTCATGGAGACTGTTGACTAGATAAAAAATACCTTTTACATAATATACGATATTCTCGTTGATAAACATATCGCATAATCTATGTCAGTAATCTTAATAGCATATTCATCTTCTGGTAGTTAATATGGTAGTAGAAGAAAAAAAAATGTGGATGCATTAATCTGTCAATTTGATTTCTCAAATTGGGCTTATTTTTATTTTTATGATATAAAATTTTTGTTTAAAGAATAAATAATATTTAAAATCGTAAAAATATAAATTTCTATGGTCGGGAGGGGGGGGGGGAATCTTACAAGATAATATAAATAATTTAAAATTAAAAACAGCATATTTCAAAAAATTGAGACCAATATGACGCTTATTGCCTTCCTAATTCAACCTATATTTTTACGAGCATTTTTAGATTTGAGGACAATCAAATAATTGGGGTTAATTAAAATATCTAATTTATTATAACGAATTCTGTAGGGGCATTGCATATTAATCCATATCTATATTAAAATGACAACTTTTTTAAAAAATATTAGATATAATTCAATTTTAAATTGTAATCCTCATTACGAATATGTTTGATGAAGCGTGCATATTAACAATTATTTGTAGTTATTTTGTCTAAATTCAAATATAAAAAAATAATAATTGCATTGCTATCATTATTAGAAAAATATTTCATTAAGCCAATTATCAAAATGTTTTTAAAAATTTTAATCCTAAAGGTATGAAAAATATTCAATTAGATAAGAACATTAACAAAATATAGTTTATACTCAATTTTAATCTCGAGTGAATGGCAAATTTAAAAAATTAAATATAATTTAAATGTCATAATTGTATTATGGGGTTTCGGATTTTTTTTAAGAAATAAATATGAGTTTTGCTGAAAGAGAAAAATATTCGAATGGGCGGAGATATTAAAATCGAAAGAATGATTTTTGTTTCCTTCCTTTATAAAAAAAAATTAAAATATATTATATCGATATTTTAATTTTATTTATAAACCTGTTAATAGACTTATTTTGAGTCCTGAAATAATGACAGAGAGGGTGACAAATGTGCTGTAGTGCAGAGAAGAAAGCCTATATATTTTCGGTATTGGTCTTGAAGATTATTTAATATTTTTTTAGAAATATTTAAAATATAATTATTTATACAACATATTATAATGCGGTGTAAGAAATAAATTTTTAGAATTAAGAAATAAACTGCTACTATTGAAATTGGGACACTCTTCTACAAGCAACTTTAATTTTGGGGAGTTTTACTTGGAATCGCTCCAATTCCAAATATTCCCAAAAAAGATCCTTAAATATTTTATTAAAGTTGGAATAAAAATTAGTTTACCCAAGAGTTGACGCACGGAAAAAGCATACCTAATGTAAAAAATCCTAGCAAAGCAACCCCAATATGTTTAGAGCTGCCTTTTTTATTCAGATATATGAATTTGATTTACATATGTATCATATTGGGATATGGAAACCATGGTAATTTTATATATTTTATTAAGAGCAATTTTAAATTTGGAAAGTTTGATTTTACCAGAAATGTATTTCAGCATGAGTAACTGCCCTGTAAATTTAAGACAATTTTTGCAATATTTTTCAATTTATTTGAAAAATATGTATACAAATGAGAAGATAAATTAAGTGTAGGCAAAATTACTTGAAATTCACAGTGTTGGTACTCTATAAGTTCTGGAATACACTTCTGGTCAAATCAGATGTTTAAAAATTAAAAATCATTCTTAGTAATTGATTTAAAATTGAGAGGTTCCAAATCCTTGTAGATTCCATCTCCTAATACGACATATATATCTAATAAAATTTCAAGTATATTATTAGAAAGAATACCTGTAGTACTCTACTTAAATACGAAGATAAAAATGCCATGGCTATAACTATCAGTCCTTAAACAACTACCAATATCTAAGAAACGACACCTCATTTAGTAGCGATATTAAGCAAAATAAAAAATTAAACACCATCTAGTAATGAAACTGCTGCTAGCGTTAATACCAGGATGACATGGAACCATTATGAATATATTATAATAATGAAAATATTTGTCATAAAGATCATTAGAAAAATCTAAGGAAAAAAACTTCAGCATTTAATCGGAAATATAATCAAGAACTTTACTCATATATAGTTTTTCTTTTAAAAAAGTCCCTCCTATTTAGATCGACATTAATTCTCGTCTAGTGGGATAGGGGAAGTTTATTATATAAATTATTCTATCTCATATCACCACAGAACAATACCGAAATAAATATACCAGAGAGACCTGATTGATCATTTCCAAGACTAATAAAGGTAACATCTATCAGAGTCTGCTTGAGAGCATATTCACTAGATGCAAACACCTCCCTCTAACAACCTATCTATATACCCTTTAAAAAAATTTGCCATCTGTGGCGGCGATATTCCTTCATTATTAATTATACCTTTAATTATTATATTAGTCCCTTTATAAATTCTAAAAAGAATAATTTAAATTATTAATGCTATACTAACAACTATCAAAATTTTGTGAATAGTTCAATTAAAAAACTCACATTTACAATAAATGCATTATTATTGTGTATTGTTTGGCATGAATATGAGTTTAATGATAGAGTCTCTAACCCATTTACATTTAAAAGGATAGCATATTCAGAAATAAGTTTTATTTAGAAAATAATGTCTATAATTGTGTGAAATATATAGATTTGATCGATGTTTAGCAATATCATAGTATTATAATAGTCTATAATAAAAATATTACAGCAATATATTTTGCCCATAAATATATAATAGGTAACCACCAATAAATTTATACCCCTAGTCTACCCCCTTTAAATGCTTACCCCTTTCAAAAAATGGATGCAAACTGTTCCTACCTCCACCGCTCATAAAACAACTGATACTAAAGAAAAATGAGATTATATTTATGATATCATTCTATTAATTTGAGCACTCCTAAGTATTTTATATTTAAGAAAAACGTAAAATGATATAAGCTAGTAAGCCAGTTAGAAACCTTCATAAAATGGATCGGCTCTCGGCGCAGGCCTCATTATTATATTTTCTACCGGGCCTAAATTTTTGGAAAATAAATTTAATGGGCTTGAATCTAAAAATTTTTTTTATTAATTAAGTTTATTTTAAGGATATTTATTAGGAGAATAAAAAAATTATCATAATTTCATTAATATTATTTTTCCGTAGTAAACTCACCTTGTTTCAAAATCGTCCTCTTCTTTGTCCAAACAGTTGCTAGCTTAAAAAAATACAATTTTATTAATAATAAATTTCAGTATTGCAAATTGGTCAAAATACACAGTTTGGTCCTTAGTGTGGATATAACTGGTACAAAAGAATCTATGAGTGACGCTCAAAATAGGACCATCTTTTTAATGCCCATCATAATCCTTGTGTCTATGAAGGCATATGCCGAGCCAATTAGGGATAAAAATAAAAAGCGAGTAAGATGTAATCCAAAGTGGAAACGTTTGACGCTAGATGCGGTTGCAACCAAATCCAATATTTAAAAAAAATATTTCTAATAAAATGGTAAGATAAATTATCAATGATCTGAATAAAGAAAATAAAATGTTATATATTTTAAAAAAAACGAGCAACATATTGTAAAATCAAATAATTTAATTGAAGATAAAAGATAAAATATAACTATAAATTGAAAAACTAAGATTTTATTGATTACTAATGTACCAATAGGGGATTGATATATATTGCTGAGGCTAGTGGGAGAGACTGAACATAATGCAATATATATAATTTATTGAATTTGGTAATCTTACTGATGTTACCCTCAGTATAATCACTAGTCTGAGATCGTAACTAGATTAATTCATATCCTTTTTCTGTTTTTATCTTCAAGAATGATTTTCTTTTATTTCAAATCTTTTTATTTTATTCCACTTATATTCCAAAAATCCAAATTTCGTAAAAATTCATAACAAAAATAAGTAATGAAAAATTATATGTTTCTTTTTCAACTATAATCAAAAATATTCATATTCATAGACATTTTAAAATAATTGTATTTATTTGCATACAACAAAATCAATGAAAGTTCATCTATATAAATTTGAATACCACCCAATTAAGAAGGGCTCATCTAAATATATATTTGCATACAACACCTCCACCCTTTAAGATTAGCTTTCCAAGGCTTCATTCGTTAGTGCCCCACCTTCTTGCACTTCCTACTCTGAACCGTTCATTGAGGACGTTGTTGTCGTCGGACAAAACCTTAATTTATGCATTCCCCCGCATGCCCATCATGCTAATCGATTCTTCCGAACCCAATATGGCTCCACTCGTCGTTCTATCCTTTGTCTTCTGGGTGTTTCCTGCAGTAACTCTCCGTATCTTTGTTGCGCTTCTACTCTTGCTGCTT
The DNA here is from genome assembly GCF_954871325.1 of Gordionus sp. m RMFG-2023. Lineage (NCBI taxonomy): Eukaryota > Metazoa > Nematomorpha > Gordioida > Chordodea > Parachordodidae > Gordionus > Gordionus sp. m RMFG-2023. The sequence continues at coordinate 10,813,006 of NC_088779.1, forward strand.
CGATCCATCTGTTTGATTCGGCCGATCCATTTGCTTCCCTGATTTCCATCTTGATAATCTTGTTTCCTACTCTGACATATGATGCCATCTATAATATTACTATAAAAATATATATCTTTCCTAATCTTCTAATAATCTACTATTCACTTGATAATTTCTTCACCGTTTAAACCCTCATAATTAGGTCTATCATTAAATTTATTTCCTCGAGAATGATTATTCTTCTCATTGATCTCTTGAAATTATGATTCTACTAATTATGTCTATCATCAATTTTCTTTCATCTAACAATATGATTCTCAAATTAGGTCTATCATCAATTTATCTTCTTTTAATTGTATCCCCTGATAAATTATGATTCTCATCATTTTGTCTATCATCAATATGATTCTCATAATTATGTCTATCCTCAATTTATCTCTTTAACAATTGATTCTCATAATTAAGTATATCATCAATATGATTCTCGTAATACTGTCTATCATCAATTTATTTCTTTTAATTGTATCCCCTGGTAAATTATGATTCTCATCATTTTGTCTATCATCAATATGATTCTCATAATTATGTCAATCCTCAATTTATCTCTTTAACAATTGATTCTCATAATTAAGTATATCATCAATATGATTCTCATAATTAAGTATATCATCAATATGATTCTCATAATAATGTCTATCATCAATTTATTTCTTTTAATTGTCTCCCATATCTTTTACTTGCCCTAGGCTTCTCAGTCTTACTTGTTTTAGGTGTCTAGTAAAAGTGCCTTCTTGCCCTTCAATCTCTACTTCTACTTTTTTTTACCTATATTCTTACTTATCATACCCTTTCCCCATATTCTTACTTATCATACCCTTTTCCCATTTAACTGGACCCTCTAAGAGTAGAATCCATATTAGACTTCCAACTTTAAATTTATCATCATATGTATCCTCCTTTTGCTTTATTCTTTCTTTCAAAAAATTTAATTCCGTTCTTGTTTTTCTACCTAAAAACATTTATGATGGTGAATTTCCTTTGCTTGTTTTAGTATTGTTATATGCTAATAATAAAAACCACCATTTTCCCTCTCCATATTTTTCTTTTTTCCAGCTTTTAACAATAGCTACCATTCTTTCGGCTTGACCATTACCTCTCGGGTAATGTGGTGGCGATACTAAATGTTTAATAATGTAGAAGTTAAGTAGAATTTATTTGGGAACTTAGAACCATTGTCAAATAAAGAAAAGTTAATTAGACTGAATGTGTCCATAGAACATTGTTTCGGCCAACAAATGTAGTGGTTGAGATAATTTAGAGAATAAAAACTTAGTATAAATAAATTAACTACTAATACTTTATTAATTAATATAAATACTAATTACATAATCATAAATAAAATAAGAAATTAAAATAATATAAAAAAATTAAAAATTAAAGATTAAAAAAATTAAGTTCGTAAAATCATAATTTAATCATCATTTTTCGCATCATAATTTCTCCTTATATATCCTTTTTCTTTAATCAACATTTGCATAGTCTCAATTTGTACCGAGATTTAATTCTTGTAGATTTGAATATCTTTGGGCTTCGTAATTTTGTTTAAAAGTAATCTGCCTGTCTGGCGTTTTTCTTAATCTAGTAAATTTGCATGTTACCACAATTACAACACCTTTCCACTTAGATTAGTCCCATCATTCTGCGAATGATCTCCTTTCTTCCGATTTTGACTTTACTGATCTTGTTTCTCCACCAAATCTATTCGTCGTAATCTTTAATGTCTTCTAGTTTCTAACGACGGCGGTCTATTGTCTAATATTCTTCACTTCTAAGGACTGTTTGTATCCGATTACACTCTGAAATTCTTGATTCCTTCTGTTTCTTGTCAACCCCTTGTAAACGATTATCTCTTGATCTTTATAGGCCATTGACGAATCTGTTGTCATGATTCCCGATACATTCTTCTAGCTTTTTAAATTATATTTCGTTTTAATCCCAAATTATCCTAGTCTTTGCTTGTTTCTAACGGTTTCTAGTAACTAATGACGGTAAACGACTGCCGATATTTGTCTGCGAGTAACGATGATTTCCCCGACTTCTTGTTTCTAAAATCATCGATTTTCTATCCTATACTAAAGTTTTGATAAGCAACTGGCGTTAATTTGTCAACGATTAACGATAGCATCCTGGTCTTGACCACTTGTTCTACCTAGTCTCTTGTCAAGATATCCACGTTGTCTTAAGATCTCTTATACGTTAATGATTTCTTGTATCTTTTGATCCAAAATAAAAAATCCGATCTCTAATTGAGCTCGATTCATAAATTTTCTAATGACGAAAAGCCGTTTCTCTTTGTGAAGATTTTGGTTAATCAACAACCTGATATTTTGCTAAATATTATCAACTTAAATAACAGTTAACCGTATATCTTTAATAACAATTTATAACAAATTTCTTTTAGCTAGATCGATCGCTTGTACGTATAACGATCTCTTGTGACGAATTCCTTTTAATTTCTATTCTTTTTCGAATTACGACCATTGATATTGACACCATGTTTCATTGACCTCATTCTTTGTCTTTGTGTCGATAGTCATTTCATACATCCCCTTCCCCCTTTATTTAGAATCTCTTTTCAGAGTTAATTACTAAATTATTGTAATGGCCCGGTCTCCTCCGCTCTTCAACACCAATGTGTTAAGTAGAATTTATTTGGGAACTTAGAACCATTGTCAAATAAAGAAAAGTTAATTAAACTGAATGTGTCCATAGAACATTGTTTCGGCCAACAAATGTAGTGGTTGAGATAATTTAGAGAATAAAATAATAGTATAAATAAATTAACTACTAATACTTTATTAATTAATATAAATACTAATTACATAATCATAAATAAAATAAGAAATTAAAATAATATAAAAAAATTAAAATTAAAAATTAAAGATTAAAAAAATTAAGTTCGTTAAATCATAATTTAATCATCATTTTTCGCATCATAATTTCTCCTTATATATCCTTTTTCTTTAATCAACATTTGCATAGTCTCAATTTGTACCGAGATTTAATTCTTGTAGATTTGAATATCTTTGGGCTTCGTAATTTTGGTTAAAAGTAATCTGCCTGTCTGGCGTTTTTCTTAATCTAGTAAATTTGCATGTTACCACAATTACAACAATTCCACCTATCACAAAATTGCTTAAAAACTCTACCTTTAAATGCTGGGCCTCCATCCGAAACTAAAGTTTCCATTAATCCATATTTACCTGCAAAATCTTTTATTTTAGTCAATGCTATCTTTGTCGTTAAACCTGAAACCTGTTGACAATCTATCCATTTCGATCCAGCATCTACCATGATAAAATATCTTCTTTTTTCATATTCTAAAAAATCTACATGTATTCTTTTACATGAAATGTCCGTTTCTGGCCATTTATCTGCTTTATTTTTTGGTGGTACATTAGCCCACATGTTACTGTCTCGCAGAGCTTCTAGCTAATTCTTCAATTTCACTATTCATCTTGGGCCACCAAATATATTCTCTTGCTTTATACTTCATTCTTTCTATGCCTTGATGTCCTGAATGTAATACGGCTAATGTCTCTTTTCTTAACTTAATCGGTATCACTAATCGATATCCTCTTAATAAACAATTGTCTTCTATATTTTATTCATTCCTTATATTTTTAAAACTTTGTCTTCACCTTTCCATTCTGCCTCTCCTTTCAAACAAGTTCTAATTCTTATTAATTCTTCATCTTTTTTGGATATTTTCTCTATTCTTTCAAACGTTATCGGTTCTTCTCTTGTATCTATCTTCAATGCTCTTATAACTTTACTATTTAATTTTTCCTCCTCTTCTATATATTCTAAACTATTGATTACTGTATCCTTGTTTGTACTGTCTTTTTTAAACAATCTCGATAATATATCTGGTAAACAATGTTTACGTGCTCTGAATCTTATCTCAAAATCGAAATTACCCACTAAAATTAACCATCTCTGTAGTATTGATGACATCATAAGTTCTTTATTTTATTTTTTGAATAAATCTACCAACGGCTTATGATCCGTATATAAAATAAACCTCTTCCAATCAGATATTCTTTGCACTTCTCTAGCCCGAATTTCACAGCCAGCGCCTCTCTCTCGATCGTGGAGTAATTTTTCTCAGTGCTACTAAACCGTCTCGATAAAAATAAAATCGGTTTCTCAACCTTATCGGTCATCTGTAATAAAATTCCACCTATACCTTCATTAGATGCATCAACCGCTAATATAATATCCAATTTCTCATTAAAACAATTTAAAATCGATTTCTCTACCATCTTTTTCTTCAATGTTTCGAAACTTTTCTCCTGTGTTTCTCCCCATTCAAACTTTTTATTTTTCTTTAATAAATCATACAACGGTGATACGATTTCTGCAAAATTTTTAACAAACCGATGATAATAATTCGTTGCTCCCAAAAACGCCTGTACTTCAGTCTTATTATCTGAGGCTCTCATATTCATTATCTTATCTATATTCTTTGCAATTGGAGTAATTTCATCTCCATTTATAATATGTCCTAAATACTTTATTTTTCTTGTTCCAAAAACACTTTTATTAATATTAGCTTTTAAACCATTTTCTAATATAATATCTAACACTTTAACTAACCTAGCATTGTGTTCTTCTTCTGTTCTACCAGATATCAAAACATCGTCTAAATAATACATTATTCCCTTTATTCCTTGAAATAATGCTGCCATAGTTCTTTGAAATAATGCTGCCATAGTTCTTTGAAATATTGGAGCTGATACTTTCAAACCAAATGGTAAACGACAAAAAGCAAATAATCCTCTATGCATAGTAATCGTTAATATCTTACTTGTTCTCTCACTTACCTTTATTTGCAAGTAAGCATTCGAAAAATCTATTTTTGAAAAAATTGTTGCTCCTCTTAAATTAGCAAGCAATTGTTCTATTCTAGGTAATGGATATCTTTCGTTTATTACCCACGGGTTAACTGATACTCTATAGTCTATACACAGTCTTAAACTGTTATTGGTTTTCTTATGGGAACTAACGGTGTTGCCCATACACTATGCACTATTGGTTTTATAATTCCTTCTTTTAACCATTTGTCTAATTCCTTATTTATATCTTCTATCCACGAAAACGGCAATCTTCTTGTGCTGCAATATTTAGGTCGATAATCTTGTTCTAATCGTATATCTACTTCAAAATCTCTAAGAGTCCCTAATTCTTCTTTAAAGACTTCCTTATATCTATTCAAAATAATCTTTATTTCTTTGTTAAAATTGTCCTCAACCACATTCAGTTCAACAATTTTATTAATTCCTTGTTCTTTATCTTCAACTGTATTTACCTCTATTGTCTTTATATCTCTTATTTCCTTATTTTCTTCTAAGTTACTTCTCTATCTAATTAAAAATTCTGGTGTTCGATTTTTGAGTAGAACTATATCCTGTTTAACTCTTAAACAAGGTAAATCAGTCTTCTCTTTATCCTCACTTCTTATTATCTCATTCGTTATTTTGTTTTTCTCACGGACATTTTCAAACAAAGACCACCAATTATACTCAGGACCTATCTTTTCAATGTCATTCCAACCTAAAATAGGCTCTATCTTTAGTGTCGTAATCCATAACTTTACTTCCTTATTTATATCTAACAATTTTATCACATAAAAACCTAGAATTTTAACCATGCTACCGTCTAATTGTCTAACTTTTATTCTCTTTGCAGTGAATCTTTCTTTTGGAAAATATTTATTAAAATCTTTTACACTCATTAGGCTAATCTCCGCTCCTGTATCCAATAAAAAACATATCTCTGCTTCTTCAGCCTTTATCTTGACTTTCGGACATTTATTTTTCATTAAAAAATCTTATAATTTAATCTTTCGTACATCTACACCAGTTGAATCTTTTATTCTATATATTTCAAAATTCCTACTTTCTATCTTTATATTTCTCTCTTTACCTATACTTCTATTATTATTATTCAAATTATTATTATCAACATTAACACTCATTATCATCACCGGATTTATCATTAACATTAAAATACTTATTCTTACTTGTTAAATTATCACCATTAGCAAAATTATTATTACCACCTTTATCCTTAAAATTAACATATTTATTCTTACCTGAATTAAAATTATCAACATTAGAAAAATTATTATCATAACAAAATTTATCATTAAAATTATTTATTCTTACCTGAATTAAAATTATCAACATTAGAAAAATTATTATCATTACAAAATTTATCATTAAAATTAAAATATTTCTTCTTATCTGAAATAAAATTATCAACAGTAGAGAAATTATTATCATTACAAAATTTACTATTAAAATTAAAATATTTATTCTTACCTGAATTAAAATTATCAACATTAGAAAAATTATTATCATTACAAAATTTATCATTAAAATTAAAATATTTATTCTTACATGAATTAAAATTATCAACCTTAGAAAAATTATTATCATTACAAAATTTATCATTAAAATTAAAATATTTATTCTTACCTGAATTAAAATTATCAACATTAGAAAAATTATTATCATTACAAAATTTATCATTAAAATTAAAATATCTCTCTCTTAGTCATTTATTGCAATTTTCTTGTGTGTGTCCTTCTTGGGCACAACTATTGCACCTTACAATTTAATTGTTTACTCTGCAACTTATAGCCACATGGCCATTCTTGCCACACCTCGCGCATCTTAGATTCTTCGTTATCTCACATTGGCGCGACATGTGGCCTGGCTGACCACAACTATAGCAAATTATCTGTCTGTAATTATCCGTTCGTATGAAGTTGTGGTAACTAACGATATCTCGGAGAAATTTTCGATATTATTATTTTTTTTATTGTTTTTTTTTAAATATTTTTTTTATTATTTTTTTTTATTTATTTTTTTTTATTTTTATTTATTTTTTTTATTAATAAATAAAAAAATAGATAAAACTAGATATTCATAATATACTAGAGAATTAAGATTTTTTCTTGAAATTTTCAATTATTTAAGATTCTATTTAAGATTTATTCTTAAAATTTTTAATTATTTAAGATTCATTTAAAATTTTTCAAATACTAGATATTTAAGATTTTTTTCTTAAAATTTAAATTTTCTAAAACTATATAATCATAATATACTAGAGAATTAAGATTTTTTCTTGAAATTTTCAATTATTTAAGATTCATTCTAAAAATTTTCAATTTAATTTAAAATTTTGAATCAAGTACTAAAAATTTAAGATAAAAATATAATCATAATATACTAGATTAAGATTTTTGAAATTTTCAATCAAATTCTAGATAAATAACCAATTTATTTGAATAAACACTGATAATATAGTTTACTCTATAAGATGCTGCATTTCTCTCCATTATCATATTATTATTACAACACGTGGGATTATCTAGAAGTTCGTGGTCTTTTAAAAAAGCTATGGTTCTTGTATAACAATTTATGATATCGGTAAAAATAAGATATTCCATTATAATATTATAATTATGATCTTTTAAAAAAGCTATAATTAAAAATAACAACAATAAATATAAATAAATTAAAAATAAATAAAAAATAAATTTATAAAAAAAGATGAAAAATTTCCCCGAGATACCGTTAGTTACCGAAGTTGTTTATATTTCTTTTCTTATCTTCCTCTCTTAATATATTCTTAATATTTTCTAACTCTTTACTCTCTATCTTAACGTAAGTCGTATTTCTTCCTATAATTAAACCTAACGTGAAACTTAAAATTAGCATCAAAAATATAATTATACTTATATTTTCAAGTATTAAACTTAATAAATTTATTTGCGTAATATACATTAAAGTGTACTCAATAACCACTTGATTAAAATAATTTTAATTAATCTTAAACAATTAAATAAATATAAACATACGAATAAAACCAATACAATGATCCAAATTTTATATAACATCAATAAAAAAACCGAAATTATCAAAAAATTTATATATATTTATTTTTTATTTTTTTTTACCTAGTTCCAATGTATAATTAGACTGACCTTGGATCTTCTAAAGCCTGGATCAATCACTATAAGGCACCACTATACCAATATGGGATTGATATATATTGCTGAGGCTAGTGGGAGAGACTGAACATAATGCAATATATATAATTTATTGAATTTGGTAATCTTACTAATGTTACCCTCAGTATAATCACTAGTCTGAGATCGTAACCAGATTAATTCTAATATCCTTTTTCTGTTTTTATCTTCAAGAATGATTTCCTTTTATTTCAAATCTTTTTATTTTATTCCACTTTTAATATTCCAAAAATTATAATTTTGTAAAAATTCATAACAAAAATAAGTAATGAAAAATTATATGTTTCTTTTTCAACTATAATCAAAAATATTCATATTCATAGACATTTTAAAATAATTGTATTTATTTGCATACAACAAAATCAATGAAAGTTCATCTATATAAATTTGAATACTACCCAATTAAGAAGGGCTCATCTAAATATATATTTGCATACAACAACTAATTATGATTGATAAGTTTTGAATATCAATTGATTGATTATCATTTTTATCATTTTGTTTATTGTTATTATTGTAAAATGTTTACCCTCAACTCAATAGCCAAATGTTCCAAATAGAGGTGGGCGCGGGCCTAATTTTTTATTCATGGCCCGCCAGCTCACGGTGACAATAAAAAAATTCACGCCCATTCACGCTTACCACTAAAAAAATTTCGACCCGACCAGCCCGCTCACGTCAAGCAATATTTTGATTCACGCCCGAAAATTCACGGTGTTTTTAAATTTTTCAAAACTATTGCTATAATTTCACACTTTTTTGAATTCATTCTATTTATTTCTCTAATTTCATAATCCATATTAATAACAAAAATAAATACAATCTATAAATCGAAATTTATTTAGAAAAAGAAGAATGTTCATCTTTTTTTATTTCAATTGTGTACGCCTTTCCTCGAATAACAGATTGGCTACAGAAAATAACTTTTCACTAGAAGCCGAACTTGTAGCTGGCAAAATTTTACTCGATAATTTTCTCAAAAAAGGAAATGAATATTCCTGCTTCCAAAACTTCAAAATATTGTCTTGTTATTTATCTTATATGAATCTTTTAAGTTCATCCTCACAGCTTTCATCGGTGATGTTGATACTTCATCAGAATCATCTAGAAATTCTCTAAATTTTTTATTTAGAATAAACGGTCTTTTATGAGTGTGGGATGAATTAGGAAAGTGATAGTTGGTATTGACCATTTAGAATATACGGTTTTTTATGAGTTTAGGATAAGTTAGGAAAGTTATAAATGATAGTTGGGAATGACTTATGCATATCATCTAATTCATTTTTAAGATTGTTTTATATATATAATTTTCTTCTTTTATTAAAAACTTAAGTCTTTTAAAATTCGGATCTAGAATTAAGCCTACCTTATGTAGTGGCTGCATAATAATCTTTTAAAAGAAATCTTGTTCTGTATTTTAAGGTTTTGATTATTATTGTATCACGTTCAGAAGGTTAACAAAATTTTACTAATTTTTGTTTCCATAGACAAACTTCATTTGTTGTGGGATGAGAATCTGCTCTCAGATTATCCGAGCATTCTTTAAATATTGATAAAAATTTATCTAACTCGCGTATGATGCTGATATCAATTGTGGCTAATCTATTTAATTCTTGCTTGCTAAACAAGTACACCTGTATTTCAGAATATGATTTTAAGAAACTCTGTATCATGATATACAGAATTCCATCTAGTTATTCTCGCTATTACATCTTGTTTAAGGGTAAGGCTTAGTTTGCTATTAGCTGTAGATTGTTTGAAATATTGTACTATTTTTTTTACACCATTTATATTTATGGCTATTTCAGTTTGTCAAAAATATAATGCATAATATTATTTAGTATATGGCATATACATGCAAGTATTTCGTCATCTTTGAATGTACTTATAATATTTGCTCCGTTATCACTCACAACACATTTATTTAAGTATTTTCTACTTCTGTATATTCTCCTAAAATTGAATTGATTACACTTTTATTTTGACGTTCTTTTCATCCATTGCCCTTGTGGCCAAAATATATGTTTTTAATTTAAAATCCTTAATGATAATATGTCCTATAAAGGTTAAAAAACTTAGATTTTTATAGTCATCCGTCCAAATATCAGTGATTATGGACAAGTAATTATTATTGATCATGCTTTTAATTTTAAATTTTATCTCATGGTATATTTTTTGACCTATAGTATTCATGAGAGTTTTCCGGTTCACAACTTTATATTTTGTTATCCATATGTAACACCAACATTTATCTCTTAGCCTAGCTTGTAAAATCCTTCATTTTCTGTTGCATTTAAAGATTGAAGATCTTTATAAATAAAATATAACTGACTTTTCTGTAAAAAGTTTAAGCAAAATTTAGCATAAAGTCTCGAGACAAAAAACACCTAAACATAAAAAGAAAATAGAACTAACTAAATGATACCGGATGTTGTTTATAAAATGCGGAAGATTTTTAGTTTTCATAAATTATTCTTTTTTAAAAAAGAACTAAATTAAATAAGAAAATTTATAATATAATTATAAAATTGCAAATTTATATTTATAAAAAAACAATTTAATTAAAATTTCCGTGATTCGCGGGAAATTTATGTTCACGCTCGATCACGCCCGGGGAAATTTTTGGGAAGGCCCTTCACTCCAGTCCCTTGGAATTCAAAATTTATTCACACTCACGCCGTAACCCACCATGACACGATGGGTCACGAGGGAGTAAATAAATTTAAATACACAAATTACATCACCGATATAAAAGATATTTAAAAAATTTTTTTTAATTAAAAACGGCATCAGTTTACCTCAGGCGCGTAACTAATGGAGAGGAAAGGAAGAAATCCCCCCCATAGCATATTTGACTGTTTTCATAAATATCATTTTAAGCTAATAAAAATTTTACCCCCCCCCCCCCCCCACCCAGAATCAATTTTACAAGTATTTGAATATCAATTTTCCAACATAAAACTTATTTTTTATAAATAAATTTTATTAAAGTTTCCTTTCCTTGTGGGTCATTAACATTATTCAAAAATATTATTAATAAAATGGAAAAATTTTTTAAAGAGATTCAAATCAAACGGTAATTTATTTTATTATTATACATAATTATTTTATTAAATTCAAAATTATTAGTGAGTTAGAATTAATAAGTATTTTTAATAATATTTTAATTATTAATATATATCTAAAATTTTTTAAATATTTTTCATTTTTACTTCCATTTGTCTAACAGAAGAATTAGAAATACAAAAGTTAAATAAGGCTGAGCATGAAAAAAAGTAATGTGTCGTCAGAAGCGATATCATTATTGAATTCAATTGATCAATCAGAATTTATCATGCTGCTAGTTGCATCAATAAATTATTTTACTATAGCTCACTACTTTGTAGAAATTTACAAAAACCAAATTTAGATTTGGTTTAGGTTATTGATTTGGCGGAAAATATATATGAACAGGTAGATACAATAAGAATGAATATTTTCATAATATTTATCTAGACGTTGAATCCAAGGTAAATTTCATGATATAACACTAATTAAACCTCGTCTAGCACTTAGGCAATTATTGAGATGTAAAATAAATATTGGCCCAACTGAAGAATATTATAAAATATCCATTTTCATCCCATTCTTAGATACTTTTTTATCGTACGGTTTTTAGATAAAAAAAACAAGTCTTTAGCTTTCTTCAAGTTTTATTACCAAAAGATCCTTCTTCGTTTTCTAATGCCACTATTAGTAAAATTAAATATTTAGCAAAATTTTATCTTATGATATTGATACTGAAATAAATTTAATTAGTGAATTCGAATTGTGGTATAAATATTTACCACGTTTAGCTATTTTAGCTGAGCATGCTATTGATGCACTCAATCGGTGTAAAGAAACCTTGGCTCAATTTCCTAATATTTTGAAGTGGTTTTATATTCTTGCATGTTTGCCTATTACAACATGTACGAATGAAAGGACTTTTTCCAACTTGAGAAGGTTAAAAACATATTTACGAAGTACTACTTCATAAACTCGGCTAAATGGGTTAGCTCTGTTAAATATCCGCAGAGATTTGGTTCCAACGACAAACAAAATTCTTGATAAATTGGCAACATTCCCACGAAAATTTAAAATCATATTATAATTATAGTATTTAATAAAAATTTTTGTATAATATTGTATTTGATAAGAAGTTAAAAAAAAACTTGTTTTTTAAATTATTTTCTAGTCAATATTTTATACACACTAATATTAGTATTTTCAATAAAAAAATTATATTCTACTTATATTGTATGAGAATTTAAGCTGATTTCAACTTTTCATTTAAAAAAACTTTATTAAATATAATATACCTAACTTAAAATATTAAAAAATAGGCTTGTAATATCCATAAACACGAATTAGTAAATAATAGTTAAAAATAGAAATATTCATAATTTAATAGAAATATTCATAATTTAATAGAATAGCTAAAACATAAGACTCGGTCGAAGGACGAGGAAAAGCTGGCCGAAGGCCAGGTAAAGAGGGTTAGGGGGTGAAGCCCCCCAGAAAATCCCCCCCCCAATAAGAAAATGCTCTATACGGCAGTGGTTTACCTTGTATTATAGGCGTATTTTATGATCAAATTTAGAAATAAACTAAAATAATTTACTGAAAACGAATTTATCATTTGATAGTCTTAAGTAATTTTTATTAAAATTCTTCTTTCTTATCCAGCTTTAGGGCGCATTATTTAGTTTAATTATACATCAAGAAGAAAATATTTTTCATCTATTTATTACGACGTAATGGTCAATTATAAGGACAATATGAATTGCCTGTTGTGATATTTGAATAAGATTTTGTGAAGAATTTACATATTTAATGTTAGTAGTATAAAAAGTTTGTAGTAGAAGTCTGCAATGGACGTGTTTTAGCCAAAAATCTCCACCCATCCCACTAGGAGTTTTAAAACTTTTCAGCACGTCCACTTACAATTGTTTAAAATATTAACCACGCTTGTTCATTTACCCGTCTGATTTTTAAAATGATTTTTATAGCTGGTTTAGCGTTTTATTTTAATGCATATTAATTAAACTTATATAATATGCAATATTACGATATAAAAATATTAATTTTATTGGTCACTTCTGCTCATTGTGCCTAAAAAATATTAAAAATTTTCCCGCCCATTACTTTAAAACAAGTCCTCCATCCGCTTAATGTTAAAAATATTTTAAAAACCCGGAAAACGCACGCTTTAAGTATGAGCGACATGGGCGAAAATGCTAAAAAAACTGCCCATTGCAGGCCTGTAGTTTGTAGTGCATTAAAATTATGATATTATTAATTTTGAATCAGAAGATATTCATATTTGACAATCTAAATTAGAGATGAATTTATTCGCGAAAAAAACAGATGATTATTATTATAACTTTCATTATTTCAATTTTTTTTTAATTACTTTTTATTTTATGATTTTATTTTTTAAACTATAATATAATAAAAATGCTCATTCTTTAAAAATGGAATTGGGACTATAAATTCCCCCAAAAAACTCGAATAATTATATTTACATAATATAAATGAAATAGAAGGTTTTGACATTAGGATCTGGTTCGTGATTTTTATCATTATTTGGTTATTGCGAAATAAATGTATTTTGTTTTTTCGATTTTTTAAAACTCAGTTCTCAAAGTAGTGATCTGAATCGGGCGTAATTTTTCAAGACCGGCCCCGGCCCGAAATTTTTTTTAAAAAAGTTTTGCCTGCCCGGCCCGAACCCGAAATTTACTTTAAAAAAATTTACCGGCCCGACCAGGCCCGAATTTATTTAAATATAGAAAATAATTTTTATTATTACTTAAAATAAAAGACATATGTTATATAGCGTTTAGTTTCAATAAATTAAATCAAAATTTTTTATTTTTCATAAAAAATTCAATATAAAATTGATAAATTTAAGATGTATTTAATAAAATTTCCAAGGTCCGACCAGACCCGGCCTAAAATTTTTTTAAAAATATTAGGGCCCGGCCTTAACCCGATTATTTTAAATAAAATTAGGCCCGAGCGGGCCGGACTCGGACCGGGTCAGGCCTAAGTTTGCAGATCTAAATGATAGAACTCGTGAAAATAATAATAAAATTGAGCCATTTACCTACATCAGATTAGAACACTATCAAATATTTGTATATAAGAACTTCGGGGAACTTCATTAAAATATCTAATTTATTGTAACAAATCATATAAGATATTTCATATTAATCTATATCTATATATTAGAATTTGTGCTAATTCATCGATGTTATATATTATAATAATGAAAAAATATTTTTTAATATTATGTGTATTCAATTCTAAATTTGTAATTTTCATTACACATTTGTTTGGTCAAGCATGCACTAACATTTACGAATTTTTTGTAGTTATCTTGTCTAGTTTCTAATTTAAAAAAAATAATAATTGCATTGCTATCGCTATTATGAAAACATTTCATTAAACCAATTATCAAAATGTTTAAAAAATTTAGTCTTAAAAAAGTAAGAAAATATTTATAAGATTCATAAGCTATATACCTAATTTTATTTTAATCAAGTCAATCGAACATTTTTAAAATCTAATATATTTATAATGATAATACTATATTTTGAGATTTCGCATCTTCTAAAAAATAAGTACGGCTTTTACTGAACCACGACATCAATATTCGAATAGGTGGGGATATTAAAATAGGATCAACATAATGATTTTTATTTCCTTCCGTGATAAAAAAAAATTATATATATTATATCGATATATTATTTTATATATATAAACTTGTTAATAGGCTTATTATGAGTCCTATAATAACGACAGAGAGGGTGGCGAGTGTACTAAAATATAGGTAAGAGAGCTGATATACTTTTGGTATCGGTTTGGAAAATCTAAAAATTAATTGTTTTATGATTTCGTTGAAAATATAAATAAGTTGTACATCGTATTGTAGTGAGATGTAACAAATGAATTTGTAGAATTGAAACTATTAAAACTGCTACGATTGTAGTTAGAACAACCATCTATACGCAACTTTAATTTTGGGAAGGTTTGCTTGTTAATAGTCGCACCTATGCCAATCCAGAATGAAAAAACCATTCCAAATATCCATCCCAAAAAAGATCCCTGAAAGGTTTGTTAAAAATAATTAATTTACAATGAACTATATTTAATTTACCCAGGAATTTGCGCAAGGGAAAAACATTCCTAATGTGAATAATCCTAACAAAGGCCCACCGATCATACCAAATATGCTTAAAGCTGTCTTTTGTTTTATTCAGATATATAGAATTGATATATACAAAATACAATTATATATAATAAATTTACCTGTAGAACTCCACCTAAATACGAAGATATAAATGCGACGCCGATTACCATCAATCCATAAATGGCGACCAAAATCTTTGAAGCGATAGCTCCTTTAGTCTCATTGATATTTGGGTAAATAAACATTTTAATACCATCTTCTAATGAAACTGCCGCCAAAGCATTGACACCAGATGACATGGTGCTATAAATGTTATAATAGAAAAAAATGTTTATCATTTAGCGTAGTGTTAAAAATTCTAATTAAGCCAATTGAAAAAAAAGGTCAGATTTTTTTTAAAAAAAAGGCTAAATCAAGATCTTAGAGCAATACAATATATAGACCCAAGATTTTACAAGAATAGAGCCAAACAAACTTTCCTCTCCTTCACGATCTAATATCATGGGTTGGGAAAAATTATTTTGCCAAAAATGTTGATTTCGCAGATATTTTAAAATAGGCAAAATAGAAGGATTTAGTCTAACGGTATAAAAACGTTAATTCTTGTTTATTAGGATAAAGAAAAGTTTTATAAATTTATCAGTAAATTTACCTCATACCACCACAGAATAATGCCGAAATAAATATGCCAGGCAAGCCTGGATAATTAATAACTTCCAGGACGAATAAGGGTAACATCTATTATAAAATTTTTGAAAACAATTTATAAGTACATATTTTCTTTCATTATTTATATTATTTCTGTTGTGGCGTAGCTATGGAATTTAATTTGAGCATTCCTACAATTATTTTATATCAAAGCGCATTATTTAGCAAGCCAACAGATAAAATATCAAATAACTGGAATTGGTTGTATATATTACTATAAATTTAATCGATATTTTATCATAAAATAAAATCGTGTGTTTTGATAATATATACCTGGTCGGCAGATTTGACTTGATGTGATAAAATTGGATCACAATTATAAAAATGTGCATACATGACTAACCCAGAATAACAGCAAAGAGATATTATGATTACCAGGCAGGGAAAATTTGTCCACATAGCCCTTTATTTGATTAGATTAAATTAAGTGGTTATAATTATTAAAATTTAGGGGGGGGGGGTGGAAATGGGTTAGACTAATAATTAAATAATAAATATGACTAACTTACCTCAAACTAACCATCAAGATGAATGCTATTTAAAATAATTTTAATTTATGTTTTGTAATTTTGAAAAATTATAAAATAGGGTTTAGAGTTTCATAAAATCTATTTATTTGAATTTTTAATTATTTATAAAGATTTTGTTGTTTTTGATATGTTAAAACGTATTTTTATCTGTAAAGATTAAAATGAATATTTTTTAATCTTTTTTTGCCAATGAAGTATGACATAATTATCTATATTATATTTAAATTTCTACTATTTTACCATAAGGATTACAAATGGAGTGGACTAAAACCTGAACCCACCTTGCCCCAGTCTCCCTATCATTATTATAAAAACAACCTTTTATGATATTTTAAGTAATACTTCATGTCACTGTAGATTTGATATGTTTATGATTTCGTAGCAGCAGTATAAAAGAGGTCAAATAGATCTATGACATTTTTAGAAAATGTGAAACGAACATATTACGGATTGGTTATGCTAAGATTTAAAACTATTTATAAATTACTTAATCTTTTACCCTTAATCGTTTAGATTTAGCAAATGCTGTGAAGTATAATATTAAGTGATTTTTAACATTTAGAAATGAAACGATTATAAAGTCATTGGGAAGCTGCCAGTTTTTCAATTTATATGATTTACTGCAAAAAAATTTATATGAAAATTTTATTTAAAATTAACTTTTATTCGTATACTTTTATGCATCTTAGATATAAGAATATTTTGAGTTGATTTTATAGATATAGAAAATTAAGAAGATTTTTTTACTATTTAAAAGAAATGAAAGCAAACTTTCATATCAAAATAAAAGTATTGAAAACAAAATTACTCATAATAAAGGTTTAACTCCACCCACACATCCTCTGAATTGTATAGTTAATATACCCATTAAATTATTATCAATAATATAATTATATAAAAATCTAAATACCACTGTGATTTGCGCAAAGTAGGACATGATAAACACCTTTGTACCTTCGCTTGATTAACGCCATATATCGCTAACCATGTAAAAAATCCACCAATTGTAAGTGTCCAAAAAGTATAACGTTCGAATGGGTCAAAGTTAAAGCTTTATAATTATATATATTTGCATTAATCCACTACATTATTTAAAGAAAAATGATTTTAAATTAGAATTATTAGTCAAAATATATGATAAAACAATTTATTATTAATAAATTACTCTATTTTTTGAAGCCTTGCTCCTTCATAACTTCTCTCCCATATAGTTTTAACTCCACCGACAACATATACTCCTCTAATAACCACGATGATTAATCCAAGAACCATTACTATTATTTGGAACGCATCAGTCCACATAACGGCCTTTATTCCCCCCTTTAATAGTTTTAATATTTTTAAGAGAAGTATGAATAAATATAATTTATACATCTAGGTTTATAATAATTTGTCAATGCAAATCTTATTCCTAGACAATTAAATAAAAGGATCTAAATTCATGGTAATATTTATATTTTGCAATTCCTTATCATTTTTAAAGGTAAACTTACGATAGATGTGTAAAACGTGCATACAAGACCGGCTGTTAAGATGGATGCTGTTATGGATATCCCGGTGACTATGTAAACGATAATTATATAAGATACAGTTGTAAATATATCCATAACTATTAAATATATTAAACCTTGATTGAGGGCTAGGCATGGAGCATAAAGAACTATCCCGAGATAAAAAACCTAAAATAAAAATAAATATATAGACATTTTAGGTATTTATATTAACCTTATCATATTTTTTAAAATAAAAATCTAAAAATTTAGCCTAAAAATTTATCAGAGGCCTGCAGGCTCGCCCAGGTAAACGGGCCGGGCCGTATTTTAATTTTTTAAATATACCCGAACCAGGCCCAGTCTAAAAAATTTTATTACCCGGGCTGCACCGTATATTTTAAAAACGAATATTTAAACTCGCCAGTAGCTATAAAAATTAAAACTAAATGTTATGGTTTTTAAAATATCCGGGAAGGGTTGGGCCAATGTAAAACTCGAGAAAAAAAATCCTAGCCGGTCCTTGCATATGATACTTCTGCAGGGCTCTGTAAATTAACCTGATAAATTTATATTATGATATGATTTAGAAAGAAAAAAAATAAGGAAATTAATTTCCTATAAAAAAATAAGATAAACCATGGTAAAAATTTTCAAAAATGGGAAAAAATTACCATTTGTATTGTAAACGTGAACGATCCCGCTAATCGCAAGTTTCTATGAAATCTTTTCTCAAGATACTAAAAAAAAATTCAACAGAATTGTTATTTATATTTTTAAAAAGTTACAGAAATTTTTTTTTAAATTCTCATACTTCGTATGTTGAGGTGAGTTTGAGATTGTAAAACACCGGGAGATAGAAATAGTTTGCGACCAGAATAACGAACCCGTAGCTGATAACAATGTTCCAATATTGTGTTCCGTACAAATAAATTTCGGGTCCGGTTCCTAGAATGGATATGGCTGATACAAAGGAAGCTATCAGAGAAGCTCCAACTGGAAAAATACCCATTTTTTTATCACCCATCAAAAATTCCTGTGTAGTTTTCTGTTTGCCGCCTATAAAGGCATATGCCGATCCAATTATCAGGGATAAAAATAAAAATACCGCGAATAGAGCGTAATCTAAAGTAGAAAAACGTTTGATACTAGATTGGTTTGCAACGATATCCATTATATTTTTTTAAAAAAGTTTTTTTTAAAAAAATGTATTATATTTTTAATAAAATATTTATTTTAAAAAAATTATATTTTAAGAAAATTTTTAAAAATTTTAATTTTGAAAGTGGTAAATAACAGAATGATAAAAACAAAAATATCATTTATTACAAGAAAACATTAAAAAACAAATCTTTCATTAACCATAAAATTAAATAATTTAATTGGAAACAAAAAAAAGATAAATTTTCTTTGAATAGTTTACCAACTATATATTATAATATAATAACAATCAATTATAAACAAAAGATGAATTTTAGTTGTTTTAATAAAATAACTAGTTATTTTCTTGTCTAACGGCAAGCTTTTCTAATAGATTGATTATGATCATTTTATATGATTGATGAGTTTTGAATATCAATTGATGGATTCTCATCATTATTATTATTTTAAATACATTTCCTTACTACAAGTCATATGTTCCAAGAGTGAGTGAAAATAAAAAAAGGAAAAAAATAAAATTCACTATACATATCAATTTTTTTTAAATAAATTTTGAGTCAGGTGTCAGTATTCCATGTAAAATATATTCTGAATCAGCTTATCCTTGTTTTCAAAAATTATCCGATCAATTTTTATATCCCGAGATTTGATAGATTCTCTAATTAAGGCTTTATTGAATCTTAAATTTTTTCTAAATTATTTTTTGAGCTTATCGCATTTATGAGTAATAGTAGTATCTCTAAGAAGGATCAATATCTTAAGCCCAAAAATCGCTATATTTTAGTGAATAGATAGGGAAATTTTACATTTTAAGAATCATGTAAAACTATTATTTATTAATGTTACTTAAAAACGCGTAGCGTATCATCCCTTTCCACACATATGTAGAAAATTAATATAAATGCTGCTAGTAATGTGCTAAAGCGTGACAGGAACTCAATAAAATAAAATATGAACGCCATTAATTTTTTTTTATTAGTTCGTTTAAATTTTCTGCTTCAAAATTACTATTTTAGAAACCCTAAATTTCCAGTCTATAACAAAATTTTTGAAAAAAAATAAGAATTTTTTTTTATTAATTTAAAATGCAAAACCACATAGTGCACGCGTAGAGAATAAAGCCCTGACTATGGGTCAAGAAGGACTCCGTTTATTGCAGAGTTTGAAAAAAAATCTTTAAAGAAGAAGAAAGATTTTTTAATAACATCTTACTTAAGGCTAAGTCCTCGCATTTGAAACTTTAGAGGAAAAAAATATATAAGCTTTTTGTATAAAAACATGTCCAAAATATAATCCTAGAATAAAATTTTAAAACTTCTGGAACTTTTAAAACAATTCAAATTTTTTAAAAGAATAGCCTAAAATATATTTTGTGAAAACTCATATAAATAAATATTTTGTAATTTTTAGGCATAAAAAATCTTTCAGAAATAACGATTAAGATTTTTGCTCAAAATATTTTTAAAGATTTTTTTCAAACTCCAGCTTATTGGTTTTGATATGATGAGCCTTGAGGGGCAAATACCTACGGTTAATATGGGAGGGTCTTTGTCCATTTCGGCCAACATAGACGACATCATTATTCATACAAATTTTTATGCAGCATGCAGCTAATTATTCTATTTATGTATTTATTTAATATATCAGATAATTCCATGTAATATTTTAACAATATTTAAGATATAATCTTAATTTGACTAATCAGAAAAGTGGACGAATTTACAATCAAATGATTTTACGATCATAGTTAGGAAAAACGTGAATATATACTCATGACATTGATATTATTACAATTCATATGTAAAATGCTTTGTATTATTTAAAGTAAAATAAATTTTTTGATTTGATAGAAATTTTAAATAGTCAAAAATTTCCACCACATCCTTCTACCAAAAATAAAATTGAGAGAGCTTTACCCCACATTAGGTTAGCCCGAATTTGCGTCGAATGATTTTTCGCCACTAATTTGCGCTGACTGTGAATTCAGGGTTAGGCACACATATGTAAAAGGAGCTAACGATGCCAAGCTATCCTATTATAATTATTTTCAATGAAAAATGAATGATAATTTTATATTATTAAAATGTTAAATAGAATGATGAGAATCAATAATTGAGATTATGAAAACAAGTTTTATAAGGTATTTCTTACATATTTTTCTCTCATGTAATTGTGTCACAAATTATGTGCTCCATTAGGGAAATAGAATAATATAATATTTGGTGATACTTTAAATACTTCCCAAAAGGAAAGACACTTACAATATCTGAAAGAAAGGCAAACTTTGATGATAACATATTAAAATAATGAATATTTATATTTACAGTATATATTGATAAATGATCATATTGCTACTACTTTCCAAAAAGATAACTGATAAACTAGCAAAAGAGGGCATAATAAGCACCAGGTGAATAGATTGGGGAGGGGAGGCAGCAGAGGTATTTAATCTGCTTGCCAACATGGAAAAAATAGTGGGCCCTTTCCAAAAAATTTGGAATAAATAAAGTGATTTTTTTTTTTAAATAATGGATATAGTCAAAATATTAATGTTTATTACCATGAAATAAACTTAATATATTATAAACAATGTATATAGTGTACATGGGATAAAGGATAATCTTTGAAAAATAAATATTTAAGGCTAGATTTAAAAAATAAAAAGTTAGATAAACTTAAATAGTAATATTAAGATCACTATCATAAATATTTATCTTAGACTTCCGGTGTATGGTTCAATTGCATTGTTTATAAGAGCAATTTACAAAATAGAATACATAAATTAAAATGTTTGCGTAAAATATTTTTTGAAGAAATACTAATTCAACAAATACCTAAGTTGCTGCCAAAAAAAAGGTTATGAAATCATTTTTAATTAGTGTTGTTAAATGGCTCGATTTTTAAAAATTGTTAACCCAATATTTTAGCCAAAAATGTTATGCAAGTCTGAATATTTTGCTCTGGGCATTTATTAACGAAATCTCGAGATTTGTATTTTTGGCTAAAATATTGGGTTAACCGTTTTTAAAATTCGAGCCGTTTAACAACACTATTTTTAATCATTAATAGATCAACTAAACAAGAGACAACGGTTTGGATACAAAGCATAATGGAAATCAATTCAGTGCTTTAATGGAAATATATAATAAGATGCACTTTTTCTTACTTCTGCTTGATTTTATTTCAACCACTTTACCAATACTTAGTCATTTTATTCTAAGTATTAAGTAAAATAGTGAAATCGGATCCTTCACGTAATTAGTAATAGCTCCTTCTACACTTTTTTTATTTAGATGGGGGATTTGGCTACAAATAAATCTATAATTTGTTCTACTTTGTTTTTGTTTCGAAATTTTTTGGTTAAAATGAAAAATATCAATCGTTCTACCCCGGTCTCCCTATATCACACATTTCTTCTTAATTCTTAAAAACTTAATTTTGTCCCAATTGTATTTCAGCATACTATAACCTACCCTACTATATTCATATTGATCGAAATGGTAGATCCAGAACCCTGAGTTCCAATATACTTCTAAATCATACACATCATATCGCATATATTTACTGTCAATATTTTGTAACGATTTATAAATATTTCAATTCTAAGTATTGACTTAAACAGCGCCCTCCCCCTCTCTAAGTCAGGAAATATAGGTAAGCTAAAATACTTTTCAAATATATTACTGATTCCTTTCCTACATTTTATAACCTATATATTACAATTTACATTTAATTATTCTTCACAGCCAAAATAAATGCTCTGCTAATTTATTATGAATTAATATCGATTTCAATTTCCCTTGGAGTTATATTTATCCACTCCTTTAAAATTTCCCAAATCATTTGAAACTTTTTCACTGCTAAAGTAAAATATTTCAAAAAAAATGACATAGATTTGATTATGATTATGAGAATAGCTGAAAGCATTATTTTGTAAACTAAGGAAATTAGAACAAATGTAGATGACAAATATCATAAATTATATGTCATTGTTAAGTTAAAATCTGCGCTCTGAGTTTAATACTTGTCTACATCAACTCGGATCTAGGCAAGCCCATCGTTCCAATATTAATATAGGAGCCCTAAGTAATACTATAAAATATATCTCTTTATCCCCCTCTTGGATTTATAACTCAAATGAATAAATGGTTTTTGAATTAATTAGGCAGCACTTACAAATCTGCAAATATTATCACAGCAGAATCTATCCATTATTTCTAATCTTGTTAGAAAGAAAGTTAAATATTTGGCAGATTGATAGTTCATTATGAGATTTTTTAAATTAGGACAAATTAATTTATTAAAATATGTTAATCAAAATTATTCTAAATAACATAAATAAAACTAAAACGTAAAGTAAAATCAAATTATAAAAAGTAAAAATTATATATCTTTCTCTTTTCTTTTCTTGAATTATTACATTTTCGATCTCACTATTTCAGTGGCGTATCCAGGATTTTCTTATAGGGGGGGGGGGAAATATTTAATAATAATTATATTTCTATTTTTAACTATTATTTACTAATTCGTGCTTATGGATAGGATATTACAAGCCTCTTTTTTATTATTTCAAGTTAGGTATATTATATTTAATAAAGTTTTTTTAAATGTAAAGGTTTTTTTAAATGTAAAGGTTTTTTTAAATGTAAAGGTTTTTTTAAATGTAAAGTTGAAATAAAGTGTAATGTCATTTTTTTTATAAAATTTGCTTTAAAAACTAGCCTCAGCTTAAATTCTCATACAATATAAGTAGAATATACTTTTTTTATTGAAAATACTAATAGTAGTTTAAAATATTGACTAGAAAATAATTAAATTAACAAGTTTTTTTAACTTCTTATCAAATACAAGATTTTTAATTATTTCGTTTGTCGTTGGAACCAAATCTCTGTGTATATTTAACAGAGCTAACCCATTTAGCCGAGATTCAGTACTTCGTAAATATGTTTTCAACCTTCTCAAGTTAGAAAAAGTCCTTTCATTCGTACATGTTGTAATAGGCAAACATGCAAGAATATAAAAAAAACCACTTCAAAATATTAGGAAATTGAGCCAAGGTTTCTTTACACCGATTGAGCGCATCAATAGCATGCTCAGGTAAAATAGCTAAACGTATAAATATTTGTACCGAAATTCGAATTCACTGATTAAATTTATTTCAGTATCAATCTCATAGGAATAAAATTTTTCTAAATATTTAATTTTACCAATAGTGGCATTTGAAAATGAAGAAGGATCTTTGGGTAATAAAATTTGAAGATTGCTAAAGACTTGTTTTTTATCTAAAACCCGTACTTTTATTTGCGATAAAAAAGTATCTAAGAATGGGATGAAAATGGATATTTTATAATATTCTTCAGTTGAGCCAATATTTATCTTCATCTCAATAATGGCCTAGGTGCTAGACGAGGTTTAATTAGTATTATATCATAAAATTTAGCCTTCGATTCAACGTCTAGATAAATATTATGAAAATATTTATCTACATTATTATTGTATCTACCTGTTCATGTATATTTTCCGCCAAATCAATAACCTGAACCAAATCTAAGTTTGGTTTTTGTAAATTTCTACAAAGTAGTGAGTTAAAAATAATTTATTGATGCAACTAGCAGCAATGATAAACTCTGATTGATCATTGAATTCAATAATGATATCGCTGCTAACGACACATTACTTTTTTCATGCTCATGCTCAGCCTTATTTATAAATTATCGTTTGATTTCAATCTCTTTGACTAAATATTTTTCCATTTTATTAATATTTTTGAATAATATGTTGGAAAATTGATATTCAAATATTTGTAAAATTTTGATTGGTGGGGGGGGGGTTCTGGGGGTGGGGGTAAAATTTTTATTAGCTTAAAATGATATTTATGAAAATAGTCAAATTTGGGGGGGGAATTTCCCCCTTTCCCCCCCCATTGGTTACGCGCCTGCACTATTTATACTACTAAAATTTACATATCATCGATATTTTCATATAATTGTCATTTAATTTGATTACAATTTAAACCTTCCAATTACCTTTACAATTTAAACATTTCAACTATCTTAACAAATTTTTTTAATAAATCGGTCCATTTCTAACAGTAGGAAAAATTCGCTAAGCCTTGAGGCAATAGTATATTTTTAGAGCTATCTATTAGGTTTAAACCTCAAGCGAGGCTAGGGTGATAGTTTTCGTTTAAAAAGTTGACTTAGCATTTTTAGAGTTGGCTAAAACCGGGAAAATGGAGACATTAATCATCAAAACTTGTTGATGCCCATTTAAAATATCAAAAGCGGCGGAGGCATAAAATTTCTATAAAAATAAACATATTGGAAAATAAAACTTTTTGCTTCTCTATTTTATATGTTAAAAATTAAAAACTTTTGACTATAAAAATTCTAATTATTATAACAATAATAAAAGAAAAGGGATTCAAATTTAACACCAAAAAATTTTAAAATTATTTGGCGAGGTGCTTAGCCCCGCCCCCCTCAAAATTTGGAAATACGGCTAAAAATCAAATTCCCTAGCACGAAACATAATAGAACTATTTTGGAATCAATTTTTATTTATATGGGAACGTGGTATACATATAATAGTTAAAGATTATCTGACTATGAATACCAAACACCTATATTTTAAGTTCTCGGAAAATTTATTAACTTTTCAAATTCCTTAACTTTTTTGGCAAAGGTATATTTCATAGTACTGTAAACATTTAAAAATAGTGTTCGTCGTTCATTGGCACAAAAATCAAATGTGTTCAATTTCAAAATTCATGATCGAAAAAATAGGAAAGTGTTCAAATTCGTGTAGGGCATTCCCGTTCATTCATAACTAAAAAAATTATTTTTTTGAAATACTTTTTGCATTATATAATTGCGCCATTATTAATCGTTATATTTTAAAATTCTTATTTTGTAGTAGAAAATGAGTTAAAATCTATTCCAATATAATATTTTGTTAATTATATTTTTCTATTAATTTTTAATATGGAATTGTGTTTAAAATTTTTTATCCTAAAATGCTTTTCGCCGGAGCCAAGGATAGGATTGCATTTGGAATGATATTTTTGGGAAAAGGGTTTTTATTTCTAGAAATTTGTTGAAAATATTTTATTTTATCTTTTGTTAATCGATAGATAATCATCATCTGAATTTTCCACAAATTCTTCGTCAAAAAAAAGGAAAGATTTTAGAGTAGGACTCTGTTCTACAGCACATTTCTTCATTCTCTACTAATTTCTTTAAATATAATACTAGGTTATTTTCAATTATTCTTTCCGTGAAAGCATTATCCAAAATTCGAATTCAAATATATATACTGATCTCTATGTATTTAAATATAAAAGATTAAAATATGAGTACAATTAATTTGATAATGACAAATTAACTTTTATCAATCCCATTCTCATCTGACAATAGGTTAAACATGTAATTAATTTTTTTTTTAAATTTTGAGTGATATTATCAATATTGTGGGCTTTAAATAGCCCCATTTCAAGTACTCTTCACTGTCTCAAATGGAAAAATTGGTGAGCATTCCATGATCTAATGCAATATTTTCATATACAGATTTATTTTAATTATTTAGTTTAAAAGAAATTAAAATATCTATTGTAATTAAGGACAGGAGAAAGATATTTTATCTTAGACCGAACTATCAGATATATCTGACTATAAAATTTTTTTATAAACTTAACATAATAAAATTTAAACTATGTTAGAATAAAATAAACATACACGGTCAAAATATAAAGTGGGCTGTGAAATATTTGGAGGAAATTAGTGAATAAGAAAATTAAATTTAATATCATTATAAAATTTTAAACTTTCCATGAAAATTCATTTATAAACAAAAAAATATATATAAACTTTTTAAATTAAATAAACTTAAAAAACGAATCCATTTGTCAAAAAAATGAATATCTTCATGTTCAAAATTTCTCTCAAAAAGGAAACCCAGTTTATACTGTGTTTTCAAAAAAAAAACGAAGCAAAATTATATAAGGTGTTCATTTTAAATGAGACATTGTTTTCTATATCATTAAGATTACTTGGTAAGGTATGTCTTTTTATTAAAAAAATAATAATAATTTGCACAAATCATTTGAAGATTGAAAATTTTGTATTCATCATTTTTAAAAAAAAAAAAATTGTGTATAGAAAAGCCAATTGTTAAAATATTTGAATAAATTATCGAAATATTAATTATTTAATAAATAATAATAAAGGAAACCAAATTACTAAAATTAATCATTTTATAAAATTAGCCAATTTAAGTTTTAAGAGAAAAATCGCAACTATAGACGAAAATAAAAATATTTTTACAGAAAAAAATAATAATTGATAAATAACCTTGGATATAAGTAAACTGAATTATACAGTGAAAAATGATGTTATAAGGAACTTAAATTATTTAAATTGTATATAAGTATAATTAATTCATTAAAAATTAATTTTTATAGAATAATAAAATAAGGCCAAACAATAAAGAATTTATTTATATTTTCGTTAATATCTTATTTATCACTTATTATAATAGTCAGTTACTCTTCTTTTTTTCATCGGAGGTTTCCATTTTAATCTAAGATTTTTTATACCGCATAAATATGACTTGTCCCTCCCCCTCCCCTCATCAAATCCGATTTATGTTTAGGGTCATCTCTTTCATTCCTTGCTTTAATCTCTTTTTTTATATGTTTCTATAGTCATCTTTTCTGATACATTTTTGATAGTTGAGAGAGAGATTTGGGCATATATTTAATAAGACTGGTCTAATTATTGATTGCATAGGCTTGGCCATTAATTAATGATTGCTTAAGAGTTGTCAGCTTATTAAGTTCTTCAATGCGAAAAACTACTCTCATGTATATATGTAGTAATGGGTAAAATCGCGAATGTCTATTAACTATTAATTAACATTTGCCCAGACTTAATTTTCAACGCCTCAATAAGATTATGAGGATATTTTGAAGGCCTAAAAGAGGCTATATTTGTTACATTTTTAATATTTCATAACCAAACCAATCACTATATCGGAAACATACCAGTAAGCTAATCGCCTTATATTTCATTCTTATAATATTTAATTTTTCTCACTAGATTTTGATAAAAAAAGAATTTTTTTTTAGTATAGCTACCAGGGAATAGCATTTTTTGCACATGTCTAGGCCGACCCTACCCACCATTAATAAAATATTTTACTAATTTCCATGGGCATTTAAAATTTTAAGAAAAATTAGGTCCCGGCCTGTTTATTTTTTTAAAAAAAATTTTCCCTCCAATATATTTTTAATGTCTATATTTATCAGGGATGTGAACCCGAACCCTGAAACCATGTATTTTGACAGGACCTGGAAACGAACCCTGTTCAAAAGTAGATGGTTATTGGTTCTAGTAAGTGTTGTTAAACGGCTCGATTTGACCCTATTTTTAAAAACGGCTAACTCAATATTTTAGCCAGAAAAACATTAGGCAATCCTGAAGATTTTGGTCATAGATGGTACAAAGGTTTGGACATCTAGCAAAATCTCAAGGCTTGTGAAATATTTTTAGGCTAAAATGTTTTAGCGGTTTTTAAAAATCGATTCAAATCGAGTCGTTTAACAACACTAGTTCTAGGTGTCAAAAAATATTTTTTTAATTAAAATAAATTTAAAAAAATTTTTACGATTTCTTTTCCCATTTTTCAAAATTTTCTGGCTTTTATACTTCCATTTTATATCTAATATATTGTTTTAATTTATTTCCATCTTAGAAAGTAAAATATTGTGAATTTTGTTGTGTAGATAAT
This sequence comes from Gordionus sp. m RMFG-2023, assembly GCF_954871325.1. Taxonomy (NCBI): domain Eukaryota; kingdom Metazoa; phylum Nematomorpha; class Gordioida; order Chordodea; family Parachordodidae; genus Gordionus; species Gordionus sp. m RMFG-2023. The sequence goes on from NC_088779.1 coordinate 10,841,980, forward strand.
AATATTTTATTATAAATGATAATTTATTAATATGCTGTATAATAGGAATACGTTTCTTACCTTGTTTTATATTAATTTTAGAAAGTAAAATATTGAGAATTTTGTATTAGGTGAGTAAAGCCCCCTTCCTCTATTGCAAATTTGCTAAGTATTATTTTAAGGTAATAAAAATTTTACACCCAAAAAAATGTAAACAATATATTACGAATGAAAGATAAATTAGTAAAAGCTAATCTTTTAAAATAACGACTATAATTCAAAATTTTCAGGAAAAAGCATTTATAAAAAAGGTTGAAAGGCCTAAATTTATTTAATGAAAATCTAATATAGCCAAAGTCCTACAATAAATGAACCTAAAGATCTCCAATAAAATTTATGGGGAAAACCCCACCTAATAGTGCCCCCCCCCCTAACAAATCCTGGATATGCCTATGTTTTGTAGTGTAGGTAATAATATTTTATTATAAATGATATCAAAACTATGCGATTAAATAAAACATCTAAATTATAAATTATTTCTAAATATTTTACTTGTAAATTATGTATGTGTAATTATATGGATAGGGAATGAAAAAAATTAATAAATGGAAAAACTTGATGATATTTCGAGTCAATATTTATTTAGGTTTTCCAAACTCTGAACCCGAACCCTTTTTTTTAGATTTTATTCCTGAATTCTGATATGGACCCGGACCATTTTTTTTGAAGAAGGGTTCACATCCCTGATATTTATATCTCATTTTTTCCAAACTATCGCATTTAGATATCTGAATTGTGTATTTGCAATCGGATAACAACATAAATGACTTGTTTATTATTTATAGATTTATGGTAATTAGAACAGCTCCTAAACTTAAAAGAAATAATATTGTAATTTATTTTAATCCTAATATAGGCATAAAATTTTTAAAAAATATATCAATTTTAAATTTTTTTCCAATATGCAACATCTCATCTAATGTATTTTTGTATTACACGGTCGTCATTTTTATATCCATATTCATGATTTAGTTGGCACAATCTCATTGACCAATCATAAAAATATTCGTTAACTTGTTGACTGGCTATGTCGAATTTAATAATTTTTTTATTATGGTTTAATAATTTTAATTTCTTAATAAGAAACTCATAGTTACTTAATTCAACTTTCAAACACAAGGATTTTAATTTTAAATACATATATATTAAATAGAATTTCTACCTTAATGCCATTACTGCAAGAATGACTTAAGAAGTATCTCTTTATCTTATCAATGTCGATGATTCCTTAGGGTAACCTAAAAAAAATTTTTTAATATACGAGATATTATTATTTTCTATTTTATTAATATAAACACGACGTTAAAATCTAACAAATAAGCATGATGTCATGTCAGTCGTCCATACCATTAATAACATACATCTTATCTACACTCTTATAACGGTTTAGCATGTCCTCGATTTTATCAAATTGCAAGTACAACGCATCACTATTAAGTAGTCTTATAATCAATAAGGTGATCCATTGTCATGTCTAAAGAGTGGCCAATGAATAACAACATCAGAAAGGAATTTACTTTAAATATAAACATTTTTTAAAATTTAAGATAGAAAATAATTAAAATGAGGATCCTTAATATTTTTAAGACTTTTATAACCATTTTTATTTCATATACAAGATACAATGCAAAATTAAAATTTTATTATATATTTTTTTTCAATGTTTTTTTACCTTGTGTTATTTACATAAGAATTCGCTATGTTACTTTATATATATTTTTTAAATAGGATCTGCAGACTGAGTCATGGTGCCATAGGTAGCAACCCTTTCCCAGCAGTGGTCAGATGGGCATTCTTTTGAGGAATTATTTTATTTTATATTAATGGATTTTATAAAAGTTTTAAAAAGTTGACTTAAATTTATTTTTTTATATCCTTTTCAATAAACCAGGGGGATTGTAGCCTGGGAATCACAAATAGCGCGGAATTAGAAATGACCATGATGAGTTACAAATGGCTATGGATCACAAATCATAATATTAGAGTTTAAACAAAATATAAAATAGGTTGGGGCTGAGGAGGTGTATTAAAGAAAATATTATAAATTTATGTATACCCATAATATAAATTAGTATATTTTCATTAGCTAATTATATTAAGATGGAACACTGAGAAATAAGAAATCAAAATTAAACAAATTTATACTAACATTGCAGAATAATAAGTATATACGAATAAAGATGAATATTGTTAACTCGTCATTTTTTATCTTATATCAGGGGCGTCGCTAGCCTTTACAATCTCAGGGGGCTCAACTAAAAATTTTTTGCCTTCCAATTTGCGAGCCTTCGGCCTGCTTTTGCCCGGCCTTCGGCCGGGTTTTATATTAATATTTTAAATTTTCTAACTCTAAATAATTATTCTAAATGTCATTTATTATATTTTACATGCAAAATAAACTAGCATATAAAAATAATACAAGACATTTCTAAAAACAATATTTTTTAATAGAAAATCTATTTATTACAGTATAAAATATTTTCGATTGTTAATATAAAATGATTTTGCGTCTAAAGAATAATAAATGATAAAAAAGGTTAATTAATTCATATCCTCAATTGATAATAGTTTTTGAAAATTACATAATATAATATAATTCTTAGCAAATTACATTGACAAAAGGTCATGAAACTAATATAACTCCCTATTACCATTTTAGACAATGTTTTATAGAATGAACTAATAAGGAAATATTTATAGACCTTACCAAATCTACAATTCTTGAAGAAGAGAATATAAACGACCAATCCAAATCATAAAGCTATATGATGGTTAGAGCTTCCTCTTAGATGACATGATGGAAGCTAGATAAGTAATCGAGAAAATTATTGTATGATATTAAACTTCTAAAAGATTATCTTCTATTTTTAATGTTATATAAACGACTACACAGTTGGCCTATTGCTTATCTAAAATGTGCGATCATATGCTCTCAGCAGCTATAGTAATAATCTTAAAATACATAGCCACACAAATAATAGATGCTGGTTAATTTGCAGTCCTATCCATGACACTCACAATGGTAACCCATCACAATTTATTCTGTTAGATAAATTGATAAACAAAAATATTAAAACCTTTAGAATAAATTATGCAAATATATTGAAGCCTTGAGTTATTTACACGGCAAGGATGCCATATTAGAAATGAAACATAACTACAAAATAAGAACCAGAGTGATATCATGAAAGCAATTAAGATTTTATATATTATTGTCGCATCATCTCTAGTTGGTATATTATATCTTAAAATAATAGTAGTTTCTAGTTTGTAATAATATCAAAAATATATTTGTATTAAAGATTTAACTCAAATCTATTTTTCAAAGAAGAAAAATATAGCTTTTCTAAAAACACGTAAAAAATAGAAGAAAAGATATCTAATTTATTACATGTGGGATGAATAATGATACGTTTTTTTATTTTAAATAAATAGATGGCGTTAAATATTTGTAAGCAAATTGTTACTATAATTTATTATCAAAAGCATTTATTAGTAAATATTAAAAATATTAACTGTAATATATTATATAACTCAGATACGTCTGTAAAAGTGGCATTTTACCTAATATTTTATAAAAAATTATATATAATAGAGGATTATAAACTATATGTCTACTTACCTTTTATAAATAAATCTCTTATACTTATTTGGATTTGGACCTTGAAAATAATTTTAGGAAGAGACATGATAATTAAATTTAATAATCAATAATATAGTTGATTAGTGATTTTGAACTCGGCTAAAATATTAAATTATTAATTTTCAATTAATAAATGATTATATTTATTAGGGTTATATAATAATTTAAATAATAAAAGTCAATTAAGCTTCAACTGTTTAAGCTAAATTAATATTTAGTGAGTGATATTGTTATATTTTTAACATAGAATTTGATTGCAAGCTGACTTAGTATTTTATATGAATAGTATTCATTTAATAAAAATTATGATAGTCATTAATTTTTTTAATAAAATAATATCTATATATTACTTAATAGAATTATAGAAGAAATTATTCAGAGAGTAATTAAAAAAATTTATTTTTAGCTCGGAGATATTAAGGAGCCATTAAAAAAAAATTTTTGCTTCAGGAGGCTATTCAAATTTTTCAAGGGGCTCGAGCCCCTGCAACCCCTAGCGACACCACTGTCTTATATAAAAATATAATCATAATTTTGAACAGTATGAGAGATAAAGACAGTAAAACATTAAATAAAATAATAAAAAACTTGCAGAGGTGTTAATATCAAGTGGATTTCCTTATAAAATCAAGGTCCATTATTATAAATATCTCTATTACGAAATGAGGGTATTTCTTGCTTATCATATTCTCTAGATCGTGGAAGTAATTCATAAGATAGCAAATGATTTAATGAAAAAAATGACACAAGTTAATGAGAATAAAATATAGATGATTTTCTAAATACATATTTGCCTTTAAGAAATATTTAGATTTTATAAATAAGGAGAAATGAAGGGAATGGGTAAAGAAGAAAAAAATGGAAAGAAAAATGAAAATTGAAAGGGGATAAGGAAAGAAAGAGCAAAAGAAAAAGAAAGGGAAATGAAAAGAAAAAGAAAGGGAAATGGAAAGAAAAAGGAAAGGAAAAGAAAAGAAAAAAAGAAAGAAAAGGAAAGAAAAGAGGGAGGGGGGGGGGGGTGAAAAGGAAATAGAGGAAGAAAAAAAGAAAGTGGAAGGAAAAGAGAATATAAAGGGGAAAAAAGGAAAATGAGAAAGGAAAGAAAATGAGAAAGCGAAATTTAATAAATAGAAAATTAAAAGAAGAGACAAATGGAAAGAAAGGAGGAAAGCGAAAGAAGGGGGCCAAAAAAGGGTAATAGTGCGCACAAATTGAACATTTCAACGCTGCATTTCAAAACACAAATAATGCATTTTAATTGCATACGTTTAAATTGAGTACGTTTGCGTTTTGTATTTTAAATTATTGATATGTATTTTAAAACGCTGCGTTGAAACGTCAATTTGTACGCACTATAAGGATAGATAAAAGGCAAAGAGAAAAAAACGAGAAAGGAAAAGTAAAAATAAAGATAAGCAGAAGGAAAAGAAAAAATAAAAGCCAAAGAAAAAGAAAAAAAAACAATAGGAATAGAAAAAGGAATAGGGAAAGGGAAAATAAAATAAAAGGGAAAGAATAAGAAAACAAAAATGGAAAGAAAAAGGAATAAGGAAAAATGTGTAAAACGAAGGCAAAGAAAAGGTGGAAGAAATAGGGAAAAAGATCCACCTATTTCCTTACAAAATATCCCAGATTTTAATACTATTTCTCCTCAAAATTGTGTATAAAAAAATGCTTTGCTAGGGGAAAAATTATTGAGTATTTTAAATATCTTGTAGTGTTCCTCCTGTCCAATTATTAAAAAATTGTGCATATATATATATAATATAGATTTTTTTTAAATATCATCATATCTTTCATAGTTTTGTTTATATTTGTTGTAAAAATCTTTCATAATTCAACAAATTTATTATGTACTTTAATTTTGAATATATGATATATAAACCTAAAAATGAATTTAAAAATAATATTTAAATAATAAATATTTTTTTGGGTTCATGATGTTATTTCAAAAAAATAATCATTAAGCGAGGACAATACATAATGAGGACATGAGAAGTGAGAACATGATGTAGCGAGGACATAAAGTAATGAATTAAGTTAAATTGTAAAATAATATAAGATATTGATAAGGTTAAAAAAAAGTATCTTATTTGAATCACAATATTTCAAAAATTAAACGATAAAAAGTATATATAAAATAATAAAATTTAAATTAGTGTAAGTATTTTGAGGGAAATTTATCCTATCATTAGTGTTGTTAAAGGGTAAGATTCGGGCCGATTTTAAAAATAGCCCGATTAAGATTTTAGATAAAATAATATTATGTAAGCCCGGAGATTTTGTTGATAGATAGCAGAAAAGACCTCTATTTGAAATCTAGAGGATTACATTATATTATTTGGCTAAAATCATAATTGGGCCGTTTTTAAAAATTAGCCCAAATGGGCCGTTTATCAACACTACCTACCACCCATTCTAAATCCAGGTATGCCATAAACAAGCTTTCAAAATATCTTATTGCTGCAACTACAAGTAAAAATTATTGGATAATGCCTTAAATACTATTTAAATAATGATTTAATTAAAATAATTTTTAATCATTACTTAATAAGTATTTACTTATTACAATTTTCATTTAATACTATTAATAATAAAACAATTTTGTTTGGAGGGATTATCTTAATCCTTATTTGCATATGATAATTTTAAATTCGAATAATTCAGGTGCTATAGACTTTTTGTAAATCAATATTTTATCGACATTTCTTGCTTAATATTTTTTAATCCACATGAAAATGGAATTACTTTATATTTGTTTTTAAGATATTAATGACTACCTCTCACTCGTTAATTAAAGATGATATTAATGATAAAATTGAAGAATATATATTATTGAAAATGATTGATACATTATCATTAGGAATATGCTTAGAAATGCATAGGTCTATCAAATTTAAATTATTTAGAGAAAAAGATCTCGATACCAAAGATAACAGTAAATTTAATAAATATACAAACCATACAAATCTGCATTTAAATTCTAATATTCCTTCATTAGTATGTAAACCAAAAATTAAATCTAATTCAATTTTATCAGACAATTACTTTTATAATAGAACACGTACATTTACTAATAGTCAATATGATATGATTAAAAATTATCAATGTGTATGCATAAATTGTAATCGTAACATTGCTGCATCAAGGTTTGCTCCTCATTTAGAAAAATGCTTAGGTATGGGTAGAAATAGTTCAAGATTAGCAACCAAAAAAATTAAAAGATCAATTTATATAGAAAATACAAATAGTAATGATGAGTCATATGATGATGCTATTTTAAATAATGATAATTTAAGTGAATACATAAATGAATTTGATAATCCAAATTCAAATGTAACAGATGGTTCATCAACATCATCTATCTCAAATTCTAGCAATAAAATTAATAGTTTTAAAAAAAGTTTAAAAAAGAAAAAGAAATATAAGAAAGAAAAATTGGAGGACAAATCATATTTTGTTCAAGATGTTACAAATCATTCACCATTGGAAAATTTATTACAAAATGCCAATAAAGTGGATTATAAAAAGTGCCTAAATTTAAGATTCCAAAATTCATATAATCATATTCAAAATCCTTCACTAGATAATTTAAATTTGCCAAGTTCAATATATTCACCATCAAATATATATTTAATATCCCAAAGTAATTTAATGCAACAAAATATCTACAAAAATATAAAAGCTGATTCACAAAATCCAGATAAAAAATTTCTTTTGAAAAGTAATGAATATGATATCAAGGATATATCAGAAATGGAAGTTGGGGATATTGTTGTTTTAAAGCTGAGTTATCTAATTGAAAAGAAATTGATATCCTTACCATTAAATAAATATTTTCTTAAAAATTCAAATATATCTACTAATCTTGAATTTCAAAATTCAAATCCACTATTTCAAAGATGGATAGGAGAAGTTATTAAATTTTGCAAATCTTCAGAATCTCAACCCTTAGTGGATTTAAGATGGCTTGACATAATATTAGAAAATAAAATTGACAACTATAATTTATTCAAAAATTTTGCAGAAAAGCAGTGTCAATATTATCGACTTATCAAAAGTAATTATACTTCTATATATATTTTAATGTTTTTTATCTAGATAAAAAATTGTTAAACCAAACTTATCCAATAGAGAGTTCTAATCAGTTAACCTTAACCATTGATGCTAATGCTATAGCTATGCTATTCAAATTTGATTTGACTCAGACTTTATCAGAAAATTCATTAAAAGTTCTTGAACACTCCTCTATTAATTCTTGAATCAAAACCAATTACTTAATGTGCCTATATTACAATATTATTCCATTTCTTATAAATACTCAGACTATATTTATTTGTATTATGTAAAGTTTTAGTATGATGTTTGAACTAAATAGCTATAGTATTCAAATGTGCAATTATTTGTTTGCTTTCAAAATGAGGTCATCATAGGATCAGCTATTAATCACAAAATATTTCAATAATATATTTTCTACTCATTTAATTTAATATTTAACAAAAAAAATATTGCTCAAAAAATTGTAAAATTAGCTTCTAATAAACATCTTTTATTAGGTATTCTTGAGTTTGAAAGCTTTTATTTTATGTATAATATAATTTTGATTTAATTTTCTTATTATGAACTTGTTAAAATTATATAATAATGTAAATTATACATGCATTAATAAAATTATTAAAAAGTAATCTACATGTATACATATAAGGAGAGGGGAGTGGACGCTAGGCTACAATAATGTATTCATGTCCTTCTCTTATAGATGTATTTACATTTGAATTTTATAATAAATAATTATTTAATTTTTAATAAAATGGCTATGAAATTAGTGTTAAGCTTTAAAAAACATCTGTCATATTCCTCCAAAGATACAGATATATCAATTATTCGTTTTTAATGAATCGATTAATTTATCATTCATGTACAAGTTAGCCACGTCAAAATTTCCAAGCGGGGAAAATTCTTCAAACGAGAGAAAATTTGCCCACGTTCGGCCTGTGATGGCGTGATCTTTGTCCAGTCATATGGGCTTATTCAACTTCCTTTATTAACTTATTACCTTATAATTTTCTTTATAGTGCTTAAAAATTAAGGCGCTTTATTGCATTTTATTTAATGGTAGATATAGAAGAATAAATCTATTAGTTGGATTTTTTGTTAAGAAATTATTTCACGAATCTAAATTTGTTTCTTAAACGACATTGAAAATGAATCTTTTACATAAAATATGATTCTTTTTATTAATTGGCAATTGAACTTTGAAGATATCTATTTAAATGATATTAATAATATCAAATTTACTCATTTAAATTAATATAAAATAATTTTTTTGCTTTTACCCCCAAAAGAAAAAATGCCGAACTTGTGTGTCTTATTATTGATTAAATTATCCAGGCACGTAGCCATGAATTTTCTTCAAGGGGAAATATTTTTTTTAATATTGAAATGATTGTTTTTGAGCATTAAAAATTTATTAGAACTAATATAAATTTATTAAAACCAATCATATTAGAAAATATAATAATTTGGTACACAAATAATAAAATATTGGAAAACACAAAGTATTGAGAGCGAAAATAATACGTTTGAAAAATATTATTGGTATGTAAATCACAGTAAAATATAAAATTAAACATTTTATAATGATTTAAAAAGTTAGTCAAATTATCGTTCATAAATGAATTTGATCTTTGCGATTGGGCCAATTGTTTTGTGTTCGGGATTAGATCTCGATGAGTAAAGCTAGTCTATTCAATCAATATTAAGATGTCATAATTTTAATATAGTTTTTATTCTCTGTAGAAAAAAAGGTCCTCTCTTTGTGCATGTATTAATTTTTATCATAACCAAATAGTTATTTTAATATATTTAGAAAACTTATAAAATATACCTTAAAGTATGTAACACTCTCACTGTATTTCTTGGAGAATTATCTACAAAAATGAATCTCATGCCATTTAAATTCTGAAATTAATTGACTTTCGGATACATTTTTATCCTATGAAAAAAATTTAGCATATTTAATTTTTCAATATCAAGATTTGATATATCCTCAGATTAGAGGGAGTTATAAGATATAGTATTAAATTTGAGAGCTAATTGGTAAATCACAAATCGTTCCATGATTTGAATCAAAATTAAATCCAAAAGTGGAATAAAAATGGTTATTTTATAGTAATTCTCAATTCAGTCCACCTTAATATTGGAACGATATGGTTGTCGGTGAAAATCGAGACTTGTAAAAAATCTTTCACTTTAATAATCACATAAATCTCGATAAATTCCTGATCGATATTATTTTATAAGTCAACTACTAAATTGTCTATCGGTTTCAGCAAATCCAACCAAAATCTAGTTCTCCGTCCTAAAAACATCTCCTCTGGCGACGGCTCCTTTTCTACTGTTGTTATAGTACGCCACGGCCACCCACATCTCTCCGCCTCCATCCTTTGACTTTCTCAACCAGTTCTTTACCACCGCTACCATCCTCTCCGCTTGTCCATTCGAACTCGGATGATATGGATGCGCTAAAATGTGTTTCGCTCCAGTTTCTGTACAAAAGATTTTGAATTGTCTACTAATGAAGGCAGGACCCCCGTCCGTTACCACTATCATAGCAACTCCAAATTTGGCCCATAAATTTTTTAATATTTTTATCACGATCTGTGTTGTTAATCCTCTTACTTCCTCATATTCTACCCATTTCGAAAAAGCATCTACCACTAATATATATATTTTATTTTCGAAGTCAAAGAAATCCAAATGGATGCGCTCCCAAGGCTGCACTGTCTTCGGCCACACACTTTCTTTATCTTTTCGGGACATCGGAGCCCAAGAATTACATCTAACAGGTTCGACTGATATTTTCAATGTCTCGGTTCATTCCTAGCCACCAAACATATTCACGTCCCAACTGTTTCATTCTTTCCATTCCTTGATACCCAGCATAAATCATCGCCATTACCGCTTCTCTTAGTTTGGGTGGTACAACACTCCTATTTCCTCGCACCAAACACTCATCTATTATCGCTAATTCCTTTTGTACATATTTATAGGTCCTCTCTCCCTCCCGTCATGTTTTCTGTCCCTTAAGGCACTCTTTGATCCGTCTCAATTCCTTATCTTTCAAATGCCCACTTTTAATCACTTCCCATGTTACTGGACCGCCTCTAGATACTCCTGCCATGATCTGAATCAGCCCTTATTCAATTACTTCCTCCCTTTCCTCTTGTTCTTTCTCCTCCAAATCTTCTCCAGCTTCGCATCTGGATAAAATGTCTGGTAAATAATTTTCCCTCCCTCGTCGATATTTCACTTGTACATCAAAACTGCCTACGAGCAATAACCATCTCTGCAGCCTAGGCGATAGCATTAGTTCCTTGTTGTCCTTCCGGAATAGATGCACCAACGGCTTGTGATCGGTGTAAATAATAAATCTGCCCCCGATCAGATATTCACGGCACTTTGTTAACCCGAAAATAACGTCCAATGTTTCTTGCTCAATCACTGAATACCTGGTCTCTGCCGCTCTAAATTCTTGAGAAAAATAACACCGGCCTTTCTACCCCATCAATAAAATGCAACAGCGCTCCTCCTACACATTTATGAGATGCATCCACCGTCAATATCACCTCCAATTCATTATTAAAACACACTAAAACGGGTTCCTTTCCTATTCGACCCCTCAATTCTTTGAAGGACTTCTCTTGTTCATTTGTCCAATCAAATTTTCTTCCTTTCTTTAATAACTGATATAAGGGCGCTGCTATTTGAGAAAATCCTTTCACGAACCGATGATAATAATTTACCATCCCCAAAAATGCCTGTACCTCTGCTTTATTACTGGGTCTTATCATATTATTAATTCCAGTCATATTTCTATCCACCGGCCGCACCTCCTTTCCTGTGATCATGTGCTCCAGATAAGTCACTTCGGTCACTCCCAACCAGGGTTGCCATATCTCCCCACATCAGCAGGAGACTCCCGCAATTTTTTAGTTTACACTCAGACATCTCTCTCCCGCAAAACTACCGCATTTGGAAATCTCCAGCAAAAATCTCCCGCAATTTTCTAATTTTTCCCTCAATTATTTTTTTAGTATTTTAACATTATAAATAATAATTTTGAGAGACATTAATTGATGATTTTTATTTTAAAATAATTTTAAATATTTATTCGAAAAATGTCTAAAAATTTCTTTCTATCCTGTTTTATTTTTATCCAATAATAAATCAACATCGTTTCATTCATATAAGTCAGTACAGGGGAGTATATCAACATCGATTGCAATACAAAAATATTCTCAATTAATAAATAATACAGATGCAACTACATCATCTATCATGTAGTTCAACATTCACAGAGCTATATCATCACAATGTGGGTCATATCTTTTTCTCATGATATTAACGACTCCAATATAAGTGCAAACCTTACTTGTGGCAGTACAAAAATGAGCAAGGCTATCACAAGTGTTTTAGTACCTAAATCCTAGAGGTCAATTCTAGACCATTTGAAAGATGGGCATCCATATTCAATTCTAACATATGCATCTAATAAGGGAAATATTAAAACATTTCCTTTGATCCTTCGCTATTTCAACAAGAATATGAACATTTCCATAAAACTGTTAAAATTTTTTCCTCTGATAGTGAAAAATTCAACGATGTAGCTAGCCATATAATGGTAAATATAGCTGATTCAGGGTTATCAATGATTTGCATGTCCGCTTTTTGCGCTGATAATGCCTCTAAAAATTGGCTAAAACCAAATATATAATATGTCATGCCAGGAATTTTATAAATATCTCAATAACGACGGTAAACATTTAGTTCTATTATTTAAATCTCAAAAAAATATAATTAAGTTTTAGCAATGGCGCCATAAAATTTATTGTCAATTTTTAACTGTAAAGATGAACACATCTGCAGCATAATTTTGTGAATCTTTGTTATAGATTCTTCTGATTGCAACTACACATTAACAGCATGTAGTAGATTTCCTACATGTGAAATCATTTGCAAATATACGTCTATTCATTATTGAAAAAAAATTTTAAAATATTAGTAGGACAGCTTTTATAATCTTTATTTAAGAAATATTTTTTTAAAGGTTTATAAAATTATAAAATTTTAAAATTCCGATGGCGGGTATTGGGAACATATCGCAACCAACATTGTGCTGACTCAATTCTGTAAATACACTCTGTTTCTACCAAATTCTGAGGCATTATCAGATCAAAAAGCTGACATGCAATTTATTGTTAATCTCGAATCTGCTATATTTACCATTATATGGTTAGCTATGTCTTTGGATTTTTCACTATTTGAGGGGAAAAATTTAATAGTTTTATTGAAACGACCTTAATTTTGATGAAATAGCGGAGGATCGATTATCTGTTAGAATTGCATATGTATGCCCATTTTTCAAATCGTCAAGAATTGACGTCCTGGATTTAGGTCCTAAAACATTGATGATAGCCTTGCTCTTTGTTCTACAAGTATAGTTTTCATGTCGTTAAATATTATAGGAAATGATTCTACCAACATTGTGATGATAAGTATCTCTGTGAATGTTGTACTACAAGATAAGTGATTACAATTACCGCAACTGTAGTTTCATCTGTATTATTTCTTATTTTTGGAATACCTTATTATGTATTTAAAGTGATACGTGATAAATAAGCGCCTATCCTTATAATGTAATATATACACACACACGGTAGATTTCCAATTACGGTCGTTTTACGGGACATTTGCATAAAATATATTTTTAATTGTAAAATTAAAATCGTTTTTTTTAATAAAATTTTATCTTGTTTACATTCTTTTATATTTAAAAAAGATCATTGGTTTTTTTTTATAAATTAATATATTATAAATCAAGATGTTATTTTATTTTAAAAAATAGTTGCCGACTTTGTATTTATATAAACTAAATAAAAATTAATAGGCGGATAATTAAATCAATTCAAAATCCTGCCCGCAAAAATTTTTTTTAAACAATTTTTATATTTCTACTGCAATTTTTATATTTCTCCCGTATAATACCAAATTTCTTCCGCAATTTGAAAATTTTGACCTGGCAACCCTGCCCTCAACACGCTTTTCTCCCCGCTGGCTCTCAATCCTTTCTCCTTGATTCTTCGAAATACTTCCTCCAATCTCTGTTCATATTGTTCGGGATTTTTCCCCGTCACCAAGACATCATCCATATAGTAGAAAACTCCCTCCATTCCCTGGAAAACCGCAGCCATCGTAAGCTAAAAAATGGGAGGTGAAACACTAAGTCCGAATGGTAATCTACAAAATGTAAACAATCCTTTCGGCGTAGTAAACGCTAATAACTTCCTTACCTCCGGCCTTACCCGCAGTTGCAGATATGCATTAGTGAAATCCACTTTAGAAAAATAAAGGCTTCCCTTTAGACTAGCCAGTATTTCCTCGATTCTTGGCAAGGGATATTTAACCTCCACTACCCACGGATTTACTGTAACTCGAAAATCTGCGCATAAACGAAGTTTCCCATTGGCTTTTTTCACAGGCACTAAGGGAGTCGCCCATTCACTGTACTCCACCGGACATACACTACCTTTCCTTACCCATTGATTCAACTCCAATTCCACTTCCTTTCTTCATTCAAACGGTATCCTCCGTAACGCACAAAACTTCGAAACGCAACCATCCTTCAATTTAATATCTACTTCATAATCTCTGAGGCATCCTAAATCTTCATTGAAAATTTCCCGATAACTTTGTACTAATCTCCGTACTCCTTCTTAATTTCCTCCCCTCATTTTCTTTAATTATCAACTCTTCTCCCCTAGGCCTTGTTTCCTCCTCCATTACCGCCCGATTTCCTTTCATCTTTGTATTCGTCATTTCTCGATTTTCCTACCTGGTGGTATTCATCACCATTCGATTTTCTTTCTGTGATTCCTCCTTCCTCTTTACCTTTCCTTCCTCCTCCCTCCTTGTAATATCACGACTCCTCTCATTGGCTACAATGTGCCTAGGGTAATTTCTACCTACTTCTTCTCTTGAATCATTATTTACGGCATCTCCCCCGGAATTTCTTTCCCCCATTTTACCTTTAGGATTCTTCTTCCCTATTTCGCCCTTGGAATTATTCTCTTTTATTTCTATTCTATCATTACCTCCCTTTATTTTCTTCGAATTATTTCCACTTATTTTGCTCCTTGAATTATCGCTCCTTGAATTATCGCTCCTTGAATTATTGCTTCCGGAATTATTTTTCCTTAGTTCGCTCCTTAAATTATCGCTTCTTGACTTATTTTGATGGGTTTCGCTCCTTGAATTATCGCTCCTTGTTTCGCTCTTGGAATTGCTCTTCCTTGTTTCGTTTCTTAAATTATCACTCCTGGTTTCACTCCTAGAGTTATTTCTCCTTGTTTTGCTCCTTAAATTATCGCTCCTTGTTCCGCTCCAAGGAAGATTTTCGCTGGTTCCCTCATTAAACATGGTCTCAATTCCAGGCAACACATTTTCTCTCAAGGTCATAACGGCTTATTCCTCACTCGTTATTGGTACAAATATTCCCCACCATGAAAATACTCCCCAAAAACTATACCATGGACTACCAGTGATCGAATCCCAACCCATCACCGCTTCTATATTCCGATTAACAATCCATAAATCCAATATTTCAACCCTTTCTTCCGATGTCGCCACTATCTCCACCCTACCCATGGCTGCCAACAAGGTTCCCTCAAACTGCCTTATTCTCAACCCCTCATTCTCTATCCTTTCCCCAGGCTAATTACTTTGATATCCATTATAACCAATTACCGAAATGGCAGCTCCTATATCAAATAACATAGGAACCATTCTTCCCCCAAATTTATCATGACTCTAGGACACGGATCATGGACTATCCCCTCTTGTAGCATATATACCATCCCCTCTTGTAACATATTTACGCATTCCTCTTTATTCGTTTTTCGCTGATTAAATCCCTCCTCCATACCCCCTAACCATCTCGCCCGACCTGTACTGCAATTTTTTCACTATCATATAGTCACAAATTCTCACAATCCCTCGCAACATGCCCACCCTTTCGGCAATTCCATATTTTTCTCCTCTAACTCCCCGATATTAATTGCCCGTCCCTCTTCCTCTCTCTCCCGCTCAATAGTCCTCACATTTAAAGCGTTTGGATTCATCCCTCTCTGTGGGAAACCCCCTTTGTTATTGTAATTGTTCGTATTACATTCCTCCTTTGCTCAAACCTACCACAACCAGCACATCTTAATCTCTCTTGTCTATCCGGACAGTAAGGGGTTATATGTCCTAATTTTCCACAACCAAAACATTTCGCCTCCCTGCAATCTCTGAGCATATGACCTGGTTTACCGCAATTATAACAACTCATTACCCCTCTTTCCCGCGATTCAAAATTTTGTCTTAATTCTACTTTCCTTCCCCGAGAATTTTCTCTGGACTCTCTATACGGTCGGAATATTTGATTATTTCCAAAATTTTGTTTCTCAGAGCTATATCGTTCACCCTTTAATTAACTCCTGAACCGGTAACCAAGTAACTTTGCCCATCATATCCTCTTCTCCATTATGTCCCTCAATGGTCAAAGTTTGTCCTTTAATTCTTACGCTGCGACTCCTTCTCATTCTCCTGCCCCAAACTAAACTACATATCCATATTAATAGTATAACCAACGCTCCAAAAATATTATACTGAACCGCCCAGTATTTAACAAATTTTAAACTTTCCATCACGGCGTTATAAAAAATTTGTGATCAATTTCAAAATAAAAATCTTGGTTATCTGTAATGTCAACAAGTAAGATATTATAAGTAACGTAAATAAGCCAATGATGCATATATGCATGCACACTTAATAGGTCAATGGATGAAAAAACTCTTGTAAATTTCTTGTAATAGATTTATGTTTAAAAATATTTGGGCAGCACTTTCTACAACTTTCGATAAATATCGTCTAACAGCTTTTAAAATTCCAAAAATTTAGGAAGCACTTCCGTGTATCTAGCTAATTTTCTAAAATTTTGGGTAAATTTGTCTAGCAGATTTATATATGGAAAAATTTGGGCAGCATTTCCTATCTGGCTTAATTTCTAAAATTTTGGGTAAATTTGTATAATAGATTTATAATTGAAAAATTTTGGGCAACACTTCCGTGTACTGGGTTATTTAGTAAAATTTGCGCGAATTTCTAATATATTTATTTTCGGAAAAATTTGCGCAGCACTTTCATGTAACAGGTTTTTAATGGCCAAAAATTTGGGCAGCACTCCCGTGGCCTTTTAATTATATGGTGCCAGCCGCAAAAAAGAAAAGAAAAAGTAATATATTTTAATATTTTTTAAAACAAAAATGTCTTAACCTCATCCCTTTCATTTATTATATGCCTTAATTTTATACTATTTAATTTTTTTTAAATTCTCTTTTTAAATCCCTTATTTTGACCTTTTAATTATAAGGTGCCAGTCGCAAAAAACGAGAAGAAAAAGTAATTATATTATTTATTTTTTTCCATGGGGACTCGGAACGAATAAAACGTGGGGATTCAAGATCTTGAATCCCCACGTTGAGATTTCGAATCCCACATGATTCCATATCCCAATACGAACAAATAACCCATTTATAATAATATTCATAAATTCTCATAACTTCCGCTAAATATTTTTTTAAAAAATATTTGTTGTATATAATAAAACATTTGTAATACATTTCAAAAAAAAAAAATCATCCATATTATATCTAATAATATATCGGTTTCAGCTACTGTTTCAGATGATTCTGATATTTATATAAGGGCATACAAAATAGGCTCTTCTGGATCCAAAAAATGCTACAGCTTTATGTTGAAGGCTCCATCTTGTGCAGGCTTTTTGGTTACTTTTTTCCTGTAATTAGCGAATTCTGTTTACTTAGATTTCTAAACATTTCGTACATTTTAGTAATTTTATAATCATGGTTATTTGTAGAGATAAATTAAATAGAATTTTTTTTTGGTAGGTAAAATATTCTTATATCCAAAAGTGTTTAAGGTTTAACAAATGTAAGAAAATTAACTTCAAATTTTCGTGATAAAATATTATTATATAAATTAATTTAACTTTTTGCTAATATTTAGAAAAGAATTAACCTATTTGAAATAGAATACTTTGCAATTCACAATTCATTAAGACCTTTTATATTTTTACAAAATTTCTTCAAACATCTATTATAATTTTATTTAAGATAAAACAAAAAAAACTATTGATAATAAAATATTTATTTAAAAAAATATACAAAAACAATTAAAAAGGTGAGATGGGGTAATTTGAATTGCTAATGGAACCATTATCATGAATAATAAATAATGCAATTGCTCTAATAAAAACCATCGTAACGACTTGCTTTAGGTAAAAGGCTTAATTAGGATCGCCACATGTTTTATCTAATTTTTACCGAATGTGATAAATTTTAGGAATTTCTTTTTATGATTGGTTTTTTTTGTTATTTATGCTCTCAATAATTTTCTGGGCTGATAACAATTGCGTGTAGATTTGATTTTATGATTATATATTAGTGATCTGCATCGAGTCTAATTTTTCTAGCTCGGCCCTGCTCGATGAAACTTTTTTCAAAAAGATTTGTCTTGCCCGATCCCGAACAATTTTTTCTTATTTCTCCCAAAAAAGTAGGGAGGGATGCGAACCCGGAAAAATTTTTCCCGGGTTTTTTAAGGTTTAAAAAAATAGGTGGGTTCGATTCGGGTTTAGTTCAGGGAAATATTTTTGAACCCGGGTTTGGTTCCGGGTTCAGATCGGGTTTAAGAGTTTTTAAATTGATAAAAAAATATATTCTATATTTAAATCATAATTAAAAAACTAGACATAAATTTGGTATAAAAAATAAATTTTTTATTTTATTTATAGGCAAAATATAGTTAAAAATACAAAGCATAGTCATGTATAGATTTAGAAAATTTTATTTAGACGTATTTCTTTAAATTAACAATATCCAATATAATAATTTTTACTTTGACTTGTTCAATTTCATTTTCTTCTAATTAATAATCATTGAGAATAAGCTAAAAATTAAAAATAAATAGTGTAAATGAATTTATTGTTTAAAATTTATTAACAATCCATAGAACACTTCACTTAATTAGAAATTTGAAAATATTATAAAATGTCAATTAAATTTTTAATATTTGTTTTACAATTATACAAAAATAATACACTGAACCCCGGTTCAAATAAAATTCCCGGGTTCAGTTCGGGATTTTGAAAATTTTATAAACGGGGTTCAGGTTCCGTTCAGGTTCAGATTATTTTCCCAAAAACCCGGGTTTTCTTCTCCGGATTCGAGTTCGGTTCGTACCCTGGCAAAAATGACCCAAAATAAAAATTATTTGTCAGCCCCCGATTTATTTAAATATAGAAAAAAAAATTTATTGAAAAATATTAGCTCCTAGTTTCTTGCAAGAATTTTAAAATATATCAATTTATTTGAGAAAATGTAATGTATCATTCGAACCAAAATTATTATTTTTAAATAGGCCCGACCGCTCGTTCGAGCCCGATACGGGCTGGGCTGTGATTTTCATATCTCCAATATACATCATTTAGTCAGTGACGAAGCTTTCATAGAAGAAAGGGAAGTATTGTCTTGAAATTTTTCCTACAAAATTCTTAAATAAACTTATAATATAATCTTTATAATATGTTTAAAAAAACTTACTTTTACTATGTCAAAAAAATACTAACTACGTTAAAATATTTACTATTGTATTTATTACATTAAAATAAATATACATGAGGGAGGCAAATTCTATATTGCTTATTTTTTTAATAAATAAAGAGAAATCATGCGAATGTATTGCGTAATTTTACGTTTAAAAAAAAAGCAATGGGGAAGCTAATATAAAAAATGCTTATTTTTTTAATAAATAAAAGAGATTTTTTTTTATATTATATTTTCTTCCTTACTTTTTTTAAATAAATTTTTTTTTCTTTTTAAAAATTAATAATTAATGTTAATAATTGCAATTTAGTGCTGTAAAGTAACGTCAAAAAATAACGTCGTTACTAACTTCGTTATTTTTTTTGAAGAAAAGGAACCACATTAGTTACCTTTTTCTAGAGGTAATGGTAACGAGTCTCTTTTTTTTTCGAGTAACGGAACGCAAAAAGTTACTGGTTACTTTAAATTTTTTCTTAAAAATATTAAAAAGGGAAAAACATATTCTATTGTACTATGAAATTACTTTTATTTATTTTTTAATATAAATAATTTTTGCCGATTTAATTCATATTAACTACTATTTCTTCATTTTTATTTAGAATTCTCGTTAAATTTTCAATCGGATGCGAATCTATTTAATATTCAATAAAAGTGATTGTTAATATATTATTGAATTTTATAATTTATTTTAAGAATATTATGTCCATAGTACTTACTTCTTCAGATGAAAATGATTTAACCCTTCCCTTTCCCCAATTATATTTACACCAATAAAGAAAATTCTGGGTCTACACTTTATAAATGTAAATTATGTCCCAACGCAAATATTTCAATCTCAATGTCCAGCACTTCAAACTTAAAGCATATTAAGGTAAAAAGATAAATTAATATATTATTATTTTAAACAATACTTTAATAATAGAATATTAAATCATGAGTATTAAAAAAACCATTAAAAGAAGTATTACTACATAATATTTTGAAAAGCTTAATCATGATATTAAAATATAAGCAATTAAATTATACTAGAATACCGCTGGGAACCAACATTAAAAGCCCAAGATTAATAAAATATTGGTATTAGTTCAAAATATTATATTGGGTTTAAACAATATCTTCTATATCTTGTTTTAGTATTGCTATTGGTTTAAGTTCAAATTGTTAATAAATTTAAATAAAATAGTGATTTAAGAAACTTTGATTGAATAAATATGTATTTTTAAATATATAAATGTGGAATAAAACTATGAAGCAATATTGTTTTAGAGAACTGAACTTAGATAATTTTTCTGATTCCTTCTTAAATGTTAATTCTGAAAAGGATAAGAAATTGAAAAATTACATTTGGCAATCATAATTTCAATTTTTATTGTTTTTCTTGACAATATGCTTAGTGAGGGATTAAAAAATGCAATTAAATTTTTAAAAGATTTATCTTCAATTATTAAAAAAGTTAAGCTATTTTTAACTATTTTTAATTAAAAATTCAAGCATTAATATATTTTAATTAAAAAATTATAGGTACCCTCAAAAATGAAAGAGATTAATGAACATATGAATAGTAATATAAAAAAAAATTGAAGCCAATTAACTCACACTTATTGAGATGCAGAATCCATCAACATTAAACATAAAAATAGCACAATTAGCTGTTGATGAATTAGTTTTTAATTTTGTAATTGAAGAATTACAACCATTTCCCATTATAGAATGCACTGCATTTATTAATATTATCAAAAAATTGCAGCCAACTAAATATGTGATGTCTAAGGCTACCCTCGTATTAAAAATTAGCATATGATAACATGGTAAAGAAATTAGCGGATTTATTGTGTATCCCAAAAATTTTCGGTACACTATGGATTCTTGGTCAGCTTATCATCGGTAAAATATATTTTTTATAGATTGATAATATTATCTTTTAAAAAGTTCTTATTTAGGGATGACGGCACTGGCTACACTTAGAAACTCTTGAGGGGTTTCAGCCTGCTTTGCTTGTAAAAGACTAAACCAAAAACATATATTGATTATCTGGCAAAAATAATCTTTGAAATTTTTACCACATATAAGATACAAATTAAAGTTACCAAAAGCATTACTGACAATCCTAGGAATTATATAAAAGCTTTCAAGTAAAAAAATTATAATATGTTTATTAAAAATTTATTAGAGTATATGGAAAAGGAGAGGAATCGGAGAATGAAATAGTTCCTCTGTCATTATTTGATCTATTTGAAAATCAAAATACTAATGATAATATTGTATACTTACCTAAGCATCATTCCTGTTCAGCACACACTTTAAATCTCACTGATAGTGTTGACATTGAAAAGGCAGGCATAAGCGTTGCAGGAGGGGGGGGGGGGGCAAGGGAAAATCCCCCCTTCAGAAATTTATCACTTTTTGTGAATATCATTTTAAGCTAATAAAAAATATCCCCCTTATTCCTCCCCCCACTCCCTGACCCCCAAAAATGTGTGCATATATCTTAAACAATAATTTGAAAGAAAGATGTAAAAGTTGTTATTTTTTAATAAAACTATTCATCATAATTTATACTTATATATAAAAAAAATGAACCAAAAATGTTTTTTAAGAAATGGAATAAAAGCCAAAGATAAGTCTTAAGACAAAAGTGAAATGAATTATAATTATTAATAATAGATCCCAAAATTACTAAATAATATAATATATCATAAAACTATTAATAAAATTAAATCATAAAAAAAATTAAAGCACAATACAAAGAGTGGAATATTATATGTCGTAGATTTACAGTATATCTAATTTTAAGTAATTTTTACCAATATAGCGAATACAGAAAACTATAAAATATTGATAAGGACATCAGAAAATATCTTTTAAAGACATTGTGGGATGAATAATATGAAGATTAATTTTTAATATCATTTTTTATTTAAAATAAATAAATGGCGTTAAATAATTGAATGCAAATTGTTGCTATATTTATTATCAAGAGCATTGATTAGTAAAATTTTATAAAATATTAACTGTAATATATTCTATAACTGTCAAATATGTCTGTAAAAGTGAAATTTTACCTAGTATTTTGTAATTAATTCTATATAATAGAGGAATATCAACTATATGTCTACTTACTTTTTATATATAAATTTCTTATACTTGTTTGGAATAAATTATTACCATGCTTTTATATTAATGTATATACAAGTAATTTATTATATTTTTTTATAAACTAATAATAATATATTTCATATTTGTTCCAGGCTTATTTTTTTTATTAAAATTAACCTCCTATCTTG
The DNA here is from genome assembly GCF_954871325.1 of Gordionus sp. m RMFG-2023. NCBI lineage: Eukaryota > Metazoa > Nematomorpha > Gordioida > Chordodea > Parachordodidae > Gordionus > Gordionus sp. m RMFG-2023. Next base: position 10,864,671 of record NC_088779.1, read on the forward strand.
TAAAAATATTTTATGACTATATATAGACTAAGGTAACCCAGCCGAAGGTCGGGCAAAAGCGGGCCGAAGGCTGGCCCAAAACGGGGTCTGAGGGCGAAGCCTCCAAATTTTTTTAATTCTCCCGCCCTTTGTAAAATCAAGGCTACGCCTATGGGAAGGTAACGATGTCCACATTTTAAAACCACTTCAAAAATTATACATTTTCTAAATGTAAACTATTGTGGAATAAACATGTATAATCTTTAACTGCGCATCCATTTTTTAGGAAAACATAGGAAGAAATCTGATTAAACCGGTTATCACAAGAAGGAAGTCTTTTTATAACTCAGTGAAATTAATAGATTATCTTATTAAGGAGAATTGCCAAAAATTTGAAGAATCTTGTGATAAATCTGAATTACAGACATTTTCAGATAACGACAAGTCGTTCATTTATTAATATTGTATGGTTATTGTTAATTAAGAAATATGATATTTATATATATGATTTTGTAGGTTATGGAACCCATTGCTACAACTCTTTCAATTTTAGAGAGCGAAGAAAAAATGCTTATGGGATATCTCACTCGTACGATAACTATTATAATATTAAAACTTAAAAAAATGGCTTTGAATAATTTCAAGTTTTGTAAGCCGTAATTCCTGAAAAGCATAGATAGAAGAGTTAAAATATTGCTTACAATTTATTTTTTGATTATCCTTTTTTTCAAATATATTCAAACAAATCTAAAAAATTAAATATATGCTATCCGCAATAATTCACCCACTATTTAAATTGGATTGGCCCTGGATAAAATTAGAAGTCAAGAAAAAAAGAATGATAGAACTTATTTCCGTTTGAGAAAAAACCTTGATAAAGAAGGAGCTGAATAAACCCCTTCACCCAACAGCAACACACATACCAGAATATTTTCTGATAAAAAAATTTTGATGAGGAAATGAAATGAAGATTCTTATTTTCAAAATTAAGATAATTTTCTAAATATTTTTAATAAATTTCCCAAATTAATATTTTTATTTATTAAATATAATATTACTCTCCCAACTTCTGCGCCAATTGAACTTGTGCTAAGCACGGAGAAAGCTGTGTTCCGCACTAAGCGCTTTTGTTTGTTTGATTAAATTTTGAAAATTAATTGTTGCTAAAAATAAATAAAGAAGTTACAAAAAGATGTTATCTTATATATAATATATTATTTCTGTATAATTTTATTTATATTATAATTATAGATATTAAAATTATTTTATAAAAAGATCTTATCTTTCTTATTATATATTCTTTTTCTATAATTTTATTTATATTATAATTATAGATATGAAAATTTTTTTATATAAAGATCATCTTTTTTATTATATTTTCTTTTTCTATAGTTTTATATATATTATATATTGTAAGAAAAAAAAATTTTTTTTGTATATAATATTTAATTTTTAAGTAACGAGCAACCCGTTATTTTTTTGAATAGTCAGTAACGCACGTTCCTTTTTTAAAAAGGTTACTAGTAACGGTAAATCGTTCCTTTTTAAGATAACAAGTAATGGTAACGTGTTTCATTTTTGTAGTAACGTTTACAGCACTAATTGTAATTATATTATTAAAAATCTACAAAGATTATCAGAGTTGTATAAAAAGTATCTATATCTATATACTAATTTCGAGGTATTATCTGTTTATAGATACTTTAAAGATACATTTTGATATATATATATTTTCCTTTTTAAAAAAAAATAATATTTAAGTGCAAATTTATCTCATATGTATGAGCATATAATTTAAATAAATATATATTATAAAAATATTAAGACTGAAATATATATTAAAACTTATATATAAAAAGTTATAAATATTATTTTTTTCCCATTTATATTTATAATAGATATCAGTTCAAAATTGTGAAGGATACATTTATCATGCAAAGGAATTATAAATCCTTGCTTAGCGACGCCCATTAATTATAAACAATACCATTTAAGCATAAAATTATTTTAAGCAATTAAATTTATTTAGAATTTTGTAAAATAATTTTATAGATATTCCGCTAACTTTTAATGAATAAATTAGTTTAATGTAAAAATATTTTTTTTAATCTTAAATCTATTTTTGATTTCTATTGAAAAAAACTTATTAAAAAATTTAAAATCTAGCAATAACTTTTATAATTTAGTATTTGATCATTTTACTCAAAAAAAAGAAGAATTCTACTTAATATATTTTAATTTTTTATGGTATGATTAATATAAAAATAAAAATAAATTTCAATTGCTTCTCTAATAGTAAACTTGACGCTTTGTCACAGTAATTGGATAAATTGTGAGACTCTTTATGAGTCCTGATTTATTCAGTTGGAGAATGTAAATTTATTTTTATTTATAAATCACAACTTATTGCTTATTTTTTAATTATACCTATTTTTCTAAAATAAAATAAAGAAACTTAAACGTTTACAATATTTATTTGAAAGAAAATAAGAAATAAAATAAACTAAGAAAATAATACCTAAGTTCTAAAGGCTAAAGGTAAAAACTAATATAATTTTTATAAATAATTTTAGTAAGCGGCACAGCTTGCAAAATTCCTCACCAAAGATATCAAGAATATTGGTGACAAATGGGATAAACATTAATGCTATGGTCATACTTATTTGCAAGAATTTATATGAACAAATTCCGAAGGCGTTTCTATTGGGTCGAGCTGAAAAAATTACTAAATTTGTAATTCCAAGCAATTGGAAGACCAACTTTTAAGACTGATGCTATCGATATTTTTGTTGTTGCTTTAAGAGAAATGATTTGACTCAAGGTTATTTAGTAGTGTTGTTACCGATTTAAGTCGATTTCGAAAAACGGCCTAATTAAGATTTTAGCCAAGATTTTATTTTGTAAGTCCCAAGATTTGGCTAATAGAGGTCCAAACCTTTCTGCCACATATGAGAAAAATCTCCAGGTTTACTTAATATTATTTCAGCAAAAATTTTAATTGGCTCATTTAAATAACACTATTATTTCCAATATTAGCAATTTTCAAGTTTTTAAAATATGTTACTAACCTTTGCATTGCCTTGGGAATCGGTTATTTCTAATATGTAGTGTAAAGGATGTTGTACTTGGGAATCTGACAATAAGGAATAATTAATACATTTTGTAAGATAATATGCAATTTTTCAGTAGAGTAGAGAAGGCGAATACTTTTGCTTCGAAGTGCCAGCAACCATTCATGGCACAGATACAGATTCTTTGTTAAAAAATGAATCTTAGATACAGGCACTAATATATTTTTCAAAATATCAAAAAGATACAAGATAAAGTATATTGGTATCTTTTGCCTAATTAGAATACAAGATACTTTTAAATTATCATTACCAATTAAATTAAAATAGTTTATATAATACAGTTTTTATTATTTATTTTGAGCATAATATATGCATATAATAAGTATGAATATTTACAATAATTAATAAAATTTTTAATGATCAGTTAATTAAAATAATCAGGCATTTTAATATTAGTAATAGCCCATTCTTATCATAGGGGAAGGGAGACTAGTATTTTTAATGGGAATATTAATTTGCAAAAGAGTTTTTAAAATAGATTCATTATTTTATAAGAAAATCAAATTTTTTAAATAATTTATCATTAGACCTTTGACGTTTCAGCGTACATAACATTGTGTCAAAACTAAATAACCATTCAATTGGAGCTGATGAAGGTATTGCAGTATTATATTTATAAAAAAAATTCTTTAAGGATAATAATTAAGCACTTATAATGTATTTCTACTTTATTTAATATAATTTTAAACCTCCAGCTCAATGTTATTTGTATTATTGAACTTAGCAACATTTGTTTCACCAAAAAAAGATCACTATTTTCTTCCTTATATGTTAAATCTATTAATGTTATAGTTTGAACTTAATTATATACATTGGTTCTACATTTAGGGCTTCTTTTATTAATATATTTTAAAAGTATTTTTTTTATCATCCGACTCAATCCACAAGTTCTTAAAATATGGATCCGATATTAATGTCACAAAAGCCTCATTATATTAAAATCATAGGAAAATATTTCCTTAAAATCTTTTAAACCATCTTGGGTAGATTTTAATAAATGTAGGCAATATTGTTAACTTGAATTTTTAAGATAACCTATGCCCCTTTTAACTACACATAAATAATGTACTTTAATATGTTTAACAAATTTAGTATTTAATCCTTTATCATTTTTTTGTTTGAATCAAATTCCATAATTTAAATTTCATTACCATCTTCTTCACTATCATGAGTGTATCATTCTACAAATTAAAAAATATTACATAAAATTGATAATGGTGTTCTATCTAATCAAATTCAATTGGCAAAAGATTGCCTGATTAATTTAAGAAGTATAATTTAAATTATTTTTTTTATTATTTTTTAATCCTAATAAATAATAACACTGAATTTTTGGATGTTTTTTCTAATGCACAAGATTGAAGGAGAGAAATCTATCTTTTGTTCAAATTTCTAGACTTCAAACATTACAATCCAAAAAGGAGAGGTGTATATACTTTCATCATTAAATATAATATATTATTTTAACTTTAAAACCAATGTGTTTTTGCTATACATTATTTGATTATTATGCAAAATCAAACATCATTTTTACTCCAAAGGAAATGGCGCAAAAGTCAATCGTTAAACATGATTTCGAATATCTGTGAATTTTGCCATTTAAATTCAAATCAAATTTTGAAGAAATGTTAATGTATCTAAATATTTATAAGATGACTAAAACGAGGGATGTAATTATTACACGTGTCCTATAAGTTAAAAAATCTTAAGATTTGTCAGATTCTGAGGATTGTAAATTTAGTTAATTAAAATTTTTTACTAAGACATCATTTAGCTTCTTCTTCTGATGATGATGAAGATAATTCTGAGACTTATGATTCAGAATGAAAAAACTATTATTTTACCTTATCGTCTACTTTTAAAATTTATTTAACAATTTTATATAAATATTTATTAACCATTCTTACTACCTCATGTACTGACTAAAGGGTCATGATTAAAATTATGTTAAATACAGGGCCGTAGCCACGGGGAGGCCCCGGGGGGGCTCCCCCCAAAGCAATTTTTGGCCCCCAAACCTGGCCCCCAGAAAAAATCGTTGGCCCCCAAAAATTTATCTGGCCCCCCCAAATTTAAAATTTTTTTTTAGAATTGATTATTTTTATATTTTTAATATAAATTTTGAATATTTATTCAAAAATATTCAAAAAACATGCCTATTTAGAATTGATTATTTTTATAATTTTAAAATAAATTTTGAATATTTATTCCACAAACATGTCTAGTTTGTAAAAGTTTTTCTATCCTGTTTTATTTTAATTTTTACCCAATATTAAATTATCATTCATTCATTTTTTTTTCATTTGTTTTTGTTGTGTATAACATTCTCTATAGGTATCACATTTATATTATAATATATAACCAGTTATTTTATTTTACAACGTTTATTTTAAAATTATGAAGAAACAATCAGTTATTAACTCTTATTTTAAGTTAAAGTTAAACAAATGTCAAGCAACATCACTTCTACAAACTACTAGTAATACTACATCAGAAATTTCAGAAACTGATTCTTCTCATAGTTAGTATAAATTTATATTATTATTTCATGACTTATATGATATTGATATAGGGCAATACCTATATATTATTATTTCATATATATTTATTTTATATAAGATAAGAGACAGACATTTATTATTAATATTATCATTTTTGTATAATAATTTTAATTATTAAAATAAATATATTCACTCATATTTCAAGATATGAATGAAGCTAATAATCTAGAAAATGATCCTCACTACACTCAGGAGGAGGAAGATGGTAAATAGTTTAAAATTTAACCCAAATTTTTCTATTTATATATTTTTGACAATATCAATAGGAGTAGGAGATTATGGTGTTTCATTATTACATTTTGATTTTAAAACAAATAAAGACGAAGAAGAGACTCAATCATCTTCATCTAGCAGCTCAGTCTCTCATTGTCAAGAGGAAACTAGTAATTGATTTATAAATATAAAAATATAAAATTTTTTTGTTAATCTTTAAAGATATAATGTTTATGACCTTTTTCTAGTTTTTAATACTGAATATCTATATTTTTACTGATCAACTTTACTGATAATCTTCATCAGGGTTGGGCACTACAGTATAGCAAATACTTGTATCTTAAATACAAGATAAATTTTGTGTTTGTTCATTTTCAGCATGCCCTTCCTTCGCCCATCCTGATGACCATTATTATTTATGACCCTTTCCCTCATTACAATTTATTAATTATAATATTTTTAGTGTCAAAAAAGTCCTTTAATGGTTCAATTCGAATCCCAGGTGACCTTGGCCAGAATAAACCAAATCAAATCAAATTAAACAATTACGCGAAAAAAGATATCCATGGAATGCAAAGATCATTTCAAAAATCATGGTATAGAGGCCGAGACTGGTTGGAGTATAGTGTAGAAGCTGACGCTGCCTTTTGTTTTCCATGTAGGAAATACTTGTGTAATCCAAGTGATGAATTTGGACAAATGGGGTTCAGAAATTGGAAAAATGCGTTAGCTGCCAAGAAGGGACTGCTAAAACACGAGAGCTCAAAAGCTCATTTAAATTCAATTACAATATGGCATGATAAAATCAAAATATAAACAAAGGTACAGAAATAACTAAAATGTTGGGAGGTGATCAATTTACTCGTAATCAATATTATATCAAATCAATATTTGATTTGATGCTATTTCTTAGCATACAAGAGCTACCTTTCCGTGGGACTGGTTCAACAAATATTACGGATGCTGCAAAAGATGAAAACATAATTTATTCTTCTGGGCTATTTATAGCAATGTTTTCTCTCCACCATCCAAAAAGACCCTGAATTAAATAAAATTATGAAATTTATACCCCAAAATGCCCAGTAAACATCACCACAGATTCAAAACGAAGTAATATCCATTATGACAGATATGGTGCTTGAACATATTTCAGACAAATATAATAAAAGCGAGATGCCTTTTTTTGTCTTAAGGCTGATGAGACAAAAGATACTTCAGGTTGTGAAAACCTGAGTAATAATTCGCTATATTTTTTCTAGAGAAATCCAAGAAAATTTAATAGGAATCATTAATTTAGAGTGTCTTTCTGCTGAAAGTATAACAGATTGCATTTTAAAGCAACTTAATGATCTAAATCTTAATTCAGCTAATATAATAAGCCAGGCATATGATGCAAACGTTATGTCTGGCCGAAATAGAGGAGTGCAAAAACTTCTTCAAAAAAAAATTAATAAAAATGTTCCTTTTATACATTGCTACAACCACAAGTTGCATCTTGTGGTTCAAAATTGGTATAATAATATTGTTATTATTTCTAATTTTTTTAATTTATCAAATGCAATATATAATTTTTTCAGGCGTTTTAACGTATCCTGTAAATATACAGGCCACACCCTTAAGAGACTTTTAGACCAGAGGTGGATTGGTCATTTAGATCGCATTATTTATGAGAATTTTGAGGCTATTGGTGAAGTATTATTTTACTTTTCTAATAGAACTCTTAATTCAGAGGTTTCAATTCATGATTCAGTCGAAGGCTCTGGTCTTTTATCTCAATGTATTAATATAAATTACATTATATTAGCCATCATAATTTATGAGATATTAATTACAATAGATCCACTAAATAAGTATCTACAATCAGTAGGTACTAATCTAGTGGATGCTAAAAATTGTATTGATTCTACTATCAATATATTAAAAAATAAAAGAAGTGATAATTCTTTTGCTTTGATTATGATTAAGGCTGAAAAACTTTTATCAAAATTTAATCTTACTCCCCAAAAATCATCACGGGTACGTAAAACGCCTAAAAATTTTCAAGATTTTTTAGTTGATAACAAACTAGAATTCGATTGTGAAAAAGACTCCAATTGGAGTTTTTTAAAAAGGATATATTATGAAATTATAGATAACTTTGTGGATCGTTTTTTAGACCGATTTACAGAAGATGATTTTAATCTTTTTTAATCTTTTAATACATTGTCCCCCCTTGACCCTGATTATTTTTTATCAGATAAAATGGCCCCATTAAAATCCCTGTTAAACTTAAATATGGAAACACTGCATCATAAAATGAAGCTAGCTTCGGAAGCTAAAGAAAATCATAATTTTGAAAATATCTTACATATTATGTATAAAAAAAATATAATCATGCATTTAAAGAATTATATAAATGCTACTCAGCAAGATAATCATTGGGATATCAACGGCTTCTTGTGAGGCCTCGTTCTCTACATTAAAGAGAGTTTTATCGAGCAGTAGAAGAGTCTATGAAGGATAAACGTAAACAAAATTTAGTATTAATGGCGTATGAAAAAAGAATAACGCAGAATTTATCTTTTAGTTCATTTATATTAAAATTTAAAAATAAAAATCGCCGTATTCTATTATAGTAATATTTTGTTTTGTATATGCATATTATAGTATTATTTGTTTTGTATATCCATATTATAGTATTATTTTGTTATTAAATTTTTAATAAAAATAGGAAAAAATTTCTTTGAATGCGTAATTATTTGTTTGATTTTAAAAAAATAGTGCCCCCCTCCCCAAGTAAGCACTTGGCCCCCCTAAGTGAAAATTCCTCGCTACGGCCCTGGTTAAATAAGACAAGACTTCGTTGTACCATGAAAGATTCATTTCTTAATAATTTATTCATTTTATCAATGGAAAAAAATTAACTTAAAGAATCAAATATTTATAAAATTATAAATCCTTCACTTTCTCTTCTCCTAATTTGTCTAACTAAATTATTAATTTTAAAATAATATTTTTAAAGTATATATTATTTACATTTTATTTATATTATATATTAAAGATTGATGCAATAAAAATTATTTTTGAAATTTATGGGAATAATTAAGCATTTTTATCAAGGGGGGGGGGGTGTACTTTTCAAGGAAGGGGGTATTCTGCTTCAATCGCTCAGAAAGTGTAGGGGCCAGCAGTACCCACCTAAATAAATTTGCCACCTTCGGCGATATTTCTACATTATTAATTATACTTTTTTAATTATAAAAATAGTCCCTTCATAAATTTTAAAAAAATAATTTAAATTATTAATTCTCTATTAACAACTATCAAAATATTTTGAATATTTTTTAGAACATGAATTCAATTTAAAAACTCAGATTTACAATGAATGCATTATTATAGTGTTTGGCATGAATATGAGTTTACTAATAGAATCTCTAACCCTTTTAAATTACTCTTAAAAGGATAGCAATATCATTATATTATAATAAGTTTATTATAAAAGCATTATTTTTACAGCAATCCACTTTACACTATTTCATCTAAAAAAATTTTAAATGACCGCCCAATAAATTCATCATGCCTCTAGTCTAAACCCCTTGAATGCTACACCCTAACCCTCCTCTCCTCAAAAAATATTGGACTGTTTCTACTCCAGACCCAATGACTAATGCACATCACAAAATTTAAAACTACAGCAATTTTTATATAGCTATTGAGCTTTAATATAAAAATAATATATTAGCACATTTAATGGATTCGTTGAATATTTTATTATTTTTATCTTTTTTTAAAAAAAAATATCATTGCTAAAATAGAAATATCATGATTGATTATTTGCAATGTCATGGTTTGACATTTTATTCTCACATGAATTTTAATGGAAAATAGTTTATGAAATTGCCTGACTTGACATGTGATAGGTAGCAATCTTGCGATTTTAGCGAAAATCTAGTGTATTTCCCTACTTATTAGGATCGGGTTACAAAAAATGAGCGCGGCTATTCAAAAAAAAAAATGAAATGGTTAGTAATATATAAATTATATTGTTACAAATATTCATATTTAGAAAAGGAGAAAAATACATACGGACGATTCAGAAAAAAATCGGAAACGACATAGTAAAATAATAGATATTAGACCCTTAAGCCAAAAAATCTGTAAAGGTTATATTTTTTAGAATATTATGATAATAAATATTTTTATTAACTAAATTAGTTGCAATGATAATTATTATCCAGAGTTCACGAATTTCATTATAAATTATCAAAGTATCATATTTTAAGTACTTAAAGTTGTAACCCATCTTCAATTCAATTATATCCTTTATTAATTACAACAAGATGAGTTACTATTTTAAGTTCTCAAAATATCTTACTTTATTAATTTATTTTATTATTTTACAAATTATTGAATATACATCATTAATATATTTAAAATGTTAAATGGAATATCAATGAAATTTGTGATTTTTGAATAATGTTTTTATTATTAGATGATGAAAGTAAAAACGAATCAAAAGAAGATAATCAAATTAAAAAACGTTATTCTAAATATAAGCAAACACTAAAATCAAATTTTGTTGAAAATGGGTTTTCAAAATTAGATTCCTATAAAACTGAAGTATTGGCTCTTGGCGAAGGTGATGTTGGCCAATTAGGATTAGGAGAAGATGTACTTAGTGCTACTTATCCAAAAACAATAAAAGATTTAATTTTTAAAGATGATAAAATTGTAAAAATATTTGCAGGTGGTATGCATTCCATCTGTTTAAGTAACAATAAAAAGGTTTTTAAAACTATTATATAAGATAATTTTTATTTTGTAAAAAGTTATATTCCTTTGGTTGTAATGATGATGGAGCATTAGGAAGATTTTGTGAGAATGATGAATTAGAAAAGGTTCCCAGAGAAATAGAATTTGAATACAATATTGACATTATTAATATAACAACTGGAGATTCACATTCATCAGCATTGACTAACAATGGAAAGGTTTATACTTGGGGTGTTTTTAGGGTACAATATTTATTACCATTTATTGTTATTTTTTTCATTATCTCTTAAGTTAGCTTGTTATTATTATTAAGATAATTTGTATATAAACTTATGAAACTTAATATTGATTTTACTTTCCATAAATCTTGTTGTTAACTTAATATCTAGTAATCTTACAATTTTTCTAAAAACTTAGATTCTTCAAATGTCAGGTAAGGCCTTTATTTTTCAACAATTGTTTGCTTTTATATATAATTTTAAAAGATTATAGCTTTCTCTTCTATTTAATTAAAATCAATATTTTCTTGTATCTTATTAATATGATTTATTATCTAACTATAATTTTTTTGAAAGATATCCTTTAAATATTGGGCTCCACTTTTTAAAATATTTTTCTTAATTTTTGCCACAACTATAAAGCTTAACTAAATATATTATTTAATTTAGGATGAAAATGGAATCCTAGGACTTATCTCTAATAAAGTTGAAAGAAAGCCAGTTCTTATAGACACAGAACCAGTTGAATCAATTGTTGAGATCAGCTCAGGAAATAATCATATGCTCTTGTTAACAAACCATGGAATCGTTTTGTCTTTAGGATCTAGTGAACAGGGTCAATTAGGCAGAATCCCAGCTAGATCTTGTACTAAAGAACAACGTCGTGGAATAGGTTCACAAATATTTAATAGCAGTTGTATATCCTAAGAAGGGGGGGGGGTTAAGTTGTAACATCATTAAGTTGGCACATGGTGCCCCACAAAATATTGTCTCAAGCTGTATGTAAAAATTTAGCCTTCCTTTTTTGTAAATGGGAACTCTGGGGTTATCTGCTTTGCCTCTTGTAATGACTAAAATAGACTAATTTAAATCAATCCACAAATTTTTTGTGTTATGAAGCTCTGCAAATTCGTTTTTTTTAGTCTAAGCTTAATCCAAATTGTTTATCAGATTTTTAAGCTTGGCTTGGCCCAAAATTTATATTTATTTTTAAGTTCAGCCTTTTTTAGGCCTGATGGACTTGCCCAAAATTTTTATTAAAAAAATAAAATAATTAAAGAGCATTTTAAGAAATAAAAAAGGATGTGCTTGATCTAATCCAGGCCCCAATCTTTCCAGTATAAATCTGTTTATTTTTCAAAAAATCGCCTGTGTCTTAAATAGTTCATCTTTTCAGAGACATGTGACTGGCCCTAAGTTTTTTTTAAAAAATATGCCCAGGCTGTGCCGTATAAGCTATAAAAATTGAATATAAATGTAATATAGTTTTTAAAAATTTGGGTTAGGTCTTAGAATAAAAAAACCCATGTCAGGTCGAAAATATTGTTTTTAAAAAATCTGGACTGGGCCATGCAAATCATACATCTGCGTGTCTCTGGTATATTAATGCCATATTTTAAAAAAATGAAAATTTAAAAAAGAATTTTTACCTTTTTTTATTTTAAATATGTGAAATTAATAATCAAAATAATTACAAAATGCAAAACAATGAATTTCCTAGATGAATAAAATATCGAATACTGTTATTAATTATATTTATTCCTCTGTTGAATACATAATGATTAGAGGTATACCAATACTAGACATCTTCCATATCCTGTTCATGGGCTGGATATGGGCCTAATAATATATTTGCTTGTGGGCCTGGGTTATTAAATCTTTTTTAATGGGCTGGTTTTGGACTTATTTTAAAAATTTAGTTTATTTAAAACAGTTGCAGAATATTGCAATTTTTTTCTTCTAATAATAATATATCTCAGAATTGTAAGCAAAATAGTTGCCTAAATACATTTAAATATGTTTATTTTCATTAAATACAATTAATTAAAATTTTGGATATTGATTTGGGCCAGGCATAAATTTTTTGAAACTTATGGGCTACGGAATTTTTTCTAATAATAAATATCGGCTGCTTAAACATTTTTTTTACTGTGGGCCTGGGTCAAGCTTGAACAAAAATTTATGCCTATGAAGGCCTTGACCAAATACAACTTTTTGGAGCACAATCCTATCTGATATTATCAATATTATATGGATATTGGCTGATTACCAATCCCATATTGTATCTAATTGTGTTTTTTATACATATTTAATTTTTTAAAATTTTGTAACGAAAATATTTTAACACTCTCCCCTCCCCCCCCCCCCCCCATTTTCATCCAAGAAAATTAATTTTTGGATCCACGCCAATATATACACCCTTTACTTGAAATATTTTCGCATTCCTTTTCACATTTGAATTTTAAACAACCAAGTTTTGAATTATCAATAATATTAAAACTTAAATATTTTGTGGGGCATTAAACCGTTTCTTTTTTCTATAGTACTTACTAAGTGAGTAGAAGTGTTTGACGATATGTTTTTCTATGAAAGGCGTTGTTATTCAAATTGATACGATTTAAATACGCAGAAAAAACGTTTACAGATATGGATAATAACTAAAATAAATTAATTGAAATAAACTTTAAAGTGAAATCCAAAATTCGGCATTTTATTTACGAAGCCAATAAATTTTTATATATACGTCAAATAAATCAAATAGAAATTTTTAGATATAATTAATTATTGTTCCTTTTTGGGAACACAATTATGAAATTGATTTTCTTTATTTTTAACTTATAAGTTAAAAATAGAAATATTGCAACTAGTTCTCGATTATTGTCCTATTTTAAAATATAAGAATTTAGTTCCAAAGTTTCTAATTTAAAGTAACCTAATAAAAATAGGTATAATAATGAGTGGATTTTTTTTTGGGAAAAAACAGAATTATTCTTGGAAGCATTACCAGTCAGCTTCCCATTGTTCAAAGGCAAGACACCTTTTATTAAGAAGGTATTTGGAACTAGCTACGGTTCTTTTGCAATCGAGAATTTGACTAACAAAATCTACTCTTGGGGACTTAATAACTACAAACAGATAGGTTAAAAAATTTTATGATAAATATTATTTTTCATACTTTCATACATAGATACACATATACATTATTTATTGGTGTCTAAAATTTTTTTATTGTACAGATCCTTTTTTTAGCAACTTAAATCAAGTTAAATTCTTAGTTTAACAATAATAACGATTTCTTTGTGTAATAAATTAACAAGTCATGACTATCAAAATTTTAAGGCTATATTTTTACAGATTTGAATTCAGAATTAATATTGTTGTGCAAAAGAATATTATTTTTTTATAATTAGGTTACAAGTCAAAACGTAATGATCTCATCGAGTATTTTCCTGTAGTGGTTAATTGGGATATAGCTCATGAAATTAAGCAAATTACGGGTGGACCTCATCACACTTTAATACTCGATTTTAAAGGTTGGTAAATTACTAAAATTTGTAATTTAGATATAATTATGGAATATTTATAATATTTTAAAGTAAGCATAATCTTTATTTAAAAAAATTCAAGGTTTTTATTACATATAGTGTTGTAAAAAAAAGTGTTGAACGGCGTTCCTTTTTTTTTGACGAACTTTGAACGTGAACGCGTTCCTTTTCTTTGATGAACGCGTTAAATTTTAAAAACACTTTTTATTTATATTTATTTGAAAAATTAATATTAATCCGCATTTTTTAACAAAAAAGTCTTATATTTTTATTTATTTAAAAAATTAATATTTAATCCAATTTTTTAACAAAAAAGTCTTATATTTTTTAATCAGCTGTTTTTCCTTCTCATATTGCAATTAACGTACCATAGTGCTACTGCTAGAGAAGATAAGATTAAAGTTTATTAATTTGAATATTTTATATTTTAATTTAATAGATTAGCATTTGCATGGATATAAATATTTCATCATCAGATTCTGATAATCAAAATTCAATATTAGATGAATTAGAATTACCATGCCCCAAATATCAAAAATATTTCACTGTTTTAAAATCAATTCCGAGATATCCTTTTTTTTTGACGAGGAAGAAGAGGGCAGATTGGAGGATGATAACATAGCTCAATTTTTTGAAACAATGGATAAATAAAACATTAAATGTTTTTAATAAATTCCCCCTTTTAAAAGAATTGTTTATCAAGTATAACACCACAATCCCTTCATCTGCCCTTGTTGAGCGAATTTTTAGTATAGCTAACGCTGTATTAACTGACAAGCGTTCATGCCTATCAGATGAAAATTTTGAAAAGCAATTATTATTAAAAATTAATAAGAAAATTTTTTTATAAATTTATTTTTTTATCGCTCTATTATATTGTATTTATAATTATAATATCAAAATAAAACTATTATTTTTTATCATGGCTAATATATTGTGTTGAAAAATATAAGGCATTTATTTAAATTAAATTTAAAAAAAATTTTATCATAAAATTTTGAACGTATGAACGCGTTCATGAACTTGAACGCGTTTCTTTTTTTGAATTTGAACGTGAACGCGTTCGATTTTTTTAAAAATGTTTACAGCACTACATAAAAGCTATCGCAATTATTATTTTTATCACTTAATCTTATATTAAATTTATATATTTTTATTAAAATTTTTCAAAGATATTAGAAATATTTTAAAATGTATAATATATTTTTTAAAAACGATAGATCTCGAAATCTAAATGATAAAAGGGAGAAAACTTGAAACGTTATGGGAATTATACTGAAATTAATAAATTTAATATTAATAATTTCATGATTCTAATCAGTAAAATTACATACTAAATACTCTTTTAAATTCCTTACTCATTTTCACGATAGAAAGAAAATATTATGAAAATATGCTACATATAAGAAAAAGATAGGATAAAATTTTAGTTAAAAAAATAAGAGAGCAAATCTTTTTTAATTTAATAATCCCAAAATCCTCTATGCTCTGAGATTTGCACTAATCTATGTAGTGATTTGCTAGTTTTTCATGAAATCCAAATCAAGGGTCTCCTTTGAAAATATATTGAACATAAAATTTCCTTATTCATCCTGGCTTCAGGCCATCTGCCCCAGCAAAGGTGGTATCGGTATTTGATCCCCACTACAACTTCCTCTTTCAGCCTTTTTTCATTCCACTTAGCCTCTCAAGTTATCATCAATAATGTACTTATATAGGTCCTGACCTTCTCAGGCCTTTACCCTTTGGGACAGCAACAGTTTGCCCATCCTCTGTTGTCCAGCATTCAAAAAGAGTGGGATGTTCCTTTGATCTCCCATTCTGTTGATTACATTTCGATCAGGCCCTTTGAGGAAAATCCTATTACATAATATTAAATGCAAACTCAGGCTATAAATGGTTGGAGCTATCACCAGTTCTAATCTCGGCCTTCTCATGATTGGCAAACAACTACGTATATCCATAGCTCTTATTGGCTGTAATGTAGTTGTACCCTCCATTTGAATCAATTGTGCCCATCGAATTGAATACCTACCATCCCTTGCACTCCAATTTCTCACTGATGGCAACCCTGCCATAAATCCATCAACTCTTACAGCTGCCTTCAAGAAGTTAATATCCCATTCACTCTGGAACCATTGGGTTTCAAATGAATGCTATACCCCCTGATGGTTATATCCCTTAATACCAGGACTAACAATCTCCTACTGACTGGGACTATACTTGTGTGGATTTTGCACAAAGTCTTATTTTCTGCCATCGAAAAGGTAGAAGTCCTTAAAAAACCAGAGTTGTTAAACGCTACTTTTAAAAGTTGCGCACTACCGCTATCGCTTGTTAAAAAAAGTAGCGCTACCGCAATCGCTATTTATCAAAAAAAGTAGCTTTAGCTATTTTTTATAAACAAAATTTTATTTTTTGTTTATAATGTTATTGTATAGTAAATATATAAACATCAACATTTATAAATATAAAATATAGTTAGTTTTGATTATAAAAAAATTTATGTAATAAAAATAAATATTTATGGTAATTTGTTGCATTTTAATAATAAAATCATTTCAATATTATCATCCCCAATCTAGAGCGACGATCAGAAAGTATAAGTTTTGCCTTATTAAATAATCTCTCGACACTAGCACTTGAGGGTAAGGGCGTATTTAATCTTATATACATATCTTTAATATAAGATAGATTATCAATAATTTTATTTGCAAGTACATCGTATGTCTGGCATCCTATTATCATTTTGAGGGCGTATTTAATCTTATATACATATCTTTAATATAAGATAGATTATTAATAATTTTATTTGCAAGTACATCGTATGTCTGGCATCCTATTATCATTTTGAGGGCTAATGCTGCAGATATTCTTTTTAAAGTTCTAGGGTCTAGTCAATGGCCTGTGATTCCCAAATAAGCTCAAAAATATTTAATTAGATCAAGTTATAAATATAAATAGGTTTTTACCTTCTATTATGTGTTCAACTATCTCCCGTGGTACATATATATGATTCTGATAACTCTACTATTAGAGCATCTTTCATCATTTTAAAGTTATCTGCTATTTTATTCATTAGTGTCTGGCGGCATAAAATTGTTGTACCAGGGGGATAGAGTTTTAATCATCATGGTAAATGATGGATTATCATCTAAGGACATTGGCTGAACTGTATAAATTATAAAATCAACAATAACTTTATCAGCCAATTTCTGAGAAATATTGTCATTTGCATTATTAATTAATTTGGTTTGAATTGAATTAGTCTTTTTGGATGTAGAATCGCCTATACCAAAATTATTTAGATGACTTATTAATCTATCAAATTTCTAATAAAATATCTTTCATATAATTTTTTTTATTATTTATTTTTATTCATAATATAAAAATATAGATAGATTATCAAATTCACTCCATAATTTATAATATATTAGAAAGAAAATTTAGTTAAATTACATATAAGCAAATGTAGGTGAATAGTTTTAATTGTCTCATATTTAAAATATATGTTCGTCCGGTAGCTTGAAGACCACATCTAAAATTTGTAATTTATGTATCCACAATTTGTCAATCAAGGAGGGATATTTATAAGAATTTGAGGGTCCAGGATGCAAAAATCTAACTAACACCTCTTTTTCGTTTTTTTTCTACAACAGAGGCCATCCACCGTTCTCAGATACATGTTATATATCCATTTTTCTTCCATAGATCAAATTCGCATTAATAGAGTGAAATGCTGCATTTAATATTTGCGATTCTGCTGAGCTTGAATAAAATTTAACATCAATATTATCCTGAGAAATTGGAAGAAATTTTTTGCGTTCCTTGTATTGTACGGCTTTATTAAATTTCTCTTCTAAAATTATTTGCTCTTTCTCATATTACCCTTCCTTAATATAGGAGAAATCTATTCCTTAATAAAAAAATTATAATATATATTTATAAATTAGAAATCTTATATCTTTAATATTTTCTTTAGAATAGACAAAAAACTCTTTAGGACAAGTTATTTTTTCTGAAACAGGTATAAACTAACCCTGGCCACTAAACGTTTGACTGTACCTCAGCAGACCCCTTCACAAGCCGATTTGCCATGAGATATGGTCCAGAAATGCCACTCAGATTTTATTTCGAAATCATCTTCATGGTGATAGTTTTTGAGATATAAGCATTTTAAAAATTTTGCAGATTAAAAGTGGCTCTTTTTTGCACCTATGAACCCCTATAATTATAAACGTATTTCTCATTTTTTTTTACCTATCTAAATAATTCCAGAAGTTTTAAACAATTTTAAAAGGGGTCGGCCGAAAATGTGCCTTTCTTGATCGATTTGACGGTCTTACAACTCTTGGTGAACCTAATGCAATTATTGCTATATGATTTATTATCGGTAGTGCTGTAAACATCTCTAAAAAAATCGAACGCGATTAACGTTCACGTTCAAAAAAAATTTAATTTAATTATTATAAATAGGGAGCACAAAAAAATTATATATATTTTTAAAATGGTGAAGAGCAGAGCTACATTTTTTCAAAAACACCTGGAGCTTAAAATTGGGAAGCGGGAGCTATCTCCTTTTAGGGCTGGAGTGGAGGATCGCCTCTCCACCGCTCCTTTAAATTTATCCATTATTAAATGTTTAGCCAAGTTTTATATTGGTTTTTCATCTAATCATTTTAAATATTAAACATTCCTTTTTATATTGAAAATTTTTTGGAAAATCTTGTAGTCATATTAATATTTGTTTTAAAGATATATAATAAAAAATAGTTTTAGATATTATGGATTTAGATATCATAGATGAAGAAATCTAATTTCCATTTCCATCATACAAAAAATATTTTAAACTTCTAAAAGATATTGATCCAAAAGATCAAACAAATACGGGCAAAATGTCTTTTGTGTTTAAATAAAACTATTTAATTTTCAAAAGTGAGCAGTTTCAATCTAAAAAAGCATTTAAAAGTAAAAAATCTTTTTTTTTAAATACAAATTAATTTGGATTATTTTTTTGGATTCCAAGAAATTGATCATCAGGAAGATAATATATTGGACAAATATTTTTTAAATAATGATACCAAAATTACTATTTTTGTTCCCTGAATTAAAAAATATCTATAAAATACAATACCCTGATTCCCTCTAGTGCTCCTCTGGAGTGCCTATTTAGTATTGCAAAACAGGTCTTAGGGGGGAGGCGTGGATGTTTGATAGATTATAATTTAAAATTTATTACTTTTAAAAGTAATAAAAGGTTATAAATATTTTGATAGATAATTTAATATAAATAAAGCTTTTTGATAAAAAAATATAAGATTTTATTTCGTATACCCTCTAAAAAATGAAAATCAAAGGAGCGGTTATGGAGTGGCACTCCATTACTTGGAGCGAGAGCTAGCTCCTTTTAAAAATGTAGTAGCGGGAGCGGGAGCTAGCTCTTTTTGAGAAGGTAGGAGCGGGAGCTAGCTACTTTTAAAAAGGAGCGTTAACAACTCTGGTGAAGAGCAAAAAAAACAAACTTAAATTATTTTAATCTAGCAAAATTTTTAAACATAATAAAAATAAAATTTCTTTTTTAAAAAAAAGTATTTTATAATAAAATGAACAAATAATATGATTGTAATTGCCCCCCCCCCCCATCAAAAAAGCGTTTTTTATTTTTATATATTATTAATAGGTTATGTTTACTCAATGGGACGAAAAGAATATGGCCGACTAGGATTAGGTGAACTAAATTCAGACATTGACACGCCTACTCCCATCCTATTATTTAAAGATAACCCATGTAGAGAAATATCTTGTGGGGAATGTGTGTCTTATGCCATCACCGAATCCGGTATAATATATCCTTTTATTTTTTTTATTTATATTTATCAACATTTAAACTAAAAAAGACTCTTGGCATTATACCTACCTCATCCTTATAAAACACAGATATGAGTTAGTGTTAGTTTATATTTAAAAGTGTCTCCACTTTTATTTTATATAAATTAGTAATATATTTTAATTATGGCTATTTTTTGTCAGCAACGCACAAAATCATAATTAATGATTTTTTTTAACTTATAAATAAGAAAATTATTATTTTTTTCTCAGAGTCCTACAGACCTGGAACCCAACCCTAGCTGGGCTTAAGAATTTAGAAAAAAATAGAAATATGGGCTAGGCTTAAAAATAAAAGTGCTGGGCCAATTCTTTAAGAATAAATTTAAATTTTATCGATGAATCATTTGGATAATATACAATAGTGATCTGCATTGGGTCTAATTTTTCAAGCCCAGCCCGGCCCGAAATTTTTTTATAAAGTTTTGCCCAACCTGGCCCGAATCCGAAATTTTTTTAAAAAATTTTACCGGCCCGGCCCGAATTTATTTAAATATAGAAATTAATTTTTATAATTACTCAAAATAAACGATATATGTTATATGGCGTCTACTTTCTATTAATAAAATCACATATTTTTATTATTTACATAAAAAAATTGATAAATTTAGATATTTTAAATAATTTCTAAGACCCGACCCTGCCCGAATTTTCTTAAAAAATATTAGGCCCGGTCCGAAGCCAGTTCGGGCCAGGTACGGGCCTGTCCTACTATTGCAGATCTTTAATATACAATATGGAGTGTTATTTTTAATTTTCTTTAAAACAATTTGCAAAATGCAGCCCAAATTATTCAAAATAATGTAATTTTAAAAATCCTTGCCAGACCAAAAAATGATCATAAATAACAATCCCCATCCAGACTTGAAGATGGATTTTTTTCTTTCAAATCCAGACCAAGCCTAAAATTTTGAAGGGGAAAAAAATCCTCAATAATAATTTTTAGAAAATAATCCTCAATAATAATTTTTAGAAAATAATTCCCGAAATTGATTTTCTTAAAATTTGCAAACATTTTATTTAAGGATTTTTATTTCGTGTGTAATTTTTAATATCTTAATAAACGGGGATTTTTTTTCCGGGGACTTATTTTCCTAAATTCTTATAATATTATTATTACACTTTTAATTTTAAACTCTTTCTTACCATATTTTTTAAACTTGTAGGAGAATCTTATTCTTGGGGTACATTTTCGACTTCTCAGCTGGGTAATGGAGACACTGACGAAGACTCTTTAATTCCAAAACGAATGAAAGGAAAACAATTAGAAAATAAGAATGTTATATCTCTCTCTGCCGGTGGTCAACATACACTTCTTTTGGCCTATTCTACATTATAAGACGCGATTGTATTTTATTTTTGCAATAAAGAGACAAGTATTTTTTAATAGAGTAGTTATTTTATAAAAAGAATTGTATTATTAAAAATAACAACTGAGTTCAGCACTTTCGTATCCATCCAATCAACTTGTTAAATGACCCCCTTTTTAAGATGTGTCTTCTATTATTTTAGAACAAAATCTATGAAACGTAACAATCATAATTTTCAAAAAAGGAATTTAAAAAATCCAATTTTTTAAGTATGTTGATTTTTTTTTAAAATATCCATTCTTGATCAAGAATTATACAGTAATTTTAAACTTTTTTTTACAAAAAACAAATTAGAGCTCAGGAAACACTGATGACAGAAACACCAGTTTTTTAATAATTAATCTTATATTTAAAAAATTCTATTTAAGGGAATTATCGCGATAACTTCCAAAACATCATCATTGAGACTTCCATATATGTCTGACAATATATATGGTGCCTAACCTTTTCGTTCAAAATGTAAATAGTTATTAATATATTGGTTCGACATCCTGATGTTAATGATGAAAATGCTCTTACAATGTTATCCTATCATTGATTTAAATGTAATATAAGATTTTACCTGACACTGAAACACCTTGAGCAATTTTTGCCATATAATTCGAATTGAATTGAACCATAATCTTCCAATAAGTCAAGAATATTTAGATTTACATCCTTATTAATCCTTTTAATATGTGAGAACATTTCTAACATTTCTTTCTCTTATTGAGTAGTGTTGTTAAAAAGCCCGATTTGAGTCTATTTTTAAAAACGGCCCGATTAAGATTTTAGTAAAATAAAATTGTGTAAGCCTTAAGATTTGGCAAGTAACCCAAACCTTTCTGCCATCTATGAGCAATCGCTAGGTTTATGCAATATTATTTTGGGTAAATAATGATAATAATTCTATCTACTAATATCATTCATATGAAGTTTAGAATTTTTTCGGTATCCTTAATTCCAATTTTCTACACTTTTCTCTTATTCGCCATGTCTTTTAGCTTTAAGCTCCAAAATCTTTCACAATTACAGCCCATTTTTTATTTGGGTTACCCTTCTAAGTTTAATTTTAACTTCTAGTCTTGCTATTTCTTTTCCAATATATTCCGTTTCTCTCCTTTCTACATTATCAAAACAACGTAATCTACCTTCCAACCTGTTTCGAAGTGATCATTAACGTTTTCTTAATAAAATCATTCTTCACATGCTCTTCATATTTACCTAGCATCCATCTTAGAATTTAATTCATTCGACTTCTCACAATAAAAAAAGCGAATTAATCACTGACGAATATTTTTGCACTAGTCCGCTCATTTACTACCTCTCAGGAAATTTAAGTTTTTACATAAATTATCACTCATTTTAATTTACTTATTTTCTCCAGGCTTTGTAATCAATTATTCCGCCCCCACCATTCATTTAATTTTTTATTCCCCCCCCCCCCATTCATTTAATTTTTTATTCCTCCTCCCTATCAGAAAGATATACGGAGACAAATGTATCTGCAGGTCCTATCCTATACCTTGTTTTCTCCTTCCCCACTCCACCTCTACAGACATTGAGAATATATAATAGTAATATCGAATTTGCATAATTGTTTTTAATTGGTAATTTTGCGGTTGCAAGAAATCCCCATGGAGGAGGGGATAATTTTTTTAAGAACCATTCTAGGAATTATCTAATTTGATATATAAATTTAAATTCTGTTTAAAAAATATAAATGTTGAAATATAGATGCACAGAAATATTCTTAAGAATTATTGCTTGTATATAAACTTACATAGTATTAATAAAAAAATATATTAAAGAATGAGAAAAATATAATTATGAAGCATATTATAAATGTATAATAAATTCAATCTTCTTTGGGATTGATTAATTTTTCAATGATTAACTCCCTACTTATATTAAGAAGGGTAACCCATTCAATCTATTTTCAGAGGTTGTACTTCTCAGTTGTGTTAATAAAGTTTGATTTGAACCGATTTTTTAAAACGATTTTATCCAGAAAAATATTATACAAGCCAGAAGATTTTACGCTTAGATGGAAAAAGGTTTGGACAGCTATTACCAAAATCTCAAGGATTAGACAATATTTTTATAGTCAAAATATTGAATTAGCCGATTTTAAAATCAGTTAGCCATTTTAAAAAATTACTTCTCAATTATGTTTATATTCTTGTTAGGAAACGTTCTTTCAATGGTAGAAATACTAATGGTTAGGGTTGAAAAATATATATTTTAATATATCAGGAAAAATGTGTTTGAAATCATGCAAAATATTTAGCATCTTTTGGAACATTATCACCCATATTTTACCTTTTATACCATAGTTTACATTCTGCTAAATGTAGTGTTGTTAAACGACTCGTTTTGAGCCGATTTTCAAAAACCGCTAACTCGATATTTTAGCCAGAAAAATATTGCCTAAGCCATGAGATTTGGCCAGTTGATGTTAAAATCTTTGTTCCTTCTACAAGCAAGATCTTCAGGCTTGTGTAATATTATTCTGGATGAAATATTGAGTTAGCCGTTTTTAAAAATCGGCTCAAAACGAGCCGTTTAACAACACTAGCTAAATGCATCACAATATACTCTAACATCCTCGCAATAAAAACCTAAATATTTAATTTTTTCTCAATCAAGATTTGTAATTTTTGGAAGGATTCTGTGGTAGTAATTTGCAAGTACTGTCTGATTAATTAAGAACCTTTCATTCATTTGAGTTATAAAAGCATCCAGGAGGAGGAAAGAGATTCTTTCTATAGTATTCTTAATGATATTTGGAATGATGGTATCTTGCTGCGAGTCTAGATAGACAAATATTAAATTCATAGTGTTCTGCTTTTAACTCAACAATGACATAAATTTATGAAATTTGTCATCTAAAATTTGCCCTAATTTCCTTATTTAGAAACTTTCATTTTCCGGTGAAAAAGTTTCAAATTATTCAATAAGAAATTTCAAAATGATAGATAAATATAACTACAAGGAAATTCACATTAATTCATAGAATAAATTAGGAGCTTCTACTTTATATTTTAATGGTCCTTATAATATTATTATATTATCTGTTTATATATTGTTTTGCCGCTATAAATCAAATATTTAAAGTACGATAATTGTAAGTTAATTTATTTTCTTTGAAATTATATTCAAATATTTTTTATATACAATTAAATATACAATTAACTTTTACCAAATGATATATACTGATAAATTGTAAAGATTATTATTTTACCAAATAAATATCTTTAATTCTTGTCGAACCTTATTGATAAAATCCCTACAGAGTGTATTTATTTTTGCTGTTAATGTTATAAATAAATGCATATTGGAATATATATATGCGAAAGAGGTAGAAATGATTAATTAATTCTAATAAGAAAATAAAACAAGAACAGTAATATATTTGAAAAATATTTTAGCCCATCTGAATTTTTAAGCTGCCCCGCTATGTAAGCGCCTGAGCAATTCGGGCAAGTGGCTAATAAAAAAATTTTAATAAAATAAAAGGGCTTATAAAAATAAATAAAATATTCTAGCAATAGAAATAATAATTCTTTTATAAATTGATTAAACTAGACCGTGACGAAGCATCGATAAAGCAAGGGCAGCACTGCTTCCCTTAATTTTTTTTTTAAAAATTTATAAAATTAATATAATCTTTAAACTATGTTAAAAAAATTTAATACTAATATGACAAATAAAAAAATGATTAATATTTTGCAACGTTAAAATATTACTACGTTAAAAAAAACTTATTACTATTATTTTTATGCTTTTAATATTAAAAAAAATTAATATTTATTTTTACTATGTTAAATAAAAAGTTATTATTTTTACTACGTTAAAAAAAATATATTTGAGGGAAGCAAATTTAATTTCTTATTTTTAAAATTAATAAAGGAAAATACCATATTCATATCTCATATAATATATTTTTGGTGTCATTTTTTTTATTAAATAATTATAAAATTGGGGAATAGATTTAAGTAAACTGCAAATGTTTAGGGAATAATATTTTTTATAAACTATTAATTGCAGGCGCGTACGCAGAAATTTAGTCTGGGGGGGGGGAATTTTTAAGAAATATCATTGAGCATAAATTTATTAGGACTAATAACTTTTCTAATTTTAAATTAATATGAATTATAAATTATATATATAAACCTGCATATAAAACACTATAAAATAAATTGAAAAAATATAAAACGGATATAAATGGCGGCATTGAAAAACTATAAAATAAATGTGAATTATAAAATTTAAAGTGAATATAACCACAATATAAATCACTTAAATGACCCCAAATAGAAATTTGTTTTGAGCCTTTAAAATTTATATATAAAGTATAAAAAATTTAAATGTTGGAAATATAAATTAATACACAAAATGTTTCTTAGGAATAATTATATTTTGTATGTTTTGAGCTAATTTTACAATTATCTAATCCTTGCTTGGCGTTAAATGCCTATGAATATTCAAAAGAGATAAACCATTCAATCTACCTTCAGAAGTTTTACTTTTCACAGGTATGTTTTTCAGAGACTTGCAGGCCCGGCCCCCGGGCCGGACCGTATTTTAATTTTTTATAAATATACCCGGGACGGGCCCGAATTTTTTTTCCAAAAAACACCCGGGCTGGATCTGAATTTTTTTTTTAAAAAAATATCCGGGCCGGGCTATATATTTTAAAACCAAACATTTGAAATCGCCATTATTAGCTATAAAAATCAAAAATAAATATAAAATATTTTAAAAATCTTCTTACCGGGGCATGAGAATCTTATAATCGACGCATTATCTAGGTTACCGTTACAAAACAGTCATTGGCAATTCGTAATATCGATTTATATGCAGATTTCAGAGAAAAACCTGCGAAGGAATTCGGTACAACCGATACTAAAACGAGTGGCACGGCATATTGAACAAGGTTGGAGAGGTTTTGATAGAAGGAAAAACAAGATCTAGTAATTTTCCATACCCAGTAGACAGAGGAATAGTCGAACAGAATGGTAGATTGATAATTCCAACTAAACTTAGGAATGCGTTGTTGGAAACACTACTTCGGAAGCATACTGGAAAAACGCTATGAAATATATTTTTCGGTTGTATTGTTGGTTGACTTGTCACAATCAGAAGTTTTTGGATTGTGAACTTAAGAACCTAAATATAAAATAAAAAAAAAATATATACTAAAATATGATTATTAATCTTTATTAAATTAATAACTATAATCAAATACAAAGTGAAAAACATAATCAAAATAAAAGAAAAATAAAATTAATATAAGATAAATAAAAGTAAAAAATTAAAATCTAAGTTAAACAAAAATTAATAATTTTTCGCATCATAATTTCTCTATTATATATCCTTTTTCTTTAATCAACATTCACATAGTCTCAATTTGCATCTTTCTTTTTTCTTGAGTAGATCTGAATATCTTTCGGTTTCGTAATTTTGTTTAAAAGTAATTTGCCCCTCTTTCGTTTTTCTTAATCTAGTAAATTTGAATATTACCACAATTACAACACCCTTCCACTTAGATTAGTCCCACCATTCTACGAATGATCTCCTTTCTTCCGATTTTGACTTTACTGATCTTGTGTCTCCACCCAATCTATTCTTCTTAATCTTTAATGTCTTCTAATTTTTAACGATGGTTGTTTATTGTCTAATATTCTTCACTTCTAAGGATTGTTTGAATCCGATTACAATCTGAAATTCTTGAATCCTTCTGTTTCTTGTCCACCCCTTGTAAACGATTATCTCTTGATCTCTATCAGCAATTGACGAACTCGATTCACGCCTGTTATCACGATTCACGATGAATTCTTCTAGTCTCTTTTTAATTATATTTAGTTTTAATTCTTTTGGTAAATTATCCTAGTCTTTGCTTGTTTCTAACGGTTTCTGGTAATTAATGATTAGCATATAATCTGGTAAACGATGACGACTTTTGTTAACGCTTTTAGCTTGACAGCATTGACCAGTTGTTCTTGCTAGTCTCCTATTTCTAACGTTCTTTTGTATTAGCCGATTGGCTATTTAACTCTGTCAACGTTTGACGATAATTTGTCTGCTATTAACGATTGTTTCCGAGAATTCTGGTCTCTATCATCATCAACTTTCGTATCTAAAGTTTCCGTCAACAATTGGCATATTAGTAAGCGATTAACGATTGCAGCATGAATGTCTCGAACATCTGTTCTATCTAGTTTCTTATTTAAAATGTTCTCTTATAATTGATTGACGCTTTTTCTCGGAAATTGATTGGCGATAATTTGTCTGCGATTACTATTGTTTCCACAATTCTTGTCTCTATGATCGTTGACTTTTGTATTTTAGACTAGAGTTTCAGTAAACACCTGGCTATATTGGTCAACGATTAACGAATGCATCGTGAACGTCTTGACTATCTGTTCTATCTAGTCTCTTGTTTCCAACGTTCTCTTGTAATTGTTTAGCTCCTTCATCTAATTCTTGTAACTGTATCGATCTTTTAGATTTCTAAGTCTTCTACGACAGTTTGCACTTGCCAGGATCTCGACTTTATCTTAAGATATCTTTATTTTCATTGATCTTTGTCTTCAGGTTTCGAGTAATCGCATCTAAAACATCTACCTAAAATAATCTATTTAACCCTTTATCACTTCTGAAATAATTTATAACTTCCTTATCACTTTTTATTACATTCATTCTCAAATCTAATATAGCAATAAAATATATCATATGTCCACTTTGTCTTAATGTATAAGGTTATCGTCTCTAATCTAATTTCTCCTCACATAATCTATTAAATAGCTTAATTTCGATATACTTCTCTTTTTTTTTCTCTAAATTAAATTTTAAAATTATAATACATAGTCAAAATACGCTAAATCAATTATACTATTATGTCAAATTCTATCACCCCTCTACCCTCAATGAAGCCCAACTCCATATCTTCCTTGAGCCCTTTGTAGGTAATCGTCCTTTAGCTATCAATCCACATCCTTTGTCAAACATGTCTATCTACCGTTGAATCTATATCTAAAATTCTCTTGAATATCTGGAATCTAAATAAAATCTTAGTTCTAAATTTTTAAAAATAATCTTGTAATCTTGTGGTACACGCCCGTTCTTTAAAGAAAACTAAAATATCTGTTTCTCTTTCTTTATGATGTTCACGTCCATTGTTCAAAAAAAACTGGAATAAATATCTTTTTTTATTCTTTTTCACCAACTGACTTATCTTCTCGCAAATCTCGTTGTTTCTCAACACACCAAAATTATGATTCTAATAACTCTCGGAGACTTGTTAAAATACAAATCAATTATTATCATCAATTTTATTCTATCTGAAAATATGATTCTCATAATTATGTCTATCATCAATTTAATTCTATCTGAAAATATGATTCTCATAATTATGTCTATCATCAATTTCATTCCATCAGAAATTATAATTCTCTTAATTGTGTCTATCATCAATTTGTTCCTTTATAAACTATGATTCTCACAATTATGTCTATCATTAATTTCATTCCATCAGAAATTATGATTCTCATAATTGTGTCTATCATCAATTTGTTCCATTATAAATTATGATTCTCACAATTATGTCTATCATCAATTTTATTCTATCTGAAAATATGATTCTCATAATTATGTCTCATCAATTTCATTCTATCTGAATTTGATTCTCATAATTTTGTTATCATCAATTTCATTCCATATAATTTATGATTCTCACAATTATGTCTATCATCAATATTAAAACACAAAATTATGATTCTATAATTCTAGCACAACTTGTTTTAAAAAAACGTACTTTTTATTTCACAACACTAAAATTTTTCTTTTAAAAACATCTTGAATTCTCCTACCTTTTTTTTTTTATCAAAAAAATGTCTTTTTATTTTTATCAAAAAAATGTCTTTTTATTTTTCCGAAGTATTTCATATCCATATCATTATTAAGAAAAAATTATTTCTTCATTCTGCACGATATTTACTTCTATCTAAAACCGATTAAAACAATTTAAAATAAATCTTATCATTTCTTTTTTAGTATTTCTCTATCTTTTTACTATAATTAGAATAACGTTGCCTAATTGCCTTAAAATCTTATTTGATTCAAAAAATAAAAATCCGATCTCTAACTGAGCTCGATTGCTGTATATATTTTCTAATGACGAAAGCCGTTTCTCTTTATGAAGATTTTTGGTTAATCTACAACCTAATATTATACTACATTCACATATCAAATCCTTGAGGCTGTTTTATCTCTCGCAGCCCTTAAAATAAAAGTTAAACGTAAATCTTCAATAAGAATTTTATTGTAACCTCAACTATTTTCTAACAATAAATTTATATTCTAATCTTATTCGGCCAATTTTTAAATTATTATATCTTAGCAAACTATTAGTTTAATTTTAATCTTCGCAATTTATTTTTCTTTTTCTTTGTCATAGTTATTTCTAGTGATCAATTTATAATAATTTTAAAATCTAAAATACCATAGTCTCTATTAGTTTCAAAATTCATATGGTTTTAGTTTACCAGTAACTTCTAAATATAAAATTCCTAATTATCACCTTTAAATTACTAAACACAAACTTCTTTTTATCTTATCTACTATGAATGCTACCTTTATAATTCTTTGTTTTTAATTTTAGATTTTATATTCCTACATAAACATAATCTTATAAAAATAATTTTTCTTTTTCAACATACATCTTTAAAAATAAATCTAAATCTCTTTTTTATCCAATTTTTATTTTTAAAGATAAATTTTCTTCTTTTTAGAATATTTCTCTAAATATTTTTCCTACTTTTATTTACATATTTTTCTTATGTTCTTCTGGAATTTTTGTTTTTTTTGTATAAGAATACAGTTTGACACGTCTCCTTGTCCCACCGTATATATTGATTTGCATTAGACTGAAAAGTTGTAATTGCTCTGTCGCCTCCTCTCTCCAGCACCATTGTCACAATCTGGAGTTTTTGTATTACGAACTTAAGAACCTAAATATAAAATAAAAATATATACTAAAATATGATTATTAATCTTTATTAAATAAATAACTATAATCAAATACAAAGTGAAAAACATAATCAAAATAAAAGAAAAATAAAATTAATACAAGAAAAATAAAATTAATATAAGAAAAATAAAATTACTATAAGAAAAATAAAAGTAAAAAATTAAAAAGTAAAAATTAAAATCTAAGTTAAACAAAAATTAATAATTTTTCGCATCATAATTTCTCCATTATATATCCTTTTTCTTTAATCAACATTTACATAGTCTCAATTTGCATCGAGATTTATTTCTTTTTTCTTGAGTAGATTTGAATATCTTTCGGTTTCGTAATTTTGTTTAAAAGTAATTTGCCTATCTTTCGTTTTTCTTAATCTAGTAAATTTGAATATTACCACAATTACAACATAAGTGGGAAGAGGTCATCAAATGGTATATTAAACTTTGTGTTGAGCATCAAAAAAATCTACTAAACGTAATGGAGTTATTCTTATACTAATGGAATATTAATAAAGAGCCATGGGAGAGTATACATCTAGATAGATTTTTGCAGGACAGGTTGACTTTCTATATTGGTTATTGGGAGTAGAATCATATTCAAAATGGGCAGAGGTAAGCCTGATGAGAAGCACATCGATGAAGGATATGATAACGAGATTAAAAAAAGTGGTTTGCTACCTTTGGAGTACCTAAAAGCATTGTAACTGACAATGGACTTAAATTTATTTTCATAGAATTTAAGCTATATTGTGAGAAAACAACATTTTCCACATTCAACGCCATACCACCTTAAGACAAATGAGCAGGCGGAACGAACTATTCTGAAAAAGATATACTGCCTGTGGAAATCCAATTAGTGATCCACAAGAAGTAAAGATCCAAAAAGTAGAGGCGTATTGGGAGAACATAATTTGACTAGTAGGTCGCCAGCGAAGATTATGTTCGGTAGTCAGATATGAACTAGTCCAGATTGGGCTAGACCAAAGGTGGAAAATGAAATGAATAAATTTAATGATAAACAATGTCGAGCATGACGCACATTCCTGTGTTAGAGAATTTGCGTTGGTTAATATGGGATATGGAACAAAACCAATGAGAGCTGGAGAGGAGGAATAGTTCAAGATAGGAGGGTAATATTCATATATAATAGAGACGCTAGATGGCATACTGCGAATACATCCTGACTTATTAAATGGCCGTGTGGTAGCAGGTGCTACTGAACGGTAATAGCGGGTAGCGATCAGAGGAAGTGGAATGAGACACCAAATAGAGGGGGGGGGCAAAAGCCACCAATTGGAATAATTGAAGAGATGTGGGCGTTCCTTTCAAATAATAAAAGGGAAATGTAGTAATGTAAATATTGAAATATACTATTTCTACATTATAAATTATTATATTCGTCGATTAGATATGGTTATAATGATTATATTAATATTATATTGGATGAGGTTAACTACTAACATCTATAGAATCAATTATAATATAATCGCAATCGATTAAATATGATTAACAATACTGTGAATGTATATATTAAAGATTGAATATATCTGTGAATGTATATTTTAGTATAAGTGAAATAGTTTAGGTTAAAATTGCTTATTAATTTGGAACTAAAGTGCTATGATGTCCTAATTGATCGCTATCTATTAACTAAAAGATTGATTTTTTAAAATTTTTTATATTAAATTTACTTTAACCTCGCGGACTCGTTTTATAAAATTAACTCAATAATTCGATATAAATTACTTGATAGATTTTGTAAACTATATAAGCGTAGAAATTTATTGTACTTTGCAGTTAAAATATTTTGTATATATTTTTATAAATAAAAATCTTAAATTTTTTAGTTAAATCTTGTCTAACTCCTTGCCAAGCTTAACATAAAGTACAACAATAGATATAACAGTTTTAAAA
Organism: Gordionus sp. m RMFG-2023; assembly: GCF_954871325.1. Taxonomy (NCBI): domain Eukaryota; kingdom Metazoa; phylum Nematomorpha; class Gordioida; order Chordodea; family Parachordodidae; genus Gordionus; species Gordionus sp. m RMFG-2023. The sequence continues at coordinate 10,897,030 of NC_088779.1, forward strand.
TTGAGATATGTTATTCACATTCACTTCCAATTGCATTATCATTTTGGTGCCAGTTACCACTCCTGACCAATTGTTACATTGTATTTATCAGATTTTTTAAGTTGGTAAACTTTAATCTAAATTAAGTTAAAGAATATAATAGAGTTAATAAAATAATCGTATTGCATTAAAATCTATATATTTTATTATCTCTACAAATAATTTAAAACAATTTTGATTGGGAAAATTTATTTTTCGATATTTTGTCGTAAAATATTTTTCATATGAAAATTTCGTCTGCATTCTAAATTACAGGTAAATATTATTTTTTTGAATAAAATTTAGAATTTTACATTTATTATAATATAATTATTAAGGTATATGATAAATTTCTTATTTATTCTTCTCTTTATAAATTTAATATTTTTCTCTATTTGATATTTATTGTTACTTGAAATTTAAATATTATTATATTTATCTTAAGTTTGGGTTTACATAATTGTCTTTTTAGGGAAAACAAAACATCAAAATAGTTCTATACAATTAATTTAGTTTTATTAAATAAATTTAAGAGATCTATCATGATTTTCTTATTTTGCTAATCTCAATCAATTTTAAGTTTTTAAAATGTGGTAATTATAAGTCCTCATCTAAATAATATTAAAAAAATCAATTATTTGATCTTGTTTCTACACTATGGAAATCAGATTAGTTGTACTTATTTAAATGAAATAAATTCAAAACAACAGACCTATTATTTAACCTCCTATCTAGGTTAGGCCCTCAAAGGAGTCAGTTCAAGCAGAGCTTGACTATATGTCAACATGGCCTATTTAAATGGTGTAATAGCCAAGAACATATTTATTCTAATTATTTTTTACTAAATAGCTTTTTATTTAAAAATTTATATATATTTTGTTAAATAGTGAGGTCCAAATCTTTTACCTGAAGCTATATCCAAACCTGATTAATTGTTACTAGTAACATAAGGATGAACAGAGTGATTGGTAAAGTTTTTTCTTGGTTGTCGGAGGCTTAGATTTTCTTAAAGAAAAGATAAATGAAGCAAGACATTTGATGTCCAACATTTAGGGTATATAATTTAATATAAGTGTGTCATTCTTACTAATTCTAATTGAATGGGGGAAAGGGGGTAAAAAAGCTTTAAATAGGTATTTTACATCTAAAAATTTAACTGGTAAAAAAAATTTGAATAAATTATATTCAAGAGTTGTATATTATTCTTATGTCTAGGAGCAAAACAATCAATTTTATTTGGTCATATCCTATCTCTTGAATAAAGTAAAAATAATCGTATTCCTTCTTTTCTCATGCAATTAAGATATAGAACAATCTCTCATAAGAATTTTGAATTTGATTATTTTATTTTCATTTAAGTATTCAAACATATAGTCACTTTTTTCAAAAATAAAGTGTTCTCTCCCTCCTCTAATTAACATTGAGAAAAAAAATCTAGCCTAAAGAAGCTAAATTTTAGAATAACTTATCAGTTTGTATAAATAAACAATATTTAATTTATTGCTTTTATTGTATATTTGTTGTCTCCAATAAAGAATTATAAAGATTTGTCTTAAATAGAATTTTAGTTTTAATATATCTTTCACACATCCATTATCATCTTATTTGGCATTGCTATGTATTGAATAGTTCTTGTCCTAACAGGATTTTGAATTAGGTTAGCAATAATAAAGTTTCACTCGTTATTATAAACGATATTTATATATATATATATATATATAAAACACCATACATACAATATTACATTAAAATTTATCCCATACAAGGCATGGCTTAAACCTAGCAAAATGAACCTGAGATTCGCTTATCAGCATAAACATAAAATGTTTGACTTAAAATGAATTTTGCAAAACTGTTGCCATTTCACTTAGTTAGAGTTTAGTCCTCCTAAAATTTTTACTTGAAAATTTTAATCGTTATAGTTTTAAAATTTAAAAGTTTTTTTAAAAAAATTCTGTTTTGGGACACAACCAATAAATATATTATACCGACTTAAATTTAAATCTCCTTAATTTCACTCTATAATAAAAATTAAAATATATCTCAATTTTCTTTTAACATGTAAATATGAATGAATTTGGTTCAATAAAAATAATATCCAAAAAAAGAATAAAATCTTATCAACTCAGAGTCTCTCTTTGGGGCTAAAATCCTATTTTATAATGTGAATTTTACATTAATTGGCAAAATAGTATACATTGCATTAATGACCTTAATCTATCAACTTTATGTTATTTTTATTTAAAAAAAACGAATTATTCGAAATCAAAGAAGAGTAAATTTTTATTAATCATATGAATGTCGATTATTCGATTCATATCCAATTTTGAATAAGCCTCATATGGAAATATAGTTTTTGGCTAGACTTTTGTTCTCAATAACCAATTTTCACTTAGTAAAAAATAAGAGAAATGAAAATTTTCTATTAAAATATAACGTTTATATTGGAATATAACATTTACCGAGATATAGGACATATCAATTATAGTTATTTATATTTAATATGCTTGTTTAATTAAAAAATTTCTGCCGTTTAGGCCTAGAAATAATAATGTATTGTTTTATAGACAACGCAAAACGTGAGTTATTTATAATATAAAAATATATCCTGTACCCATATATGCTAGTCAATTCGCTTCGCCCATGCAGTCAATACACGAATTTGTCTAGATATTATTAATTTACATAATCGTCCGAAATTTATCGTCATTCGCGTTTTTTTAATTTTGAAAGAATGAATTTGCGGAAAAAGTATTCCATCATGTGTGTATATTTTTACCCAGTAAATTTAAAACAATTTGCATTATAAATTTTTGAATTTATAGTACTTGCAATACACCTAATGATCAAGATATTATCATTGTACGAATTGTAACATTGAACGTTTTAAATAAATGTATAAATTATTACAATTTTAATTATCATAATTATAATGATAATTTATGTCATTTTGAATTTAACTTCTAAAATTAATACCTTTTTAACAAAAATATTTTTTTTTCCTACGACTTTTATTATTTAATGTTTATCTTAACAACAACAACAAAACATAAAAAAAAATAACATGTCATTTTTTATGTCGTGTTAAACTTGCTATTGCAAATAAATTTATAAATTATTAAGTAACCGCAGCTTTGTTTTATTGTTTATAATTTTTAATTTGTATTGTTGTTTAATTTTTAAAAAAATTAAATTATCTTTATCTAAAAAATAAAAAGTAATATATAACAGACAGGCGCGTACCCAGGAATTTGGTCTGGGGGGGGGGGATAATAAATTTTTTTAAGAAATAATATTTTTAATTAAAAATACTAAGCATAAATTTATTAGGATTAATAACTTTTCTAATACACAATTTTAAACTAATGTGAATTAAAAAAATTATATATATAAACCGGAATTTAAATGTGAATCATAAAATATAAAGTGAATATAACCCACGATATGAATCACCTAAATGACCCAAAATTGAAATTTGAATTTTTTGAGCTTTTAAAATATATAAAGTATAAAAAATTTAAATGTTCTTAGGAATAATTGTATTTTGTATGTTTTGAGCTAATTTTTCAATTATCAATCCTTGCTTGGCGTTAAATGTCTATGAATATTCAAAAGATCCAAATCATTCAATCTACTTTCAGATGTTGTATTTCATAGGTATGTTTTTCACAGACTTGCAGGCCAGGCCCCTGAGCCGGACCGTATTTTAATTTTTTTAAATATACCCGGGCCGGGCTCGTAATTTTTTTTTAAAAAACACCCGGGCTGGGCCTGAAAATTTTTTAAGAAAAAATATCCGAGCCGAGTTGTATATTTTAAAACCAAATATTTGAAATCGCCATTATTAGCTATAAATATCAAAAATAAATATAATTTATTTTAAAAAATTCGGGCTAAGCCAGCCGGGCCGGGCCTGAAAATTTTTTTAAAAAAAACCCGGGCCGGAAAAAATTTTGAAATAAAATCTGGGCCTGGTCCTGCAAATGGTACCTCTGCAAGGCTCTGTTATTCTTCTTAAAAAAGTGAATGTTCTCTCATTAGTTTACTAAAGAGCTGCTAATATTTATATAACCATTTTAATAATTGGGAGTATAATCTAAAATGTGTTTGAAATAAAAAGCATCCATAGCATTTTTTGGGACTGTATCAACCATAGTTAATCTTTCAATCATAGTTATTCAGCTAATAAGGCATCATAAGATATTTTAACATCTTCATGATAAAAATATAACAAATATTTATATTTTTTTTCTATCACCATATGAAAAATGTTGGGAGAGGGGACATTTGTTTTATAATACTCTTCTACTGATTCTATATTAATGTTTTGATGATGAGCTTGCTTGCTGCAAGTCGAGGGGGACATATATTTAACATGTAGCTCTGCTTTTGACTCAACAATAACATATAAAATATGAAATTCTTCAACAACACTAGCTCTATTTCCTTGAGTTCTAATAAAATGCTCTCCGCTATTCTCATCTTCTTAATCAAGTCAATGTTATGTTTTTAAAAGTATTACATAAAATAGTTGTATAATTAAATAATACATTCTAATGAGAAAAAAAATTTGGAATAAGTATTGAATCCAATAATTTTCTTGCTTCTGAGGAAATATTTCTTTCAAGCCATTGTGATATTTCAGTAATAGCATTAATAATCAGCTCTTCTAACTCCAAAATAGCTGTTACTGTGGCGGAGACTCGATCTCGTTGGACAAGCTTGCAATTTTTTTCTCCCTGTTGGACAAGGAGTTTCAGAGATAATTATTATTTTATTAGAAATTTAGATAAATATTAAGCCACTAAAATTTGAAAATAATAGGTAAATTACGCCAAGGAAAACTTGAAATCGAAATTGATTGATAAAATAACTTAGTAGATGAATGTGATAAATAAAATATATATATATATATATGTATATATGAGATAAGAATAAATATTAACAAATATAAATTAATATTAACAATAATATTTTTGAAAAATATAATCCGGCATCTGCATTATTTGGCTTTGGGGGAGGGGGGGGGATTTGTCCCCCTGCCCCCCCCGCTGCGTACGCGCCTGATAACAGATTAGAATAACCTATAAGCTCCCGCTTCTCCTCCTCGCGCCCTTTTACGAATAAATTATTTAATTTTAAATCTAAGGCGCCTGTTCTACTAACCATGCATTTACTCACAGTTAAAATATATAGCGGCACCTATATGTTTAACGACCCGACAAATACAATTTCATTTATTGCTTCGTAAAATATAGCGATGTCGCACTACATTTTTGTCTAAGCATGGTAAATGTGTATGTCTTTAAATTTTTTAATTGTTAGTCAAAATTGTTTTATTCTATTTATTTTTTATTTTTGAAAAATAATATTTGAACTTTTGGAAGATAATTTTTTTTTTAAATATTTTTTATAATATTGAAGTTTGACTTTTTAAAAATTACTTTTTTTTATAATATGATAATCTCACTCGGTCGGTCTTTTAAAACTCATAAAATAGTCTTTTTTTTTAAAACATAGATATAATAATTAATTTGTGCTAAAAACAAATAATTACAAAACTTTGCTAAAAACAAATAATTACAAAACTTTGCTAAAAATAAGGTATAGAGCGTGGAAAAAAATCTTCAAAAAATTTTGAGCAAAAATCTTTTGATTTGTTTTTAAAAAAGAAAAATTATAAATCAAATTTCCTAAATACTAACTATAAAATCGCTACAATTTTTTTTTTAAGCTCTGGATCTTAAACAAGAAGAAAATTTTTAATATATTTCAATTGATTTTAAAAAATCGGCAAAAATGAAAAGAGATTTTTTAAATATTTCTAATATGGGAATGTATGATCGGAATATTTAAGAAATCTCCCATTCTTAATATTTTCTAAAAAAACTCAATTGAAATATAAGTGTTAAATTTTATAGCATCCATCAATATATTTTTTAAAGATTTTTGGAGATATTACGTAAAACAGAAGTATATTATCGCGATATAATAAATAATTTAAAAATTAATTTATAGTTTAATCAAAAGTTTAAAAAGTAAGGTGAAGTCGGCGAATTTAAAAAAATTTACCATGCCATCAGATAAATAAGCCATTTAACTATAATCATACTAAAATCTCGTTAGAAATACTCAACTTTAACGATACTTTTAAAAATTCTTATTTATGGAAGAAGATTTAATAAAGAAATAGTGTAAATATGATAAAATAATGATATTTATATGCAAAATTATTTTTATCTGAATAATTTTTTTTTTAAATAAATTAAAAATTACATATTTATTTAATTTATTAGTATTTCTTTTTCTACAATATAGTAATTTTATTTTTATAGTGGCGCCCGTTAATAATTTAATCCTCATCCATCATTAGAGTAAATAGTCTATCCATCATCATTAAAGCCTATAGGTGGGAAACAAAAAAAAACAAACTTAATTTACGAAAGTTTATATAAGGGTTTTTGGAAAAATTACAAGAATTTTATATAAGGGCTTTGGAATTTTTACGAAATTAAAATTTTTTTTTTAGAATTATAAAAATAAATAAAAGTTTTAGTTTAATATGAGTAATTTGATTAGCTAAAAAAAAGCTAAAGCCTTCTTTGTCATAATAACTTTTCAGTGAATGTGTTTATTAAAAAAATTGTCTTGAATTATAATTCAAAATCTTATCTCTAGTATAAAGGGCCGCTAAAATTCTAAAATAAATAATGCAACTATTCTTATCGTTTAATGATCATTGCATGGCTTGACCATCTTTGCGCTTATCACTATGAATAGGACCTACGATATTTAAAACAAAATAGTATTTAAAAAGTAAAAGTTGATCCACTATTAGAAAAATTATTAAGGTTATTTCGGTTTACCTTCGATTATTTTAAATGAGATAAATAATGTATAAGAAAAGGTATGTATATATATTTTTATTTTAGAATGACTAAATTTATGACAAATTTAAATACAATCTCGTGATTACAAAAAACTACGATATCCTTTTTAGTTTTATTGTCATTAAATTGACTTATTATTAATTAATAATTATACAATTCAAAGTATTATCAATTTTATACTTTATAATATCTAATTGATCGATATCGAAATTAGTATTTAACCATGATATGGGGTTCAAAATCCGAGTTTTTAAAAATTACTTTTTTAAAGTATCTTGATAAATATACTTGACTTGAAGTATCTTAATACAGTTCGTGATATGTATTAGTGATCTGCATCGGGCCTAATTTTTCAAGCACGGCCCGGCCCGAAATTTTTTTAAATAAAGTTTTGCCGGCCCGGCCCGAACCCGAATTTTTTTTAAAAAGTTTTGCCGGCCCGGCCCGAACCCGAAATTTATTTTAAAAAAATTTACCGGCCCGGCCAGGCCCGAATTTATTTAAATATAGAAATTAATTTTTATAATTACCTAAAATAAAAGATATATGTTATATAGCGTTTAGTTTCAATAAATTAAATCAAAAATTTTTATTTTACATAAAAAATTCAATATAAAATTGTTAAATTTAGATATATTTAATAAAATTTCTAAGGTCCGACCCCACCCGGCCCGAAATTTTTTAAAAATATTAGGCCCGGCCCGAATCCAATTATTTTAAATAGAATTAGGCCAATTAAGAAATATTAATAAAATAGTATTTTATTGGAAGTGAAAACCAAATAATGTAAATTAATTTCTTTTGCCCCCCCCCCCCATCCTATTCTTCATTTGATTTATTATATTATATTTTTCTTATTGATTTGTCTTCACACTAAATACCATAATCCATCATTATATAACAACTGGAATTCATTGAGAGTTAGTATATTATTTTGATTGATATAAATAAAACAAGATAAAAATAATATATTAAATAAAACCATCTAAATCTGGCCATCATCCATTACTTAATTGAGAGTGACTCCAAAACTATAATTACGAAAATTTTTAATATTAGTACCACTCGTACTGCCTCATAATACCAAATATGTTTTAGTTGTTACCATAATGGCGCGACCAGAGCGAAGCCCAAACCTAGTATAATGGTGTATTTTTTTTAAACTATGTTATATCTTTTAAAATATATCTTATTTTTTCTTAGGCTTTTTCTATATTATATCTGAATGTAAATTTACATGTATTCGAGATCAGATGGCTCATATTTTGTTTGGTCCGGTATAAAAATTTGCTGTGAAAATAAAAGAATTGCAAATTTTTATCTTTGAATCAATCGAACCCCCCCCCCCCCCCCAATCTCCTCTCCTTCTAATTAGCATACTCAGATATAATCAAGCTCTCCTTCAAATTCAAAAGTAATCCATGCAGAAAATACTGAAACGCTTAGAGATTAAATTTTATGAAATAATAAGCCCATATTCTACTGCCAAATTATTTCAATTTTTCAAACAAATTTATTTGGGGGCTTCCTAACAAACTTTATAATACTAAAAATAAATTTTCTACATTTAACTTTGCAATTGTAGAAATATTTAAAAATGAGCATGTGTAAATAAAATTCAACTAGGGAAAGGGGCCAAAATCAGAATCCTCCTTGCCCCCTCCTTTCCCACATTAATTAAGATATTCCACTAGGTCACTTACAATGAAATTTATTGCTCTATATATATATTATAATTATAAATAATACTTTTTCTCTTTTGAAATAATATTTTATAACCATCTTATATTTTTAAATCAAAGGAAAAGGTATGAAAAATACTTTTCTTTACAGTTTCTTTTCTACATTATAATTATTATAATTTTTTAAAAGTAAAGAAAAATAATATATAATATAGTTGTTCTTTTTTAATAGTTGCTATTGCAAGCGCAAATAAAAGCATCTTCAATCTTTAACTCGTTCTCTATTTGTCGCTTATGTTCAACTTTTTATTTAACCATAACAACAACTTCAATTCAAAATATAAATCTAAAAATTTCAACACCATCGTAAACCATATATTATTTTTTAAAAAAATGAAAATTGTGAGTGAATTGTAATTTATAAAAAATAAACTTTAGGCAATTTTTCAATATTTTTGAAAAAGTTATTTTGATAAAATTCCTTATTTTTTTTTATCATGGAAAATAATTTTTTTTAAATTATTATTATACAACATTTTCTTGGTATATTACCATTTTAATTGGAAAAATATGCGTAATATGGTTGGATTGATTGCCTACCACATGAACAACATACTTAATTACCTATCATTTGGCTGTGTTCTGTTGGTCTTGCTCGTTGTTAGATATTAGAATTAGATAAAATAAAATATTTTATTATTTTTAAAAATGAAAAATAATCTTAGAAAATTGGAAATTAATGAGACCCCTCTTTCTGGGGTGGGGGGGGGGGTTGTATAACAAAGGAAGGGTATCCGAGTTTTCCCCATAATACAGAAAAGAGGCTAGGATAAGGGATACTGGAGTAAAGCGAATGATGTGGTAACAATGTTAACGCGAATAACTTTTTAACCCTTGAGCACATAGATTTTAAATTTGATGTGAAGTTGTATTTTTATATCTAATTTCTTAATGTTCATCTTTCAAAAAACATACCTAGTTTTATATATTTTGTCAAAAATCTCTTTTTTACCCATAAATTATAAAGATCATTATTTAGTATATTTTGCTTTTAGTAAAATATACATATCCTCAGGATATAATTTTGGCACACATGTTCCTTAATGTATTAGCTATAAAATAAAATTTATTTGACGTTTATAGCTATACTAGAAGTCATGCAATAACGATATTTATAATATATGTCACCTTGGGGTAAAGCAGTTATGGGTAAAACGGTTAAAATTAAAGTATATAATTATTCACATTAAATTTTTATTCATTCATTTACTATAATTTTTATTGTATTAAAATAATGAGAAATTATAAGTAAATCCATACTTAGAGATGTAAGTATAATTGATGTAACTATAAAACACAAAATAACAAATACTTCATTAAATTTATCTGCTAAAAAAATATAACATACCTTATAATGTGCCTTAAATGGGCATATTCTAAATGTGCTAATTATGATAAGTACTTTATATGATACAACAATAAATATGTGTCAAATATTATTTTTATCACTTTACTTGGGAGTAATTTGACATAACTAATCATAACTCCCAAAATATTTTATGTAGAGTACTACGCTTTTTTTTATCTTGTAAATGAGGGATGGGCTACACATTGATTTATAATTTGTTGTGTTTGACTTTTGTTTAAAATTTTCTGGTAAATATGCAACATGCCTATTGTTTTACTTTTGTCTCCCCTTTATCAGAAATCAATATCAGAGTTTGGAAAATATAATCTATAATTTTAAGATATTTTTTGAGGATCACAAAATTGAAGAATATATTTTCAAAAGATGAGCAAAATATTTTTTTAAAAAAGTTTGTCGAGAGATTTTTAATGCATAAAAATCACAAAAAATATACTTTATAAGTGATTTTTTTACTTTGGAATTTTAAGTAAAATTTGTTGATAATAACTGCTCTAGCATTCTCGAAAAAATCTTCTTAGATCAAAAATCTTGGAAGATTTTTTATTTATTTTGAAGAATTGATAATAGTGAGAAAAAAAACATATATGGAAGATTCATAGGCATATCCAAGATTCTCCTATAGAAACGGGGGGGGGGGCACTAGTAGGAATGTTTTTCCGTCATAAATTTTATTGTAGGTCTTTAGGTCCACTTATTGTAGGCCTTTGGTTATATAATATTTTTATAAAAATAATTTTGAGGTTTCACTTATTTATTTTATAAAAATACATATCTTTTATTTTAAAAGGTTACTAATAATTATCAATTTTTAAATCCTTTTTAATAGCGAAATATTTTATACACTTTTGAGGGGAGAAGGGGGATGGAGATGTGCGGGGGGGGGGGTTGTTATTATCTTAAATTGATATTTAAACGTATGCGCTTGGGAAGATAAGACAAGATGGGTGAATTCACCCTAAAAGATATTTTAATTTTTTTTGAAAAAAAGAATATAATTTAATATTTTAGGGAGATCTCTCAAACAAAAATCAATGCATATGATAAGTAAACTGTAAACTCGTAGTAGATATATGCACGGAAAAAAATCTTCAATGAAAATTTGAAGATTATCAAGATTCTTATTTATACCTACTAAATCTTAATTTTCTATATTTCATTTCTTTCACTATATTATCTGTAATTTTGTTGTTTTGTTTTGTCGAAAGACTTCTGGAAAGTAGATTAATAGAAAATTTTGTCCAAAATACTTCTGTTGTCGTATATCTAAGTCTAAGTCCTGATTACTGGCCTTGCTTCGCCCCTAATATAACTCTCATACCAATGTGAGGCCTGTACTGAGAGGCAATCTTTTATTTTTTATGTTAAATACCTAGGAAAAAATGTTAATAATGAACGGTAATCAAAAATGTATAATCGAATTATCATATAATTGAAATATTATCGACTGATACTTAAAAACTTCAATTACGACAACATTATATCACTGGAACACTTATTTATAACCAGGCTCATTAATTTAAAGTGTTAAGGCCGAGTACATTAGACCATCTATATAAGCTTCCTCTAAACAACCTAAAAAGAAAGAAGTTATTTAGATTTGAGAAGGTAACTTGTCCTTGTGACTCTTCCTTAACCAAAATAGGGTGTCCTAGTTCAAAATCTGTTTAGTCTGGGCTAAACAGAAATAAGTTTCAAAAAGAAGAGGAACCATAACAGAGCTTAAAAGCGAAAAAATATCATTATAAATGATTAAAATTTCATCTGGAACCCAAAATAAAACGCGAGGGACGTGAAGAAGACTTTATAAATGGTGCCAGAAGAGGGTTTTTAATCCAAGAAATGGACGACCAGGAGAACGTCTCTAATTACCAAGAAGGATCTATTTTATTCAACTGACTCAACTAATAATGACGAAGTGCCAAATTTTTTGAAAATTTTTATAAATATAAAATAATAATGGCAACCAAAGGTCAGAATAAATTTGCCTTTTTAAAAAATATATATTGTATAAATTATTTTAAACAACAACAGCTAAAAATTGGCAAATTTTATACTTGAATTGTATGGTATTATTTTTTCTATGATATACTTATTTATAATATTCCTATTATTTATTTGTTGTTAATATAACGTTAAATGTAACTAATTAATTACATTTTAAGGAGAGCAAAAACTTTTAACACTTATAACAAGTTATCGATGATAAGCTGATTTTAGGTAAAATGTAACTAACTAGTTCTATTCAAATTTTCTAAAATGTAACTTTTAAAAAAATAACTATAAACAAGTTAAATTTAAAAATTTAACAAGTTATCAAGTGCCTTTTTGTAGTTTAGCACTTCGATTAATTTGTCTTTATTTTTCATTAAATGAATGCACATTATTGTTTTAATCGACATGCAAAAAACTACAAAATGGCGCTACAGCGGACTCTATGGCCATTTTAAAATACATTTAATGAATAAATCGCCAATCTTGTAGTATAAATACATAATCGATTCCATTTCGGCATATACAAAATTATATTAATACTGATGTTAACTTTAAAAAAAGAATGAAGTGTTTTAAAGTTTTTATCAAGAAAGTTTGCCCTCCTATCAGTAAAGAAAAGATTCTGGTGTCTCTGAATAACCTTTCTACCAGTGCGATAGTAGTGTTGTATCTTATTTTTCTAAATAATGAAATCTTTAGTTTATTTACGAGAAAAAGAATTGTTAAAGTTTTATTTTTCTTATACATTTTCATCAGGTTATCGCACTGGCTAATTCATAAAATGAGCAAGTTTTCTTTTTTTAAATTTTTTTCCAGCAGCTGGCTGGAATATGGATAACTGATATCTAATAGTTCGATAATTAGAACTTGCATCAGCTCCGCTCTTTTCTTTTGTCGCTTAGTATTGGATCTAACCTTCAAGCTTGAAAGATGAGTGGAGTATGAAAGCTATTAATTGTATATTAGATTAATCGTATATCGATGTGAATATTTAATAAATAAGAAATATAGAAGCTATGAAATATTTTGTAAAAAAAATAAAGGAGGAAATATTTAATATTAAAATTGATGATTATATGTCATCATCATATAATATAATTTTTATTCGTTAAATTTTAATTTGTTAAATAAAAAATGTTTTTAGTAAAATAACTCGAACAAATTAATTATTCAAATAACATTTTATAAATATAAATAAATATAATTGTAAAGATAAAAAAATATCAAAGATGTATCATTCTTTTCGATAACGATACGTAAAAATTGTAACGGTATAATACTTAGATATAAAGAAAACATGGATACGGTATCACGATTAGTGAATGTCACGTTCTTGGGCCTTATCGCACCACTACACACGGAGACCGGACTACCATTTTCAAATAAAAACCGATCCTGGTTCTTAAACAAGACCGGTTCAGGATCGGTCTTTTAATTTTTTTTTGCTTTTTTAAAAATATTTTCGGTTTTCCCTTCTTTGTTTTATCATTTTATTAAATATAAAAGTAATTTATGTTAACAAATGAATACTATTTATTAAATAAATAAAAAAAACTAAGAAAAAGAATCACAAAAACTAAATTGACCACTCTAGAAAAGTAATGCAAAATAAAATATACACGAAATTTTGCTCAAAATTATACGAATTGAAGACTAAATAGATACAAAATACAAAAATGTGTTTAAAAATGGCGGTCATAATTGTGCGTAGAAAAGCGCAATAGTTATATTTAAAAAAGAATTTTTTGGCTTCCAATGTATGGATTTGTTTTTTTATGGGTCAAAAAAAAAAGGAAGAAAATGTTAGGAGCAAAATTTCTATTGGTGGATGTAGCAATTTAAAGAGAAAAAAAAGTTATCCAATGTTTGTATTTATCTATTTATTTTTTGTTTTGGATTGAATGGGGAAAGTGGTAAATAGGTATAATCTCAGATGAGAGATTTACCGCTCATGGGATAGTTGTGGGACAATTAAATCTAAGACCATCATCTGATGAAAGTTTACGAGGTTTTAAGATATTTGGAATTCGAGTTTATTTTTTTAAACAAGTTTATTTATTAACGAATGGCGCTGTTGACGACCCTGATTTTTAATACAATTTAACCCATAGCTATCCTTAGCATTAATTGATAAGTTGTAATTCAGGCAGCTATGAGGTTGGACTATGTCGCAGCCTAGTTTATGACCTAGGATAACTCTTAGTTGTTTCTTAGTTGAAAGATTCCCTAAATTTTTACTAGGTAAAACTTCCAACCACTCTCTTCGCCTATTTTATCATTATTTTGAAAGAGTTGGATGTCGGTGGAGAGTATGTGGATAAAATAGAATAAGATTTTGAAATTAAGGGTAAAAAGATATTTTTGTGATTTATTATATTAGGAACAGCTGTATCTGATATTTGGTCTACCACACTGCAAAGCAGTAAGCTAGGGGAGATTAAGCTGAGTATTAAACATTTAGACTCAACTTTTTTTTAATGAATAAGAAAATCTTTTAAGAATAAATTCTTTATTTGTATACTACTTTAATTTATAGTTTAAATTTTATTATTCAATGGATTTATAAAAAAAATAATGATTTCATATAGCACTTTATGTTCTTAAGAATAATAATACTAATAATAAATATTTTCAGATTATGTTATCTATCCACTAATAATCGAAGGTATATCATAAAAACTAAAAGGAATAGAACGTTTATAATTTGGCCAAAATCGGAGCATAGAAATGAGGAAAAGTTAAAACGTAATAAAATACAAGCAAAATCCTATATTAATCTGAGAATTAATAAAATACGATTGAAATTATTATATAATTACATTGTAATATTAAATTAGTTCGCAGGACTTTAATGAGTTTAATAGTCGGGAAGAAAGGAAAGATGAGAGCGACAGAGTTTGAAGGAATAATAGGTCGATGCCACATGTTTTACCAGGAAGTAGTTAATATTTAAGTTTGCTTTACTATTTAATTCATATAACATTTTAGTAAATTTTTATGTTTATTTTATATTACTTTTCTAGAGGAGTTACTTTAGTTTTAATGATTTTTTTTTCTTTTTTAGTTCATTTTTATTTTGCAATAATACTAGATCACGCAGCTATTTTAACTTCTTAAATTTCATGATTTAATTACAATGTTCGAAAAAATCGGTGTTGTTAAAAAGCCCGATTTGGGTCGATTTTTAAAAACGATCCGATTAAAATTTTAGCCAAAATATTATGTAAGCCTCGAGATTTGGCAAATAGATGTCCAAACTTTCTCCTTCTATGAGCAAAATCTCTAAGCTAACATAATTTTATTTTATCTATAATCTTAGTCGGGCCATTTTTAAAAATCCACCCAAATCGGGCTTTTTAACAACACGCAATCCATGTGATATATAATTTTTTAAATAAAACCGTTGATATATTTCAAGGTTCACATTTTTTAAAATAATACCTAGAAACCTCTCATATTGAGCGTCTTTCCCCCGTTTTGCTTGTTACTTCTTGGCTACATATTTATTATTCCTTTACTATTTTCGCATATCAATTCATAGGCTTCTTATAGGAGGTATTGTGTATTCGTTTTTCCTTTCAATTCCAATAATCTTTTATATTTCGCCATTCGGCTTTAATTACCGTGCTATTATGCATTTTTTTACCCAATTGTGATTTAATTGTAAATATTATAACTTGCCAATATTTAGTTTCACATTTTCATTAAATTTGGAGCTATTTCGTTTTTGTAACAGACTTAGTTCATTATTTTTTTTAGCCGTTAATATTAAACGCCATCTTTTTATCGCTAAATTAATTATCGCGCGATAAGTTTCTTATATATTCCATCTGGTCTATTTGTTTGGTGGCGCAAAATTAAAAATTCATTAAATCGCACATTAATAATTCGCGCCTCTCTATCTCAATTTAATTCGCTCGCATTGCTTCGGATTTTTATTATTTTTATATTTTATTCTCGCATCATTTCTCGATGTAAATTCTACACCTCACAAAATACTTTCCTTAAATGATGCTATCCTGCTATGGAGGTCACGCAATGATGATGTCCATCGCCCGAAGCCAATAGATAGAAGGATTGGGACAGATCAATTGTAGCATGCTTCGTTGAATCACTATTACCCAGCCTGTTCCCAACAGATCATTCTCTCTTCATTTCTTTACTTAATGGATCCGATCTGGGCATGAATTTTTGGAAGTCATTTCTTACAAAAATCTTAAAATCCAACCAACAATGAGCTACCCAACGCAACAGATATCCGCCTAAATTGTACAATAATCTTTCCTCACTTCTGCTCTGGCTGCAGTATTCCCATAGACTGCTAATGAAAACACTGTTTACATTGCAGATCGTGTAAAGGACGAATCCTCTAGCACACCCAATACAATTCCTTGATCCAAATAGCATTGAAATTTATGCTTGAACCACCAGGATTAGATTCGACGAAAAGCGGCCTGACGGAATCGCTCTGTGCATGGAATCGGGGCCAATTTCTGGTTTGGGACTATTCTCATATAGATCTATTAGCTTTGTTTAATCAAACTCCAAACCTACTTGAGCGAAAGAATAACATAAAATTTCCAAATATTGGGAATAACAGAAGATCACATCTTTATCCCAATAATATCCACTATTTTGACCTCCTTTTGTAAGCTTGCGTTATCTGTATTTAAGGACTTAGAATCTCGCATCTTAAGTATTGACAAGCGGGGAAAATCTTGTCTTGGAATGGAATTGCTATTAGTGGGGAAACTCTTGCCCTAAGAATGGACTCGCTAGTAGTCTGTCTTGTCGTCGGTAGTATGATAATAATATTTTTGAATGTGAATAAAGTTTTTTATTTTGTAAAATTAACTGATTCTATTTTATAATATAAGATATGTTTTTATATCCATAGTAAATCAATTATGTAAATATATATATCGTATAAAATAACGTTTTCTATAAAAATTTAATATTTATGTAAAAGTTTAATTTAATATATCACACGATAGCCTTAAACCTTCATTATCTAAAATGAAAAAGTATATTAACACAATAAAAATATATATCGTTACGAACAGAGTTGTTAAACGCTATTTTTAAAAGTAGCGCGCTATTAGCTATTTTTTCAAAATTTAAGCTACTTTTTATAAAAAAAAAATTAGAAACAAATGAAACAAATTTTTTTTATTTTTTTTTGCTTATAATGTAAATGTATAATAAATAATATATAAAAATCAACATTTATAAATATAAAAATATAGTTAGTCTAGATTATAATAAAATAAGCAATATAAATAAATATTTGAAATGGAAATGAATCATTATTAATTAGAATTACTTCTCTATACTCTTTTATAAAAGTATGCTCTTCATCGTTAATATATTCAATTTCAACAAGATCACAGAGATAATTAATCTCTAATCTTCTTTCCTCCAGAAAAAAAGCGATTAGTTTTATTGCTTGGTATACAGAATTACATCTTGTACGATTAGGAATAAATACCTCCCTAATTTTTTTTTAAACATGTCAGAACTTTTAGGAGATTTGTTCTGCTTATTCCATAAAGTTTGACATTTATAAAATGTCGATCTTGACACCCTTTTAAAATCTTCATCATTTAAAGCTCCTTCAGCATCTACTGTTGCTATCAAATTAAAATTATGACAGGAGCATCTCTGATGGCTGGGTAACATTGTGGAGTTAGTTGAAGATCCTATAGAATATTGATTAGATTAACATGTATTATAAAATAATTTAAACCTTCTTCTAAGATCTCATTAATATCATTGGCATCAACACCTATTTCCTCCTCTTCCAATACATGTTGACTATCATTCTGTATCTCATCTTCAGCATTATCCTCACTAAATATTCTATATTCATATTAAATAGGACAAATTAATTATTCATCCAGTCTAGTAATATTTATCAAAAATGGTGTGGAAAAATCATTTCTTAGTATTCTAAATTTTGAACCTCAGGAATTAATGTAACTAAGCAAAAATATTTTATCAAATGAATACATTGAATGAATTCCCTGCACTGTATATAAATTGATGGCAATTAATCAATAAGAAATAAATATAGTAAAAATCTAATCATCCATGAAATATTCAATAACAATATCTTATTAAATGTTAGATTAGCTCAATGACACTGTACAATAAAAATTAATGAAATAATCCACCTCTGTTTTATATTTTATTAGTTAATTTCACTAATTTTATTTATAATTTGATATAAATTATGATAATCATAATATTACTAAAATATGTGTGTATATAGTTAATAAAAATTCTATAAATAATGTGAAATATTAAAATACTAAATATTTTATAGATTAAATAATAACCATTCCATTCTGATTAATTTACTGCCCAAAAAATCATAACTTAAAATAAATATTATAAATAAATTTGTGATATAACCTAAATGCCTTCAGGTAGTTAGACCCATTATCAGTAACCATCTTGCAAACTTTATTATGAATCCTAAAAGACTTGTGGATGTCAATAATTTTATTTGCAAGTACGTCATATGTCTGGCATCCTATAATCCTTTTAAGGGCTAAGGCTACATATCTTCTTTTTAAAGTCCTAGGGTCTAACCAATGGCCTGTGATTCCCAAATAAGCTCTAAAAATATTTAATAAGATCAATTTATAAATATAAATAAGTTTTTACCTTCTGTTATGTGTCCAACTATCTGCCGTACACATAAGATATATCTGATAACCCTACTATTAGAGCATCTTTCATCACTTTGAAGTTGTTGGCTATTTTATTCATAAGTGTCTGGCGACATAAAGCTGGCCAGGGGATAAAGTTTTAATCATCATAGTAAATGATGGATTATCAACCAAGGACAATGGCTGAACTGTGTCAATAATAAAATCAACAATTACTTTATCAGCCAATTTTTGTGAAATATTGGCATGTTTATTATCAGTTAATTTGGTTTGGATAGTATTTGTTTTTTGAATGAAGATTCTCCTATACCAAAATTTTTTATATGTTTCTCTATTTCCTTATAGCAATTGGCGTGAACAGTCTAATAAAATAAATAATATTATAATGTAAAAATAACAATTTACCTTTAGATGTTTCTTCAGGTTATAGCTACTCGATTGATTTGATGATATATTTTTTTTACATTTTAAGCACAGGAATTTGAATCCAGATTTTATTTTAATATATATTTTAAAAAATTTTTCAAATCTAGGGAATGGGAAATCGTTATTAGAGCTATTAAGTACATTTTCTTCCATTGAATCTTCCATGTTCGAATCACTTTCAAGGATTTGGATATCCATGGGCGATGCCATTTTAGATTATTAACACAGATTGAAAATATAAATTAAAAATTGAAAATATATTTAAATTTCAAAATTAAATAATAAATTATAAAAATTATAATTAATTATCATATTATATTTAAATTTTCATGTTTATACTTACATTTATTATATTTTTAAAAGTAGCGAAGTAGCGCGCTACTTAGCTACTTTTAAAAAAAGTTGCGCGCTAAAAAATTAAATATTTTTAAAAAAAGTAGCGGCTATTAGCTATAGCTACCAAAAAAGATAGCGCGCTAAGTAGCGCGCTACTTTAACAACTCTGGTTACGAATATGTAACACTAAGTATATTAGCGATCCGCGAGAAGGCTTCTTCCTCAGACACAGGCTGGTTATAGCTATCCTTAAAGCGAATTATCAAAGTTTCGATGGCAGTCTTATCTCCACAGACCTTTGCTATATTCACTTTTTATTCCTTATTCTTATCATTTTACACTGAATTTACCTTTATATTATTTAATATGGATTTTTTTTTCGTACATAAATGATATATTTATTAATTGATAAATAAAATTACTTTTATTATTTAAAAAAAACCTATATAAATTATTTATGGATTTTTTGATGCTTCCCCAATTTTTTTATTACTTTTAAAATTTAATAAAGTAATCATTATTAAATACAAAATAATAACATTATCTAAAATTAGTTTTCGCACGCAGATACTAAATATTTATAAACTACGATATTTTTTTAGGAAAATTAAATTTATATCAATTACTTAACTTAACCCATTTTATGCAACGCATTACTTTTAAAGATATTTTTAAAAAAAAATGAAAATGGGGTTAACTTTTAAGATTTTTATTCACATTATCTCAACTGTTGCTAAAAAATTTTCCTTATCATTTTGAGTTAAATTTTGATTTTTTTTAAAGGATAAATAAAACTAGTTTTTTTTTGTAAAAAGATAAATTATACAATTAAAAAGGTGGGGAATGTTTTGTGAAAATTTTTAAAAAACTTATTTAATTTAAAAAAATGTATATTAATTGACCTAACCTTTTTAAATGAGTTGTTGTTTTCTTTTATTTTTAAAAGAGAGATCATTTAATAATGAAGCTAACAAACATATCTCCTGGCAATAATCTCTCCAATTAAAAAAGTTATTACCAAAATGATTCTGTTTATCTCTTTGTTTATAAGAATGAGATTTCATTGTAATCATAGATGAAAATCGCTTATAAAATTAGCAATTTTAATTAGATATCTATAGTAAAAAAAAATTCGCGATTTAAGTTTCGCTTTCGCTCTAAAGTGTTCGTTAGGTTTCGAAAATTTGAAATCCCTGTAAGGTTTTATCGAAAAACTGGCAGAATTAAAGTTTTGCTGAATTGCCTAATACAGTTTTTATTACCTTACGATGACTATGAAATAAAATACAGTAAATAAAATTAACATAATACTACTAATAAAAGAAGTATTTTTTTGAAAAGTCTTATTTACTTTTTAATTTACAAAGTAAAACATAACATTATACTACTTATGGAAGTTTTTTTGAAAATTTTTATTTATAATTTAAATAAAACATAACTTTATAATACTATGAAAGAAAAGTATTTTTTTGCTAATTTCAATTATACCTTTTTAATTTTATATATTCTTTTTTATGCTAATCCCAAAACTAGATGGGGTCTATCCTTCTATATGGCTCGGCTTCGGGCCATATCAACAACAATTCTCTTATCCAACATGTCCTTGCGGATTTGAGAAATTCAAGATAATCGTGGCCTGCATTTAGTTCTTTGGCCCGTAACATTAAGATCGAGAACTTGCCGCCGCCAGTCTTAAACCCATTCCTATTTCCCGAGAGCTACGCCTATCTTTTTTTAAGCTATCATTGGTCAAGGTCATATGATCTAGTTTGGTGTAACCTAGGCTCCTTCTGATCATACGCATTTCAGTTACATCCAACATCTTTTTCTTAGCATCTTACAATGCCCAAGTTTCATACCCATACAATAAGACCAGTCTACGATAATTTGATAGGTCTTACCTTTAAGCCACAATGGTACCGCAAAACATTTCTGATATGCTTATCCATCCAACCCTTGTATCCTAGCGTTGACCTCGTCAAGACAACCTTCGTCTTGATGTATTGTAGACCATTGTGGACCCTATAACTTTACAACTTTTGGATATGGAGCAGTATGCATTGTTCCTTGACATTGACCTCCAGCGTTTGTTGCTAGATATATTGTCTTAGACGAACTGATCAAGACTACATTTTACCTATCTAACTGCCCAAACAACGGTCCGCTGTACTGCCATTATCTCGGTTCCCTCGTATATCATGATGTCATCTGCATACAACATTGACCATGGACTGAGAGTCCTCGGTTTAAGTATTGAGGATGAGTACGAAGAGAAAGGGACTTAACGCTGACTAGTTGTAACCCAACTTCTATGGGAAACGATCTTCAGTCCCCGACCGCCGTTCTAACTATTGAAGCTAAATCCTCGTACATATACATCTAATAAGTTGTACATAACCCTCCGGGATTCCTCTTTTGCGTATACATCACCATATCAGATTTTGCCTTTTCCAGGTCAATGAACGCTATATGCACTTCCTTCCTCATCTCCTCATATTTCCATCAATGTTCAAAAGGCAAAAATTGGATCAACAGTCGAACAGCTTTGTACAAAACCAAATTGATTTCCAGATACTTCCACTTCACCCCGTAGTCGACTCAAATGATTTTTTCCAAAACTAAAATATTATTTATCAACTTTATCCCAATATAATTCGAGTATTCTTAGGGATAGTGTTATGACACGATTTGAGCCGATTTTTAAAAACGGCTAACTCAAGATTTCAGTTAGAAAAATTTGAGATTTCGGTAATAGATGTCGAAACCTTTGTGCCATCTATGAACAAATTCTTCAAGCGTGCGCTATATTTTTTTGGATAATTTTTAAAAATCGGCTCAAATTGAACCGTTTAACTACACTACTTGGGGGTCACCTTACCTTTGTAGATGAGCATGATGATGCCCTCCCTCCAATCAGCTTTGTCTTTCATCATGATTTTGTTTAACATTCAGGTCAAGGCTTCTACCCCTTTTGTCTCTGCACTCAACCATGCTTAAACAGGTATTCCATCTGGTCCCAGATCTCTACCCTTCTCCACCTTATGGACCCCCCCCCAGATTTGAGTTTGATTTATTTCTAGCACGTTCTGACCCAAATTTAAAAATTCATTTTTAGTCTGCCCTGGCCTGGGTTTTTAATTCTTAACGAACCTGGATTGTTGAATTATTGGTGATGTTACGATCTAGATCGGCTCGGATTTTTTTTTAATATTGCAATTTTTATAACTATGTAAATTTTTTAAGCGATTAAAATTAAAAAATCAAATTACTGCCCCCTCTGGCCGAGATTCAGGCTTGCAGGTCTATGAAATTAAGATGCACATATTTTTGCACCTAGGAATATAATTAATGATAACTTTCATATCCCAATATATGATCTACTAAATAATCTTAAATTTATGATCCCATTAATAATATATTTTTTTCAATGATATAAGATATTTTAGGCAGTTTAAAAATTAATACACTGCTGAGCCCGCTTGTGACCCTTCCTCAACTAAAATGCTGCATTCATTGTGTAAATTATAGAATAAAATGTTTAATTCCTACTTTATACCTAAAAATGTTTCATAGTGCATTGAAAATATGAGTTATGTATGAGTACAAACAATAAGGAAATATATTTATGCTTTAAATTTTAATAAATTTTGATATGTGAGGTTAGCCAATAACATAGTAAATTTAAAGAAAAATAATTGTTATAATCGATCGAACAAATGTTCATATAAAAAAATTCAGATTTGAATATTTTTATATTAAAATTATTTATAAATCTTAATTTTATAGTTTAATAAATCAAATTATTATCTTTATGATTATTATTCAATCCATCCATCCCTATTTTTAAATTTTAAAGAATTATTAGTAGCACGCCATTTTTATTCAAGAAATCGCGTTCAAAAAACCCTATTGATTGGACTTAATCATATTTATATAAAAAATAATAATCATATATTTTTCTTGATTTGCATAATGTTAAAAATATTCGGATTAATAAATGTTTTTCTTTAAAATTTATGCAATAGAATTTTCCAGGCACCTCTATATCTCAATTTAAATACAAGGCACAGTCCTGTTACCAAATCAGCCTTTTCTCATTTATGTAGATTCTCATTAAACAACATCTTATAAAATATGCGGGACGTTACCAAAATCGAAACAAAAACCATCAAAACTAATGGTCATTGCACTGTCCCGCTAGTGGGCACCCCTATTTTCTTTTCCGAACGCCGTAAGACCAAAACGTTTTCTTCCTTCTCCGTCAATAATGCCTTTAAATCCTTACGGCTTAAAAGGCGAACCAAAGAAAATGATTTTGAGGAATCCGCGTTACCATTCACCACGAAGGCTAACGGAGTTAAGCTCAAACACGAACGCAATAATTGCACATGTGGCGATAATAATGAATGTGATTATAAAAACGTTTCTATTAATAAACCATCCATCTTTAGCGGCCTTCTCAAGTTAGACAACCTGTTTTACACTCCGACTATTAACCAAAACCAACCTAGAAAAACGACTCCCACAATTTGTAAATCAAAAGGTAGCCACCTACCACAACCTTCAGATTTCCGCAGTATTTCCTCGAAAAATTTGAATGCGTCTCTATCCTATTCCAATATCAACGCTTTAAAGAGTTCCCCGCGTCCGAATAAAAAGGCTATGAATGCTAATTACAAGGATAGTTGCGACAACGAAACAACCAGCCGTGCTAGAAAGTCAGCCGAACCTCGCATAAATTTCTGGGTTTACAGGAAGAATGTCTGCAATAATCGAATCGCTGATCATCGCAAGAATGATGCCAATAAAATAGCAGGTTTGCCGAAAAACGAGGATAACAAAATAATGGATGACGTTTACCGGAAATCGAACGATGATTCTAGTTTGAAGAATGACAAAACAAAGGGTGATCACGATATTTACCGTTCTTTAAGATATTCGAAGTCAAGTCGTTTAGAAAGCGTTATCAACGAAGCACCTACTTTACCATCCTTCCCTAGGCCTAATCATTTAGAACCACCTCCGCCTCCTGTCATTGCTACTCACATATTAGATTCTTCTTACCATTCGCGAGACCAATACGAACGCTTAAATTGCGATGAAACAACCAATAAGGAGAATAAGAAAGTTTGATATTGTTTTATTATTATTTCCTAATATGTAGCTTATCCGATTCCAATAAATATGCTTCGCTCATTAGTCCCACACCCTCTCCTCAAAAACTATATATTGCTCACAGCAAGGTGGTTGTATATAGTCATATATTTAAAAAATTAACATCTGATGCTAAGCTGAATCAATCAATTTTTTAAATTTGTAAAATGAATTAATGATGAATTTTATAACCTTGCTGCATTAGCACAAAATTTTAAAGTTGGGGAGGTAGGGGGGTTTATGCATTTAATCTTAAACCATGATTAACTATACAACCAATAAGTAGGTAACAAATTAATATTTTAACACAAATAAATATAGGATCGGGTTCAGAATTGTAGCGAAATGGAGAAACAGCAACTTAACCATATGCTCAGAGTTTTAGGTGATTACGACCCGCCCACGAATAATAACACCTATTTACAAAACAATTATTCAACACACCAGATTATTAAAAATTCTTTAAACATTGGTAATGATTAATGATTAAATTATGCCTGCTTTTTGTTAGAAAAATAAAATAATATATACAATGATTCATTGTAAGTTATATATAACCAAATTCTCGATTGTTTATATCTACTCTAACTTTTTTTACACGAATGTATGAGTTTTTTTGTGAAAAAATTTATTTAATCTTTGTAAAATATACTTTGAAAACGTTGTTTTTATTAAATAAATTCAGATGAATCAAACACACTTTCCAATTCCATTGAGGATTATTACGATGAAACTTATAGCATGAATCGCACCCATACCGATAGCACGAACTGTAACGATTGTTACGAGAGCAAGGTGTCAAAAGAAAATGGATTAGATAAAAGCTCCAATCCTTCCATTCATCCCAACAATAACAACATTGCAATCGGTATAAAAACTAATGGTTCTCTGCCCAGAGAGCGTAAACAAGGTGTTCTCAATCATGTCAACGCGGCTATCATAAAACAACAAACTTTGCAGAACATTGTCAGCGACGTGAATCCGGGATTCGGTCTTGACGATAATTTTAGATTGGATTCAACGAATGTCGCATCCGTTATGTCCTCTCGTTCTTTCCAGGGGGGAGATGTGCCTGAAAATTCTCCAAAATTGATCACATCTAGTCCTTACGAACATTATTATAATTATCAGGAATCTTTTTCTTCGCCAGTAAACGCATTAGCGGGCGTTAACTATGATCTTAGCGAAAATTATCCAGTTTCTATATCACCTATCAAAGAAGATACAATAGTATTATTACATTCATTCATTTTTGATTGATTTTTCTAAAAATAAGTTTATTTATGTTTATAAAATAAGTAATGAGATAGATATCTCAAAACATACAAGCCATGGTCTTAAAATTAGTTTTGACTGGAATAATGTCATTTTACAAAGTATTCTTCCACGATGCCTAGGAGTTAAAGAAAAGACCTCTGGCTATTAGTGTTAAAGCCCGATTTGGGTCGATTTTTAAAAAACGGCCCGATTGAGATTATAACCAAAATAATATTGTGTATGCTTGGTGATTTTGCTCATTGACGGCGGAAAGGTTTGAGCTTCTACTTGCCAAATCTTGATGCTTGCACAATATTTTGGCTAAAAATTGACACAAATTAGGCCTTTTATCAATACTACTGGTTACAAGTAAAATGTATTTGTCGAAATCCTGGTACAGTCAGTGATAATTATTTATAGCATAATCGTAGTCATGGTTGGAGAGGGAGCGTGGGAGCCTTCACTTCTAGGAAAATTGTAAGTTATTTATAATATCATTTTGACATAATAAAAATTACCCCCACCCCCAACTCACATTCTCCTACGCTCTATCTTCAAATAATGAATACTCAAGCGGGGAAATTGGCTTGTCTTGGACGGCGATATTGAGAGGAATTAGTAGGGTGTTTGACGTCGGTTGAGGGGAATTGCTTTGTAGAATGGATATTAGCAGTAGGGAATGAGAATATCAAGCAAAAAACAGTTTTATTGTTATATAAAATTAACTATAAATTCAATATAATTTAAAATTAACTGATGCAAATGTAATTTTTTCATGAGCTTTATATTCTTTTTTTATAAATGTAAATCAATTACGATTATAAAATATAGCTGCAAACTCATACTAACAATTTAAATTTAGTAAAAATATAAATAAAAGTTAATATAGTACATATTATGTAACAAATACAATATACCATTATTATAAACAAAAATATATTTAAATTAAGTTCGGAATTCTTTAAAATAATTGCCAAAGAAAAAATTTGGGTGGGAAAGGGGGGGGGGGGGTTAGGTGGAACTCCAACCAAAAGTCATTAATATCCTGGCAAAGCTTGTTAAATAGTTATTTCATGAAGTTAAGTTATGTGGAATTATTATAAGCTTTAAATATTATAACAATATTCTTCCTTTATATTTTCTTTTTTCAATTTACGGGATATATATTTTTTTAGACTATATGATATAACTATTTTAATATATTTTTTCTTATTAGAATATTAATAATAACGATTGAGACAAAAATTTATTATATTTGAATTTAAAATATTCCTTGGATATTCGTTTTAATTCTTTAAAAAAAATAATAAAAAAGCATTATAAATTTAAAAATTATATATTGCGCCATCTACTGGATATTAATTTATTAAATCATTTTTTAAATTATAAAATGATATTATTTTTATAAAAGTTTAATAATTAACTAATTATAATTATGAATGATAAAATAAAATATAAATACCTTTATTTATTTCAATTATCATAAAAATGCAACAAATTGGATAGAATCTATATTTACTTTAGGGAGACACTTGTTGATGTAATAATATTTTGATATATAATGGTCAAATAAATATAAACAAATTACTTACCTGGCGCAAGGGCAACTGTGATCATGAAGGCGGTTCCCTTAGTCGGAGGCTTTGCTATTGCACTATTGGTTGAGCTGAAGGCTACGATTACCTCAAATGTGGGTAATTCGAGCGCATAATTTCTGGTAGTTGGGATTTGCGTACGCGCAAATCCCTTAACAAATTAATTTAATTTAGAAGTTGATCAATTTTAATGTCAAAATAAGTCCAGTTTATCATAATATTTTTAAAAAAGCTTTCGCGATTAACTAAGCACTGATTTTATAGAGTTCGAGAACCTATTAAGAGTGTTCTTAGTAAACTTTTAATATTTTGGTGTATACTACAAACGCATACAATATGTGTTCCGCTAGCCCATGCTAATATAATGGAACTTAAGCTAGCAAATTTTGAAAATGCAATTGTCATGTTAGAATTATTCTAAAATTATATATATTTTTAAATTATTAAGAAATAGCTTTTTTTGCTCGTTTACATTTTTCAATGATCAGATATGCAATTTTTTTTTCCTGGTAATAATAATCACTGCAACAAAAAAAATTAACAATATCAATAGTTTTTATTGAAATATTTTCCATTCTATTTAGAGTTGAAAGAATCCTCTTTTCTTATAAGTGGGAATATATGCCATTGATATGTAGCGTTGAGTTCCAATTTTATTTTGTTTGCGCTCCAATTCATATTTTTTATATTTAGATAATTTGGATCTTTTAATTTCATATTATTGAATGTATCATTATTGTCGTTTGTATCTGATTCTGGAAAACAAAAATTAATTAGTCGCAGATTGAAAACTGGCTTTTATTTTTCAACAATTAATTATTATATTTTTTTATAGAAGATATCGGAATTGTAACTATCTTTTACGGAAATGCATATATTATAAAAATAACTATTACTATCAGTCGTAGTAACAATAAGTAAACCCATCAATGATGACTTAAATAATATAATTTCATTGGAAAATCTTAATATTTGTGTTTAAAATGGAAGAAATTTAAAAAAAAGAATAATTATAATAAAAATGTTTTATTTTATATAGGAGCGCCATCTATTTAAAAAAAAATTTATCATATTTTTAAATCTATGTATTAATTGTTCTATCTGATTCCAACGGACACCATCCTTTATATTGTAGATATTCCAGAGGCTGTTTCCCACGGCATTCAAACATTAATAACCTAATCTCAAAAGCTCTTAAAAGGTCCAGTATCCCAAACACCTAAGAGCCCAATCATTTATGCAATTTATCATAATAGAGAGAAAATTACTAAATAAGTGATCGTAATGAAGCCTTCTATTTACATCAAAGTAATTGCATTGATATACATGGTTTCATGTAGCAATCCTAGTAAGCCAGTATCATCTTTGTTTAACTTAATTTAATTTTTTTTAAATAATTTGTTATAAAATATAAATGCGTTATATTTTTATAAAATTGTGATTTGATATTTTTTATATGACCTTTGTTTTAAATTCGTTTTTAATAGAAATTTTTTTTTATGCTATCTCTTTCAAAAAAACGCGATATTAATTTCGCTGGCAGCATAAAAAACTCAGTAAGTAGTTTAGAGCTTAAAGAAATAGTCAAATTGATGAGGTTACATGGATTATATGATTGTTCATTTCAAAGCCAAATTATGAATTTGATATTCGCACACTTCGACTAGCAACAAATAAGCCTCAAATATTATTGAAAGATGAATAATATTATAGCTTTGAATTTTTTCAGTAAATTGATCAAAATACGCAGTATTTTTATTATTAACAATTTAATAGGTTTCTTACACCTCATTTTCGCTAAGACTGTAGCTTGAGTATTTTTAGATCTATACGAATAGTTTAAACTTTAAAGGCTACATCAATATTTAGAAATTTTCGACAGGAATTTCATCTTTATGAAATTTGATTTTTTTTAAAATCAAATGAGCATACTAATCGTGGAATCAATGGCGTAGCCAGAATTTATCCTAAAAATTGATTGTAAATAACTGTATTTTTAAAAAATATAATAACAATAAAATATAAGTAATTCTTGTTGCAATTGACGATATTTAATAAAATATAATTTAAACAATTATAATTAATAGAAATGACTATATTATCAAAATTTAAATAACTCTTATTAAATGAAATACTTTTATTAAAAATAGTATAATATAAAAAATATATTAATATTATGACTAAGAATTTATTATAATTAAGTTTTGCTTATAAAAATTTTATACCTAAGAACATATAATTTGAGATTTGGATAATTATTTAGAATCTCTTTATAAATATAGGGCTAATCCATTTAAACGGTTTTCACCGGTGCTATTTCTTAAATAGATTTTTAACCTTTTCAAAGTTGAAAAAGATCTTTTTCATTAATGCAAATACTAATCGGTAAGGTATCTAAAATAAAAAAACAATATTATGATATTAGACAGGAAATCTAAAGTGCGATTACACATGGAAAAGGCCTGCAAAGCATTTTTGGTCTCAATGAGTATTCATTTTTATACTAAATTCGACATCACAAAGTAACTTATCATACGTTCCTAATAAATCATTAGAGTAAAACTCTGAGATTTTCTTAAAATCCTCTCGCGATTCAAGTGTAATCAACAGTCAGACTAAACCGGCAAAAGAAAATAAAAGCTTGCTGTTTAATTTTACAAAATTAAACGATTTTTCTTTTAATTAAAATTTTTTAAAACTATCTAATTTGTTAAAATATAAATATATATTATTAGTTGTTTTTCTAAAAATATCTTTCGAGATATGCAGATCATATTTTTTCTCCATCCTCAGCGTCAGCTCTACTATGCCAGAAAATATTTACAATATATCATTATAGCCCAACCCCCTGTTATATATTATTTTAGTTCATATAATTTTTTAAACCATGTGATCATTTTAAATTGAAAATTCTTATTTGTTTTTTTAAATATATTTCCTTTTGATATCGTTACATATTATTATATTTCAGTTTTATAAATAAAATTATTCGCAATATAAATTTTTTTTTTATAAAAAATTAGACCCCCCCCCTCCCAATGTCTACGCCACGGCGTGCAATATTAAATCATTTAAATTTTTTTAAACAATAGTAGTAGACAAAAAAAATAAACAATCCAAAACAATAATATAAATTAATTATATAATAATGCAAAACAAATAACATTAAATATTAAAATGTCCTTTCAAAGAATATCGAAATATGTTACTAGTAGAGATTTTAGAAGTTATCTTCTCATACGCATTTTTGGGGACCGATGGTGAATTGGGGCCTACCAATTGCAGCAATTTTAGATTTTAAAAAGAGTCCAGAGATAATTAGTAGCAAAATGACTACTGCTTTATGTATGTATTCATTAATGTTTATGAGGTTTGCATGGGTTGTGCAGCACAGAAATTATTTACTTTTAGCATGCCACAACAAATGAAGCTTTCCAACTTGTCCAAGGATACCTATTGATTAGTTTTCGATTTATGGGCAAAAAAGATTTAGCCTGAGCAATATAGACCATTGATACTATCTATTAGTCAAAACCTTAATGATGCCAAAATTGAAATTCATTTAATCTCAATTTAATAATCTAAATTATATTTAAAGTGTAATATAATATATTGCTAACTGTTATAAATAATAATTGATTCATATATTTGTGCATGGAAATCAAAAATGGTATTAATAAAATTTGATTTTTTTAAAAAAAATAAAATAAATAATGCAAAACAAATAACGTTAAATTTATTTTTTATAAAAATAAATAAGCTCCCCCTTGCGGCCTTACATTCAATTATGTTTAAAATTTTATATACATCTTATTAATTAATTTAAGCGTATATTTTTAATACACTATTGTTGATTTATTTACTGGTAAACACTTGGCGCAGAGGACACCGTGATCATGAAGGCGGTTCCTCTAGTTAGAGGTTTAGACATTGCACTATTGGCTCTGCTGATAGCTATGGCTACTCCAAATGTGAGTACGCTAAGCGCACAATTTATGGGTTTGAGTGGACCGCGTACGCGCGGTCACCACCAAATTATATAATTAATTTAGAAACATAAAAACCTAAACTTTTAGAAAACATAAAATATTTGGCGTATATAAATCCAAATGCCACTTTTTAAGGTTATGCTATAAATACACAGGCCGTGTCCTAGGTTGGTTTAATACTAAATAGCTTGCTATTAGTATCAATTAAATAGCCACAAAAACAAGAATAAAGATACGAAAAATAACAATGCCACCAAATACTTAAAACATACAAATACCAAATTAGAGTGTCCTCGTTCAAAAACTTTTTAGCCTATACTTACTAAAAAGAAATTAAGTATCCAAATTAAGCCGACTTAGGAGACAGCTATAGGATAATAATTTTAATAAATTTTTCAAAAAAAAACTTTAAATATTTCAAATTTTTTTTATTTTAGAATGATGAATTTCACCAATACGTAAACAAACTAAGCAACGAACGGAACGAAATATTGAAATTCGTGATAGCCTCAAAGCACCGTTTGATCCAATTACAGGCATTGGAAGATGAAACTTTTCATCAAGTACGATAAATATATATCATCATTTTACCGAAAATTAAAAGGATATTTAACAAGGTTCTTCCGGAACCGTCAAATTAAGTAAAATTTATAACCTGAATCGATTGAGGAATGGACAGATCGAACCAAAATTCTGGTCGGGTAACCCTGATATTTAACCCTAAAATAATAACAACCCTAAATCTAGTTTGATATTCAAATTAAATTTATTGAAGTTTATAATTTCAAAAATAATTAACAAGTTTAAATTTCAAGATTGGTTTAATTTGATTTTTAACATTTAATTTTAAATATAAAGGCAAATTCTAATTTATCAAAGTTTGCTTTAGTGTATCATATATCCGTATAACCGGGTTCTTACGATGTTTCTCAACTCGAGGGTCCCCATCCTTTCAAAACGTTTTGTAATAAATTTTTTCCTTTCTATTCCCACTATCAACATTTTTGGAACATTCTGGGAATAAATATTTCTCCACGGGTAAGTTGTAATTTCCTGATATGATCATGTTTTATAATATGTAGTTACCTCATTTTATTTTCTAAATATTTGACTGTTTTTTTAATAAAATTTTAATTTATAAATATAAAATTAATTGAATAACCGACAAAAAAATTACTCAAATTATAGCTTGTATTAGAAAAAACTATGCTTGAAAAAGACCGAAATACCGAGATGGAAAATTTGTTTAAAGAACAAAGGGAAATCGGCGAATACCAAAAAATAGGAGAAGAGTATATTCAAAGTTTGGAGCGACAAAAAGATGAAGTTAAATATTTCATTAAATTTGAAATGATTAAATTTTTAACGTCAAAATCATTATAGTATTTAATATACATTATCCTAGTTAGCCTTTATTTATTATTTATTGTAATATTAAAATGTATCTAGTGCTATTAAACGGCTCGATTTAAGCGATTTTTGAAGACTCCTAACTCAATATTTTGTCTAGAAAAATATTACACATGCCTGAAAATTTTGCTCATAGATGGCATAAAGTTTGAACATCTGTTAGTGAAATTTTGAGGCTTAGTAAATATTTCCGTTTTTAAAAGGCTTAAATCGATCCGTTTAACAATGCTAGTCTAGTCGTAGGGTTTAAAATTTAAATCAATGATTGAGCATAAATCAAAATGTCTAAACCCGGTGACTTAGGATTATTATTCAAATATGTTGTTTAAATTTAAATATCTTTAGATCCCATTGCTTATTAGGATTTATTTTTATCGTATCATGTAAATATTTTAAAGAAAGTTATCATTTAAAAATATTTCATTTAATTATTAAAAATAATGAGTCAAATATTATTTTTTTACAATTTAAATGTTCTTATAAAAATGTCCCCTTGTCCTTACTAGAAAAATGACTCGTTATATTAAGAAAGTTAACATTTGTATTCTTCTAATGAACCCGGTTAAAAAAAACTAAAATTACAAAAAATATCATGCAGTGAAACCTTGAAACTACCTTTTAATGTTGACCAAAGCTTAATCGCTCTTAAGTTGTTGCTTTTAGAGGTGTCACTGTATACCGAATTATATAATAGTAACATTGACAACTTATTTTTCTCATATTTTTTTTATCCATTAGAAATTAAGGCATCTCAACAAATTGAAGGAAAATATTGAAAAGAGTAACAATAAAAAAGAATCAACAAAACCTTCCACGCATCGAAACGATATCTCGGTAATTCACCCCCCCCCCTTCTATATTGTATATTTTTATAGTTCAATCTTATTTAATCAATCCGGTCCGATAATGCTCCCAAAACTAATTTTATTCTATTTTTATTGTATTTTATATATATAATTGACTTTATAAATAAATTTGTAAAAGAGCGATAAACATGAATCTCCATTATCTGCCCTTGATGATTCACAACAATATGAAGATTTAGAATTTCAGGTTTTTGAGATGGAATCCAAGATAGAAGAAGAGAGAGAGAGGATAAAGGATAAAATCTTATCTCAAAAAGATAGATTCCTGCAAAAATATAAATATACGCAAGTTAGAATATAAAATTAATGGATGATAATTTTTGTTAAATATTAGGTTTGAATGATATATAATATTTTTCTTAAGCCTATAATATTTTTATACCTGTGCTCTAATTAATGACGCCATTGTATTTCATGCGAATGTTTTTTTTGTTATAATTAGCAAGAATTCAATAATATTATTTTAAAATTTATTTTTAGGATAAATTGGCTAAATTAGAACCCAATCACATCAACAACTTTGAAAAATTACGGACTAATATGGAAATCATAAAGGAAGAAAAAGAAAAAATCAATAATATAATAGCAATCGTAAGTTAACTTTTTTTATAACTCGTAAGAAAGAAGGAAGGAAAGAAAGAAAGAAAGAAAGAAAGAAAGAAAGAAAGAAAGAAAGAAAGAAAGAAAGAAAGAAAGAAAAATTCTTATAATAATTGTTAGAAAAATATCTTTTTGCTATTCCATTCTTAGTTTTGGGAAACTTTTTAAACAGGATTTAGATTTCATATTTCTATCATTTAAAATCCAATCTGATTATTAAATATGCATTATTTTTGATTTTTTCTTATCTTATATTCAATTATTTAAATTTTTTTTTATGAATTGAAAAATTATAATTAGCAAATTGGGGGGGGGCATAATATATTTACTTTTTTTTAAGTAAGCTTGATTTTTTTTGGAATGTTTCGTAGATTTTATGAGAATGTTTATTCTTGAAATACATTATTTTACACTTGGGAAGGGCTCGATTTTGAGTTAAAAACGGCTAACTAAATATTTTAGCCAGGGAAATATTGCCTAGGCCTCAAGATCGCGCTCTTACTAAACCTTTGTGCCATCTGTGAGCAAACAGGCTTACCTAATATTTTTCTACATAAAGCATTGATTTAGCTTTTTTTAAAATCGGCTCAAATCGAGCCCTTTAACAACAATATTTGGTACACATGACAATAATATAGGAATCGAATTGGCCTAATCAGCTGATTTCTTAAACACTAAGAATTCACGTTAACATGATAATTAAATTGTTGTAAAAATTTTTGTATCTAAAAAAAATTATCATCGAAATCTTAATCTTTCAAAGGAAACTAAGAAATTGGAATTACAAGACTCGCTTATGAAAAAATTTCTAATATCCGAGCCAAACGATTTTAAACAAATGAACGACACGCAGGTTCAAAATATTTCGCTATTATTCCTAATATATTACCCTAAACCATAGTACACCCAGGTTTGTTAAAAAGCCCGATTCGAGCCGATTTTTATTAACAACCCTATTTTTAAGCCAAAATAATATTACATAATCCTGGAGATGGAGATTTTGCTTATAAATGGCAGAAAAGTTTGGATCTCTATTTGCATTACCGCTTAATTCTTTTAAAATGAGATATTTTTCAAGATAATGGGGGAGGGGGTTGAATTGCAGATTAAATAGCTGCCTGCCTATTAAAAAATATTTCTATGTGACAGTTTGTAATTACATCCCAATTAGTTATAGTTATTTTTCGAAAAGATATAACTAATGGAGCAATTGAGGGAAAGCATTTGGGTGATTTTTTTCACGATAAATTTTATTGGATAGTTGTATTGTAGGTGCTCTCTTCGAAGTCCTTTAACGTAATTACATTAAAATATTTTCTCAAAAATTTAAATTATAGTCATTTAAAAAATTGTTAACTTATTTATTCTTATTTGTTTATAATAATGATATATTTACTCATTTAATGGTAGGTTAAGAGGGGTAGCAGGAGGAGGGTGTACAATGATATTTGCAATACTAAAGCAAGGGATGGTAAAATATATACACTATAGTAGTGTTGATAAAAAGCTCGGTTTGGGTCGATTTTTAAAAGTAGTCCGATTAAGATTTTGGCCATAATAATATTATCTAGGCCATGAGATTTTGCTCATAGATGGCAGAAAGGTTTAGACCTTCAAATCTCGAGGCTTACATAATATTATTTTGGCTAAAATCTTAATCAGACGATAAAAATCTACCCAAATCGGGCTTCTAACAACACAACATTACATTAATACTTTTTAAAAATTAACATCCAAGTTTAATAAACGTCTTTTCAGATTTCTTTTTTGGGTCCCTTTAATCTTATTATCCGCAATGTTTCCGGCTTTTATATACATTTATATATATATTAATGTATAGAAATCTGATCATTTGTCGCCTAAAAACAATCTTGAGTCACAAATTTTCAACAAATCTCAAAGCCTAAACCGATCTCCGCTTAATGGTTTAATTTTTTTCTATCATTTATATTTGTTACTTTTTTGTTGTTTGAAAGGAAATCGCACTTTTAATTTTAAAAATGTAGCGGTTCATAATACTTTGCCCTAAGAAGGAAATGAAATTCTTAGAGAGAAAGAATGAAAAGTAGAAAGTAATAATGGAAGATAGATAGAAACATGGTTTCTCCTCAAAATAATCTAAAAATAAAAAAATATGACAATTTTTTTTAAAGCTCAAAACTAGACTTTGAATATATATATAAATTTTTCATGATTAAATCATAAAAAAAAATTTTTTAGATCTTCATTTTGGTTTATTTTCGATAATTTTTGCTCAAATTTTGGAAAAAAATCCTCAAAAGCTTATTGAAGATTTTTTGAAACCAGAAAAGAAATGAAGAGAAAAAAAAATAAAATAATTTGTTATATCTTGTATTTGTTAAAAGTTTTATTATTACATAACTATATCATTATTTCAATTTTATTGCTATCCTATCAAAAATATCCGCATAATATAGCTTCAATTACAAACGAAGAACCCCTTTTTCAAAGCCAAGTTCTCAATAATAAATTGATGGAGACGAATCAAGAAGAACTCTTGAGGAAACGTGCTTCCGAGGAAATAAAACATTTTTGGAAGAATCTCGCCTCTTCTCCACCCCACAATAACCATGTTTACCACTTAAACGATATGAATTATTCTCCCTGCAAAGACAACTCTCTCCTTAATAATTCAATCAACGGTTACGATAAAAAATCAAAACCGAGAAATCGTAATCACACTCATGAAAAAACTAGTCTACTTTGTAAACCTTTGCCCGAAAAGTGTGCCAACTCATTGTTGGATTCGAAGATTGAAGAAGTCATGTTATCCTTACAAGGAATTCGAGGCATTAAATACCCGCTTCATTCGCCATCCAATTCAATTAAGTCAGTTTTACATATTTTAGGTCCGGTCAGGTCCGAGTATTTTTTTTATTGATTTTAAAGCTTAAAAATAAATTTATATAGTTTCTAATTGCATTATGTTTTAGATTTTAATATTCTAATTATTGAACATTTTTAAATTTAACTATTGTTCCTGTCTTAGAAACACAATTATGCTTTTCTTTAAATTATTTTGGTTTGGAATTTTTTTTATATATAACTTCCTGTAATGCTTTTTAATTTCATACAACTTTATATAGATTTCTTATATTTTAGAAATAAAAATAATTCTTAAAATATTAAAAAATATATATCAATCAAATGTTAAAAAAATAAAGTAAAACATTCTTTTTACAGATTAATACGTTTTACACAGTGTTTTGATCAATAAATTGATTCTAAATGTAAAATATTAAAATCATTATAATATAAAAATCCATAACCACTAAAATTTAACTTTATTAATGAAAAGATTTAATCATTCAATCGTAAATGGAAGAAATACAAGGACTTCTTTATTCAGAAAACTTTCACAAGAATCTAGAGAAGTATATAATAAAATTCAAAATAATATTTAATAGTCAAGCTTAATATTATTATGCAAAATTTTATTGAGCTCTATAAATTATCAAAAAACAAAATTTTTAAAATAACTTTTTTTTAAATTTTTAAATGTTTTTTTAATAAGGCCTTTGCAATTTACTCGCAAATTTTTTAAGTATTATATTATATATATATATACTATAATCAGTCTTGTGTCATTAAGAGCCAAATGAGTTTTTTTTATTTAGTACAGAGAAAATCTTTCCCTCATGTCCAAATCACTGATTGACTCAACGACCATCGATTCTCAGCAACAGCTACTAGATACAACGAGGCCATCTCATTGCGAAAATAAGGACTTTTCTCAAACACAAAACGATAATTTTTACGATTTTAACACTCTGCCACTAATTCACTTAGCCTCGACCTCTACACTTAGTAGCCTGTCTCCACCTTCTTCAACTTCCAACTCTTCTAACAAGGAGACAGTTAATCTTAGTAATAGAGAAACTGCAAAAATTTTATTATCTTCAACCAATAACGTATCAAGAAAAAATGTTAATGTGCTGAGCCCAAGCGCTCATCTTCTTAACGATTACGATAGCAAAGAAACAGAAAAGAGTGTCCAATTGCCTTATAACAACGATTATTTTAATCAATACTTTAGCAGTAATCCCTCTATGCCACACCTTTATCAAAGATCTGGCAACAGTTTTAACAACAATAATTATGATGCCCATCAAAACGACCCTGCTCGTTTTAACGATTTAACATATGCCTCGAAAGGAAGCTGTAATATTGCAATTACTCGTCCATGCATCACAGATTTAGTGAGTTACGTGAACAACATAGGTGGGCATAGTTTGGAGAGGCACGAAAAGTTGATTGGTGTCACTAAGACTTGTGCTAGGGGATATTTATTCGTAAAATGATTATTTATTGATTTTTTTTTTCTGTTGTCATTTTATATCAAGATCAAGAATATTCTAAGCTCATCTCAAAGCTATAATATTGAACTTTTTGATTTTATTCACACTTTCAACAATGCTAAGAAAGTGTTTAATGTTTCAGATACTTATTATAATCCTCAGAGACCTGCAGAGCTACCATTTGCACGGCCCAACCCGGATTTTTTTAAGCGGGGTTTATATTTTCAGGCCCGGCCCTGATTTTTAATATATTACATTTATTTTTAATTTTTACAGCTAATAAAGGCGATTTAAAATTTTCGGTTTTAAAATATACGGCTCGGCTTTAGAAAAAGACGGCCAGCGGGCCCGGATATATTTAAAAAATAACAAATTATCATTTTAAAAATATCAAATCATCTTTATATTATCGGAACGGTTCTACAGTTCACTTATAACGTTTTCTTACAATAACTACCATTTTTATTTGTGTTCCAAAAATCTTAAAATAATTTATGAGGGTCCCATGTCTAATCATAAACCTCATAACCTCCACTCCCTTTTGATTTTAATGAAAAATTTGTGTGATATACACAATTCTAGCATTTTATCTTTTATGTTTCCTGAAATATTAGGGTTCAAAAGTGCAAAAATCAACCATTTAAACTTTACATTTATCAAGCTAAATATATTAATTATAATTTAAGTATAGGATGATTAATTTATAGGAAATTTTTTTTATGATGGTCATCTTATTTTCAGTTGTTTAAAGTTTTTTTGAAGGACTTGTTACCCTTCAATTTTTTTTGGAATATTTTTTCTAAAATTCGTTTACCAATAAAAATAAATAAAATTCATGTATCCGTATTGATTCAAAAAATATTGGTAGTAAAAAATGCAAACAAAAAATTATAGATGGCGTTAAATTTTTAAATACAAATGCGAGTAAATATTATTTATATTTATTACACATTATATATGTTTGAACATAATATTACATCGGATTACATATTTATTATTATATTAAGATGATATTCCTGATTTCTTATCGTAATTTTTTATTTTGTTATTGATAGAATTAAAATATTTTTAAATAAATTTAACATAATAATTTTAGAAATAATTGAATGCCCGATTAACTAATGAGATTTCTTGAGATGATAACATATGGTTGCAATAGTTAATGGGTTGAAATAAAGAGAACAGGATACTAAATTTTGGTAAATTCAAAATGTTATCGAAAATTTAAAAGTATACTGATGAGTGATGACCCTTTACGGTATATAAGTTTTATCCACATCTTAAATTGTTCCATTTACTAATCCTAACTACCATTGCTATATTTTCTCATTTAAATTCGATTTTATATATATTTTATATATATTTCATATTTATCATATACTATTTTGATTGATGAGATAACCTGTATGGATTTGAGTCCCAGTTATGGCCTTTGTAAAAGAATATCCCTGAAAAGCAATATCTTCTCTTTGATAATCTTTATTTTTGAGGTATTCAAATTTTTTTAAATAGTTTTCTTTAGAAGGTCAAAGTATGATTTTTTAAATCTAGCTTTTGAAGAATCGCTCTCCGTACTAATCTTTTCAATCTATCTTCAATGCCACAGGTATGTTTTCCATGAGCCGTGAGAAAAAATGGCATCCATCTGAATGTCAAAGTCGGCATTATGATAACACATGCTTAATACATTTTTATTTTTATATTAGAAGAAAAGTTTATCATCATTTTGGCTTAGACATAAATTTACCGATTTTAAATTGAAATCGCAGTTCAAATAACATAATTCTCCTTCCCCAACTTTCCTTCATTTTAATAATAGGCTACTGGTAGTTAAATTTAATCTGAATATTGTTCCTATGGAATTTTTTTGGAATAAATCTAGTATTGTTAAAACTCCCTTTCGCAACTATAAATTTTCAATAACGATTCATTGGGCAGATATCTATTTATTTCTAATAAATCATGCTTTTTTAAAAAAAGTCTTCTGTACCCTGACATTGATCACAATTGCCAAATTATCCTACAAAATATCTAACTATACCGATATTTTTTTTTATAAAATTGGTATACATTCTATAATAGTGCCTGAAAACATATCTAATTAATATAAAAAAATTTAAGTTCAGGTTAATTCTATTGCCGTTTTATTTTTATGTTTATGGCTCACTTCAATTTTCTTTTGGTCAATATGCCCAAAAGATGTTATATGTTAATTTTTTTAAATAGAAATTAAGCTTCAAATTTAAGATATGGCAAAAACGGTGGTTTGTATTCGATAAACTTAAACGAAACATCACATACTACGTTGAAAAATCGGAATTGAAGCCGAAAGGTGTCATTTATTTCCAAGCCATCGAAGAAGTATTTATTTGTTTATCCTTTTTAAAATAAATTCAGTAATATTGAAGAAACTTGTAAGACTTTGAATATTTTTTTGATAATTTGTGTAAGTCTTTGTAATAAAATGAAGGAAATATTGAATTTATAAATAATCATATTTTACAGGGCCCCTGAAAACGGGAGCATATTATACTATTTTAGGAGTCAACAAATTTTGGTTCTTGTGCATTATTTGATATTTTTTTGCTTTGATTTTCTCGTCTTATGGCTAAAGTTGAGATTACAACTTATAAGATGTGGCGTAATTATATCATATCCTAAGCGAAAGCAATGTGTAATTCGAAGTTTTCATTAAATAAAATAAGTCAAAGGACGAAACTTGAGATGAATTCTGAGTTGAAATAATGGATATCTGAGAGATGTGAGGAGTTAGTATCACTGAATTTTTCTAAATTTCTATTATTTGAGTGGGTGAAAACGGGGTAAGGTGGGAGGGGGTGTGGTAGAATGCCTATAATAAATAAATAAATATAGCCCCAATTTTACAAACAATTTTATTTAAGCTTCTTTTTAAAAATTTGAATATGTTTTTTGCATCCTGGGTAAAATATGATGCCTAAACGACTGTTTATCTGGGAAGGGACGAGTCTCGGGCTTACGTTTAACTTTCTCTAATGGCAAGGCAATGGTATAATGATTATTGTGGACGATGGTCATTGATGACTGTTTGTTAGATCACGCTGTTTTTATGAATTATAGAATGAATTATTTATATTATTAAATTATTCTCGTATAAGTTTAAAATGTTATACAAATGTCAAATGATAAATATCTATATAATTTATTTTAAAAAATAGGTTTACACAGACCATGCTTCGAGTTACAAACCTCCCACCCTTGAAACATCCTTTTGCTTAAAGACTTACGAAAAATTATACTACTTATGCACAGCTTCGTCAGAGATTTCAAGAATATGGGTCGATCTACTGAGCCTAGGAATCGAAGGGCGAAATGTTTACAACTCTTAAAAAACATTTTTATTATAGTATATATGCGCTATTTTTTTAGAGGAACTACTAATTATTTAAACAAATATTTTATATTTAAATATATTATACCTTTGCTGGGTTATAGTATTACCCTATCCCCTAAAATTCATATAAATTTTTTTGAGTGAGCGACTTAATTTGAACATCTATAAAAATTAGAGCAAATCCGATCATGCCCTGCAATTTTTTAAAATTCCTTTGTTATAATATAATTATCTTAACATTTTATGTATTCTATATATTTTGCGTGAACGTGCTGCCGTGAATATCACTAAATTTGCACTCATTTTGTGAAAAAACTTGTTTTCACTATAATACTAAAGGTTTAATGATACACCTAATATTTGACAAATTTTATATAAAAAAGATATATGATAATATTCTATAACCATAAATATCTGATAAAATGCATTTAGCAATCGTTTATATTAAAAAAAAACTAAGCTCAAAAAATTTATAAATTTATACTTTTTGATTACGGGAATTTTTACTATTTTTTTTAAAAAAATATATAAAACAAACAATTAATCCCTTTTTTTTTATATTGAAAAACGTTTTTATAACGGAATATTTCTTACTTTATATTCCTATATAATTTTTTTATATATTTATTTTTACCTTGTGACATTATGATACAACAAATTTTTACTTTTGAATACATAACATAAATTATAATAATATATTGTTTGTAAATTATAATAAATAAAAGAGTATTATGACAATTTCATGAAGATTTTTGAGTTGATATAGTATTGGCTGAATATTTGTTTAAATATTCACTATTTATGAATAATTTAAAATTAATAATTATGATGTAATGTTTGTTGGGAGTGATATATTAAGGTAAAACATCCTCTCTTAAATAGGATTTTGGAAGTCAATCGAATTGAGCCTATGATTTATAAAGAATAATTTTTTGAAATATTTTATAGCAAATAGCTCTCGGACTCGGACCTTCAGACTTAAGCGTGTGTCAGACGGATTTAATATTTTTTTTATATAATCATTATGCAGGAGATTGATTTTTTAATTTGAAATAAATATAAATTCATTGTAAATTATAGGTTTTTTATTCTCCTCATTTATTAGTGGATTGGGATTAAATTGATATTGGGCTTATTAATCAAATTTTTTAAATTATCCCACTTTTTAATATCTCAAAGTTTATTAAAATAAAATTGATTTACAAAAATATAACTACTTTTTATATTCGATTTACAATATTTTGATATAATTTTTATGTTGAGTGGTTCTGGTTAGATTACTGGCTTAATTATTATTTTTGATTAAAATTTCTTATAATCAATCTTATTAAATTGATTAATTTTACATAAATCCAATACCTATAGATAGTGTTTGCAGTGATCCAGTTCGGTTTCACTTGACTATTGGATTCAATGGGACTATCCGATCCAACCGAAGACCTATTAAAAATGATAAAAGTTTACTATGAATTGCTTTTTAGGAAATGTATATGTTCATGAATACATAAAACATGATTATTTAATGCCTAACACTTTATAATATCTCATTCATCGTTACTTTTTTTATTCTTCCGTTTCATTCATTCGTCAAGTAATTTAATATATTATTAATGGAAATTGAAATCATAGAAGGTTATAATATTATTGAATCACCACCCTCAGCCAAAGAATAAATA
The DNA here is from genome assembly GCF_954871325.1 of Gordionus sp. m RMFG-2023. Classification (NCBI taxonomy): domain Eukaryota; kingdom Metazoa; phylum Nematomorpha; class Gordioida; order Chordodea; family Parachordodidae; genus Gordionus; species Gordionus sp. m RMFG-2023. The sequence continues at coordinate 10,940,716 of NC_088779.1, forward strand.
TATTTAGAAAATAGTATTTGTAATGCAAATGAAAAAAATTTATAAAATTCAAATTTGAAAATATGTTAAAGAATTGTATAAAATTTTTGAAAGGATAATTCTCGGAAAACATGTAAAATATGTCTCCACATATTTCCAATTCTTCAAGCACAAGTATATTATGCATATATATCAAATTGAGAGCTCAAAATTTTAAATAAATGAATAAAAATTTCATCAAATAAACCTACTTATAGTTATGATTAGGCTGGAAACAATAAAAACCCAAGATTAACGAAATATTGTATTGGTATTGGATGGGTAAAAAATGGAATAATTTTTGATTTTTTAGATGATAAATTAGAATATTTATTTATAAATCAGTTTTATTTTATGACCAAATACCTATCACATTCAAAAACGAATTAAATATGCTAATCAAATTGATTTAAATTATATTCAATAAATTTTTATTGGTTTAATCTTTTTGTATAAATAATATTAAAAATGATTTGATGATATAATTAAAATATTGGTAATTTAACACATTTCATTTTTAATAAATTTCATGCAGAGTAAAACTTTTATAGCTTAACAAAAAAAAATTCTTAGACGGGACAGGATGGAGAGAGAAAAAAAGTATGAAGTAAAAAGAATCAATGGAAAGGGAGAAGAAGGAATGGAAGTGATGAATAATGGATGGCTGATAGGAAGGAGTGATAAAATTCGAACATGAAAGAAAAAATAGAAGTCGAGAAGCATAAAGATTAGAATTTAATTTTGTTATATTTTATCTATTATAAAATTAAATTTTCTTTCTCCTTGACCTTAATTAGTCAAAATTATTTGTAATTTTACATTATATTTTCACTATCATAAAACTTTATACAATTCATTAAGATATGTGAATCAGAGACCTTCATGGGCCTTAATTTTTTGACCAAGCCCGGCCCAGGCCCGCAGTAAAAAAAATTTTCAGGCCCAAGTTCGGCCCTGCTCATATTTAATGTTAAAAAATTTTCCCAAGCCAATGATAAGTTTCAAAAAAATTTCCCAAGCCCATATCAAAAAATTTAATTTTTTTTTATTTAATGAAAATAAACAATATTTAAATATATGTTGTAATAATTAGAATGTTATTGTATTTAATTAAATAGTGGTATATATAAATTTAAATAGTTACGGAAAATAGTTATTTTTTATATATAAAGTTAAATATGAAAATTTGAATATGAATAGGACGAGATTATATGATGTAAATTTTAGTAGTATAAATATCAGAGACCTGCAGGCCCGGCCCTACCCGGCCAGGCCCGGGTACTAGGGCCGGGCCATATTTTAAATTTTTATAATATACCCGGGCCGGGCCTGAAAATTTTTTTTTTTAAAAAACCCGGGCCGGACCTGAAAATTTTTTTTTAAAAATACCCGGGCAGGGCCGGGCCGTATTTTTTTAAAAAATTTATACAACATGAATTATTATATTCGTCAATTAGATATGGTTATAATGATTATATATAGTTATGATTAATATAATGTTTGGTGAAAGTTAACACTAGCTAACACTCATAGTATCTATTACATAATAAAATTATAGTTTTTCTGCCATGGAATAAATACGCAAAGGATTAAATACATTTTTATTAATATATATGTTATATTTTTTATTAAAAATATCATTTTTAAATTTTTTATAAATACATAGTATTTGTAATATACTATTTTGTTGTTAAACGGCTCATTTTGAGCCGATTTTTAAAAACGGCTAACTAAGTTTTTTATCCAGAAAAATATTATGCAAGCCTGAAAATTTTGCTCATAGAAGGAGCAAAGGTCTAGACATATAGTATCGAAATTTCGAGGCTTAGTCAATATTTTTCTGGCAAAAATATTGAGTTTTAAAAATCGGCTCAAAACGAGCCGTTTAACAATATAAGCTAATATACTTGCTTATTAAATGATAATACTCGCCGAAAAATATGATAAAATACGAAATAATGAAATTTTTAAATATACCAAGTCGAATATAATTTTTAAAATTCCGAGACGGGCCTAAAAAAAAATTTTTTTTTAATCTAGGCCGGGCCGGGCCCCAAATTTTTTTTTTAAATATTCGGGCCGGGCCTTAAAATTTTAGTAGACTTTAATTTTTATTTTGCTTTTTAATATTTGTTATATTAATTTATAATTTATTTAATTACAATTAATATTATTTAATAAAGTAATTAGTATTTAATTTATTTATTCTATATTATTTGTATTCTTTAAATTCTCATATCAAACAATTTAGGCAATCATTTTGTTTACAATACTGAAATTTATTATTATCAGAAGAAAAAAGTCAATATTTCTTTAAATTAGCAACTGTTTTAAATAATTTAAATTTAATGATTTTAGGCCCAAGTCCAGCCCAAGCCCATTAAAAAAAAATTGTCAAATCCAGGCCCGGCCCATGAAGAGCTCTGACGAGAATAAGAATAATTATATTATTTACTTAGGAATTTTAAGTTATATTTTCTCTAACTAGTTATTAATTAATTAATAATTGCTTCTTCTTCTTTAACATAAATGGCAATTTATATAATATTGTAATATCACACGCACACAAACAAAGTATACCATATTGTTATAAACACAACCAAAGATACACAATATTGATTACATAAGACAAGCATAAACATATTAATTTGTATTAAAATTACTTAAACAAATTTCCCTTATTGTAACAATGATTACCATAAATCAGACATATGCGCGATTACTTACTATTAATGTATATAGAAGAATTGAATTTTGAGAAAGAGCAAGCATAGAAACGAAACCAGAAAAAGAGACGTTAAAAGACGAAGGGTAGTGGTGAGTAAAAGAATTGATAACGATGTAGGATAAGACAAAGGCTGACAATGGAACAAAGGGAATTGTTGTAGTTGAAATATGATAATGACGAAAGAGTTAGAGCATTGATGTACAAGTACATCAGATGCGGGAAGTATTGAAAAAATAAAAATCTGGAAACTAGTGATTACAAAGCTAGGATTTGGGTTGTAGGGAAATCAATCTGAGAGAGAGAGTAGAATGAGAGAAACACGGAAACAATGATGAGAGATGATGGAAATGAAAAAGTATCAAAGGATGGGGACAAGGCGAAATAAAGAGGGGAGATGTCATATATGAAGATATATGTAGTGTTGAATAGAATGAAGAAAAGAAAATTGAGGCATTCATTCATTATTATCATTATTCCTGATTTTTAATTATATTTTTAATATTTTAATTTGAATATTCTTTTAATTTTTGATGTTGATTTGATTGTACAATAAAGATTGAATATATAATCAGGTTAATAAATATATATTATACATATGATATATAAACATATAAATAACCTTAGTGATAGAGTGTCCTGATAAGAGCGGATATTTAGGGCTCGAATCTTTAATAGATAATTTCGAGTCTGATATAAATTTTTCTCTGAAAAAACACATATAATTATTAACCATCTTAGTGATCAATGTTACCACTGTTTATGATATCTATTTTATATGAAATAAAGAGCTCATAAACCAGCTATTTTTAAATATTATAAAAAAAAATATCCTCGAGCTTTATTTTCTGGAGATTTTTTTTCAGATTTTCAATTTTACTTAACATTGATAAAGTTTTGTTTACCATTTGTAACTAAATTTTTCAATGCGAGCAGCCAAATGTTTAACAGGTACCAAGAGCAGCGTCTTCGTAAGAAAAAAAGTTCTGGCAATTGGCTTACATTTACTCCCCACTTCCAAACAACTTTTTACAATATGCACCGCCCAATAGAGTTCTAAACCAGTCGGGAAGGTTATTAAATTTTAAATGGGGGGGGGGGGGGTAATTTGAAATATTTTCGGGCGAAATAAGCAGAAAGGATTTATATTTTTTTATAAAGTGAAGATAAAATAAGAAAAACAAACCAATAAAAATAATTTTCAACATTGAGTGGACGGGGTAGACAAATATTTTAGAGAAGAGTGAATTTTAGAAAAAGGCGAGCGGGCGGGTTAAAATTTTTAAACAATAGGCGGGTAAGCATTCGGGTTAAATATGCCAATTTACATATTTATACCTGTAGCCTCTCCTGGTTAAGAAATTTTTCTAACATCATAAAACGAATATTTAAGTTATTTGACACAAAATTGAAATATATGATTTCATTTGAAAAATGGCATATATACAAAAATATAATTATTAAAAATAGATTAAGAATATGAGAATTGATATATAACTCAAAAAAATAAGTTGATTTAATGATTTTACAAATATAATGTTGTTGATATAGTTTAATTGTGTTTGTATAATTTTTGTTAAAGATTCAATTATAAAATATATGTAATTAAAAAATATTTATAACTAAATTATAATTAATATTATGATCATAATAATTGAGCGTGTAAATCTAATAAAATTAAAACGTTAATATAATGTATTAACTTTAAATTAATTGTATTTAATTTTAGGATACAATTTACTCAATGATATGGCATTGATTGGTTATCGTAAATGTACTTTCGATGAATATATAAACATATTATTGTTAAATTTAAATTATCTTTTGATCTTTTCATTTTGTTAAAATAAAATTATATTCTATTCTTATAAAATCTTATAAAAAAAAATTTGTTACTAGAGTACATAGGTACGAATAACTTAATTAAAATAAAAAATTTCTATTACCCAATTAATTTAGGGAGCATTAATTACATAACTTTACTTGATGGTTCGGAGAAAATATTTAAGGATATCTCCAATATTTTCTTACATCGAAATAACTTTTACACCTTAAAAGGGGGCGGAGAAACTAGATTTTTTGATCAATTAAAAAGTATTTGCTTACTAGGTAATTTTAAATCTCCTGTTGATAAACTTTTAAGAGACATTTTCATCTTAGGAGTAGGGTTGTCCGAGTTAGATAAAGAATTTCGGTCAAAGTATACCGAAGGCAATATCACTTTTGAACGTGTGTTTAGTGATCTCGCTGTCTTCCAGAAGTTAACAAAATGATTAAACATAAGCCAACACAAGGTTTCAAATACATGTATTTTAGGAATAATAGTTATAATAACGGTAATAAATTCAGTAATAATAATAGTTATGATGCGAACAAATTAAATTATAATAATTATATTCCTAATAATTATAAATCTAGTTTTAAACCTAACTTCATACAAAAAAATGCGGCAAGTATTACCACATATACCAAAAGATTGTCGAATTTATGCCATAAAGATGATTCTACCAAGGACATCTCGCTTGTCATTTCCTAATAAAGCTACCAATGACGCAAAAATAAATGGTTTCCGGTTTACATTAGAATTTGATACCGGTGCTGCGTGCAGTGTGATAGATGAGGTTGCCTGGAGACGTATTGGCAAACCATCACTATAGCCTACGTAAACTAGTAGGGTATAATGATATTAAAATCGAAATATTGGGTAAATATGCAGTAAAAGTCGATATTTATTTGTTTGGGGAGTTAAAGGAGATAATTATCTTATTTTTGGAATGCTTTTTCTGAGTTGGATAAACTTTTAGACGTAGGCGTTATCAAAAAAGTAGATGGAAAAACAAATCAATCACTTGAACTACGCCAATGGTTAATATCTTAAAGAAATCCGGTGCCGTGCGGATATACGGAGATCTTCATTTAACAACCAACAAATGTTGGGCGATAGATAACCATTTACTACCAACTTTCGTCGACCTGATAAATAGGATCTCGGGTGGTAAAATATTTTCGACAATAGATCTAAGAGATACATTTTTACAATTCAAAGTTAGTTCAGAATGTATTTGGTAATTTAGACTCATGTCCGTTATTACCGTTACATAAGAATCTCTTTTGGGTTGACTAGCACTCCTATAATATTTCAGCGCTTTATGCAAAACCTATTAAAGAAAATTACTATGGTTAGTGTATTTTTAGACGATGTAATAATTGCGGGTGAGAATAATTTTGATCATGTAGTTAATCTAGAAGAAATATTAAGAAGATTTATTAGGCTGGAGCTGGACTGAAAACGAAGACCGATGAAATTAAAATTGGAGAAAGGTTAGTCACTATTTGGGTCATGCTTTTGATGAATTCAGAAATTACCTTCCAGAGAATAAGATTATTGCGATGAAAAATTGTAAAATTCTTCAAATATGAAATAATTATCATTTCTTGGGATGGTGAATTACTATGAGTCGTATACAAAATTTACATTCTATTTGCGCGCCTTTACACTGACTAATGAGCAGGGGCGTCGCTAGCATTTACAATCTCAGAGGGCTCAACTAAAATAAACTTTATGGGGGACTTCGCCCCATACCACCAATTTGCGGGTCTTTGCGCTTTTGCTCGGCCTTCGGTCGGGTTTATATTAATATATAATATATTTTTAAGATTTGCTAACATGGAACAATTATTCTGAATTTCATATTTTATCATATTATGCATACAAAATAAACTAGCATATAAATAATTAATAATACAAGACATTTCTAAATATTTTTTTAATGTAAGATCTATTTGTTACAGTATAAAATATTTTCGCTGGTATAAAAAAATTTTTTGCAATTGTCATAATCTTTATTTTTAAAATTTTTTGAATTTTTTTGACTCAAATGGGTTAAAATATATTTGTAAAAATGTCAAATTTAAATTTCATGAAGATGTACCATAGGTAAGTGACAATTGCCATAATCGTTATTTTAAAGATTTTCAATATTTTTATAAGAAATCATTCAAAAAAAGATATTTTGTTTAAATTTTATTGAAATAATTCAGAAAAATCACAATCTTCGTTCTTTAACTTTCTTATTTTTTTATGAGATATGTGTGGTACCATTTGGCGAAACAAAAAAACAAATGACAATATTTATGCTCATAATCGTTGTCCCTTTTATCTTGCTTAAAATTTGATAAAAATATGCAAAGTGTTTACAAAAGAGAGTTGTAACTCATGTTAAATTCTAAACTTTTAATATATGAATTCACAATCTTATTCCTTTTAATTAATAAATTTTAATCTACATCTATTAAAATGTATAACCCTAAATTCACCGTTAATAAAAAAAAATTTATACTCACGGCGAAATTGTGCTGAGTCTGAATTCAGGGTAAGATTTTTATGAAAAGAACTTAAAAACCATATAACATGTTTACAATATATATTTTAACCCATTTAACGTCAAAAAAATTTAAAAAACTTTAAAAATCACGATTATGACAATTGTCACTTTTCTATGCTACATCTTAATGAAATTTTAATTTAACATGTTTACATTTTACCCATTTTACATCAAAAAAATTTAAAAAACTTTAAAAATAACGTTTATGACAATTGTCACTTTTATATAGTACATCTAAATTGAAATTTTAATTTAACATATTTAAAATACATATTTTTGCCAATCAGCGTCAAATAAATCTAATGTTTAAAAATATTGATTATGATAATTGTCATTTTCCAATTAACACCTTCATTGAATTTATAATTTAACATCTTTACAATATATAAATATTATTTTTACCCTTTTGTGTCAAAAAATTTCAAAAATGTTAAAAAAATAACGAATATGACAATTGTCAAATTAAAATATTTTCGTTATATAAAATAACATAAAAAAGTTTAATATAAATATTTAAAAAATATTATTTAGAAAAAAAACCACATCTTTTAATATACACAATAGATAATTTTACAAAGATTGTTTATTTATAATAAAATTTTCAATAGAATTCCTCAAAAATGATTTATTTACAAAGAAGATTTAAAATTCTTATCAAATCAAAATATGTTCAAGTATATATATTATTGTAAGGTAAAATCTTTGTTGATATGAAATTGAAGATAGAAATATTAATAATCAACTTAAACGATTGAAAGAGGGTGGTTAGACCTAAAACATCATTAAATAGGTCCGGGACGGGCCGGCCCTGAATATATAAAGCATCGACTATGTCTAAATATTTTTTAAAAAATCCTGGGCAGGCCTAATTTTTTTTTGAAAATAGGAGCTGGGACGAAATATTTCTATTTTTAAAATTCGGGCCATGCAAATTATCCCTGCATCCTATATGATAATAATTAATAAAAAAACCACATTTAAAAATTCAAAAACAATACTTAATATTAATAAAAACCACCTTTAAAAATATTTAATAAAAAAAAAATTAATATTTACATCAAATTCTATGAAAAAATAAAGAAATAAAATGTTGAGTTAATGAAAGATTATCAAAATATCTTTAGCTTAAAAGAAAAAAATGATTTATATTTTAATTTCTATACCTATAAAATAAAATAAAATAACATGTATAAAAAAATTTTAAAAACCAAAAAATAAAATATTATTAAAAAATATATATGAGGAGTAGTGATGTTAAGGTAACTAGTTACTTACATTTTGGCTAAAAAATAACTGTAACTAGTTATATTTTTAAAATTGTAACTAGTAACTGTAACTAGTTGCCAAAAGTAACTAGTTACTTTTAAAGATATATTCAAATAATTAATTTTATTTTTAATATGTTGTGATAAATTAATTTTAAATTAAATTTATTTTTTAAATTAAATTTATTAATTTAAAATTTTGTGAAAATGTCTGATTGTTATAATTTCCCGTTCAAATTGATTTTCTTTTCTTAAATTGTTACATTGCTGCTGGGCTTCATAATTTTGTAAGCAAATTCAAGTAATTTAATAAATTTTAATATTATATTTATTTACAAATGTAGCACAATATATTTTTTTCCGTCAAGTAACAAGCATTGGAACTTCATATCATACGTAATAAAAAAAAATTTAATTTAGTATAAGGGAAAACAAGACAGATTATTTTAGAATTTAATATTAAATTATTAATCATTACTTAGAAGAACCAAGTCTAACAAAAATATCATGTTATAGGTTTAATAATCTTTATGATAATGACAACATCATTGCTGCAATTCTTCACCATTTATTTAAAACTGACTGGCCTTGGATTAGGCAAGAAAGGAATAAAGCAAAAAAGGAGTAAATTTTAAATTTAATAAATACCTTAATACCTCAAAGTGAATCCCAGACGAATGAATCATGCTCAAACATCACTTGATGTAGTTGGATTTTTTGACCTAAAGCCCTAAAATATTCTGGATAATGAACTTATAGAAAACTTTATCAAATCTAATAACACTTTTTCTTTATATAACGATTTTCCAAAGTTAAAATTACTCTTTATTAAATATAATGTTGTTCTAACATCAAGTACTCCCGTAGAGCCCTTGTTCAGTCTAGGTAAGCTCATTTTTGGAGATAAACGAGGTCTCCTAGATAATAACTTTGAAATTAATTTGTTGTTAAAAGCAAATAAAGATTCTAATTTTTATGAAAAATAAAATTTTTTTTCAATGCAAATATATATTTTTATATTCGATGTAAATATTCAATTTTGCGATATTTTTTTATATAAATAAATTATATATTATTTTAAATAACTGATTATACTTTGTTTATCCTAATTTTTTTTATATTAAATAAATGCATTCAATAAATAAATAATGCGCATATGAATGATGTATAAAGTAAGTAACTAGTTACTTTTGAAAATAACTAACTAATAACTAGTTACTTTTGCAAAAATGTAACTAGTAACTGTAACTAGTTATGTTTCAAAAGTAACTTTTAACATCACTAATGAGGAATTTAATTTATTTACAAATTTTAAATTTGTCTGTTTGTTTCCATTTATAGCATGGGTTATAAGCATAAATAATATAAATAATAATTTAAAAACAAATTCAATATTATAATAAATAAAGAATATAAAAATGAATCAAACTTTGCAAAAATTAATAATTCAAATTAAAATTTGTAGATAAATTTTATCCACGCCTTCAATTATTTTTATTTTTTTTAACATTAATTTTTTTATTATTAGTCTTACATAGCCATTAGTAAATATAATATAATAATTTTAAAAAATTAAATTATACTATTAAAAAAACACATTAAAAATAAAAAATATTACAAAAGAATGATTAAAAATGAATCAGACTAGGTAGAGTATAGTTTTTTAATGTATTTATCAATAAATACGTGAGTGACCTCAAAGTTCTGAAACAACTTCAGCTATTCCATTTATGTTGCACATCGAGCTAGCTTGATTCTGACATTTTTTCACTCAAAACGTGGCGGTAGAACACAGATTCTACATAATTTTATTCTTAAATGTCTCATTAAATAAATAAATTTCGGCTCAAAATTGAACTCATCCTGAGCCGGCTTGAGCTTGAGTCAATTCTCGACTCAAAAACTAGCTGAGTTTAAGGCTCAGCCTTTTAATAACTAATCACAAATAAATAAATTTCAGTTCAAAAGTTGGCATGAGCCGACTCATGGCTCAATGAGTCGGCTTGAACCTGAGGAATATCCTTCTCAAAAACTAGCTGAGTTTAGAGCTAAACAATCTTGGCTCAGCCATTTAAGAACACTAATCCCAAATAAAATAAATTTCGGGTTAAAAGACAACTTGGAGCCAACTCCTTAGCTGGCTTAAGTGGACTCGAACCAGCCGACTAATATGGCTCAATGAGCCGACTTGAACCTGAGTCAATTTTCTACTCAAAAACTAGATGAGTTTAGGGCTAAGCCAGCTTGGCTCAGCCATTTGACAACACTAATCTCAAATAAATAAATTTCGACAAAAATCGGTTTGAACGGCTTGAGCCAGAGCCGAATTTTCGACTCAAAAACTGGCTGAGTTTAGGGCTAAGCCGGCTTGGCTCAGCCGTTTAGCAACACTAACACTAATCTCAAATAAATAAATTTCGTCTCAATAATCGGCTTGAGCCAAACGGCTGAGCCTGCCAGCTCAATGAGACGGCTTGAACCTGAGCCGAATTTTTGGCTCAAAAACTGGCTGAGTTTTCGGCTAAGTCTGTTTGGCTCAGCCGTTAACACTATGTAAAATGATCTATTATAATTATATATCCGGCCTTACTATTGCTGAATGTATAAATGATCATCGTTGAATAAATAAATGAATATTATGAATTATCCTATCTGTAATTATCCCGCTTCTTATATTGCCGCCGTCTATGAGGAATGATTGGAAAATGTCATTTACAGCATCTACATAAACGGGAGGGGGGTGTAAGAATGGCTTGCATCCAATTTTTTATTGGGGGGAGGGAGGTGTAGGGGGAAGGCGGATTTAAGGAGGGTTGTATAAATTATTGGGGGGGGGGGGTATCTATTAAATTTTTAGATGAAATAGGACAAAATACATTGCTGTAAAATTAATATTTTTAATTAGATATACTGTAAATCTACGACATATAATATTCCACTGTTATTGTGCTTTAATTTTTTTATTTAATTTATGATTTAATTTTATCAATAATTTTATAATTTAATTATATTTTTACTTTTATTAAAATAAATAAATTAAAATTACTCACTTTATAAAAAACTGTATTTGATATATTATATTATTTAGTAATTTTATAGATCTTTAATTAATCATTATAATACATTTCACTTTTGTCTTAAGACTTATCTTTGGCTTATATTCCATTTCTTAAAAAACATTTTTGGTTCACTTTTTTTATATATAAATGCTTTTTTCCAAAAATGTATAAATTATGATGAATAGTTTTATAAAAAAATATCAACTTTTACATTCTTTCTTTCAAATTATTGTTTAAGATATATGCATACATTTTTGGGGGTCAAGGAGTGAGGAGAACTAAGGGGGATATTTTTTATTAGTCTAAAATGATATTCACAAAAAGTGATAAATTTCTGAAGGGGGGATTTCCGCTTGCCACCCCCTACCCCCGGCTATGCCTATGGTTGGTATTAAATGAAAATTTTTGGATTATAGAAATAGTTAATTTGGTACAAATGTAAATGTCCATGCTGATTTAAAGCTAAATAATTTGAATGAAATTGCAGAAGAATGAAATATATTCACAATACTATTATTAAACATGAGAATATTTTAAAATTTTAATTAAGATTATTAATAGTTAAATAATTCTGGGAAATGTAAATTTTTGAAAATCTGATTATAATAATTCAACAATTATTTAAATTTATATGAAAATATGGATATGGAAGTTGATGACGTAAAAATGGAACAATTTTAAGAAAAATTTATTACTAATGATAAAGTGGCATTTACTTGGAGAATGTGTTTATGGATTATGATTATTAAACTATGCTATTATAGACATTTGTAAAATAGATGCGTATAAAGAAACCTGGCTAATTTAGATGTAATTATAAAAGTACGATGGCATGTTAGGCTTTAAAATCATGTGCCCCGTGCAAACACTAATAGGGCTTCCACGAGGATGTAAGATTAAAGAATGATGACTTATGCGGTGTAGGGATCCTAATGGGCCATCCAAAGATGATAATTAGTGATCTCATGACCACTAGGATAACGGTGACCTCATGGGTAATGTGGACCAATCAATAATGGACTCGATAAGGATATTACATTGGGAGATCAAGCATGCAATGGAATCGATAGGAATACTTATTTGGGATATCTGACAATATATGCTACGGTGGGATATCAATAGTATCAAGGGGCTGATATTGATGCTCTTTTCAGAGATCAAAATATTGATTAGGAGGGGGGGGGGGGTGAATGTCATAAAGGTAAATAGATAGCAAAGACAGATTTTTTAGGAAAAATTTTATGTCGTGAATGCCTCCTAGTAGGTGTTAGTTTCCTTTCAATTAATGAAAGGAAAATGTAGTAATGTAGAAACTACATGCATAATTGCTCATATATAAAGGAAATATATAGTATTATATTATTTATATATTATGAATTAGTATATTCGTTAATTACACATATTTTATAATTTTATATGTATGTATAATATCGGGAGAATGTTTAACTGTCATGTAGAAAGATCTATTATAATTATATATCCGGCCTTATTATTGTTATATTGAATGATCATTGTTATAAAATATATGAATTTTATGAATTATCTTAAATTATCTCGTTTATTATAACCTCTTATTATTGTTTTCAGAAGCTCAGGTTCATTTACCTTATTCTGAATCTTAGAAACCTTATCATTTTCATCTTTATCTATACTTATCACATTTTTTTCTTCTTCCTCATTATAATATATGGCTTGGTTAGCGCTAACAGGTATTTTAGATTATATACAGGGTTGCCATGTCTCCCCCCATCAGTGGGAGTCTCCCACAATTTTTTAGTTTACCCACATACATCTCACTCCCACAAAACTCCCACAATTAGAAATCTCCCGCAAAAAGCTCCCACAATTTTTTAATTTCTCCCACAATTTTTTTTTAGCATTTTAATGTTTTTAATATATAAATAATAATTTTGAGAGACAGTATTTGATTATTTTTATATTTTTAAAATAAATTTTAAATATTTATTCGAAAAATATGTCTAGTTCTTTTATTTTATTTTTCCGCTCTAAAATATATTTTTTATAAAATTCTCCAATTCTCCACTCGACATTTTCAAAATTTTTGTGTTAGAAAGAATAGAAATTAGAACAGTATGTATAATTATTATAAATATATTTTAAATTACTTAATATATTTTATATCGTTATCTAGAATTGCAGGGCTCCACTCGACATTTTCAAAATTTTTGTGTTAGAAGAATAGAACTTTTAGAAGTGGATATTATTCTAATCTCTAATTCTTTTAAATAAAGTTAGTGGATGAATAATATTGATTAAATAATATTTTTCACTACTTTTATACTATTCCATAAAGTATATGTCAAGCAAAAGATTATAAATATAATTGAAATATTATTCAACAATAGCTCAGTTATAACAAACGACTATCTACCAAATATTATCATTTTAAAAATATGCGTACCATCATGCAAAATACATATGCTATCTGTCATCACAATGTGGGTCGAATCTTTTCCACATAATATTTAACGACTCCAAAATAAGTGCTAACTTTACTTGTGGTAGGACAAAAATGAGCAAGGCTATCACAAATATGTTAGGACCTGAATCCAAGAGGTCAATTCTAGACGATTTGAAAGAAGGACATCCATATGCTATTTTAACAGATGCATCAAATAAGGGAAATATTAAAACATTTCCCCTCATCCTTCGCTATTTCAACAAGAATAAGGGCATTTCTATAAAACTATTGAAATTTTTTTCATCCGATAATGAAAAATCCAACGATATAGCTAACCACATAATGGTAAATATAGCGGATTCAGGGTTATCAATGAGTTGCATGTCAGCTTTCTGCGCTGATAATGCCTGTTAATTTTGGCAAGAATCAAAGTGTATTTACCGAATTGAGGCAGCACAATAATGAATTAATACCAATTGGCTGTATATGCCATATACTGCATAATTCTTGCAAGAAGGCAATGTATGTACTATCTGTAGATGTCGAAGTAATTGTGATGAAATGTTTTAACGAATTTAGTTTATCAACTAAAAGAGTCACTGAATTAAAAGAATTGGTGGAGTAGTCTGATTTGGAATGGTGTGAGTTGTTGCGATATGTACCTATCAGGTGGTTATCATTAATACCTGCCATCGAGAGAATTTTAAAATTTTACGAACCCTTAAAGAAATACTTCTTAAATAAAGATTTTAAAAGCTGTCCTAAAATTTTGAAAAATTTTTTCGAGGATGAAATGTCAGAAGCATATTTGGGATTAGTTTCACATGTAGGAAATCTACTTCATGTAGTTAATATTCAGTTGCAATCAAAAGATACTTTATTGATAAAGATTCACAAAATCTTGCTACAGCTCTGTTCATCTCTACTGTTAAAAATAGATAATAAATTTTACGGCGCTGTTGCTAAAAATATTATATTAAAATGTTCAAATAATACTCTAATTAATACATTTTAAAATGAAGCAGATATTTTTATTAAGGCAATTTTAGAATATTTACAATCAAAATTTGATTTTAATAACTTCTATTTACAAATGTTTAAATATTATGACCTTGGAACAGAAACCATCATTTGATGGTTTTTGTAATTTATTAAATATATTAAAATTACCGATAGACATAGAAGCCTTGTTTGAAGAGATTGTAATTTTTTCCATTTTTTATGATTCGCCAGAATACTTAAAGTTAGATGGTCTAAAAGCAGAGGAGAAATGGGTGGAATTTTTTCGTAATAACGATAAATCCCCATGCTTGGAAAAAATTTGTGAGTATGTTTCTCCTTACCTCATTCTAATGCCTCATCGGAGCGCATTTTTAGCCTGATGAGGACTGCCTGGAGAAAGGAGAGAAATCGAATTGCTTTAACAACATTAGACGCCGAGTTAATGGTTAAACAAAATTATAAAATGCCATGCCAGGAATTTTATAAATATCTTAATAACGACGGTAAACGTTTAGTTCCATTATTTAAATCTCAAATAAAATATAATTAACTATAACTATTTGACTTTCTATATTTTATAAAATCTTATTTATACATTTGCATAAAATCAAATTAATTTATTTTTTACATTGTAAAATTAATATTTTGAATATTTTGGCAAATCATTAAAATAAAGAAGCATTACAATCTCCTCAAACATGACATTATATTAAATCTTATTAATAATTACGATAATAGTAATAATATTCTTACTTTGGTATTTCTGCAGCATAATTTAGTGAACCATTATTAAATTATATTCTTCTGATTGCAACTGCATATTAACAGCATATAGTAGATCTCCTATATGTAAAATTCCTAAATATACTTTTGCCATTTATTTTTGAAATTTCAAAATATTAGGACAGCTTTTATAATCTATTTATTTTTTAAAGGTTTGTAAAATTTTAAAATTCTACGATGGCGCGTATTAGGAGGAACCTGTCAACCAACATTATGCTGACTCAATTCTGTAAATACACTCTGGTTTTTGCCAAATTCACTGAGGAATTATTATATCAGAAAGCTGCCATGCAATTCATTGGTAATGCCAAATCTGCCATATGGATATTTCATATCTGGAGAAAAATTTTTTAATAGTTTTATTGAAATGACATTAATTTTGTTGAAATAGGGGATGATCAAGGGAAATGTTTTGATATCTCCTTATTAGATACATCTGTTAGAATTGCATATGTTTGCACATCTATTAAATCGTCAAGAATTGACCTTCTGGATTTATATCCTAAAACATTGATATTAGCCTTGCTCATTAGTGTTCTACAAAGTATACTTTTTATTTATATTAGTCGTTAAATATTTTGGGGAAAGATTCTACCAACATTGTGATGTTAAGTAGCTCTCTTAATATTATACTGCATACCATTTCCGCAACTGTAGTTGAATCTGTATTATTTCTTATTTTTGAAGAATATTTTTGTTTTGCAATAGATGTTGATAGACTGTCCTGTACTGATTTATGCTTTGAAGATTTTTGATGCCTCAAAATATCATATTCCCTTCCCCCATTGTATTAACTAAATACTGTAGAACAACTTCCCTGCACTGATTATAATTATTTTTTACATTGTAAATTTAAAATTGTTTGTAATTTTATAAAATCTTTATATACATTAGCATAAAATATATTTTTTTACATTGTAAAATTACAATTTTTTTATAAAATTTTATCTTGTTATTCTTTTGCATTTAAAAAAGATCGTTGGTTATTATTTTAAACAAAATTAATATATTATAATAAATCAATATGTTATTTTAATAATAAAGATAGTATTTAAGAAATTTTGCGTCGTACTATAATTACCTATTTTGAAAAATAGCTGCGTATTTTATTTTGGAAAATAGTTACCTATTTTATTTTGAAAAAGAGTTGGATATTTTATTTTGAAAAATAGTTGGCTATTTTATTTTGAAAAATAGTTGGCTATTTTATTTTGAAAAAGAGTTGGATATTTTATTTTGAAAAATAGTTGGCTATTTTATTTTGAAAAATAGTTGGCTATTTTATTTTGAAAAATAGTTGGCTATTTTATTTTGAAAAATAGTTGGCTATTTAATTTTGAAAAATAGTTGGCTATTTTATTTTGAAAAATAGTTGGCTATTTTATTTTGAAAAATAGTTGGCTATTTTATTTTGAAAAATAATTACCTATTTTATATTTATAAAAAATAATAAGCGGATAACTGGCCGGGCTTTTGCTGACCGTTTTTTAGCAATTTTCATATTTCTCCCACAATTTTTATATTACTCCCACAAAATACCGAATTTCTCCCACAATTTGAAAATTTTGACCTGGCAACCCTGATCATATAGTGTTAAAAAATTTGATTCGGGTTGATTTATAAAAACAATTGGATTAAAGTTTTACACAAAATAATATTATGTAAGCTTAAAGATATTCCTTATAGATGGCTGCAAGTAGTGTTGTTAAACGGCTCTTTTTGAGTCGATTATTAAAAATGGCATCCAGAAAAATATTACGCGAGCCTGAAGATTTTGCTCATAGAAGGAACAAAGGTCTGCTAGACATACATTATCTAAATCTAGAGGCTTATGAAATATTTTTCTGGCTAAAATATTTAGTTTGACGTTTTAAAAAATCGGCTCAAAACGAGCCGTTTAACAACACTAGCTGCAAGGACGTCTATTTATCAAATCTTAAGGCTTACATAATATTATTTTGGCTAAAATCTTAATGGGGCTATTTTCAAAACTTGACCCAAATCGGACATTTTAACAATACTAATTTCATCAGATATATATATATAATTTTTTTCAAATGATAGTTGAACCGCAGTTACTTCTCTCCTATTATATTCTTATATTTTTAAAAATTTACAAAAAATATTTTCCACTGACCAAATAAATTTGCAAAAATTTTTATAGGGGCAGGCACAATTATTTTGGGAGAGGGGACAGGTCCTTAATAAGTCTAGAATTGGACCTACTCCTACTGTAATGTAAATATTGGATAAGATATAAGAGCATCTCTGAACTTTCAAAAATCACCCAAAAAAATATTCATTTAAAAAAATGAAGAAATTATGTTAAGAAAATATTTTGAAACAAATGAATGAATTCTCAGCAAAAATTTTTATCATAAGCTTTGTTTATTAAATGCGTTATCAAAATTAATTGTACCAATTTTATAAATTAAATTCGTAATAATTAGATTCGATAAATAGTTATATTGTTTATAAGTAAAATTTGATTCATTTTTTCATTCATCCTGACTGAGAATAATCGTGAGTTTTATTTTCTTTTCCTTATACACTACATGAATAACTATTATTTTTACTTAAAAAATTAAGCAAATACTTAGATTTCAAAATAGTTACATCATTCTATCTATTTTTTTTTAAATTTAATTCCTATATCAATAACCATCCTAATTTTGACTTTTACTAAACATATTTTATTTCTTTTTTAAAAAAGGCTTATTAATAATAAGAAACCACAAACATCATTCAATTTCCTTATATTTTACACATCATGACCCTTGAAAATGATACTATAAATATTGGTGAAAAAATATTGTCACAAATCAATTACTACTTTAGTGATTATAATTTAAGTAGAGATGTATTTCTATTGAATAAAATGAAAGAAAATAATGAAGGTTGGATCAGCATAGATACCTTAATTAAATTTAATAGACTAAATCAAATATGTGATCAACCAGACCTGATTTTGAAGGAGTTATCACAAATTATAAAACTCAAAAATTCAGATGTCGATAAAGGATTTTTAGTTGTCGACATGGAAAATAGGCAAATTAAAAGAAATAATGATGAATATCCTATTCCAAAAGATTTTAAAAATTATTTTAAAAAATTGATTAATCATTCTATATATGCAAAGGGATTTCCTAAAAACTCCACTCTTGATGAAATAAGCAAATATTTTGCAACAAATTTTGGTCCTGTATTAAATGTTTATTTACGTTATTATATCATTAATGATAAAAAAACAAAGAGCATGCAATCAAAAAATGATGGAAATGTTAATAATTTACAATCAGACAATAAAACAAAAACTTTTAAAGGTTCAGTTTTTGCCACATTTGAAAATGAGTGTGATGCTAACAAATTCTTAGAAACTCCAACATTATATAAAGGAAAAGAATTAATTAAAATGTATAAACATTTATATGAAGCTCAAAAAAAGTTAGAATATGAAGAAAGGAAAAACTCTAAAAAAGATAAGAACCCTATGGCTAATGGAACAGAAGGTAATTTTTAATTAACTTATATATATATATTTATTCATTTTTAGATGATAAGAAAATTGTATCTGATAGAGTACAACAATTAATTCAAAAGGGTAATATTTTACATATTGTTGGTTTTGATGTTAGTGATGACAAAACAACCAGACATACACTTAAAGAAGTTTTTGACACTTATTCAAAAGTAGCTTGGATTGAATTTGAACCTGGAGATAAGCAAGCTTATATTCGTTTTACGGGAGAAGAGAATGTTGCAAAATTAGTATTAGATAAATTAAAAGCAGAAATAATAACAAATGATGAACAAGTTTCTGATAATATAATCAAAAATGATGTAATATCAGATAATTGTGACATCTCCATAAAAAATAATACAGGTGATAATGATAAGAAAATACCAGATATTAATGACAGTTTAACTAAATGCAATATGGATTGGAAATTAAATTTGGGTGAGAATTATCCTAAATTACAATGCAGAATATTGAAAAATGATGAGGAATTTAATTATTGGGTAGGAATTGTTGATAAAATAACAAAAAGCAGTAATAATAATAACAATTTTAACAAAAAAAAGGGCAAAAAGAATAAACAAAAAGGAAATTTTAATAACAAAAAAAACTTTACAAGGAAACGAAAAGGTGAAGAATCCAACACAAATGTCTCCAAAATTCAAAAAACAGATTAATTACAAATAGAATGTAATCATATTAATAAATATTTGTATAAAAAAATAAAAAGTTTTATATATCTGACTAAATTTTGTATTTTATGTATCAGCCAATTTATATCACCTAATTGATTAAATAATCCTGAATAGCATGTTATTAATACTCTACTTAATTTTGAAAATATTGTAAAAATTAATTTTTTTGACTATACTAAGAATCCCGGAAATGGCTCATATTTAAAAAAATTAATATAGAATCATGTATAGTCTTTAAGAGGATTCTGAAGATGTTGATATTAACTCTTTAAATTTTAATATTAAAAAAGGATTTTTTTACTAAACCAAGAATCTCCATTAAAAGATGCAATCAAATTTAAAAAAATAAAATTAGGTATATAACTCTTCAAGAGGATTCAGAAAATTTATGTTAACATTTTTTAATATTAAAATATTGAAAATATTAATTTTTGCCTTGGGATTCATAGTTTAGTCAAATTTTTTTTAGTGTTTTTCCAATATCCCACTAATATTTAAAAAGAAAATTAATTATGTTTACATTTTTTGAATCACACTGAAGATATAAAATTGAATCTATTTGAATTTTTTAATAATAGTCCATAATAAGGATTCTTATTTTAGTCATAAAATAAAATCTTTTTTTACAAATTTACCAGTTTGAAGAGATAAACGGAAATATATCTTATTTTTATATAATGTTTGTTTAATAGAAGATTTGTAGTTTTCGATGTGGCATATTTTAGTTATACCCATTTTTGAGGGGGTGTGTAAATTATCAAGGGGCTGGGCCAAAATTTTTTCATTTTCAATCTTTTCTGTCAAAGTTACAAAGGGAAAGGTAGTCTAAAACAGGTACGAATCTTAAAAAAAAATATTTTGGTTAAAGGCCAATAAAGTTAAGTAGGCTCAGGAGAACCAGGTTCAGTTAGGGTTCATGAATTAGAGGTGGACGCGGGCCGTGTACGCGTGGCCCATCATGTAACGGTGGGTCACGACGTGAGTGTGAATAAATTTTAAATTATTGGGCGTGACGGGACTTCCCAAAATTTTTCCCGGACGTGAACATAAATTCCCGTGAATCACGGAAATTTAATTTTTTTTTATAAATATAAATTTGCAATTTTATTATTATAATACATATTTTCTAAATAATTTATTTCTTTTTAAAAAAAGAAAAAATTTTGAAAACAAAAAATATTCAGGCGTTTTATAAACAACATCTGGTGTCACGCTCCTAGTTCTATTTTCTTTTTATGTTTAGGTGTTTTGTCGCGAGATTTTTTTACTTAAACTTTAAAATTTATTCTCAAGCACTTGAGGTAGGCTTAATTCTAGATCCTAATTTCAAAAGCCTTAAGTTTTAAATAGACGAAGAAAAGGAAGATATTTACAAAACAATCTTAAAAATGTGAAATGATATAAAATTAGATGATATGCATAAGTCAATGCCAACTGTCATTTATAATTTTCCTAATTAATCTTACATTCATAAAAACCCATATATTCTAAATGAAACATATTTTTAGATGATTCTGATGAAGCATCAACATCTACCGATGAAAGCTGTGTGAATTTAAAAGATTTATCCCATAAAACAAATAACAATATTTTGAAGTTTTGGAAGCAGGAAAATTTATTTCCTTTTTGATAATTAGAGAGTAAAATTTTGTCAGCCCTGGCAAATTCGGCTTCTAGTGAAAGATTATTTTCTGTAGCCAATCGCCTATTAGAGGAAAGGCGTACACAATTTAAATAAATAAAAATAGACATTCTTTTTTTTCTAAGTAAAAATTTGGAAATATAATATGTATTTATTTTTTGTTATTATGGATTATGGAATTAAAGAAATAAATAGAATAAATTCAAAAAAGTGTAAAAAATTATATCATTAAAGTTTTGAAAAATTTAAAAACACCGTGAATTTTCGGACGTGAATCAAAATATTGCCTTTCCTGAGCGGGCGGGTCGGGTCAAAAATTTTTTAGTGGTAAGCGTGAATGGGTGTGAATATTTTTTATTGCCACCATGAGCTGGCGGGCCGTGAATAAAAAAATTAGGCCCGCGCCCACCTCTATCATAAATTTTAAACATGAAAAGTATATTATTGATTTATTTGTAGGTAAAAATACAAAGCATAAAAAAGCAGGGTTTTATCATAATGAATATTGGTTTGGGTTCAGTTTGATTATAATAGATGAGTATTATTTTAAAAACTAGAACATTCTAGATGATTATTATTATATCTTAAAATGTAGAAAATTATTAGGTAAGATTATGGTTTATGAGCCATAATTATCATTGTTTTTCATTTATTTATTTATCTGTTTATTGGTTTTTGAAACTAAATAAAAATTAGATACACAGGATAAAATTTAAATAAAGGGCAGGGTAAATTGGGTATTAAAAATCTTTATGGATTATAAAGATGTCTTGCATATTATAATTTATATACATATTATTTCTTACTTAGATTGCATACTTTTATGAATTATAAATTTTTTTAACAGGTGATTGTTTCTTAATGGTCGCTTATCATTACTTATAAGCTTTTTTTCTAATTACATATTATCTGAGCATACAATTAAATACTTGATTCTTTATTCAAAATATTTAATTTTAAAATATAAAAATGTATGACAAAATATATATTCTATATATTTATAATATCTAACTATTAAAAAAATGGTTAAAATTAGAAAAAAACTATCTTAAAAAAAAATAAAATTCAACGAATCTTATGACAGATAAATGAATAAAGATAACCGATGGCAATTTTGGCTCACAAAACATAATCTTACCAATTATTATATCTTATTGATTTTGAATAATTATGAATGTATATACATAATATGATAAAGTCTACTCACTATTATGTTAGTTTACCATAGTCTATTCAATTGGCGACAAAGGTAAAAAATATTTATATGATGAATATTATAACCTTAAATAGTGGAAATTTAACCTTAAATCATGGTGATTTTACAGGTAAAAGAAAACTGGCAGACTTATCTGTTAAATTTGATAAATTCGATGGAGAGAGTTCAATATCCCATTATATTTTTAACTTGGGAAGCGAGTTTTCGTTTAAAAAATGTAAGTCCAACTGAACTCAAATATAAAATTATATTTTTAACGTTTGAAAATAGGAAATTAGAAATATTAAGTAACAATAATGAAAATACATCAAATGGCGGAAATTGGATCTTACATTGTAGATTATTATTACGCTTTTATATTAATTTATATTTGAATTTTATTATATTTTATACAAAAATATATTTCCTATTTGTTCCAAATAGCTTATTTTTTGATACCATCTCGGTAACATTTCGTACATTTTAAATAATGATAATAAGTTGTTTTTATTAATATTAACATATTTATAAAATTATTTCTAACTATATACTAAGGAAACCCGCCGAAAGGGGTCTGGAGGTTGAATCCCATATAAATTTATTAATTCCTTCCACACCCCTTAGGAAATCCTGGCTACGCCTATGAGATATAATAATAAATTTATTATTCATTTCCTGCTCAGAATTCTATTTTCCTATTTAAAAAAATTTACACAGCCAAAATAGTTGAAAATAAAAATTAGAGCCAATTCAAAATTTTTTTAAAAAAAATAACCAGACTTGGGATGAATATAATTTTTTTCAAATACGGACCAGGCCATACAATAGGTTTAAGTACCACGGCGAGATCAAAGGTAATTTGAGTGCACTGCTTATATCTCTTTGGTGGATACTTGAAATTATTTTACCTTTGTGGATTAAATCTTCAGTTTTTATTGTTTGTCCCTAAATTAATAAATAATGGATGAAAAAATTCTTTTTTATAATAAGGTGTGATATAGTCTACCAACTAAACACTTTTCTAACATTAAAAATGAGTGTATTATACTTTTCATCTAAAAAAATATCTTTAAATAGTAAATTTATTCTATGAATTAATATCGAGTTCAAATTTCCTTGGCGTTATATTTATCTACAATTTTAAAAATTCATACCAAATTATTTGAATTTATTACGATTTGATTAAAACTAATATAATATCTGAAGACATTATATTTGAATTTAAGGAAATTAGGGCAATTGATTACAAATTTCATAAATTATGTCATTGTTGAAGCAGAGTTTTATGAATTTAATATTTGTCTATCTTGACTTAATATTATATAAAATACATCGCTTTATCTCCTTCTTGGATACTTTTATAACTCAAGTGAATTAGAAGTTCTTGATTAATCAATTAACACGACATAATTTATTTAACATTTTATAATTAAAATTTGCAAATAGGTTTTTTTAACAACATAAAAGGGCGATGCGCTTAAAGAATAAAAGATGACAATACTTTATATAAAAAAAATTTAATAATTTTTTAAGATTAAACAAGTGTTACTATTTATATATAGATATACGATATTTTATTTATGCAAGATATATGTTTTTCAAAAAGATATTATTTAAAAATAATTAACTATTGTTTAATAATTCATTTATAAATGAATATAAATAATTAATTATATATTTAAAATGTAGGAATATAAATATTAATATATACATGAATTATTATATTCATCAACTAGATATGGTTAATAACAGTGGCGTCGCTAGGGGGGGGGGCGCAGGAGCTCGAGCCTCCTGAAGAATTTGAATAGCCTCCTGAAGCAAAAAATTTTTTTTAATGGCTCCTTAATATCCCCTTGAACTAAAAATAAAGTTTTCTAATTGACCACTGAATGCAGCTTGCAATCAAATTCTGTGTTAAAAATAGAATATTAATATCACTCACTAAATATTAATTTGGCATTAAAAGTTGAAGCTTTATTGACTTTTATTATTTAAATTATTATATAACCCTAATTAAATAAATATTAATTGAAAAATAACAAATTTAATATTGCAATTAGCCGAGTTCAAAATCACTAATCAACTATATTATTATATTTAAATTTAATTACCATGCCTCTTCTTAAAATTATTTTCAAGGTCCAAATCCAAATAAGTATAAGAGATTTATTTATAAAAAGTAACTAAACATATAGTTTATAATCTCTATTAGATATAATTGGTTATAAAATATTATGTTAAATACCACTTTTACAGACGTATTTGACAGTTATATAATATATTACAGTTAATATTTTAATAAATTTTACTAATAAATGCTTTTGATAATAAATATAAGTAATAAGTTGCTTTTATATATTTAACGCCATCTATTTATATAAAAATATTTTTATAAATTTAACATCTTATTATTTATCCCAGAATGGATATAATAAATTAGATAACTTTTCTTCTTATTTTTACGTGTTCTTAGGAAAGCTATTTTTTTCTTATTTGAAAAACAGTTTTGAGTTAAATTTTTAATACTAGTATATTTTTGATATTATTAAAAACTACTAATATTTTAAGATATAATATACCAATACAAACTAGAGGTGGTGCGACAATAATGTATAAAATCTTAATTAATTTCTTTTATCATATCACTCTGGTTCTTATTTTATAGTTACAAAATGTTTCATTTCTAATATGGCATCCCTGCCTTGTAAATAACTTAAGGCTTCAATACATTTGCATAATTTTTTCTAAAGATTTTTAGTGTTTTTGTTTTATCAATTTATCTAGCATAATAAACTCTGATATAAGTTAATATAGTGAGTGGCATTGCTATGACTGCAAATTAACCAGCATCTATTATTTGTGTGGCTATGTAATTTAAGATTATTATTATAGCTGCTGAGAGCATATGATTGCATATTTTATAAGCAATAATGGTCAACTGTGTATTTGTTTATATATCATTAAAAGTGGAAGATAATCTTTTAGAAATTTAATATCTCACAATTTTTTTCTCAATTACTTGTCAATGTAAGTTGTTAATTTTATAATATCTAGTTTTTAAAAACCATTATCAATTGAGGCATATGTATGAATTAATTAACCTTTATCACTTGTAATTCTTTAACGCAAAATTTTTTTTATATCAGCAATCGAAAATATTTTATACTGTAATAAATAGATTTTGTATTAAAAAATAATATTTTTAAAAATGTCTTATTTTGTTTTAATTATTTACATGCTAGTTTATTTTGTATGTATAATATAATAAATGACAATGATAATCAGAATAATTTATCAGAGTTAGCAAACTTTAAAAAAGTATAATATATTAAATAAAACCCTGCCGAAGGCCGGACTAATGCGGGCCAAAGGCCCGCAAATGAGGGGTATGGGGGGCTTCCCCCCCCCCCATATAAATTTTTTTTAGTTGAGCCCTCTGAGATTTTAAAGGCTAGCGACGCCCCTGGTTCATAATATACAATAAGAAAATTACAAGAATATTTCCGCTAGATGGAGCATTTTAAAAAAATTAATTTGTTTATTTTTAATAAAGATGAGGTTTAATTTACAACAGAATATATATTTTATATATAAATCAAAATTTATGTAAAAGCTTTTTGATATTTTTAGAAGAAAGGATTAATTGATAAATTACAAAATGGAAGAAAAATTAAATATAACCCCAGACAATTAATGCAAGCATATAAGTTTATAAAAACCAGGAAAATATGTTTTATATAGTGAAAAAAAAATTATTGACATTATTATATTTTTAACTAATTAATTCTAATATTTATTTGAAAATTTTAGCTTTCTTTTCTCGCAAGATGATGAAATGAAATGTTTTTATATCTACGAAAAAAAAATAAGCATTTTCTAAGTCACATCCTATTCTATATAATAATAAAGTGATCAGCAGGAATAAAAATAATAGAAAAAAAAAAGAAGTCGGTGATATAAACATTATATCTGTAAATTAAAAAATAGTAAAAAAATATGTATTTTAAAATTCATTCATATTAATTATTTAAAATTATTATCCCGCAGCTATCATATTATCACTGTCTTAGAATTTTAGAATAAAAATAAATTATTAATTTATATATATATTATATATAGTTACAATTAATTATTACTTAATAAAGGTATTGAATTAAAAGAAACTTATTTCCACATATACATGTCATTTAGATTTAGCTTGTAATTATTTTGTTAATAGAAAAAGTTAAAAATCCGGTAAAAACACATTCATTTAATTGATAAATTAAAATAGCCTGGATTATGATAATTTGTATATGTTGGATTAAAATATACAATTGAAAAATGTGCAATGCAGAGACATGAGTAATTGTTTGGTATAAAAAAAATCTCTTTTAACTGCATGGATCCACTTACTTTAAAGAGCTTTATTGCGTTTCTCGTCACCTCTAGATGACACATTCATTTAATTGATAAATTAAAATAGCCTGGATTATGATAATTTGTATATGTTGGATTAAAATATACAATTGAAAAATGTGCAATGCAGAGACATGAGTAATTGTTTGGTTTAAAAAAAAATCTCTTTTAACTGCATGGATCCACTTACTTTAAAGAGCTTTATTGCGTTTCTCGTCACCTCTAGATGAAGGTAACAAATTGTCCTTTTCTTCAAAAAAATACTTTACAGCACTTATATTATCTTCTTATCAAATTAAAATATATTTATCCCATGTTTTAAAAATTATATACAATTTCCTTAAAATATTATAAATTTATCTGAAGTTTATATCTTATCTAGAGGTCACGCAATAATGATTATAATATATATCGCCTTGAGGTAAAGCTGTTATTGGTAAAACGGGTAAAATGTTCTGTCTGATTAAAGCTGCAAAAATGGAAATTTTAAAATTTTAGCGTCTACCCCACATAAAAAGATATTTTTGAGCAATAAGGAAATAGTTTGAATAAGTTTTATAAAAATAGTTCTCAAGGGTGAAGAAAAATTGAAATATACAATGTGCCTAAAATGGCAGACTCAAAAATGCATTTTTGATCATTTCTTTACATTTCTTTATTTGTATTGATTAGTTTATGCTTAAAAGTAATAAATAGATATCAAAATTGCTAATATTTTGTTCAATAAAACAATACTTATGTTCATTTTTATTTTGCTTTTTTTTTATTTCATGAATGAGGAGTAGTATACATATAAATCTATAATTTGTTGAGTTTTGCTTTTGTTTAAATTTTTTTTTTTTAGTAAAAATGCAAAATACAAATTTATTATAAAGATCTCCTTCACTTTACCTAAATAAAATATAGCATTTCACTGTTTTATTTCTGACTTTTGTTTCATGTGTTTATCTGTTAATTCATTTTTATTTAAATTCTTTTAAAAATATAACCTTTATAAACTTATGATAGAGACATACTTAAACTTTCATGTTGAAATACTAAAATTAATTTTAAAAGTTTAACGACTAACTCTTCTAGAATTGTATTTCAATTGTTATAATAAACGTGTAAAAAAATTTGTTATTAATTATGAAAAACCGGGATCCAAGGTATATATATATATAAATATATATCATTTTTACAATTTTTTTAAAATTATTATTCCAAGTAAAAAAAAGGAAGACCTGATTTGCAGATTTAATCAAAGAATTCTTAAAGAAGAAGATGATTATATTGTAATTAATACTAATAAATTTATAATTAGTCTTTAAAATAATTAAAAGGATATTCATGGTTTTAAAAAACACAAAGTCAGGAATTTATTAATATGGATATTAATTATATTGAGTGGAGGTACACTTTCTCTATTATTCCACTGGAAGCCATTATGGAAATTGAAAGCTATGAATGTTATCGCGCAATTAGACACATGCGATAAAGTTTTGATTCAGGTATTATAATTAATGAGAAAAAATAACAGGAATATTGTTGTTAAAAGGCTCGATTTTTAAAAAACGGCGAAGGCAAGCATTGAGATTTTGTTAATAGATGTTCAATTTCTGCCATCTATAAGCAAATCCTCCAGGTTTATTTAATATTTTTCGAGCCATTTTACAACAACAAACAGAAAAAATATGAGATCCATAAAAGTCCAAGAGATGTTTTTTGGACCCGAGGTCGAATAAATTGCATAAAATATTTTTTTTATTGGCCGTTACAAAATTTTAAAATTTTTTTAAAGCCGTTAGTTAAGTAAATTTATGTCATTCTCCTTCACAAAAATAAACTATAATGGACCAGGTCTGACAACTTTAAAAAATAATTTTATGGTGTAAGCTGGCCGTGCTAACCTCTAACTTTAGATGTTATTCAATTAGGAATCAAATACGAATTGTTTATTATTCGATTAGTATTCATTTTTAAATGAACCTAATGTTTTATTTTTAAAAAAAATGATGATGACAAGAAATTATAATTTATTTAAAAATATGTTAAACAAAGCTATTCAAAAGAAAATAATTATATTTATATATTATTTTTTTAAATAAAATAGGACAAGTATGGACAAAATTTTATCGAGAATATCAAAAACCAGATCAAACATCATCACAATTGGTAATAAAATATGAGATATAAAAAATTTCGGAGGTTGAACGCTGATGAAATATAGTTTCCCTTGATATTATTTTTTTTAATGATAATAAAATCTTTCTTTTGAGATTTAACTATGCGAGAAAAGAATGAAAGTTGAAAAAAATTCTATTTCATCTTGTGGAAAACAAATTGTATCAATTACTATGTAAGTTATTACTAATATTTTAAAATTAGAAGAGCCAGTGAATAATTATGACATTTTTTTGACAGGGATTCTAACCCCGATCCTCCACATATTTTTTTAAGATCAAACACAGAATAAGTGAATAAATAAGTAGGTTGAAAATATTACAAAAATTATATTTCCATTTATTCAGTTAGCACGTTGATCTAAGAACCTGTCCTAAGGAAAGCACACATGGGTTTTCTCATGGAAGACGACAAAGCCTTAGAAATAATATTTTTTTAAAAAAATTAATTATTAGTCACTGCGAAATTTAAAAATTTTATCTAGTTATAAGTATAATGCTAACTAGTAAAATATATTGTTTGATCATAACTATATTTCATATAACTTTTTTTGATGTTAAAAATAAGTAAGCTAACGCCTATCTATCCGGATGAATTTTATTGGAATATCCCAAGAATTTCCTGCACCAAAGAAAAATTACTAATTCCTATTAGAAACGTGAATAATTTTAATTACTATTCCTACTTAAATGCATCAAAAAAAAATTTTTTTTTAAAAATAATTATTTATTCTATAAGGGATTTAAGGAAGTTGATAAAGTCAGATATTTTTTTAACAAAATGATCAAATATACGTGGATCGCGGAAAAGAAACGATTCCGAGCTCTCCCGTAAGTTTTCTTTATATTTAATTAAATTTTTTAAGGTATAAAATCTCAAGTAGATATAAACCCAACCTGAACAGAATCGTTAAATCGGTAATTAATCCTTATTATTTCTTTTAATGGTGTTTAATAATGAGTTTTGTGTGATAAGTAACAATAGTTGTTTTTCAGATTGTATATTGCTATTTGAGACGGTACCAACTACTCGAGTTATTTTTTATAGAAGTGTTCTTAACGTTCGAATTTATTCCTTCATCGCATATATATAGTTTTGCAAGAGAGAATCTGAAAAATATTTAAATTTTATTGGCTCATAATAACTATTTTTTTTGGGAGGGATAGAAAATTTTTTTAAAAAAAAATATGCTTAGCTTTTCATTTCTAATAAGTTTGTATGCGAAAAGTATTGAACCGGTTTTTAATGGTTCAAACCAGAAATTAATACTTTTTAAAAGCCGAACCCGAGCCGCTATATTTATCTGAACCTAAAGATAAACAGAATCAATATTCGCTATTATTCGGACCCTTGAAATCTTAAGAAATTTTTTCTTAAAATTCTAGCTTTTTAAAATTAATACATTTCCTTAAAAGTAAATTATTGTTGGAAAAAAAATTAAGTTCGATCGAAAACACAATTAATTTAGAAGAATTAACTAGAATGGAGGAGATTGATACATCGGATGAAAATAGCAGGTTATATTAATCTATTAGTTTTATTTTCAACTTTTCCATAAAATTATCACGCATAACGGCTTGGTAATATTACTGTATGTCCTTTGACAATTTTTTATTATCCTTCTTAAATTTTTAATAATAATTTAAGGCAGCTGAGATTATGAAATGATATAGAGAGGCATAGTAACTCTAGCCGGGTTTCAGCTCAAGTTAAAAAAAATTAACTTTACCCTTGGTTTTAAAAAAGAAAATTTTTACGGTCATTTTTAAGATCACAGCTAGCACCGATTTTTAAAAATATTTTTTTCTTATTTTCCCGGCCATTCCCGAATTTTCAAAATTTGATCAAATGATTTTTAAGGGAATTGGAAATATGAGAAACGAATGAATGTATTATGAATCCATCATATGATTACTGAACTAAATATTTATTATGATTAAGTTAATGATTTGACCTAGCCCGGTTTAGTAATTATTTTCCTAATCAGGCTTAGATTTGACCTGCTCATGAGTGCAGATGGGTGGGAGGAGGGCAAGGAATACACATTCTTCTCTCCTTTCGGAAAGTTTTCTATTTAAATATCATTTTTAGCTAATAAAATTGTTTTTCCTACACCTCTTCTCCCCTCCGCCTCCCCCCCCCCCCCCCCCAAAAAAAATAAATAATAAAATAAATAAAATAACAATATATTATTATAAACCATAATTTGAAAGATAATCTTTTAAAATTATGACTTATAATTAGACCTGTGCGCCGATGTCTCATTCGAGGGCGGCGTTATATTTTAATGTTTTCGTCGGCGTTCTGCAGCGCGTAGATTTCGCTACTGCCTACTAAATTTTTTTAATGAATTTAATTTATAAATCAATTTATTTTTTAATGAATTTAATTTATAAATCAATTTATTTTTTAATGAATTTAATTTATAAATCAATTTATTTTTTAATGAATTTAATTAATAAATCAAAGCATTATATTTTTTTTATAATTTATTTGGTCGCTCTTTTCTAACACATTGTTAACACTGTTTAATTCATTTCTTAAATTATTTCCTGTCTCACTCCAATTAAATTTAAGTATTTTCTCATTCTCAGAAATAGACTAAAGAATTGCATTTTTACTCATATCAGAGTCACATAAACAACGCATATTATTAATATTCTATTGATTTTTATTATAACAAATTAAAATATAAATTTGGAATGCAAACAAAATATAAAGTATGAAATATAATAAATCAGAATTCAGATTTAGCAAACATGAATAAATAGTATTTTTTCAAGATTCGTGGGACATAAAGAAGTTCTTTTTGCATTGAATATTACCCAGAAATGGAAAAAATCTTTCGCTAGGTGTACTGGTTTCAGGTATACAAAGAACCTTCTTAGCTTAACTAGCAAGCCTAGGAAGTTCCTATCGCTTTTTCTTCCAAATAATTGTTGCATCCTCTTCTGGGATATTTTGGCTGAGCAAAATATGACATTCTTGTTTAGATTATTAATATTGTTATAATCATTGCTTGGAAGGGAAAACTATATAAGAACTGGATGTTTGCCCATTATCTTCAACTTGAATCTCAATCTGTGCATTTCTATCATGCCCTAAATGTCTAATTAAAAATTGGAATGATGTCGTATTCGAATTTAAATATTCTGAAACAATTTTAAAAATTTGAAATCTGGGATCAAGTAGAGTAGCTAATATCTAATATTTAAAATATAATTATATTAATAAAAATATAAAATAGCTTGAAGTTCAATAATGGGAAACCTATGGTCATGCTCTTTTTTCATATTTTCTTTTAAGCATATAATATCTTAGCAATCAGATCTATTGATTTGTATATGAGCTTCTATTTTACTGCGAAATAATAACCCTAAGTTTATTGTCGATCCTTTTTGGGAGGAAATTTCACCGACTCTCGCAATGGATTTAATACTGCGTAAAGCTCATCAATCATATTCCATTCATTATTAAAGAGTTATAAATATTGTTTTCTTATTTTATTTAGAACATTGAATTTTGTTTACACTGCGAACATTTTCTAGCCAAATTAATATGTTGTGCCATCGGGTAGGGCAATTTATTTTTAAAGTTTTTGTATTTAGATTGGTGCAATGCCATTTCTATTAACCGATTTATCAGACATATCAAAATAGTCATCAAGGTATGGATCATAATCATCAATATCCAAGATATGACCTGACTCATAAATTGACTGCAGACATTTACGATGCTCATCCTCAATTTCACATTCCAAATCAGCTACTCGATATCTGAGGGCTGAAATAATCTCTCTAATTTTTTTAATGAGAATATCAATTCTGGCAACTTTTTTTATGTCGTAAATTGTAACCAAATTATGAAGTCCATGCCTTAAGCATAAATGATGTTCATAATCCCCCAATCTGACTCTTTTTTTTGACATTGGCCCCAGCATCAGTTACCATTCATATTATTTCGACTTTTAAATGGAACTCCTCTTAAATATTATCAATCTCTGATAATATGGTTTCCCCAGTATGCTTTTGATGTTACCAGGGTAAAATATTTTAATTCAAAATTTTCATCTAAATGATGAAGACAATGTGATATAATTTCGACGCTTGAAATGATCGGTCCATAAATCAAGTGATAGAACAGAATTTTGGTCCAGAATCAATAAAATTTAAAACATGTGCCTTTATAGATAAATAAACATCATCTCGCACACCCCAACTAATGATGATGAGTAATCAATTATCTTATATTACTATTTTTAGGCAATTTATTTTTTAATAATCATTTTATTTAAATTTTAAACCTTTAGAAAATCTGTCACCCCTTTATTGTTTATAGAATCAAATGGCATTAAATCTAAGCAGAACATCATAACATAATCTCGCCACATTAGACTTCATATTTATTTTATACATTAAAAAGATATTTAAAAAACATCAAAATAATTAGAGCTGGAATGAAACAAATAAGAAAATTGATTTAGTTTTGAATTTTCAAAATAAAGTTTTACATAATTAATTTAATAAATTATATATAAAGTTTATGCATTGAAAAGATCTCAAAATAGAGCTCACATCTTGATGTTGGCTTTAAAAAACATTTTTAGACTTTGAATGGATTTATTATTATTAATTTTTCCTAATATTTAAGAGCCGAGAAAGGTTATTTGTACTTATATTTTTATTAAAGCATTTTTTTTCATAACTAAAATATAAATTATATATAAATATATATATGTCTAAAATTAAAATAAATTATACTATGAAAATGGATTATGTTTCCGAATCTTCCACATCTTTTTTACCCAATTAAGCATGGTATATAATAGAATAGTGTATATCATTTCCATTCATTCATACATCATATTTCATTTCCACAAACAATACATATTAATTATTTATATGGACTTTCACGTTTTAAACCACCCTATATACAATTATGAAATAACAACTCTCTCTACTAATCATAAATCAAGTTATGTCAGAAGGTACTTTGGAAATTTTGTTTTGTAGTATGAAAATAAGAAAAGCACAATAATGCTGATTAATTGTGAATAATATTATATATAATTTTTTATATGTTAATTTTATTAATGTTAATATTCAAATTTAAATAATAATAATTTAATATATAAATATAATTAAACAGCATTCTAAAAATTATACACACAGCGCCGCCGGCAAATAAAAGGGCGAGCCGGCTCTCGCCAATAATCTCTGGTGGCTGTTCCGGCGTGAATAAAATTGCCGGCGGCGCACAGGTCTAATTATAATTCAAAATTTTTATAAGAAAATCATTTTTATAACAAAAAATTGAAAAATCAAAACTATTATTTAAAAACATAGCCAAAGGCCTGCAATAGGTCATCTTAAATATCTCCAATAAGATATATTGGGGAAAATCTTACTTAATAGTGCCCCCCCCCCCTCCCAGAAAATTTTTGATTGCGCATATCAGCCATCAGGTTTCTGAACAAATAGTCTAAAACCTAAATTTATTTTGTAAAATTATAGAAAGATATTATTCGGTCCAAACATCATTATAACTTACCATCAGTCCCTCTTAATGTTATTCTTGCGTCAGGTATAATAATAATGAAATTTGTTTGAATATTTTTTAATATATAAACTTAATATAGTTGATCACACCTTTTCCTATCTACCAATTATTTTGTAATGTCATGTATATTTGGCATGAATATTATTTTTTTCTGGCTCTGATTGATGTAATGACATTGATTAGTTTATTTTATAATGCTTGGAAGGAAAACCAAGTAAATGTTTTTTTAATTAATTTATCGTAGTTTTTCTTCTTTTTACGAAAGTTAAGCTGCATTTTTTAGATTGGAGAAATAGTAGGGGGGGGTTGAATATGTTATTGTCATTTAAATAAAATTGAAGGGAATAAGTTTTGATTGGGTTTCCTTTATTTTTTCTAATTTTGATTGTTTCTTTTTTTTGTTAATTTTGATTTAGTATAGGAAGAAGGTCGAATTTAGAAGAGGAGGGAATTTTTGACGGGATTAAGGGGTAAAATTGTAATATTGTCATTGGATTAGGAGATTGTAGAAGTTACTGATTATGGGGAATATAAGCGAGATTCTAATTTTATATGGTTTTTTAGTCGTATATTACTCCTTTTCAAACAAATAATATCATTTTTCAAAAATATGAAATTATTTTTCAATGCTAATTGGATGAGAGGAGGATACTATGTTTTTGAAAAAAAAATCACTTTGAGTTTGAAATAAGACTGCTATTATAATATTTTGATCAAGTAGAATAATGTTATTAATCATTTTATAAAGGTACAAAAACAAATTAAAGATAATATAAAGCCGCCAATCATCGTCAATGTTCGAAGAAAAGTTAAAGGTAATGTTTAATCATAACATTTTATTTAATAATCAAAATCATCAATATTTAAAGATCTGAAATATAATAAATATTTCATTTTTTATTTTTCATAGAGAAAGAGAGAAATGTTTTTATATTATATTGTAATTTGGTAATAGAGTATGGAAAAAGATAAGCACAACACAGTGATATGAAACTATAATTTAAAAACTATTAAATATTTATTTAGTAATCTCTCAAACTCGACACACATATTATTTTTAATAATTTTATCGAGTACATATTTATAAACAAAAAATTTCAGTAATAAAAATAAGTCCTGTAACTAGTAATTTTATTTTTAATATATGTCGGTTTTAGTTTTATTTATTTTTTTTCTGGATAATTGGGTTTGTTATCTGAAAATTAAGAAATAATAATGAGTGCTCAACACTTTTTTTGATTTTAGTGTTTATTTTATTTTTTTTCTGAGCATTAGAGTTTTAATTCTTACTAAGCAAAAAACAACTTTTGAACTAAAACATCCCTATTTTGGTTTGTCAGTATTTAGTGGTTGATTGTTTAGTAATTAGTCAACCCACGAAGGCTTTAGCGCTTAAATTGGAGCCATAAATTAAGTAATTTACCCATCAAAATATCATAGTCTTATAAATTTCTGATCAATTTTATTATATTTAAAAAAAACACTTCAAAATGAAGGGGATCCTTTACCAAGAAATATTTTTATATCTTCAGACCGTTTAGTTCCTGGGGATTTGCTGAATATTCCGAAAGGAGGTTACGAATTTATGCCTTGTGATGCGTTGCTTTTATCCGGTCAATGCGTTGTAAGTGAAGCGATGCTAACGGGTAAATATTTTATTTGGTTTTTATATTTATTTTTCTAAATCAGGTGAAAGTATGCCAAATTATAAAATACCCGTTAAATTGTTAAATGCGAATGAGATGTTTAACCCAAGAAAAGATACTAAGCATCTTTTATTAGGTGGCTGCAAAATACTCCAAACAGAATTAGAATCTGACAGGCACTACATTGAATGCGTGGTCATGAGAACAGGTTTCGCCGTATGACTGTAATTTATGGGAAATTTAAAAAAAATCTAGGTTTTAACACCCTCAACGGTGACAGGATCAGATATATCATATACCCCAAGCCGACTGTTTTTAAATTTACTAGAGACATTAAAATATATATTATTTGCTTGGCTACACTAGCGGGTATTGGTGCCATTTTTAAAACTACAGTAAACGTAAGTGTTTATGTTATTTATGAAAAATAAATTAAATGGTATATTAAGTTAATAAAGTCTATTGATAAGATGTCCGTATTTATAATAATATGGGAAAGCTTGGATTTAGTGACGACAGCAGTGTCACCCGCCCTTCCAGCCTGTTTAGCCATAGGCATCGTGATAGCGTACAATAGACTGAAAAAGGAGAGTATTTTGGTTTTAAATACCAACGCGATTGCTGTATCAGGAGCCATCAATGCAATAATTTTTGACAAAGTTATATAAAAAAAATATTTTATCGCGTTCCATTAATAATTAAATACGAATTACTTATTTTTTTCAACAGACCGGTACTTTAACAGAAAATGAAATAGAGATATTAGGGATTGTCGATATAAACAATTCGACTATGAAGTATAATAAAAAATAAAATTCGTTTTTACCACACCGTAATCCTCAATTTGTAGATTTAATGATAGGGTAACATTCCCGGATAAATTGGAATTCGGTTCATTTTTAAAGGCTTTAGTTACTTGTCACACTTTGAGTGTAATAGATAATAATTTAATCGGCGATCCTTTGGATATGAAAATGTTTGAAAGCACGAAATGGGTAAAAAAAAAATACAGTAAAACCTGCCTAATTTGGGCTCTTAATAATTAGGTTACCTCCATAATTTGACCAAATTGAAGTCTCATTCAAATCCCTATTAACTACTATGTACATTAAAATATTAGAAAATGCCTTGATAATTAGACAAGTTTTACTGTATATAAATTAGAGGTCTGCGAAAAAAGATATTTGGGCCGGAAAAAAATTATTGGACCAGATTGTTGATGTTGATATTTGATAGAAATAATAATTCATAAAATGCACTGTTTTAATTAAATACTTCCAATTTTATAAATGGGTGCTTATTTTGGTGTTCAATTACATATATTTCGGGATAGGTCTTCCATTTAAAAAGGGCAGGCAGGTAGTAAAATAATGAAAATAGACCGGGTCGGGCAAACTAACCGGGCAGGGTCGGCCCGGAAAATTTTTCCACTTGCAGACCATTATAAACAAAATTATTTATTTTTTAAAATTTTTTTTAATTATTTAGAGAATAAAAGATTGCAAACTTTTAAAATCAGATATTAGAATCATATTGAAACCGGCTAAAGAAGATTGCGTTTAAAATAATTATATTTTTAAAACTAAACTAACTTGATTTTTTAAAAAAAAATAGAGTAAACCGAGTATTGGAATTGTTCAACGTTTTCCATTTGAGTCTGAATTACAAAGAATGAGTATCATTTGCAATGTTTATGGCACAGATTATTTTGAAGTTTATTGTAAAGGATCTCCTGAAAAATTACACGATATGTGCGTTCCATATTCGAGTAAAAAATTTTCCTAGTTAAATTTGAGAAACTTTATATCATTATGGGTATAGGTTAATGTCCTGGAATTATAGAACCCGTTTTGGTAAGTCCTCTTGCATCCATTACGCAGAATTTGAAATATTAACTAAAGCTTAACTCTTGAAACTACGAAAAATTTCGTAACCAGGAGAACACCTCTCTCTTAGAATTTCAAGAAACCATAACTGGAATCTATTAAATTTTTTAAGAACTTGGACCAAAGCTCTCTTTTAAAATATATACAAACTGGAAAAGCTCTTTTAATTTGATTAAATTTATATCCTGATTTTTTTTTGTCAATACATAATTTCTGGCTAATTTTGTTAATTGATGTTATTAAAAGAGTTTGAAAAAAATCTTAGAGATTTTTGAGCATATTTTACCTAAAAATGCCAAAATCTTTTTAAAAATTTTTTATAATTAAATCTTTTGTAATTTTTATGCTTAAAATATCTTTTAAAATGAAATAAAAGAATTTAAATAAAAAAATTTAAATAAAAAAATTATTTCTTGAAGATTTTTATCAAACTCTGATTTTATCGAACGTAATAATACTATTATACCAATTTAATATAAATGTTTATGTTGGCTATTTAATATCATGATTTATTAATTTTACAGTTCCAGAAAACTATCATAAAGAGTACGAATTACATGCGACTCAGGGATTTAGGATACTAGCTTTTGCATTTAAATATTTAGATGACTATAGATTGGCTGACTTGCAAAGTGTAAAAAAGTTAACCAGGTATATTTAGATTTTTTAATTTATAAATACAAATAAATATCCAATAATGAACGGACAAAATGTCTCTGACGAAATGCCCAGAACTAAATATCCCGATATAACAAAAGTTTCGTTTCCCAAAAATAGTTTTAAAAATGGAGTTGTAAAATCCCATAAACAGAGATTCCAGGAAATCGAAAATTGTTTATATCTTTATTAGAAAAAAAAACAGTTGCACGAAAATATTTTTAATCACCCTTTATCTAGCCTCCGAGAAATTTGACTAAAATGACGCTCATTAAAATATATGTTCAATTCAGCACCCCCCCTCCCCCTGTATAAAAATTATTGGTTCTGTCTTGTAAGTTAGACGTACATTTTTGCTTGCAATCATGATAATTAATGCATTTTATTTGTCCCAATAATTTTTCACAAATATTAATTATTTTATAAAAAAGGGAATTAATTGAGTGCAATCTCTGGTTTCTTGGGTTTTTAATTATGGAAAACCCTTTAAAAAGAGAAACAATTCCAATTATACAAGATTTATCTAAAATCAAAATGAGAATGGCAATCGCTACAGGTTAAATTTAAATTTACACTTAATTAAATATTTAAAAAAATATATATATATTTGTTATAGGGGATGGAATGCATACGACTATATCAATAGCTAAACAGTGCGGTTTAATTAAAAGAAATGAAAAAATTATCATTATTGAGGCAGAGGGTGGACCGGGAAAATCTCAAGAAATAAAATATACTCGAGATATTAGTCAGGAAAGCGAAATAGTCGAAAGGATAGAATATTCGGTTTTCGCGTTAATTAATCTATATAATATTTATTCAAATTTAATTTAGAGAGGAGGTACGGTTGATTATTTTGATAGCGAATATCCTGAAGAATACGCCTATACATTAGCAATTTCGGGTGAATCATTTGAAATGGTGAGGAAATATTTTCCTGATGTTATACCTAAAGTATTATATATATTTTTTTATAACAAATTTGAGCATTATTAATTATGTTAATTAGTTGATGGTGAAAGGTGGTATATTTTCCAGGATGCTTCCTGAGCAAAAGGCTCAATTAATAGAGGGCATGAAAGAAATGCAATACTATGTGGCTATGTGCGGGGACGGATCAAATGATTGTAGAGTGAGTTGTTAGTTGTAATTTAATTCTATCATTTTTTTATAGGCACTCAAAGAAGCACATGCGGGTATATCATTATCAGCGGAAGAAACCTCTATATCAGCTAATTTTATTTCTAATAAACAGAATATTAAAGCAGTTAAAGTTATATTAAGGTATATAGAATTTAATGCAAAATAATTATTAACTTTAAAAATAATATTTTACATAAAGAGAAGGCCGTGCGGCTTTGTCAACTTCATTCGGCGTATTTCAATATGTGGCAGTTTACAGCTTTGTACAACTCGTATCTGTTGTACTATTAAGCTGGGTAATTTATAATATAAATAGCATTTTTTTTATATTATATATATATATATATACAGATTAGATCAGACTTTAGTGATACACAATATTTATTTATGGATTTGCTTCAGCTAATCATATTAATAGATCTTTGTATATTAAATTTATATTGAATTTTTAAGTATATTTTTTTTTAGCGTCAATAAGTCCTACTCAAATAGAATTATCTCCTTTATATCCAGAAGTAAGCTTATTTGGTTTTATACCCTTTCTCTCATTATTAATATATGTCTTACTAAATTCGTCAATTCAAGTTGCAGTAGTAGAGATAACAACTTTACAAGAATGGTATTGTTTTAAATTATTTATTTTATGTTTTGAAATTTAAAAAAAATCCTAAATATTATAGATTTTTTTAAGTGCATAATTATATTATTATACACTTATTATTTGTCTCTTATTAACTGATTTAGGATAATAAAATTGGGAAATTAGGACAGACCGAGGATCATGCGAGACATAAATGGCAAACTGCAATAAAATCAAAATTACTTGATATAATTCTTAATAAATAATCTCATTTTGTTATTCTTACTAATAATTTTTATATCATATTAAAAACTTTACATGATAATGCCTCTGCGTGGAGCCTAAAATATTTGCAATTTTTGCATATATAATATTTAAAAAAAATTAAATAATAATTTCTGGTCATATTATGTATAATTAAAATTGCTCCGTAAACTAGACCCAACACTCATTATCTCTAAAATATAATTTTATGGTTGTTTACACTTTTTGTTCAATGTGTAATTTTTTTATAAAATAGTTTATTAATCTTTTATATAATATATTTAGTAGATAATTAAATCCCTATATTATTTTATATTTAAAAAAAGGAAGCAGCATTTGAAAAAAGTTACTTTTAAAAGGATAAAATTCATATGTGGTTAAGAAATTTTATGTGATCCAATAAATAAAAACCTTCATAGCCGCATATACAAAATATACCCCGTCCGTTAACCTTCCCGAAAAACTTCTGAAAAATATTTTGGACTGGCCGGACAAAATATATTTTGTATACATATTTGACGAATTCTGATATTTCATAATAATCTATAAAGTATAGTGCTTCTAACTTAACCACTCCTCACTATTATAAATAGTTGTTTATTTTTGTTTAGAGGTTATATTTAAAAAAGTGAAGGCATAGTAATAAATTAAACCTGGGCTCAGCTAGGCGAAAATTAGTTAGACGGGACCGGGCATTGATTGAATTCCCATTGAGCCAGTCCGGGCCCGAAAATTTTATTATTTGTTTAATTTGGGAACCTAAAGATCTGTCAAGGCATTTTATAATACAGAGTAGTTTTTAATTGGGACTCAAAATTTTGGTCAAACAAGGGAGTTGCCTGAACTATCAAGATCTTAAATTAGAAGTTTACTGTATATAGTAAAATAAATATCCGTTCTTAAATATTAAATGATAATTAGAATCTCTCTAGTGAATAGGACTAAACAATTAGTAATTTGTTATTACATATAACTTTCTAAACATGTGTTTAATATATATATTTTTCAAGTTAAAATTTCCGGGAAAATTAATTATAAATTTCAGGGCGGGTTTAAAAAATATTAATGTTGAGTTTATCTCCGAAAAAAAATTTTCATTTGCAGGGTTCTTCCCAGAGTAGGCAATTTCTATTTAACTATTGTTTTGCACGCTATTTGATCTAGGTGGTTCAGTCACGAATCAACATATAGGAAAGATTTTACCTCTTACGAACAAACTGCCGTATTCACTATGATAACTTATCAATTCCTCTTTTTGATTATAACGTATTTCGAAGGCAAACCTCATCGTCAACCCATATATAAAAATTGTAAATTTAATCCTATATATATATTTTATTAAACTATAAATATTTTATATCAAAAACAGGCGCCTTGATTATATATATTTTGGTGTTAACTGCATTTCTTATTTTTCTCACCCTAGCAAATGAAACCGTTATACATATATGGTTATATGTAATTTTAAATATATAAAATATACATTTTTTCAAATCGTGTTAGTACCGTGCGTTTCCTTCAAAAGTGTATCGATTACGAGTTTTTGGTGCCGCACTATTTAATGGATTTTTAATGATTATTACAAAAGTAATGATTATATATTTTAATTCTTATTTATTTCGAAATAAAGTTTCACCGTAATTGGGAATTCTATGATATTTTAAACAAACAAAAAAAAATTATTCGACTAATCCAAAGTAATAACAAGGAATCTGCA
Organism: Gordionus sp. m RMFG-2023; assembly: GCF_954871325.1. Classification (NCBI taxonomy): domain Eukaryota; kingdom Metazoa; phylum Nematomorpha; class Gordioida; order Chordodea; family Parachordodidae; genus Gordionus; species Gordionus sp. m RMFG-2023. Next base: position 10,983,437 of record NC_088779.1, read on the forward strand.
ACTCAAGGAAATTTTTTAATTGGGTGAAATATATTTAAAGTTATGCTAAGTGCGTAGGATTAAATTAAAGGTTAGAGAGATATGGATTGGGTTAATTAAAGATTTGAGATATGGGTTATGGTTAAGATATATTAAATATGGGGTTTAATAAAATTTAATCATTTTTATTAAAAATTTAAATCTGACAGGCCATGTAATTAAAATATATTTTTCTTGACTTGAACCACAATAAAAAAAAAATAGGCAAAAACTTTATATAATTTGTATCTATTTAATCGGGGCTAAACTGCAGGAGTTTTGGGGTCAAGCTTCTTTAATAGACCCACCCCCCTTCACCATTTTTTTGTATCATATGTATAATTCATAGGGGTATCCAGGATTTCCTTTAGGGGCACTCTGTAATCCAAGGTTTTCCGCCATAAATTTTATTGAAGTTAGGTTCACTTATATTAGGCATTTGGTTATTTTATATTTTTATAAAATAATACAAGTATCTAGTGTTTTTAAAGCTTCTATCACGAATTTCCTTTATGAATAAAAATATATTTTAAAGAGGGGGGAGGGATAAAGGTAGACTATATTATAAAATTGATTTCTGGCTTCTAGCAGAGATTCTAGCATAAGACCTTGTATTTACTCGACTTATTACTAAATGTTTAGCCGTTTATACAGATTCCTTCAAACAGAATTTATTTGGATTTAATCTACACTTTAAACAAAATGGAATGTCCTAGTTTAAAATCTAAATAGAAAAAATAAGATGAAGCAGGCCTTTTTTTGAAAAATAACATATAATTAATCTAGCAAAAATCCTATTTTAAAGATTAAAATACAGGTCAGAATTTTTAAGCAAAATCATCTATTAATAAAACTCATTATTTATAAGATATGATGATAAATTTATAATCATACAATTATAAGATATTATATCATCATATCTTCAAAATAGGAATGGAAGGGGAGAGGGGCAAGAACATCTCACCCCTCCCCACAAATTTAACCGTTTTGGAAATATATAAATTGATCTTTGCACATCTAGCATCAGGTGTTTATTAAAAATTTAATTTTTTTTTTAACATTTTTAAACCCGAACCAAACACTTTCTAAAACTTATTTTGAACCGATCAAAGAGGGTTCTTAATTTTGTCCTAAACCCAAGCTGAGCTAAACCTCTTATTTTTTAGCGGTTTCTAACATTATACTTTGATTATTTAAAGCTAAAAAAATAATTCGATTAATTTTCATTTTTAATAAAAAAACTGTTATATTGAATATGAATAATAATTTTTTTTTCTTAAAAAATAAATGTTATAAATCAAAATGCAGAAAATAGTTATTGAATATTTTTTGCAAAACTTCAAAAACAATTGCATCAACAAAGTTTATTTGAGATATGAAAAAATGGAAGAAGAATTAAAAAAATTGGTTAAATGGCCCCCAATAACTCTAGACGCAAAATCCATTCTTGCCACTACACGAGGAGAGTAAATAAAGAAGCATATTATTTTTTAATAATGAATTTATATTTGTTCAAGTACTCGACTGGCCTAATCAGAGCCCTCTATACCGCCCCCACACAAGCTAATGATGCCGAGGTCCCCCATCACGAAATATAAAATGATTTAATAATAGAAAGAGAATAGATTATATCCCCTCCCCCCATGTTTAAGGGCTCTATGAAAAAGGATAAATATTAAATCAATACCTCTTCCAGGAAACTAAAAATTCCAGAATCAGCTGAACCTACGCTTTAATTCAAGTCGGTCCATGATATCCTTTTAGATTTTTTTCCAAATGAAATATTTTTTAAAATCAGTAATTTAAAAAAAATAATTATATAGGCTCAACTCCGGTGAATCTCCAAATATTCCGCAAGGGACTAATATTTTCACCTAATTGCTGCACTCTCAAAACATTGTTTTATAAATTTATATTTATATTGTTTTTTAAAAACGTGAACAATTATTTAGCGAACATTATATCAAAAATCATCCCTGAAATTGGTATTTATTTCTTTTATTTATTGTATCAATAATATTTTAAAAATAATATATTATTATATTTTTTATACGCCAATTTTATATTTATAAATTCAATGACAAAAAAAAATAAATATTATTCTGATAATCATTTAAAAATCAAGGATCCGAACTTTTGTAAATTTTAATACAGGTTTCGGCTCTAGAACCGGTTTAAAAACTAGTTTTATAGATTTATTTTAATTTATTTAAAATTAAAAATGACATTGAACACATTTAAAAAAATTTCTTATTGAAACAATTAAAATGCTTTTAAAGAATGAAAAAAATTATAAAATCTAAGGAAGATAAATATGCCTTTTACAGATATCTTAGATAAGATAATTCGGGAAGTATATAATGTTTTTGGAATTTTCAAAATTAAAATATATTATTCTTTTTATCCCAGCGAATCTTACAATGCTATTATAATCGAGGAAAAATTTTATTGATGCGGTTTTGGGGAAAGGATAATATATTTTTAAAATATAGCTTAGAGAGCTGACAAAGAAAGAATTGAAATATATATTGAGATGAGTTATGATGCGAAAGAAATTTATTGGCATGGATGCATAAGATAACTTTTTTTGATTCGAGATCACTAGAAAGAAATAATGTCTACAATATAAATTAGGTTTGGTTAACAAAGAAAAATGGTGTGCTGAAAAGTAGTATGCATATAAAAACATACATTTAAATTTGGATATCATGTCGAGAGAACGTTTTTATAAAGTAAGAGGCCAAGAGAGAGGTTTGACGTCCTTGATGAAAAAAGTTCAGGTATTTTTCTAGCTCTACCGACGTGATGGCTAAGGTTCAGTAAATAATAATGGTTAATACCGGTTGGGTTTATTCACTGTATTAAATTATTTGTGACAATTTTGCATGATTTGTCAAATCAATATTGTGCCTTTCCTAAACTTTGAATGCCAATAACTTCGAAGCTCTATTAGAGTTTACAACACATTTAACGATCATATGAAGTTTCATTCGTTTAAAGGTAGGTCTATTTGACATGGTATAACTCACAATAGAAAAATAAAATGGAAATGAAATCAATTGCTCTAATGATTCAACAAAATTAGTAAATAAAAATGATATATTTTCTTATTTTGAGAATTAATGCGAAAATTATTATAAAAAGGATATATTATGCTGGCGATATAAATTATTGCAACAATCAATATACACTACGTATAATTTTATACCTACAAATATCACAATTACCTATTTATATAAACCTTTATATAAATCATTTTCTATAAATTTTTTAATATTCATGTAAAATGTAAATAAAAGTTATAATGAATGTCAGCGGCAATGTTTTATTTTTTCAACTTTGAATTATTTTTTAAAATTGAAGAATCTGATTTTACCAGAAATGTATTCCATCATGTTTGGAATACCTACCCTATGAATTTCAGATAATTCTGTCATAAACTTTTCAAATTATTTCAATTTATTTTTATTTTTTATATAAATTATAAATGACTCAAAGGTTAACGGCAAGATTGCCTACAATTTATATAGGTATTCTAAACATGCTGGAATATATTTTCAGAAAAATTAAATTTCTAAAAATAAAAAAAAAGCACTCATTTAAAGTTGAAAAAATAACATATTACCGCTAACAAATATAAATATAAGTTTTTATGATATCCTACAACTCCCATATTTCGCAAAAACTATCACGCATTCATAATTCTTTTGAAAATGTCTTTCATGCCTTGATAAATCTCCGATATTTCCGACGAAACATTTAAAGAATTTTCTTCCAAATCCGGAATATTACTTGAATCTGGAAAGACCCGAAAGAAAGTTTCATGCCCATGGGATACGTAAGCTGAAAAAAGGCTAGAAAAAACGCGCCTAAGCGTTAAAATGCGTTCGGCCGTGACGTTATCTCGGACAGAGAAAGTTAGGAGTGGATCCGATTCTAGGATTATGGATGGTGACATGTTTTCTTTCAACGACTATTATATTTAAAAAGATCATTGTATTAGTATGAATAGAAAAGAGGGGGGGGGGGGTTAACAATAAAAATTATTCGGATAAACATTTTCTCTACGAACGCTATGGTCTTTGGTCCTTTGTATATCGCAACTAGAGCCAGCATTCATAAGGACTAAGGCAGCGGGGTGAAAAGTCGAAACGTCTCGGCATAAAGATACATTTTGGCGATTGGGAAGTTTTAACTTTTTTTAAAAAAAATATAAATAATTTAATAAATAAAACGCAAAGATATATTATAGATAATCTGGGATAAAAAAATATTGCATAAAAAAGGAATCGCATCTATTTTAATATTTTAATATCTAAAAACTAAAGGGAAACATCGAAAATCGGGCTTTAATCTTAACTCCACCCTAGATCAATTTTATAGGGAAGCGATTTTTTTTATAAAACATTATATGTAGTTAGGAATTATTATATAAAATAAGGAGAATATTTTAATCCCTATCCAGTATTGCCCAAAAGTGTAGTTAGATATAACCATTTAAAATCAAGTAATATATTTTATCAAAAATTTTTCACAATATTCAAATAAGTTATCCAATCGGTGTCATAGTTTTTCTTGTCGGAACAAAGGGATTCCCCCGATGGTACGACAATATTTTCTTGGTCGTCAAATATATCACTGCCAATATTGCTGGGTACTTGATCGTCGTTCTCATTATTAGTGTTGGAAGGAATATATTTTTTGGCCATCAGACGGATAGAATCCTTGACTAGTTTACCCCTCCTCACATCCCCATAGACCACTTTTGCTACGTTTGGATAAAAGCTGGAAGCTAAAATACCCTGTAAAAATTGTTTTTGTAATGTTTTTCTTTCTTTCTTTATCTTCGTTATTTATTTATTTCTTTCTTTATGATAAGATGGAAAATGCTATTGGTAAGAATTTTTTTATTTTTTAAAATTAGCAAAAATATTATAAAAATTGAAATTGATTTTTATTTTTTAAAAAAGGGAGGCTCAATTTGATAATCAATTTAACAAAAAAATATTTTTCAGACAATTCGAAATCAACCAGAAAAGATGGTCAAACATTGTTATCTGGCATTTGTATCATGCATGGATACATAAATATATGTTAAAATTGTTTAAACAATATTAGATGTCAAAAAGATAATGATATTCTCCGACACATTTCAACTGACCAAAAAGAATGTGTATTCTAACGTTTCCATAGAAGAATTTCAATATTATATTATTTTGTAAAACCTTCAACATTTTGTAATCATCGGGCCGCAAGGTTGTTTGTTGTCGATACCCCTGCACGTGACGATGGTGAACTTCACCTCTCCTGAGGTCTCTGTAAATTTTTTCGTCGATAATCCCCGCCTTCTTAGCCTCTGATATGAGCTGATTTCTGATAGAATGAATGAATTTAACGTTTTTCGAATCTATGCCGTTTTCCTCTTCGAAAAGGATTCTGTAGGCCGAACCGGTCTCCAAGGCTTCTCTCCATTTTAGATAAATATTTAGCTAGAACAAAAAAAGGGAAGGGGATTATAAACAATCTTTATCTTAAGTTTTATATTAAACTCTAATTTGACGAATCGAATATCTAATTATTCGAATAAAATTGCATATATCGAATATTAATCGATAATACGAATCATAGTTTGAATGTAATATTCTGATAATTTTTTTTCAATACCAAAAAATAATTTTAAACATTTAGAAAAATAAATTACATAAGCATATTTTTTTATTTACACCATAATAAAACAAGACAAGTAAACTAGAAAAAACTTTACATAAAAATATTAATATTTAAATAAATAATCATAGAATATTCGAAAATAATAACGGCTCGATTTGAGCCGATTTTTAAAAAAAGGCTAACTCAATATTTTAGCCAAAAAAATATTGACTAGGTTTCGAGATTTGGCCAATAGATGTCCAATCCTTTGTACCATCTGTGAGCAAAATCTTTAGATTTGCGTATTATTTTCCTGAGCAAAATATTAAGTTCACCGTTTTTAAAAATATCGTCTCAAATTGAGTGACTTAACAAAATTAGTTAAAATCAGAGTTTAACAAAAATATTGGTCCAAAATCTTGAGCAAAAAAATTGGAAATGTTTTCTTGAGCATGTTCAAAAATGATTGAACAAAATAAAAAAATGTTTTATAAAAAAAATCTTCTATAATTCTGAGAAAATATTTTGGAAATTTTATAATATAGTACAATCTTTATTGATGATATTAAAACATTTTTGAGCAAATATTGTGTGATTTTTAAAAAAAAAATTTAAGTTGAAAATTTGAGAATTGTTATAATTTTAATATTTAATGTAAACTATAAGAGTGACAATTGTAATAATCATCTCAGGACCTTTAAAAATAATTTATGTTAAAATAGGCTAAATGAGCATGTTTCGAGATGGTTTCGGTGATTGTAAATATAAAGGTTACAATTGTCATAATACTCATCTAAAACCTTTAAAAATAATTTTGTTAACCTTTAAAAATAATTTTAGTTAAATAAGAATTTCAATGATAATATATTACATGTAAAGGAGACAATTGTCATAATAATGATTTAATATTTTTTCAAATTAAAAATAAGTAAAAATGATTATTTAATGTTTTGACATAGTTTTAAAGTAAACTAGAAAAGTGACAATTATCTAATACTTAACTCAGAAACTTTTAAAATGATCTTAGCATATATAATTTGAAATTTCTATATTACTCATTCATATTATTTTTAATTTAGGTTGATATGATCATACTTAATCTTCTGTATAATAGTATCTAATATGTAAAATATTTAGACGTAATCGGGAAGGAGTTCAACTTGAAAGATGCATCAATATAATATAAAGATGATATATTGGGGACAATAACATTTAAAAATATTTTTCCCTTAACCTTTTAAAACGATTTAGATCTTAGAAACTACTCCTAATTCTAATAAGATACAACCCCCCCCCCTCTCCCTCACCACTACCATCTCCGATTATACTATTAATTAATTTATAAATCTATTCATATTGTTATCCAAACAAGTCATTTTATATGAATTTTTATTTATTAAATTTTAAAGTAAACTATAATTATATAATAAAATAGATTATATAAATAATAATTTAAAACATCACATTATTTAACAATGTACGATTTAGTTTTATAATTGAAATATCATTTAGTGTATCCTTATCTAATAGTGTTTTTAGAAAAGTTAGTTAGTATTATGCACTAAATGCTCTCTCAACTGAGACCTGGGCACAAGGAGCCAGAATTACTGAAACAGTATAAATAATTCGATGTTTTCTTGAATCAAAATATCTTTGTTAGATGACATTCTTTTGTTGTATAATAGAGATTTTATTTAAGTTTTATATCTCTATTCTCCATTTCATAGTAGTAAACAGGCCCCTTTTTGCAATCCCGCTCGATGTAGAGGTCAAATTTTATTTTTTGCTAATCCTTTGTGGGAGGCAAAATTAAGGATGGAGTTTCTTTGTAAGGGTCAATGACTTGCAAATGTTTCCAAATTGTAAATATATGTTCCTAAACCAAAAAAGATGTATATTAGAAGGTTATTAATTTACCCTGATCAATATTTTATCATCTTCCGAAAGATATTTACCATTTTCATAATAGAATCTTGGATCTATATATATAACGTATCTAAAAGTATCATTTTGAAATATAAAACTTTCTCTTATGTTCAAACATTCTATCATAATTTTAGGCAACTCACTATCCATTTCTTCTAACTCTATTTTGCATTCTAACCAAGACGCAAAAAAATCACCAATTACTATATCTTTTTATTGTAATTTTGTAGTGAATATGTATAACGGCAAAAAACAGAAGTGCCCAGTCCGATTGTATCCCATAAATCCGAACTAATTAAAGTTTCAGGGTATAACTGACCCATTTTAACATAAAAATATTTATTATCTATAAAATTTTTAATCATAAGGTAAGTACTATTCTCACTGGTAATAGTATCTAGGGTGGGTTTAGAAATCTTATCCATTAAGAATAACTTTTTATACTTTTGTGATTTAAGTAATTTTATGATATAACGAACTTTGTCTAATTCAAATTTTAAATGATTTTTAATAAAGTTGTTTACAGCAAGTTGTAATCGTATAAGATGAAGATCTAACACAGTATACCAAAACTTTTACTAATGTCGTCTAATATATTTTCCGTATTATAATAGTAGTCAATACCCTCTGCTATTTCATTAGAGTAAACTGAGATGTTTTCATCATCAATACATAAATTTTCCTCACCATTTATACTTGTATCAAAAAATATTTGGCTCAAATTGTTTTCATTAGAAAATCAATATCATTATTTAATTATCTCTAGCCATAGGTCACCCATTTTAAGCATATTGGCGCCGTTATCTAAAGTGAAATAATATATTTGTTTCAAATCAAGCTGGTATTTTTTTAAAATAGTTTTGATTTCTTTTTTTAGGTTAACGCATGTATGAATTTTTATTAGTTCTATCATTCTTTGTATTCGCACTTTTTTCTGGTCATCTTTTATATATTGAACATTAATACCTAATATTGATCTATTATATCTAGTAGCTATATCAATTTTGAAAGAAATGCACTTGTTTTTTTAATAAATGTATAATTCGAAGTGAAATTTCAGATGCGGTATATTTTATTTTGCCGACCACTGATCAAGTATATGCTTTCATTTGTAGAGAATAACAAGATGTTCATTATAATTAGACAGTTCGTAATATCATAAAATTACTTAAATCCCAAAAGTATAAAAGTTATATTTAATGGATAAGATTTCTAAACCCACATTAGATAGTATTACTAGGTGGAATAGTACGTACCATATGATATGATAAAAAAACTTATAAATAATAAAGAATTTTATGTTAAGGTGAGTTATACCCAGAACTTTTATTAGTTCAGATTTGTGGGATATAATCCGATTAGGTACATCTGTCCTATTACCATTATACATATTCACTATGAAATTACAAAGAAAAATCTAGTAATTGGTGATTTTTTGCCTCTTGGCTAGAATGCAAAATGGAATTGGAAGAAATGGATAATAAGGTATCTAAAAATAGAATGTTTGAACATGAGAGAAAGTTTTCTCTTTCAAAATGACGTTTTCGAAGTGCTATATATGTGGATTCAAGATTCCATCATGAAAATGGGAAATATCCTTAGGAAGACGATAAAATTTTGACCAGGGTAAATTAATAAACGTATAATCCACATTTTTTTAAGCAACATATATTTGCAACCTGGAAACATTTGCGAATCGTTGACCCTTACAAAGAAACTCCATCATTAATTTTGCCTCCAGTAAAGGATTAATAAAAAACCAAACTTGACCTCTACATCGAGTGAGATTGCAAAAAGGGGCCTGTTCACTATGAAGTGGGGAATAGCGATATCAAGCTTAAAATAAAATCTCTATTTACTAACTGTAACTTCTCTAAGGACATGATACTAGATGATATTTCAACTATTAAGTTAAATCGAACATTGTTAAATAATGTGATGTTTTAAATTTTTATTTATATAATCTCTTTTATTATATAATTATAGTTTACATTGTAATTTTAATATAAAATGATTTGTTTGAATGCTAACAAAATGAATAGATTTATTTTTTATTAATTAATAGTATAATCGGAAGTGGTGGTGGGGGAAGGGTGTATCTTATTAGACTTAGCCAGAGTAGTTTATAAGATCTAAAATCGTTTTAAAAGGTTAAGGAAAATAATGTTTATAAAATATCATGTTTATATTATATTGATGCATATTTCTAGTTGAACTCCATCCCGATTACGTCTAAATAATTTACATATATTATACTATTGTGAACACAGAAGATTAAATGTCTCCCAACAACAAAATCATATTAACTTAAATAAAAAATAATGGGAATGAGTAATATGGCAATTTCAAATTACATATTAAAATAATTTTAAAAAGTTCTGAGTTGAGTATATGTCAAAACATTTATTTAAATTATGTCAAAAAATGTAAATAATCTATTTTGCCTATTATTAATTTAAAAAATATGTGAAATGAGTATTATGACAATTGCCACCTTTATTGCTTTACAATCACTGAAACCATCTCGAAATATGCTCATCTAGCCTATTTTAACTAAAATTATTTTTAAAGGATCTGAGATGATTATAATGACAATTGTCACTTTTATAGTTAACATTAAATATTAAAATAATGACAAAACATTTTTAAAATAATCATTACTTATTACAAATATTAAAAAATATGTAAATTATAACAATTCTCACATTTACAACTTAGAATTATAAAAAAACATTATTTTAAAGATCAAAAATAAAAAGATTTTACCTAAAAAAATTTATTTTTAAAAAAATCACAAAATATTTGCTCAAAATTTTTTTTATAAGTAAAGATTTAATCACGAAGGATTTTATTATATTATAAAATTCTCAAAATATTTGCTCAAAATCATAGACGATTTTTTTACAAAAAATACTTCTCAAAATAACTTTTTTGATCTTCATTTGAAAATTTTTGAATTTTGAGCAAATGTGAAACCCTGGTTAAATAACTATATTAACTTGAGTAGCATTTATATATCATTTATGTTGTTGAAGGTAGTACTTGAAACAAAATGGACATTTAAAAAATTATAGATATTTCTGAAATTTTTTCTCAACTTCAGGTCCAATATTTTGATCTTATAAAAAAGTATTAATTAACTCTCCTTTATACGTAGAACGTATATTAAATTTTACAATAAAAATATATTTAAAAATTATTAGTTTATCTTCAACTATAAGAATAAATGATTTAATTAACAGTATTCAATAGTATATATACATGCGCCAAATGATCGCTCCCATTAGTTAAGGCGTATTTTTCCTTGATCTTCTTCAGGGTGATCAGGTCTTTGTTTCCAAAATTACCGGTATCAATTCTATTATTGGAAGAAGAATTGGATGAAATAAGCAGGGATCGATTATGGGACATGGCGGCAGCCATCGATATAACTTGATCGGTATAACCTAAAAATGCGGCTTTGGCTAAGGCCAGAGAAAGTCTGGGGTGACAATTGATGCCTATCAAACGACGGCCAAGATTGGTTAAACTTTTAAATAGATTTGAATGGTTTTTTTTAATGTCTTTTTTAATTTAGATTTATAATTTGAATTATGCATGATATAAATTTTAGTAAGAAAAAATGGAGTTGTGATAAGTTTCGATATGAATCAAAAGATAGTTTTCAAAAGTTGGGGAAAATATCATTTCTTCACTTTTCATTTTGGTCCAAAAATCCTAGCTCCCTCGTCAACACATCTATAGCCATATGAATCCCAACAGAAGTGGGAGGTATGATGAGAGAAGATAGAAAATCTTCAACACTTTCTGCTGGTTTTTCGCTATTTTTGTAATGGTAATTGGAACAAAGCAATTTCGTTTCGAGCACTATCGTTTCTAAGGGAATTCTTTTTTTTGTAAAATGACATATTTAGTGTATGTAATAATATAAAGAAGTGCCCTTAACTTTGTTTGGTGTAAAAAAAAGTGGCCAGGGCAAGTTAAAATCTTCACCTAAGGATATTACAATTGACATATGTTCTTTATAAAATAAATTATAATATTAGGAAAATATAAATTAACATACCTTTTTCCGCAGAGACCTGCAGAGGTATTACTTGCAAAACCCCACCCGGACATCTCTAAGGCCACTCTAAAAACGAATTTCTTTTATATGATCCCTTCACAGAATATATTGATAGATATAGCAAAATGTTTTACATTTTGCTACTTTGAGAGATAATAATAAACCGAAACAAAAATGGTCCACTTTGATCAACTTTTAGCTTACATTAGTCATTATTCGCATCCGTTCGAGTTCGTAAATTTATAAAAAAATAGATCGAAATACCTCAAAATCTCTGGCTGCGGGTAAGACGAGAATCGCTCAAATGTTTCCAGAGGATATAAGTGAAAGCATTTACCGGCTGACGTACGACCAGCTCTTCCAGCCCTTTGTTTGATATTTGATTTTGAGGCCCAAACTAGGTCGAGGTATGATATACCCGTGTCGGTATTGTACCTTGCCATTAAAAAATAACAACATTTTTAAAACAATACATATAACTATTAATTAGAGCTTTTATTAGAGCCGATTCCTAAAAATTTTAAAAAGGTTATAATTCCTAATTCCAAAAGAAAGTTCCAGGTTATGGCGCGGTTCTAAATTTTGATACATGCTTGACTTTGCATTTACAGTTAGTGCGAGATAGAAAGAATATTGTATACTTCGCAACGAATTTGCGCTAACTGTGAATGTAGGGTGAGATAAAGAATTGGAATAGATACTAGGTGATGTCGTGAGAAAGAATAGACTAAGGTAGTTTGGACAGGTTGAATGGAAGGGAAAGAACAATTGGTTGAATAATGTCATTGGATGAAAGTGGGGGGGGGGGGCAAGGCCCAGAAAGCGACCAAAGACAAGCTAGATGAAGGTGCTAGACAATGACATGAAAACCCTAGGTTTGGCCCGTGCCCAGGACCGCGGAAAACGGAGAAGGGTGATTAGAAAAGAAAATGGCCTATACGGGTAAACCTGATAAAGAGTCACTAAACGAAGAAGTAAAAAATTAGGATTCTATCCAACAATCTCGATAAATTTACAGGCATTTGAAAAAATGTCAATCCATCTAATAAATTTTATAATATAGAAAAGGGGAAAAAAACTTGTGTTCTTTGGCCAATCCAGTATCCACTACATAAGCGACATCATTTATGGTCAGAGAGGTTTCGGTTATATTTGTCGACAGTATAACTTTTCTAAGTTTAGAGGAGTTGTTTCTGTTTTCATTGTTGATTTGGAGGAACACTCTAGATTGTTCTTCTTGGGGCAAACTGGAATGAACCGGTAATATAACCATGCGGGCTTGAAAAAAAGAGATTACAAAAATAACTATAAGAAAAAAGCAAAATAATAAGTGAAAAATTTTAAAAATATCATAGGAGAAATTCTTAAGTTCATTTCCAATTAATAAAGTTCAATTCAAAAAGAAGGTGTAGTGTTTTTGTGTTAATTTTGAAAATTCTTTAAAAATTAAGCATTAAATTGAAAAATCTAGCGACGGTACTGCTGAATATACGAATAAATGATATTAAAAAGATTCGCTCACATTAACAGTTAGGAAAATTAGACTTATAATTTAAACATATCAATTTTTTGAAAGTTAAAAAATGTCTATTACGCTCGTTCCTGGTTAAGTTTCCATCTAATTTTTCTAATTCCTCTTTGACCTTCCTGATTTCCTGCCAACCCGGCAAAAAAACGAGGATAGCGCCTTCTAGGGGTTGCGATTTGTGGATGTAATTGATAGTATCTACCGTTAATTTTATATCCAATTTAGGAGTTTGCATTTTATTTCTGAATGTCTCCGCCTCCGAAAATTCTCCTATCAATTCCGATTTTGAGATTGGATTTATATCTACCAGTAATGAATCGATTTGTTCCGATTCGAATTTTAGCGTGGTAGTAGTAAGATCATTGAATGGCAAAGGCTTTGAAGGCTTAATGGGACATGACATGGATATTAAAATTAATTTTAATTTTATATTAAAAGATTTAACTTTGACATCAAATTTTTGAAATAAATGAGAAGAGATTTAAAATTTATATTAGAAATCTGCATGGCCTTGCCCCTTGCATGCGCAAAATATTTATCTCAGGTCGGCCAACTTGCCCAAAATATTTTTTACAGGCCCACTGGAAATTTCAAAAATCTGTTTTAAAACTATGGAATAACGTAAATTTATAATTGTTCCTCTATAAACACAAAAAATTATTACAGACAGGAAAACTTAATTATTATTTTTACGAGTCTGGAAAGGTATTTTACGGATTTATATTAGTTTTTTACTATCGGGGCCAGACCGAAAAATTATTTTTAAATCTTAACTGGCCATTTCGGGCTAGGTCTTAATGAATATTACTTAAAATTTAAGACTTAATAAAAAGAAGAAAAAATGAGTGTTAAATCTTGGTGAAAATACACAATATAAATAAATTTTAGGCAAGGCTATTCTTATAAATTTTAGTTTACAAAATCCCTTTCAGTCATTTTTATAAAAGATTTCAAAAATCATGTAAATATAATATAGTTTTTATGGTCCGGTCTTTGCAAACTGCCCATAATTTTTAAGTATAAAATCTTTCTCAGTCTTAATGCAAAAGAATCGAATCAATTAAAATAAATAATAAATTAACTCTTTCTATTTTTGAATTTAAAATTAAATTTATAATTATAAAAATATTAAGGGGAAAAACTCGATTAATTTTTTCAAAATTAATTTATGTATTTACAAATTATATTAACATTTATTAAGATAATAAAAAAAAGATGCATTCATGCCTTCATAATATTTTGGTTCATGGCTCCTTTTTTATCGGTAATTAGTTCTTGAATCTCGGGTAAAAAATAGGATATCACTGGAAACATCCTACCCTGTACATTGATAATAGGACATGAATCTAGATATCTGTTTAATTTTTTGAAAAGGTTATATAAAGTATCGAATAAGTTTTTTTTATTGAATAATTTTATGATTCTTCAAAAAATCATATCCTTCGCCCGTGTCCTGGTTCGTCTATATTTTTAAAACTTAGCGAAATAAGATTTTGAGGACACTCTATTGTGAGTTTGTTTTAAGTCTGCCCCAAATGGGGTTATGGTGACAACGTCTACTGGCAGCTAATTGAGGCTTAAAAGGTTCCCTGTGGGCCGGGTTCAAAAACACCGTTTCCTCGACAAAGTGCAAAAGTTACCTAAAGAGTTTCATGTCAGGAAGGGCATCCATTTGTAAAAAAAATTTCGCCTCCAAAATCTCGAATGATTTGTTATTTATATATTTATTTCGGTAAGAATAAAATAAAGACGTGTATTCTTTTATGTAACTAGCTTCCTTTTTTAGGCTGCTTAGAGGAGCTATATATATAACTGGCTAAACAGCGATTGTTTAGAAATAACACGAACCAGAATCTAATCTTTTCAATTATTAAGGATTCTAGTAATAACATACAATCAATAGAGCTTCATTAAAAAATATCAGGATGGGTGCGTCCTGCCACAGTCAGGCGAGTCTCACCCTAAAAACATAGAAACTTAATCATTTTTTTATAATCCCCCCCCCTTTAATTGAATAACAACAGTAATTGTAAAATGAGATTCAACTACTAAAAAAAATATAAAGGCAAAAATAATTTGATAAAACCCGCCTTTAAGAAATTTAATTATTAAGACTGCTTGCTAAATTAAGATATCACGTATAAAAACCAATTAGAATTTATATTAGTAATAGATATAATTTAGGAGCTATACTTGGAAAATTTAATAGCGTCCATAGTGGCGCTCATAAGGACAATGGAAATAGACGGATTGTTTCTGCGAACCCTTTTGAGTACGGCTAGGAGAAAGTCGGTGAGAACATCGTGCTCGTGAATTTCGTCCACTATAACGTGACTTACGCCTATAAAAAAAATTCATTGCTATAAAAAAACAGAAATTGGAACTCAATGCCTAAATTAGTAACGGCCAGGGATTATATTTCGCCTAAGATTGGCATATATTAAAAAAAACGATCCAATTACATGAATAATATAATTTAATACCTAAAATTTAAGGTTTTATCGTAATTAGTTAAATAAGTCCTAGCCGTTATAAATTAATTAAATGGTTTACTTTCATTATATAAACCTAAATCTCGGAAAGAAATAAGTATAATAATTAATACTATCTCATCAACAGTTATAAACCAATTTTTTTGACTTTGTTAAGGTTCAAAGCAGCATATTCCTCATATTGGTTGCGTAATATCCTTTCAACTAATGCACAAAAAATTATTATTTTATACAATCCATTCAAATCTGGAAATTGATATGGATTTGTAATGAACTGACTTAGGTTAACGGTTATCTTAAACCTCTAATGTAGTATAATACATTTGGAAATGGTTGTCGTTTAAATAAATGTTTTTGAAAAATATTTTATTTAACAAATTACCCATCAAATTGGGGTTATTTTGCAACTTTCTCAACAATATCCCGGCAGTGCAAAAGAGAATGGGGCCTATTGCACCGTTGTTATCGGTTAAAAACCCGTTATATCTTGGTAGAGATTGGTAAAGCCTGACTTGAAATCCGATGTTTTGAAAACCGTAATCCCGTTCGATCTGGTCTTGATCAGATTGGAGACCCTCAAGATTTCTTGTAGACTGGGAAACAAAGATATGAAATAAGGGAGAGTGAATTATTTTATTAATGCTAATTAATAAAAATTCAAGTTTTTTTATTTCAGTAAACAATAAATAATTTGTTGTCAAGATCTTTATATTTTCACAGTGTACAAGACGTGAAAAAAAAATTCAAAACTTTAATAAGGTAATTATATATTTTTTTTCTATCGAAAAAATAAAACATTTTATAGGAGGAATGCTAAATTTTACTTGGTCAACACACTGAGATACTATTTCATATGGGAGGGGAGGGGCTGGAACTCCAGAATAATTTAGCCAGAAAAGTTCTTTGTGTACCTGCAACAAATATACCCAGCGAAAGAATCTTTTCTATAGCTAAATTAATCCTTAATGCCAAAAGAACTTCGTTATGTTCTTCAAATCTTGAGAATCGTATTTATTCAAATAATTATCATTTAGTTAAATTTGATACTTTTAATTTATTTATATTTATTACCTTTATAATTTGTTTGCATATGAAATTGATAATATTATAGATATAGATAACGTTTGTATATAAATTTGTTTTTAATTTTATACTAGAAAATCTATAAAATAATTATTGATGTGATTGTGAAGCAAAAGAGTATCTATTTTTGAATATTATCTATTTTCAGGATGACAATGGATAAATTTATATATGAATTGGACATTGAAAAGATTTAAATACTTTATCAAGAATATGAAACTATAGGAGTTTATAAAAAGTGGAGATTATATGGTAATTTCAATTATTAAAATGCGCAGCCAATTTATCAAACGGCGGCGTATATTTAATGAGCGCCACCGAAAATAATAACCGTTGCCGCGAATGTAAAAACAAAAAATTAAGTTTAAACATCTTGAAACAACAAAAAAATTACCTTTTTCCTAGAATTAACGCCGCCCATAGAAGTTTCACCCATCTCATGGGCCACCCTATCCGCCAGGGCTATACAACTCATACGCCTGGGTTGAGTGACTATAATACTGCAATCGGAAATTTTCCCGATTTCCATCATGCGCTCACGTATGTATTGCGGAATCTGAGTGGACTTCCCTGATCCCGTATCACCCGTTACGATCAAAACTTTATCGCGTTCGAGAGTTTCAAGAATTTCAGAGCTTCATTTTTTTGGAGCATATTTGACGAAATTAAAATTTGTAATAAAAAAAGTGAACCAAGTGTTTCAATTGGACGATTAATCTGGAGAAATAATTATTGTTTTGTAAATATATAAAAAAAATTTTAATTGAATATTCTTTCTATTAAAGAGAGACCTGCAGAGGTACCATTTACAAATATCAACTTTCCGTTACACCGGCCTTGAAAAAGGCACGACTCGGATTTATTTTAAAAATTTTTCGGTCTGAGTGTGATTTTTTTTACGCCCTTGCTATTTTAAAAAAATAAAAATATACATTATTCAGCATTCATTTTACGGATCGTTTTTTAGCAAATATGAAATCCGTATAAGACCACTTCCAATCGCGACGTTTTTTCAAAGCGATAAATAACAAATTCAGCTTAATAATTGAGTTTATAAACAAAACTTAATAACTAGCATGAATTTTTAACGATTAAATAACGTTTGATACGATTGAAATGAACAAGTAATTATTTTTATATTAATATTCAATAAATGAAATGATTATAGAGGAAATTTTGTATCTGATTTGATAAATTTTGTAGAAGCTCATGACGATAGACTTTATATTGAATCACTTAATGTTGACTACTTTATAATAAGAATTTTTAAACAATGGACTTTTTAATTAAATACTATTTAATAGTAAGCATGTTGCAGGTGTTTTATTTGGTGATACATTAAAAACAAAGACTATTAAGTGCTATAATAAATAAGTTTGAAGTGTTTAAAAAACAGAAATACCTCATTTATGTATTAGGAAAAAAATAGTTTAAGTGAATATTTTTTCAAAATTTTTAGTATAAACCTTATTTTAATTTTTAAAAAAATAATAATAGAAGAAATTTTTGAAAAATAAAAATTTCAAGGCCAAATAATAGAGATCAAATCGTAAATAATGTTTCTTCGATATTAAATTGGTATACACCGTACGATTTTACAAACTTTTATAATCATATGCATGAGTTTTTTGAACTTGGTTATCGGGGACAACCAATCAATTAAAGGATATAAATTTTACGATATTTTAAATATATTTTTATCTTTTCTATTTATATAAAAATAAAGATGCCAATTTCGGAACACTCAAAACTAAACGCGAATACAATTTTATAATATAATATTTTCTCACAAATTTAAATCATTATGTAAATTATTATATTGTGCTTGAACTTGTAAATAGATTATTATAATATATACAAAATAAAATGAACTATATTTGAAGTAAAAAGATATTTGAAATTTATATTTTCTAAATTTTAAAAAAATTATTTATTGGGTTGTTAATTTTTATATTTCGTTCTTCCGATTGGCGCCTTTCTATAAAAAAAAGAATGGCATTTACATTTATTTTAAATGTTTTATTTTTCCAGAGTTGTTAAAGTAGCGAGCTATTTGTAGTGCTCTAACTTTTTTGGTAGCTATAGCTAATAGCGGCTACTTTTTTGCAATTATTTAATTTTTTAGCGCGCTACATTTTTTGAAATTTTAAAAAATATAATGAAGGTAAGTATAAACATGAAAATTTAAATATAATATCATAATTAATTATAAATTTTTAGGATTTATTATTTAATTTTGAAATTGAAATATATTTTCAATTTGTAATTTGTATTTTCATTTGTATTATAAACCTAAATCACGGGTTAATAATTTAAAATGTCATCGCCTATGGATATCCAAATCGTTGAAAGTGATTCAGACAATGATATTAATAAAATGGAAAATACCAGGGAAGAAAATGTTCTTAATAGAAATAATACAAATTTCCCATTCCCTAGATTTGATTAAAATAAATAAAAGACCAAAACTGGCTTCAAATTTATTTGTTTAAAATGTAAAAAAAAATATTTCCTCAAATCAATCCAGTTATAACCTCAAGAAACACCAAAAGGTAAATGTCATTATTACATTCTAATAGTGTTTATTTTATAAGACTGTTCATACCAATAGCTTTAAGGAAATGGGGAAACATTAAAATAATTTTGGTATAGGCGATTCTACATCTAAAAAGACTAATTCAAATCAAACCAAATTAATTAATAATCCGAATGCCAATATTTCTCAGAAATTGGCTGATAAAGTTATTGTTGATTTTATAATTGATACAGTTCAGCCAATGTCCTTGGTTGATAGTCCATCATTTACCATGATGATTAAAACTCTATCCTCTGGTACAAGAATTTTATGTCGCCAGTAATGAATAAAATAGCAGATAACTTTAAAGTGATGAAAGACACTCTAATAGTAGAGTTATCAGAGATATCATATATATGTACCACGGCAGATAGTTGGACACATAACACTAGGTTAAAACTTATAAAATGCAACAAATTACCATAAATATTTATTTTTATTACAGAAATTTTTTTAATATCAAAACTAACTGTATTTTAATATTTATAAATGTTGATTTTTATATATTTACTATACAATAACATTATAAGCAAAGAATAAAACTAATTTGTTTCTGAATTTTTTTTTATAAAAAGTAGCTTAAAAAGTAGCTAAAGCTACTTTTGAAAAATAATAGCTAATAGCGAGCTATTTTTTTGACAAATAGCGATAGCGGTAGCGCGCTACTTATAAAAGTAGCGATTAACAACTCTGTATTTTTCAAATTTCTTCCGATTATTAGATAAGGTTTATAAAAATTTTGAAAAAAATATTCACTTAAACTATTTTTTTCCTAAAACATAAATGAGGTATTTCTGTTTTTTAAACACTTCAAACTTATTTATTATACCACTTAATAGTTTTTGTTTTTAATGTATCACCAAATAAAACACCTGCAACCCTATAATATGGAATGAATTTTAATAATTTATAATATATAAAATAATTAATATTTCTTTTAATAAATCAAAACATAAATCTTTATTTAAAATTAATAAATTATTAATAATTTACCAGGCTTAATTCATCCTCAAATCAAATGCATGCAAATTAAAATGGAAGAATTTGAGGGATTCTTTTTTAAAGGAAAAGAGAAAGAGAGAAGAAATACATTCAGGGGATGCTGCTAAATCTAGCACTCCATGGAAATGGTACGAATCTCTATCATTTCTTACTACTTCCACTATTCCCTGAAAAAAGCTAAACAGTAACACATATAATAATGAGAATGTAAGACCAGGGTAAAAAAGGATCCTATGGGAAAATAATTAGATTTTCAAATTTATCATATCTCCCCATTTGTCGTAAAAGGAGTGAATATGAATCACCCGACTTTCAATTCAACTGGTCGAAATTCCCTTATTTCATGTTTCTTTTGTTATTTCATATAGTCTGTTATATAAGCACCATTCTTTTTCGTTCTCACTCTGACATTATATGTAATTGCTAAATTTTGTAAAAAGATATAAAATGATACTCATTAAAATAAATTTATCCCTTAATAAGTGCATTAATGAGTGTATTTTTGTTGCTTTTAATTTAATTGAATATCACCTAAGATGATTAGTTGAATAATTAATTTGAATAATATTTTACTAGAAATATTATCTAGGATCGAAAAATGCTAATATGATAAATGAATGAATGTGATATATTGTTCAAAGATACACAATTTTTAAATATATTTTATTTATAAAATATTCGGCCCGGTCCGGGTATTTAAAAAAAAAATTTTAGGCCTGGCCAGGGTATAAAAATTTCTGGCCTGCAGATTTCTGCTATAAATGTAAATTATTTTAAAATACACAACACATCTTGGAAGATCAAATTTATAACTGGATTTTTGAATAATGTCGACCAATAATTAATAATAAATATGTAAATAATTATTTATTTAAGGTTTGACCGATATTAATCGTTTTACAAAAAACGAATCGGGCCGAAATTCTCAAAAAACCGATCCAATATTAAGATTACATTGACTTTGTTTATGATATATGCATATTATATCGGAATATGGAATCCATCGAGATACAGAATCCCTCAATTTAAGCCATTTATTGAGAGGGATTTTTAAGTTTGAAATATCTAACTTCATAGAAATGTATTCTAGAATATGTATAGTACCTAATAGTGTTTTTAAAAAGCCTGATTTTTCTATGCGCAGTTAAGATTTTAGCCAAAATAATATTGTACTTAATAATTTGAACATAGATAGGGGAAAGGTTTGGACCTCTATTTACCCAATCTTGAGGCTTAGGAGATATTAGGTTAAAATCTTAATTGGGTCCTTTTTAAAAATCGATTTTTATCGAGTTTTTTAACAACACTAGTACCTACCCTATGAATTTCAGGCATAAGATTTTGTTACTTTAATTTATACAAAATATATATAAATTAAGAGTTTAAATCAAAATTGTCAGAAATTCACAGTTTGGGTATACTATTTAAAAAATAAGATACTTAAAAATGTGATTTAAAAAATTAAACATTGCCTAAATGAGATGATTTAATTTTTAGGTAGCGTAATCATCCGTGATAATTAACCAACTATCGCCTTGTTACTGTTGTCAAATGATTAACCCAATATTTTGGCCAAAAAGTATTACGCAAGCCTAGAGATTTTGCTCATAGGCCAGAAAGTTGGGCATCTTAAAACAAAATTTCGAGACTTGTCTAAAATTTTAATTTAAAATCAGCGAAATTGAGCTATTTAAAAAATGCTAGTCTTGGTCATGAGAAACGAGAAATTTAAAAATGTATCTTGTTTTGTCCCATTTTATATTTACATATATTTTTTTATATATAAAATATTAATTTTCTCCATGGCATTTGATTAAAAATAGCTGGTAAAAAAATAATTAAATAGAAAGAAAGAAAGAAAGAAAGAAAGTAAGAAAGAAAGGGATCGGCATAAATTTGCCTAATATAAATTAAAATGCTTAAATTGATATTCAATACCGTTTCGCGTATATGGGCAAATTTTTTCGCGCGTTGTTCATTTGTGGATTATTATTGAGATTCTGAGTTTTTCTCGAGGCGATAAATTCGCTCTGGGCTTTTTTGTTTAAGTAATCTTTTTGAGCTTCGTTAGGATGGTACAGTTTTCGACCCCAGATAATATCTTTGACATCAAAATTTTCGATTTGGCGGTTTATATTATCGTTTAAATTGCCAGGAGTAGGCGGAGATGAAAGCAAGGAATATGATAAGCTATCCTCCAAGCTGATTTCCTCTTCGCCCAAGATACTTTCAAAATTATTGGAGCTCTGAGGTGATTTTATAGCCAGCTCGTGGCTAGAAGCCATGAATAATTTAGACCTTTCCAATAAATACGGCTCTAGCTTCTCGAACTTGGCTATTAGTGCGTCTATGCGCCGTTCTAGTTCAGCATTTTCGATACAAATTTCTGAAGGCGGGTTCATCCTCTCCAATTCCCTCAAAATTCTCTGATCCACATTGTTTGCTTTCACCTTCGTGCTTTCGTCCAGGATATTCGTTACATCGTAGGAATCATCCAAGATTTTAAGTTCCTTGAGAGCCTTCATTGCTTGGGTGACATTGAATCGCTCGGCTAGAATCTTTCGCTTTGCAAAGGATTCGAAAATCATTTCTTTAGGCCATTTAATTATGAGAGTACTTTTCCAAGTTGGGCCCTTGTTATTGTTAAACTGAGAGGAACGAAGAATAGGCTTATGCCGAGGCCCTAGTCGTTTAGTAACTTTGTCGAATAAGTTTACAAATTTGCATTTAAGATGGCCTAATGAACAATTAGAAGGGTTATAATGCAAAAGGTCACAAAAATCAAATTATTATTTTCATAGCATTTTTACCTTCATAAAATATCACAAATATAAGTATTATTTCAAGCTTAAAATGTATCATCTGTAAAATAGCATTTCAAACTTTACAAGTATCATTTTATATGTAAAATACGCAAATTTTGAAATGTTCAAAATAAAAATTCTTTAAAGATTTTTATTTTTTTGAAAATGCTAACAGGATTTTTGATTATTTTTTAGGCAAAATTTACAAATCTGTTTTTTTTGTAAAAATCATATATATTATAAGTACCAATATTTTGTGATTTTCCTGCATAAAAAATCTTTCATGATGGATTATTTTTTCAAACTCTGAAAATTGTTTAAACTGTCTAGGTGTCAAATGCTTTAATGCAAAATTCTAAAATATATAGAGTCATAGAAAAACAAAATTAAAAAGAAGCTTATAATTCTTTCATCTAAATTAGGTGGCTCAAAGAACAAAAAAAAATATTTAACAAATCTGTATTTTTTATTTTTTTATCAATTTTTTTGTTTTTATTCATAAGATTTATAAAAAAAAATATATTGGCAGGCTTAAATTAAGGCCAAAGATCTAGATTTCTCGGTTACCAAACAGCAATTTGAGTTAATAGGTGATGATTTGATCTTCATAATCGCAGAGGTAAAAATGGAATATTTTAATGAAGATAATTTATAATCTAGTATGTGATCATATTATTTTATATATTTATAAATATCTTGTTTGCAAATAAATAAATATTTTCAATCTTAAATTTGGTTTATTTAGATTATGTCCAAGGGGTTACAAAATAAACAATATTTAACAAATTTTAAGGTGGGTCAAAATATTTTAAAAAAAATGTGTGTGGAGTCAGAAATTGAATATTCTTTTTAAATTGGTCTCAAAAATGGAATTTCTAAATTTTAAGCACACTAAAAGTAGAAATGGCATTTTTAGATTTAACAAATGTAAAGATTAGATATTACCTGAGGAGTTATTTAACTCAATATATATATTTTTTTAAATCCATTAGTGCATTTAAAATTATAATTTAATAAAATGAGTAATTCATAAATTGGACATTTATAACAATTTACTTATTGTACAGCACTAAAATATATATAATAATAGATATGCACCAATATAAATAAAAAAAACGAAGTGATGCTACAGTTTTTTTTAAACTTAAAAAAATATCAAGCTTAAATGACAATTTCAATATTTTGGGAAACAATTCTTAAAAAAATTTATAACACAAAATCAAAATGGGCAAATTATTATAGTAATTAGAAATTTAGAAAAAAAGATTTTTTTCTATAAAAAAAATTATTTCATCCCTATACCAATACTCAATATAATACCCTCCATTCCAAAAAAGTGTAGATTTATTGGGAAAAAGGAAGATATAGTTCATCAAAATGATAATTTTTTATTTTTTGTATAAATAAAAAGTTAAAAAGGGTATCAGATAAATGATATCAGTTTAAATTGGATATTAACTGATACCATGAGTATTAATGCTTCTTTGATTAATAATCCTTATTATAAAGGTATATTTAAATAAAATTTAAAAAAAAATAACATTCCTGTTTTGAAATCCACTTTGTGAATATAAGCAGCATAACGTAAAAAAAATTTTGAATTTATATATTTTTTTTATTAAACTAAGCACAAAAACCAATGATAAATACATAAACACTTTTTAATAAATTTAAGATTGACAATATACCATAAAGTATAACGTGATAATCGTTTTAACCTGATGGGTCAGCATTATTTACAATCAGTTCCTCCTTCAAAACAACTTTTTGACTAGCTAAGCTTGATAGATTGTTTAATAATTTATAATTTTGATAAAAACTTAATAAAGGATTTGGGTCTAGTTTATTTTTAAAAAACGGCATGGTTAGGCCAATATAACTACACTAGGTAAAAAAAAACGAATATATATTAACAAGGCATTTAAATACATGACGGCCGTCAACTGTCATTTGATTAGTATCTGAGTGAATGTCGTTATTTTTTTTATAACTAGCTTGATAAGATATGATGAACGATTTAGTCAAAACTATCCCTAATATTCCTTACCTAAAAACGAAAGCAGGTCCTAGAGATAAAGATTTATGGCCTCAACGATTAAAAGAAGAATATCAGGCTTTAATTGCAGTAATCTTTAACTATATATGTATAATAATTATATATTATTTTAGTACATGACAAAAAATAAAGAATGTGATTCTGATTGGTTTAGATTAGAATCAAATAAAGAGGGTATTCAATGGAAAGGTAAGTGTTGGCTATATCAAGACAGAATTAAATATGAATTTGATATGCAATTTGAAGTGATCATATTCATTTATTTTTAATACATCATTCTACTACAGATTCCTGCTTTATACCCAGTAGTAGCTCCTGAAATATCTTTACCCCAATTAGATGGTAAAACAGCCAAAATGTATAGGTAACCTATATTTCCATTAGTTTATTTTGTTTAATATAAATATATGTAAAATATAAATATATCAGATACATCTATACCACTTCTTTTTGCTGATTTTAGTTTGTTTCATGGTTTAATGAGACTATTTTTCAACTATTTGAATATTTTAGCCAGAAAGGTCTAAGTCTCAAGGTTTTACTAATAGATATCCAAACCCTTGTATCATCAATTACCAAAATCTCCAAGCTTGCATTATATTGTTCTGAATAAAATACTGAGTTAGCCATTTTTAAAAATAGACTCAAATTGAACTTTTTATACTAAAATAAAAATTAAGAATAGAAGAGATTTTTCTTTTCTTTACACAATAACAATTCCATTTTAGATTTAAATATGCAATTTTTATTTTAATAATGGTTGCAAATTTTTCAATATCAAAAAATATTTTTGTAATTATTCTTCCATTTTTTTTCTTCATATTTTTTGAAAATGTATTTTTTCAAAAATATTTTTATTCTTATAAAAATAGAGCTCACTATTTGTAATAGACCCAAATTTGTTTTGATAGGTCTTTGCTTATATTAAATATTGGATTGGACTGATATTTGCCATTTCAAAAAAATATCAGATTGGGTAAATATTTATAGAAAGTCAATCCATCCTGACATTTTTATTATTTTATGATAGTGTATTTAATTATATAATATATTTTTATTTTATAATAATGAATTAATAAAAGGAATCAAAATTCAATTCATTTTTAAATTAAATTATTGTAAAAGATGAAGATAAAAATTTGATTTTTTAAAATATTATTTGCAACAAGAAAAGAATTTAAAATACTTGGGTTATTTCTTGTCAGACAACCATAAAATGAGATTTTTGGACAATCATCACTAAAATGAATGAAACTTGGCATATTAGTTATATATTTTTAGCTCAATCTGATCTAAGGTATGTCTTCAAAGTTGAAAATCATGTAAAGTGTGATTTTATTAAATCTCATTTAAAATAAAAATACTTGTGATACAAATTATATATAATTATATAGCCCTTAAAATTCTACATTAGAAAATATCTAAAATATTTAAAAATTCTAAGTATTTTAGTAAAAATTAATATTAACATTGTTGAGAAGCTATTTTTTTTAATGTTGATATTTGCTATGAGTGTTTATTACCTTTATATTAAACTGTTTAATAAAAAAAAATTGATAGCTTTTTTCATTTTTAAATTTTTTAAATAAAATAATATAATATAGATGGCGCTATGGTTTAAATAATCTGGATAAAATATTTTGACATATAGATCCAACCTTTCAATCAGCTGGAATGTTGGAACCAGAACTGCATTAAACTTATTTTTTCAGTTTCGATCCTAGATTTTTAAAAAAATATATATTTATCCAATCAATCTGATTGAAAATATTATTAAAAATTAAAGATTTTTATGGTATCAGCTTATATATTTTTTATTCCTTTCTTTCTTTTCTATTTTTAAACCAATAAATATGAAATTTAACAATCAATTAATGATTTTAAAGAACATATAAGGTAATTAGGCCTATTCAAAAAAGAATTAGAATGATTAATTACAAATACGAATAATAGATTATTTGTTTTATCCAAATATGATTAAATTTATTCGATTCAAATAAAACGAATTAAACTGAATATTTATTTAATTGATTTTAACCCTTCAATACTCTGGGGGGGGGGGTATATGAAACCCCAGGCATGCAAGAAATGATATTACATAAAAACGGTTAAATATTATGATCTGGATTCTTCAGTAGCTTCATCATATATATCTTAAAATATATATTCCAAATTTCATATATTTCGATTGAGTAGTTTTTAAGATAGCATTTTGTGACCAATTGGGGTTTGTGAGACCCCACCAGGGTAAATTTGTATGTTCTATTTTATATTTGAATGTATTAGTGTAATTTTTTTTATATTGAAGAATAAAGAACTATATTATGAATTATCATGATTATATGATGCATAAGTTATTTTTTTAATTTTATATTTGAAATTTAAAAAAAGTAATTTTTTAAAAATTTTGGCACAAATTATAATTATCCTCATCATCTTTAATCTAGGATTAAGAAATAAAAATATTTAAATATTTTATCAACCAAATATCAAATGAAAATAATGAATATTACTGGAGATATATACATTTGAAATTGGGGTCTATTAAACCCCACCCGAGTACTAACGTCATTTTTTTCACCGGAGTATTGAAGGGTTAATAAATTTAACATTTGTTATTTCTATTTGATGTGCCAATCTGACAGATGATATGTTATAAAAAGATTAGCACAAATTTAAAAAATCTCTGAAGTTAAAATGAAAGCAATATTTACATTTTTAGTTACTATATTTTTTTAATCTCAATAAATTAAATCACCAACACTTATTTCTTACTATCATGGGTTCGGAAGCGTTAGGGTTAGGTACAATAAATTATTGTTAGCTAACCTAATTTATGCTTGATGTTGAAGTTTACAAAATTTCCTCACAAAAAAAACGATTATATCAGATCAATAAAGACGGTGAAAAGGCAGCTTGCAATCATTGCAAAGCATTATAAAATGTAAAGGCAAAACAACGACCCCTCTTATTAATCATTATAATAGATTTCATTCACACCTCAGTAAAATGTGAAATTAAATTGACATTTTTTTAAAAGTTATTATCACCAATTTTTAAAAAAAAATTAATTCTAAGGATAACTTGCTAAAATTATTTATAATCTGAAGATTTATAACTGTATAATCAATATGCTCCAATACTGTTAAGTAAAATACATTTGCAGGAAGGGCTTCATCTTGCTTTATAGGAATACATTTCTTATCCTTGCCTTAACATTTATGTATTTATTGACGACATCATAAAAACTATTGAACAAGATATTGGTCTTGTACAAATTCAGTTAGACTATGGAAATATTTTTTTGAAAGGACAAAAAAATATCCAATAATTGATAAGATAAGGGAGATAATATTTCTCTACTATGGATGGGTATTATTTTAATCCTATTCAATATTTAGAAAATATGTCCAAATATATTTTTTTAAAAGTTATTTTTATTAATGATTTATCAGCTAAATAATTTAATACAACATTCACTTAATGCATATTTTAATCATGTCAATTTATCAGAAGTGGTATACATCAATTTTCAAATGTATGTTTCTATCATAATTATTGATTCAAAATTGCTCCATCATCTGAGCCGATATTTAAAAACGGCTAACTCAGTATTTTACCCAGAAAAATATTACTTAAGTTTGAAGATTGCTCGTAGATGGCGCAAAGGTTTGATATCTACTATCCAAATCTTGAGACTTATTCAATATTTTTCTGGCTAAAATATTGTTTGCCATTTTTAAACATCGGCTCAAATGGAGTGATTTTGCATCACTAATCATCACTCTATCGAAATTGGTTAATGTTTATATGCAGCGAGTAGTGCACTAATATGTGGGGAAGTTTGACACATGATAAACGATTCTATTTCATTTTCCCCATATATTTTATTCTATTTTATATATATATAGATATGTATTAATTATTTATTACCATTAATATACAATCGTATATTTATATATAATTGATATATTTGCAAAAGTATTTTTTTTATGGAAACATATTACCTAAATAACAAACAGTGTACTTCAAATAAATGAACCACCTATAAATAGTGCATTAGCCAAAGCCTTGATCGAGTTGGCATATAAAAATTCGGGTAAACATGAGATAAAAGAATGGATGTCATCAACCAATTCTTTTGACCAAATTTCAACGATTTATCCCATTTCATGTGACGTGTTATGCCTCTGGAATGGCCATAAAGCCATATGCCCAAATAATCAAGTTTATGTTAAACCAATTGCTCATAATCAAATGCAAGGAATGCAACAGCAAGTTACTCCTCAAGCAACCACACAATTAATGATGATTAAGAATATGTCGACGTCTATGGATAAAAGTAAAAATTTTAACATCCGAAAGGTTTCTATGAAAAAATATATGAACAAAAGGTGAGAAACAATTATTTCAAAGACTATGGTGGTTACCGAAGAAGTTCAAGAAGAGTTTGCAGAGATGGCGATTAATGAGGTGAATGAATAGAAAGAATTTTTGATGTTAATAGTTTTTTTTAATTGTATAATATAATAGTTTTTATTCATAGTTGAAATAGTTTTTTATTTTAAATATTTATATAAATTTGTTTAATATGCCTAACTTCTGAAAAATAAATGAGGTGTTCTATGTATATGTTTTTGTGTTGATATTTATTTTTAAAAAAAAGATTGTATTTGTAAAAAAAATATTATAGATAATTGTTTTTTTATGTGGAAAATAAAATATACGTTTTAGAAGAAGCCTTTGTTTTAAGAACTATCAGATAATTATTTTTGGTAATAATTAAGTAATTTTTGGGTAACTAATCATATATATTACACTAAAAAATTTATTTATGGATTTATTAATAAGTCTATTGACTAAGATATGCCCAATATTTTAAGAAACTTCGATATTTTATATTGGTACCGGATCGGGAACCGATATTATACTTTAAGACAGTATATTGTATCGACCAATATTTTTTTTAAAAATTAAACTATATATATTATATTTTTATGCATATTTTTTATTTTATTTTTATTCACATTTCTTATTTATTTTTGACTGATTTCTATTGTCGAGATAAATCTTAATAATAACTCCTATAAAAAAATGTGAAGGTAGGCCACACTTATAAAATAAGCATGCTACTCCGTTTTTTACATTTTTTAACGACTGGAGAAGTAAAATATATTATAATAAACCATCAAAAAACTAGAAAATTTTAAAATTTACGAAAATTTTAATTTTTAAAATGATTTTGTACGCAGCCTTAAAAAAAATTAATTTTTCATTTTTGATTATTTCATTTTGTTTAAATGCTCTTTTTTAGTTGTTTTACTTCCATAATTATATATTATTTTTTTATTTTCTCTTTGGATTATATTTAATCTCTTTTTTTAAAAAGGCGCCAGATATAATTATTATTTTATTTCTTTGAACGGAACTTTAAGTCACTGATATAAAATCTATAGCGGGTTCTCGGTTGTGGGTTCCCAATAATCCTATCATTTCAAATATTTTTTTTATTCCATTGAAATAAGAAAGAAAGAAACAAATCGTTATTTTATTAAATAATAAGCATATTGTATGGGTTATATTTATTTAATTCTTATTTAGAGGTGGATATATATGCACATCTGACCATTTCAAGCCCTTATGGTCAAAAAATGTTCCCAAGTTTGGTATTGCTCATGCACTTTGTTTAGGAGTAAAAATTTATCTTCTTTTGTTTCATGTCAACTATATTTAATTTAGTTAGCTCCTTGGTTAGCCGTTGAGATTCCAGATTTGATTCAAAAGGACCTGATAAAAGCTCAATCATGAATGATGATTATAAATGGCATATTTTTATAAAATAAAAACTTATTTATTAAATAAATTATTGTATGACATCTAATGCCAAATATGATAATTGTTATTTTTTAATATCTTTTTTCGGGTTTGGTTTAAAATTTTTAATGTAAAGGTTTAATATTAATTACTTTTCATACGAAGTATACCCATATATAGCTATAAATATAAAAAATTTTATGTTAAATATAGGAATAATTAGAACAAAATAGTTTAAAATTAACCCAAAATCTTATTGTCACAATTTATTGGCATATTGATTTTAATTATGACCTTTAATTTAAATATTATTTATACAGTTAAATGCGGTATTCCTGAGTGAGAAAAAAACGTCCTATTTTAAAAACATTGGTTAAAATATTATCATATAAATGCAAATTGCTAAATGAGAATTATCGGATAAACATGAAGATTTATTGAGAGATATTTAATCAAACTTACTAATTATTCATAATGTCAAACGCTGAGAGATTTATTAAAGAAATGAGAATAATGAATAATAAATACAAAAATTTGTCTTAAATAATATAAGTATATGAAATTATTACAAGTTAAACCTAATTAATCATTAATAAATTTTAAAAATCTAGTTTTCTCCCCCACTACTCGGCATTTAAACGGTTTTAACTAGTGTTGCGTAATCGGCTAATTTTAGCCGACTAAAAACGGCTTAGCCGAGATTTTAGGTGGAAAAATCGGCTAAGCCTAATTAGGTATAGCCTAAAAATCGGCATCGGCTAAACCTAATTAGGCTAAGCCTAAAAATCGGCTAAACCTAATTAGGCTAAGCCTAAAAATTGGCTAAAATAAATTAGTCAAAATTTTGCATCGATGTTAGCATTAATTATTATTTATTTATTTTAGTAAAATAATTTATTTTATTTATATTTAATGTAAATATATTATTATTATCAACAAATAAACATGATATGATTTAATAATTTTTATTTATATTATTATATTTTGAAATGAAAATAAATTTATTTATTTGATGTTTTTTTAATAAAAAAAATAATATGCTGCTATATTCGTCAAAAAACTTTAAAAATAACGATTATGACAATTGTCACTTTTCTATGGTACATCTTCACTAAATTTATATTTACACATGTTATTAATACTTATTTTAACATATTTTCGTCAAAAAACTTTAAAAATAGCGATTATGACAATTGTCACTTTTCATTGGTACATCTTCACTAAATTTATATTTACACATGTTATTAATACTTATTTTAACATATTTTCGTCAAAAAAATTCAAAAAACTTTAAAAATAACGATTATGACAATTGTCACTTTTCTATGGTAAATATTCACTAAATATATATTTACACATGTTATTAATACTTATTTTAACAAATTTTCGTCAAAAAAATTCAAAAAACTTTAAAATTAACCAATATGACAATTGTCACTTTTCATTGGTACATCTTCACTAAATTTATATTTACACATGTTATTAATACTTATTTTAACATACTTTCTTCAATAAACTTATAAAAGAACGATTATGACAATTGTCACATTAAAATATCATCCTTAAAAAGATCATATAAAATAACATCAAAAAAGTTTCATAAAATCCACCTCATTTAATAATAAATAGATAATTTTAAAAAAATGATAAAAGATTTCACCTAAAAGATTGTTTATTTATCTAATAAAATTTACAATATAATTCCTCAATAAAAGATGTATTTACAAAGAAGATTGTGAAAATCACTAATAAAGAATATTACATTTTTACAATATAGCAGCATATTATTTTTTTATTAAAAAAACATCAAATAAATAAATTTATTTTCATTTCAAAATATAATAATATAAATAAAAAAATATTAAATCATATCATGTTTATTTGTTGATAATAATAAAATATTTACAATAAATATAAATAAAATAAATTATTTTACTAAAATAAATAAATAATAATTAATACTAAGCATCGATGCAGAATTTTCACTAATTTAATTTTAGCAGATTTATATAGGCTTAGCCGATTTTTAGGCTTAACATAATTAGGCTTAGCCGATTTTTAGTTTTAGCCGATTTTTAGGCTTACCTAATTAGGCTTAGCCGATTTTTAGGCTTAGCCTAATAGGCTTAGGCGTAGTTTTTAGCCGATTACGCAACACTAGTTTTAACTATATCTTTAATCCTGTTCAATGTGGTTATAGAATTCCAATCTTGAAAATTCTCACGACAAACATGTGTAACTGAGATAGATATGTCTATTATTGCTAGTTGATAAAGTTCATAGGCTCTAACTTCCCAATAACAATAATATCATTGCTTTTATAAATCCGTTAGATGCCGTTAATTTATAATGGTAACTCTAAAGATAGTTGATAACTATTTGTTAAAAATAATAAAGTACATAAATATAAAGCATAGTTAGAATACCTATTTGCATAATTTATTTGATAATATAAATGTATCAAATTAAAAGTTAAAAAATATAAAAATTATAAAGTGATAGAAATATGAAGATTTTTTTTCGTTATTAACATTTTTGATATCTATTTATCAGAAACCTGAAGGGTACCAATTGTGCGACCCGACCTGGATTAATAAAAATATTTGACCTAGCCAGGTCCGAATTTTTTTTAAAAATATAATTTTTGGCCCTGCCGTGTAAATAAAATTGTTTTGAAATGATATAAGAAATATGAGAAGTGAAATGTGGTATATTATTCAATTATACAGCAATTTTTAAATTTATTTTCTTTTAAAATGTTGTATTCCATATCAAATCAATGCAAGCCGATTCGCTTTTTTTTAAAAATTATGGTAGTATATACATTTAATAGTAAAAATATAAAATTTTGAATCCCAACTCAGCTTACATCCTGGGATATGGCCAACATCTCTATGCCATGGGAACGCATTCATTTAGATTTCGCGGGACCTATCGATTCGTATTCATTATTAGTTGGAGTTGATGCATTCTCTAAAGTTGATGAAAGAGACCTCGTCTATAGCAAATATCAGGGAGTTAAGGCATATTTTGAAACGCTGAAATTCCAAAATACACTATTCAATTATCAATTTCTAAAAAAACAAAAAATATTTAAACTAAATCCATAATATTAATTTTATTAAATATCTCTATTTTAAAGTTTTAACCAAGGATAGTTTTATTTTTAAATTAAGTTTTTATTTCCAAAAAATTTTTAATTATATATAAATTTAATTGTTAAATTTTAATCAAGTATTGTTTTTTTTACCTTAATGAAGGGTTATAAAAAAAATCAATTCCAGTTTTCTTTCAACTTTAATTTTTGCCAAAACATCTTGCCCAGAAAAATAGTTTTAAAAAAAAGCAAATTTGGAAAAACGACAACTGTTTTTATTTCATTTTTAACTATATATATATATCTACTATAAAATAAAGACAAATTGATTAATAATATTATTAATCTAAAAATAGCAATTTTTATAATATATTAAAAGCATGAATGCGGAAAAAAATCAAAAAAAAATATTAATCATAAATAAAATGCTTATCATACAAAATGACTCCACACAATATACTTAAAAAACGATACACATAACACGCTCCCACTAATTGAAAACCAAACTTCGCATTTCACCTCTCACCCGGCATAATTATCGTCTCTTTATGGAGTTTTCACGAATTTAAAGGGTGGTTAGCTCCTTGAGTCTCCTCCCTTTGTGTGCCGCTATTGTCTATTCCTTATACAAATCATGTCTTAATTCAACCAGGCTCCATTTATCATTTGCACATTCCATTAACCATTTTGTTCCAATAACACTTATATGGCTGATTCCCCTTTATTATTATCAATCACCCTGCATTGAGTTAGCATACCTCTGGAACTGCCCCCTTAAATTTTCCTCTGATATATTAAGCACCATACAAAGATGAATATTTTTTCACCATGAATTTTTGATCAATTATATCCTCATATTTATAATTCCGTTCCTAACCTCCCAGGTTCCACCTTTTCAATTAATCTCGATGCCGTACTCCCTCTCTTCCGTTGATGAATTTCACTATTTAATTTGTGTCCCATGTTCCATGATCACCCCAGATTCCCATTTTCATGTACCTCCATATATTTTTGCCCACACGGTTTGTCCCACTACAAACTCAGGCGTCTCCATTATTTCCCTTTCCACCTCTTGATGTGGTTTCGGCTTTAATAAATCCAATAATATCCTGGTTCGCCGCCCTAAATACTTCTCTGCCGGAGACTGTTCTTCGCCCTTTCGACTATTGTTGTAATACGCCACTGCTATCCAAATTTCCCCACCTCCATACTTTGATTTTCGTAATTAGTTTTTGACAATCGACACCATCCTCTCCGCCTGACCATTTGAACTGGGAGGATATGTCGGCGCTAAAATATGCTTTACCCCTGTTTCTACGCAAAACATCTTAAACTGTTCACTGATGAAAGCTGGATCTCGGTCAGATACTATCG
This sequence comes from Gordionus sp. m RMFG-2023, assembly GCF_954871325.1. Classification (NCBI taxonomy): domain Eukaryota; kingdom Metazoa; phylum Nematomorpha; class Gordioida; order Chordodea; family Parachordodidae; genus Gordionus; species Gordionus sp. m RMFG-2023. Next base: position 11,018,921 of record NC_088779.1, read on the forward strand.
TTTGAGTTACTCCAAAATTGGCCCATAGATTTTTCAACGTTTTCACTACCACTTGCGTCGTTAGCTTTCCTCGTATTCCACCCACTTTGAGTAAGCATCTACCACGCGTATATAAATCTTATTTCAAAGTCAAAGAAGTCAACGTGAACCCGCGGCCAAACACTATTCATGTCTTTATGGGGCATCTTGGCCCACGTATTGCACATAAAATAACTCTTACTGATATTTTCGATATCTATTCATCCCTAGCTACCACACATATTCTCGGCCCCATTGCTTCATCCTCTCCACACCTTGATGCCCCTCATGAATCATTGTCAACACAGCATCCCTTAATTTGAGCGGCACTATACCTCTATTCCCTCGTACCACACATCAATCTACTATGGCCAAATTTTTTTCTATATATTTGAATGGTCTCCATCTCGCCATGTCTTCCGCCCTTTCATGCATGCTTTCATACGAGTTAATTCGCCATACTTTAATGTGGCATTCTTGAGTTGATCACGTTACCGGTCCTCCTTTAGATATTCCTACCATAGCCCTAATCAATCCCTGCTCATCCTCCTCCTCCATACCGTTTTACTCACTATCCCCGAAATTCCTTTCCACATCTTGAAAAAATATCCGGTAAATAATTTTCTCTTCCACGCCAATATTTTAATTGTAAGTCAAAACTGTCCACCAGTAATAGCCATCTCTGTAATCTAGGCAACAATATTAGCTCTTTATTATCCTTCTTATACAGATGCACCAGCGGTTTGTTGTTCGAATATATCATGAATCTACGCCCTATTAAGTACTCTCGGCATTTTGTCAATCCAAATAACGGCCAACGCTTCTTGCTCGATAATCTAATATCTAGTCTCCGCCGCCCTAAAAATTATTAGAAAAACAAAACAGGTCTCTCCAGGCCGTCTACACAATGTAATAACGCTCCTCCTCCTACCTTTTAATGGACGTATCCACGGCCAAAACCACTTCCAAATCGTTATTAAAGCATACTAGAATAGGTTCCCTCCCAATTCGACATTTTAGTTCCTCAAACGCTTCTTCCAGTTCCCTTTCCCATTCAAATCATTCTCCCTTTTTCAGTAATTTATACAAAGGCGCCGCTATCTGCGCAAAACCTTCCACAAATCGGTGATAATAATTTATCATCCCTAGAAAGGCCTGCACTTCCACTTTATGAATCGGTCTCAACATATTGGTTATTTCTGCCATATTTTTATCCAGCGGTCTCACCCTCTCCCATTAATCTTGTGTCCTAGATACACCACCTCCTATATTCCCAGCACACTCTTCTCGGCACTTGCCCACATACCTTTACTCTTAATTTTTCGGAATACCTCCTCTAATCTCTGGGTATGCTGCTCAAGAGCAACCCCCGTTACTAACACATCATCCATGTAATAGAAAACTTAGGCCTTGAAAAACGGCCGCCATAGTTTACTGAAAAATAGGAGCTGATACATTAAGTCCAAAGGGCAATCTACAAAACGCAAACAATCCTTTCGGCAACGTATAAATTTTGCACTTCTAGCTTCACCCGCAATTGTATTTGAAAAATCCACCTTTAAAAAATTTATACTTCCCTTTAGACTGGCTTATATCTCCTCAATTCGCGGGGATGGATATTTCACTTCTACAACCCACGGGTTTAGTGTGACCCAGAAATCTGCGCACAAACGAAGCTTTCCGTAGGCCTTCTTTACAGGCACCAGCGGTGTTGCCCACTCACTATATACCACAGGATATACAATTCCCTTCTTTACCCATTGATCCAATTCTATTTCCACTTCTCTTCGCCATCGCCACTCAAATGGTACTCGCCGCAATCCACAAATTTTTGCCTCACAGTCCTCCTTCATTTTAATATCTACTTCATAATCTTTCAGACACCCCAATCCTTCATCAAAAATTTCCTGATAATAATCCACTGATCATTCCAAATTCCCTATCTTTATTCTACAATTCCCTACCGTTACGCAGATTCATTTCCATCTAAACTCCTCAAATACCTGCTTTTCTTCCACCTTTTTGTTCCATCTCCTTTTTGATCTTCATCGTCCATTCTTTCCCTATTTATCCTCTAGAATTATTCTCCCCAATTTTTTCTTTTAAAACTATTCGCCCTAATTATTCTTCTAGAACTATTCCCCCAAATTCCTCTCCTGATATTCCCCAATGAGTTTCCCCGATTACTTCCCAATGAGTCCCCCCGATTACTCCCCAATGAATTCCCCCGATTACTCCTCAATGATTTCCCCCGATTACACCCCAATGAGTCTCCCCTATTACTTCTCAATGAGTTGCCCCGATTACTCCCCAATAATTCCCCCCGATTACTCTCCAATGAGTCCCCCTGATTACTCCCCAATGAGTTCCCCTTATTACTCCCTAATGTGTTCCCCCCTCCTATTACTCCCCCCAATTTCTCTCCTATAATTATTTCCCATTAGTTCCCCATTAAACATGGTCTCTACTCCCGGTAATACATTCTCACTCAATGCCATAAGGGTATATTCCTAACTAGTTATTGGCACAAATACCCCACACCATGAAAATACTCCCCTAAAACTATACCATGGACCTATTCGAGTGATCCAATCTCACCCCATCATCGTTTCAACCCTCTGATTAATAATCTATAAATCTAATATTTCCATTCTTTCTCCCAACACTGCTTATATTTCAACTCTCCTCATTACAGATACTTGAGATATATCGAATTGTCGTATTCTCAATCCTTCATTTTCAATCATCTCATCAGGTCAATTACTCCTATATTTAACGTATCCAATTACCGAAATAGCCGCTCCCGTGTCAAATAACATTTGTACCAAACTCCCATTAAAATTTATCATTACTCTTGGACATGGGTCATGTACTATTCCTTCTTGTATCATATATACACATCCCATTATTATTATTTCTTTATGAGAACCCACTTTGCCCATCTTTTCTAATCTCCTCACCCGGACCCGAGTATTATTATTGCTATCATATAGTCACCAGGTTTTGTAGAGAAAAAAATTGGGCAGCACTTCCGTGTACCCAGAACCTGTTAGTATAAATAAATTCCTCGAATTTGCTCTGATGGAAACCTGCCCTTATGGCCTTTCTATTAATCCTCCTATTTGCGCTTATGAAAACCTGCCCTTAAGGCTTAAATATTAATCACTGAAATTTGCTCTGATGCAAACCTGCCCTTATGGTCTTTATATTAATTCCTGCACCACAACTTTATTCTAAAACGAGAGTCGTAGAACAGTCTTGGCCACCACTTTAAAGTTTTAACCAAGGATAGTTTTATTAAAATAAATTTTTATTTCCAAAATATTATTAATTATATATATATTTAATTGTTAAATTTTAATCAAATATTGTTTTTTTACCTTAATGAGGGGTTTAAAAAAATCAATTTCCTTTCTAGTTTTCTTTCAACTTTTTTCCCCAAAACATCCTGCCTAGAAAAATAATCAAGAAAAAAATTAAGCAAATCTGGAATAACGACAACTGTTTTTATTTCATTTTTTATCTATTTATATATCTATTATAAAATAAATATAAATTGATTAATAATATAATTAATCTAAAATAGAAATTAGATATTAAAAGCATGAATGCCTAAAAAAATCAAAAAAATATTTATCACAAATAAAATGCTTATCATACAAAATGACTCCACACTATACCTAAAAAACGATACACATAACATTTATATAATAGCACTTTACTATGATATAAATCATATTATATTAAAAATAAGTCTATTACCATAAACCGAAAATAGTTATAAAAAAAAAGCTGCTATATTTTTTTCCTTCGAATTTCTTTTAGATAGACATTAATTCCTTATATTTGTGCAAATCCAGCTGGGATATAGAGTTTTCTCACCTTAAATGTTGGTTGTATGGCTCAAATCGCATATAAATATCATCTATATTTAAAAAATGTAGTAATATTTTCAAAATAAAATGGCTGGACATTGGAGATATCTGGGTCGGGCCTAATATTTAAAAAAAAAATAGGACAGGGTCTTTAAATTTTGAAATAAAATATATATTTTTTTAAATTTTTGCAAAAAACAAATAGTCAATTTTTATTTGTAGAATGATCATACTAGATTTTTTTTCAGATTACTTTGTTTTAAAATTTTAAGATGATTAAATTTCGATAGATTTATTTTGACAAATATTAGATCTATTTGTTGTAACCAGGGACCCCGAACAAGGGCATTTTCACGTTTCAGTCGAAAAAAAATTATTTCATTCCTTTTCCGTTTTAGTTTTCGGAACGTTTAAGTATAATTTTTAAATCTACACATTTTAATTAACCTTAATCATTAAATGAATCAATTATTATATTGAGAGCAATAATATCTAACAGATTATCATTTATATTGGTTATTTATGATGTTAGTATAAATTTAAGTGTCGAAAAACAACGTGCAGTACTAATCTGGCTACATGGAGTTGTTAATACGATTTGGGTCAATTCATACAGAATATGATTTTTTATTTTATTGGATTCCCAGCATTCTAGCAAATTATTTGATTTATCTTGACAAGTTGATAGAATTTCATCCTTTTTAGTATATAATTTAATATGAATAATGATTACATTATTTTATAAAAAATAACAAATAAAAGAAATTTATATGTATCTGTTAGATGCATTAAAAAATTTTAATTATATAAATAAATAAGAAATTTATATATTTTTTTAAGGAAGGTTCCGGTATATTCGTGCCTTTCCCGTTCCATGAATTTACTTAAAGTTTCACTCCATACCCCAGTCTTAAACCTATCAAAGACCTCACGAATGATCACCGAATCTTCTAATTTATTACTTATGTACATTAACTCATCTATTGTATAAACGTCTTTTTTGCCTAATTTATATCTAATGGTTTTAGAATAAAAGGAGACTTTAATCTTTTCGATCGCTTTATTAAAATTTTAATTATTTTTACTAACTAACAAATCCTTTCCACTCAGTCGGCAAACTTTTTCCATCTAAGTTGTGAAGTATTATAAAATTCAATGATTTTTTACAATGTATGGAGACTTAAACACCTCATCTGTCGAAATGGCCCTAACTTTTTTATAGATGCTTTCGGGTAAGAATAACTTACTTGTCTCGAAAGATCGATAATTTTTAAAATAATTACTTAACCTGATAGTTATCCCGGTATCATTTTTGTTGGACTTGTCATTTGATTTTCTTTTTATAAAATATTACTATATTTATTAAATCCTCAATTAATTTATTATTATTATTTATCTTAGTTTCTTTATCAAGATTTTCTATTATTTATTTATATACATTATTATAATTTATTAATTAACTTTTACTTTGAAACGATACTTTAAATTATGAATCTAGATAAATTTATATTTATTTAGAATGGTCTCATTTAAGAAAATATCATAGTCATAGTTAAATGTCCATGGTAAAACAAGCGGCAATGCTGCACTTTAAAATAAAAATGAATTGATATTTCGTTTCGAGTAAACAAAATGATTATTGAGGATATTTCTAATATTTAATTTAAAAGCCCACAGTCGGGTTGTCTTTTACAGATCGAGCCCAAGGAAAAGACTTCAATATCCGAGCCCGAACCTAGCCTGTGTAAGGCAAGGTTCGGAGTAGTGTTGTTAAGCGGCTTGATATGAGCCGATTTTTAAAAACGGCTAACTCAATATTTTCGCCAGAAAAAATATTATGCAAGCCTAAAGATTTTGGTCATAGATAGTAAATGTTTATACATATATTACCGAAACCTCAAGGCTTAGATATTTTTCTGGCGCCGTTTTTAAAAATCGGCTCAAACAGAGCCATTTAACAACACTATTTCGGAGAGCCCACCCAGGGCACTAACCACAAGGTAACCAAAATTAATTTCAAATTCACAATTAACTGGAAAAAGATAATCAAATTAAGGGGAAAAAATATAAATAACATAATATACGATTGAACTTACAATATTATAGTTTTATTTATGCGGAAAAAAATGATAAGCCCACCTAGTGGAAAAATAACTCGTAATTTGACCTACTGAAAATAAAAAAAAAATGTTTTATTATTTTAACTTCCCCCAAACAGGAGAGATAGATTACCTTTTCTCGACGATCTGGAAAATATAATTAACGCTTTACCCAGAAGATACAACATAATTTTGATGGGCGATCTAAATACCAGGATTAGTTCGGAGGAGATTTTTAAAAGGAACAACATTATTGGAAATGCAGCCCTGGCTCAGTCTAATGGAGACGACAGTAGGAAACTACTTGAGTTGTGTGGTAGTAAAAATCTCAAAATTGAAAATACTTTCTTCTATCATAGAGAGAATAATACACTAACATTTAAAAGGGGAAATTACAAATTTCAAATAGATTTTTTTATTTCAAACGTCCACGGCTGGTTCGAAGATGTAATGGCATGACGAGTAATCTTTCTAAACATAAAATGGTCAAAGCCAAGATCCTGATAAGGAACATATGGAGTACCTCAATTGGACCAAACAACAACTCTAACCAATCGGCAAATCTACTCAGAAAGCAAAATATCAATAATCTACAGGTACCAGAGATTAAAGAGCTCTTCGACCGAAGATTATGCGAGAATGCAACGAATTTTGAAAGCATATCCCGGTCCAAAACTGTGGAAGAATGCTGGATGATTTTCAAAAATGACATTCACGAAGCTAGCGTGGTTTTAGGAAGAAATAACCCTCTCGCGAGAAAAGATTGGATATCCACGGCAGCTATGGAAAAAATTGAGGAGCTGCGTTTAAATGACCACTTTGATAGGGAACTTTGGAAGTCCATACAGAGATCTTTAAGAAGCGACAGAAAGATCTTCACTGTCAGGAAAGCTTGCAAAATCGATGCAGATTTGAAAGGTAATAGGCTTTTTGACGCTTATAGCAAACTTAAATATTGTTGCAAATCAAAAACCTTCAAAAAACTTTCTACCATTCGTTTGAAAATAACAGAATCATAATTGACCAGGATGATCATTTGGTACTCTGGACTGATTATTACATGAGGATCTTTGAATCTACAAGACGAATAAATACACCACCGGAATTGCAAGATACTACTCAATCCATCCCACAATTCTCCCTAATTGAGATTTCCACTGCACTTAAAAAACTTGGAAATCATAAAGCCCCTGGCCCAGATAATATTACTAGTGAACATCTCAAAGCGACAACAACTGATTTACCACGCTTTTGCAAATTATCTTCAAATCTGGTCTACAGGGTTGACACCGAAGGATTGGAATTTTTCCACCCTTTGCAACTTCCCCAAAATCTCAAATCCCACTAAATTCGGTGACTATAGGGCAATAGCACTCACCTCTACGGCATCTAAGGTCTTTATGGCCCTCCTCAAGATTCGTATTCTGCAAACATCACAAAACCTCTTTGCCAAATATATTTGGGCTTATCGCCCAGGCAAAATTATCATGGAGTCCTTTCTTGCTCTCAAAATTATCATCCAAAAATGTGATAGGTATAAGCTACCATTCTACTTCACCTTTATGGGTTTTAAACAGGCGTTCGATAATGTCAACCATGATGCACTCTGGAAAACATTATCAGAGGTTGGAATTGACCCAAATATTATCAAGATATTACGACACCACTATAATAATCTGTTTACCACTTGCAGAGTAAATAATAAAGTTTCTCCACCATTTAGGATTAGGAAAGGAGTAAAATAAGGCTGCGTCCTTTCACCAGTCCTCTTTAACATAGTAGAACAAAATTCTAAAAGACACATTGGGGGCGGCTAATTTGCTGGAACTTAACACATCAATGAGTAATACGCATCTAGAGAATAGAATTATTTCCTACGCTGATTATGTCGTAATCATTACAAAGGACCTTCAGGAAACCGTGAATCTCATTTAATTGTTGAAACTGGTAAGCTTTAAGTTGGGTTAGAAATAAATTTAGAAAGACACACGCCTCCTATAGAGAATATTGATATAGGATCGGAGACGATCAAGGTGGTTACTCAAATAAAATATCTTGGAATTACCTTAGATAATAGAGGGGGGTGTAAAGAGGAACTCAGGTTAAGATTACAAAAAGCTAGGACAGCTTTCTATAAGTATTTCAAGCTTTGGAAGACAATAGAGATTCCTACCTTCACTAGACTACGCATCTTTAATTTAACGGTGATTCCTGTTCTATTATATGGTTGTGAAACATGGGAAATCACTAAAGCAGACAACAGAAAATGCCAGACGTTTATTAACAAGTGCTTAAGGATAATTAACGGCGTCTTCTACCTTAGACTCATAACGAACGAAAGATTATGGAGACAATCGAAACACACTCCGTTTCACATCATACTCAAGAAAAAACGAATTCTTTCTAGCCCACATTTTAAGATATCCTAACAGTAATCTGGTTCATGACGCTTTAACTTGGCTCTTTACCTGTAGAGGTAAATCATACAGCAGATACAAGACCTTATGGTTTCACCGCGTTTTGAAAGATGTTGCTGATCTGAATATAAACTGGAAACAGTTCGTTAGATTGAATAACAATAAAAATTCTATCAAAAAGCTTCTTAAGATTAAATCTAGGTACCTGAGATGAAATTCCTCATCCGTTACCAAACCTTTATCCCCCTTTATCTACTTGGATACCTTTATAGTACAGGTTTCTTTTCTCTTATTTAATAATTACATTTTATTAAAAATGACTAGCTAAACATTAACTTAAACTAGCCTCCCCCTTTCCAATAATGATTAGATACAAATAGGATTATATGTATGGGTGTGGGCTGTCCAATGATATAGGGCTGTCTTTTTAGGCCTTTACCTCTTAATCAGCCCACAGACGTTTAAATGATAGTCCTCGGACTATTGTGCGTACAAGTACGTGTCGCTTGCCCACAAACGTGTAAAGGGCTTCTCATATTTTCTTTATCGATAACTTTAATAATCCAGTTAGATGGAAATGAGAAAAACCTAGCGTAGCTCTGTAGTTCCCACAACGTTGAGAGGGCGAATGCGCTTTATCACGTATCACGTATATTTTAATTTAATTGGATGTTTACAAGTAAATCTTTTTTTCATGTTTATTTAATTATAACAATGATGGATCGAACGATTTTTTGTTAAAAATGAACGGGATGGGATTATTGTGATATTTATAATTCATATTATTTAATATAGTTTGGAGCTACAAATTTTAATGCAACATTAGCTTAATTTAGAGCAACAAATTATAATGCCACAACATTAGCTATCTGAGCATTTAACTAAAAAAATAATTAATATAAAGAAGATTGCTTTTGCATTATTAGTATGGATTTCTTTTAAGACTATGAATTAGTTAATACAATAAAAGAATAAGCATTTGTTAACAAATATAAGCTCTTGGCCAGTTTTGTTTAATTTTAAATTTTCTATTTAAATACTAGGTACATATACACATTTTTTTAAAGGTCACAATTGAATATAAATAATTTGTTATAGAAAATTATTTAGCTTTGTGATTAAACCTTTTTTTCAGACAGTTTAAAAAGTTTGACTTAAGCAATTAATTTTGATAAAATTTATACCAGAAATTTGTGTAATCAATATGAAGTTAATTCTTGTTTTAAAAAATGATCTATTCTATATTAGTTGTATCAAGTTTATGAGTTAAATTTTTTTTATTAATACACTTACAAAATTATGATGGTATCTTTTATCTATTAGATTGTCACGATAATAAGATTAATTTATGTGTTTAATAGCTTACCAATTATGATTCAATATTAATTTTTATGGTATTAATTTAAATAAATATTAGGACTGTTGTCGATTTTTTTGCCGATATTGAAGTTGACATTATAAATGTATATCTCAGAATTGGCCACTAATTTTTTATACATTAACATCTTGGAATATCAATATTACATCACAATAAAAAAATATTTTATTTTAAGGAAGCATTTAGAATTGGACCATTAAAAATTTGTTCAAAATTGAATCGGCTTTGTTAATCCAAAACATAAGCTGATTTTATTTGCAGCTACTAACCCTTCCTTAAAATATTTTTTTTGATAAGATATTTTTAAGTGTTATTACCATTTTAGATGGTTATGTATTAAAAAATATATGTCAATCTTGGGCCATTTTCAAAATATATACAATTATAATCAGGCCATTTTAATATCAGCAAAAAATTGATGCAGCTCTTATAAATATAAATTATATGTAAATTTGTGCTAAAGATATCAACCCTAACATTAGGATAATTACCACCCTTTAGGGTTAGAGGTACTCTTAGATCTTCTAAAGCACAAGATAAACAATTGCTTTGATAGATATCAAGTCTGGATTTGTACACTTTTTGAACTAATAAAGCATTATTCTTGTCAAAAAATCATAAATTATTCCCCCTCCTTTCCACTGTTTTTTTTATTTGTGTTTCTTCATAGTTTTGTTAATTGATCAATCTTTAGAATTTAAAAAAAAAAAATGATGCTGGTGCTTTATGAAATGGTAAAATATGCTAGATTAAAAAAAATATGCTTATCTATACATGTAAATATTTATATAATATATTTTTTCCATTTATTTTTTCTGATTGCATAAAATTTAATAATTTATGAATATTTAAATACATAGGCATAGCTTCTATAAATGCCATTTAGCTAATAAAAAAATATCCCTCTATACTCCCCCCCCCACCCCTTTCACCAAAATTGATTTAAATAAATAAATATATGATATTAGCATAAAATAATCAATATAATTAAGCATTTTCTATAGTTACCCATTAATTTCTTTTTTCCCTACTAAAAATTACCTTATCAAATTTTAAAATCTGAAATATTCAAGAAAAATTGTGATCACACCAAAAGCTTGTAAAAATAAGCTAAAATCTTTCTAATAAGGAGAGGAGGGGCACTCAAAACTCTTTCTCTTGACAAAATTCTGTCTACTTCTTTATAAATGCATAAATATAAAAAATGTACTTTTTCATGATACAAGACCCCCCCCCCTCCCTTGCCTCCATTGTAAGAATCTCTGATATGTGATGTCAAATAACAGTTATGTTTTGTAAAAATATAACAAATCAAGATATTAATATTAGAATAAATAATAGAATTAAATATATAATATCCAGAAGCTGATAACTTGCAGTCCATGAAAACATTCAAATCATATAAAGCATAATTTGTCGAATTTATTTCCCGATTAAAAACCATAAAATTAAATAATTTAGATTTACATTTCATCATGAAAAATTTATGATCACAGATATATTCTTTTAAAAGATGATCAAATTGTCAGCTTATTAACACTAAAACAACAAAAACTTTTATTTAATAAATATAATTATTTAAAATTTATTTATAAGTTGTCCTAAGTTGATATTAATAACTGAATCCTAAACTAGACCCATTATGAAAACTTTAAACATATAGTGAAAGTCAAATATCTGTCTTTAATTTATGGAGCACAGCGCCTCCCAAAGACTCTCTACCTTGGACAAGACCTGTTCACATCCACCCTATCTTAATTTTCCTGTTCCAATAATTTTGTAATAGAAAATAATTTTTTTTTAACCTGATATTCTCAAGTTGTACAAAATTCAACCCTTGCCATAATTGTAAAATTTAAAAAATTATGATGTATTCAATCTCTGAGCTGAACGTGACAATATCTTGAACAGACGATGACCTTCTAAATCAAGCAAGTTATTATGGCTTTTTAAAAATTCGTTCATGCTATTTTGTCAAAAAATTAACAAAATCTTATTGCACCAATTAAAAAACTTAGCCCCATATCAAAAAATAACTTAAACTATATCACGAGTTTAGGAATTAAGGAGAACTTATTGATCCACTGTAAAACGTTATTTTTTAAAAAATATCATTGCAATTCGCAGCAGTAAGTTTTGAAATGCTATTTTTTCTCTCTTATATATTTATTACTTATTTTTACATCCGCATAACATATACGTATACAAATAATGTAAAACAACTTTTTAAATTAATATTTCTATTTAATTTAATATAACTTGGTTAATAAATCTTAAATTTATTCATTAATTAAATAAAATGCATATATAATATTAGATTGTTCAAGTTATCTTTCGTTTTTCTTTTACAAATAATTTATTTTGAGGAGAACGTTGACATTTGACATCAAATTAATATTTTCATATTACTTTTTACCGGCAATGTACGTAATCAGAGAATACGTGTTTTGCCGTGTAAAAATCTTACAAAATAGGTATTACTATTCAAGTTGGAATACATTTCCGGTAATATTTTTAAATTTTCTAAAAACGCGTAAATTAATAATATAAAGTAAGTTAGGAAATCACATCTATACATTTCCTGCAATTTGATCATAAAGTTATGCATCATTTTAAATTTATGTATAACCTTACAATATACAGGTTATACCCTGAGGATTACTTTAAGCAGCACATCTTCTTTATTTCTCAGATCTTATGATCTATAATTGAACTTAACCCGCCCCTAATTTTCGATTTAAGATTTTTGTCCATTCCTTTCCAAGAAAACTGGCTAATTTTTTAAGTCTCTTCCATTTTTTATATTTATATGATACTTTTTTTAAAAAAAACGAATAAAACTTTTATTGATTAAGAAATATTAATATTATTTGTAATGTAAGCCGCATGTTTAACATAACGAATTTTCGAAAGAAAATTCTACTATTTTGTAATATCGTTTAAGTTTAAGATATAGTTTGTCTGCCAAAATATAATTGGTTTTTTTTATTAATTTATTCTAAGGGGATATATTTTATTATTTTGAATTCAAATATTTTGTAACTATAATTTGATGTTTTTTATGAATTTTATAAGTATTTATTATTTTTATTTTATAATGTTATTTTAAATATTTTACTATAAAAAGACTTTATTTTTTTGCTTTTATCTAAATTTGGATCTATATCTGATCGATTTTTTAAAAAAAATATCTATTCATTATATTTTATAATGATGTCATAAAATAAAGAGAAGAAAATCATTTAATTCAAAAGTACAGATCTAACAATGTCCTATATAATATGACTAATTATTCTATAGAAGGTTTTGATAATAATTTAGTGCCCAACTCTCAACATGGCATTCAGTCTGGGTGTTTTGATAGGTATGTTCTATGTTGTCTTATTGTTTATTGTGCATCTTAGTTTGAATATTATAGGGTTTTAATTTCACTTTTTAGTGAATATATTATCCTTCGTTGTAAACCATTTTTTTACATTAAAAAAAATAACATGGTGTTTTTTTAAAAAAAATCGCTCTACAGTAAAATGTGTCATCGGTTCCATTCTTCTTTTAAATAAGCATTTTGACTTTTTACTAGTATTTTTTTTCTTCGTTTTTTTAGGATTCTAAATAGAGCTGTGTAAATATAGAATGCGATTTTTATAGACTTAATGAAATTTTAAGCATATTTTTTAAAGATATCATCACCCTAATTTTATGCCATAAAATCTATTTTTTTAAAAATATTATTTGATAAATGAGTGGAAAAAGGATGTCCTAGCTGTTTTACATTTAAGACATGTTAGGACATGATCTTAGTTTTTTTTAAATATCACAAAAGTGTCAACTTTTTTTTGAAACAATAAATATACATATAAATTAGTTTTAAACTTTTGTGAAACTCGATTCCCTTGTTCCCTAAAATTCTAAAATAAAATTCTGATTTCAGTTTTTAAATACTTTAAAAGGAAATTCCGGTTTTCAAAAACTCGTCATGACCATTAAATATTAAAAAATTTGACACTAACAACTCCACTTCATTTTTTTTTAAAATTTACCATTATCTGTTACTTCAGTGGCATTTTCTAATTACATTTATCCATTTGGCAATGCTAAAATGCCAATTTTTATTTATAAGGGTGCTAAAATAATGTTTTATGCTCAAATAGAGAATATTTTGAATAAGGCATGTTAAACACCGCTTTTGTTCTTTACAAAAAACACTATTAACGAACTTCTGATTTATAATTGGTTTAATTTCAACATTTATATACCAGATAATCTTTCCTATTTTTATAACTACTTTAAATATATCAGTATAAGTGGTAATTACAATTATTCGCTTTATCAGTCATTTTTTGGGGGCTTATTTTTTTAACATATGAATTTATCGTTTCCTTTTTAAAAATTAAAAATCCCTTATCTTATTAATTATAGAAATAGTTTCAAATTTGGAAAAATATAATATAAGCTTGTTAAAAAAATCTATATTGATTTTGATCTTTTTCATAAAAATTTTGAAATCTGATGGATATTAAATTTCATTTCCGAATTTATTTTTTTTTGCTAAAATTAATTGTATTATCAAAATTATGTTTGTAGTGTTGTTAAGAAGCCCGATTCGGGTCTATTTTTATCACTAAGTGTTTGGTTAAACGGCTCTATTTCGTCAAATTTAAATTAAGAATTTAGCCAAAATAATATTACTCAAGCTTCGAGATTTCATTAATAGATATGTCCAAAACCTATCTGCCATCTATGAGCAAAATCTCCAGACTCGTTTTTAAAAAATCGAGCCGTTTAACACACTAATCAGGATGCCTCCAGTTGAGGGAGGAAATATCTATAAACAAACTAGAAGGACGAATCGAAATTTATCAAAAAATCATCAGCGTAATCGTTCAACTGGTAACTTACGATAATGGAATTGCATGACACTGTAGCCATATCGTTTCATAACTATGAACGATATACTACATATAAGAGTAAGGTTTCGTTTATAGTAACCGCGCATCGCGTGGTATTTTAACAAAAGTAAGGAATTAATAGGTGAAATTTATAATGACTGCTCGATGCGATGAAATGAATCACAATCGTTATAGATTATGAATTTTACCTCATATTTTTTGATTGCTTTGAAAAATATCCAGCGACGCGTAAACGAGGCATAACCATGCATTCGCAGTTACCGCGAATTAAATACGCAAAATACAACTTATTTTTTATAATTCGCCGCGAATTCACGCTAACTATGGATGAAAGGTAACGCTGTATTATAGTCTATTCATCATTTAACAAGAGAGAAAAACTCATACCTATAAATCATTTTTCTTTGTTCTTATATCGATTTTTCTTGGCAAATTGAATTTTTTTTATAGGAAACGAATTATTTAAATAAAATACTAAAACAACTTTCAAATAAACACTGAAAAATTTTAGTTCACAACTCGTTTTTTATATTAAACTTCTCAATATTTTATAAAAACTCCCCAAATTATTAATATAAATACTGCCCCCCCCCTAATAAATCATAGCTATTAATAAATAATAAAATTATAAGATATGAACCAAAATGGAATATTCTTGATTTGTAACAAAAACGCCATTTTGAAAGTTTCAACGGAATTTTTTAGGCTTCTTAATTTATTTTATTTTTGTAATATAAACAATGATTCCGCTTTTTCCTTCTTTTTTTTAAAAAAAGAAAGAGACCTATCCGTCTTTAGAGGCTTATCTTATACAAAACGCTGACCTTGGCGATAGACTTTTGATCTCTTCTATTTTTTTAATATTTGAAAAGAATGGAAAAAATTGTGATGATAAATTGCGATTTTTTTAATATTAAAATATGTTAAAAAATTTTAAAAAAATACTATAAATATATTTTAAGAAAAATAACAATTAATACCCCAGCCACAATATTTAAACTTAGTACAGTATGCATAATTTCTCTTTCAGATTGGACAAAACTCTGACAGCGCCACCATATCCCCTTTGGAGTTTAATCACTCAAACACAGTATATTTTAAAATATTTGCTTAACCATTTTGTTAAAATTAATTTTTTTTTTTTAAAAAAGACTAAATTTTATTATATTTTATTTTTCTCTTAACCTTTTATATGTTCATATTGGGGTATGAGAAAATCTCTCGATTTTAAGTCATTCAAAGAGCCCTTTTTAAATTTTAAATAACGGATTTGAATGTATTATTCAAATTTTGCCGTGAACTTTAGAACTACTTCCGATTAAATTGGATTTTTATCTCCCCCTGTAAATGATCTAAAATCGGGAGATTCTGAATCCCCATGGATTCCATATCCTAGAATACGGATACATATATTCGTTTTCTTTTAAAAAAATACAAGCATATTACTTTTATATCTAACCAATTATTACTAATCGCATAATTATTTTTTTTAGTGCATAACAAGTTAACTTCGTAAAAAAAGACTTCATGGTATACGAACACTTATTTTCTATTTCGCGCAATCTCTAGTACCATAGAAGACGGAAAGATTGCTATTAGTTTATAATATCTCTTAATCGCATAATGACCTTTTTTTTAAGAAAAACTTGGGACTTTTTTAAATTTCAATGCTAACTGGATTGATATAGGACATTATTTTTGAAAAAATGACACATGACTTAAAAAGAGCTTATTTTTGATAAAATTAACGAACCCTGCTTTTTGAATAAATAAAATTAGAGTTCAATTAATATTACTAATCCCGATTATATTATGTAACCTATAATTTAATATTTTATAACTAACTTGCCATCTAATTTTTTAAAAAAATTTATTTCGAATATGTAGCCCTCATTTATCAAAGAGATTTAGCTTAAAATATGCTTCATCGCCTATTATACTCAAACAACATTCAACATATCCTCGGAAACCGACGTTAAAATTTAAAGATGTTTTCAAAAAATGGGATGGCAAGAAATATTTTATGGCGAAATCAGGCACATATAATCGTGATCTCGATGATCACCGTTACAGTTCTTTCCCATCTTTAGCCCGTTTTAATATTCAACATAACCAATACGGTTCGCTTCGCAGATCTTCCTCTATACCTAGCAATCTATTTTGGCAGAAGACTTTAAATATACTCAGCAATTTTAAAAGAGTTTATCTGTCGGCTTTCGATAAAAATTCGAAACATAGTGACTATTGTTACTCATTGGATAACGCTATTAACGATTCCAAACTACGTAGCCAGTTGATCAACATGATAAGAACGCCTAGTATTAACGACACTTCGCAAACGGGTGATTTGGGAGACCGTTCTTCCTTAATATCCCCAGAAAATTTGCAATTAGTTGACGGTGAACATTTAGATTCACTTATAATGGGCTCTAGTACAATTAAATCATTGGATAAGCTAAATTATGATCTCAGGATCCCGATGTCAAGTGATCACAACAGAAACTCGACACCCATCATTGAATATGGTACGAATGGTTATGCCCAAAGTCGAAATTTCGCGGATATAACTCATAACATCGTGTTTTTAAATCACCCGAATATCACCACCTCGGATAAAATTTCTCCCGGAAACATTTCCTTGCTTTCCGAACCGCTTCAGGATTGTTACTATCATAGCGATGATCCTAACATCAAACTCGACCCCGCCCCTAATACGTTGAATATGTTTCGAGACGAACATGGCCTACCATTTCCGTTCTCACTATCCTCCAGTCATTGTGGTCAGGTATCTCCTAAAATTAGGCCTCGAGCCTTTCTCAGCGAGGGCCACAGTATCTCTCATATTATTAACAAACCCAAAAACTATTCCAAAAAACGTTACCTTTTGAGAAACGATAAAAAAGTTCCCATTATCACTGAACCTTTTTTTTCTAGTAAAAAATTTGATGGTGCCACAAAATCACCTTTGGATTTGAATCTTGCCTCCCTGCCAGATTCGATTAATGAAAACCGGGCATTTATTAGGCGTCAATCCCAACTCTCTATCGAATCGGACCCCGGGTTTCGGTCGTCAGAATTGAGGATTCCCTCAATTCCCGGGCCACCCGGAAATTATCATTCATTGTTTAACATTCCCGAGAGCTTCGCTTACGATGATAATATTATTAGTGAATTGAAGGATCTTAACCGTAAATCTTCCGATACCTTAGAAATTTTTATCAATGGTAATAGCCAAGACAGCACGGATGACTTATCAAACAAAGACGGCAAGGTCGAAATCAAAAACCGTAGTTATCCTACCTTGACACATCAAACCGTTAATAAAGTATCCTTAAATAACACCGCATGCAACGTCAATAATAATCAAAAACGACGTTTTGCCGATGCCCCCGTGCGTTTCTCTCACAAATCGCACGCTACTAGCATGTTACAAAATGACGCCTCGTCCTTTAATAATCGATTTTACGATTCATCATCTCCGGCTTCTTGCAGCATCTTGCTCAACGGTAATAACGAGAATACCTCTCTTATAACCCTTACCGACCCATATTTTCCTCCTGTACCATTGCCTCCCCGTGTTTCTATTTCTAAATTATCTGCTAACCATGCCCCTTGTCCCCCTTGCCAGCTCTCCATACCCAATAGAAATGATAACCAAAGCCCTTGTGAGCCAACTTTCAATGCGCTATTACCCACCATTTCGATAGCTACCCGCTCTTTGTTAAACTCGACCGGTATAAACCTACCCCCTCATTCTAACATAATTACGACCCCTACCTTATCATCAACAAACAGCAGCAATAGTTTGTTTCAAATGCCATGTGACAACAAGAAATATAGGAAAACGTTTTGGGACGTGCTGGCCCCGAGTTACAAAAGTCGAAACGAGGACTTCAAAAAGCTTTTCATGGACGAGACCGAAGAAAACGGTAACGGAATCGAAAACGAGAGACTTCTGGTCGATTATTCCTGCGCCCTGCAGAAGGAGATCCTAATTCAAGGCCGCATGTACATATCCCAATCTTACGTTTGCTTCTACGCCAACATTTTTCGATGGGAGAGCAAGATCAAGATAAGATTCAAGGTTTTTTTTAAATTATATTTTTTTAAAATTATATTTATTTCATATTAAGATATATATGAAATTCTTTGGGATTCATATTTGTACACAAAGGTATAGTAATTTTTTTAATCTAATAAGGTATTTATTCTACACAAATGTCATTGACATATAATGCACATTCATGCATTAAAATGCATTTTGAAGTGCCATTGAATATAAATCAGCAGGTGACACGCCATTTTGGTTTTCATAAAATTTTAATATAAATTGTTTATATTGGAAACCTAAATGACGTACTACCAGTTGATTTATTTTGATACTCATTTTGAATGAATGAATCGTCAGTCTAGGTAATATTATATATCATTGCTCTACCATGTTTAAATACGTTTCCTGTCACCTGAATCGAAATTTATTGAACAGCTCTTATGAAATGACTTAAAATTATTTAGAGATTTCGTATCCTCATAGATTCCATGCTATATTTCAATACATATATATAATATAGATATAGGCAATTTATTTAAGATAATAAAGCCTGTTGTGATTATGATCAGCACAGAAAAGTTATTTGATCGTAAAATATTTTATTACGATATAAACAGGGAGATCCTGCCAATTTTATAATGTTAAGCAAATGGGATGTTATCCTTAAGGTTTCACTACTTCTTTTTCATAAATAGGCTATTAATCACTCTTAACTGGGGGATATGAGCAAATTTATTTATTGTCTTTATCATTACCTTTTTATTATAAAAAAGAGTTTTGGAAATAACATGTTTATCTTATGATTTAAATATTAATTATCTTCATTTAAAAAAAAAAGGTTTATAGTTCCTTTTAATTAAACTAATTATCAAAAATATAATAATAATAAAAATACTTTAAGAGGAATCAAGTATTACATTCATATTTCACTTATAACTTTTAGTTTCTTAAGACTCCATTTTGTTATATGTAATATTAGATTACAAGAAATTTAACGCGCTAGACTCCAATTTGTTATATGTAATATTAGATTACAAGAAATTTAACGCGCTAAAAGCAGGAAGCCCATTTAGATTTGGACTTTTTTGAGCTATAATTTGGAAAATATATGTATTTTTTGAAACTAATTATTTGGCGCCAGACCTGACAACTTCTCTAAAATATTTTGATAGCCCGGGCGGAAATCTTGCGAAAAATTATTTTACGGGCTGGATCGAGAAACCTTTTTAAAAAATCTTAACTTGTAGATTCGGTATATTGAAATTGTTTTTGATTTTCTTTAAAAAAAAATCCCTATATTTCGTCACTGTTTATTACCTTATATTCATGATTTAGTCAAATTCTCTCCACATACCTCTTATAACATCTATTTTACCATCAATCATCATTTCGCACAAAAATAGGATGTTTTATCCGTGAGCAAAGAGAAGTTGGCCAAAATTATTCCCAACGCTTTGACCTTGCAAACTCAGGATGGCTCTAAATACACTTTTGCTTCATTCACATCCCGCGACAAGACTTACCTAGCACTGTTTCGGGCTTGGCAAAACGCCCTTTTGGGTCATCTCCCGCTACCGGCCCCTGAATTGTGGCATTTAGTTCACGAATCATATGGCAATGAGCTAGGACTAACATCTGACGATGACGATTACGTAGATCCGAGGGCAGTCGAGGCTAGAGGTTTAGATGTTCTGGAGACTAGCCAATCGGAAATTAATTGCAAAGAAGTACTTTTTTTTAATTTTTCCTCGTTATTTTCGGTTAAATGTCATTTAGAAATTTATTTATTGGGAAAGATAAGAATAATTTTTATATTTACTTTAGAGAAAATAATAGAGGAATTAATTTAATATAAAAATAATTTGCTTAATTTGAGATAGAATTAAAAGAATCTTTATATAGATGTTTTGTTTTAAAAAATATGATTTAAGAAAATAAAGATTAGAAAGGTCGGGTGATTAGAGTATGATAGTAAATTTTGGGAACAGGATGATATATTATAATGATACAAACACTTCAAGCTTATGGATAGAACATATAACTTTTAATGTTTTCCAATTAATCATTGAGTCTTTGGGCTTGACTCACTGTCTGATTGGGTAAGCCTAAGAGTTATTTCACAAAGCGAAAAGTTGAAAATACAAGGCGAACACTTAAATTATAAATGCAAATTTTTTTTTATATTATAAAATTCTTTCTCTTGAGTTAAATAATATATTTTATTATATTATGTGTCATAATAGGCTATGCTAAAATCCCGAAAAGTATTGATTATTTTATTACTGAATATTTAATTGATATATTCATAGAATTAATTTTTTTTTCAAAGTTTATAGGAGAATTCTATTTTATATTTTAACATTGTAATAATAATAAATTGTCAAGTCTTAAAGTATTTAAAATAATATAATTTATGTTCTTTATTCAAAAAAATTTGTCATTTCAATTTTTATCATTATAATGGATTAAATGAAATTTATTAAATGATTCCGAATTTCATATGAAATTATGAAATTCCACCTAAAATGGATTTAAATATTTTAAAAAAAGTCAGGCTTAGATATAAAAGTGTTGCTTAAATGATAAAGTTTATTCTTTTTTAAATTTAATTAAAATTATTTATTTAAATTCACATTGGTTTTAAAGTTTACGCTATTCCAACCAACCAAAGCTTATATTTTTTATAATCAATTAGCTTTAACAAATGATTCAACTTTTTAAATAAGAAAATCTTAGATGGCGATGTTTCTAATAATATAAAGTAAAAATGAAGAATTATCTTTTTAATTATAATACCTAAAAATTTCTATGTAAGTTGTAAATTTGATATTTAAAATTAAATTAACATATTTCAACTGGGGCGAGAGTCTCCCTACCTCGATAAAGTCGCCTATGCGATTTAATACAAATATTTATCCCCCCTCCCCCTTGGAATTTATTTTTATGATAAAATAATAACCCATAAACATGCAAACTTTTTAAATTCTGTTTCATCATCAAATAGAAATGAAGAAAAAAACTCATACATAGGTAATATTTTAAAAGGTGATTATGTGCCTTTATCATTTGCGTTTGCAATAAACCAATCCTAATATTTATATTGTCAGGATTTTAATTACAAAATTTAACGTTTCTTATTTTCAATACCATTGAAACCAAATTTGGTAACTGAATGCAAATTGGCATTAAATTTATAAAACATATGTACTTTATTTAATTTTTGTTTAATATAGAAAGAAAGATCTTTATGTGTAATTCATCATCATAAATAAAAAAATATTTTGTTGTTTCTTTTTCAAGGTTTTAACTAGTCAAAAGTTTTTTATTTCTGAAGATAAAAAAAAATGAAGATTTTCGTAGGAATGCTTAAGCCAGATTTTTGATCTCAATTTGCCCATTCCAAATCTTTCATGATAAAATCACAAATTTATTTTAAACGATTTTGTTAGATTCTCAAAATTTTAGGCCAGCATTTGAAGATTTTTTGTTAAACCATGGTTTCTTTATATTACTTTATTAAATTAATTGACGACAGAGTTTAGATGATGAGGAATGTTATATGCTATAAGTCGTTTTTTTAATCAAGATATTTGCGATGATATGAATTTACTAACCCTATTAGTCTGAAGCGTCATTGTTTTAAATGGCTATAAATTGGCATTTTTTGTTTTATTGTAATAAGGTCTTATAAAAGTTTTAATAATTTAGTCTAGTTTTTTTTATAGGGTTGCTCAAAAATTAAAAATATTTAGGGGGGGGGGTTTGATGAATATTTTGGGGGTGCCCTTTCTTCGCCCTTCTCTTCAGACACTGATGATTGTAAATTTTTGAAAAGTTTTTCGGCCCGGCCTTTTCTTTTATAAAGGAGAAAATGACATAAATAATTATAGGCTTAAAGGATTTACGAAACAAAGGCCCGAAATTTCTTTTACCAGCAGGTGGCGCCTTCGAAAGCCGGACCGCGCCGATCTTTCCTATTTTTTTGATAAATTTTTTAGATAAAAATTATCTTTGGGGAAATTGACCACCGAAATGAAATTCAGAAAAAGCTCAAGTTGCAAAACTTAAAAACGCCTTACCACTCATTCTAAGTTAGCGTGAATTTGCGGCGGAGAATACAAAATTACAGAATATTTTGTATATTTCGCAGCGAATTTGCTTGTAAATGAGGAGTTACATGATTGAATTTATTTTTAAAAGAGCATTAATTATGTTATATAATTTCCAATAAATCATATTCGGTTACTCTAATGCTATCTATTTTAAATAATAATTTATAAGGGTCGACATATTGGCAACTTACTAAATAAACAATTATTAAAATAGAAGTATACAACACCCATTTTTTAATATATATATATATATCAGAGACCTGCAAAGGTGCTAATTGTACATTTTTAGACCCTGCCCATGTTTATTTTAAAAATTTTTTATTCTGAGCTTTGTTCCGAGGCCTGTTAACTTTAAACCATATCTTACTAACCTTACACTCTTTCCGTAAGTGAATTTTTCATGGAAATCAGACCTTCATTTTGATCGAGAATCAGTAGAATCAATTTCATATTGCAAAGCAACTTTTATTTATAAAAAAATCACCTAATATTATACCATTATAAATTAACTCCGACTGACTCATCTCTCATTTTTCATAAGGGTCGAAATAGCTTGCTGCACCTCAGTCAAGATCTTTAACTTTTGAGCCTCAGCTGCCATTCTAAAGATGAATATATATAATGATAATTATTAGTATTGTTTAATTTACTTTTATAAGTTACAATTTAGATCCTTAAAAAGTAACTAGAGTTACATTTTGACTGAAAATTAATCATTCAACTACCAGTTATTGCTTCTATTTTTTTTATTTTAACAACATTGTACAGATAAAGTTAAAACTAATAATATTACTATAGAATAACAAACAACACTTAATAGATTTTTAATCCAAAAATTCTTTGCCACTAAATAACGAAATTTTTTTTATACTAAATCAGGTGTAAATATACCGTCGTCAAATGGTGTCAATACCATAATTAATACTTTTATAAATTAAACCTAAACCTTATCCCCTCCCCCTAATTTTTAGTTATTTGTCCAAGACTTTTTCTATACCCAGTTTCTATGAAAATTAAAACAAAACTATTATTTTATAATGTTTTAATTTCAACTGTAACCCAAACCAGGCCTTAGTTTGGATCAAGAATCACTCATATTAAATATCTTGGATTTTACTGGGCCTATTTTTTTAAATTTTCGGAGGTAAGGTTCTGGAAAATTGTTTCGGGGTGATTTTTTATGTTTTTTTCCTATTTTTTTCTAAAAAAGATAGATTATATAACCTAGGGCTTTACTAGACATATTTCCCCCATTTCAGTTCCTTTAATATTAATGATATTCTATTTACGTTTCAATCGTCAGCCGAAAGTTTTAAAGAACGTGTTGAAAAAAAAAATTAAAAGAACTCGAATGTTAATTTTTTTTGAAATATAAATTAATTCATTATCTAGCGGATTCGGAAAATGATAATATTTTTTTGTGATAACAATAAATGGACGTTTATTTTTTCAATTTAAAAAGCATTTGTTACTTTATAAAATTAGAAATTTTCGTTTTTTTTATTAATTTCTTTTGGCTATTTGGTGAATAAAAATAATAATTTAGTATTAAAAAAACTGCTGATTCTTTTTAGTCAAATTCGTTTTTTTAAAAATAATAATATAGTATTAAAAAAACTGCTTATTATCCTTAATCAAATTTATATTTATTTTAAAAAAAAATAATAATTATGGACAAATTACTAATTATTGAAATAATTCCGGAACAAAATCTCAAATCGCGTTACCGTTTTCATTTTCCAAATCCCTAAATATATGAAAGCTAACATTGTTTTCGAATTTTAAATATTCAAACAAAAATTTACTATCCAATACGACTTGTTTTATATTTCTTCACCGCTATATCCTATAATTTTGAAAATAAAATTACGTGATAAAGCATAATACACGTCTATTTATCTTTATACAAATTTCACTAATTATTATCAATGTGGAGAGGTAGTGCCTGGAGTGCTGTTATTCAAAAGCACAATATAGGCCTATATGAACACCGTAAATCCAAAAGGCAAAGACCAGTTGCTATGAATAGAAGTTCAATTCGCATCATTAATAGATCGACTAAACATAATATTAGCAAACCCAGATGTCGGCATAAAAAAAGCAGCAATAGGAAAGATGAGCACTTAGAAACCATTTTATTAAATTCTCAATCTGCCGCAACTTCAGAATCTGAGTGGAATCTCGCAATTCTTAAGCAAATTTATAAATCCTACTGTTACAAGCGAATTAACGATTTTCGATATTTATTTTATAAGGTAATAAATATAATAATTCATTGTTTGAAAATAAAGCCAGTTTTAAACGCGGATTATACAAATGCTCATAACTATACTCAAATATTAAAAAAAATTTTTATAAACTCCAGGTCTACCCTATTTTTCAAAATAAAATATAAATTATATTTATTAATTAATCAATTGGAAAATCATTTATGTGAGCGTTTAATATTTATTTACTTCCCAAATTTTCAACTGCCCTTTGAGACAATATGTACAAAATGATTTTAAAAAAATAACATTTTAAAAATTTCCGCACCACCTTCTAGAATGATCAAAAATGAATTTAAAAAAATGGTCTAAACCGAGTATTAAGAAGAAGCTGGAATAAAATCCGGGCTGATCCTAAAATCTTGTCCTCTGCAGGTATTTAATTAAAATATTCTAAATTAGGTTTAAAAAAATCTTTAAATTGAAATTTTAAGGATAAGGATTAGTAAGTTAAATAAAATATTGTAGAAAAACTTGATTATCATCTTATTCAAGAACACCAAATGGTATCAGCATTGAAGATCACTTTCCAGCCGAAAACTTCCATTTTTTAAAAAAATTGTTGGTACCCGAATATCGATCGGACGTTCAGTTTTAATTAATTGCACAATTAGAGGTTAAACTAGGAAACTAGAGTTGTGCCGATATTAAATATCGGATCAGCACCGATATTTGGCATTTTTAAAATATCGAATCGAGCCGATAAGTTTCACTGATCTCCCCCTCCTCCCAAGGCTAGAGGAGCGATCACTAAGTAAATCCCTCACTAGCGCCTGACCTGGAGTATTTAAAGATAATAAAATTTTATTAAATTGTTATAAATTATTATAATATTTATTATTAAAAGAAAAGGTATCTGGGGGAGTCTATATTCTAATCAATATCAATTTTTTTATCAAAAAAATTATCTATTGTATTCTTTTTCATCTCAAACCATCAATTTTTTTATTCATCATAAGTTTATTTAACAATTTTTTTAAAAGAGTTATTATATGACCAAGCTTAAATTTTGAATTAATGATGGCCATCTAGAGTTATATTTAATTTGGGGAGTAATCAAGTAGAGAAATAGAGCTATTCTCTTAGCCAACAGAAAAAAAAGTATTCTTCTACGCTACCGTTACCAACTGTTAAAAGTAGTGCTGCTAAAAAAACTACAATAAGAAAAAAGGTAGTGCACCATTTACATAAATCGATTGTAAATATGGTTAAAATTTTTTTTTTTACTTTTCTCTATATTATTATAATGCATATAAACGATTATGCTTACAATGCGTCTAAAACGTCACGACTTCTTTATACTTTATCCCTTAATATTCTTCCTATTATTCTTTTTCTTCAGAAACATTACGATCTCTTAACGAGTCGAGGAAATCTCGCTGACTCCAAAACCCGAGTTAAATCTTCCCCTGAATTCTCCAGTCAAAGATATTCTCAAGGCATTAAAAATTACCCATCTCCTCCCAACTCCATATTACAACAACCCCTAGCAGATATTCTCAAAAATCAATCGGGTGAAATTTCATTCAGCTCTACCAAGCACATCCCTCTTAATAACAGAAGCCCAGTCACATTTCTCTCAGTAATCTAAAATTTCGATAATTCAATTAATGATAAGAAAGAAGGAAAGAAAGTGATAAACAATGAATTTATGATACATTTTTCTTAAATATGAAAGTTGTTATGTTAAATATGGTTTTTTGGCTAGTAAATTTCTAAACCTGAAAATGATTCTCATTTTTTATGGCAATTAATAAAATGCGCGAATACGCGCATTTTGTAAAAATAATGCTTTTTTTGCTAAGACATATATGTTTATATTGTTTACAAAAATATGCGAATTTTAATTGTTAGCGAAGACAAAGCCTAAATTTTATTTAGATAATAAAATAAGATATTACATTATGCTAAGTATTGTTAAACGGCTCGATTTCGCCAAATTTAATTAAAGATTTTATTTAACTTAATATTTGGCATGCCTTGAAATTTCTATTAATAGATATGTCCAAACCCTTCTAATCTATGAACAAAATTTCCAGGCTTGCCTAATATTTTTTGGCTAAAATATTAGGTTTGCTATTTTTAAATATCGAACCACTGAACAACCACTCATTTATGCATCATTTTTATCTTATAGTATTCTATTTTTTATAGAATTCCATTATTTTTTATAGGATACTAATTCAGAACTATTAATATCTGACTCCATTCAAAATGGTGGATCAAAAGAGTATATCAATATATCTAACGGACCTATCGAAGGCGATTCATCTGCCAATATATATTCAACGGAAGGTTCAAATCTTTCGCTGAGTATTATAGTATTCTATATCCATTTTTTTCGAAATTTGGAGAATATTTAAATTTTTTTTGAATAATTTCATTGTGGATTTGGAAGAATACGCTCAAGAATTGATTTATTGAAAAAATTTATTTTGAAAAAATATGTACATAGAACACTATAATACTCCGCCGACTAACTATTCATCTCACGTTTAATATTATATGTTTACCAGGAATGAATATAAGGTTACTACTTCTCGAGATCATATTTTTTTGTTTTGGTTTATAAAGTAATTCTTTGCCCAAATCTTTTTTTTTAACATTACAAATAAACAAATTAAAATGGTTATTCAACATTGCGGATAAACAAATGAAAATAGCTATTTAAGTTATATATATATACATATGTAACCTAACCCTTGTCATCTCATATATACTAATTTAACCTGGCCCATATCAAATTTAATATGGGTTAAGGCTGTACCATTATATTCTGGTGTTTGGTAAGTCATTATTATAAAATTTAAATGATACAAGTTATTAATTATAAGTTAAGCAAAATATTTACTTATTTTTATCTATACATTTTTATTAGCCATCTATTATTTTACCTAATTGATTAAAAGTTTAAACTTTTTGAAGAAGAGCCATTGAAAAAAGATATTGTTTGAAATTCATCAGCAATTAGTGATTAAGAGGATTTTTTCTAGAAGGAAAATAATAAAAGTTCAGTGTGTATATTTATTTTTAATTTTCGACTAATTACTTATAAACCTAATAGTAGAACAAAGTAATTTTACCCTCTTCGAAATTTCATTTGGTCATGTATTCCATATTATTTGAAAAAATGTTACTATCCAACTAATGCTTCCTCTCTTAAGGACAATAATACAGTAAATAATATTCTGATAAATCTTTTAATATCTGGGATGGCTATACATATATTTTGCCAGTTCATTTTCTTTTTGCATAAATATTATTTTGTTATATAAGTATACGTTCAAAAGTTAAAGAAATTATATCCAATGAGACATTCACCATGCATATCGGTTTCAAGTTTAGGTGTATATTTTCCTCTTCCCCACTGAAAGATGCTATATATAATACATCTGTTTTCCAATAATTTAAAATCGGTTTCTTGTATTTGTTTTGTGAGATCGTTATCTAATGTTAGACATTTCGTTGAATGAGTATTGTAGAGTTCTATATCCATTTTTTTTATAATTTTTCAGGAGACCATTTAAAAAAAATATATTTCTTTATAGGAGATTATTAAACTATAAAAACGCAAATTAAAGTATTATATAAAATTATATATTTTATTGGTCATATGGAAAGAATATATTACTGAAGAATTGATTTATCGAAAAAAAAACATTCTGCGAAAATGTGGATACAGAATAATATATGATACTCAGTCCACAATTTGTCATTTTGTTGTAGCCTTAATCCTTCATTAACTAGGCGAGGTTTTATATAATCTCACATCCTTTAAAATTACAGCAATTTTAATTTAGTTTTTACAAAAACAATTTTATTTTAAAACTAGATGATGAAAAGTTAGGGCCAGAAGAAGGCGAAGGTGATACGATATCTTGTTTATGCTCGGAACATCCCGGTAAGCTCTACCTTGACTTGATAATAAACAACAAGTCGTGTGATGAAGTCTTCCAGCTATTATTCACGAATTCGCATTTTTTCAGAAATATCCAGAAGGAAAGAAATACCAAGAGTATTAAATATTATATAACAAATTATTATATTATATGTCTATATACATCCTTTTTTTTAAAAGGGATCATAACTATTGTTCAGGGTATTTCCAAATTTTTAAGGAGGAATATTTTTAAAGCCAAAGATGATATCGTATTATAACGTTTAATTGTGGTAATGAGATAACTTATTATATGCACGTTTAGTCTATATGTTTGACAATGCTAATGATACCGCTGACCTTCATGTAACTTCACTTTGAGAAAATCAGCTGTACTTCTGCTATCCTGGTTGTTACTTCACTGATATTTTGCTTTTACAATGAATAAATATATAGATTTGTAATTCTCAACTTTTTCGAATTAATTATTCGAAAATCTAGATTTATATAAGTATTTTACCATTATCTCCATCTTCTTAATGTAGATTTAGCTGAAAAACATAGCAGGTCTTTAACAATATTTTTTTATCCTTCAATTCAAATTGGTCGACTGCATTCAGACGAGTTTAGGGATTAAATGAATTATTTTGTTTGCCAAATCGGGTCAAATTTTTTTCCATCTATAAAGCATTCTGAAGTTATTTGATTGACATCCATTACTATAAATGGCATTTCAAAATGTCATAGAATATATATTATTAATTAAAGATGACGAGAATCTAAATTTATTCAATTATGTTATAAATGAATAAAACAGATTGAGGGCTCATAAAATTATAAGTATTTAAAAGAAATGAAAAGCCCCCATCACTTATAAATACTTAAAGATCCTTTCCTGAGCAAAGTACATATTTTGGAGGCTTTAAAAGTTTGATCTTATATTAAATATGCATATATTAAGTAGTTTTCATCAAGTGTAAATCTGCGTTTCATAATATATTTTATATTTATAAAAAAATTACTTTATTATTATTTATTATCAATTCTTTATTTTGTATTCTTATTACGAATCCATAAGCACAGCATCTAATTAGAAATTATTAATTTTGAAATCAAAGTGGGACCGAAGTTGGAAAAACTTAAGAGGTGACGATATGATTTGGATTATATGCCATTTATAAATGATGGTGATTGATCATCTTTTAAATCTATGAGTTCATCATAGTGATTCATAATTTCTTTTGACTATATAGGAAGAGAGCAATTAAAAATATTACAAATGCGGCACTGATTGATTTTATTTTGATTTATAATAATATTCAGCGGAAGTGGCTAACAAACCTATAATTTCGTTTTATATATTTTTTATATATAATCAAGTTTATCCGGAAAAAAAAATTTTCAGGTCTAGTAATGTCGGAGTGGGGAAGTTCGAACGAAAATATGACATCGAATAAATTGTCCACCTCCCAACATCACAATCATAACCTTAATCATCATCACGAAAAATATTCCAAGCATCATATCGACTCTCACGCCAGCAAGAAAAAGAGAGTTTTGTCGTATGTCGTGGAAATCTCAAGTCCCTTAGGTACCAAATCAGCACCCACTACAGAGAAACAAGTGCCCTTTTTTGTTTGTTTTGAAAGGATAATCGATTACAATTTCTGGGAACCCACTAACAGCCGGCGGGTTAGCTTGGCTATATAGCTTCGACTAAACTGCCTAAAAATTATGGGAAAATAATACGAAAAATAACAATGCCACCAAACATTTAACATTACAAAATAGGGTGTCCTAGTTTAACAGCTTAGCCTAGGCTAAGCAAAAATAAATATAAAAAATAACTCGAACCAGGACACGGCCATACTGTTTGAAATGTTGTGCCATTTATTTTAGGGGGTTATTGTTTGCCTATTTTTTTGATAACTTTTAATTAACCCAAAATTTTTAACCCTGGAAACAGCTTTTAAATTTAAAGAACTATAAACTACTTTCTATAAATATTTAGAAACCGGAAGTAGAATCCTTTTTTAATTCAAATTTCAAACTCTGATTGAAAACCAAACTGGCAACTTATAAATATAGATCGGAGTATCAATCTTGTATTGCGATTTTATATGTTAGATGTTAGAAATCGATATTTTATACAAATTCAAAAATTATATTCTAATCTAGGAATTGTATCGATATATTTTATCCGAACCGATTTTTAGCCTTTTTCGAAAATATCGGCTGTTGGCCGATGTTAAATTTGCCGACATGTTCCGATTCAATGGCGTCTTCAATAAAAAAATTTTTTAATATTAAAAGATAATATATTTATATATAAGTTAAGAATAACGTTGTTAAATGGCTCATTTTGAGCCGATTTTTTATCGAGATTTCGTTAATAGATGTTCAAACCTTTATGCCACCTATGAGCAAAATCTTAAGGTTTGCATAATATTTTTCCTAATAAAATATTGAGTTATCCGTTTTTAAAAATCGGCTCAAAATGAGCCGTTTAACAACACTAGTATATAATTGAAAAATTATTTGAAAAAAAATATTTTTAACTTATCTCAAAAAAATAATAAAAATACATAAGGATGTTTGTTTATGATTTTAAAGAATTCTAACAATTTACATTGATCATAAATAGTAGTGTTGTTAAACCCCGATTTGGATCGATTTTCAAAAACACTCGATTAAGATTATATTATTATGTGGGCGAGATTTGGTAAATAGAAGTCCGAACCTTTCCGCCATCTATAAACAAAATCTCTAGGTTTACATAATATTATTTTGGCATATCTAATCGGGCCCCTTTTAAAGATCCACCCAAATCTGTTTTTCTAACAACACTAATAAAATAGACTAGTTGGAATTCTTTACTTTCTATGATGATAGCAAAACATTAAAACCATTTTATCTTACAAATGATCAATATTTATATTATTTTGCATTGATGAATAATTATAACTTAATAAATATAAAACGATAGGCTTAATAAAAATTTGACAGTTATTTTAAATGATTTATAATCGGCCAATATAAATTTAATATTGGATCGGATCTTCCTCCAAAAAAGTGGTATCAGTTACACCCCTAATTTAAGGCAAATTTATTGGTGTTAATAACGAACTTCAACAAAATAATAGTATAATTTCCTATTAATATTATTTATAATGTAATTTTGCTTGCAGATTTTAATCGTTGGTGGAGAAAGTTCTTTGAGAAAATGGCATAGAAGGAGGAGCAAAAGGTATCAATTACAATCCTTTATACTTTTATGCTTTATTTTTCTCTCAGTAAAAATTTGTTTTTAAAATTTAAATTTTACCATGATATAGATGTGATGGGCCATTGCTAATTCTACATACACTATTATCATTATTTTCTTGGTATTTAACTAAAATCACTATGCGACCAAAAATAATATATATGATTATATTACATGATTTCACTGTGACATAGGGTTGGTATACAACTCACTTCTTTACTTGTATTTTAAAAAGTTACTAGTAATTAATTACATGATTTTATTATTGTAAAATAATTTTATTTTGTATTAATTCTGAAATAATTTTTTTTATTAAAATTTAAGGAGGTATTGAAAATCTCTATATTTTTTTCTGCCCTGTTTAATAAATATTGATTTACTATTATGTTAACATTGATATTATTAATATTAATTTGGCTTATACATATTAATTCTGGCTTATATAAAAATATTTTCTTAATTTAAATTGTTAACATTAAAATTTGATTATAAGTTATACATTCAAAACAGAATATATTAAAATTATTATAAATTGAAAAATATTCATATGATAACACACATGATAAAATAAATTTTTAGTCAATTTAATATTGCTAATTTAACAATGGTTTATTTATGGAAACAGATGAAGTAATAAAATGGCATATTCAATTAATAACATTGCCTCCGGAATTATTTTTCCCTAGGTCATGTTTTTGATTATTATTTTATTTAATTATCCTATTATAACATTTATACTATTTATAATATTATTATCATCAAAAGTAAAATATCTACTTCGAGTGTAGCCAGGATTGATCCATGGATGGGGGGGGGTGTTTAAACATTAGTGTCTAATCACTATAGTAGCCAGCATAAATGGGAAAAATATTAGGAACAAAATTTACCCAAATTTATGATTAATAAGCAACTGAAACATTATTCTGAAAATTTTATCAATGTTTAATCAATTGTAAATTAATTATTCGGTTTAGAAAGAAAAAAAATTCGCCCTAAAACCTCCCATTTTTTATTCAATATATCTTATTCTTATGTTAAAAATATTTATTTTAATTAAATTTTAGTTTTGCTTATAAAAATTTTATGACTAAGAACATATTATAATCATATTTCAATTTTATGGTTTGAATTTATAAAGAGAGGTCTACTTTTCTCTGAGATTTGGCTAATTCATCTAGAATAATCTCCTTATAAATATTTAATATGGGAAATCCATTTAAACAGTTTTCACCAGTGCTATTTCTTAAATAGGTTTCAAACCTGTTCAAAGTTGGAAAAACCTTTCATTAGTGCAGGTACTAATCGGTAAGGTAGCTAAAATAAATAGCGATGTTTTGATATTAGGCAAGGAATCTAAAGTGCGATTACACCTGGAAAGGGTCTGCAAAGCATATTTAGTCTCAAAGAGTACTCTATTCTGTCAAGATATTTATATCAAAATTCGACATCACAAAATAACTTATCATAAGATCCTGATAAGTCATCAGAATAAAACTCTGAGATTTTTTTAATATTCTCTTGCGTTTCAAGTGTATTCAGACTCAACAGGCAAAAGATAATAAAAGCTCTTTAAAATAAAAATGTGAACAATAAATCTTTTCTTTAATTCAAATAAAAATGTATCAATAAGTGTAATAAAAATATTTATTTTATAAAAATCTTCAATCGTAGATGCATCAATATTTAAGCGATTGTACTGTCTAGAAACTATTCTAGGTTTAAAAATTTCAATCCCAAACATATTAGCTATATCCCTTTCTCATATTTACCAAATTAAATGATTTGTCTTTTATTTAAAAATTGTAAAAAATAAATTAAAATTTTTAAAACTATCTAATTAGTTTAACAATATACATTTTATTATTAAATTTATAAATATCTAATTTTACTATGCCAGAAAATATTAACAATATATCTATTGTTATTTAATATTTTATATATAATTTTTAATATATATTTTTAAACAATGTGATCATTTAAAATTGAAAATTCTTATTTGTTTTTTTAAATATATTTCATTTTGATTTCCTATATATTATTTTATTTCTAAATTGAAACCATTTTAAATAAAATTAAGGAAAAAAAATTATTTTTAATTAAAAAAAAATTCGGAAGTTATGGGGGGGGGAGTATCATCCTTAACCCCCCCCCCTTTGTTTTACGACACTGTCTACTTCTAAACCACTACATATGTACATGAAAAAAATGAACCAAATTTTTTTTAAAAGATTAATGCATAAAATTTCTTGATATTTTTTAAAAACAAAACAATAACTTGCATTTATTTTGAATATTCATACCAAGAATACCAAATCAAATTTATTGCTTGCTCACTATATTATATTCATATTATTTTTTTAAATCATCTACAGATCAAACATCAAATTGATTAATTTGTCATTTTTTACGTGGCTACAGCGCAATGATAAATATCCAAACTGACAATTTTTTACAAATCAGCTGGTGACAATCCATTTTCTTTCCTTAAAAGAAACTATTTACTTTAAATTTAAAATAAAAATCAGAGTTTCATTTATAATAAATGTTATTATATTCATAAACTAAAATGGCATGCCACCCGATGATTTGTATTGCTTCAAAATGCATATTACATGCCATTTCTGCAGCCATATAATTTTAATTTTTTTATTTATAAAAAATAAAAATCTAAATGCTACTTCTAATATCCATTCTCCTCTCAAAACAAATTTATAATAGATATGTTGTGGAATGTGAAGTAACGAATTCGGGAGTCCCTTACAGTGACGCTTATTACGTGATATGTAGATATTGCCTCACCCGGGTCGGGGGCGAGAAAGATTCAAAGGCGTGTAGACTAACTGTTCATTGTTTGATAGGATATAAAAAGAGCGTGTTTTCGCTCGTCAAGAGTAAGCCTTAATTGCATATTTATATTTTTAATTAAGAACTAAATATAATTTTTTACTTAAAATACTTCTAAGGACACATAATAACCCAAACTGGCCTTTCGTACCTTAGTTATAGGCTCATTCTTTATTGTTTTTTCAACAGATCGATTCTTACCTAAGGGTGGCAAATAATTTAGGAACGGGCCAGATAATAGCCTTAATCTTTTGAAGAAGTTATGATAATTTCGCAAAAATATAAATTTTTTGCTTGATAGCTATAATTGTGAAATTTTAAATCTGTTTTCTTTAGAAAAAAATATAAAATACTTTTATTATTATATTAATTTGAAAATTAGTAAAGTTATAAAAAATAGATATTTATAATTAAATTTATTTAGGTATCATCGAAAAAAATTGCCAATCCGGGCTACAAGATTATTTCAAGTTTTTAGGTAATAATTTTATTTCACTTTTAGTTAGCTTTACTTGTCATCACCCTTTAGTAGACCTATTTTAAAACGTAGTGTTGTTAAAGGGCTCGATTTGAGCCGATTTTTAAAAACGGCTAACTCAAAATTTTATCCAGAAAAACATTGTCCAAGCCTCGTTAATAGATGCTCAAACCTTTGTGTCACCCATGAGCAAAATTTTAAGGCTTGAACATATTTTTCATGAAATAATGAGTTAGCCGTTTTTAAAAAACGGCTCAAAATGAGCCATTTAACAACACTACTAAAATGAATACTTAAAAAACGAATAGTAAATTATCCTATTTGTTCCCGAGGAATTTATTATGAATTATTTATTGTTCATTTTAGGTTTACCTTTTAATATTGGTTTGAACTAGAGGCCTGAAAAACCTGACCCAACCTGAAACCCCAACCCACGGATTCGGATGGACCGTTATTTTTTTATTAGATGGGTTATTTTAGGTCTGGTTTTTGGAAATATTTTTGCTCTAATTCTAGATTTAATCGGTGATATCAAGAAATTAGGTCTAGAATATGTAAATAATATTATGTTCTGGTTGGGAAAATGCTTTTTTTCCTACAGGTCTGGTTGAAAAAATTTGTCTTGCAGGAATCTAGTTTTTAACTATAAGCCACCATTTTTCAGATAATGATATAAATCTAAATTTCGTACACGTACTAATAATAAAAAAATGTATTCGATTGATTACATTTTTTTCTAAATTGAGAAGTGAAAAAAATGAATTATTATATTACTGAATGTGAAGAACTTATTAAACACTTACGAATAATTTTTTACACATATTTTTTTCCATTATTCCTATTCGTAAAATACTAGTCGAATGCCTAATGACAAAATTCATTTTAGAAACCCATTATAACTTATGGGCTATTTAGCCGGTTATACTGTGTATATTTGTTTTGGCAATCAATACAATTTTATCTTCACCAATATTAAATGTATGCGCCCATATTGGCCTTTAAAAACAATCGGTAAGGATAATATAAGTATCGGATCGATTAAAATGTTAAATGATGTAGCCCTACTCATATTATTTATTATAATATTGGAGTTAGAGATCTGCAAAGTTAAGTCCGGCCCGAACGGGCTTTGGGCCAGGCTCGGGCCTAATTTTATATAAAATAATCGAGTTCGGGCCGGGCCTAATATTTTTAATCGGGCCGGGTTGAATCGGACTTGGAAATTTTAATAAATAAATCTAAATTTATCAATTTTATATTAAATTTTTTATGTAAAATAAAAAATTTTGATTTGATTTATTGAAACTAAACGCTATATAACATATGTCTTTTATTTTAAGTAATTATAAAAATTAATTTCTATATTTAAATAAATTCGGGCCTGGCCGGGCCTGTAAATTTTTTTAAAATAAATTTCGGGCCGGGCCGGCAAAACTTTTTAAAAAAATTTCGGGTTCGGGCCGGGCCGGCAAAACTTTATTAAAAAAATTCCGGGCCGGGCTTGAAAAACTAGGCCCGATGCAGATCACTAATTGTAGTTAAGCCAGGTCAGCAAGCACTTATATGAAAGTAAAATTAATTCATAACTTTTGATAAATCCATTTGGATTACAACAAAAAAATACCATTTAACCACAGGCAATAAACTAATCAGTGAACTGAGGGCAAAATCTATAACTAATGAGGTCTCAGACGATGTCGTTAGCCAAAGTAAAACCAATAAAATTCGAAAAGATCAGCAGGTCCCGAATGAACTAAGTGGTAACAAATCTAACAGAGCAACGAAAACTATTGACTCTGGAACACAAGATTCTAGAAGCTCCAAGAAAAAGTTTATATTAAATACTTTGCAATATTTATCAATAATGAGTGCTCATGAAGTAACATTTCAAACTTAATGGCAAAAATTTTATTTCCCATACAATATTTTATTATAAATTTTTTCACTGTTTTTTCTTTGAAATCCACCAATACTTTATTCCCATTAAGACACATGTCAAAAAGAAACAAGATGCTTCCTTTTTCTGGCAATGGCAACAAAAATTCTCAAGATGATTCTTTATCAGATGTTATAGGTAGATCATCAGGTGATATGGATGGAAGCAATCGAAGTGGACTAGTTGCCAAAAAAACGTATTCGAGGAGAAATAGAATATCAGGACCTAAGGATTCTTGTAGTAGTCTTGAGGATAAATCTCGCTCCCCTCTTTTTGCTATCCTACTATATGTGATAATGTATAATTCATTTTCTTTAACTTTTTTAAAACTTTTCCTTTATATCCATAAAAATGGCTTCGATTGATAAAGTTAGACCTCACCTAATTATGTTCGTGTTACCTAGATTTATCTAATTTGCAATTCGTTACTTACAAAAAGTACGTTATGCGACAAACGTTCATCTTAATAAAATACTGAATTTTTGAAGTTATTTATTTTCTTAAATTTTTTAGTTTTTAATATCCAAGGTGCTCTAGTTATGGTTGTAAACTTGTTTATTTTTTGGAAACTTCTTGTTTCTTTCTGTCTTTTATAACTTTAAATACACGACAAGTTTTAATTTATAAAATACTCTTTCGGTATCATGTCACTATTCTTAGTTTGATTTTTTTTGTTAGATTAGATATTTTACCGGAAAACTTGTGTGGAATTTTAGCTTAAACCTCTTATCCAAAATTATATAAAATGCATTTATTTTTGCAGGTTACTTTTATGCCTTTACGTCGTTTATCTTAACTACAAATTATGGCTTCTAGAAGATTTTATTATACGTTCGCAGGACAAAGGGAACGAATCATTTTACCAGTCCGAATTTAGGTTCATTTACATTTTTTTTTAAATTTTAATTTAATACTACTATTATAGTAAAAGCTATATATTCATTCGGGTCTCCTTAAAAAACTTTCAGAGTCATATCTGAACAAAATTTTTTAAATCAACTTCCGACTGACCCAATCAAAAGAGTGCTTGTCCAAAGTCTCTGACCGAACCGACATCGGATAAATCTTCTGAGCTTTGTATTCTGGCCTCTTTTTAGGTCTGGACCAGCCATAACTTTCAGACTCCTATCTGATCAAATTTTGAGATCAAAGTCCGGCCGACGAACCGAGTTCAAAGAGTGCCTGTCCGAGGTGACTGACCCATATCACCGAGGGCAAATCCTTTCCGAGCTTTATGCACTGTAGTAATTATTAAAAGTCAATGTCCACATATTGTGTATATTTCATTTCATCAATTTAAAAATTTAAGATAGATAATATTCTTTATTAAATTTACACAATTCAATACATGAAATAAATCATCATCCAAAATGAATAATACAACTTGAAATTATCTCTCCTGAAAATTATCTGTTTTTTTAAATAAATAATATAACAATTATCAAAATTACAAAGTAAAGTAGTCATTAAAAAAAACACATATTATTGACTGTAAACAAAAATAGTAAATTATATTGCTTTAATCCATGCGCGTACGCAGGAATTTGGTGTAAGGGGGGGGGGAATTAAATTTTTTAAAATAAAATTATTGTTATTTAAAAATATTAAGCATGAATTTATTTGAACTAATAACTATTTCTAATATACATATTTAAATTAATATGAATTATAAAAAATTAAATATATAAACCGGTATATAAAAATAAATTTGAATTAAAAAATATTAAACGGATATAACCGGCGGCATATAAATACTTTAAATAAATCTGAATTATAAAATATTAAGTGGATATAACCAGGATATGAATGACTATAAAATAAATAATCCATAATAGAAATTTAAATTTTTTGAGCCTTTAAAATTTATATATAAAGTATAAAAAATTTAAATGTTGAATATGAATAATTTAATTTTTTATGTAAAAAAAATATAAGACTTTAAAAAATGATTGCACAAAATATATTATAGAAACATTATATTATAATGTAAAATCCAATCTTCGTTTAGATTGAGCTAATTTTTCAATTATCTCATCCGTGCTTGGCGTCAAATGCCTATGAATATTCAAAAGGGCTAGACCATTCAATCTACTTTCAAAAGTTGTACTTTTAGGTACGTTTTTAATCTT
This sequence comes from Gordionus sp. m RMFG-2023, assembly GCF_954871325.1. Lineage (NCBI taxonomy): Eukaryota > Metazoa > Nematomorpha > Gordioida > Chordodea > Parachordodidae > Gordionus > Gordionus sp. m RMFG-2023. Next base: position 11,058,577 of record NC_088779.1, read on the forward strand.
CTTAAAGAGAATGTTCTCTCATTAGTTGCAGTACTAATGGGAAGAGTTGTTAATATATATAATAATTTCAATATATTGGGGAAATAATCTAAAAGATGTTTGAAACGATGCCATTTTTTGGGACTATATCAACCATATTTAATCTTTTATACCATAGCTGGCATTCAGCTAATAAAGCATCACGAGATACATTAACGTCTTCATGATAAAAATTCAAATATTTTATTTTTTTTCTATCACCACCTGAAAAAGGTTCAGAGGTATTTTGCGGAAGTAATATCTGCAGATTGGTAAGTGCATCTAGATGAATTAAAAACCGTTCATTTATTTGGGTTAGAAATGTATCCAAAAGAGGTATAAAGACATTTATTTTATAATATTCTTCTATTGACCCTATATATTTGGACGATTAGCTTGCCTTGCTGCAAGTCGAGGGAGACAAATAATGAACTCGTATAGCTTTGCTTTTGATTCAACAATAACATATAAAATATGAAATTCCTCATCAGCATTAGTTCTAATTTCCTTGAGTTCTAAAAAATTGTCTCTGCTATTCTCATCATCTCAATCAAATCAATGTCAGATTTTTGAAAAGTATTACATAAAATAGTTGTATAATTAAATAATTTATTAATCCCCCTTTTGAATTGATTCTTTTGACAAAATCATCAGTTCACAGCTTTTGTGATAATTTGTTTTCTGATGATTGTCAAAAATTTCCCCCGCATCTTTGTATTTGTTGAAAGGAGTCTTAACAAGAGTTTTAAGCTTAACTAGATTTCTGCCAGAATATCGTGGTCCAAACAGGACACACATCTTGTAATAAGCTCCACTGTCTCGGATGGAGTATGCTAGCCATAACCATCTAGTAAAATAGCTATTTTGAAATTTTAACTTTCGATTAGCACATAAAGTTTGGGGATATCAAAAATTGAGGGGTGGAATATAAATCTATTATTAAATAAAATATTTATCATAGGTATCTTTAATATATACCTTTTTAAGAAGTATGTGTCTTTCTTCTAGGCGAATATTATCTTTATCTAAAAAATTGGATATATCATATGGATGATCATTGTACTCTAGTTTTGTATAAAGATTTTAGTTTTAAGTTTATGTCTAAATATTGAAATGTAAATTAAAATTATTTTAAAAAAAATTATTGCTGCACATTGTTGCAATCTCATTCTTTTTCTAAATTAACTATCTAAAATTATTATACTAGCTAAGTTATTATAAAACTGCTTAAATGTATTTTTAGAATAACTAACCTTAAGATGGCTCTATATCCTGACTCTCAATTATTCTTTCAGCAATTCTTTCATTATTTTCTATTATGGGAGGGGTTTTAATTGTTAAAAATATTTTAAAATTAAAATTTTATTAAATTATTATACTATACTTTTTTGCTTGTTGGTATGATTTTCACTATCTTCAGTGTTTTTTAAAAAAAGTCTAATATCCATGACTAGAAATTTGAAATTGGTGAAAAAATATAATACCGGAAATTTTAAAAATAATAGATAAATATTACGCCAAGGAAAACTTTAAAATGAAATTAATTGATAAAATTAATTAGTAAATGAAAAAGGTAAAAATATAAAAATTTAAAAAGAATGATATATGAATAAATATAATAAAATATAAATGAATACAAACAATAATATTTTTGAAAAATATATTCGGCATCTAAATTTTTTTTTTGGGGGGGGGGGGATTTTGTCTCCCCCCCGCTGCGTACACCATTGCTTTAATCGGAATAAATTTTTACGAGTAAATGTCCATAAATGTCATTATCTAACTGACACTTGTAAGAGTAATAATTATTTATTTAGATGTAATTCTTTCTTTCTTTCTTATAATTTCAATATTTTCCGAGAGTCGTGTATTAATTTAATCTAACTTTTATAAGATTAAATTTCGGGTTTATGAATTCAAATATAGAGTATTAATTATCTGTATCGTCACTAGCCTATACAAACTAAGGGGGATCAATAATTAATATTTTTTTTTGAAATTGAAAATGATTTTAGCTAACATTTTCAATTAGATCTTTTTTAAATATATTTTAAAAAATTCTCAGGGATGGGAGGTCGTCATATTTTTCAAGGGCAATGGGCCTTTATGCGTCCCACCCTTAGTGATGCTACTGTTAATTATCTTCATATTATGTATATAAAAACTACCTTTTATTGATAAGTGATTGTCTTTGTATTAGTATTTTTTAAAAAAATCTTATGTTTTTGTTATAAGTTCTCACACAATGCTAAATAAGAGTAAAATTAATAGAGCCAACAAACATAATCAAAACTTATTTAATCGGTGGGCTTTTTTTATGACTATTTTCTTATTTCCCATGGGTTAAGTAAGTGGTTTTGCCTCTTGCGTGCATAGATAACTGCGGCCTGCCAACAAAACGTAGATGGTCCTCTTAATTATTTCCCCTCATTTTTTTTATCCCAGTATGATAAGATTTTTTTGAGAGAACCAAGCGTTGCTCTATTGTATATACAACTCTTATTCCTTACATATGGCTAGTCGTTAATATAACATGATTACAATTTTTCTTTAAAAAAATCTAGGTCTACATTTATTGTTCCATTGAAATCCGCGTCTTTCATAACGTTTATAACTACCGTATGGTCGGCAGCCATATATCTTCCCAAAACGTTTCTCTCTCATTTTGCATCTTATATTTATGATCATGGATTTTACAAAAGAAATTCGCTCAACAATTTATCGGATGAAGAAATGGCAAAAGGCATTGTATTGTTTTCTCAACTACTTAAACAGGTTTGTTTTGAAAAATGATATTGCGATTAAAATCAAACTAATTTTTATTTCTATGCCTTGATTAGAAATTACGTGATAAATTAATTTTTGGTTAAAATTCTTTACTTTATAGACTTGACTTTTAGATAATCTTTTTTTATACATACTAGATGGAGGAATCGATTATCAATTTGCAAAGACATTTTAACGATACTCATAAGTTCACTTGAACACGCACGAAAAAACGAAACCTAATTATGTTAAAATAATATTTTTACTATTTTTCTAATATTTATTTAAACAAAACAATTCTTTTTCGTGTTCATACTCCTTTTTTTTATAACAAATTTTATACATTTTTAACTGAATTTAAATTCGTTAATTGATATATTCATTTCCTTTATAATGAATATATAAATCTTTCATATCCTCTAACTATTTTTTACCATGTTTACAATGTTGTTACATTTATATAAAAATTATAAATGTCAACTTTTTAGGTTCCAAAATCAAAATTAAAAGAATTAGGTTATTTTGCAATAACTCCATAATTATTAAATAATCTAGAATAATTTCATAATATATGACTGTTTTAATAAAATTTAAATTATCATATTTTTCTAAAATAAAAATTAATAAAATATTTATTTTTTTCTATATTTAAAGGTGTTATTAAATTATAAAATTATAATCATATTTTTGATACAAGAATGCTAACATGATATGTAAATTATATTGTGATTTTATTGTTAATCGAACATTTTGAATATAATATATACCAAATCGCAATAAATTTATTGACAAATATATTTTTATCCTTCTTAGAAAGATACCTTTCTCTGATTCCATCTAACAAATGATGGTTTTTTTGAAAGATTTCAGTGTTAATTTTCTATAAGCATTTTTTTAAAGAATGATAATATGACTGTAAATCTTGCAGTGACGAGAACCCTCCTTCTAAAAAAATGGGTTTGGGTTCAGTGAAAAATCTCAAAACCCGTTTCGGGTTCAGGTTGGTTCAGGGTTCGGAGATCAGAAAAATAATGACGCATTAAAATTAGTTAAAATAATAGAAACATGATTATTTTTAAAAAAATTTTTACGAAAAATGGCCGACTCTTAAATATAACAAAAAAAAATTTAATAATTTTTTGAATAAAATAACTATTGTTTTAAATAAGAACTCTTTTTAGGAAATCTTTTATAAATAAAAATCGAAAATTACATGTTTTTTATATTTTAATTTAAAATAAATAAAATAAGTTCAAAATAAATTTTTTAAAATTATAAATTGGCTTGAACCTTGAACCCTTAATTTAAAAAGGGTTTGGGTTCAGCTAAATATCGAGGGTTTGGGTTCGGGTTCTCGTCCCTGCTTAAAAGTAATGACGAATCCTTAAATCGATAAATCAATACTCCTAGTAGTAAGATAAATTCAATGGCATTAATACTAAACTAGACTGACGATTCATTTATTCATTAAAAAAAATGTATTAAAAAGTGTACATATTTTAAACCCGTCATTGAAAATACAGTAACTAATAATTCAATTCATAGGCGTAGCCAAGATTTTCCTAAGGAAATGGAAGGGGGGGGGGGGGGTGAATAATAAATTTCAGATTCTGCCCGCTTTTGCCCGGGGTCCGTCCTATACAAAGCTAGAAAATATTTTTATAGGATGAAGGGTTAATTTTAATCAAAACAATTTCTCATTATTTAACATCTACGAAATTGGTTACCAAAAGATGACATCAATTAGTTTATATAAATTATAATAAAATTCTTATATATACATATTACCAGGGATGTGAACTTACGTATTGTGGTTTTACTTACTCTGACCCGGTTTTAAAAGTGGAGGGTCCAAGTGTTCTAGGTGTCATAAAAAAAAATTAAAAATAAAAATATTTTTTTAAAAAATAATATAAATTTTTTAAAATTTTATTAACTTTTTTCGTAAAATCATTTATCTACAGGTTTTTCTTTCAATTTTCTTCCTGGACTTCCATTTTATTTAGAGATTGATATCAGAAATTATTTTCTAGTGTAGGTAATTTTTGAAAAATAATTTAAAAAAATATAAATAAGCCCTTTATTTTTACTCTCAACCCTTTGCTCACAAAAATATATCAATCCAAAATAATCCTTTCTAATAATATTAAATAAATATAATAAACTTTACTACAATTCATCTTTATTCATGTATTTATAACATATAAACATATTAAATCTTCCCCAATCAATCCCGTCTTCAAAATCTCCACTCCAAATCCAAACAAAGAATGTTCTTTTCTAACAACAACCCATGTGATAATTTCGTTTTCCTCCCATCCACCAGGAAACTAATTTCCCTGTCAGAAAATAACTGACATTTGATGTATTATATTAAATTTATTTCTTCTTTTTTTCAACAGCTACAACACGTCCACCCTTCACAAGCCCAGCGTCCCTCTCTCTGTGGTGGTGTTGTATCGAATCGCCCCTTTGAATTGTATCGGGGCGCCTTGAAGACGTTCAGTGAATTTATCGAATCTTTTCCCCTTATGATGATTTATAATATAATATCTCCGATACATTTCAATATATAATCGCGAAAACACATATTATCAATAATGACATGTACATTGGGGTATCTGCATTTATAATCTATGGAACATTAATATGGACTATGTAATATCAGCAAAACATAATAATTCATTTATTTTAAGACATTTGAGAAATAGGATCTATAATATACATCATTTGGTTATGATTAATGGTAATTAGGAAATAATGATTTTACATATAATACTGTAATGTGAACACATGGTCTGTGTGTGAAATGCAATTTCAACACATGTAATAATTGTCCTTCTGTCATGTAAACAAAATCAAAGCTACATTTTAATACCTTAAATCGATATAAAAATCCATTTTTAGGTATTAAAAATAATTGTGAAAATTTGCTTAACAAAGATTTTAAATAAAATACAAGACATATATATATAGAAATAAATATAATATTTTATAGGGAGGAAAAATATATAATATGTAGAAAATACAATATTTTCCATCTAGGAATTACTCAGTATCCTAAGAAAAATATACCATTTCTACCTAACTCTGCCATCACAATTAGCACAAATTCACAAAAATGTGAATGCAAGTAACAAAAATTGAGAATATAATGGGCTATATGGTATATATGTAAAGAATTTTTAATATACCTTCACAATATAAAATAATTTGAGTCTTTTTTTTTAAAAAAAATGTTCATAAAATAAATATTAAATAGTGATGTGCTATAAAATTATTACAAAGATAAAAAAAAAATATAATACGCAGCATAAATTTACAAAAAAAAATTTACCTAAAAAAAAATATTTTCCCTTTACACCATTGTATACCATAAAAATAATATAATAATTGCAAATAAAACCTTTTATAAAATTTTATAATTTAAAAAAATATATGTTAAATATAGAGATTTCATAATTTTTAAAAAAAATATTACACATCATCTAATATATCATATAAATCCCTACCCAATTTATATATATATCAAATGCAGACACTAAATCAAAATTATCCACATCTAACATTATAGATATTATTCTGACTTCATCATACTTCAATTCCTTTAAATTATCATTCATAATTAAATATATCATATGTGTAATTCACATTACATATTTCATAAAAATGGTTAATTATTTAAAAATAAACAACATTAACTCACCCTCAATAGATCCCTTAATAACATATCAACCTTAATTGAAACGGAATTAAATATACAATATATTAACATTAATTAATAATAAATTATCCCACACATGTCCATCCCTTTAAAAACCCAAAATGCATAATTATATAACACATACTTTATTGCAAAAGTTTCTATATATATTTTCATAAATTTCAAATATTTAAATATTTAGCAATCCTCTGTCCTGCTGATCTTGAGGTCTTATCTTCCTATGACGGAATACCTATAACACCATTCAATGAGTCTTAAGGCGTACCAAATAATAAGACAATACTATTGTCAAACGTTGGATGTAAAATATACATCTAGACATATAATACCACAAATATTATTAAATGGCCAAAGTGAATCAAATATCATTAACCAATAATTAATCATTTTATTTTAATTTTCAATCCTAATACTCATTACATACTTTCTATCTTATGCTTTGTAAGCTAAATATTTAAGATAAAATTATAGAAACCCTTAAACTCACCACTTAATCTCACTTACCCCTGTATAGTTTTTATTACTTGCGTTGGGGTTTCACAGTAAAATTCAAAATTATATGAAAAAATGGTTCTTACCTTTTTATAACGAATAACTCTTGAATCTCCAGGTTCTTATCCTGGGAATACGGTCAACATTTTCGAAAAAATAATTTAAAAAAATATAAATAAGCCCTTTACTCTTACTCTCAACCCTTTGATCACAAAAATATATCAATCCAAAATAATCCTTTCTAATAATATAAATAAATATAATAAACTTTACTACAATTCATCTTTATTCATGTATATATAACATATAAACATATTAAATCTTCCCCAATCTATCCCGTCTTCAAAATCTCCACTCCAAATCCAAACAAAGAATGTTCTTTTCTAACAACAACCCATGTGATAATTTCGTTTTCCTCCCATCCACCAGGAAAACTAATTTCCCAGTCAGAAAATAACTGACATTTGATGTATTATATTAAATTTCTTCTTTTTTTCAACAGCTACAACAGTAATAATATTTTTATGTAAATTTATATTAGCCATTAATGATTGCCTAAAAAATAATCACTTTAAAACTATCATTTATAAAGCAAGGGATGTTGCAAAATATTTAAGAACTCCCACAATTGTAAATATGTAAATCAATGAAAAGGTCAATTTCAATATTAGATTTCAAACACGTTGGTCCTCAATATGTATTATGCTAGAACGATTGTTAAGTTTGAAAGATTTCTCTACTGATTTTATTATAGATATGTGAAGTCTTTTTTTCGGAAATAACAACATTAAATTTACAATCAGAACAATTATGTTTATCTGGTTTTTATGGCATATGGATTATGTCTTTTTTTCATACGAAATATTAGAAAACATGAAAATTCGAGAACAAATTTGAAATAGTGTTGCATACGCTTCTAAATATTTAGACCCACGATATCAAGTTTTATTAAGTATTGAGCAGAAACAAATGGCTAAAGACCATCTTAAGGATTTATGGGCAAAACTCAGTTATTTGCAATATATAGGAGCCTATGACAACACCTACTGGTTGTAGTGATAATAATGATAGCTGTTAGCGGCAATGTATACATTGCCTGAATTTTTTCGGCATTGTGAGGTAGTGGTAGGCAGAGTGATTTTGTTATTTCGGCAATCATTGCCGGGATATTTTTTTTTAATATATATTTTTAAAAATATTTCCTACATAAATTATTTCTTGATACATCTTTTAATCGCTAAATATTTTTTATTTTTTGTGTTATATGATTCTTTTAATAAATTTTTTGAGATAATATATTTTTTGATTGATATTTTTTTTTAATATATATTTTTAAAATGATTTTTATATATTTATTCTTTACGTAATTTTTTCTATTATATATCTTTTATCGCTAATTTTTTAGGAAAAAGTGACAAATGTCATACGTTATTTTTAAACTTTTTTGAGTTTTTTTAAAGTAAATAGGTAAAAATATGTTTTGCAAACATGTTAAATTAAAATTTCAGTGAAGGTATACTATAGAAAAGTGATAAATGTCATAATCGTTATTTTTGAACTTTTTTGAGTTTTTAATAGGTAAAAATATGTTTTGTAAACATTTTAAATTAAATTATCAATGAAGGTACTATATGCAACATTGAAAAATGCGAAAATTTATTTCGTTTATAAATATATTCATGAAAATTATTTCGAAAAGCTTATTTAATACTTTGATAGATTTACATTTCAATATTAGCTCTAACTTGTAATTTTAGATCGTTCACTAAAGTGAATAAATATTTAAAATATAATTACTCACAGAATTGAAATAAATAAGTCAAAGATTATAGTTAGTTGATATACAAATAACCGATGCAGGATTCTATATTTGAATATATTTCGCAGTTAAGATTTTAGAAAAAAATTAATTTATCTTAAAATTATTTTAATTATACATCGGTCTTATTATAAATTATTTAAAAAAAATATTTTCGGATGCTATGAAATCATTTGAAGTGATTAATTTATTCATAATAAAATCTCGAGTTTAATCAAATCAAGGCATTGATGATTTGCTGGAAAATAATCATTAATTTTGAATGTATAAATAAAAGCGAATTTAGGATTTTTATTGTTGATATTATTTTTAGTGTCTACAAAATATAAAACATATCAAAATTGAAATTTTAATTTAACATGTTTACAAGACATATTTTTATCTATTTACTTTAAAAAAACTCAATAAAGTTCAAAAATAACGATTATGATAATTGTCACTTTTCTATAGTACACCTTCAATGAAATTTTAATTTAACATGTTTGCAAAACATATTTTTACCTATTTACTTTAAAAGAATTCAAAAAAGTTCAAAAATAACCTTCAATGAAATTTTAATTTAACATGTTTGCAAAACATATTTTTACCTATTTACTTTAAAAAAAACTCAAAAAAGTTCAAAAATAACGATTATGACAATTGTCACTTTTCTATAGTACACCTTCACTGAAATTTTAACTTAAAATGTTTGCAAAACATAATTTTATCTATTTCCTTTAAAAAAACTCAAATAAGTTAAAAAAAATACGATTATGACATTTGTCACTTTTACCTAAAAAAATTAGTGATCAAAATATATGTAATAGAAAAAATGACGTAAATAAATATATAAAAATCATTTTTAAAATATTTATTTAAAAATTAAATATATCATAAAAATATATTAAAAAAAATAATATAACCAATTAAAATATATTATCTCAAAAAAATAAAAAAAATTTAGCGATCAAAATATCAAGAAAAAATTTACGTAAAAAATAAATATATAAAAAATCAAGGTAGGTCTATAAGTCGAAAGGCTGCATGATACGAAAGGCTAAAAAATAATATTGAAAATAAAAATAACAAAGAAAATGATTAATGTGTAATTTGATTGATTTATTGCTTTTTTTACGAGAAAAATATTATAATAACATTACATTAAAATATATTAAAAAAATGGAAATTTTAAGATCTTTTCAATTTATTTATTAATTCTTTGAAATAAATTGCGGTTTTAATTTTATTTAATTTTATTAATTTTTAGTTTATATTTTTAATTAAATTATATTTGGTTATTTTAAAAAAATGGATTATAATATTTCAATTTTTTTATTAATTCTTTGAAATAAATTGCGATTTTAATTTTATTAATTTTTAATTTATATTTTTAATTAAATTATATTTGGTTATTTTAAAATAATGGAATTTTTAAAATTATATGTATATTCTATTTAAGTTTTTTTTCAAAACTAAATTGATAGTAAGTATAACGATATTGTGAGTACTGGATTAGGGAAAAGGCTAACATCTTAAACGTAATTTTAAGTATCTTTATATCATTCTACTCAGAATTAAATTTCCTATCCAATTATGCTTAGATGTATTTTTTTACGTTACCGGTTCAAAAAATAATAATTTTGTCGCCAAAAAGATCGAAGAGAAAAGGCTAACATCTTAAGTTTAATTTTATAAATTTTTATATCATTGAACTCAGAATTAAATTTCCTATCAAAATATGCTTAGATGTATTTTTTTACGTTTCCGGTTCAAAAAATAAATTTTAATAATTTTTTTGTGGTAAAAACGTTCGAAAAGAAAAGGCTAACATTTTAAACGCAATTTTAAGTATTTTTATATCATTCTACTCAGAATTAAATTTCCTAACCAATTATGCTTAGATGTATTTTTTTACGTTTCCGGTTCAAAAAATAAATTTTAATAATTTTTTTGTGGTAAAAACGTTCGAAAAGAAAAGGCTAACATTTTAAACGTAATTTTAAGTATCTTTATATCATTCTACTCAGAATTAAATTTCCTATCCAATTATGCTTAGATGTATTTTTTTACGTTTCCGGTTCAAAAAATAAATTTTAATAATTTTTTTGTGGTAAAAACGTTCGAAAAGAAAAGGCTAACATTTTAAACGCAATTTTAAGTATTTTTATATCATTCTACTCAGAATTAAATTTCCTAACCAATTATGCTTAGATGTATATTTTTACGTTTCCGGTTCAAAAAATAACATTTTTGTCGCGAAAACGTTCGAAGGGAAAAGGCTAACATCTTAAGTTTAATTTTATAAATTTTTATATCATTGAACTCAGAATTAAATTTCCTATCGAAATATTCTTTGATGTATATTTTTACGTTTCCGGTTCAAAAAATAACATTTTTGTCGCGAAAACGTTCGAAGGGAAAAGGCTAACATCTTAAGTTTAATTTTATAAATTTTTATATCATTGAACTCAGAATTAAATTTCCTATCGAAATATTCTTTGATGTATTATTTTACGTTATCGGTTCAAAAATTAAATTTTAATAATTTTTTTCTGGTAAAAACGTTCGAACCGGAAACGTAAAAAAATACATCTAAGCACAATTGGATAGGAAATTTAATTTTGAGTAGAATGATATAAAAATACTTAAAATTGCGTTTAAAATGTTAACCTTTTCCAAATGAATGTTTTTACCACCAAAAAATATTTAAAATTTATTTTTTGAATCGATAACGTAAAAAAATACATCAAAGCATATTTAGATAGGAAATTTAATTCTGAGTTCAATGATATAAAAATTTCTAAAATTAAACTTAAGATGTTAGCCTTTTCCCTTCGAACGTTTTCGCGACAAAAATGTTTTTTTTTAAACCGGAAACGTAAAAAATACATCTAAGCATAATTGGATAGGAAATTTAATTCTGAGTAGAATGATATAAAAATACCTAAAATTGCGTTTAAGATGTTAGCCTTTTCCCTTCGAACGTTTTTACCACAAAAAAATTATTAAAATTTATTTTTTGAACCGATAACGTAAAAAAATACATCAAAGCATATTTCGATAGGAAATTTAATTCTGAGTTGAATGATATAAAATTTATAAAATTAATCTTAAGATGTTAGCCTTTTCCCTTCGAACGTTTGACAAAAATATTATTTTTTAAAACGGTAACATAAAAAAATATATTTAAGCATATTTGGATAGGAAATTTAATTTTGAGTTGAATTATATAAAGATACTTAAAATTACGTGTAAGATATTAATAAAATTAAATAAAATTAAAACCGCAATTTATTTCAAAGAATTAATAAAAAAATTGAAAAGATCTTAAAATTTCTATTTTTTTAATATATTATATTCCATTTTTTTAAAATAAATAAATATAATTTAATTAAAAATATAAATATAATTTAATTAAAAATATAAATTAAAAATTAATAAAATTAAATAAAATTAAAACCGCAATTTATTTCAAAGAATTAATAAAAAAATTGAAAAGATCTTAAAATTTCCATTTTTTTAATATATTATATTCCATTTTTTTTAAATAAATAAATATAATTTAATTAAAAATATAAATATAATTTAATTAAAAATATAAATATAATTTAATTAAAAATATAAATATAACTTAATTAAAAATATAAATATAATTTAATTAAAAATATAAATTAAAAATTAATAAAATTAAATAAAGTTAAAACCGCAATTTATTTCAAAGAATTAATAAAAAAATTGAAAAGATCTTAAAATTTCCATTTTTTAATATATTATAATGTAATGTTATTATAATATTTTTCTCGTAAAAAAAGCAATAAATCAATCAAATTACACATTAATCATTTTCTTTGTTATTTTTATTTTCAATATTATTTTTTAGCCTTTCGTATCATGAAGCCTTTCGACTTTTAGACCTACCCATTTCTACCTAAAACGAATTATTTGTTATTCGATATTCGATTCGATTCGATTCCTATTTTACGAATACGAATAACACAATTATTCGATTCGAAAATTCGAATCGAATTCGAATAAGGAAAATATATTATTCGTCAAATAATTTTTTATCTATTATTCGATCGAATTATTCGAAATTATTCGACTAAAATAATTTATAGTATTAATATATATTGGAAAATAATCATATATAAATCATATATAATTATTAGGAATTATTTGAAATTATTTCAATTTAATAAAATCTCCTAGTGGAATAATAAAAATTGCGCCAAATTTTGAAACTCCATTTTAATTTATCTCATAATAAACAATAACTTTAGAAATTTCTTTTATGATAGAGATGGACGAAGAAGTTAATTTATATAACACATAACATATACAATTATAATAAACTGTTAATCCCATCACATCAAGAATGACGGGCAAACCTAAACAATCCGAAAAACTTTATGTTTGAAAAATTCGCTGTTGTCAGATTTATCTTCTACATTATAGATATGAATATTATATTGATTTTTCCACATTGTATATAAATATATTATATATGTATGCTTCTATTTTGTCTCACTAATAAAATTTGTTTGTCTTTATCCTTAGTTAAATTTACAAAATAAATTTTATAATAGATTTTTTTTAATTCATGGTAAATAAAATTTTCGAATCGAATCGAATAATCATTTTATTATTCGTAGGTATATATCCATTTATTAAAATATAAATTATTTCATTTTTAAATTTTTTTGTGAATTATGAATGTGTATATATTTGAAGTTTCTTATTTTTCCCAATATATAATTTTAAGAAAAAAGATTTCTCAAAGAAAATGAATTCAAAGTATTAGATGATAACTTTTTAAATCAAAAATCATTTATTATATTCTATTTATGCAAAATAAATTATTTTTTATTTATTTGGTCTTTTACTTCTTATAATCTATATTAAAATTTTTATTTAAATATACAATTAAAATATCTTATATGTTTTCAGTTATTTTTGACTTTAAGAGTTATAAATAAATAAAAATAAGAGAGGAAAACGATCTTTCTGTACTACCTTTTTTGACTGCCACCAGTGAACATTTATTTACATTAGAAATATGCAGGCCCAGTTAAGATATAAAGAAGTGGCGCCTTTGCCATCTCATGAATTCTTTCTGAGAGTTATTTTCGTTAGTTTTAATTTTATGTTCTTGTATATTTCAAAGTTGAGGAGTAACATAAAGCCCGTATTTGTTTAAGTGGTAGAATCATGGAACTAATTGTTTCGATAAATATTGTGTCGTGATTTGATAAGTTCTTCATAATAACCAATTTCTAGATGGGTCTTCGGCTGGATTTTCTTGTCCTTTTATTATTTTGTGATAAGTTTGTAATGTCTTATAGACATATGAGTAACATCTGTATATAACTATTTACATAGAAGTGCATCTAGATACTTTTTCCATAAAGATGTAGAATCGACAGTAGAGTGCGAACCTTCTCTTGCTCCTAGCAGTGCTCCTATACGTATTGCTAAAAATTTTGACAGTGATGTTTAAGATGGCATGGCGTAGGCTTATCCAGGGGTGTAAGAGAAAATCCCCCTTTTTCGGGAATGTGGCTGTCCTTGTAAATATCATTTAGATAATAATATAAAATCTCCCCTATACACCCCTCCTCCGTTATCAACAAAAATATATACCATATATCACTTTAAACAAGCATTTGATGGAAAAATTAGTAACCTCAAGGGCGAATTTGCTGCGAACTACATATTTTGTATAATCTGCGAATTCGCACTAACTATGTATGAGAGGTAAAAGTTATTATTTTTTAAATAACAACTACAATTGGAAATTTTTACAAAAAAAGGTTTTTTAATAAAAAAAAAGAAGTAAAACCCTATTATTTTTATAAGAATATATCAGAACCAAAGGCCTACAATAGGTGGATCTAAAGACCATCTGTGAAAAACACCACCTAATACTGGTGCCCCCCCCCCCACCCAAATAATGATACTGTCTATCTTTGTAGCATGTCTAGGTACTTCCAAGAGTAGGGATGCCTCTAGAAATTAACATATCTTTCTATCCCAAGAAGGGTAGTTGTATATGTGAGTCCAAGGGATCGTATACAGGGCATAGGTTGTTGCATTCGCAATGGTATTGATTGTTGCAACCAAAACTGAAGTGGGTTGCTTAATTTTTATAATTATAATAAAAACTATTTCATCTTTTCAGTCTTCTTGAAAAATACAAGCATTTTAAAATCGCTAATCTTGGATGGAGTTCTGGACTTAGATTTTAATTATGATCTAAAGCTCATTGAGCATGGCGAAGAACCGAAGATGCTTTGAAAAAACAAATATTTTAATTCCTATAAATGAATGTCAGCCTAATTGCTTCAAACAATAGCTATAGCTAAATGTAATACAATTCTATGAAGAAGATTTTTTTACCGTCGAAATAATATATTGTCGAATTGTTATAATATTTTAATATATATTTTTAAATATAAATATTTAATACTATTCAATAATTTTATTCTATTGGGGTAGAAAAAATATAAAAAGTAATACCCCGATCTGCCTCGTTAAAAAATTCATCTTGGGTAATAAAGCAGGGTCTTGAATTCTTTGTATCACGGGATCTCCTCGATATATTATTAAAATTTTTAAGATCTCTTATGTAGAATAATTATATATCTTATGAAGAACTTTTTAAGATTCATTCTAAAATTACAAATATTTTAAGATTAGATGAAATCAATGAATTAGGTCATACTCCAGAAAATTTAAGAAAGATTAAAATGAATATGCAAGTTTGGGATTTAAAAGTGAGAAGTGCATGAGTTGAATTTTAAAAGATAGCAAATGGATATGTTTAAAAAAATAGTGATGATGGCAAGAAGCGAAGCTAAAATTGAAATCTCAGATTAAATGGAGAACGAAAAAGAAAAGAGAAAGGCTTGATTAAGATTAGAAATCTGGGACAGAATATTATAACTGTTAGATGCTGAGCAGATAAAACAAAAAGATTGATTTGAACAGATGTTAGGCATACGTTTTTAGTATTCAATGTCTAACTGTTTTATGCAATGCAGCTCGTTTGTTATTGAAGGTACTATACTAATGAATAGGAGAGGAAACAGATTATTTCGATGTACTGCGCTATCTAGCGAGTAACAACTTAGATGGTGTGAAAAGAATTAAGGATTAGGCGATAGGCGTTTAATTTTAATAGAAAAAGTGGGAAGGGTTAGGTTCCGATATTTTTTTTTAGTGGGCTTTCAATCCAATCAACATTTAGCCAAGTCCTTTAATATGAACAAATAATTGAAACAAATGTGGAAATATACTTTTTTTATTATATAAATTCATAATAACCGAAAAAATCGTATTTATGTGCACAATAAAATATTTTTGATTGCATTTTTATACATTTATATTTGTAATTTAAGCCATAAAAATTAAATCTTATTAGATGAGGGTTTTACATACCTTATTTAAAAATATCATTGTGGATGATATTTTGTGTGAATGTTTTATCATTTCTAAAATTATTCCTTGCACCTCTGATATCAAAATCAATACTTCATATTATTTTGAGATTTGTTTCTTGGAAATGCTACATACAGTTATCCATGGGCAAAGACGGGTTTAGGCAAGAATAAACCTACATAAAGGTTTGCCCTTAACTTTTATTTATTGTAATTACAAACGCTTGAATTATAGGAAGCTTTCGTCTTTTTTTAATACAACTGATAGTCACTTAGAGCTAGATTTATCCTAGGCATAAAAACTCGTAACTCCATTAGTCCTGCCAATACCGCAGCATTGATAAAATGATTGTATAAATATTTTATATTAAACTGGTGCCATTACAATGAAACCTTTGTTTGGGCTCAAATCGCTTAAAAGCATAGCAATCCTTTAATCTCGAGTGTTATCATATGAGGTGGCAAGAGTTTACACATGCAAAAATTTGATTGGAAAATTTAATATATCATTTACAAAGTAGTTTTTCATAATTGTTTAAAATTTATTCTTAATGAATAAATTATCATTAACAATTTGCGTTAAAAGCGAGTAACAAAAAAATTTGTCGTTGATCTAAAATGAGTCTTATAACCAAATAAAAGCACCAATTATTTTAACACCTTTAATATTAAATTTAAAAATAATTTGATATTTAAAAATGCCAAAGGAAATGATGATGAGAATTTGATTCCAAGAGAAATACTTTGTATTTTGAAATAATGTAACATTTCATGCTTTAATTTGAGTAGTGAGCTACACAAATTAGCTATTTTTTTAATTCCGGATAAGTTTCAATTTTTATTAGTAAACATAAATTAATATAACATCAATAATTCTAAATATATGATTATTATGCATTGACCATCAAATTTAGCGTTATATCTATACTAATTAAATATTATAATACTATTAATATGATCTAAAAAATTTAAATAAATGAATGAATAAATGTGCAGAAAATAATGTTAAATTATTTTTTTTCCTAAAATCTATAAATATATTAATATGTATTAAGTAAGTAATGCACATCTAATTATGTATATTGTCAGTATATAAATAAGTGTGACCCTTGAAGTTAATGTAAAAAATAATAATATTGTTGGCTTCACCTATTTGAAACATTTAACAATACAATCCAAAGAAAAATTATCAACAATTATTTGAGCGTAAATTATTAAGAATATTTATTTAAAGGGTGATAGACAAAAAAAAATTCACATAATTATAATTTTTTATAAGAATTCAGCCCCTTCGATCTGTACATCTGATTGCGGAAAGTGTTCGGGTATCAAATCAGAACCGATCCTATTTGATGATGGGTTATCGGCTCCCTGGGCTTGATACACTGGTCTGGAGCCGCTATTATAATACAACATTCTCTGAGGTAATATCGGTGGCAAAGTAATAATTGGTGGCAGAGTTGGAAGTGTGGGTAGCGTAATAGGGGGTAGTGTGGGCAGCGTAATCGGGGGTAACGTGGGTAGCGTAATAGGGGGTAGCGTGGGTAGCGTAATAGGAGGTAGCGTAAAAGGGGGTATTATTGTTGACATCCCCCCTGGTAGATTGCCAAATGAAATTGGGTATAGCGCTCCACGGAAGGCGCTCATAGCGTTACCCGAACTGGGGAATCCCCCTTGGTAATTTTTGAAATTACCCATCCTGGGCGAGCCATAACATCCCCCTTTTCCACCATAACAACTCTTTTTAATGTTCAGGAGAACCCTTTTACGTATGACTCTAGGCTTTCGCCTGCGGGAAGAGGATTTTTTATAATGCTTTCTGCACTTGCCAAATTTGGTGTCCCAATAAGAGCAATGCTTTTCGTCTTCGGTAGTAGAGGTCATGGCGGAAGTTGTAGTATCTGGTGAAGCTTAATTTAAAGTTAAATAAACAAATAATCTCTTTTTCACCCATAAGACAATAACTTTAAAAAAACTGAAACTCATTATAAAATCGATTAAATAGCTATTAATTTAAAATTTATTACCAGATACTGAATGTGTTGTTGATTCGCTCACCTGGTAATGCTTGCTTTTCTTTTTATGCTTTCTGCTCTTCTTGCTCTTTTTGCTCCTCTTACCTTTTCTGCTCTTCTTATTTTTTTTGTTCTTTCGCTTCCTTTTCTTTTTATCTTTTTCAAAATGGGATTTGCTGATTTTTTTGATGTAGACTTTTCCGCCTTTGATATTCTTTCTGAGTACCCATTCCTTTACATCTACATCACCTTTCTCAACATCTGCTTCCGTTGTTATTACACTGGCTTCTGTGGTTTCTGTTGAATTTTTCCCTGTCTTTGAATAGCCGCTTTTTTTATACTCGCGATCCCTTATCCCGCCTTTATTTGAATAACCGCCCTTACCGCCTTTTTTTATGGATTCTTTGTAGTAATAGAATGCATCCTAAATGACAATAAAATGGTTAAAAATTATTTTATATTTCTGTTTAAAATTTTGAGATATTTTTAAGTTATTGTTTTGAAATTGATACAAGCACTGTCGCAAAAATATTGCTTTACACAATCTTTATATGGACAAGTCTTGATTACATAAATGATAATTAACACTATTAAAAACGTTATATTTAATATTAATTCCATACTGTGGTTGCTTCTGCTGTGGTAGTTGTCGGGGCGGAGGTAGAAGTAGAGGGTTCATTTGTGGTTGAGTCTTCTCCGCTGCTTTTAATTTTTAAAACTTTAAAATTGCACTTCAATTTTCCAGCTAGGCAATCGGAGACTGTATTTTAAATTAAAATGAGAATTAAATTTATATACGAGATACAATAACGAGTAGAATCAAAATCAGGTTTTCAAAATTTTTAATGATTTTAAAAAATATAATACCTATAGCACAAATTTGTAAATATTTTTATTACTTGTTCCTTTAACTCCTGATTCTTTTTTACCACTACCACCATGCTTAAATCCATATGAAGACTGATAAGATTGGGGTTGGAGGTTATAAGATTGAGGTTGAGGATTATAAGATTGGGGTTGCGATTGATAAGATGATTGAGATTCTTAAATTTATATAAATGTTAAAATATAATATTACCATTATAATCGGTTCATATAATATAAAATTATAATTTATAAAAATGTTAATTATAATTTTACGGTATCCTCCTTTGCCATAATAATAGTCCAAATTTTTTGAATAGATAGCCGATAAATAAGCTACCTAAATTTTTGATTTTTTTATAAAAATGATTTTATAAAAATATAATTTAATTGGAATAGATATCTGATTCAATTTGAAATAAAATTTTAATCAAAGCTAAATTTTATACCGTAAAGATTAACAGGTAGCTCAATTGCATTTTTCGTCACTCTCCTTTATTCAGAAAACCCTAATAAATAAAATTTTATTTGAAAACATGATCATCTTACAATGTATAATATAAGAGGGGGGGAAAGGGACTAAGAGAGATAAGGGAGTATTTCAAAGAAACATAGTAATTTTCCCATTTAGAATTTAAATTTGAGTTTTTGGTTTGAAGGAAAGGAATTCGTTTAGTCTTTATTGATTTTCTTACCCAATTGATTTAAAAGTTTTAGGGATTGGGGACCGTAGTTCCCCAAAATATTAAAGAGTAGATAAAAAATAAAATAAATATAATAGGGGCCTATATTTATTGCATTTTTAAATTTCTTATATTTTACAACATATTTTTTTTTAAAGTTTGATTATATACAATATTTTATAACGAATTTAAAAATCTTGATAACACAAAAAAAATATTTATAATGTTATGAATAATTAAGCAACTATATATTATTTCATCGACTTTCCATAAATTTATTTGATGAATTCTCTAAAATATTTTCTAATTGAGCCAATAAAAGTGGCTTTTTAAGCATGCCAATATATACTTAGAAATACATTATCATAAATAAAGAAAGTCGATGAAAAGTTATATTAGTGGTTTACTTGTGAACATATATACTTCTAAAACCTTTAAATTTTTTTTATTATTAGAGAATAATCAGATTTTCCTAATCCAAGATAGATTCGAGATTATTTTTTTTTTGAATATAAATTTTTTTTTAAGTAAAAGTAAATTTAAAATTTGTTTCAAAAAAAACTTTTTAATGAATCTTTTTTATATATTTTTTAAAAATAAAATTAAACAATATTATTTTAAAATTAAATCATAACTTCATGAATAAAATTACTTATTTTATTACTTTTTAAAATAAAAAAATATTTATAACTAATATAAAAAAAAATGATACTCTATTTTATAAATTATGCGATAAATTAAAATTATCTTTCCTCATATTGGTTCAAGCTGTTGTCAATCGTAGAAATTTCAACCAAGAGATATAAAAGAGGACATCAAATATATTATTTAGTTGAAATTATGGTATATTACATATCAAATGTCATGAATGACATTCTTTTTTTAAATAAAGGTATATATTATAAATGATAATAAAGTTTAATTCGATTCTTTAGATAAGAAAATAAAGTGAATACACGTATAAAGAGGTTAAAAATTATTGTTATGGGGCATATGAAAGGGATTTTTAATGTATATATAAAATCATAAATTTATTGTCATAGATATTCTTAAAATTTACAAGTTTTTTATATTTTATTTTTTTGTGGATAAAAATAAATTTTAAAAAAGTTGGTAACATACAGTGGTAGGTAGGTCATTCAATGTTTTAAGTAAGGCTTATAATTTTATTTTATATCTTGTCAAGTTATTAGATATATTTTGTCTATTGAGCTCACACAAATGGCTAAGTGATTAAATTATTAATCAAGAAAAACCTTGGCTCAAGTTCACATACAAAATATTATATTTTGTGTTAAGCAATCGAAATACTATTTAAAATAAGTCAATTAAATATAAGTATTTTTTTTGAAAAAAATATTCGCTTATCTATTTATTTTGATATACTCTCAAAAAGCAAATTAATAATTAATTGTTAATGAATGAAATAAGTGTTTGACTAATTATTTGATCTAAATACTACCAAAATAAACAACAACGAATTAATTAGCTTAGATAGGCTTTTGCTTGAGGAAGTTGTAAAACAAGTTAGCGGAGACCAAAGCTATAAAGTGGTGTTTTGCTCTTTTAAAATTTTATTTATTTTTATAAAATTGAATTAATTATATCATTAGGATAGCCTTACCATTAGACTACAAAATAAAATAAAAACCAGGGTTTTTTTAAAACTCTTTATTCTGTTGATGCTATTAAACGTCGTGCTTTTTACTATTTAATAATGACCCTGGGTAAAATGGCATTACTCTTCAGGGATAAGCAAGAAATCAAATTTAACCCATAAAACCCAAAATTTTTATTTTTATTATTATAATTAACATATAAATTTAACAAATTATAAATATTTTAAAAAAAAAAATTAGTCCTCATAATAAAGACTCAAATATAACAAATAATTTTTGGCCCGAATACGATGCCCATTTGGGACAATTAGTGCATAGAGGAGACTGCCCCTTGAAAAACCATTAATCACTTTATATTCAATTTGACTAGAATAAATTTTATCCTGATATAGCTTTTCATCTATAAGCAAAAAATCTTTTAAAATAGTTAATTATTAAAAAGAAATAAAATTTTCGGATTTTTTTAAAACGTTTTTTTTTCAACATGGGCTTATATCTCTACAAATTTTCCCCTCACCCCCCCCCCCCCCATTTCAAAGAAATTTTTTGCCTACCCCTAAATATTTAACAAAAATAAGAATAAACTATCAAAAATAGCTTAAAAATAAAGGTTTGGCAGTAATTCCATAATTACAATTCCTTTCTTATAATTAGCAGCTTTACTTTAAAAAAAAGAAATTTGTAATTACAATTAATTTTTTAAGCATGTAATTAGAAAGTAGTTGTGATTCATAATTCCTTTTCTTATTTATTTTATTTTATGGAAAAAGCTTAATAATTGCAATCATTTCATTTTTTATATGTTAAGACATAATTGTAATATTTCATTCATATCTAGGGCAGAAACATGAGTGATTCTTCTAACTTTTACCTAGAACTCTGACAACAACTCCGATAATTTCTCCTCAAAAAAAATTTATTCAATAAAAATGCTTCTATAAATTGACATTTTGAAAGTTTTAATTTTATTTTTAAATTTTTAATATTGGAAGAGTTTGACTAACTGTAAATACCTAAGTAAACTGAAAATTCTGCTTATAATTAAAATAGTAATTATTTATAATAATAAGTCATATATTAAAAATGAGTGTAAATTTTAAAAATATCGATGGCTCTAAAAAGAGCTTATAGTAAAAATGTACCTAAAAAGCATGTATAATTATGTTTGAAAATTTCTAATTGTATTTTTTGATTTAGGAAGATTGACTCGCGTTTTTCATTTGTTATGTTAAAAATTTTACGTGCTAAAATTTTTAAAAATGAATAGTTGATTGGGAGAAATTACCATTAGTTGAGATGACTATGGATTGAAAAATGAAATTATTTAATATTGAGTATTTATTGATTTTTTTATTTTCGCTATTAGTAAGAGGATTTGAATTAATCGATGAGGGAAAGGAAGAGACACAGGTAGCGTCCCAAATTAGGTATTTCCCATTGGACCATGGGATGCAGGTTAAACCGTCAGGTCTGAGACCATCTTGTAGAGAGAGGTTTGTAGGTTCTAGAATGTTAGGAATTTTAGCTTTATTGAGAGCGTTATGGATGATTTTATTTATTGCTTTATGCCGGAGGTGGCGACCTTGGCTACGGGAGCAGTTTAGATTATACATGCTTTTTAGGTACATTTTTACTATAAGCTCTTTTTAGAGCCATCGATATTTTTAAAATTTACACTCATTTCTATAAGTTGTCAATAAAAAAATAAAAATGATAAAGCCACAACTGCTTGTGCACTCTATGATTAATTCGTAAAGGGTCACAACGTAATTTCTTAAAACCTATAAAGTTAAATTTGAATATTAACTTTTTATTCTTTATCTTGTTCTATTAGTGAAAACATTCTTACATAATTTAATCATTAAAAATTTATTCATAATCATCAAAAGCAAATATTCAATAAACTTTACCAGAATTTAATTCATAGGCATCTAAAATAAGTCATCAAGTGGCTAAGGATTTAATTGTAAATTTTGTCATAAAAAGTCGGGAGCATTGTTATCTTGATCAGCACCCTGTAGAAAAATTATTAAGCTTTGTAAATTTTCTAGTACACATTTAAATAATGAATTGTTTGAAAACTAAATAATTTTTTTTTAAAGTTATACTTTATTAAACATTAGTTAAAAATTTATTCAATATCCTTTGATTAGTGTAGAAAGGGAGATTCAAATGTTATGTCCATAATAACTATTTATATTGAGACATCATACATGATATTCTATTTTGTAACCCAGAATTTGATTGCATTTAATAAAATCATATATGAATATAATGTTATGATAATTTATCTAATATTTCTTTATATTTTTCACATGAGTCTTTTTAACAAGGAATAAAATATTTATTATAAGGTATATAATATGGTTTTCGATAATTTTTAAGAATTTTATCAAACCCTACTTTAATTTTTAATTTTACGATAAAAGGAATGTAATTATGTAATTATACTCTAGGAAAGTACCATTACGTGTGCTTTTAGATATGGAATTAGTTAATAATATATTATTTTATAAGTAATTTTGATTAAGAACTTTTGAATAATTATGCCCATCTCTGATAAAAACTATAAATCCTATCCTCCATCCATCCTTATTTCTTCATATCTCTTTCACTCTTATTATATTTCAATGGTTATGTTGCGTCATATACCGATTGCCAGATCTACCACATTGACTAATAGACTGTCATATTTTTTTAAAGTCTAAATCTACCCTACTCAACTACCAAATTTTTTTGAAATTTCCAAAAACGCCCCAAAATCGATCAACTTTAAATTTTTTCTCCCCATAATTTTCGATTTTTTTTTATAAAAATAATTAAAATCTAGTATTATTCACATTTATTTAAAATGGATCGATCTGTAAATTTTTCTAAATTTATTTGGTAGTTTAAAAAGTTGATCTTTTTGATCTGTCTGGGTATGTTGTCAATTTCTTCTATTTTTGATTGTCCCCTCCCATTTCTGAAAATAGAGTGTTGCTTCTAATTAAAGGATAATTTATCAAAAATAGCAATTGAAATGACAAAGGATAATTTATCAAAAATAGCAATTGAAATGACACTGCAGAGGATTTTATGGAACGTACCAAATTGATCACTTCAATATAAGGAAGATAATGAAGATATGATATCGTTTCGACCATTTTGATAATCTTTATGAACTTACCGCAAAATATAAACCTTGGCTGATATTTTGAAAAAAGATGAGATATTTAAATTTGAATATACCAATACATCTTGGTCAAGACACCTAATGGCGGCTTTCCACTATTCTTTCGATCGACATTTCGTTGTTCACTTGAAGAATTTAAATTTCTTTAGGTTTGACCCTATATTAAAGTCGTAATTGATTATATTTTTGATTCATACCTTGTTTAAATAAATTTCATATATAATATTTGAATTGTAGTAATTTTTATTAGTGCCTTTTCTTTGCTTTTTTTTCGAATGTTTGCCACCTAATAGGCTCTATATTTGAAAAATTATTTCTTTTTTTTCAATGAGACATAAAAGTGTTTGCTAAAATATTTTAAAGCTGGCAGAAAAAAAATGTATTATTGAAATGATAAAAGTAGCTAATTTTATATAAGGAAATAAATATCACATTATCTCATAAATCTCTGCTTTCCACAATGCGTAAAGTAAATAAAATTAATATAATAAAAAAGATATCTCGAAAAATTTCTAAACATTTTATTTGTTTATGAATGCGGCAAGTAAACTAGTTTTTGTTTAATATTTTCAAAATGACCTATTTTTAGCTAACATCTTCACCCTTTTATAGAACATTCTACTCTTCAAAATTTACAGGAGGGTCTTTAAATTGTGCTCGAGCTCCTGCGTATCCCTTCTGTGACTCAACTGGGAATAACGTCATTTAAAATGATTTCCCCTCCAGAACGATTATTACAAATATAATAGGTAAGAATTTAGTGGATAAATTTAAAGACCGAAAATCCACTTATAATATTGAGAATCGTTATCTTTGGAATTTCTTAATTCACAAATTGACTATTTTACCCCCCCCCCCCCGTTATACCACAGGGGTAGTGATACAGCCTAAATATTGGAACTATTCTAGAGAAGCTAAAAGCTCCCAATAAGTTCATTTGGTAGCTTCAACATTGAAAATAATAAATATTATAAAATTCATGATTTGCATTAAAACAATAAATACTAAATAAAGAAAGTTAGTTGGCTTTTGATCAATATCTTTTCTGAATGCAGAGCTTCCATCACAAATGAACATATGGTATAAGTACATAAATATATCATTTGACCATTTGAAACAATTATCCCCCTTTTACCCAACCTGCCAGCCATATGGTTCCAGTCTCTCTTATTGGAATGCAGAATTTTAAATTAATTGACTAACTAAATAAAGGATTTAATTCACTATTTAAATTTTTTTGAACAAATGTCGATTTTTATGATTAATTATTTTATCTTATCGTACATTATATGATTTTTTAAAAATTTACAAGAGGCTTATTGTTACTATATATTTTTAAAACTTGATTTTTAGGTTAAAGGGTCATTAAATTAATGCGTTTTTTTTGTTCGAAAAAATTTCCCATCAAATAAAATGTTATGTGAATTCATCACCACAATATATAATAATCTGGTATTATTATATACATCTAAATAGGAGTAAATAATTATTTATTTACACTCGGGTGAATTTGCCAAATTCTATTTACTAAAGTATTAAAATTGGCTTAAAAAACCCCTTAACAAGAATTATAGTAATATTATACTATATTAACACATGTAGGTATGCTTCAAATCAGATTTATTTAAGTGAGTGTGAAAATAAAAATGACAATAGTCATTTTTATATTTATCCATCAACTTGACCTTGATCTACCGACAGTACCATTCACCAAATTAAATATATATAATAATTTACAAATTTATATATTATGTATTCATATTATTATTCATTTCTTTTTTAAATTTATTACCATTTTTTATTTTTAGTTTCTTAGAAAAAATATTACTAAGTATAATATTATTCTTAATTATTATATAATCAAATTAAAAGCTACAAAGAATTAAACATTTTAAAGGGAAAAAAAAATTAATTTTAGATAATTATATCAATATTTTTATCTCTCTTCTCAACGAGGTTTTTTTTTAGAAAAATTAGTTAAATTACTAATTGATTTTTCTCTTAATTACAGGTCACTATAGCTATTATGATGCAAAATTTTAGAAATGTAACAGAGCTTAAAACGTCATTTATAAGAAAAAGAATTTAAAATTACTTATAATCATTTTCCTCTAGGTAATGGCCAGGAATCTTTTACGAATCAATTGTAACGTCTGATTTCAAAGTTAATTTTTTTTTGTTAGATCAAAGAGACCTGCAAATTGTATTTAGGGTTCTTGGCTGGAAAGTTTGATTATATAATTTTCGCCTCTTTTTCAAATTAACAGTTTTTTAATTCAAGTTAGATAAGAATATATTTGTAATTTTTCTTTCTCGACAATAAGGGCCATAATTATTATTGGAGGGGAAAAAATATGTATGCAAGCCAGTATATGTCTTTGCTTATATCCCAGGAAGTTAAAGTATGTCGTGAATTATTTATAATTAAGTGTGTAGGTGTGAAGGAACATCTACTTTATATTATAAATTTTGGATGATTATATTAATTTTTTTGTGCCTTATATTATATATCTGTACCTGTTGACGAGACAATGGAATATCTCGTCCTAAATCGACTATTTTAGTATTTATTAAGGCACATCTAAGATATTTAACCTAATTTTAAATTTTTTCAACAAAAATTTCTATGAAGGAGAACTTTTCCCCATGCCCTCTCCCACTGCCTACACGCCTGTCTTTGACAGCAAGCTGAGATAAGCCTAGCCTGATAACACTAGCATATCTTAATTTCTTCTTTGTCAAAAGTTCTTTATTAAGCAAACTTGAATAAGTTTCACCATTCGTGACATAAAAAAAAGTTGGCACACTACTTAACTGCATTGCTTGAAAATAGATAAACGACGATACAGCATCATCCTAACTTTATACGTGAATGAATAAATTTTGACGATATATGTGTTGGCAGAGCAGCTTGACAAAGCATTTTAGCATGATGTCTCATATAAGGTTTAATTAGTAATGAAATTTTTGTTTGATAGAAAATGAGAAGTAAAAAAAACTATTGATAGGGGTAATGGTGATCATAAGTTAATCACTTGATTTTGTTAGGAGGATAGTGTGTGTTTATATTCTCATGTCGATTAAATATTTTCTTCATATTTTGGAAGTAAAGAAAATAAAAAACACCTAATGCTCTAAAGCAGAATTAATTTTGGTAATATCTTAATATTTTTTGAAATTGAATTAGTAAATCAAATTTTGTTCTAAAAATGGAAATTTACAATCATACGGGCAAAATGTTGAAAAAATAATAGTTGAATAATTGCAATTCTCATAATTTAAAAATAAGTTAAATCGTTGAAAATTTTTAATAATAATATATGCCGTTTTATTTATTTACTGATATTACCAGATAATATGGTATTATCTAAATACCAGAGCTTAATTAAGGTCTAGATTAAAATAAATTTATGGGCTTGTAGATAAGTCCAAATCAAAAAGAAAAAAATATATTTCTTGTTAAATCAAGTTTTCTAAAATTTTTAAATAGTCCTTAGTAAATAATCTTGAGATCCTACGTATATAATAGTAAATATAATGTTTACCAAATTTCATTCATTCTAGAAATAATATATCATTATAGCTATCTGTTCCAGATTCTTTTGATTCAACCAAGTTATTATTTTTTCTAATATCCCCCCCCACCCCCAGCACTGCTAGTATCTAGGTATCATAATTACCCTAAAACACAATCAAAATATTCCTTATACTTATTTTAGGAACAATATCCGGGAATAGTGTATTAAAATTTGAAAAATTAATTCAGTAAAAAAAATACTAGTCAATTAAGAAAAAATTAGACTGCTTGTAAATTTTCGATATTCGCCTTAAACGTTTTAAAAATGTTCAATTTATGCACGCCCTGATTATGGCTTTGATTTATCTAAGTTATTAGCCAAATTCCACATCATTTAGCCTCTACTATCATAAAAATGCATTATCAATTTATGGCGTTTTTTTTAAAATTTGATTGATTATGGCCTATAATTTTGTTAAACAATTGTGTTATTCGATAATAATAAAAAGTTATGATATCATTTTTTATAAGATACATATACCTAGACCTGTGCGCCGATAAACTATCGGCGACCGGTGCAATTTTCAAAAAATCCTATCGACGGCTGGCGGCGCACCGATTTTTAGCCGCCGTCAACAAAATCGGCATAAATCGGCGCAGTTATAAATTTTTATAACATAAATTTTTTTAATTCCTTATTATTTTTTTAAAAAACGAATATACATTACTCTACAGATATCTCGGCATATTTTTTAATATTTATTTAATAGAAAACTCATTATAAATCCAAAATCGATTTCGTAATTTTATAATTATCATGTATAAAAATTATTTTATTTAAATTTTCGGGATATAATGATGATCTCCTTAAATTTAACGTCAATCCTGAGGTAGAGAAAACTCTTTCACTAGGTGTGCTAGTAATCCGAATGCAAAGAATTATTTGGCGAGACTGGAAAGATTGGGAAGTTACTCTTCTTTTCTCTCCAAAAATTTAGAACGTCCATATTTTGTGAATATCGTTTTCCAAGAAAACTGTGGCATTCTCGTTCTAAGTCACCTAACTTGGATTCATAATTTATATTTGGTGAATGTTTATTCGCCAATTTTGTCAAATAACTTAAATTTAATAATTCATCTTGATCCTCATTAGCTATATTTACTACCTAATTATCATATTCTCTATAAGTTTAAAATGTTTTATTATAAATTCTGAAGCTGAACAATTTTGCTCTATTAAATACTTTGACACAATTGCCAATTTTTGAAATCTTGTAAAAGAGAAGCCAATACCTAGATAATTTTAAATGAAAAATAAAAGAATATACTTATTTTGAAAGAAATGCTAATCGTTCTTCTACCAGCTCAGATTTATAATTTGAGAAAGTGCTTCCCAATTCTTTTCAAAACAATATTAATTAAATACTTATTTATTCCAGATATGCTTTCTAGCATAATTAATATACTATGCTAACGTGTTGGGACATTTAATTTTAAGATTTTCATATGCGTGGAATTATTGTTATTATTATTATCATTCGAATTGCCTATTTGAAAACGGGTATCCGGGTATGGATCAATGCTGTCAAGATCTAACATGTCTGATGTTAAATCTATTGTACTTAGACATTTTTTGATCTTTCTCGAATTCAAATTCAACCTCTGCAGTTTTATATCTTAGAGCAGTAATAATTTCTCTAATTATTTTGCAAAAAAATTTCCAGACTATGGATTTTTTATTATCCAGAGTTAGGATACTAAAATTATTTAAATTATTAAAGTAGATGCATCCATTTTAAAAATATGTAAAATTATGGTAACTTTTGGAATTTTAGATTTTTGATTGATTGAATTCTATAATGACGTCAATATAATTAAGATTTTAAAATAGTAGAAAATAAAAATTCATCAGAATCCTGATTATCATTACAAAATGTTGACCAATTATTAGAATAAAAAGGTATAATATATAAAAAAAAATTATGCGCCGGCGTGATTACCTTAAACGGTGGCGTTTTCGGCGTAACCAAAAAAGGTCAGCGGCCTGTCTACATATGCCTATTATATATAGACTATAACAAAAAATTGAAAAAAAATGCGTTAATAAAAATATACAAATTAACTCATATTTATCTAGTTTACAAACAAGATACACAATACAAACTTCTCCAATAAATATACAAACTCGATAGCTAATTTTTATTTTACGATTAATAGGCTTACGAATATTTTATGATTTTTTTAAAAATTGATTTTTTACCCTGAGATTTATTTGGATTTTCCACAATTCTTAATTTGGGTTTTTAAAAGGTTTCTTTTTAGCCTGCTATATCAATATTTTTACTTTGTATTTCAATTTTAAGTTTTCTTAAAATATTTTATTAAACTTAGTTTTTATCTCATTTCGTCTATGCGCCCCTACGCGCCCCCTATGAAAGAAGCTTAATTTAAATTATATTATTTTAGAATCGTATTTAGCTTTATAAGGTAAGGCATAAAATGTTTTTTTTCATTTTAGAAAAAATTAATAGAGTAAAAAAAATTTTAAATTATTTATTTACATGACTAAAATACGCGCCCCCATACGCGCCCCCATACGCGCCCCTACGCGTTTCCATCAAAGAAGCTTAATTTATAAAAAATGAACGCAGAATCATATAGAGCTTATTAAAAGATATAAAAAATGTTAATATTATATATTAAAACTTATTATAACCGGCTTTTGAAAAATCAAAATTTTTTTTTGACATAACCACGCGCCCCTACGCGCCCCCTAGAAAGAAACTTAATTCATAAAAATAATAAAGCATAATAGGATTAAGCTAATTAAAGGAATCAAAAAATGTTAATATAAAGTTTATAAATTATTTATAGAGATTTGGAAAAAACACTTAATTTCTTCTTTTTTGATTAAACTACGCGCCTTACACGCCCCTACACGCTCCCGGTATATACATTTTTTAAAAATGAATACAGAATCATGTATAACTTTTTAAGAAGATTCAGAAAATGGTATTATTTTTTAAAAAAATTTAATTACAAAAAAATTTTTTTGACTAAACTACGCGCCCCTACGCGCCCCCTATTAAAGAAGCTTAATTCATAAAAAATTAAAGCATATTCGTATTAAGCTCATTAAGAGGAATCAAAAATGTTAATATTAAGTTTATAAATTATTTATAACTTATTGAGATATGGAAAAAACACTAAATTTCTTCTTTTTTTGACTAAACTACGCGTCTCCGTTAAATATACATTATTTTTTAAAAATGAATACAGAACCATGTATAACTTTTCGAGGAGGTTCAGAAAATGGTATTATTTATCTTATTTAAATAAATATTTTTATTATAAAAAATAAGTATATTTAACGGGAGTTTAGTCAAAAAAAGAAGAAATTAAGTGTTTTCCAAATCTAACATTTTTTGATTTCTTTTAATGAGCTTAATCCTATTATGCTTTATTTTTTTTATGAATTTCTTTGAAGGAGGCGCGTAGGGGCACGTAGGGGTGCGTATTTTAGTCGTGTAAAAAAATAATTTTTTAAAAATTTTACTATGTTATCATTTTTTTTATGAAAAAAAACATTTTCTGCCTTATATAAAGCTAAATACGATTCTAAAATAATATAATTTAAAATAAGCTCTTTCATAGGGGGCGCGTAGGGGCGCGTAGTTTTCGGGGGCGCGTCCAAAGGTGGATTAAAAAGAATAAATACAAAAAATAGGCAAAAATATTAGAATAAAAAATTAGCTTGCTAATTTGTATACTAGCTAGCTACTTAGGCTTAACTTGCTAGTTTGTAAAATAACTTCATTTAAATATTATAAAATTTATTTTTTTGGGGAAAAATCTTTATTTCTTTTAACATTATAATAATGGTGTAATAAAATATATATCAGAAAAATAAACAAAAACATTAGATTAATGAATAAAGGGGAAAAAAATTAAGATTATTCTTCTATTTTGATATCATCTAGTTTGTATCTAAAATTTTATAAAATAAACAATTTTTTTAATTATACAAATTTTAAAAATATAAAATATTAAGTAAATATAAGATAAAAGGCATGCTCATGCATGACTACGTTCACTCCCATTTCGAGAAAATTGAGTAAGGTTATGGCAGGATTAGGTTGATAATTTATATCTTAATTTATTTGATAAAAAAAATTGATGAGATCTGTAGTCATGATTTCAATATTTATTCTTATGGATAACAGTGGCAAATCCAGAATGTTTGAATGGGAAGGGGGTGGTGGCTATCATCTTAGTTATTATATAATTTGTTTGTATATTTTGTATTACACATGCAGGCGCGTAGCCAGTGGGGGGGGCTTCCCTCATAGCAAAATTATTTAAAAAAATATAAAAGATTTTTCATCTTTTATGATACATAGTGATCTATTTAGGTTATATTCTATTTTAAATATTAGCAAAAAATTAAAATTTATTTATTTATTCGTTCGTATTTATCTCATGAAAATTTAAAGTTTGTTTTCAAATTTTTTTAAACCTTAAACACTGATGGATCTAAGAAAATTTTATCAACCAAATTCTATAATATTTTTCATTAAATTGATTAAAGTTATGAGAATCGCGAATATTGTTGTATTATAACTTGGAAAATTAAGCGATAATCTCGACCAAGTATTTTATGAGATTTATGTAATTGTTGAGGCGAAAGCGAAATTATATGATTTTGAGATTCAACTAGACAAACTAATATTAACGTGGACTCAATTGAGGAATACTATAAAATAACCCTTATTCCAATTTTGGATACATTTTATACTCAGATCAATGAACGATTATGATTTATTAAATGGCAATTCAATTTACAATGACTATATCTATAATTCCTGATCTGAGGATATATTAATTCTTATATTAAAATAATTAAATATTTAGCTAAATTTTATTCAGAATATAAATGTATATGAAAGCCAATTAACTTCAGAATTTAAATCTTGATATGAAAGATTAATTTTAGAAGATAGTCCCCAGAAACGCTATGAAAGCATTGTCTTTAAAATATATTTCTTTCCAATTAAATTAAAATTTATTTTATATTTTGGAAACAATATCAATTAGCACAAGTAAATGGGATGAGATTTTCTTCATGACAAAGAATAAAAACGGAAATATTGGTGAAATCTCATAGAAGATTAAATTTTCATTTATGAACAATATATTGATCAACTAAATTTGATGAGATTTTCTCCATTACAAAGAATAAAAACGGAAATATTGGTGAAATCTCATAGAAGATTAAATTTCATTTATGAACAAAATATTGATTAACTTTTTATATCATATAATGTTTTACTCTATATTTTATTGTGATTTACACACCGATTTAATAAATATAATTTTTTAACAATATTAGATTCGCTCTTAAATATTTTGTATTTTCCAATATTTTATTTTTTGTGTTCGAAATTATCATTTTTTAAAATATGATTAGTTCTAGTAATAAATTACTAATGCTCCAGAAAAACCATTTCAATATAAAAAATTACACACCCCCCCCCCTCTTTACAGAAAATCCTGGCTGCTCGTCAGCCCACGTGCCTTCAACTATTTCAGAATATTATATGATAAATATTAAAGATTTCACTTAATATTTTTTCAAGCCCTCCTCATTTTTGGCATCCATTGATAGCGGCGAAATTGTCTCTAGCATCCTACTAAAATAATCATCATTCAAGGGGGAAAAAAATTCTTCCAAAGACATGGGGCTATTTGGGGCTTGACATCTCGCGGTCAATCTTTCCAATACAACATCTAACTCGTCCATGTTATCAGGCTGATCTGATTTTTGTTGGTCGGCATTTCCATTAATAAATTGGACCTTCGAGGTTTTTATACTAGCCATCTCGAAATTAACTTTAGGCTGAGACCCCCCTGGAGTAGTAACAGATATTCGACAGGAAGATTCAGTAAAAGGCATCACGGATGAGACCTGTATATCTGGTATTTCGTGAAGACGTTCTATTTCTTTATCTATTTGTTGGGTAAAAAATTTAAATATAAACAGGGGAATAACAAATATCCCATCAATACCTACAGTGTGGGAAAATGTTAAGGTTTTAAGCATTGAGAAGTTCCCCTATTCAAAAAATTGCCTTTTCGCTTTATAATTGTTTCAAAAGTAATAAAAGTTTATCCTACATGCCTCTCAACCCCCCCCCCAACCCTCCATTTCTCCCATAAAAAGTCTACGGTTTATTACTTTAAACAATCATTTTAAACCAAATAAGTAAATATTAATATTTTTTAAAAAATAATGACTTTAATTCAAATTTTAGAAAAGAAATATTTTTATATAAAAAAGTGAAAAATCAAAATTATTTAAAAATATATCAAAAACAAATATCTGCAATAAGCAAGTTTAAAGACCTCCAATAACAGTTATTAGTAAAAAATAAGGCCATTTCCAAACATAACGTTTTTTCAAAGCGAGAAATAATAAATGTATCCTTCCAACCATGAAATTTTTTTAATGCACGCGATTTTGCGTTATTGTTAGTTTGATATTTTTTAACAATTAAATGGCGTCTTACACGACTGAAGTGAACAAGTTGTTTTTAAAATATTATAT
Source organism: Gordionus sp. m RMFG-2023 (assembly GCF_954871325.1). Lineage (NCBI taxonomy): Eukaryota > Metazoa > Nematomorpha > Gordioida > Chordodea > Parachordodidae > Gordionus > Gordionus sp. m RMFG-2023. Next base: position 11,093,288 of record NC_088779.1, read on the forward strand.
TATGCAATAATTTTAAACCAAGACGTACTTACCCAAATAAAGTATTAGATAAATTGTGGATTTTATGTGCTAATGGTAGATTAGTTTGATATTGCTTCATATCTTGTTGAGTTTACTAAACACTTTTTTAGGTAATATGGCAGAAATGTTATAATTATTTTTTACAATTTGCATAAATTTTTAAAGAAATTTTATATAATTTACATAATTGAAATATAATATTTACAATAAAAACCTTGCAAATTAATTAATACATAGTTGAGATTTAATATAATTTTATTTATAAGTTATAGCAGTGTCAATAGAATTTCTATCTTTAGACTTATTTTATCCTAAATTCATCCTTAATTCAATATTGTGAAATACGTATTATACATTTAGGATATTCATTGTCTACATTTTTATGCCAACTTTATATGCTTTTTATATTTTAATAAATAAATTATATTAGCTTAAAGTAACATTGGTCACTTTTCTGGGAATATAGTACTTATATAATAGTGCCACTCCCCATGAAGAATTCTGACTCCGCCTATATTATAAATAGTTTGTTAAAGTCAAATAAATTATTGAAAAATGATCTTAGCGTTTTACTATTTATATATTTTTTCGGTGCAGACAAACATTATATTTCTTTTTCAATTCAAATAAATATTACATTGTCGTATATATTTTTTTAGTTATTTCCATTTAATTCAAATTTGTAAATCGCAAAATTATTTTGTATAATAATTATATTAAAAATTAGTTATAATCAACTTATTAAGTAAGGTTTCTGACCATTTTTTAAATGAACTCTTGAACTATTCTTAAATATTAATTTTTAAATATAGAATTTTTATATTAATTAAAAAAAAAATCATGGTCAAATTGTCAGATAGGAATGTTTATACATCTTATACGATTATGCTAAATATTTATATATTGACCCAAACTGGTTCAATTCAATCCAACCCTGAATATTCTAGATCCATACGACCAGCATATATATATTATAATATAATTAATTACAAACAAAATATACAAAACGTGTGCTGCTGTTACTATAAATTTGACTTTCAAAATACAGCTCTTAACAGTAACAATTATCCATTGAAACTAAAACTTTTATTATTTATTAATTTTATATTTAAAAGAGTTAAAATTATATCAAAATATAAAAATTATATTTTTTATAATCTTAATTCCTAAAATGACAGTAATACCAAATAATGAATAATATAATGCTAATAACATTCTATGTGAAGCAAACTGAAATTAAGAAAATAAAAACTAAATTATAATAGAGCCTTAACATATTATTATGTATTAAATTCCTAATTTCTTCAGAATTTCTAATTCCAGGAATCCGTTCCTTAATTTTTCCCAAGTTCTTCTCCACTAACGTGCTCGGATATCCCTAATTAAAAATTTCAACAAAGAGATTTTTGAAGTTTAATTTAGATAAATTTATATAGTAAGTAATACATGTTTTTATCAATTTTGGCAACGTTGGAAACAATAGGAATTTTATTGAGGCTCAAAATTTTGGTCAAATTAAGAAGTTTCTCGAATTATCAAGGGCCCAAATTATATAAATTTCTTTTTTATATATATATTAAAATAAATATATATATATTTACCAATAATAGAAACGGATTCGAGAGGTTGATCACTTGCCATAATTAATGTTTGATACCCTTTTTTTAAGAAACAAGAAAAAGGAAATTAATATATCACTCACTATCAATAAAAATATTATATACTTTCTATTTCATCTACTTTCGGATATTTAATGGGTGTGTTCATGGTAGGCGGAGGGCTTATGGGAATAGTATCTTGAAGTTTATATATTTTATAATTTATTTAAAAGACTTATTGATAATAAATGTGATAGTGTTAGGGTTGTAGTTAAGTGTTTTATCATAAATTTTATACTCTTCCCCTAAAAAATAAACATTTTGTAGGAAGGGTGATTTTTTAATATATATTTTATTGTATATCCAGTTTTTTTCAATCTTTTATATGTAAAATAAATTTTATTATATTCTCTTTTGATATAAATTTATTATATTCTCTTTTGATATAAATTTTATTATATTCTCTTTTAATTTTTAGTTTTTACACTTTATTATATGATTTTTTAACTTTTTTTTATGTTTAATATAAGGTAGGGAGCATGAGATCGTTCTGAATTCGGAGGTGTAATTAGAATCTCAAGATCTCTGTGATGGTTAATTTTATATTATATGGGACAGAATTAAATCAGCATAAAATTTGTAAAATGACTTCGAGTCCCCTAAAAAAAAGCATTTTGAAATTTTTTTTATACCACTAAAAAGTGTAATTTTGGATACTCTTAGCTAAAAAAGTAATTTTGGATAATGTTAGCTAAAAAAAGGTAATTTTGAAAATAATTTTAAATTTTTTTTGAGCCCCCGAGATTGTAAAGACTAGTGAACCCCTGTTAGTCATGACTCTTATAAGATCACAGGCATACCCCTCAAACGAATTTCCATTGAATGACCTTTGGGGTTCTACTAGTTAGCCATGCCCCACTACCTCAAATAAAAAAAAATAAAAATAATACTTAAAAAAAATGACAAAATAAAATATGACCACTCTTCCATCCCTAAATAATACGGGGATGGGGGTGGTGGTATGACGTTATGTAAGTGGCTCAATTTTTAAATAATAATCAATATATTCTTTATCTATTTTTAAAAAATTTGACTTAAAATGGTAAACATTAATATTATATTGTGTTTTGTTATTTCTCTCAATATGGCTATTCTTGTTTATAAATATCTTGATTTTTTATTTAGGATTTCTATTCGATGTAATCATTATGTGGGTTTTGGATTTATTGGATTGCTTGCCTTGTATTAGTTGTTTTGGAAATAGCTTTTATTATGTTGTCTGTGATAACAGTTAATTTACAGGTGGCCCATACTTCAGTATTGAAAACATCTAGGAAATTGATATTGTAGATGGATATACGGTAACTAATGTGATGAATTGTTAGAGGGATGCTAGTACTGATAGGTTTTTTTTTACTATCTATGGGTTGTAAGAATGTGAAGTTATACTAATTTTTGCCTAAGATTTCGCGAATTCTATAGATTTCGTTATCTATATAATTCTTGGAATCACGTAGGTTTTATGGATAGTAATTTACTTTGTCAATTTTACCCATGGATTTGGGTCGACACAAATAAATCATGGCTTTCTAAAAGGTCACAGTTATAGGTTATTTCAACGCTCCAGCTTATTGGGTTATATTTTCCTTCGGATTTAAAATTCTATTCTAAATTCTTTTGCAAGCTTGATTGGGCGGATCTGCCATTTCAATCGATTCCTGTATTTTATGGTACCCTTGGGTGGTTTGAGGAGAAATAAGTTATTATTTTTACAAATAAAAGTGGTTCACATGAGGAATATTATGCCTTTTCCCAGGTCATCTGTTATATTCTTTATATGCAGCCGAAACCGGTGCAAATAATTACACAGGTGTTCGAAGTGGAATACACTTTGAGGTTGAGTTGTCGGTGTTCCCAGGACGTCATTTGTAGTGGTTGAACTTCAGTAAATGGTAAAATTATCTGAGGGCCATTCATTAGTAAGGTCGTTTGATGATCCTTTGACCCTTGTGATCTTATAAGAGTCATTATTAACAAAATATTTGAAACTTTTATTCAAACCAAAAATTATAAAACATCAATTTTTTTATCTAGACTTTTTTTCAATTTTAAAATATAATGTTATTAAGAATTTATAACATGAAAGAATTAATTATAAATAAAAAATGAAGAGTTAAATAAAATAATCTGGTAAACATAAATTGTGTCCTGTTATAGGAAAATAAAAGGTAAAATAAAATATAAGGATGGGGTGGTGGATTTCAAATTGAACAAATAAAAAATTGTGTAAAATGAAATCTTTATTTATAATCTCTTAATTTGGGATAGTCAATGTCAATTTTGGTCTATAGATCGTAATGGAGTTGAATAAAATTTGATAATTTAAAACAAGGCTATATATCATGATTTTTTTTTTATATTTATTTTTCAAAAAAAATGACCCAAAAACATAATATAATTTAATTTTTTTACTGTCGATTATGTTGAATTCGGAATAGAATGGCGTAGGTTCTATTTTAGTTGGCATTAATGTTTCGGCCATTTTTTGTCCTTTTAAACAAAATTTAGGATTATTATAATTATATATTAATCATAACAATAAAAATAACAGTGTAGAGTATTATAAAACCAGAAGCAGGGGAATCCCAGATACTTAACCAAGGAGTGTCATATTGAGTACATTGTACACTATGAAAACCTTCGTCTTTTACAATTTCATTGTAATTCTATATTTTATTATTGTCATCTATTGTTATATTTTACTTCATGTGAAAAATTATCAACCATATGATTTGCTATATCAGAAAGAAAGATCTAAAAATAAAAATATAAATGATTAGCATTAAACTTCCGATCTTAGATGTTGTGCACATGTCTTCACTGATACCTGTAAGATCAATATTTTGAATTTCAGCCTGGGTGTTACTATCCGAAGTATCATCTTTGCTGATACTATCCTCTTCGAATAATATGAGACCCTGAAGTTCTTTATTAAATATATATAAGGTTTGTATACGAATTTTTTCTTATCTAGAAATTAGTAGTATAACATCGGAGTTTTTCATAAATCGAAAATATTTCTAACTGTAAATTAAAATTTAATAATACTGATCACGTTTTTGTTTTTCTTGAGTATAATTGGGTATTGACTCTATTTTTAGAAAAAAACTTGTGCTGTAAAAGTACTTAAAAAAAGAATTTTTTTCATAAATTTTAATCAGATAAACAGAGAACTTTGTGCTCAACACAGCTTGCGGTGCTAGACACACGTTCAACTGACGCGGAAGGTAGGTTTATTGATAGATAAAAATTTTAATTGGTGGAATTTGTTAAAATAATTTTAAAAAATCTTTATTTTCAAACATATTTTTTTCTATCTATATCAGAATTCTGAATTCATATATGTAATTTTCTATATATATGAGCTGCAAGACATCGACATTGAAATATTTGAATTAGGGCACAATCTCCACTTATAGTGTAGACCTAGTCTACTTAATATTTCCTATTTGTGTAAAAAATGTGTCATACTGGAGTCAGGGCAGAGTTAAATCATCTTCACCTGAAGAAATAAGTATGATATATATTCTTTATAAAGTAAATTATAAAATTAGATTTAATTAAATGCTTTGATTGATTCGATATTAATTGATAACAATCTTGAATATATAAAATTTAATAACAAAAATGTATTAAATAAATTAAAATGGATTGAAAACTTGGCTTAGATTCTTAATAAAATTTATAAAATCAAAAGAAATATGTTTAATAGAAAATAGAATAAAATTAAATAAAAAATATTTTTTCCCATAAAATTCAAAGTAATCGTTTGCGTTACCGTTATTCAAAAAAAAGAAGCGTGTCTTTTGAAATAACATAACGTCGTTATTTCATCGATGACGACACCACTGCAAGACAACTGAGTTTCAATAAAGCTTAGCTTTGAAGGGCGTTGAAATAAATTAAACTCCACAATTCTTCTGCGCCCAAAACAGCATTATTTAACTTTTAGCTATTACCAAACAAACTACTGGTAAAAAAGTTTAAAGCAATATTTATTTTAAACAATTTAAAATCTTGTGTATAAATTATAAAAGTATCTTTTTTTTAAATTAATAAAACCTGGGGATTTTTCTAGAATTTGCTTTTCCACGGTGAAATTTGAATGGGTTCTAATTTTTTTTGGTCTTAGGGTTGCGTCTGTATTTTTTTAATCGATATATAATAAACATTTTTTTGAAAAAATTATTTATATAAATTACCTGAATAAGTGTCTGCGGGTCTTTTCATTTCATCACTAAAGGCAAAAATAATACCTATCCCAAATAACATAAAAAAGAATATGGATTTTAATTAATTTTGTTTATATTTAGTCAACTTTCTTTGCGTGAAGAAGCTTTCGTTTTATGGATCGTGTCTATCTGGTAGAACAATAAATGGGAGTTATCAATTATTATTTTCTCTAAATCTCTGCTTTCGGCCTATAAATTTTTATTTTGTTATATTTTATATTACAAATGTTCAATAATTTTGGATCTATAATATATTATTCACATATATGCCTGTATTGGCATATTATAATGAGTTTTTAGTATCGTATTCTTATACCCTTATTAAAGCCGGATTAATTAAATGGTTATTTTATAAATTATTATAACATTTGATATTTAAAGCTTAAAAAATTTTCATTCTGATTATATGAATAATATCCATTCATTTCTAGTTTTCCATAGTTCGTATAGTATTAATACTGCGGATGCTTTTTATTGTTGCTTCAAATTATAGTATAATAAGTCCACTACACCTGCTTCCAAAGAGTAGAGTGTCATGATGAGAATTAAAAGATCAGAATTGGCATTCCAACAAATAATAGCTGTCCTCGTTGAACATAGCTATGTAGAAAATTCCTACATCAATCGGTTAGATGTTCATCATAACAATTCACAGGCAACTAGCTTGAAATAACTTTAAAATCTGAATAAGTTTTTTTTAAGAATCTAAGATTAACAACTATAAGATACACTTATTACTATAAGCTTTCGGCTATATATTTTCATAAGTTTTTCAATTTGTTTAATTATAAAAATGTATTTTTATTTCTAAATTTTTTTAATTGTTATGAGTGAATGTTATTTATTTCATTTTTATTAAAAAGCCTGAGTTTTTTTGAATGCTATTAATGGAAAAATTAGAAGAATTATTATTATGCATCTTTCAGAAAATATTTTTTATATATAGTTATGAAATGATTATGTCAGATTTTAGAGATTTTTTTTTCGACTTTTTAGTTTTATTTCTTTTAAGTTGAAATATTTATACTTATAATTCTTTATTATTAAATTTTTTGCCTTTAATTTTTATTATGATTTTTGATATTTATTTTAGATTATCTCATAATTTGTATTATTTAAAAATATTTTTTACTTTTACTTGTTATCTTTTTATCTGGTCTTACATTACAATAATGATCGGTATTTTACAGGAATCTAATTATTATTTTTTTTAGCAACTTTCATGCTTTACATGCCTCAAGGGTCTTTCAAATTTTTACTTCTTAGTTCATGCTGCTTGCCAACATTCTTACTGTTGCCAAAGTCTTTTTTATAATTATAGTATTTATTTTAAAAAATTATTAACTTTTATTTTTCTTGTTCTTGATTATAATCTATTATTGCATACGTTTTAAATGGTGGGCAGGAAAGAGAGGGGGGAGTGTGTATAGGAGGGAGATTTTATTAGCTTCAAATGATATTTACAAGAACAGGCAAATTTAAGAAGGAGATATACCCCTCCCACCTGGTTACGCCTATGATAACAGGAAATCACAGTTGTAATAATGCTAATGTTAGAATCTGATCAATAATAGAGACCTTCATGGGCCTAGATTTTAGGACCAAGCCCGGCCCAGGCCCATCGTAAAAAAAAATTTTAAGCCCAGGCCCGGCCCGTTTTTAATATTTAAAAAATTCCCAAGTCCGGCCTAAGCCCGCTATAATATTTAAAAATTTTCCCAAGCCCGGCCCAAGCCCATAAAATTATTTTATGTATACTTAACTTATGCTGAAGTAATACTAATAGAAATATAATATTTTATTTAGTAATAATATATATATAAAATATTAATAAATTATATAAACAAAATTTTAATTTAATTTTCAAATTATCATATAAAATTATATATTATCTACAATTTCGTTATTTAAATTTGTTGTTCTTTCTTCAATAACACTTCCAATAGTGCTGAAATTCCGTTCACTGGAAACATTAGATGCTGGAATTGCATGAATTATTTTGGCTAATCTTGCAAATTTTGGCAAGATTTTTTCATGCTTCTTTCACCAATCTAGGATGCAGGTTGATATCCTCTTCATTTAGCTGAATATCCATATATAAAAATCTCATCAGCATCCGTCTCATTATAAAGTATTGTATCATCCTCCCATGAAGACATATCCAATAATGAGGATGAAGCTAAAAATATAATATAGCTAAAAAGATTTATAAAGAATAAATTACTCGTAGCTCTAGTAATCCTCGAAGTTTGGCCATCTTTGGGAACATTTTTGGGAATATTCCCTGATTTTCGCTGTTTCGTGCCCAGGCCGTTGTGTTAACTAAGTAAAATTATACCAATTTCCGATTTAAAAAATATATACTCTCCCAAGGTGTATAGGAAATTTGATAAATAACACTAATAAAATCAGAATGATTTGTTATATTTATCCTATTAAATATCCTTAAAATAAGCTAAATTTGAATTTAAAAATTTAGGCCCAAGCCCTATTGCAAAAATTTCCAACAAACCCAAGCCCGGGCCGGGCTTGGGCTGTGGGTCGTGGGCCGGCCCGGCCCATGAAGGTCTCTAATCAATATGCTCTCCCTTATTTAGATTTTTGTCCCGCTTTTATTCATATACTCGAGGCTTTTAGAAAATTATTAAAGTTTGGATCATCTATAGCGCATTTTTTATTTAATTTTGAAAAACTCGATTTTACCTGAATCGTAATTACATCATGTATGTAGTATATACCCTTAAAATTTAGAGAATTTTGTCATAATTTATTTTTTCGCGTATATTTTAATTTATAGCTTTTGAAGTCATATAATGTCTCTTTTTTCAAATATATTAGTGTCATATTCCAATATAGTATAATCCTGATTAAGGGGTCACTTTATAATTTGACTATGAAAGGTATAAATAAAAAATAAATAAGAATATAAATTAAAAGTAGCTCAAATTTTTCACTGTTAAGAGGGTAGGTAGGTATAGTTTGTACACGCTGGAATAAATTTCGGACACAATAAGACTTTAAAAAATTAAAAAATGCCATCTTTAAATTATACAAGGTTTTTAGGTTTAATAACCCAGATTTGCTAAGCCTTTTTAAATATTACACAAATAAAATTATTATTTTTTAATTGTGAGTGATGTCATTAATTTTATTTAAATTCTAGGTAATAATCTAAGAGTTTATCCAGCTTTAATGAGCAATGATGAAAAATAGCAAGCTAAGCGTAACAAAATATAATTTATAAAAATTTGTAATTTGTATAAATTAAATTCTGAATAATTTTTATATTTTAAAGTAACAGGTATATTATATATATAATATATTTATAACGACACCTTATAACTCATAACTATTATATATGTCGTTACAAATTTTTTTCAATACACCAAATCCTCTAGTCTTCAAATCTTAGGCCTTATCATAAGTTTGATTACTTGTTACATATAGCAATAGATTAAAATATTCTGAAACTTATAGTCATCTTATTTGATTATCAACAATACTTAATATTTGATTGATTTTATTTCTCAATATTCTCCTGCGAGCTTATAGCATTGAGTTTAGTTTATAGATGGTTTTTAGGTACATTTAGTTCTTAAATTATATAACAACCTTACCGCGATAACTCAATCTTAATCTGTTTTATATAGTGTGGAAACTTTTTCCTTGCAACAATTCCCAAAACCTAGTTAAGTAAACTTTCCCTTTAAGAAAACGACCATCATTCCCACCTTAATTCGATAATTACCAATATGAGTCAGGTTTTATTGAAATCTCAAATTTGCTCAAGTTTAAGTTGTTTGTTATTATTTTATTGTAATTATACATTGGGATCTTCAAATTTTATCCATTCTTGATTTGGTAGCAAACAATTGGCATAACATTTGTTGTTTGTCTGCGCTTCCTGGCAAACTACACTCGCATATAGTTTATAATATAATTTCCGCCCCTAGATATAAAAATTTTTTTTTTGACATTTAATAGAAACTTCAATTATTATTTTAGAATATTTAGATAACTTTTTATTTTGCATTTCCCTTTCATTTCGCATTCCTAACCAATGCTTACTTAAAAGGTTAAATGAAGAGGGGTTGGGTATTATTTATCCTATTAAAACTCATACTGCAAAATGTTGGCAAATTGCATCTTACCCTATTTAATTATTGCGAGAGTAAATTTAATCAGGAAAAAATCTCAAAAAAATACAAAATCTTTTTTTTAAAAAGGGCTTGGATTTAGAAAAATAAATAAAAAAGGGTCTGCTTGACAGGTTATGACTGGAGATGCAATTACTACCTTTAAAAAAATCTACGCCTAAATTTAGCATCTATTTTGAGCAAACTCGGAAGGTTTACATAATATTATTAAATCTTGATAGGGCTTTTATTATTAATCAATCCAAATCGGGCCGTTTGATAACACTAGTTGAGGGGGCCAAAATAATATTACAAGGAGCTTATACTTTGGGTATTTCATCATGTAAAAATAAATTATGGGTTGACAAATCTTATATCTCCATTTATACCGAAATTAGGGAAGAAATAGTACTAAACATATTTTCGTTAATAGCGACTTATTATTTCTCATATAATTATAAAATAACTATTCTAAATTTAATTTAGGATAGTATGTTCTTACCCCTTATCTCAGAATTAGCATCCTCCTACCCCTTATTATTTCAACCTGTAAAAAACAACGTCATTATTATTGCTAGAAGAAATAAAGCTTTAAGGCAGTATCCTGGTCCGGCTTTAAGCAGTAAAAAAAAATGAAATAAAATGAAAAAATCAAAAGAAATAAAATAAAAATGATTAAAAACTAAACTAAAAATAACAAAAAAACAAATGAAAAATATCAATGCCGCCAAATACTTAAAAATGATTACCTTTAAAATAGATTGATATGAAAATTTAACTGCCCGCAATAGAGAAAAAAATAATGATTATCTCAAAATATCTTTTGTGTTATCGAAAAATTTACTAATGGATCTGTCATGAATTTACGAACTTCCATTACTGGAGGGCTGGTAAATGATAAGGTTTCATTCGACTGGGGATCTTTTTTTGCGGGTGCATTATTTCTTAATTGTATGGTCAATATGTTTGGAACGTGCAAGAGTTTTGTCTTGCACAATAATTTAACCGTTTTGCGACATCTAAATCAAATAAACGAATATTTTAAGTTATTTAAAATGTTAAATTTTCTTGTTATGATTAAGATTATGATAAATTTCCGATTTTTTCTCCTGTTACTGCAGATCTTTTGGTTGAATTCTCTCTATCTGAATGCTTTCTTTATAAGATTTTTATAATTGATTATTAATTATTCTTATTAATTCTTTTTTACGGCTAAGAATATCTGGAGCTAGTTATTGAGTGTTAAAGAAATCGAACATTTAATAAAATTATTATATATTGGCCTCCTATATTTTGACATTAGGTATGTTTTTAACCTAAGTCTTTCTTTAATAAGAAATGCAAATTATATGTGTTCTTTCCCAAAAGAAAATAAAGTTAAGATTAATGATCAAATTTCAATTTAAAAAATTTTTCAGGTCGGGTCTTTGACCTACAGTATTAATAATAATTTTAGAAACTATAACTTGGGGCAAATTTCAATTGTCTGTGCATCACACCGTTTTGAAAAGTTTTTTAATATCGCGTTTTCCAAGTTATCACAGTTCTATAAATATGATTTATTTTTTGAAGCGAAAGAAAATATTAAGTGTGACTAAAATAGCGCGCTATTTTTATTGGTGGCTTTAACTATATCGCCCTTTATTTTTTTAATATTTGTAATAACTTTAGGCTGATTTTATAGGCATGCTCGAATTAATTTGCATAAAATATTTCAAAAGTTGATCACAAACCCTCCCAGACGCCATTTAATCGTTATAAAAACAGATTTTTATTAACAATTTAAAGTGGCAAATTTATAAAAATAAATAATTTATCGTTGTTTGGCGTAAATAAAAAAATTGGAAACACGCCTAGAGAACCGCTCTGAGAAAACGTTCTGTCTGGAAATACCCTTACACGACTTCGCTACTTAAATTATAATATTTACTATAATATTGAAATTTAAGTTTAATAATTTTTTAAATTTAAATATATATTTTGAATTAACATATATTATTTATATTATAAAATTTAATCCTCAAAAATTAAAATATGGCTAAAAATAATACTACTGAAGACTAGAATGATGATAACGCATAGGCGTATATAAGATTTTTGTAAAAGGGAAAGTATGTGACATTTTGCAACATAAAATTTTATTGGAAGATAAGGCTTTTGGCTGAATTACATTTTTTGAAAAATAATTTTAAAGATTTTTTTTCAAAAATTACAATTATTCAAAAATATATTAAAAGAAAAACATAAAGAAATATTTAAAACAGTCAAAATAATCTCAAAGGTGATGCCAGGCACTGAACCATGAATTGAGTTTAGTCATAAGGATTCTAACGTAGATTTCTTTAAATATTGTGCCCATTTTTTTAGGGGAGGGAGTGCGGGTAGGGAGTAGGAAAATAATTTTTAATAGCTTAAATTTAGAAAAACTTGCAAACAATTTTCTAAGGAAAAGGGAAATCCCCACTTGCTAATGTGCTAGCATATTATACTTCTTGTTTGTCAATGATAATATGGGTAAGTAAGGGTGTTTCTTTTCCTTTACAAATTTGAAAAGTATATTAAATATACTTAATAAAAAAATTTTAAACAATTTATTATTTTTAATAGAATATTGATTTAAAGGTATTAAATGTAAAATAATTACATAAATGTTTGAATTCCTAATATTATAATAAAATAATACTGTATGCAATTTAATATAAGTAGCGTAAAAATAGCGAAAGTTACATTTTGTTAAAATATTAGCAAATATCGCAATACAATTAGATTTTGGGTCGCTAGCTATTTTTTTTTGAGAAGAAATAAGTTTAAAAGCACTTGAAAAATGCTATATAATTTAAATCTGGTATTATTTTTTAAAATCTTAAATAAAATAGTTTTGAATTTAGAATGAAGTAATAATATTGAATATATCAAAAAAAAGTAATATTCTAAAACTTTTTTTCTAAAGGGTTTAAGTGTCGCTTTCAAAAAAAATAACGGTTTTTAGATTTAGATGGTTCAGTTCTAGCTCTTAAAAATAATAGAGTAAAAACATTTTACATTTTACATGAAATATTTTACTTTAACATCTATGCAAAGTTGGTAAAAAGAATTGTCTTTAAACTCCCAAGCCTTGCAATTTGGGCATTCAACTATAAAGATAAATAATAATAATTTTATATAATTTATTCAGAAAAATTTATATATATAAAAGTCTTAAAGAAAAATATATTTATTTGTAGTTGAAGGTTTATATTTTCGAGTAACTAAGAAATCTTTCTAAATGTCTAGTAAAATTAATTTGACACGTTTAATTACCATCTGTTAAAAATACAAATTATACGGTTAGATGAACGATTTTAACGTCCATGAATAGAATTAAAGATAAAATTAATTTTAATAAAGAAAAATTGATCGCATTAACAGATTTCAAAAATCGATCAGCTGTTAAATCGTGTGGGATCGGATCCCGCGATGCGGCCTTAAACAGGAATGTGATTTAAAAAATTAAAAAACTTGGATCGTGCCAAATTTCTTAGAATAAATTTTAACCTATAAAATTGAACATCATGGATAATTTAACATTCATTCACTTGGCATCTTTTTAATTATTATTTTTTTAAATCAATTTAAAAAAATCCCAGGGGGGTGGGCTTGTTATGAAAGCCAAAACGTTCTAAACCTGAGTGGTTATATTATATGTTTGTGGTAATAACTTAAATCTTTCTCTAGAGATCTGAAAACTATCTTATATATTTAAAATTGATGAGTTGGGCTGCCACGATTACATTTAACACTACCCCAACTCTGCTTGTAAATAGAATTTCATATAAAAATTTATGGGTAACAACAAAAAGATTTATTTCTTTTAGGTTTTACATCTAGTTCTAATTAATCCTCTGAAATTACTAGATAGATGAACAGCGTCATTCCCATATATGTCTCTCCTAAATTTTATAAATTTCTCTATAAAATTTTTAAGGTATGTTTACCAGTCCGTGAAGCTTACAGATTCTTTCGTCATAATTTCAATGATTGATCTATATATTTGAATGAAATCATTTGACAATTTTAAACCATTGTGCTCGCAGATAACTAAAATTAAGTAGCAGTTGAATAATTAACAATTAAAAAAAATATATATACCTTTCAACCAATTTTTATAATACAATTCAAAAAAATATATTACCTTTCAACCAATTTTTAAAATATTGAATATCCAAATGAGGTGTATTATCCGATGTTCTTTTTTCTAATAGCTCAGTAAAAAAACAGAATATACATTTATCCCGCATGGGGCCTAAAGTTTTTGCAAAAAATTATCTTTTAGAACTATACTTGTATATTCGAAATAAAAAGGATTTAATCCATAAAGCTATCTAAATTTCTTGAATAATAGATATATACGACCTATAAACTAAACGACAAAAATTTTAAGTACTTACATGATTTTTCATGCCATCCCATAACCAAAGAATTACTCAAAATAGTTGTGTAAGTAAAGGAATGCAACATAGCCGCTAAACCTGTATCTTCTGGACATAAATTAGTAAACATTTTAAACATTTTCGGAGCAGGATCATTCCACTGTAATAAGGTTTCAAGGTTGTATAGATTCTTCCTCATTTATGATTATTAACTTTTAAAAAAAATCAAACATTAATAATGAATATGATAGAATATTATGCTCTATTAAATATTTTAAAAATTAAAAAATATCTAATTAACTTTCTCCAAATAATTTTTTAGACCTTTAGTTGATCTTAAAATTCCAAAATATATTATTTTCAATTCTGTTATCTTAAGATTAAGTATAAAAATATTATAACTCCTTGGCGGAATAATATTCTAATATTAACTTTATTTGTAGTGTGTGGTCATATTTTATTCAAATTATATTTTAAATTAGAAATATTGACTTAAATGTTATTTTATTGAAATCTCCATATAAATTTTAAATGACAAATGAGATAATAAAAACTTTGAATTAAGCAAATCGTGTTTAAGTAGCATATGTAACATCGGAGAAAAACTTAAAAAATGGTTTATGTAATAAACTTCCCTATATTTATATGGTTTAATATACAAATCAGAGACATGCAGGCCCGGCCATAAATTTTAAAAAAAAAATACCAGAGCTGGACCGGGCCTGATATTTTTTTCTAAAAAACAAACTTTTTAAAAAAAACCCGGCCAAAAAAATTTTTGCAAAAAAGATCCTAGCCGAGCCGTGTAAATTTGATATAAATAAAACTGTTTTTTTATATATCGCTAAAGGCCCTGATACAAATAAAAAATCAAACCCAATTCTATTCTTGAAACATAATTTGATTCCAGTCAAAGTAAACTGAAAATTGTTTGATTTTATAAGAGACAAGGGAGTATTTATATTTTCCCAATATATTTATGAACGGGAAGGTCTCATTATCATAAGTTTCTAAGATTCATATGATTATTGGGAAGAAATGGATATTTTATAAATCAGAATATATGTTTTCTTTTAGAAATCTCGAGAAATGACTGCAATTTTACTATTTTGACGGAAAAATCAGTGAATCTGAAATCCTATGCCAAGGAAATACAACCTAAGGAATCAGTGTGAATCAAGGACCCTTTGTTCCTTGTGAGTTTTAAAATTTAATTTATAAAACTTAGTTGGGATTTATTAAAATATATTTACCTGATTTTTTTTAAAAAAAAATTTCTAACCCGACTTGGATTTTTTAAATTACAATTAGTGGCCTTGCCACGTCTATAAAAATTTACAATATAATTTTTGGCAGCTATTTTTAGAGGATTTCAAAGGTAAATATATTTTAAGGTCCATCAATGTATTTTTTGAATGATTAAATTATATATGTAAATAAATTTTTAAAAGCAGTCTCATTTTTATGAATGAAAAAATAGCAAAAGTTTAACCATTTATTTCTCCTTTAATTTCATTATCTTCATAAGTTAAAAATTTTAAAAAAAATAGAAAATAAGTATCTAAAAAATTATTAAAAAAATTATTATAAAAAACAAATGAGAAAACAAAATAAATTAAATTAAATATGAAATATCCTTCGCATAGGCTTTATTCGAATCAGTTTTATTCGCTTTGATTAGAAATTTAAATTTATCAATGACTTCTGAATACGATATAATAATCATATAAAATTTTAAGAATAATAAATTTAAATTATTTATCCGAATTACAATTTTTGGAAATCGCAAATTTTAGCAAATATTTTAATTATTCGATAATTTTTGAATTATTTGTAAATACTAGTTATTAATTTATGCAATCAGGGAGAGAAATAATAACACTCCTTATATCTTGTGAGCCTATGATATTTATTATTAAAAATAGCATGTTTTCTAAAAGAAGAAACAATTGGGAAAACTTTATGAATTTTTTTTGTAAATTAATTTAGTAATTACAATTAGTAATTCTTATTATGATTTGATTGTATGATTATGAATTTTGGCAAATGTAAAAATAAATTATGTAGTTAATAAAATATCTGCAAAATATTGATTTTTTAAAATCAAATTATTTGTTATTCGTATTAAATAATGTATTTTTCAATTCGTACGTTTAATAAAATCATTGGATACTAATGAGGAAGAATACTAAATTCTTCGATTCAAAATTCATCAATTTAAAACTAATATTTTAATTCTTCGACTTGATTTTCTGGAGGCATATCCGCATCACTTTTGGATAAGTCACATAATATATTCATATATTTAATATTAATTATATATTTCAAATCATTTGAAACACGGGTCAACGGGTTGTGTGTCAGGGTCGATATTTTGGCACTGGTTTGAGTAAGCCGATTTCTACTACTCCAACTAGGGGTAGGGGCAAAAACCCCCACTATTAACCAACATTAATTTTCTTTTCCTGGAATTCATAATAATTGTGAATCCTC
Organism: Gordionus sp. m RMFG-2023; assembly: GCF_954871325.1. Lineage (NCBI taxonomy): Eukaryota > Metazoa > Nematomorpha > Gordioida > Chordodea > Parachordodidae > Gordionus > Gordionus sp. m RMFG-2023. Next base: position 11,110,237 of record NC_088779.1, read on the forward strand.
TAATTCAATGATCTTTATAAATAATTTTCGGTTTATTTAATAGATATAGAAGTAACATAATATCTTAAATTGCAAAATATTTTAAAAAATTTGATAGGAATGAAGTCAGACATAAAATTTGCCAAATGAATTATAACGTCTTTGGGAAGCGTCCCATTTTTCACTTTTTTAAATACATTTTTTATTATGTATATATCCTACTAGATTGTCGAGTCATTCATTAAATACATTTAAAGGTGTTCATAGATAAGAGTCACACCATTCATGATTTGTACTTCGATCAAATGACATTAATGTGCATTATGTTGAAGTGTTGTTATCTCAGCATGCCTTAAACATCGCAAATATTTAGTAAGCCATTATTATTAATTATTTCACATTAATTATCTTAAAATACTGGTGGATAATATTATTATTACTTATTTCATTGGTTATTATTAACATAGGTTTAATGATTAAATTGTATAAATTGATTTTGTTATTTTTATACGCCAATTAGATCAAAAGATCTATATAGGCCCAAATAAAGAAAGACTCTAATTATATAGCGAAATTTAATATAAAGTTAGATATCACATTATACTATTTATAGAACTTTAGTACTATGTAAGAAAACTTATATGCCATGTACGGTTATGGGAAAATAATGTAATAATCTTTAAATACAAATTATAAATACTTACAACACTTAAACAAAAATTAACTAGGTTTTTGATAACATTCTTAGACTGATTACATAATATGTAATAAGTTTATAAAATCTCTCAATATAGGATAATTACTAAATATTAGTTATAAATACTTATAATACAAACAATTAATTAGGTTTTTTTTGTAATGCTTTAGACTGATTACATAATATGTACAATACAAAATTTATTAGATCTCTCACTATCTAAAAGGAAACCCTAACTAATTAAATAAAAATATTTTTATATTGAAAGAAATAGTTTTTTTTTTCTCTCTTTTCTTTCTTATCTTTTCTCCTATACACTCATAACTATATTATACTCTAATACAAATTCGATAGGGCATAGTTCCACTCATTATAGTAAAGCATCTAAGTTACAAGGTTTGTTGGTACCTTGAGAAAAAAACGGCATAATTATATGGAGGGCAGCTCTCCATGTAATTAACGTTCGCTCATCTTGGGCAGGTCTATGAACAACGTGCTTGATATGATATGATATGATATCTTTTTGATTTTTTTTTACCTGTACCGGTATACTCAAAGTTTTTAGATTAAAAAATGATATTTATTTTATTTATTATCATTTGTTCGCATTGCAACGCCCAATTTGAATGGCAAATTAAAGATGCATTTGATGAAATCGAGATAAAAATGGACCAAGTGTCTGCAGAAAATTGTGAAACAAAACAATTATCAGAACTTACCCTGCCTATTGAATCAGTTCCCCAGATACCAAGCTTGAAAAAGATTGATCCAATATACTCAAACAGAACGATGTTGAGATTAATTCATGATATTGCTTTAAATAGGGCATTTTTCTTTAGTTTTATATTTGCTAAATCTAATGATACAGAACAACCAGGCCTTATGTATCATTATTCATCTCAGATAGCAGATGTTGCATCAAACTATTATTTAAATGGTTCAGGATTAATTTTTAGTCCAAATTCATCATATCCAAATTTTTATAGAGATTTTTTTAACAAAACTTTACCTTATTTTGGTCCTTATGCCTATAGAACTGATGATTATTTAGATATTTATAATCCAAATAGATTACCAACACTCCAAACTGTTAAAGCAATTGATCTTGGAGCAGATTTAGATACTTCTAGATATGATAGAGATGAGTATTTTAAGGTCAATGAATGGTATAGGTTATGGTTACCTGATGATACCAGAGATTTATCAAAAACACAATATCACATAATTGCAAAATATATACTTAAAGGATATTCAACTAATAATCCTGTTTTAAATGACAGCAATCAATTTTCTAATTTAGATTATAATTCACTTGGAAATTCAAATGAAATGGATAAACTCAAATATATTCCCAAAATGAAAATTTTTGAAGAAAATTTTGCATTTTTTGGCCCACCAGACCCTGCTGAGAATCCAGGACCTGTTAAATGGACATATCCTTATTTTGATTGTAGAAGATCTAATAAATGGATCATGACAGCTACATCTCCAATTATTGACTATTTCCCAAGGCACACTGTTTGGAAACATCTTAGAAAACATAAGTAATTAATTCCTAAATAACTTATAAGTTATAAAAATTAAAAGAGAACCATTTTAATATTAATATCAACTATATTATATCATTTATTTTTTATAGATATGTAGCAGTATCAACAGCAGATATAGATTTTAATAGGATAGATATTAACCCATGTCCAAAAATGAGAGGAAATGAAGAACCAAACATATTTGCTGGCATTGCAAGATGCAAGAATACTACAGTGGTAAATTAAATTTATGTTAAATATATTTTACATATTTAAACATATAGGGTTGGTTGTAAATGGCATATGCAAAAAATTTTAGGCTTGGCCCAGTTGAAATATAGCTTTTGCCCAGCCTATCCAAATTTGTACCTGGCCTGACTTTCCAATTTTTTACTCAGGTTGCATGGCCTGGTTTTTTAAAATACAAGGCTAACCCAAAATATATGTTGTTAAACACCATAATAAACAACTATTTATAATATTGGCGGGTTGTTAAAAGAACAATACACTCATTTCCATCAAATATTAGAATTCATCAATAATCCACCCCTTCAGATGTTACTCGGTCTAATGAATTTTTGTTTTCTACTTTTTGTTTTTTTAAATACATTTTGGAAATAAATTTATTAATACATTTTTTTTCCTTCTAATATTTCAACTAGTGTGAACCATTGAATGGATACGGTTTTAGGAGAGGTGGTTATATATGTGTTTGTAAACCAGGTTACCGCCTACCGGATTGGCAGTCAGGAGCATTTCTGGGTGAATACATTGAAAAGTCTACTCAACAAGAATATGAAAATGGTTTTGATTGTATCGAAAATCAAAGTTTTTTTTTGTTAAATCTTTTAAACATTGTATTTTTATGCCAAAACTAACATTTTGATTTAGTGTTTAGAAAAGGATATTAGATATTACATATGTTCTAAGGATTATTTTGAATATTTATTTCAATGACCTAGATGGTTTTTTTTAATAGGTAGTGATGTCATTTTTTGTGTTTAGTAAAGGATCTTCTAGTGTACATTATTTTTATGATATTTTATTATTTTGTTATATTTTATTAAATTTATTTGGCACAATTTACAAAAAAAAACAATTTCAGGAATCGAATTTTACCCTAATCCAAGCTCAACGGATGATGCCACCTATTCATACATTAATTACAAGTTTATACAATAAATTTTCTCTTTTATATTGTTTAGAAATTTACTAAATTTATCAGAGACATGCAGAGGTACCATTTGCAATCTGGCCCAGATTCTTGATTTTGGCCTGAATTTTATATTTTCAGACCTGGCCCTTTTTTAAAAAAATTTTTTTTGGCCTGCCCCAGATTTTTTTAAAATTTATTACATTTATTTTTAATTGCTAATAATGGCGATTTGTATTATTCGGCTTTAAAATATATGGCCAGGTTCGGTTATTTTTTTAAAAAAACATTTTTAGGCCTGGCCCATGTACCCGGGATTCAGGCCAGGCCTGCAGGTCTGAAATTTATATAATATATTTTTATTTATTAACTAAATCATTTTTAAAAAAAATTGTAAATAGCCAAGAACAAATAGTTAATGACCCCTATTCATTGACGGAAAACAGGTATCTAAGTAAAAGGGCTTCTGAAGATGAAAAGAATACCACATCAAAATCACATAGGTTAGCGAATAAATGAATTTAATTAAGTATTTGTTTGAAATAAAGTCTATTATTCAGGCTAAATCGTAATTAATAATTGGATTAATCTATATATATTTTTTTTTATTAATCTATATGATTGATTTATTTTAACTTTATTTGTTAGCTTGAAAATTATTCATTCAGGCATAAATTTTGGTATATGATTTAAGATACTTTCAATAATTTCATTTTTTAGCAAAGTAAAAAATAAACGGATAATTTTTTTAAGAAGCAGGGTTGTTCCCATATTTACCAAGCAAACTACCACAATTTTTTTTTAAGTGTTAAATTCTACCACAGCTATCAAATTTTTTGTAATTTCTGAAATTTACCCCAAAATCTCTCACATTAATTTTTTTTTTCCCAAAATCAAAGTTTTATAGAAAATATTTGCGTTTACTTATAATAGAAGAATTGTTTACAAAAAAATTAGTAAGCAATGTACATGATAGAGTTTGTAATTTGCGGGAAGCACAAATTTGACCACAAAATAATTTCTTTTAATTAAAAAAAGATCTTGAAATTGATTTATAAAATGTTTAAAGTAGAGATCTATCGTTTCTACTGCATCCTGATATGATATCCCTTCTGACTATACCACACAATATACCCTTTTATTTAATTTACTGTGCGATCTTAGATTGTAAGGTTAATTATCGTTTGATAAAATGATGCGTTATTTAAATTTAGGCCCGCTAAAGCATTTAGATCAAAAAAATATCTTGACGTCCTATATTTCATTCGATATACATTTTACTGTTCCTTGAAGGGATTTGTATATTATTTGGATAATTAAACTCTAAATTAAAATCGTAATTGAATACATTATGGTAGGAATGAAATAAAACGGACAGTATTTTTCTGCTTTACAAATGTTTGAATCCATTCCATACAAAATCTTCAAGTTCATATTCTGGTGTACATAATTTTTATTGGTGTTAATGTTTGCCATTATAGGCTACAGAGTATTTGTATCTTTTTTTTTCGAGGAAATATGAAATTTTGATGAGTTTTGGTCCACCAAGCGAATAAAATTGGTTGCAAAAATAGTAACGAAAAGTGCACTTTTTAAAAAGGAATAAAAGCAAAAAATATTAGAAAAGCATCTTTATTTTCAAAAAACAGCAAAAAGTTAAACAAATAGAATATCAATAATTAATCTTTGGAATTGATGCGCCTGTCAATGATGTATAATACTACTAGATTGACGATAGATTTAGTAACACTTAAAAGTGTCCATACATAAGAGTCAGCTATAGCACCATTTTTATGGTCTGCACCTCGATTAAATGACACTAATGTGCGTTCATATAATGTTAAATAAGAGAATTAGTCAACTTACATAACAAAAAATGCCTCTACAGCTGATTTCTATGTATGGACACTTTTAATAAATGAATCGCCAACCTAGCAGTGTATATATACATTTTTGGCGCTTGTACAACCACATGTAAACTATGAGCAAAATAGGAAACTCTTTGAAATTTTTCGTTTCATGGCCAATAACGATATTATTGTATTATCACAAATTAATCTATTTTGCCTCTTTATTTTTATTCCCCAAAGTTAATAATTTCGCCTGAAATATGAGCAATGTTTATTGTACGTGACTCATTAAATGTTTTAATATTTGGAATTCATTAATCCGTTTAAGATCTTGGTTTAGACATATTACCCTGCATTTCACATTTAGCGCGAATTCACGGCGAAGTATATATGAATACACAAAAATACAGCCGTGCTAAGTTTTAATCCAGGGTTAAAGAGATACGATATATATATAATAGGCGGTGGCGATATTTAATTATTAGATCGGAGCTAATATTTTACGTTTAAATAAAAGTCGAATCGGACCGACATTTTTAAAGAAACGATACGATATTATTTTAATTTTTTTTATGGTTATAATATTTTTTTATTTTACACATAATTTCCAAATAATAATAAGCTAATAAAAAGAACCAAAATTTAATTTTATTTGGAATGTTTAAAAAAAAATCGAATTATTTTAAAAGATGCAGTAGGCTAAAAAAAAGAGAAGGGGATATAATTTTTTTATTACATTATTTGCCACAAGGGAAAGGATTTCAAAACATTTAACGAGTCATATTTAGTAGCTATAAATAACCTATATTTTAAATGAGTTGATTAATTTTTGGGGAATAAAAAATAAAACACTACGCTTTGTGATTATGCAATATCACCTTGGACATGAGAAATAGGAAATATCAATTTTTTTGTTTTTCCCATAGTTTTCAGGCATTTATTTTTTTGCTCAGGAAATATTGATTTTCTTATGATATTGGTTTAATGGTAGATGGAATATAAGAACCAATATAAGTATCGGATCGGTAAAAAATTTATCGGTACAGCCCAAGTTTATATATCTGAATGAAATTTAAATTAAAAAAAAATTAGTCAACACAAGCGGAGCAAGCGAAGCTCGTATGCCAAAAAATCTCATTCCAGAACTCTAGAATTATTGGCAAGTCTGAGGTCGATCAACAAGGACAATTGCCACAGAAATAAACAACACTTGAATCAAAATCAAATTTCGGGGGACGATATGATTTACCAGGCCCCTGTCACCTTCGAATCTCAAATGCGAGTGGCAAGGAGAACGGCCCATTTTTTGTCTTATTACTTGCAGAAAGTGGATCCCACTGACGTATTCACCGATAGGTTCTTTAAAATTAAAAATAAATCAATTTGTAATCATTTTGAAGACTTAAGTTTTAAAATTCAATTAATCATTGTTTATTAATGCATATTAGACTTTTAGTAACTTTTTTAAGATTTATGAATATATATATATACAACATTATATAAAATTTATAAGACATTTAAGAATCCTAATAAATAAAAATTATCCTCCTGTTTCATTAGCAAATTTTTGATTTGAGATTATACATGCGTCTTTGCCTTCCCACCAAATATTAACAACAACCTGCCTACTCTAGCACAACTTATAAAAATGAACAATTATAAAAAGGGATAAAATTATATTTTCGCCAATTGTAACATCTACCAACGGACAGTTTGCACCTCTCACTTTCGCTTTTTTTTAAAAAATTGGTCATAAAATAAAAATAACACAGTTGAACCTAGGTATTTCTCTTATTTCTTAGACAGAATGTTAAAATTACAAATATTTAAATTTAACTTATTGTTCCTTTTTTGGGAACACAATTAATGTTTTTCTTGAAAAAAAAAGATATTTTCATGTCTTTAATGTTTTACATAGATTTATATGATTTATAATGTATTTTTTATATTTTGATTTAGAGTTGGAAAAAGATCTTCAAAATTATTTTAAAGAATTTTGATTTCATCTTAAAAGTTTTTTTTTATGAATGATAATTAAAAGATTTTGGCATTTTTAGGTAAATTTTGATAATTTCTATTTTTCAAAAAAAGAAGATTATTACTCAAAAATAAAAATATTTTCCAAACTCTTGTTTTGATTAGATTTTATGAATTGATAAAATTAACCTTTACTATTAAAAAAAGGTAAATATATTGTCTAAAAAAATATTTTATAAAATTTTATCATTTTATTGCAGTACCTATATACTCGAGGTCCGATCTCTGGATATTTTTGATCCGGTCCATAACATTTTTATGAAGGGAATAAATAAATTGCAAACTTTAGACCCGGTTTATTTAGCGCAAGTTGTCTATCCCGCATCGATAATCTACTTGTGCCGACCTCTACTGTATCCATTATTTTAAAATCTGGTTTATATTGTCATTTATAAATTTTTTTAATTTAAAAGACTCACGGATCAAGTTTTAACAATCGACCAACTTTATGGGGAGGTTTTAGCCAACGTTATGTCGGGTTACAAGATAGTTGGTAGCGGTATCTTCTACGATACAAACGCTTTCGAAAGCAGAGATGGTAATTGTTTATTCTAATTTATCCCCCCCCCCTATTTTAGTTATCACCTCTAGCTGCATTCATTCATTTCTTTCTTAATTTATACTCTCTGATCAATAGGTAAAGTGTGAATTCATCATAATAATATAAAATTATATTTTTTATTATGCCATTTCCGATTAGTAGGCATGTTTCCGGAATTTTTTATATTTTCAGGCAAAGGATAAGTTTTCGAGTTAATTTTTTTTGTATATATATATATATAGACTCTCAATCGCTATTTAATCGTTAATAAAAAACATGTTTTCTTATTTACGATTAAATGGCGCCTGAGAGAACCCATCCATTTTTTTTCAATATCATAGTATGCAAAAATTTAAAACATTATAATTTGCTTTGAAATAAAAAAAAACATGAAATTTTTGATAAATCTCAGAGTACTGCAGAGATCAAAATTTTATCTTAAATTTTCAAAATTTCGTTATTTTTGGGCTCTATTTTATAAATTGAAAAATATTGCAAAATAGTAAATAAATCTTGAACGATCCCAATATTTCAAACTTGATTTAATTTAACTTTTTAATTAATCGCCTGGGCCGTGTACCATAATCTTAGAGACACTTTTGATCACTTTACCGGTAATATTATTCTATTTTTCTATCACTAATCTTAACCTATAATATATGAAATCGCCTTTTATTGTTTTCTAGGGCTCTGCCGATTAATATCGGATGGAGCCGACATATATAGCGTTTAAAAAAATCGAATCCTGGCAATATTTTAAAACGATATGATTCGATATTTTTATTGAAGTTTATGATTATATATAAATTAAATGATAATTTTTTAATACCTATTTTTTTAATAATAAAATTTATAATTGTAATGTTTAAAAATAAACTTTTATATATCATCCATTCATTAAACTTTTATATATCATCCATTCATTTCTCAATTTAAAATGAATAGGCGGAACCAGGCCCTATTTTGCCCCATTCGCTTACAAAACAGCTGAAGACCTTAATTTTATGGTAGTTGATAAAGCCGCCAATATATTCAACACGCCTCCCACAAAGTTTAGAAGTGATCTGAATGACGAAGGAGCCTTTTATTTTGATTACACGCAAAATTTGCCCTACTTTAAAAACGCCAAAGAAAAATATGGGACGATCAAGGGAACCGATAGGTTGACCCGGTTTACCAATTACATTCATGGTATGGAAACATTTTTTTACACCGCAACCTTGTTCTTAATTCTCTTTCATTATTTTAGAAGATCCATTTTCTATCAATCGGTTGGAAATGATTTTAGAATAGTTTTCTAAGAATGCTTGTAATTTAATTACTAACTACTTAAATGAATAAATTAATGTATGTATATATGATTAATTCGAATCCTTTCTATAAAATAAGTACGAGCCGACAAAACTGGTTCAAACCTTGTCAGATACGAAAACTTTCCCGATTTGTATTACGCGGCCGAGGAAGGGGATTGGTATGGCCCATATTTCAATTGTGATGGTGTGGGCTTAAAGACATGGCTGCTCACTTATTACACACCATTTTTCGGGATGAATGACCATTCCAAAAAGGATTACGAATTCAAGTATGAGAAGGAAGAAATATTAGCAAATTTCAAGCCTTGATATTCGATTTAATTACATTCGAATTGTACCTTTTATTGAATTCATTACATAACATTTCAACCCCTTTACAATTTTTCAAATATTGAACTTTAGCGGATTATTTAAAAATATACGCCCACAAAAAAATCATTTTAATGTCTTATTTTTGCTTTTTAAGTCATATAGTGAACTTTTTCAGAGGTGTATTTAACTTTTTTACAAAATATACTAACCTTTATTAGTACCATAGGTATATCCAAGAATTTCCTATAGAGGGAGGGAGTACTATTAGATAGGTTTTTCCGCCATAAATTTTATTGTAAGTCTTTAGGTCTACTTATTGTGGACCTTTCGCTATGTTATATTTTTATAAAAGTAATTTTAGTTCACTTTTTTTTATTAAAATCCCTTTTTTCTAAAATATCTTGAATTGTAGTCGTTATTTTAAAAATAGCTAACTTTTACTTATTTTTCTTTCAAATTATTGTTTATAATGATATATTCTATACATTTATTAATGGTAGGAAGGGGGGGGGGTGATTTTATAAGCTTAAAATTATATTTATGAGAACAGAAATATCATATTTTCCGATGTTGACTACGCCTATGATTGGTACTAATTAGATTAAAAGATTACACCATGTTCCTTTTACCAGAGTCAATATGTCTGAAAAAGTACACTATATGTGACTAAGGGAACTTATATACTCCTTATTTTTTAAACTATCTCTTTTTAAAGAGGTATAGTGACAATTGATGTACAGCTATCCGAGATGGACATTGATCAGTGCCCTCAAGAATATCACGTGCCTAACCCTTTTAAGGGTTCCGATAAATGCCATTATGAATCCCAATACGTAACGATTTTACATATAATATTAACATAGGGCTTGGACCAAAAAATTATTGTTTTTCGAATGTTCACTAACATTCAGCCAGACAAAAACATATATATTATATATATATATATACCTAAACAAAAATTATTTTTTAAATTAAAATTCCTTTATTTTTTAAATTCAAATTTTTGAAATTCGAAGGTTGTTTTTTTTGTATATTATATTATTTTTTGCTTTTGGTTTTTTATGTTTTGGAAGGAAAAAATTATTTTTTGGTCCGAGTCTTAATAAACAACATTCTAACATTAATTTAAACGCCACGAAGAATTTATCCACATTCTTGGATCATTGAGATTCAAATTCTTTTTAGGCTTAATTTTTTAATCAAAATTTTACCAATCATTAGTTGTAGATCAAAATAGAGAATAATTAATTTATATGAATGAATTGAAAAAAAAGAGGGATCAACGACTGAGGAAGGAGGAAAACTTAAAAAATGTTACTTACAAATCTCACATTTATAAAAATCATAATGCAATTTTAGACCTATTTATGAAATCACATTTATTCACAAATAGGAATAAGTGCACCAAATTCACAAATCGAATCAAATATTTCATTTAATAATATTCACGAATATTAATTTGGGTTATTCAAATATATTATGCAATTTAGTTTTGGACTAATAATATTAGAATTTAAATTTTATCTTAATATGATTATTTAATAAGAATTTCGAATTTCTAACTTTAAAAAGTAAGCTACATTTTACAGGAATTATACATAACGTTAACACGTGACTACTGTACATGGCGTTTTCTAAAAAATATTTTAGACGATAAACAACGTCCATTTTTTAAAATATTAATCAAGATAAGATTCTTTTCCTTAAATGAATTTAAAAAATTGTGAATATAGTCTAATACTTTTTGGGCAAAACCCCTAGCCACAGCAGACCTTTGTCCATTTCTAATATAACATCCTTACTAGCCCTCATGCCTTGGATCAAATGTGAAATTCTTTTAAACCAATGAATATCCAATAAATTCGTGAATTTTGCGATGAAATTATTCGAGTTCGATTATAAGATTAAATTTAATTCGAATATTCATTAGGGACCACTGGGCAATAACATTCATTCATATAATGATCAATAATATAATTAAGAGCATATAATAGAATTGTTACATTTACAAATTATACACATATAAAAATAAAATAAAAATAGTGCGTATTTTTGCCGGGGAAAGGATTCAAAATAGGTGGATATAAATGTGAATGCAAACAAGGTTACGAATATCCATTTAACCTACCTAAAACTTATTTTGAAGGCGATGTAAGTTTTTAAAAAAATAATATAATAATAATTTATCAAAATTGGAAGACCAAATTAAGATGTCACTATGCCTTTTTTTATTCTTACTATTAATAGCATAATTTGGGGAGACACCCTTAAATTTTAATCTATTATTTTAACGACTTGATGTGATCTATAAGTTAATTTATAGGAGATGACTAGGGTTAGATTAATACACGGGCCACAGTGGCATATGGTGCATTCTCACTAAAGGAATGATTAGTTTATTTTTTATTTAAAGCCCTAAAATTATCTCATATATATTAATATTAATCGAATTTTGTATTCATGTAAACCGATTACTGATCCGATATCATTAAACTGATTTTGTTTCTTTATTATTATTTAATGTTTTTTAATTTTTCAATTTACCTACTTTTTTATAGTATATACTACATAACCATAATAATTGCGATTTAAAATATACTACTATCAAATTTTTATTGATCTATTATTTTAGGCCTATTTATTCAATTTTATTCATCAATTAAAAAAATTTATAAATATCCATAAATCATTTTATATAATAAAATCGTTATAATCCTTTTTTTTATGTTCTAAATATCTTTATTATATAGAAAGTAGTATTCTCACTAGTCTCATGATCAATGTAAATTGTTACAATTTTTTATAAAAAAATCATTTAATAAGTTTTAAAATTTATTAACATCCCCTTATAAAAATAAGTTCCATACCTAAATCGAACTTAAAGCTTTATAATTTTATTTTTTCTGAAACCTTAACCAAATTTATATATCAAAAGGTTCGACACTCCCTTTTTAACTACCTTTTTCTTTTAAAATAATTCGATTTTTTTAAAAAAGAATACCGACAAATTGAAAATTAGTTCCTTTTATTCATTTATCTTTATTAAAAAATTCCGATTTATTTTTAAAAAACGGTTAATATACGCCTTGATCCTATGCTTAATATATCGTCACGTCCCTACAAATTTTATTATAATCTTATTTACAAGCGGTAATTTAAATTTTTTTTATTAAATTAAAATTTATACATTTTTCATTAGATGTATTTTTTCGAATTTATTAAAATTTCTTATAAAAAGGTATAATTTTTTTCCTCTGGAACTTTTTGAATTTTTTTTTAAAATTTATACAGGAACTCGAATCGGAATATCAAAAGAAAATGCTCAATAAGTCTAATAGGTACGACCTTTTTAGGTGTAGAATTGCCGGTGCTGACTCCTCCAAATTCAAATATCTTAAAGTTCATCTATTTTTATCCAGCCTTTTATGCATTTATATCGCAAAGCTATCATTTTAGTATTTTACAGAAGTTATAATCTCTTGTCGTTTGTCAATCGTATGACTTCTTAGCATGTAATAATTTTTTATAAATATGCAGCCTAAATCATGAACGACATTTTAAAATTTTTCACGTGATATTTTATTCTACAATTTATGCATTTTATTCAATTTTATAAACATTCCTCTAGTTTTTTTTTAAAAACTTATTTTGATAAAGAAAAAATTTTACAACATTTTATATTTATATGATTTTTTTAAAATAAAATTTATATACATAAATATTTTATCTCAATTTATATTCCGATTTATTATTCCATTTATATACATATATCAGTTTATAGATAAAAATTAAAAAATAATACTCAAAACATAATGAATGTAAAATGTATTCGGTTTACTCCTCATGCTTGAAATGTTATTCAAAACGTTGCATGCCAGGCATATGATAGAAATCACGGTTGGGCAGTAATGTCACATATGTAATTAATTAATAATTACATTCCTTATTTGTAATTAGTAACTGTAATTAATTCTATCTTAAAAAGAATAAGTTAATAATTATAATTGATAACATTTTTCAGGCACTTGAATTAGCAATTTTAATTAAATTTTTATGAAAAAAGCTTAATAATTTCTTTCATACATGTTATTTGTATTTAAAACTATTAACAATTGCAATATTTTCATTCATATTTTTGACGGAAGCATAAGTGATTCTGAATCTAGCTATTACGTTGACCTGACGATACCCCTCGGTATTTCTCTTCTAATACAATCTTACATTCAATGGAAGATAAATTTAAATTGCAATATTTGATTCAATCTTTTTTTAAATAACTGATAAAACAAGCGCTGCTTGTGCACTTGTGGTCAAATTGTAAAAAGCTACAATCAAACCACCAGTAATTTCCTAAAATATGTAAAGGTATATTAAGATATTAATTATTTATCTTATTCTTGTTCCTTTAACTTTAGGGTAAACGTTCTTCCATGTTACAATATTAATGATTTAATTTTTTTTACTCAATCATCATTACCTAATATTCAACAAACTATACCACAATTTTTTTTCAAAGTCATCCAAAATAAGTTGTCAAGTGAGTAAGGATTTAATTGTAAATTTTGGTAAAAATTTTTTAAAGAATTGTTATCTTCATCAGCACCTGTAGAAAGACTAACTAGTTTAACTTTTCATAATAAGCATCATAAACGCCTAAATAACGAACTATTTGAAAAAAATAGATACTTTAAATAAAAGTATAAACATAATTTGTTGATCAGGGACGTTGTTATCTAGGGGTTTTGGGTAAAAAAACACCCCCTCTCCTTTTTTAAAAATTAGTGTTGAGGTATTGATAAATCTCAACATGCCGTATCGTAATACTTATTACGCCTTGTGAATAATATTATTAGCTGGCTGCTAGCAGCCATATGGCTGCTCTGACCCCTATCTTATTTCACCATAATTATCATAAATACTTAATAAGCCTAGTGTATACTATTATTATTATTTATTTCATTGGTTATTGTTAATAATACTTATAATAATTAACTTGTATAAATTAATTTTATTCCTAAGTATCACTTTGTATTAATGTAGATTGTTTTTCAAAAGTATATATATAAAACATGATAAAAGAGTGTTTGAATTAAAATTAATCCTATTTTTAATGTTGAAACTTAAAAAATTAGTAACAAATTTTAATAATGGAAGCACCAAATTTTTGAAATCAGGCCTTATTATATTAATATGCCTGGGCCGAGCCAAAAAAATTTTTTAAATTGCTATTATTTTCTATAAAAATTAAAAATATATTTAAAAAACATCAAAATAAATAAAACCTAATTGATAGAATACGTTAAGGTTGTTTAAATTTAATATAATATACATTCATTTTTGCTTTGTATTTGAGTAAACAAATAGTTGTGTTTATTTTCCAATTAATCATATTTGATCAGTCCCATCTTTTATCTGAAAAAAATGCAATACCAAAGGAGGAACTTGGTAAAAATATTTTTCCATCTTTTTTGATAAACCTAAAAATGAAAACTTTCATATTGGGGTCATTCTTTGTTTGTTAGATTCCATATTTATATAAGATAATTAGATTAGCGAATTGTGTATTATAATTATTTAAGTAGAGGATATAAATCTATGGACATACCCGGCGGAGCCCGGGCATAAGGAGGGTATTGGGTTCAAAAACTTCCCACAAATTATATATAGAGTGAAAGAAATTATAGGCACTTATTTTAAAATAAATTTGCATCCCCTTTGTAAAAAGCCAATGACGTCTTAGTTATTGATTGGGGTCGAAAATTTAAATGTTAATGGCTATAATATCTATTTAGCAGAGTTGTTAAACGCTATTTTTAAAAGTAGCGCGCTACCGTTATAGCTATTTGTCAAAAAAAGTAGCGCGCTACCGCTTTCGCTATTTGTCAAAAAAAGTAGCGCGCTATTAGCTACTTTTTTCAAAAGTAGCTTTAGCTACTTTTAAGCTACTTTTTATAAAAAAAATTTTAGAAACAAATGAAACAAATTTTTTTTATTTTTTTTTTGCTTATAATGTAAATGTATAATAAATAATATATAAAAATCAACATTTATAAATATAAAAATATAGTTAGTTTAGATTATAAAAAAATAAGCAATATAAATAAATATTTATTTTAATTTGTTGCATTTTAATAATAATATCATTTCAATATTATCATCCCCAAGTCTAGAGCGACTATCAGAAAGTATAAGCTTTGCTTTACTAAATAATCTCTCGACACTAGCACTTGAGGGCAAGGAAGCTCTAAAAATATTTAATCAGATCAATTTATAAATATAAATAAGTTTTTACCTTCTGTTATGTGTCCAACTATCTGCCGTGGTACATACATAAGATATATCTGATAACTCTACTATTAGAGCATCTTTCATCACTTTGAAGTTGTCTATTTTATTCATAAGTGTCTGGCGACATAAAACTGTTGTGCCAGGGGATAAAGTTTTAATCATCATAGTAAATGATGGATTATCAACTAAGGACAATGGCTGAACTGTGTCAATAATAAAATCAACAATTACTTCAGCCAATTTTTGTGAAATATTGGCATGTTTATTATCAGTTAATTTGGTTTGGATAGTATTTGTCTTTTTGAATGAAGATTATCCTATACCAAAATTTTTTATATGTTTCTCTATTTCCTTATAGCAATTGGCGTGAACAGTCTAATAAAATAAATAATATTATAATGTAAAAATAACAATTTACCTTTAGGTGTTTCTTCAGGTTATAGCTACTCGATTGATTTGATGATATATTTTTTTTACATTTTAAGCACAGGAATTTGAATCCA
Organism: Gordionus sp. m RMFG-2023; assembly: GCF_954871325.1. NCBI lineage: Eukaryota > Metazoa > Nematomorpha > Gordioida > Chordodea > Parachordodidae > Gordionus > Gordionus sp. m RMFG-2023. Next base: position 11,126,439 of record NC_088779.1, read on the forward strand.
GATTTTGTTTTAATATTTATTTAAAAAAATTTTTCAAATCTAGGGAATGGGAAATCGTTATTAGAGCTATTAAGTACATTTTCTTCCATTGAATCTTCCATGTCTGAATCACTTTCAAGAATTTGGATATCCATGGGCGATGCCATTTTAGATTATTAACACAGATATTGAAAATATAAATTAAAAATTGAAAATATATTTAAATTTCCAAATTAAATAATAAATTATAAAAATTATAATTAATTATGATATTATATTTAAATTTTCATGTTTATACTTACATTCATTATATTTTTTAAAAGTAGCTAAGTAGCGCTTAAAAAAAGTAGCGCGCTAAAAAATTAAATAATTTTAAAAAAAGTAGCGGCTATTAGCTATAGCTACCAAAAAAGATAGCGCGCTAAGTAGCGAGCTACTTTAACAACTCTGCTATTTAGATTTCATAAATGTTATTCCATTTTGCAAAACAGAATTTGATTGCATTTCTTAACATCAAATATATAAATATCAAAATCCTGCAGAGGTACCATATGCACAGCCCGACCCGGATTTCTTTAAAAAAAATTTGGACAGGGTGTATAAATCTTTTTCTACGACTTTTAAAAATAGGATATAATTTTCGTATTCGGTATAGATTGTTTTTCAGCGAATATAAAATCAATATATTATAATTTTTCAAATCACCTTATCTCCACAATTATCGTAAAAGGAGTGAGTTTGAATCACCACACTTTTCGCTAATACCCTATTCTTATAATTGAATATAGCAATTTATATAAAATCATTCATTTTGCGTGCTATACCTGGGAACATACCTAGCCTGATTTTCGGACAGAGTAAAAGAGAGATAAAATATTACTTATCTAAAATAAACTTTCCCTTAAAAGTATATTTTAAATATTAAGTGTATTTCTGTTGCTTTTAATTTGAATGTTTCTGTTGCTTTTAATTTAAATGTATATCACCTAAAATAATGAATAGTTAAATTAATTAGAGAATACTAGAAATATTTTCTAAGGATCGAAAAAATGGAAACAGGAAATTTGATTAATGAATAATATGATTTGTTCTCTGATACATTAAATATATTTTATTTATTTTCAATTTCTATAGATAATAATGATGATTTAAAATATTCAGCCGAACCCAGCCCGAGTATTTTTATAAAAAAAATATTTTAAACAAGCCTGGCCGGGTATATTTAAAAAATACGACCAGACTCGTGTACCCGAGCAAGACTTAGGACCGGACCTATAGATCTGATAAATATTGTATATAATAATTTTTATGCAGATGTCTTACGATATTTATATTGTAAAATTAGCCGAGTTCAAATTTCTAAAATCACTAATTAACTATATTATTCATTTTTAAATTTATGTACCATGCCTCTTCCTAAAAATATTTTGAAGGTTTAAATAAGTATAAGAGATCTCCTTATAAAAATAAGTAGACATATAGTTTATAATCTTCTATTATATATAATTGGTTATAAAATATTAGATAAAATGCCACAGTTGTATAATATATTACAGTTAATATTTTAATTAATTTAATTAATAAATGCTTTTGATAATAAATATAAGTAATTTGCATTCATTTTTTAATACCATCTATTTATTTAAAAATATTATTAAAATTAAACATATTATTTATCCCACAATGGATGTAATAAATTAGATATCTTTTCTTCTCATTTATTACGTGTTTTTAGGAAAGCTATTTTTTTCTTATTTAAAAAATAGTTTCAAGTTAAATTTTTAATACGAGTATATTTTTGATATTATTACAAACTACTATTATTTTAAGATATAATATACCAACTCTAGGTATAGCGACAATAATATATAAAATCAATTGCTTTTATCATATCACTTTTGTTAAAATGTTTTATTTCTAACCATTCTTGCCGTGTAAATAATTTAAGCCTTATTTACATAATTTTTTCTAAAGATTTTATGTTTTTGTTTTATCAATTTATCTAACATAATAAATTCTGATATGAGTTAATATCATGAGAGTCATAGCTATGACTGCATCATCTATATTTGTGTGGCAATGTAAGTTAAGATTATTATTGCAGCTGCTGAGAGCATATGATTGCAATTTTAGATAAGCAATAATGGTAAACTGTGTAGTCGTTTATATATTATCAAAAGAAAATAATATTTTAGAAATTTAAAATTGTTGCGACTGCTAAACTGAGATAAATTAAAAAGATACTGATAATGAGGTTAAACTAACAAATTTTTGCTACTGCTAAACTGAGATAACTTAAAAACTGATAATGAGGTAAATTAAGACACGCAATAATTTTTTATTATATATTTTTTAAAATAAACCGAATATTGATAATTTTTATAAAATAATAAAATCGAGATTGATAATTTTCTTTATAAAATAATAAAATCGAATATTGATAACTTTCTTTATAAAATAATAAAATCGAATATTGATAACTTTCTTTATATTTTTATAACACAAAAAAAAATATTAAACAATATTATTTTAAATTTTCAACAATATTTTAAAATTTAATCAATAATCCCTATAAAAAAAGTATACACAACCCCCTTTAGAACAAAAACCCGGGCAAAAATGATACATTTTCGAGTAATTATTTTAGAAAAACAATCAATGTATAAAATTTCAATAAATAACTCACATATATAAGAATTATTTTTATGTTTATTCTTTTTTTTATCATTTCATATACCCTTGTCTTCAAAGACAGCCGTCGAAGTATTGTTACAGTTGAATCAAAGAGTCGATTATAACGTTGTTGTCCTTTTAATATTGCATCGTTCATCTTTTACGTTTCGGACAGACGGTATTGGGTTTATGAGTCCTAGATTGATTGATCCATTACATCATTGGTCAGTCATGATCATTCAGTTAGGTATCATCCATCTCATAATTGTAATTGTTTGCTGAAGGTAAGGTGTACCGAGCCCCTCGTCCATTTGCAAATTGAGGCTCAGGTGTAATCATTTGTTGTATCAACCATCTATCTAACCAAGCATCGGCCAAAGGACTTCCTAGATTAGCCTGGTTCACTTGAATTACGGATTGTGGAGTTTTAATATAGAAAGTCATCATATTGTTTATTATTTTTAGAAAATTTATTCTAAATACAAAATTTTCTTTTAAATTAAATTATTTTATTTATACAAAACCGAAACTTTTTTAAAATTAATTTAAAAATTAAAAACCCAAACTTTTAATAATTAAATTATTTTATTTAGAAATAAAAAAAAATTTTAATAAATGATTTTGTAACCTTCCTAAAATAAAAAAAAATTTAATTTCTAACCTCTTTTCAATTCCTTCACATTAAATAAATTTATTACTATACTCCAATTAATAAATACCCTATTTCTTGTTTTTATTTTTACTATATATATTTTTTTTTAAACCAAACTTATCCTTGATCCCAAAAATATTTCCTATTTTTCTATTTGCATTTTCTTTTTTTTATTTATGCCTGATCCCAAAATATTTCCAATTTTTCTATTTGAATTTTCTTTGATTTATAAAATATATATTTTTTAAAAAATGCATGATTTTGTTAACCTTCCTTAAAATTAATTTTTTTTTTTTATTTCTAACCTATTTTTAATCGCAGTAAATAAATTTACTGCTATACCCCAATTAATAAATACCCTATTTCTTGTTTTTATTTTTACTATATATATATTTTTTTTAAATCAAACTTAACTTCGAAAAATACATATTAATTCAAATTCAATAATCTTCATAAATATGTTCAATTCAGATTTTCTCTTTTTCCTTTTTTTTTAAATTATTGACCCATCCCAACACCAAAAAATAACCTAGCGTAGTTACGCGACACTTTATTTGATCTCTATGACGACGCACTTCCGTCATATTAATCTTATTTTACATAACTTATTACCTAAATTTTCTATAATTATTCCTTTGTCCCATTTTTTACCACTCCTGTACATTTTAACACAGACCATTTGATTAACTATATATTCATATTCCCTATTATTTTCAATTTTTAAAATTTTCGAAACAGGTTTCAACATATCTAAAAATGTATTAGTTTTCCTTCCAAACATTTTTTCCGAAGGAGATTTACCATCCCTTCCTACCCCATTATTATAATATAAATGAGCTATCCAAACTTCTACTTTGGCTTCTTTGGCCTTCCTCAACCAAATTTTAACAACTGCCACCTATTTTAAATGTAAATATATTAATTTCCAAGAATTTAAATAATATTTTCCAAGAATTTCTTTATTCAAAATATATTTCAATTTTCACAATCAAAATCTCATAATAATATAATTTGTTTCACAATATATTTCAAAAAATCAATTCCATATTCTTCATTTTATAAAATCCCCGACTGAATCAAATTATTAACATCAAATTAAAATAATTTTCATATTTCCATAAAACATGAACATTAAAATTTATCTCGTATAATATATTTATCAAAAGTCAAAAGTAAAAAAGTAAAACAAAAAAATACCAAGTGTTTGAATATCAATTCTCGATAAAATAAATAATAAATAAAATATATTCTTTTTGATTGACATTTTATAATATATAAGTACAAATATATATCATAATAATACAAAACTACAACACGCCCACCCTTCAAAAAACCAGATACCATATAATTATCGTTCTTTAAGGACATTGATTATTTCCTCGTCATTTATCGAATCTTATCTTTGAACATCATTAACTTTTAACTCTTAATTGTCTTCTTTCGACATGCAGATTATAATAATTAATATATTTTGTTTGTTTTATAATACATATAAATTTGGATTCAACAATCCTTTATAATTATTTTCTTTTTCTTAATGTTCAATTATAAAACAACTACAAACAAAATAAAAGAATACAAATAGGGATAAAAAATAATTTATAATTATCACTATTAAAATTACATATATATTTTCGTTAAGAAAATAATATGAACCACAAAAAAAACATACATCATATAACAAAAATACAAACAATCATATTTTTTATGTTACAAAAAAAAAATATGAAGATATGCCGATAGATAAAAAAAAATATTTTAATTTATAATTATAACTATAGATAAAAAAAAAATATTTTAATTTATAATTATAACTATTAAAACTATAAACGATATCATCACATCACATTCCATCCTTTTTTAGAATTTTTTTATTTTACATAATTCTTCACTAGGTCAAAGTTTAAAGTCATTTATTGTCCACCGACTTTTATTTAAGAGTTTTTTTCTTTATCACATAATATTAAAAAATTTTAATTATACATTGTTTCACAACAATGTCTCTTTAAATTAAAAAAAAAATACACATTTTTTTTAAAAATTAATCTACACAAAAGTTTATATTTCATTGAACTTTCCAATACCATACCACATGGTATTATTCACATGAATTTATTAAAGTCAATGTTTTTTTATTTTATTGATAACAATTTAATTCTTAAATAAAATATTCTTCTCTATTGATTAAGATAAATAATACTTTTCTTCCCAGATGTTATTTTTATTAAAACTTTTATTAACTTTTAATTATGCTTTACACAATTTTATATTGACACTAAAAAAACGAACACTGATTACTTTCATTTTCAATCATTACAATTTTATTCATTATATTTGAATCACCATTAATATCATTAGGACAATATTTATAAAAATTTTCATAAGACATGATTGAAATACTTGCCCCGGTATCAAATAACATTTCAACCATTTGTCCACCAAATTTTAAATTAATATGAGGACATGAACTCTGTTCCTTTGCTCTCTTAGTTATTAAAATTTTAGGCAATTTAATCGGTTGAATGATATTTATTTTAATCTCTTTTTCAATACAATTATTATTCATACCTAAATTCATCTCAGAATTTAAAGGTCTCTGAATCTCATTTATGTTTTATTTAAAATTTCCCTTGGATATATATCACTCATTTGATTACAATAATCCTTTTTATTCAGATTATTGATTAATTTAAATTTTTTTATTTCATCGAAATGACCATAAAAATTCCCAACATTACAACTCTTTTTATTCAAGTTAAATTTCAATGTATAATCTTCATTCCCATGATGATTATCTATTTTAATATATATATCCACAAAATTTTTAATAAAATTATATAAATCACAAAATTTAATATTTTCAAAAATTAATTTATCTATTTTTATATGATTCTCTTTCAAATCATTTAGTCACTGTGACCCACTCACACTTTGAATACAATGTATAGCAATATGTCCCATTTCTTCACATTTGAAACACATTCTATCATGATCTGTATTATAATTTTCAATTTTATCCACATTTTTAATAATAGGATTTTGTATATTTCTAACCACCGGTTGTAACACTACCGAGGTTCTTTGCGGAAATCCACTTTTAAAATTGGCTTCTTTCACCATGCAATTTCTTTTTATATGTCCTATAAAACCACATCTATGACACACTATGTCATTTTTTTCACTTGGTTTTGCATTACCATTCTCATTTATTTTTCGGTCTCTTGAATAACAATTTTTACCGATATGTCCTCTTCTTCCACAAAGTTCACAACTTTCTATCACATTATTACTTTTGATTTTTAAGTTGGAAACTTCTCTGAACAAATTTTTCATATTTTCTTTCATTTCTCTAATTTCACGTAAAATTATAGATTCGTCGATACTTTGTCTCAAAGTATTATCTGTTTTATTATTTTTCAAAATTTCTTCTGGCTTTTTACTCAAAATTTCAGAAATTTTCTCTTTAAATTCAATCACAATTGAATCTATTTTTTTATTGATATCCTCCGATATTTCAATGTTTTGAAGAAATTTAAATACGTCACTCGTATCTAAATTTTTATCATTTTTTTCTTCAACATTTTTTTTAACATTTAAATTTTTTAATTCTAACAAAATTAAATGTAAACTATTTTTTATATCTTCATTAATATCTGAAGATTTCACCAAAACTTTAGGAATTATATTTTCAGTATTTGTATTTTTTATATCACTTTCTCTATTTTTAAGAGATCTTCTTTTTATTTTCCTTATTAATTGTTTCATTATAATTAAGATTACATAAAACACAAAAAAAATTAATGCAGTAATGACATTATTTGTCATATCCACTTTATTAAAATTTGAATTAAAAATTTTATTAAAATTACTCTTAAAATTTGACATTTTATTAATATTATGCTTATTATAATTATCATTAAAATAAAAAGCCATTTTTTCATTAATTATCCAAAATTTAAAATTTTATCTTATATATTTCTAATTTTAATCCAAAAATCCTACTATTGCGTTGTGTAATTTATAATATAAAAATAAATTTCTTACCTTTAAATATCCGGAATCCACTAATGTTTTTAGGAACCCAGTCTAGAAAATATTTTTCTTGATTAATAACGTCTGAAATTTATTTTTATAAAACTCTCTTGTTTTATTTTTTTTTCTCTAAATATTTCAATTTTTATATTTTTCTCAAACTTATTTTTTCCCTAATAAGTGTTAACGAATCCTGGTACCACTGCACCAATATTTTAAATGTAAATATATTAATTTCCAAGAATTTAAATAATATTTTCCAAGAATTTCTTTATTCAAAATATATTTCAATTTTCACAATCAAAATCTCATAATAATATAATTTGTTTCACAATATATTTCAAAAAATCAATTCCATATTCTTCATTTTATAAAATCCCCGACTGAATCAAATTATTAACATCAAATTAAAATAATTTTCATATTTCCATAAAACATGAACATTAAAATTTATCTCGTATAATATATTTATCAAAAGTCAAAAGTAAAAAAGTAAAACAAAAAAATACCAAGTGTTTGAATATCAATTCTCGATAAAATAAATAATAAATAAAATATATTCTTTTTGATTGACATTTTATAATATATAAGTACAAATATATATCATAATAATACAAAACTACAACACCACCAATCTTTCTGCCTGTCCGTTAGAACTAGGGTGATACGTTGATGCTATGCACATTATTTTTCAAACAAAAACTTCCTAACATTTCACTCACGAATTCCGGACCACCATCTGAAATCACCCATTTCGGAATACCGAATCTAGACCATAATTTCTTTAAATGTTTAATAACACGTAGTTAAACCATGTACCTCTTCAAATTCAATCTACCTTGAAAAGGCATCTACACTTAAAATAAATTTTTATCATTATACTCAAAAAAATCCCTTTCCCAAGCCTTATTTACTTTCGGCCAAACACTTTTCTTATCCCGACATGTCATATTTGTCCATGCGTTACAGACTTCACAATTTTTTCAATTTCCCCATTCATTCCAGGCCACCAAACATTCCCTTCCCCACTGTTTCATTCGCGAAATCCCTTTATGTCCCGCATGTAATATTTTCAGAACTTTGTCTCTCAGTTGACTCGGTATAATAGCCCTATGCTCTCTCATAATGCAACCGTCTACCACCGTTAACTCAGTTTAAATACATTTAAATTTCACCGGCTTCCCATGGTTTTTTTCCCGTTATTTGCAATTTCATTTTCTTTTCTTTTAACGTATAATTTCTAATATCCTCTCATGTGGTGGGACCCGTAAACCACAAGTTAAAGCATAGATTAAGGCTGCTTCACCTTTCCTATCTTGACCTGATAGTTTCTCATCGGTCTCTTCACCAACTCCCAATCTCGATATAATATCTGGTAAATGATTTTCTTTTCCTTGCCTATACCTTAATTCCAAATCAAAACTACCCACTAATAATAACCACCGTTGAAGTCTATGTGAAATCAACAATTCTCTCCTTAAATAAATAAATTAACGGCTTATGGTCTGTGTATACTACAAATTTTTTCCTACCAATTAAATATTCCCGACATTTTTTAAGACCGAAAATAACAGCTAATGCCTCTTGTTCAATCACCGAATACCGTGTTTCTACATCCCGAAATACTCTCGAAAAAAATAAAACAGGTCTCTCAAATCCGTCCATTAAATATAACAATGCTCCACCCACACCTTTTTTCTACCGCTAAAATCATTTCCAATTCATTATTAAAACATACGAAAATGGGTTCTTTTCCCACTTTCAATTTCAATGCCATAAACGCCAATTCTTGTTCATTTTTCCATTCAAAATGTACATTTTTCTTTAATAATTCATATAATGGCGCAGCCAATTTAGCAAAATCTTCTATAAAACGATGATAATAATTCACCCTACCCAAAAATAATTGTACCTCTGTCGTAGTCGGTTTATTCATATTTGCAATACTCATTAAATTTTTATCTAAGGGCCTTATTTCTGTCCCATTTATTTTATGTCCCAAATATGTAACTTCAGTTACTCCCATAACACTCTTTTCACGATTCGCTTTTAAACCTTTATCTCTGATTCTTATGAAAACTTCCTCCAATCTCTGATTGTGTGGCTCAACCGTTACTCCCATCACTAAAACATCGTCCATATAATAAAAAATTTCTTCCAAACCCTGAAAACTGCCGCCATAGTGCGCTCAAAAATTGGAGCTGAAATACTTAACCCAAATGGTAACCGACAAAAAGTAAATAATCCTTTAAACGTTGTTATTGTCAATAATTTCCTTGTACATTCTTTCATAGGTAATTGCAAATATGCACATGAAAAATCTATCTTAGAAAAATATTTTTCCCCTTTGCTAAAATTTCTTCAATTCTTGGTAACGGGTATTTTACTTCAACTACCCATGGATTAAGAGTAACGCGAAAATCAGCACAATTTCACAACTTTCCATTGGCCTTCCTCACCGAAACTAATGGTGTTGCCCATTCACTATATCCAATAGGACAAATCTCATTACCAATTATTTAATTCATTTTCCATTTCGGCCCTCCATTCGAAAGGTACCCTGCGAACTGCACAATACCTTGGTATATATCCATCTTTTAAAAGTATATCTACTTCATAATCCACCACACATCCCAATTTTTCCTCAAAAATTTCTTCATATTTAACCCCTAAATTCATCACCATATTTCGTAACTTTTCTAAATTTTCATGTGACACTTTTTCTTTTAACAAATCTTCGTTTTCCATCTTTTTCTTACAAATTTCGCCGGGAATTTTAGTGATACAGGCAATTTTTCCTGCCCTAAATTTGATTCTTTATACAATTTATCACATTTTATATAAATATTTTCTAGCTCGGATTCTTCTTCAAATACCTTATTATCAATTTCCAACTTAAAATCCTCAACATTAGCTTACAAAACATTATCGATTTTCAAATCCAAAATTTTATCCATTTCATTATTATAATTTTCATTGCAATTATATTTACAATTTCAGAAAAACTTGATCAATTTCCCCACTTATTAATTTTACATTTCCCGTAATTTCCAAAATATTATCTACTAAATTTTCACTTTTATCAATACCCTTTAACTTTATTTTCCACAAAAACAATTTCTCCATTCTTTATACTTCTCTCATTGCATTCTAATTTGATTTCTTCGTTCATTATTTCATTTTTAATCTCCATATTTTTAAAATCATCATCAGTTTTTGAAACAACATCTAATTCCAAATTATGAATTTCTTTAATTTCCTCATTATTATTCATCAAATTTTTAATTTTAATATTTTCTGACATCATATTTTTTACCAATTTATTTTCTACGTTTTTAATATTCAACCCCTCTACGGTCATTTTTGGTATTTCAATATTTTCATTAACTCTATTTTTTACCTGAAACATATCCCAAAAATTATTCTCTAACCCAAATTTTGATATCCAAGCCCAACCCATAATCGCACCAATTTCTTCCTTAAGTATCCAAAGATCCAAAAAATACACTGTCCCTTTAATTAATACCGGTAAATTCCCTTCCAGTTCCATTTAATTGTTTTACTATTATTTTATCATTTATTATTTGATTAGGCCATAATTTATAAACTTCTTTACATCACTAAAATTGGCATATTACAAATTTGAACGTTTGATTTGGGCTGCTCATTTTCTTTATTTAACCCAATCATTATTACTTATTTCTTCTTTTATTTTGATTCCCAATTTATTTTTAAATCTTAATGTATTTTTCGGTATTAATTCGCTCTTTTGATTTAATGGGTTTTCCGATGTAATAACCCCAAATGTTGTTTTTTCACTATCATACAGTCATACTATAATACAATCCCTCGCATAATGTTCGATATTTCTACACCGAAAACAAGTTATTACTTGAGCATTATTTCCTTCATTTTTCGTTTCTTTAGGTATTACATCATTATATTCATTTTTAATATTCGTTCCTGGTAATCCTTTTTTAACAAGTGGAAACGCAACCGATGGAAACGCATTGATACCTGTTTGTTCCCTTCTGAAACATTTATCCAAAGTATGACCTGTTCTTCCACAATTTGAACATGACGTTACCTTTCGTTCGTTTTCCTGTATTTTCAAAGTTGACACATAACATTTTTCGGCATTGTGACCAGTATTTCCACATCTTCCACAAACAATTGAAAGAGTTTTCTGCACAATTCTTTCATTACAATCTCGGTTTATATGTCCATATTTTCCGCAAATAAAACATGGTCCATTTGGCCCCCTTATTATCTGTCGATTTCTGCCCTCTTCTTTTTGATAAATATTCCCTCTTTTATTATCGTCATAAATATGTTCAGATTCATTTTTCTGCTTTTTAATTTGTTCCTCTATTTCTTTTATTTTTATTCTCATTTTTTCTACTTCCAATTTAAAAATTTCCTTCTCCATTTTTTTACCTCAACTTTTTCCATTTCTTCTTTCTTTTTATTTTCTATTTCTTCTTCTTCCCTTTTTTTACGTTCAATATCTTCTCTTAATATCTTCCTTATTCCCTCAATTTCCTTTTTTTTATTTCTTCCTTTTCTTTTTCATTTCTTACTATTTCTAATTTTAATTTTTCTAATTCATTTATTATTACTTTTTTAATTCCCATTTAAAATTTTTCTATTTCATTATTATTTATTATTTTACTTTTTCCGATCCCTTTATTTTTTTTCTTCTTCTTCTATTTTTCTTTTAATTTTATCCATTTCCAACATAAATTTTTCAAATTTATTTTCTACTACAGTATCTCTAACGATATTAATTTCTTTTTTAATATCGCTAATGATATTTGCTTTCCATATTTCCATTATTTCATCTTTAAATTTAGATATATCATCAATAATTTTTTCCCTTTCATCAATTATTTTATTCATTATAACTTTCTTTAATATATTCTTTAATATATTTCTTCTCCATATATAAATTAATCTATTTAGTACAATTACAATTACATAAAAATAATTATTACTACATTCTACATATTTAAACGTTTTTATATTTTGTTTACGATTAAACATGGTTATTTTTTTTATACTTCAATTTTTATATATTTTATTAGTAGTCCTTCGTAATTGGTTTAGTGTTGTTAAAACGCCGCGAGTCGCGACCCCTACCCAAAGCTCGGGTCGTTTTATTCGACTCCGACTCAATGTTTGGGTCGTTTTTTTCGACTTCGACCCAAAATATGGGTCGTTTTTTACGACTCCGGCTCAAAATTTGGGTTGTATTTTTCGACTCAAACTTGAAATTTGGGTCGTATTTTTCGACTCAAACTTGAAGTTTGGGTCATATTTTTCGACTCAAACTTGAAGTTTAGATCGTATTTTTCGACTCCAACTCAAAGTTTGGGTCGTTTTTCTGACTCAGACTCAAACATCGGGTCGTTTTATTCAATCCGACCCAAAATATGGATCTTTTTTTTTTAAAGACGACTTAAAGTTAGGGTTGCTTTTTTTCACCCCTAACCCAATATCTAGATTTTTTCGACCAAAAGTCAAATAACATTTAGTATATATTAATATTATAGGCGGGAAAGTTACTTAAAGCTTCTTTAAATTATAATGCTCTGATTAACTATTCATCATAGTTATATTTTAAAATTTTTAAGTGAAGATGTACCATAGGAGTGCCATTTGTCATGGTTATTTTTGAACTTTTTTAAATGAAATAGATAAAAATATATATTGTAGACATGTTAAATTAAAAATTCAGTGAGGATGTATCATAGATAGGTGACAATTGTCATAATCGCTATTTTTGAACTTTTTCAAATTTTTTTAAAGGAAATAGCTAAAAATATATATTCTAAACATGAATTAAAAATTCAGTGAGGATGTATCATAGATAGGTAACAATTGTCATAATCGCTATTTTTGAACGTTTTCAAATTTTTTTAAAGGAAATATCTAAAAATATATATTCTAAACATGTTAAATTAAAAATTCAGTGAGGATGTATCATAGATAGGTGACAATTGTCATAATCGCTATTTTTAAACTTTTTCTAATTTTTTTAAAGGAAATAGCTAAAAATATATATTCTAAGCATGTTAAATTAAAAATTCAGTGAGAATGTATCATAGATAGGTGACAATTGTCATAATCGCTATTTTTGAACTTTTTCAAATTTTTTTAAAGGAAATATCTAAAAAATATATTTTCTAAACATGTTAAATTAAAAATTCAGTGAGGATGTATCATAGATAGGTGACAATTGTCATAATCGCTATTTTTGAACTTTTTCAAATTTTTTTAAAGGAAATAGCTAAAAATATATATTCTAAACATGTTAAATTTAAAATTCAGTGAGGATGTATCATATATAGGTGACAATTGTCACCATCGCTATTTTTGAACTTTTTCTAATTTTTTTAAAGGAAATATCTAAAAATATATATTCTAAACATGTTAGATTAAAAATTCAGTGAGGATGTATCATAGATAGGTGACAATTGTCATAATCGCTATTTTTGAACTTTTTCAAATTTTTTTAAAGGAAATATGAAAATATATATTCTAAACATGTTAAATTAAAAATTCAGTGAGGATGTATCATAGATAGGTGACAATTGTCATAATCGCTATTTTTGAACTTTTTCAAATTTTTTTAAAGGAAATAGCTAAAAATATATATTCTAAACATGTTAAATTTAAAATTCAGTGAGGATGTATCATATATAGGTGACAATTGTCATAATCGCTATTTTTGAACTTTTTCAAATTTTTTTAAAGGAAATAGCTAAAAATATATATTCTAAACATGTTAAATTAAAAATTCAGTGAGGATGTATCATAGATAGGTGACAATTGTCATAATCGCTATTTTTGAACTTTTTCAAATTTTTTTAAAGGAAATATCTAAAAATATATATTCTAAACATGTTAAATTAAAAATTCAGTGAGGATGTATCATAGAAAGGTGACAATTGTCATAATCCCTATTTTTGAACTTTTTCAAATTTTTTAAAGGAAATATCTAAAAATATATATTCTAAACATGTTAAATTAAAAATTCAGTGAGGATATATCATAGATAGGTGACTTTAACATGTTTAGAATATATATTTTTAGTTATTTCCTTTAAAAAAAGTTCAAAAATAGCGATTATGACAATTGTCACCTATCTATGATACATCCTCACTGAATTTTTAATTTAACATGTTTAGAAAATATATATTTTTAGATATTTCCTTTAAAAAAATTTGAAAAAGTTCAAAAATAGTGATTATGACAATTTTCACCTATCTATGATACATTCTCACTGAATTTTTAATTTAACATGCTTAGAATATATATATTTAGCTATTTCCTTTAAAAAAATTTGAAAAAGTTCAAAAATAGATTATGACAATTGTCACCTATATATGATACATCCTCCCTGAATTTTAAATTTAACATGTTTAGAATATATATTTTTAGCTATTTCCTTTAAAAAAATTTGAAAAAGTTCAAAAATAGCGATTATGACAATTGTCACCTATCTATGATACATCCTCACTGAATTTTTAATTTAACATGTTTAGAATATATATTTTTATATTTCCTTTAAAGAAATTTGAAAAAGTTCAAAAATAGCGATTATGACAATTGTCACCTATCTATGATACATCCTCACTGAATTTTTAATCTAACATGTTTAGAATATATATTTTTAGATATTTCCTTTAAAAAAATTTGAAAAAGTTCAAAAATAGCGATTATGACAATTGTCACCTATCTATGATACATCCTCACTAAATTTTTAATTTAACATGTTTAGAATATATATTTTTAGCTATTTCCTTTAAAAAAATTTGAAAAAGTTCAAAAATAGCGATTATGACAATTGTCACCTATCTATGATACATCCTCACTGAATTTTTAATTTAACATGTTTAGAATATATATTTTTAGCAATTTGCTTTAAAAAAACTCAAAAAAGTTCAAAAATAGCGATTATGACAATTACCACTTATCTATGGTACAACATCACTGAAATTTTGATTTAACATGCCTACAATATATATTTTTATCTATTTCATTTAAAAAAGTTCAAAAATAACCATCATGACAAATGGCACTTCTATGGTACATCTTCACTTAAAAATTTTAAAATATAACTATGATGAATAGTTAATCAGAGCATTATAATTTAAAGAAGCTTTAAGTAACTTTCCCGCCTATAATATTAATATATACTAAATGTTATTTGACTTTGGTCGAAAAAAATGATCTAGATATTGGGTTAGGGGTGAAAAAAAGCAACTCTAACTTTAAGTCGTCTTTAAAAACAAAGATCCATATTTTGGGTAGGATTGAATAAAACGACCCGATGTTTGAGTCTGAGTCAGAAAAACGACCCAAACTTTGAGTTGGAGTCGAAAAATACGATCTAAATTCAAGTTTAAGTCGAAAAATACGACCCAAACTTCAAATTTGAGTCGAAAAATACGACCCAAATTTCAAGTTTGAGTCGAAAAATACGACCCAAATTTCAAGTTTGAGTCGAAAAATACGACCCAAATTTCAAGTTTGAGTCGAAAAATACAACCCAAATTTTGAGTCGGAGTCGTAAAAAACGACAAAAACTTTGAGTTGGAGTCAAAAAAACGACCCAAAATTTGGGTGAGCTCTGTTCGAGCCTACTCGGCTAAGCCGATTAACAACACTAAATTGGTTTTATATTTCAATTTTTATATAATAATTTATGAATTTTGAACAGATAAAATTACAAAAAATTAATTAAAACCTTTATTAAAAATATTTTTACTTTAGTTAACGATAACAAATATATAAGAGTGATTATGGTCATAATTAGTTATACAAAAATATATTTTACCTTCACCTTCAAATTTTTACTTTATTGTAATTTTCGTATAGTGATTAATACTTGCTTTATGCCGCTGAATAACTGTAGGTATCTTTTTATTTATTTATTTTTAAAAACGGCACCAAATTGTTGCGACTGCTAAACTGAGATAACTTAAAAACTGATAATGAGGTAAATTAACACACACAATAATTTTTTATTATATATTTATAAAACAAAACGAATATTGATAATTTTCTTTATAAAATAATAAAATCGAATATTAATTTTCTTTATAAAATAATAAAATCGAATATTGATAATTTTCTTTATATTTTTATAACACAAAAAAAAATATTATTTTAAATTTTCAACAACATTTTAAAATTAAATCAATAATCCCAATAAAAAAATATACAAGGTTATAACAAATATCTCACAATATTTTTCGCGATTACTTATCTAGCTTCCATTATATTATCATAGAGGAAGCTTAACCACCATATAGGTTTATCACTTGGAAGGGTCGTTTATAATCTCTCCTTCAAGAATTGTTGATTTGGTTAGGCCTATAAATTTTTCCTTATTAGTCTATTCTATAAAACATTGTCTAAAATAGTAACAGAGAGTTATAATAGTTTCTTTCATGACCTTTTGTCAATGTAAGTTGCTAAGAATTATATTATATTAAGTGGTTTTAAAAACCATTATCAATTGAGGCATATGTATCAATTAATTAGCCTTTTTTATCACTTGTAATTTTTTAGGCACAAAATTTTTTTTATCAGCAATCGAAATTATTTTATACTGTAATAAATAGATTTTATATTAATAAATATTATTTTTAGAAAAGTCTTGTACAGTCAAAACCGTTTAATTGCATATCGCTTAAGTGCAACTTTTAAATGCGAAACTCTGCGATTTTGATAATTACTATGGCATAATGTTAAATTACATTTATAATTGCGAATCGGTTAATTGCCAAATATCGGTTAATTGCGAAATATTACAGGTCCCATTTATATGACAATAGCGTTAATTTAATAGGATAAGTGAAAAAATAAAATTTTTTTATCGAAATAAATTATTCGTGATTTTTTTTTACATGAACTGCACCTTTAACTTTTTTTAATATAAAAATGGTAATTTTATTATATATTATAATCATGTCTAAATTATTTTTAGAGTAAAACATCATTCCAATCATAAGAGAATCTAGAGATATCAAATCATTTAATTACAAAAAATCAGGCTCTTAATGGTTACATTACTTTTCTTCTTGAATATGCTCATGATAAGGGACCAAGATTCACTAAGAAAATATAGAAGAAAAAGAATTATTTAATCCAGAGTCTAGCCATCATATCACAAAATATTTTTAATAAATCCTACATTATTTTATAATTGTGTTGCATGTATATGTATGTATAATAAAATAAGTTCAAATAAAATATTATATAAACAAAGCATTAATAAACTTTCATTCCAGCATGGCATGTTAATACATTTCCATTTAAAATTAGATAAGTTTATTTTAAAAAGATTAGTTGATATAGAAGGTATAAAGTACTGTAATGATGAAGGGAATCTAGAGTTCTTATAATTTAATTTAAAAAAAGAAGCTATTTATGGATAAACCGTTTTTGAATAGGCTTAGAATTTCAAATCAAATATAATGTGAATTAAAATAGAATAAAGTTAAATTTTCAACCCTGGCCTGCTTATTAATATTAATTTTTTAATTATTTAACATTTAAAATTAAGTTATGTAAATTAAAATAATAAAATTAGCATCGCCATCGTGTCAGTTTCAATGACATATAATAATACCTAGACTGACAATTCATTCATTAAAAGTGTACATCAATACAAATCAGCTAGAAACGCCATCGTTACTGTAATAAATATTAAAATTTTAAACGAGAGCCTAATTTTATATTATATCTGATGCAAACTTTATTATAGAATTGCCTGATCATCGAGATAATAAGAAAGTAAGTTTTAAATTTAATATTAGTTTTTAACATGAAAATAATTATTATAAAGGTTACCAAAATGGCGGGTCCAGCTGATTTGCTTTTAACGACGCTTAAAAATGCATTTTAATGAATGAATCGTCAGTCTAGGTATTATTATATGTCATTGGTCAGTTTATAAATTTGTAAATTACTTAGCTTAGATTATTATTTTTCTGGATTGCTTGATAAAATTTGTAAATATAATTATTGGTTATAATATTATTTAAAACTATTTAAATATATGAATTGTCATGTGATAAAATGTTATAGTAAATATTACGCGGGCAACAATGACAGATGTTAACATACTAGATAAATTTTAAAAATTGTTTTTTTTATTTCGTTTTCTTATTCAATAAATATAGAGTTGTTAGAAAAATTGTATTTATTTGATGGTTTATATGCTTAAAATATATATAGATGATAAATATTTGTAAAAATACAAACTGATTTTTAATAAATAAATTATTGATTATTAATCGTATAATTGCGAAAAAAAGGATAATTGCGAAATTTTTAAATATTTTGGTCCCATTATTTCGCAATTTAACGGTTTTGACTGTATTGTTTTAATTATTTACATGCTAGTTTATTTTGTATGCATAATATAATAAATGACAAAATATGAAATTCAGAATAATCGTTCAGAGTTATCAAATTTTAAAAAAGAATAATATATCTATATTATAATTTGCCGATGTCCTCACTACGTCATCGTGACATCATGTCATCGCTACGTCATGTCATCGCTACGTCATGTCATCGCTACGTCATGTCATCGCTACGTCATGTCATCGCTACGTCATGTCATCGTATGTCATGTATCGTATGTTTATTTATTTATTTTATACAAACAGATGAATGGAATTTAGAGAATTGATGGTGTACACATACCTAACATGGTTTGAGAGATTTGAAAAATCGTCTTTGAATTGATATAAACAATATTCCTTCAACTTTCTAAATATGAATGAAATAAACGATGTTAATAAAAAATATTCAGGCTAATATTTCACTTAATCCTTTCTTTTTTTAGATTACCTTATCAATTATCAACTCATATTATCAATTACACATTAATGAAATCTCTACAAGATACTCAACTTGTATATTTATTTTGAATATACTCACAATTTTTGTCAGTACTTACATTAAAATTTTTTATACTCATATTTTTCTTTCATAACCAATGATTAAGAAGATAATCAAGTATATTCAAATATTTAAATATTCTTATCCTAACTTATTTATAATCTCCAATCCTTATAAATAACTCTTTCTTTATTTTTCTCCCTTAATGAATTTATTTATCACTAAATTTTATTATCTCATTCTTTTCTTTCTATTTCTATTATCTATTAACCACTATTTCTCAAAACCTTATCAATTCCTTTAATTTAATTTTTATTATTTTTATATTATAATAATTTATACCTTCTTTTTCCTCCCTTTTTTAATCTTATTTTTTAATTACCTTTCAATTAATTAACCTTAATCTTAATAACATTACATTCATCATGTTATTTTTTAACTTTTAGAATATATCATAATAGGCTTGATAAGTCCCCCAAAAAATTTTTTTGATGATAGCCCTCCAACTACTAGAAATATGCATCTAATATTGACCCATCTACCGGTTTTACTATATTTTAATGTTTGTTTAATTTCAACAATAGTTTATTTATATTTTTTGCCTGATTTCTTTATTTGTCTAGGATGATGAATCTATTATTAAAGATAAGCAAAGAAAATAATGACGATTAAACAAACGCCTTACCCGTTCTAGAGTTACTGGTAGACAAAATAATAAAGAACTACGCTTGAAATGAACTCATCATATTTATTTTGTTTTTTTTTATCTTATGTTTTATATCTATGTTTATTTTATTTTCACCCAGTTCTCCAATTGATATTTCTATCACCACTACCACAATCCCTATGCCACCTCCGCCTATTTTTTAACAAATATAAACATTTAATTCTGTACTATCATTCACTTCACTAGGAGTTAATATAAATATTACTTTATCCGATTCTCTGAGAAACTTTCATGAATATTTAGAGGAATGTTCAAACTTGAATGTACAGTACAGCCAATTTCATCAACTTTATTAATGGAAAAATATGCAGTAGTTCTATCGTGGCCAACAATACTTACGACCGTTTTATGGTTCAGTTAACATTGTCGTTCATGATTCTATTTTAGGGGATACCAATGCTGACATTGACAGATATATCGTTTTGCGTGTTCAAACTTGAATGTACAGTACAGCCAATTTCACCAACTTAATTAATGGAAAAATATGCAGTAGTTCTGTCGTGGCCTTTATAACAATACTTACGACCGTTTTATGGTTGAGTTAACATTGTCGTTCATGATTCTATTTTAGAGATGGATACCAATGTTGACATTGACAGAAATATCATTTTGCGTTCTTCTTTTACCAGTATCCCAAGGCATAGGCATATCATCTTTATCAGGATGCAATTTGTTTTGTACACTGCTTTGTTAATCCGTCATTACTTTCATCTACAACCCTAAATGATATAAAATTATATATTAATTATTTCCTCTCCAGATGACCGCCCAGATTTATTTTGTCATTTTTTCCATCAAAAATTAAAATGTCAACAAGGATTTGCTCTTAATTTTATCAAATACATAATAAATAATTCTCATTGTTTTTTAAAAAAATTATCCTAAATATATATGACAATAAAAAAAAATATCTTAAAAATATATATAAATAATTTGCATATAAGGTTTAGTATTTAATGGCATTTTTGTAATTTAAATAGACAGCATTTTTTTTTTACTTAATATAAAAAAATATATATCCCTTATCAAATTCTTTGACAAATAATTTCGGAAATGCAAGTCATACATTAAATTTATCTGAAAAACAACAATAATCTTATATAAACAACATATTATTTATATATAATTTTAATTGATCATATTACAAAAAAGTATAAGAGTCGGTTATTTTTATTTTATTTGTCATGATTCTCTAATAAGTGGTTGCCCAGACCTTCCCAGTTTCCCTTAAACGGAATTTACTTTTTTTTTCCATATTAGACTAATTGGTAAATCAGATATTTCCCGTTCATGTAATGATATTAAAAATTTAACTATCTTCAAGGCGGGAAAAAATTTTCAAAATTATAATGGGTAGGACTGGGCTTGGATCCTCAAAATTAATATTAGCTTGCACCTGACTTAGGAATATCTTTTACAAATTATTAAGGGTTGAGCTGGGCTTGATAAGCTTTTTTAAAATTATAAGATCTTGGATGCTTCCTAATATTGAGAGCTTGAACCTGGCATGACATCTATCGTAAAAAATGAATAAAAATCTCATTCCCCATCATTTTTGACAGGCTTTCTGCTAGTTTATATAAAACTCGGCCGAAGCCCGAGCAAAAGCGGACCGATGGGGGGGGGCAAAGCCCCATAAAATATTTTTAGTTGAGTCCCCTGAAATTATAAAGGCTAACGACGCCCCTGATAACCAGTTCAAATAAATTATCAAAAGGCAAAAAAATAATTCTTAATTAGCAAAAAAATCGGTACCTGTTCATTCCCCAAAACGGGTACATTAAATACACCCCTGTTTACATCAAATGGTATGAATAATGGCAATTATACTTTAATAAGGAATGAATGATATGAATTTGTTCCTATTATTTTAAAAAAAACAATCAATGCTGCATAATCTTAATCCAAATTAATTTTCATCTAACAAGAATGATATTTTTTTAAAAAAGATAATTATATCGTTCGCTAACCAAAAATAAAATTTAAAGTGAAAATTAATTATTAATTGATCTTAGATTTTCTTAGCGTCAATTATAAAATGACTGTTATTCAGATCAATATTTGAGAGCTCATTTATCTTTTTATGGTACTTTCAGCATATTCGTTCGATTCCAGATGTTTTCTCTTTTCTATGGTTTTTACAAATATTTAACAAAAAAAGATGAGTATTTTGTTCTTATACTAGGATTAGACAATGCTGGAAAAACAGTAAAATCATTTATATTGTTTTATATCTTTTTAGACTTATCTGGAGCAAGCGAAAATAAAATACTCTCAAAATTTGAACAAATCGAATTTGCATAGAGTTACCACAACTGTTGGAATGAATAGTTTGATAAAAATATTTTAAGTATATTTTTTATAAAAACAGTCGGTAGCATAATTATTGGGCCAAGCAAATTAAATTTTTGGGATCTAGGTGGACAAGAAGAACTTCAATCATTATGGGACAAAGTATATTTTAATATTTATATAAAAATATAATAATCTTAGTATTATTCAGAAGCACATGCAATTATTTATGTCATTGACTCATCAGATACCCAAAGGCTTACAGAATCTAAAAATGCATTTAGTTATAATTAAGTAAACTTACTAAATACCTTTATAATATTTTAGAGAAAATTATACAAAATCACCTCATTAATAATTTACCAATAATGATATTATTGAACAAACAAGATCTAAAAGATTGTTTATCTTTGATTCAAATTAGAAATGAATTTAATTCACTCACATCAAACTTGTTAATTAATCAACACAAGTTTTTTTCCATATCAGCAATAAATGGGTATAAAAAATTCAAGTCTTTTCTTTTTTTATTGAAATTTATTTTGACAATATAAAAATAAACTTATAATTTATATCATAGATTCACTGGCCCAAAACTTTCAGGGATTTGGCCTTGGGCATATAAAAAAAATAAAAAACTAAACCAAGACTTACTTGATATATTAAATACCTTAATTATACCAAATAACCAGTTAAGTCAAAATTATTCAAGATAACTAAATTTAAAGAACTTAGAAAATTGATCCAATCTTTTTTGAATGATTTACAGAAACCAAAATTATTCAAAATGAATTTAAAAATATTAAAAAAATTGAAAAGTTACCCTCTTCATTAGAACAGGGATCTACAACCCCTAAACTAATTAAAATAGTGCCCTCTTCATAAATTTCAACCTCTAAATCAACATTAGCAAAAATAGGAAATTAAAATTATTAAAAACAAAGAAATCATAGTCAGAACTCCCTCTATTCTAAAAATTAAAAAAAATAATTTTATAAAATTAAATTTTGGGTAAGAAAAGTAATTGAATTTCCATTTTTATAATTATAATTAAAATAATATTTAAAAAAACAAGTACTTATCTGATTTGATTATATATCTTTATAATTTTTTAAACAAGATATTTTTTAAACTCTGTGATTTGATTATATATCTTTATAATTTTTTAAACAAGAAATTTTTTTTTAAATATAATATTATTAATTTTTTTTTATAAAAGAACTTTTTCAGAGTTTGAAAATAATTTGTGATTTCATCATAAATAATTTTTTATTCTCGAAAATTACAAAATTTTTATTATAAAAGATTTTTACAAAGAATATTTGGCTTTAAATAAAATTTGATAAATGTTTCTTCTTATAATTTTTTTTACAAT
Source organism: Gordionus sp. m RMFG-2023 (assembly GCF_954871325.1). NCBI lineage: Eukaryota > Metazoa > Nematomorpha > Gordioida > Chordodea > Parachordodidae > Gordionus > Gordionus sp. m RMFG-2023. Next base: position 11,150,091 of record NC_088779.1, read on the forward strand.
GTATTCAGGTTTTTTTTTAGAATCATTTGATTTTGTAGGTAGTGAATGATATAAAGTTCCTTGACCAAAACAATAATATTTTAAATTTGCTCTAACTTGACATTTTTGAAAAATTTCATAACATCACTCATGGAGTCATATATATAGATAGTGGCAAAAATGACAATAAAAAATATATGGGATCGCGAAGAGATAGGCTCAAATATGACCAGACATAGAATAAATTTCTTAAAACCTCTCCTTAACCGTAAACAAATAAAAGCAAAATCACAAGAGGATATACAACAATTTGATCAAATGTTGGTCAGGAAGAGAGAAAATTTCCTAAATATAACCTCAAATGGGAACGTAGATATATGTTGGAATCTTTTCAAGAAAGATATAACTGAATCCTATAACATGTTACCAAATATAAATGTATACTTAAGGAAAGAGTGGTTATCCAATGAAACTGTAGGAAAAATCAGTCAGCTAATAACTTGAACAGAGAACAATGGAAAGAGATACAGAAATTGCTGAGAAGTGATAGAAGGAAGTTTGTGGCAAAAAAAGCGTTTGAAATAGAGAAAGATATGAAAGAAAACAGAATATATGAAGTTTATAATAAACAAAAATATTTCTGCAAACCCTACAGTTTCAAGAAGCTACCTTCTTTAGTCTTAGCAAATGGAAATTAAATTTCGGACCAGGATGAACAAATAGCATTATGGTTAGATTACTATATGACAGTCTTTGATTCAAGGAAAGCCGTCTGCCAGACAAACACAAATGAGCATGTAACTCCACCCTCATCCGGTTTCTCCACTGAGGAAATCGAAAAAGTAATTAAAAAATTACGCAATAATAAAGCCCCTGGGCTTGATAATATAACAGCGGAACATCTAAAAACAGCACCCAAAATTGTATCCTCTTTCCTGTTATCTCTATATAACAAAATCTGGGATAGTGGCAAAACACCTGTAGAATGGAATAAGTCCTATTTATGCAATTTTCCCAAAATAAATGACCCAAGAGAGTTTAAAGACTATCGTGCGGTAGCCCTTACATCTACAGTATCTAAGATATGGTCCTTCTAAAAAACAGGATCATGTCTTCAATTCCAGACTTACTACCCAAATACATCTGCGCATATAGGCCAAATAAAAATATTCTAGAGCCAATTCTAGCATTAAAAATAACAATACAAAAATGCTACAAATATAAAATCCCTGCCTTCTTCACTTTTATAGATTTTAGTAGAGCATTCGATACTGTGAATCACGAGGCCCTATGGAGGACACTCTTGGAAAGTGAGATCGAACTCAATATTATCTACATTCTGAGAAATCATTACTCTAAACTATCTGCCTGCTTTAAAGTCAACAATAAAATATCCCCCACCTTCAGAATAGAAAAAGGTGTGAAAAAAGCTGTACTCTATCACCGTTACTGTTTAATATTATAATCAGTAAAATTATAAAAGAGGTCCTAGGATGCGCAAATCTAATAGAAATAAGCTCAAACACAACAATACGTTTAGAAAACAAAATAATATCTTATGCCGATGACATAGTCATCATATCGACTAGCTTCGAAGAAACGAAAGATATGCTATATTTATTAGGAACCCTTAGCCTAAGAATGGGGTTAAAAATAAATTTAAAAAACTTGTATTCTTTCTTCTCCAAACGCAACTCAAAATCTAAATTTCACAATCGATGGAAATGAAATCAAAATAGTTGACAAAATAAAATATCTAGGCGTCATGTTTGACAACACAGGAGGTTATAAAGAAGAGCTGAAAATAGGAATACAAAAAACAAGAGGAGCCTTTTATAAATACATGAAAATATGGAAAATAAAAGAAATATCTGTACACACCAGACTAAGAATTTTTAATTCCACAGTTATTCCAATATTGCTATATGGAGGAGATCTATGGGAATTAAACAAAACGGAGAACAGAAAATTACAATCATTCATAAATAACTGCCTCCGAATCATTAACGGAATCTTCTACCCGAGAGTAATATCCAACAATAATCTATGGAAGGTATCAAAACACACCCCAATAAACATTACCTTAAAAAAACTGCGCATTCAATTCCTCGCCCACATCATAAGGAACTCAGAACATAATCTAGTTCATGATGCAATTAAATGGCTATACACTTATAAAAAAAAGAATACAATAAATATAAATCCCTAGGTACTATAAAACAATAAAAGATGTAATGGAACTTAACTTAAACATGAAGCAATTCATCAAACTAAATAATTGCAAAAACTCTATCAAAAAACTTTTCCGTATTAAGGATAGATATCTGAAATAAATAATTTCTTAATATTTCTAAACCACTGTGTTGCTTATAGATCAGGACAAACTAAAACTCAATTGGTATGTACTTTATATTTTAAATGTTGTTTGAAACAATATATGCCTGAACAAAATTTTTCTTAAAGTAATTAACTTACGCGCAGTTCTTGGGCATAGGCTCTTTATCTCTGCCCCGCTCTTTCTCTTGGAGCCTATGGACGCCTAAGTGCGTACAAGTATGTGCGGCTTGCCCACAAACGTGTAGAGGGCTCCTCACATTTTTTTACTTTCGTACCCAAATTAATTTCGTTTTTCCAATTAGATGGAAGTGAGGAATACCTAGCGTAGCTCTGTTGTTTACTCAACGGTTAGAGGGCATATGCGCTATATTTCACGTATCACGTATAATGTTTAATTTTTTTATGTCTGTACTCACTTTTTGCTTTTTAGTTTTGGGAACCGCATCTGGCTAACTTTCATGCTTTAATCTCATAATCTCAACCTTTCAATAAGGAAATTCAAACTTTTATAAAATAAATTTTATTATCATGAGTTAACTTACTATACCATACAGTGGCACAGACAAGGGAATAATTTTAAAAAACTATAAATAATAAAATTTATATTGTTAAGCAAATTAGATATTTATAAATTTAATAATATATTTATTAAATAAATAAAAAGAACATACAACTTCTATAAAGATTATAGAATCATAACATTTCAAAATATTTTGAATTGGGGAAAAACTTTAATATATTTAGACTAGGGATGTACCAATATTTTTTATCGAATCAGGCCGATATTTTACCTTTATTGTTATATTTTTTTAAATAAATTTATTTCATTTCATATATTTGTTTATTATTTATTATGTAAATAAACTAATGTTATTAATAAGTTATTTATCAATAAAACTATTTTATAAATATTTTTAGATTAATAAATAAGAACTATAACTATTATAATAGATTTAAATGACTTATGTTATGGAGTTAAATTATAGATGTAAATTATTAAAAAGTATATAAGATGAGTAGATGGTAGTGATACAAATTCGCTTCATTTGAGCCGACTTTTAAAAACGACTAACTCAATATTTTAGCCTGTAAATATTACATAAGCTTCGAGATTTAGATATCTAAAACTTTCTGTCATCAATGAGCAAATAATATTTATATGGATAAATTGAGCGATTTTGCAACACTAGATATATGATTTGAAAATTAAAATAATTAGCATGTTTACAGAATGTAAAATCAGATATGATATCTGATCGGTAATCGGCCGATATTAATTTAATATTGGATCGGATCGTCCTTCAAAAAATGGTACACCCCTAATTTTAACATAATTGATTTTTGAATCTTAATTTAAAATTCGATATTTAACACTCTTAAGGCATGCCATAGTTTTTATTTCGTTTATAACCAGTTTTTATTTATTGATTAGAAAAATTAATTGATGAATTAGTAGGTAATAATCATGCCTTCTATTTTTATAATTTCCTTTTACCATGATGTCAATCTTTGCAAATTATTTTATTTTATCAATAATTATTTTCTCTAAACTATCCACCAAACGAATTGAAATACTAAAAAGTATGAAATGCACACTAATTATTGACATAAATATCAGCAGAGTTGTTAAAAGATACTTTTTAAATGGATCTAGATACAGATACATCGTCTAAAATAATATCTAGATACCGATATCTTAATCAAAAATCTATCTAGATAAGATACAGATACCACATTTTTATATCTATACATAGGATTTAGATACTTGTATCTATATCCTTTAACAACTCTGAATATCAGAGATAATGCTTCCATATTTTTGGATGACTTTACACTTAATGCGTGATACGTATTTAGAATTTGGTTATTTGTGGCTGGCGAAATTGATTAACGAATTAATAAGTAAGACAATAAATTTTTACTTAGACCAGATAGTTATAACTTCTAAATGGCATGATGCTAATTTTGACAATTTTCATTTTTACCAATAATTCTTTTCCCCTTTAGATCAAACAGAATAAAACATAAAATGTTCTAAATAAATATATTATAATAAATATTAACAATATTATTAATTTTAAATAAAAGAAGTTATAATTCCTAGATTTAAAATTGTTAGAATTTATATTTTGGAAATTTATATTATAAATTCTATTCAAAAATATTAAAAATTCAGAAAGATGAATGAGCAGTGATATGAGATTATACTGGAAGATATCGTTTTAAATATATCAAAATGTTAGTGCTCTTGTCTTTTTAAACGTATCAGAATATAAATATAGAGCCATGCGATTCCTGGCATTTTAAATTTTCTATTTTTTAAAAATAATATATTGTTCCAAATTTATGATATTTTAGCTGGAGAACATTAATTTTAATATCTATATTTAGCAAATTGTTCAATCTCTACCTTTTAGAAGATAAGTTTTTTAAGAATTCTATTATGATTAAATTTATGGGATATGTCCTTTCATTGAAAATATGACATTTAATCTAACAAATTCTCTACCTGCATAAAATTGGACATTAAATTTCGGCTAATTATTATCTGATAAATATTGGAAGTGGCGGCCCGCTACTTTTTTGAAAAGTTGCAGAACTTATAATAGTAGCATTAACAACACTGGTTTTCATCTCCTAATTTAAATTTTTTTATTATTTGAATAGGGAAGGAATAAAAGAAAGCATCAATTGGTTAATGGATCAAATGATCAAAAATATAGACCTCAAACCGCCTCTTAACAGTCAATAAATTATGTTATAGATAGATTAAATTAATTATAAATTTATATTTTGTAATTATATTTATTTTATTTATGTAAAATAATAAAAAGATTTCATTATAGTTATAATATTAAGCTTATGAATTAATTATTTTAAATTAAATAAAAATAATTAAAATTGGTAATTAAGTTGATCTGTACCAAATTTATTTAGTCGTCTGCTTTTACACATTAATGTTCCCATCTATTGTAAATAATAAAATTTAATATTTTAATTGTTGACTGAATTAGAAATTTCCTGATTTTTACGAAACAAAAAGAGTAAGCAAACAATTTGAAGAAAAAAAAGGTAAAATTAAAAAATTATCCATATTATTGAGACAATTTAATTTTTTAGTTAGCATCAAAAATACTGTTAATCCATTATATAATGAAAAAATAACATGCTCGGAATTCGAAAATTGTGAAGAAGATTTAAAAGAAATTAAGAAAAAAAATGAGGATATACAACACATTTTATGCGAAAAAGCTGCTAAGATACAGGAATGGAAGGAAGAGATGGAGGCTAAAATTAAAGAAAAGGTCAAGTCTAAAACAATATCTGTTAAAATTTTTTATTAAAGGAAATTTTAAATAGCAATAATGAGGCCTTGATCAATTCACTTAGAAAGACAAATGTAGATTTGAAAGTTTATTTGATCTTTTTGTCTTAATATAAAATAATTATAGGTAAAAAATGAAAACCTTAGAGATTTGATAGATAAAAGTTATGAAAAGCAAGACGAAATCTTAACTAAGTAGATAAAATTTAATTGACCTTATAAATTGTAATTAAAACAGAATTGAAACTACTAGGGACCTTTGCCAACTTTTAAAAACATTCACAACAAATATGAATGAACAAATTATAATATGTAAGCATCTATTTGATTATCAAAAACAATTAAATTGATTTTGACTCGTAATTTATACATCGTGTATTTGACTTTTAATTTGTGTTTTTTGTTGGGATACACCGATATTTTGATATTGGACCGAGCATTTTTTAGAAATTGGTTATCGGCTAAATCGTTATCTTATTCCGATATAATTGTAGATAAAAAGAAATTTTTATTAAATTTTATTTCAATAATGCAAAATATATATGTGAAACATTAAGGTGTTATTTGAACTTAAACTTTGAATATTCTACAAATTGATATTTGTAATATATTATATATATTTGAACATTTGTATTCCTTAAAAAAATATTATATAAAGATACTTTTTTTAATTTTGATACTAATTAAAATATTAGTTTAAAACGATGATTATAATATAGTGATGAATAGTAACGCGTTATAAATAACAATAATTCAGGTAACGACGGTACTTTAATGGGAAAAATACGAATGCATAACTTATTTTTAGGTTACGTTATATTTTAATACTTAATATTTATATCAATTTAAAAAGTGCTATAATCGTTACTTCAAAACGTTACGCATGCCTTTCTGTTGCCTTATAAAAATTAACCCTATTGTCATTCGTTACTTTGTGAAAAAAGTGACTCATTACTTAAAAAAATTATAGGATAAGTTATTTTAGGCAAGATTTTGTAACAAGATTAGGGTTCAACAACTGTTCTACGAACTATTAACTTACACAGAGGATGGAAGGGTTGTATTAAATTTAATAAAAATTTTAATTATGGGAATTTACTAAAAATATTTAAAGAATGAGAATCCTTATTCAGATCGTCAACAAATTTTTTTTATATCTTTAACAGAAGTTACTCTGTTATGTGTGTTATTTAAAAAAATATATAAGTGTGATTTTTGTTTGTATTTGTCAAAATATTTTCTCAAACTGAAAATAAGTTTATGGTTTTTTTCCTTCTTTTACCCCCTAATTTTATCCAGGGACAATAAATCTGTTCGATTTAAAATTTTACTATCAAATGTAAATTGTGAACAAAATTTTAATTCTAAACCTTTAATCTTTATCTTTGTAGGGTTGCGTTAATTAGCAGATTACAAAACATGATATTATTTATTGACATTTTTTTAGGCATAATATAATTATCGTGGGAGTGGGAATGCATTTATTTTATCTCTAAATTTGAGAGAGCCGTAGAAACGGATTCCACAGCTTATAAAATAATATAAATACATTACATATCATATTTTTTAATTACTAACCTAACCATACAATATTCACCTATAAATGACTGTCATTAACTAAAAATATTTAATTCCTATTTATCGTAATCTTCATCTAATTTGGCTGTTCTTCATAAGACTATTCCACTGAGTTAAAAAAAATTCCAATCTCCTTAAAGATTTTTCCTTAAAAAGAGCTGGTTAAAATGAAGACGGTTTATTTTTTTAAAGTAAGAAATAATGTTTTCAGATATCATTACTCAAAACTCATTATTTTTGAAAAGGTAACAAATTGCATTACCTTTCTTTAAAAAAAATTAATGCCTCTATTAACGACTTTGCCAACATAAAAACAAATTAGGCGCTTATTATTGGATGTTTTCAACTTTATTATAGAGTAATGCTAGTGGAAACTCATTATTTTTGAATAACAAATTGCATTACCTTTCTTCAAAAAAAAGTAATGCCTCTATTAACGACTTTGCCAACACAAAAACAAATTAGGCGCTTATTATTGGATGTTTTCAACTATATTATAGAATGCTAGTGGAAATAATGGATATAAAAATAAGACTTCTAAGGAAATAAATGCCAAATTATTTCCATGCCAAGAAAAATAGCTTATTTTGATGATGACTGATAACTCGGAATTACCAAAATTCTTCAAGAGAAATGATAGATCTTTGGAAACCCTTAAATAATTTACAAATGTTAAACCTTTTTTATAAAATATAATATACCTCTGCCATATTGAATACTCAGTGAACAGGTTTTCAATACAAAAAATGCTGTGCCAAGAGATAGACTTGTTAAGCGATAAACAAACAATTTTTAATAATTAAAAAAAAATTAACAATATAATAAATTCCCTCTTTTATCTATTTGAATTTGAGGATTTGTAATAATAGATATATAAAATAAAAATTTCTCAAGTATGAAAGATTTTTTTTAGAGTTTTGGGCAAAATTTGAAAACCTACTTTTGCATTCTCAAAATTTTTTTTGAATTTTAGAGATCAAAAATTTTTTATTTTGAACAATTTGTGAAATCCTGATTATAATTAACAACAAATAAAATGCAAAATACTTATCAAAAACATATTTTATATCATGAATCTATCATAGAATTATATTAATTTATAGTATATTTTAAATTACATACTAACTTGAGCGTAAATAAAATATTATAGGCTAAGAAATATTTATTTAAAGGTATTTAAAAAAATGATATCGGATCTCAGTAATTGGCCGATAGTGTTATCTTGATTTCGCCGACTTTTAAAAATTGAGAAATCAAGATCTTAGCCAAAATAATAATATCTAAACCTCAATATTTAACCAAATGAAGAAATCTCGATATGTATGTGCTATTTTTTTTTAGCTATAATCATGACGGCCATTTTTTAAAAATCAGCAAAATCGAGATTTTGACAATATTAACTGCCGATATCAAGTTATATCGGGAAAATTGCATAACCTCATAAAACAGTGTCAGACACCTCTAATTTCTTGGGTCGAAAATGGGATTTTTCACACTCATTTTCTATTGTAAATACTTTAATTCCTGTCGTCAACTTAGTGTTGGTTTAATTTAATTTGATTTTTAAAATTATACATTTATCCCAATAATCGAAATGCTTTCACTTTAATTTTATTTGTAAAGAAAAAAAACCGCCATAATAGTTAGGGTTCACTATAATTTTTTATGGGTATTCAGATTCACGAACTAAAAGTAAAAATAAAATAGTTGGATTTCATAAAAATATTGTCATAAAAAATTGAACTCGTTTTTTAAATGAATGAATTTTAGAGCCTTCATGAAGAGTTAGCTTTATAAATGAATGAATAATATAGCCTGAAGAGTTAGCTTTATAAATGAATGGATATTAGAACCTGAACATGCAGATTCGAATACAGTTTGGCCAGACTGGATAGACATTATCTCAAACTCGGTTGGAATCTTGATTAATTTTAAATGATTTCGTTTTTACTAATATTTTTATGAAGAATTTTTCCGCCTTAGTTGTAATATCCTACTTTTTTTATTTAACAGTACAATAAAAAAATCGAATTGAATTGTATTCGAACCTATTTTTTCGAATCTTTGAAAAAGAGTTTTCGGATTGTTTTTTTCTTGGATTGGGTCTGACAAAAATAACCCCGATTCAACCTTGCATTGATTTTTTTATTTATCAATTTATATTCTAAAAATATTCACTTGGTTAGATAATTCCAACACACAGTGAGGCAATATAGTATTATGGAAATAGCAATATTTCAAAGTCAAGTTTCTAAACAAAATAGAACATTTTATTAGAATTTTGAATACATTTTTAATTTATATCATTTTTCTTTTTAAAAAAAACCATGATAAAAAAAAGTAAATTATTATAAATTTGACAAAGTTTTAAAATTTAATAATACATTATCTTTCATTATTGACTATTTTTGGTTTTTTAGTTAATGATACCAAAGAAGAAATTTACAAAATTCGTCAAGAAGATGAACTTAAATATAGAGTTAAATTATATAAAAAAATTTTATTTATACCTACATTTATTAGAAGCTACTAGAAAATTTTCAAATTTTGGAAACCAATTATTACAGAAATATTTCAAACCTTAAGGCTGATCGTAATTATAAAGATTTACATCTACTCTATTTAAGTAATTGTTATTATAGTTGAATTAGAAAAAAATACAAAAGATAAATTAAATGATAACATTCAAGGATTGCAAATCCAGGTTTTATTTTAAAAATGATTAATTTATAAAATTTGATTGACATTGGAGATAAATAAATAATTAAGGGAGAAATGCATGATCGACATCCCTAGATTTAATTTACGTGTAAGATATATTCCATTTAATCAAAACGTTTTTGAGGACTCTTAAAAAAAGAAATTTAGCAGTTCAAAACGTTAGTTAACAATGCTATTGAATGGAGTTATAATAATTTTATTTAATCCTCTATTGCGTAAACTTGATTTTATGATTATCATACCCTTCACATATTAAAGCCCAATTTTTTAAGAAGTGATTTAATAATGAAGGCTACTAATTATTAATTATAACAAGAACAACATATATTTTTAATTGTGCAAAAAGTTTAATAATAAAGATAATGATTGTCAAAATTTGAAAGAAAATCTGAATAAATGTGAAATCGATCGCGAGGATATTAATGTTAAATATAACATTGCCACAGATAACGAAAGTTAGCGCTATTACTCACTTATTTATAATGAATTGTGGTTTTTTTAGTTCAGCTCAATAATAAAATTCTGTTTTATGAAAAGGAATTAAAGGATAGAGAGTTATATTTGAATAATATACTCACCAAGTTATCATCTACTCAGGTATAATTTTAAAAAATTCAAAATTATTAAAAATATTATAATTGAAAAACGCTAAAATTTTATCAAAATGCTTTAAAAAATTTTTATAATAGAAATAGACCATCTCTCGATTCTAAATAAAGCATAATATTTCTTAAGGGGTCTTGTTATGAATGTTTCACTATTAGAGATCGTGGCCTGATCCGGCCCGCACAAAAAGATTTTCAGGCCGCGCCGTGTGACTTAGACAAAAAAATTTTACGATCCGGTCGGCCCTGAATTTTTGCAATTATTAGTCAAAATTTATTTTTCCTTTATAAAAAATTTAATCGGGCCCTACAACTTGTAAAAAATTATTATACCAGCCTGGCCTGCGGACCTCTACCTACCTTATATAAATCTATTATATCATAATAATATAACATGATATTACCGACTAATTATAGATATTACAAACTTATTTTTGATTGTAATTTAGGATGAAAATGCATATGTAAAATCGGAGCTTGTTAAAATTTCACAAAAGTGTAAAGCTATGACATATAACGAATCTAGCACGACATCTAAAATAAAGGGTCATTTGGAAAAATTGCTGAATGATTTTGAGATTAAAATTTTGAACTGGAAATTAAAGTTTAACAGCTTAAAGTCGCATGTTTATGACAAATATGATGAGTATATAATAATCAACTTTAATAATTTGAATATTAATTTTTTTTAGGATTTATAAAATCAAAACGGAACTGAATAATTTTAAAAGTATCTACTATGATACCCTTAAGATCAAAAGTGAGAATATAGTATCCAATATCTATATTATAATGTTAAACAACGATGGCTAAGATTGCATTTATAATAAAAGCGAATATATCACGATATCGTTCTTTATGGGAGAATATATAATCAAAAAATTGTTAGACAATTTCACGGTATTATCGCGTTTATTATGAATTCGCTTTAAACAGTGGCACAGCTGGGAAAATTGGAGCAGGCTTAAAATGGTTTCTATTAGCAAGAAATTTCCATGGGAATGTGCACGCCTAATCATTAAAATCTAGCTATGCCACTGATTAGATTATAGGCCATCACCATCTCCTATATTTAGTAGGCTAGATGTCCACTTGACTATCTATCCACCGTTTAAATAAAAATTTATATAAAACTTATATGATAATATAAATATTTGTAGATGATCAAGATATCAAAATTCATCAAATGCGAGAAGAGATAACTTTGTTAACTGATTTAAAAGTTAGAATATTTAGTGGAATAATTATTATACTTCGAATAAATAATTGCAAATAATATATCAGCTGTATTTTTAATTTACGTATAATATTAAAAAATTATTAGTTAATAACTTATTTTAGAAATATTAAATTTTTTATTTTTCGTAATCATTACGAAGAACGATATGGTTAAAGAGCGAGACGAACATATTGATACGATTAATAAATTTAATCTAGATTATCAGGAATTGGATGAATTATGCCACAGCACTAACAATGCCAAAAAGGAATTAGAGGTTTTTTTTTAAAAACTATATATTAATTCAGGAATCTATTATTTGGAAATGAGTTTTGTTCCCGTCGAAAAAAGGGTTACATTAATATTTTTGAAAGTCCATTGTTATGAAAATATCTACAAGCAATTTTAACATTTTTACGCAAATTTTTTTAAAAAAATCTATATTTCTTCGCCTGAGAATAAGGTTATTGTACATCCACTTTTTGTCAAAAATGACTTTTTTACATAAATCAATTTTTTATAATTATACCATTCTATTTACATTAAAAAATCCGAAATATTTATTTAATATTAAATTAAATCCAATATAAGGTTAACCATCCTATTGAAAACAATAGAAACTTAATTTTTAAATTGTTCCACTGTAAAATTATAAAAAGTGAAAAAATATTCTAATTCTCAGGCGACTATATGGCGAATTATTGAAACTTTCAATATTTTTATGGAATTTTCAGTATTTATTTTTTTGATCAATATATATATTTTTTCCCCATTTTATCAGTATATTAATATTTATTCACAGTATATTAATAACAAAATTGGTCAGTATTTTTTGATCAGTAAATAAAAAACATTTCTATAACTTTTAATGAAATGGTTGATGATAGATCATTGAGATTTATAAGTTGATGCTCAGTTAGAAATCTCTTAGCCATGGGACAAAAATATTTCGGAAAGCAATCTCATGGACTAGGTTAGGACAGGTAAGATCCAAAGGTAAAAAGATTAGGTTAGTTAAACTGCATATTTTTCAAATAAAATTTATTTATATATACCATTAATTAAGTTATATTATCTTATACTACAGTATAAATAGATTTGTTTTAACACTTTCCTTAATTATTGAAGAAAAATCATTTTATTTAAATAAGAAAAATTTACAAGATAGTTTTTTTATATTTTACTGTAGGAAAATCAATAGAATATAACAACTATTTTAATATTTTAATTTTATTTATCTAAAAAATTGTAATTGTGGCTATATGTGGTAAAAATATGATGTCATGATAATTCTAGCTTATAAGCCTCGCTCGATAATTAGGAGCATTATCCATTAATGAATTTGTTGATAATATTATGGATACATATCGAGGTCGATTTCGAAATTTTATCATCTTTAAAATAAAAATTATTTCAAGTTTAAAAAAAATTAAAAATCATTGCAGATTTTAAAAAAAAAATCGCTAAAATTTTAAAAAAATTATAAAATATTTTAAAAATAGTTAGGTTTTACACAAATGTTTTTTCAATAATTATTTAAAGTAAACTTTATAAGAAATTTTATATACATTTATGGAAATGTGTTACTACAAACTGCAAATACTGTATAAACAAGTATTATAATTATAATAAAATATTTTGTTATTTATAAAATGACCATTTTATATTTTTTAAATTGTCACAATTTAATAAAAGTGTTCATTAGATTAAAAAAAAGGGTAACTCACTGAAACTCAGGGGAAATTTTTAATATTATTTTTTTATAATATTTTTTTTGTTTTTTAAATATTTTTATTTATTTTTTTTGTTTAAATATTTTTTTTATTAAAAAAAATAGTAAATTGCGATAGCACAAATCTTAAAATTTAATATTTTTCAAGTTATAACAATCTTAATGAAAATGATGATCATTACTCGGTCAATCATAGCAGGAACTTTATAGACCCTGATGATATATCGATCCCTCAACGTATTGGGCGTTTATGAGGGGATCTTCAGGCGAGCATCCCCAGAAGAAAATCTTCCTCTCATTTATATATGTGAATATTCTTATTTTCGTATTATTAAAAATATGTCAAATATAAGTAAATTTTTAAATAATTTTCCTTAAAATTATATATATCTATATTATCAGTTTATATATTATATTTATTACTTAATTATCTATTAATAGTCCTTACTTAGTAGCATCCAATATAGCACACATATTTTTAAAAATTTTAAATAATTACTCTATTTCTAATGTAAAATTAAAAAATTGTGAAAATTTTCACAAAATAAAAATTGTAGTCCTAACTTAATAGCATTAAATTAGCACACATCTTTTTCATTTTTAATGTATATATAACTTGATACTTTATTTTAAATGGGATATGCACTATTGAATTAAAAATATATATTAAAAAACAAATGAGGATTATTAAAAAATTAAATTTAAAAAAATAAATATATATTAAAAATCTATGAAGAAAGACATAAAAAGAAAAAAAGGGTACATATATATCACCCTAGAAAAGATTATGGACCAGAAGATTTCCAGGGAAATCTGCTGACGAAGATAAAATCCTTCATTGGTTGGGGTCCCCTAAGATCTGTCTCATTTTTTTTCCTATGATTTTAATGAAATTGACGGCCTCTGCCTAGGGTATTTGTAACGATTGGTAGTGTTGGTGAGGCCAGCGTATTTGTTTTTTTTATGATTTCTGCCTTTTCAATAGCAGAAAATGAGAGGTTGGGCTTTGCTGCAAAACACAGGTATAGTCCCAAGCGAGCGGGAGACCATTAGTCCAGGGAATCAGGGAAATACCATCGGGACGTATAGCATTTTTGTTTGAGAGTGGATGGAATATTAGCTTCTTTAAGGGCAGCTAGGAGAATGTTGTTGATAATGACGAGGTTGTCGTCCATGGGAGAACTTGCATTGCAAGATATGGTAAGCTTTCAATTCAATGGGCTGGCCAAAGTCGATACAAATGGAGGGAACTACAACATTACAGCCAAGGCGGAGGGCTATGAAAATGTGTAGCTGATCGCCATGAGGAGGCCAAAATTGGAACTGGGAATGGCTTCCAACCATTCGTAACCTGAGTTTGCATATAAGTTATTGGGATTATCCTCAAAGGGCCTGTTCGATAGTATTCAACGGAACGGGCTATCAGAGGAGCATCCCAGTCTTTTTGAATGCTTGTGAAAATTTTCACAAAATATATGAAATTCTTAAAACTTTTGAGTAATGAAACTTTTAATTATTGTTGCATCAAAAAATTCCCACCGATCGCATATTTATTATTTTTAAATAAAAAAAAATTAAAAAAAAAATATTAAAATTTTCCCCGAGTTTCAGTGAGTTACCAAAAAAAGATAAGTAATATAATTTAAATATATTTACTGGCAAGTCCATTAAAATCTGGGTAGAAGTGATAAAATTTAAAAAAAGATATATTTACTGAAAATATATGGAGCTATAAAATATTGCCATATTTTTATTTATGCTGGTAAAAGTAAAATACTAATAATTTCATTATTATACTCCAAATATATTTTAAAATACTGGTAATTGCTAATAAAATACAGAAGAAATAAATAGCAGCATATATATTATTATACTTTATTTTCAAAGGATATGATTCTTTATTTATATATCTAATAACGTTGATAATTTATATTATATTACCAATTTTTTTTAAATATCTTAAATTTTTTTAGAATGAGTTAACAGAGATAAAACAAACTTTAAATGAAGAAAATGACATCAAACTAAAGGCTATTGTTGCTAACTCTGATTACGAGATCAAAATTAAAGAGAATGAGTAATAAACAAATGATATTCAGCTTTAACCTATAACTATTCTCATTAAAATAACATCAATATATTTTTTGGTTATAAAAAACTAGCGAAATTATTATTGGAAATAATCAAACTATAACTGCCATGGTAAAAGAGCTAAATGATAAAGATAAGCATATGGAAAATTTGAATGGTTTAATCGACAAAAAATCTCAAATAATTGATGTATAATTTATTTTGATTCAATTCTATCATATTTATTAGGCATTATTACTATTTTTAAAATAATACATAATAAAATATTAATTCATTTTCCTTCTAATAGAATCTGAAAACTAACCTTGAGACTTTGAAAAATGAAATCTCACTCTGCAATGTTCAAAATTCTGAGTTAAGGTTAAAAAAATAGATATGGCAAATATATCAAATTATAAATTTTTTTAATAATTTTAAATTCATTTTTTAATAATAGCCAAAAATATGAAGAGAGTGAAAAGGGTTTAAAGGAAGTAAATTATAGATTTAATAAAATGGTGAAGACAAAAAATAACAAAGTATTTTTTACATTTTTTTATTCTCTACTATTATTACTATGATTATTAACAAGATTAAAGGTCTTCACAAAACATTGGAAAAAAATACACTAATCATGAGAAATCTTACAAAAAGGAGTAAATTTTACGAAAATCGAATCATTAGTTGGCAAAGACTTAAATTACAATATATGAAAAAGGTATTAAATAATATAAATATAAGGCAAAAATGGCCCAGGCCAAAAAAAGAACGATTAAAAATATTTCGGACCAAAAGATAGTGAACAAAAA
This sequence comes from Gordionus sp. m RMFG-2023, assembly GCF_954871325.1. Lineage (NCBI taxonomy): Eukaryota > Metazoa > Nematomorpha > Gordioida > Chordodea > Parachordodidae > Gordionus > Gordionus sp. m RMFG-2023. The sequence goes on from NC_088779.1 coordinate 11,166,466, forward strand.
TACCCCTATTTCCCTATTTTTTTTATTTTGGAGATATTATGTCTACTCCACCCTATTTAAAATCTTTCTTTTAAGCATTTATATTAAGATTTAAGTATTTCTTTCCAGTTTCAACCAAATAGGAAATATGAAACTAAAAACATTGTTTTTTAATTTAGATCAGCCATTTGGATTCAATGAATAAAAAGTGCAAGAATGTCCTAGTTGCTAAGCACCGAAAATTATCAATGAGGTTTAAAAATTCTGAGAAGACCATTTTAACCTTAAAATGTCAATCGGAAAACTTGAATGGGAAATTAATAGAAATTAATGCAACTCTAGAGGAACATATTATAGAAGTATATTAATTCCTTTGTATTTTTTATGAGTAAATTGATTTTCCCTCAATCATTTGTTTAAAAATAAATAGAATAAAAAGTTACAGAGTCAAATAGAAAACTGTAAAAATGAAAAAATGAAAGCCGAATCTTTACAGGAACATGAAAGAAACGAGATGCTTTTTACCATGGAGAGATACAAGGTAATAGTAGTGTTATTAATTATTTTATTTAAGTGTGGAATATTAACTTTAAAATTTATTTTAAACTGACGCTTTTTTTCACTACATTTTATAATTATGAAAAAATAGGATAACTTACTTATTTTTTGACTGAAAAAAAATAAAAGGGATGTAAAATATAATTTTAGAAAGTTATAAATAATTTGATAGCTTATCATTGCAGGTACAAGTTATATCTTCTTTATAATTTAATAATTACTAACGGATATTAACCAAATATGTTACTCTTTTTTTATTGGGGGGAGGGATGCTTACAAGTTAAAATTTTCAAGTGCTCTTAAAAATGATATAAAAGGCGAGCATTTTTGATTAGTTATAATTATATCAATGTGAATAAATAATTTAGAAACTTTAAATTCATCTAATTTAAAAAAAATAACATTCATGGTGTTCTAACGTAATAAAAATTGAGGAGTGCTAAGCACTCTCTTGTCCCTCCTTTCGGACGCCAATGATTACATCGAATTGCCATTTTTTAATTATATGTATATTAGCTGGAAAATGATAGCATTATCAACGAAAAAGAGAAAGAAGTGGAAACTATAAAGTTAAAAGAAGATGAATACAAGGTTTCAATTGATTCTTAAAATCTCTAATAAATCAATCTATATTACAGGTAAAATGTGAAAATATGTTAATCCAAAAGGACCATGAAATCAAACACCTAACTAATATGATCCAAGATAAAGTTAATTTTATCATTTCTTATCTTGAATTATTGGTATCTAATAATATTGATCAAAATTGTTACGACTTAAGAGGCATATAATTTATTATTACCATTTAAACTTATTAGAAATAAATTTTTTTTAAGAAATCATAATTTTTTTCGGAAAACTTTAGTAAATTTTGAAGATAGGTAGTATGTGTAGGTATATATTAAGATAATATTTTTTTACGAGACGCATTCCTATATTTTATTAAAAATTACCTCAAAATAATTGCAAAAAAGATATAAAAACAATAAACATTGAATAATAAAAAAAATATGATAATATTTTTGAAAGATTATGAAGCGTAAAAGAGTCGATGTAATTGTGAATTAATAAGATTACAATTTGTCTAGAATTTCTCTTTGGGATTTTCAATTTTGCCCGAGACGCACTTAAATCTTTTATAAGAGGCGATGCCTTCGCTAATGGAGATATTTAAATATTTCACTAACTTATCCGCTTCAACTACATAGAATATCCCTATTTATTTTGGGAATGTAAAGAAAATCTTATCAAATAAAATTAATAGAAGAAACTGATTTTATGTCTTAGTGAATTTTGGACTGATGTTATTAAACATTCCCATGATTTCTGAGATGCTAAAATTCTATACTCTTTGAATTATTGGAATGAATAAGATATAACGGGGTTAATCTTTGCCATTATGTTTTAGAGTGATAACCTCTCTAATATTTTTATCACACTTGAGACTGGTATTTGAAAGAGAAACTTTACATTGCAGATTGTTGAATGCACAACTAATCTCTTAATTGTTTAGCTCAAGACAATGTTGGATGAGATGGCTTAGGAATTTAGGATCAGACCCTTGATTTGGAAAAATAAAAAGAAAGAGGTCGTTCTCAAATCTCAGAGTTAAATAGCTAATCAACGATTTTTTTAGTCATTGAGGTATCACAGCCACTTTGTTTAAGGAATGTAGGAAATAAAAATATATCCCTTCTGTCTCTTTTAGATATTTTTGATCTCATCTGACATCAATTTGGGTAAGGAAGAAAGAGCTAAGACGTCCTATGGCATGCAATTTTATACGTGATAGCGCACAGAGTTTACATTAGATATAAACTCGAACTGCTGGCCCTTGAAATTTGAGTTTTCAACCCTGCCCATATGTTTTTTGGCTCGACTCTTAAGATAATTTTTTTACAAGTTGCCTATAGCCCGCTTTAAGTTTAATTACAAAATTCCGAAAAATATTTCTCACAAGTTGTCAGGTTGATTTTTTTTCCTTAGGCCATTTCCAGACAGAACGTTTTTCCTAAGCGTTTTTGGAGCAATGTTACCAGCAATTTTTTTTTATTTACAAACAAAAGATAATAACTTGTTTAATTATTTTTTTTATATAATATAATATTTAAAAATAAAAATCCGGAACCACATTTCAAGAGGCCATTTAATCGTTATTAAAATCAAACCAGTTTGTTTTCTATTTACAATTAAAAAAATAGGGATTTGGATTTTTTTTTTTAAATATCATATATAAAAAATTAATTCAATAAGCTAGTTTTTTGGGAGAGAAGCTAGTAACATTACCCAAAACCCGCTTTGAAAAAACGTTATGTCTGGAAATGGCCTTTATGTGATTTAATCAAATAAATCTATTTTTATAAAATTATTGAAAAATCATGACTTTTTACCAGTCCTATTATCTAGATCGAAAGCATATCATATATAAAAAGAGTTTATAATTCACAATATCTAACTTAATTATATTACTTTTACCTACAGGATACAGAATATTTTGTACAAATGGAAGAAAAGAACAAAATAATACAAACTTTACAGTCCCAAAGCAACAAGGTTTACATTTATTTTAGATATTTTAAAACTTATACAAAAGGCGTTGATAGCACAATAATTTATGGTTAATAATATTCCATATTTTATTTAATAGAAAATAAAAAAATCACAAATTCCCGTCCAAACAGATGCAATAAAAGGAGTATTGGTGGAAACTCCTATTGACAAAATTAAGAATCGAAAGATTAACAAGCTAGATAACGTGGATATGACTACTAAAAGATCGGCTAAACTTAAAGTACTGACTCCTGGCTTTTACAAAGAAGACAAATTCAAGGTGGCCATAAAACAAACAAAGTTGGATATGGTAAGTTACTTCAATTTTTAAATTAAGATTTTTTTAATAATATAACATTTATATTTCTGAAGAATTTTATATTTCATTATATGATCTGTAGCCTAAACCACGAAATCTCGACATGGAATATGATAAGGTTAATATATTTAAAAATTTTTTTTTACAAATATGTATATATGTTTAAATATTATGACATTAGAGATTATTATAAAATATTCCACTTTTACAGTTATAATAGCGCTTCACAAATTTAACCCGACCCGAAATTTTGATTAATTCTTAACAACGTTGTTAAAGTATTGAAAGTAGATGCGCTACATCAGGGGCGGACTTGCGACGCTACGGCCGCGTGGGCATTTTTTATAGCGGCCTCATTTTTATGGGGGCTTCGCCCCCATATTCTCCTATTTTTCGGGCCTTCGGCCCGCTTTTACTCGGCCGGGTTCCTTTAAATGGCTTTTTCTAATTACATTATTTTTATTACCTCTTATTTTTGAAAATAAGTTCAAACGATTTATATTTTTAATAAACACGATAATCATATATTTTATTTTAAAAAATTGCACATCTAAAATTATTCATTGCATATCTAAAAAAATATTCATTGTACATATATTTTTTTTATTAGATTTACAATGATATTACACCATAAAATCAAATCATATGTGTTAAATATAATATAATATATACTCAATATATAAAATCAATTAATTACACATATAAAATTATTGCATTTATACAATTTTACACAGAGAATAAAATTGCTGCACTTATAAAATCAGGCACCGATCATATTGTAAATAGATATAGATTTAAATACAAGAATTAAGATAATATATAATTTTTACGTTATTAAATCTCTCATTAACTTTGAATCTTTGTGCAAATAAACAAGAATATCTTCTAGTTCAATCTGCGCTAATAGCTCTCGTTCAATTGACATCATTAAAAATGCTTCTAATTTTCATGGCCTATATTAGCTCTCAACCTATTTTTTATAATTTTTAATTTACTAAATGTTCTCTCGCAATTAACCTGCGTAAATGACAAATTTAAAATGTTTCATATGCCAAAAATAAATTAGTGTAAGCACTTGTGTGCATATTGTGTCTTTTAAGAATTTCATACACTCATATTAAACACTTGTTACAATTATTATCACATTCTGAGTTATTATCATATTGTAACATTTTAGACTTCTCACTGGTACATTCGATATCATAGTCCGTTTCATTTAATTCTACTACTAAATCTTTGAATACACTGGCAAATGAACACAACTCGTTACTTAATTTAACACTCAATATATTTGCCAGTTCTGCCAGTTATTCCAAGGCCTTTTCAGAAATACCTTTACTATTTATTTCATCAAAAAAACAGTTCCGACAAGCTATTTTTCTTTCTTTCTTTTTATAATTTGATCAATTATAGGACGAAATACTTCGACCCTATAAAGGTCAATCGATTCTTAAGGACGTTCATCTTGACCTTCGTCTCTATATATTCTCTTCACTCAATTCAATCTTTTTACAGAGCATTTCATACTCAGATAGTCTCCAGGAGCTATAAATATTAAAATGTTTCATTTAAATTAGAAGCCATTTTTATTGTTTTATTTTGAATCGATGTAATAGTTATCGATGATACAGAAGACTTAGCTTCTTCTATCATTTTCCATGCTGATAAAATATTTAAATTTTTAGTTTGAAGATATAATGACATCAACATAAATTATCGATCAAAGACTGAGTTTCTTATGAGGTTTTTGCCTCAAATGATTTATTATCTATTATAAATTGAAGTACATTTATCCTTATTGGGAGCAAGCTCTCTTTACTATATATCTATCTAAGGGCTATTTCACGTGCCCACCACCTTGTCTCACCTATTTTTTGTAGCCTTCTCAACTTACTTTATCCAGATGAATTATTCTGTTTTACCCAAGTATTCATCCTTTTATATGATTTACCAAAGAAGTTGCTAGTCTGTTCAATAATCCAAATAAATTTTTTCCTTCAATATTATCGCATGAATCACATATACAGAGATTTATTATGTGACTCTAAGACCAAATATAAAAAACTACCTGGGGCCTCTAGTCTAATAAGAGCATGCAACCCAATAAATTTACCTCGTATATTTGCAGCACTATCAAATAATTCTCCTATTATATTTCTCATTTGAATTCCATGTTAAAAGTCACTCAAGATATCAAAAAATTCTTTTCCAGAAGAGTTTGTAACTTTTGTAAGTGCGAAAAGCCTTTCTGTTATTTTACCATTATATATGTATTGTAGGTGAATGGTTTCTTGATCATAAACGCTAATGTCTTGAGTAATATCCCTTTGAAAATTAAACCGTTTGTTACCAATCTCCTTTTTTATTAAATTCCTGATTTGATCAAGAACAACATCAATAACTTTTTAGCATTGTTTTTGACAACAAGGTTATCCTTTGAAAATTAAACCGTTTGTTACCAATCTCCTTTTTTATTAAATTCCTGATTTGATCAAGAACAACATCAATAACTTTGTAGCATTGTTTTTGACAACAAGGTTATGACCACTTCTCTTATATTTGTCAGAGAGTTTAAGCTTTTCTTTTCTACGTTTGCTCTTTAAAATAGCTTTCTCTAAATGATCTCTGAATATTTAATCATTCTTTGATATAATACGAATCATTTCCAGGAAATTTCCATGATTCAAATTTTGATTTTTAAATTGGCTAAGTGTTTAAGTATAATTTGATCCTTTGTAGGATAAGTTTTATCTGCCTAAAAACTTTATTATGTGGACATTGTTATAAATTTGTCGATTTTTTCCTTTTAATATTTTAACACTAATTCAATTATCAAATGACTTGTTTTTTGATGGTCTGAGGTAGGCATCGACTGCACCAATATGAACTCTTGAATTTCATGTATTTTAATTACTAAATGCATATGTCGAAAATTTGTTGAACTTCTTGTGAAAGTGTTTTCGCATACTGCAAATGCCAGGCAGATTGAGCAGTACACAGTTTTGGCTTTATTGCATATTAGTTTTACTATAACACATAAATTAACATTCAATTAATTAATATTAAAAAGAAATATTGGAAAATCAAATTGATCAAAAATTTATTTTATTAAAATTATTATACCTGAGTTTTATTTATTCAATGAATTAAGAACAAGAAATATAATCGTAAATGTTGGCTATATAATTTCTACAATAAATCAGTATATAAAAATATAATATAATAAATTAATCATGACACATCAAATGTGATATCATACTGGCAATGCCAGCTACCCAAGTTAGTGTGGAAAGATGTTTTTTAACAATTAAATTTATATTATCTCCTTATAGATGTAATTTGAGTGAGACGAAGTTTGAAAATAATTGTGCGGCTAATAAAAAAATTTGTTCATATTAAAATTATTCATTGATATATTTATTGGTTAAATATTATTTTATAATGTGCAATTAATAAAAATGAAGGTTTTTATTTTAATTATGAAAATGAAATGAAAAAAAATTTTCCTTATACATAATCCTAAAGTAGGTATGAATACAAAAGTGTTCAAACCGGTTTTTAGAGGTTCGAACCGAACCGATATTTTAATTTTTTGCGAACCGAACCTGAACCTTGAACCGTTATTTTTATCCGAACCTGAACCGAACCGATATTCGTTTCGGTTTGGATCCCTGCACAAGGGTATAATATACGATAGGTAAAATATTGTAAAACAAATATAGAAAATTTTGGAACAAATAATAAGCAACAATGGCGTATGTTATTATAATCGCATTATTTGTATTTAATGTAAAAAAAACTAATACATGAAAATTTCTTTTTGCCCTATACAAAATATATTCCAATCTTAAATAGTTATCATTTTATTTTGAATCGATTGGGTGAAGTTCAAAATGAAAACGAATATTTACCTTCAAACGATTATGTTGAGATTTTTTAGTAAATTAGTGCTTGTGTCCTTTTACACTTGGAAAAGCTTAAACGTAGATCCCATACGAATTATAGCATTTTGGGGAAGTCCCATTTTTCAATTTTTTAATGTGAAAATTTTATTAAATAATATAATGTGCTTATTGTATTATTTATTTGATCGATTTTTCTTATTTATGAATTTTCTTTAAATAGAAGAAAAAAATTCTGGGATCATTTTTCAGAAATAAAAAATTAAGGAGGAGATTTATCAAGTACAAAAATTTTGTCTAGATATAACTATAAAAAAACATTCCCTTACCTCTCCACCTCCTTATCTTACTTACTTTCAAACCTTCCGGAAAAGAATATTTGATTTGCACTACTTTATTTTCTGAATATTACCAGATGATTTTACCGAATACAAAACAAAAGAAAATCCAAGACAATGATAATTAATAATTGCTCCACGAGCAATATATGTATAAACATTTCATATATAATATTATAAATATATGTATGAATTCAAATAACGTTGAAAATAACTGACATCTCCTATATATAAATATATATATATGTATGACTACATATAATGTAGAAGTTAACTGACATCTCGTATCTAAAATTATATATATGCGTAATTGTAAAAGTACAAAACACAACATGCCCGCCCTTCAAAAAACCCGGTGTTTCATTATCCCAAAAGTATTATTATTATTTTTTTTTAATTTATTGTATACGTTTGATTCATTTTCATGTAATTTTGCCCCTTTGCTTCATCTCTCATCGTTTATTTGATCATCCTCACATCGTTCCATCATTACGTTCGAGTCATAGCTCTTGATAATAATTTTCGTCTGAGTCATAGCTCTTGATCATTATTGCTGCCACACTTTCACTATCTGTATCCTCCAACACATCAGGGGTCAAATGAGACATATATTATATATATTACTTTCTCAAAATAACAATCAAAACTGAATTTTTTCAAAAAAATATATGAATGGTAATATTTTATTTGAACGTACCACTGAAATTTCAAAAAAAAAATGTATGATACAATAAATTTCATTGTACAAACAATAACAGATCTACAAATATGTTATTTTTACTTAATAAATTTTAACCCCAATTAGGATACCACAGGAATATGGTAATTAGGCCTATTCAAAAATAATTCGAATATTCGATTCGAATAATTCGAATCTAATCGAATAATTACGAATACGAATAATAAATTATTTGTTTTATCTGAATACGAATAATCATTTATTCGATTCGAATAAAACGAATTATTCGTAATATTTAATAAATTGTTTAATAAATCTAACATTTGTCATAGGAAGAATGGGAGGATCTTATAAAAATTAAAGCTATACTATTGCCTTTATATGAAACTACAAATATGGTATGTGGGGAGAATTATCCTACTTATAATTTGGTTATACCTTATTATATTTTAATTCTTGAACATCTAAAAAATGAAAAACCTGGTTTCCATAAATCCTTTAACAATAGTTTCAAAGTAGCAGTGATAAAGTGTTGGGCTATTATAATTTAACTGCCGATGATGCAATAATAACCACAATATTAGATCCCAGGCTTAAAGTAGAATATTTTAAATCAATATCTCTTGATTATGATATTGATATATCCAAGTTAATGGACAAATTTAAAGAGATTTACAATAGATATACAGGTATTTAATTTACCCCCATTTAAATATGATTTTATTTTATAAGCTCTTAATTATAACTGTCAAACAAATAAGGATAAAATTCAACAAAACAGGCTATATATTGTTTATAATATTCAACTGTGTGAAATAGATTTTTATCTGAGTGAACCAAGAGCAAAGAGTGATACTGACCCGTTAATGTGGTGGAAGGCAAATGCATATCGGATCCCCATACTCTCGAAAATGGCAAGGGATTATCTATCTATACAAGGACCATCAACTGCTTGTGAAAGGCTTTACTCAGTTGGAACTAATTTATTGTCAAAAAACCGCATGTCATATAAGGAAGAAAATATAAGAAAAACTCTTTGCCTTAAAAATTGGCTTAAATTATAAATTAAATTAATAATATATATTTTAATTTTGTTTATAACTTGATTATATATTATTTATTATCAGATTATTGATTACATATTATTATAATTTTTTCTGTTTAAAATCAAATTTGTAATAAAAAAATTTGTCAATATATTTGAGTATGATTTATTTTATTAAAAAAATTAATTCGAATAATTCGAATCGAATACAAATAGTAGATTTTATTATTCGTACGAATTCAAATAGTAAATTATTCGATTCGTTTTTGAATTCGTTTTTGAATAGGCCTAATGGTAATACAAGAATTAAAAAGCTACATATCAAAATGGGCTCAGAATAATTCTTACCCAACTTACAAAAATATTTTTGAATAATGCAAGGAAAACAACAATATCAACATATCATTTCATTGAAGATTAATATATATGTTATTAATGTGATGGTTTATCTCAATAAACTCTTGGATTTTAAAAATAAAGTGCAAAATATTTCACTCAATTATTAACATTGGTGGAAATATTAAAATATATGATTGTCTGACATAAACATAATGAAAATATTTATTACAATCTAAAATTTAAATTTTGAAACAAATAAAATAAGTATCAAAAATTGTTACATATTTATTGTGAAAATAAAATATAAAAAAAAAATCTATTAATCATGCTAATATCATCACCAATAATGTTCAAAAACAATGCAACCTGTAAATGGATCCCTTCTCACATTTACCCATTGTCCATCCACATTATTCCATAAACTTCATTCAACTCAATAACCTAATCATGAAATTTCCTTCATATACATTTAATATTTACAATGTGAAAAAATATATTTAAAAAAATGTGAGACCAAACAAAAATCTCTTATTGATATATTGAATATATATAATAAAATGTGATGTGTTATAAAACTATGAAAGTATATTTTATAAAATAAAATTTAAAAAAAAAAACATGTCCAGTATCCAACTGAAACCTATTTTCTTTTTCACATAATTTGTAAATTTCCAATAATCATCCAAAACATATTGTTACAAAAACTCTGACTCTACCAATTTATGTAACAACATTTGCTTCTTTTTTAAACAAAAATCACCCATATAAAAGTAATTATTTATGTATAGATATATATATGTATCTTATTTTTCTTTATTTACATTACAAGACCCAAATTTATTCCTGCTAATTAAAATCCCCAAAATTCAAATATTAAGTAATCTTTTCTGTCCCGCATATCATTAGGTCCTGAATTTTCCTCTGACGGAAGACCTTTACCTCCATTCAAAGAGTCTTAAGGCTTAAAATAATCACCAATAAAACTTATTCCCAAAATACCTGACACCAAATTGTAAGGTAATAGGTATTTGACCATATCTAATGGTAGCTAACACAAAAACTGACACAATAAAGAGTTAGCTGACACAAGATAACAATATCTGTTACCCCCCCCCTCCCCAGGTATTATGTTGGTGTAACTTATTTTAATTAAATGCAATCCTGCCACCTAGTGACCCTTACATACTTTCAATCTTATTATTATTTACTTAACACTTAATCTCCCCTACTTCTAAATTCATAAAAATTTACATCTACAGTTCCCCAATATAAAGATATAAATTAAAAATTTTAATACAAATATTAAAATGAACAACTATAGCTCCCCTATAATGTATGAATTAAAATTATTTAAATACTCATTCAAAAATGGAAATACATAAACCTCACAACACTTTGACCCGTATACTCATATACTTCCACAATTAACATACCATTTTTCTTCCATAAAATCCATAGTACATTGCGTATATACGATTAAACATAAAATATTAAGATATCAAAATATTATTTATTTACCTGTTTACCCCGCATTAACCCATACCCTCGGATCCTGGTCACGGCACCAACTATAAAAAAACATTCCCTTACCTCTCCACCTCCTTATCTTACTTACTTTCAAACCTTCCGGAAAAGAATATTTGATTTGCACTACTTTATTTTCTGAATATTACCAGATGATTTTACTGAATACAAAACAAAAGAAAAAATAAGATGATAATTAATAATTGCTCCACGAGCAATATATGTATAAACATTTCATATATAATATTATAAATATATGTATGAATACAAATAACGTTGAAAATAACTGGCATCTCCTATATATAAATATATATATATGTATGACTACATATAATGTAGAAGTTAACTGACATCTCGTATCTAAAATTATATATATGCGTAATTGTAAAAGTACAAAACACAACATATAAAAGTATAATAGGCACAAATTTTACCAAATCATATTTTTCATGGGGAGGGCGAACCACTCCCTATCCAGTATTTCTCTTCTTTATATTACAATATAATACGTGTAAATTACAGAATTTAATATTTTATTAGGTGTAGTATTTATATTTTAAATTTTTATAAAGAGTTCATTTACGATTATTAAAATAATTATCTAATTGGGACTGCAATATTTTATTAGCTCTTAAGGAAAAAAATTTTTACATAATTTTTAAAGTAGCAACGCTGCATGTAGTAGCTGGAGCTATTTATTGAGAAAATAAGCACCTTTTGGGTGTAAATTGTTGTAGATAGCGCAATATTTTTTAAAAGTAGCTTTTAACAACACTGATAATCTTGTCTTATAGTTCTCTCATCTAGCAAAGAACATCTTTTTTTCTTCACATTTTCGCTTAACTTAATTAGTTTCTCAACGAGAGAACTTGATGGGATTGAGGCATTATATACTATAAAAAGGGGATTTTAAAAATAATACTCTTTAAAAAGTGTAGAATAGATATTTATATTAAAAATTTAATTATTAAAAAATATATATAATTGGAGGCCTAAATATTCTATTTTTATTGGCTATAAAGGAAAAATAAATAATTATAATTTATTTTTTATTTTAGGTCCGACCCTGGCCGGTTCTAAATTTTTAATTAATGATATATAAATAACACTCATTTTAATGAAGTTATAAGTTAAATCAAGTAAAAATCACTCATTACTTAATGCTTAACATAGATTCTAATTATTATTTTATTTTGTTTAAAAAAAAATTTGAGAAAATATCATTTTCCATTTACATATTTAAAATTTGTTTAAAATTTTTTCTAGCCCGTCCAATTTAAAAAAATCGATAACGCCCGAAGCATTTTAAAATTTTTAGGCCTGTTTTCATGGCGGACTTGCATGGCTTCAGTTTAAAATACTTTTAAAAGCCGTTCATGATATTATTTTAAAAAGTTTCAAATTAATTGAAAGGCGGTGGCTCACCCCATATTTTCTGCAAATTATTTTTGGAAAGGGGACTATATGTAGAACAGAAAGCTCTGAATATGTTATAATGATGCTAATAGCTAAGGATGCAATTTAAAATACTTATAAAATATTGTATATCTGATAAATTTCAGGCACCCTCCACTGGTTTGTTAAAAATATTATTTGAAATTTATATTGTTTTTTGTTTTCCTATAGAAACAACCCAATAAGAAGTTATGTTTGAAGCCTCTAATGATGCTCAAAAATGCTCACAATAATCTCAACGATTATAGTAAAGATAATTCTAACGCGATATTAAAAAAGAGAGATTATTATGATGAGGAATACCTTGAAATATCGCCACCCTACATATCCCCACCAATAACGAATAAAATATTGGCAACTGAGGTTTTTGACAAATCACAGGTGAGAAAATTTTAGTCATTTATAAGTTAACATGATTTAATCTTTCCATTATGTTTGCTCTCCAGTGTTCTAGTTTATACTTATTCAGCTGTAATATTAGAGGGCGAATAAAAAAATATCCTTGGTACCCCCCCCCCTTTAAGTCTTTATGAAATCGTTAGTTAAAGGACTTTAAAAATTCATTTAATAAATTTTGTTTTTGAGAGGAAATTTTAATTTTACGCCTCTTCTAAATGAGAAAAATAATTTCTTTTGTTTTAAGAACTAGGTTAGCTACACTCGCATCCAATTAATAATATTCAGTTAATTATATTTACATTTAGATACAAAATATATTATAGCAAAAACATCACATATATATAAATTTTAATTTTTTTTTATCTGATTATTGAATATTTTTCAGTGAGTCCCATTTTTCCAAGTTATATTAAATTTGTATTTACCAAATTGGATAATGGTTAACCCGCAATCGTGTATGATTGAGAGTTATAAATTGTGGCCGTTCTTTTTCCTACGATAAACTTATCAGCCCGCTAAATACTCTTTTATGACGCCATAGAAAAAGGGATTGAAAAATCAATCATATAATCTTTTCTTAATTTGGGGAATATATTTTCTCTAAGGTATACCTAATTCATTTTCTAAAGTATCACTAGACCATTATGATATGATCCTAAAGAAACCATTAAAGCATTAGTGACTTCTCAAATAGTTCATCAAGATCGATCTTTTTGATATTACATATTTATAAAAATTGCATTAAATTCTTTAAAATCTAGTTTCCATTTCAAGAAATATTTTTTATTTTTTTGCCTTAAAAAATCCTAATTTATCACCTAATTGATGCAAACTGAGCCTATTCATAAAATGCTCAACCTTACCTTCCGATTTTTGAAATAATAAATTATATTATATAAAATTTTTTGTTTTTTATAAGAATGAGTGAGAGTAAAATATATAAAAACATAAAAACAATATATTTAAATGTAAAAAATAGAACAAATAGTTTTAAATCATTTAAAATTGAAGAAATTAATTTTCCTATTCAAACTCAATTTTGAGTAATTATTATTATAGTAGTCATCTTTTAGCAAAACATTGCGACATTTAGTGGTATATTAATTTAATAAAATAAGATAATACTAAAATTTTATTATTCATTAAAATATTTATAAAAAAAAAAATTCATTTTAATAAATTAATACAGTCAAAACTGTCTAATTTGGGTAATGTGACGACCAAGATATTTGTCCAACTTAGACAGTTGCCTTTTATCAAAACTCTTTACTTGAGATTATGTTTAACCATTTTGTAATAATTTATACATTTATTAATCCATCAAATCATGAGTAAAATTATATATACATAAACTTATAGAGCGAATAAATTGAGCATTTGCGTTGACTCTTTAAACTAATGCCATACCAAAGAAAATGATTGTGTGATAAAAAAAATTACAGTGTTGTTATAAATCAGATATTTTTTCAAATAATCTGGGGCACCTCTATTTTTCAAAACTCAGGAGCGAGTTTTTAGTTCTTCGTTTCTTTAATTTTATTGAATAAACTATTTAAAAAATAAATCTTAATTTAATAAATGTATTTATAATAAATGTTGAACCGAGTTTTTATTTATATTATTTTTTCTCGCCATTTTTAAAATCAAATTATAAAACATAAAACCATGGAAGATATTGAAATGAATAAAATTTCCTTTTTCATCCTACTATCTTCTAAAAGAGATGGTCTAGTTGCAATATTTTTAAAATTTCACCCATTCAAGAATACGTTTCTGCAATACCCAATTGCTATAAATTTTAAGTCAATAATCCGCTTATTTTTATATAATTTAAGATTTGAATACTAAAAATCTCGGCCTATGAGCGTTGCGCTAAATTCGCTAAACCCGTCGAACATATTATATTTGTAAAAAAAATATTAACGTGTTTAAATTTATAATATATTGATTATATCATTTTTTTAATTGTTTTTTAGAAAGAATCAACGAATGAGAAGAAAAACAAATTTTTCAAAAATAGAACGCCTAACGATAAAAAGAGGATGTTTGAGGTATATTAATATAATATAGCTTTTTAAATCACATACACGGTATATTGTTTTTCTTATTCAGACTCAGAGATATAATGAAATTTTTTAACATACTAATTTGAATTAAGGCACTCCATTTTTTAAAAAATTTATTATTTACAAGTAATTTGGCTCTTCGAATTACAAACTTAAGGTTTGCAAACAGGTTTAACACATCTGCCAATGATTTTTAAAAAATTCCAAGCCCATTCATCAGAAAATTAGTTGCCTAATTTTTAAAATAATTTAATTAGCTAGCTTGGCTCTTTTTATATTTTAAATGAATAAAATACATCGGCTCATTTTACTAGAAAAATTTATATATAGCGCCCATTGTTTTATAAATATTTATAACCCACCCGCCCAAGGTTCAATTTTTATACCCGCCCGTCTCAAATCTTTATTATCAACCGAATATATTATCATAAAAATTATTCGTTTTATATAATATTTCATTGTTATATTTATTATAATTATATATCAAAGGATTATCTACAAAAAGAAAATATTTTTCCTGCACAGGTTTCAAAATATCAACGTAGAGCTAAGGATCCTAATCAAAGAGGGAACATTTTTCATAAAAAATTGGATATTAAAACGCCTAATTGTGATAATAATGATAAAAACAATCGTTATAATCTCAATTTCAATATCGTTAAACAAAATTTAAAATTTACAAATGATAGGATTGATACTGCACCACCAAAAAAATCCATTATTGATGATATAAGCTTTGACAAAGGCAATGGAAATATATTTGATATAACTTTGTCCGATTTTTAATTTTATATTTTTAATTTTATATTTTCAATTATATTTTATAACATTATTAATATATAGAAAAATAATAATAATTTTCTCTGTATATATTTATTTATGATGACTTTCTGAATATTATTGCATGTAGTTATGGAATATGGAATGCTTGCAATTAAAAAATTGGAAGAACATTAATGAATATGTACATAATGACTATAACTACACTACACTAATATATCTTTCATAATTTACTTTCATTTCTTTATTTAATATATACAAAGTAAAAATAATAAAGTCGCTTATAATTTATATAAAACCGACCGTAATTAAATATAATTATAAAAATTATTAATAAAAAATTTTAATCTTCCATGTTTTTTGCTGATTTTGGTCTTTGATCATTCCATTATTATTATGATATTAAATTTGCAAATATTATATTTTTTCTTAAATGTAAATTGTATTCCATAAACCTAATTTTTTTTAGAAAATTGTAAAAAAAAATACATATTTTTTTTGCATCATGATTCCATGAGTATTTAAAGTTTTAAATTTAAAAAAAAAAGATTCACATTTTATATTATAATAAAAACTAGGAGATAACCTGTCAAAAACGCCGGATATTTCGGCGAAATTCAATATTAATATTAAAATTCCGGGAATGCATATTAGAAAGTGATAAATTGCGTATATCTTGATGTTAGTCGAACCTATTTTTTGTGAAATCAGCTATAACTCCTATTATATATATAATAAAAAAGAATCGTTACCTAATAACTATACTCTATAAAGGTGCCTTATAAATATTTTTAAGAATATAATCATATTATTAGACTTAGCAATGAACGCTTGGTAAAAATTTTATAAAATGCAATTTTTATTTACGACATAAAATTAATACTATAATCATCTAGTTAAATTGTAGAAAATCAAAATATATTATCAGTAGATAGTGATACCATTATAGAAGAAGAGCATGAGTTAAACTCTTCATTCTCGGGTTAATTAATTTCATATATATTTCGATTATTATAATTTCAGCATTAAATAAAAGTATATTTGTAAAAAATAATATATTGAAGTTTAAAACTAGTTTTTGGTTTTACTCTATTTAGTATATCTAATTCATTGGTCAAATATGACTCATTTTAGGTTAAATAAAATGATCAAATTTATCATTTTTCCCCTATTTGGGACACTTTTACAAATTTCCTCAAAATTCTCCCGATATTCCCGGAGGGAATTTTACATTGGCTATTAAAAGATATTTTCGAATTGGTCTGGGGGGGGGGGGGATAGAAAGAATAATTTGATATACTGTACGTAGCCCGACCTGACCCTAGCTCGGGTTCGGACATAAAAGATTTTTTGGTTCGTGTCGGAAGAGGTGTTCGACAACAAATAAATATAAATATTCTAAATAATAATTTTATTTCATGATGTCAATTAGAATAACATGTTATTTACAATTATTATTTTACATAACATCTTACCAAACTATTGTTATTATATATCATTCATTATTACATATTTAGCTAGAATCTATTTAAAAATAGCCTTAGTTTTTCAATATTTAAAATCGTTTACCAATTCTTAAATTGGTGGAAGACTTATCAAAACGGCTTTCCCAATTTAAGTGTTCTAGCTCTTAAATTCCTGGCTAGCTGGGTTAACATTGAAAGAGAGCTTTCAGCGGCTCTTTGATGAAAGGAGAACTTGTTTAAAGCCTGATAAACTCGACTCCTCATTATTTATATATCACAATTATTCACTATGTGATACTATTCATATATCTTTATAATACTTTTATTATACCATGCACATTATTTTATTTATATAAACGCAATAATTTTTAAATTCGATTTTATTCAATTTTTTGATATTTAAATTAAATAAAAGGTATAGTTTTCAAATTTGGAGGAAACTAATGTAAATTAACAGGCCTTAATATAAACGGATTTTTCTGCAGGCGCCTGAATATTTAGCCATTACTCAACTATAGTTTCGAATTGATAATGCAACTTTATATAAATATTGATTATATTATGGCGGTCAAATAAACTTTTATTTATGAAACATAATTTCTAATTTGTTTTTTAGATATTATAATATTCACATTCAAATTTAAAAAAAATTAGTGCTATTTGGGTCGGGTTGAAATTATTTTTCTATTCGGGCTCGAGTTGTGAAAAATTATTTTGCAGACCTCTATATATAGGTATCAAATATAATTGAAATATCTTTTGACTATATTCTGATTCCCCCATTTTAATTAACCTTTACTTGATACCATATTTAAAATATTTATTTCTAAAGAATCTCACGAGGTCCCTTCACCCTTATTCTAACTTATAGGCTTATCCAAGACTTCCTTAAGAGAAAGGGGCTTATAATGGTTTAAACGCCATTAGTTCATTATTTTTTAAAGAGATTTTTTTTCAACATCTTTTATTGAAAGAGAGGAGGGTGGGCAATTTTAATTTAAAGATGATATTTATGAAAAATTTATAATTTGATAAGGAGAAATTTTCTGCTCTCCCTTTGTTAAAGCCAATTTTCTAAAAAAAAAAATTTAAGACCATAATCAATTTTTTTAAGTCAACTCAATAAGGTTTTAAATAAATGCAAGGATGGTTCATCGAATCATAGATAGATAATTTAGATCATACATGAAAGCACTTTATAATTAATAATGAGAAAGATAAATTATTTTTTTCGGGAAATAATCTTTTTAGCTGAGAAAAGACAATGAATATTAAAATTGATATGAAACATTGGGATTATTAATAATTTTTATCACGCGGTTTTAAAATTTATGAAGAAATATATATATAAATAAAATGGCATTCCTATTCCTAGTATAATAATTTAGAAGAATTTTATTATTAATATCATAAAACATTGGCATAAATTATCCTTAAAATAACTTACTAAAGAAATCAGTGCCTATTATTCTATATCTTACCTATAGAGGGCCAGTTTACACTATTCTTACTAAAAATAGTTACGCAATGTGTCTATATTTTTTTCTAAATTTAAAATAGAATAAATTAAATAGTATATAAAAATGGTTAGAACACAGTTTTGAGTGGGTGCTAGGTTTTTATGAATCTTTCCTAAATAATATTTCTTAAATAAATTAACTTCTCAAAATGTATTGTTAGATAGATAGATTAATTTATAATAATAAATCCTTCGAATTTTTTTTAAAATAAACTCTAATTTTTCATCTAATGTTTTTAAATATATTTTTATTTTACAAAAATAATTTATAGCCAAATTACGAATAGAAATATTATTTTAAACTTTTTTATTTTAAAATAGTAATGCTGTAAAGTGGTGTCTTTTTTGAAGATAAGAAACGACATTTATGTAAAACGTTACTTCATATTTTTCTTAAAAATATGGAAAAAACATTTTATTAAATTATAAAATTACTTTTATTTGTTTTTCTATATTATATAAATAATTTAAGCCAGTTTTTAATTCACATCAACCACCAAATTCCTTCACTTTTATTTTAAATTGTTAAATTCTTAGTCAAGATTTAATCTAAATAATATTAAATCAAACATTGTATATAAATTTATATTCTTATTGATAAAATTTATTTTAAAAACATTTTTTACACAAATAAAAAAAAACTAAGGGTATGTGCCCCAACTCAAATATTTTAGCTCAATTGCGGAATAAATATGGGTATCATCCAAACTATGCAACCATTTTTAAGGTAGAAATGGATATCTGATTTAACTAATGGCCATAAATTTGACTAATCTTGTGATAAATCCAAGTTACAGAGATTTTCAGATAATGAAAAGTCGTTCATAGGTGAAATTGTATGATTATATATATGATTTTATAGGTTATGTAACCTATTCCTATTGCTCTTTCGATTTTAGAGAAAGAGAAATGCATTTGGAAATCTCACTCCAGCGATAACCATTATAATATTAAAAAAATGGCTTTAAATGATTTCATTTTGTAAGCCAATTGTTAATGCAATTCTGCAAGACTAAGTCAAAAGGTATGCAGTTGAAGTATTTTACATAATTTATATTTTGATAATATTGAATATATATTTTTAATTGAAATAAAATATCAGCGAAAGAAGGAGAACTTATTTCCTGTTTGAGAAAAGATTTTGACAAAGAAAAAGCAGATTTGATTCCTTTAAAAAGAATGAGCACTACTATTTATCTAATCAAAATTTTTAAAAATCAATTGTTAAAAATAAATAAATTATTGCAAAAATATCTTATCTTATAATATATTATTTTATTTTTACATTATTTAATTTATAAATTATATATAAAAAAAATATCATATTTATTTTTTGGCATAATTTTATTAATATTATAATATATAGGGAATAAAAATTTTTTTGTATAATATTTAATTTTTTCGAGTTTAGCTTTGTTACTATTATATTACTGTCATAACAGATTTTACTATTTATATTTTTCGGTTAATGATGCTTGCTTATATTTCAAATCTCGTTTCGTAGTAAATACTAATTTAGGCGCCTACGATAAAAATTATTTAGGGAAGGAAGCTAACAAGACAAGAACATTTATTTTCAAATGCAAAAATGAAAACAATTTAAAGAAAACCATATGGTTGAAATATATAAAAATAATATGGTGTATATGTGTTGTATAAAGAAAGAGTAAATAATGTATCATTATAAAAACACTTATATACCATTTTCAGTTTTAAGTGTAAGTGTAGTGTCGTCATTAATGAAATATGAATCTTTAAATAATAATCAAAAAATAATTATAATACGAAATAACAGCTGGGTATTTTTAATAATATATTATTTACACGATTGAAAAATTATCATTAATATATTCTAAAAATCTTTTCATAATTTTAAAAAAATGTGCAAATTTTTATGGATCTTCGCTATAAATGTGGTCATATTTAGTATTGTTAAATCCAAGTCTATAGAGTTCGATTCTTGCGAGAAAACCTCTGGGCAAAGTAATTATAATAATAAAAAAATTTTAAATGAAATCTAGGCAATATTGCAAAGTTTGATAAGGTTGATATAAAATGCGAAGGTATTGATGATAATGCATGCATCTTATATAGTGATTCCACCACAAGTCTAGCTGTAACATTCAAAACAAGTTAAGTACCAATTTTATAAAATATTTTCGACAATTGATTTTAGGTAATATTATTTGATTGACAAAAAAAGCATTTATTTTTATTTTATAATTTATTATGTAGTTATAATTAAATAGCCAGGTCTCTCTAGCTCTTATCATTTTGACAAGATTTTTCTAAATCATCTTTTTTGGTTAAACCTGTATAGCATTTTTTTAATGAAAATAAATTTGACAAAGAACAATACATTAATGATAATCATTTTATCTTATGATTAATTTTTTTTGGTAAAAAATATTTAAATTCGGTATTATTACATTTTTAGTTTCTGATATCCAAAATTTAACTATTAGTGCATCTGCGGTTAATTCTGAGTTTTTTAACGAGGCCACTTGTAAAGAGAATTCTCAATTATGTGATCTTAAAAAGGGTAGTAAAAATGAATGGAAGCATCAATGGGTTGTCCCGCCTCTTCCCCCGGTAATATATTTACATTTTAATCAGTTTCAGCAAATTTTCACGATATGTTAGATTGTGGTTCCGATTGAATTCACTTTTGCTGATGGCGCCTCTCCCACAAAAAGATCATGTTTTAGCGTTATGATTTCTCTGCAGTCAAAAATGAAGCGAAAGAACTTATAATTGAATATATTAATAATTCCACTAAAAGTTGTAATTAAAACATTTTTTATTAAAAATTTCACCAAGAAAAATATGTTTTATTATAATGTAAAAATATCTTTTTAATGTATTTTATAAAATAAAATATTATCATTGTTATATTTTGTAATGCCTTTGAACCAATTTTTTTTTTCACCATTAATAAATTTCCCTAGGTACCAAAAATAATAGATGGTATTAACACCAAAAAATATAGAGAAAGCCATTATATCAGACCCGATTCTAGACCTATTGCCCCCTCCCCAAAAAAAATTCAAACCTCTTCCCCTTCCCCCCATAAATCTTAAATTCTTTTGGTCCTTTAAAGATATTTTTTTATTTTTTGAATAAATTTTTTAAAAATAAGAATGTAATCGGAGAAAAATTACTGCTGTTCAAACTATTATCGGTTAAATAGCCAACCGCACCCCATATTGTAAGAACAAGGAGAAATTGTAAATATAGTTAATTTGGTGGATGAAAGTGATCAAGGTGCCAAAATTCAGAATAAGGAAAATGAGTTTAAGCTTACAGAAACAAAATGGATAGGTTACATTTTTTTTAGCTATTCTTATTGCAAACATTTTACAACTGATTTTAATCTTATCAAATAAAAAGGTTTGATCATGATCAAATTTTTTTTATGAAAAAATCATTTAAGATTTTGAGCCAAAAAATTTTTTAAATCCTCATGTCAAGATTTTTGTTTAAACCCTGTTTTTTTAGATTAGTTTTTTTCAGGGCTGTGAACACTGAACCAGAACTCTCAATGTTTTACTTAATTCAAACCCGAATTTTTTAAAATTTAGGGTTCAATAATTTTTTTTAAATATTTAATTTTTGTATATTTAAAAAAACAAAATAATTTTTTTTTTATATTTTCAATATAAAAACCTTTATTGGTAAAAATTATTTTGCGTGGAGTACTTTTTATTGGTTCCACGTCATTACAGAGAAACCATTACAGAGAATGTATTTTACAGAGAAACCTTTATAGAGAAAACAATAATAGAGAATGCACTTATATTTGTTCGAATTTTCAGATGATTTCGAAAGACTTTGATTTGCTATTTCGAATCAAGGTTTATCTTATAAAAACTTCATATACAAATAGTATTAAACATATAAGTGACATTTTAAAGTAACTTTTAACAACTTTATATATTTTATTTTGTATTCTTATCTTTAAAAATAAATTTCTTAAAATTCCTTACAAATCATGTCAAAATTTGTTTATCTCTTAGTGACAAATAACTTTTAACTTAAGAATGGATTATCGATGTGTCTTATTTATAATTGAAAATTTTTAGGAAGAATAATAATATAAGTAAGAACTAAATAAATTTTGTTGAAGATAAAAAAAGCTTATAAATGAAAATCTCTACATTAGTTTTGTCAAATTAAGTGATTACCATTAACTAGATACACTTTAGCTAAAAAATATTTATAACTAGTTACATTTCAAAATCATAACTGAAGTTGGCTACATTTTTTAGAAAGTAACTAGATATTTAATTTAAATAAATATAATTAAATAATAATATTTGTAAAAATTTTTCATATTATTTTACTATATGATTTCTTTACAAATCATGGCAAAATTTTGTTCTACCATTAATTCATTTAATAATCGAAAAACCTTGTGCAAAGATAAACAAATGATTTTCTGTACCGATTGTAATAATTCTATAACTACCCAATTATTCTCTTATATAAGGTAATTCTAATATATAATATTATGTCAAATACTGTAATTTTTTTTCCTATGACTATATATAACATTTTTTATAAAATAATTAAATAAAATTCTTTATAAAATAATTCTCTATAATAATATTCTTTATAAAATAATTCTATAAAATACATTCATTATAAAATAATTCTCTATAAAATAATTCTCTTTAAAATACATTCTCTATAAAATCATTCTCTGTAAAATTATTCTCTATAAAATCATTCTCTGTAAAATCATTTTCTGTAAAATTATTCTCTATTTCTCTATAAACGACATTCTCTATAATTGTTTTCTCTATAAGTGCATTCTCTATTTTTGTTTTCTCTATAAAAGTGTCTCTGTAAAATACATTCTCTGTAATAGTTTCTTTGTAATGACGTGGAACCATAAAATATAGTATATCTATAGAGTCATTGTAATTTATAAAATTATGATCGAAGTTACCGCGGCCCGGCTAGTGGGTTTTCGGCCAGAGCTAATCTCTAATAGTCATTTTTCTTACAATTTTTAGTTCATCTGAATTATATAATATTAACATTTCAAATATTTTGTTATCAAATATATACAATGATTAAATTGTTCATCACAGTAGAGCGAATTAACAATATTTATCATTAACAATTATAGAGGTAGAGCATCCATTACTTATAAAAATCGTTGGAAAAAATCCACCTTTAAACCATGAAGAAAGTTTCATCATATATAAAATATTGTTACCGTTTATTAAAATTTAATCGTCACAAATGATTACCTCTAAAAGTCGCCCGAACTTTTTTCAAATCTTACTATTCGGGGAAGAAATATAAGGACTAGTATGATATTTATAAACTGAAACCCCATCTAATTATTCAAAGACCCTTTATACTCTTTCATCAAATTTAGTGTAAAGATTTAATCAAGAAGGTCAGATCTTAGCAAATTTATTAAAATTTTGGATTCTAAATTTCTCTATTTTCTTTTAAGAAAATTATTCAATTATTTCTAATTTATATTAGAATCTATTTTTTTTTTCATATTTATATCAATGAACTTCTTTTTAAGGACAAGCGAGTTTTTCCGCAAACACTATTGATATTTGAGTAACAAATCCTTTTAAATGTCGACAATAACCTATGCAATAAAAGGATTTCTCAAAAGCTAAATATTATAAGCTTTACAATACAAAAACAATTTCTCACTGCAAACTTCCGTTTTTTCCCTCATTTTTTATTTTATTTTTGCTTAATAGTATCTATAGCATATATATAATAAAAGAATAAATAAAACTCGTATGATTTTTAATGTTTAATAATTTTTTTCTTGAGATCGGATTCGAAATATTTAGCTAAATTTATCAATATATCATGTTAGTTTATTAAAGAGATATTTAGATATATATATTGAGATGGAAGCGCAAAGCTTAAGTTAAAATAATACAATATATATAATAAATTAAAATATGATATTTGTTGTTTTAAAATTGCCACAGCATAATGTTTAATTTTATACTTGTCCAGTATTTCCAATTTTCTAGAGTATAACTCTAGTATCTTCTACCATCGTCTTTAAGCAATTCAGATTTCTGAAAAATTTCACAATTATAATTGTAGAAAATAATTTACAAGATCACAGATAGACGAACTCCCTACCGTTTACACCTTTACTGAAGCCCCATGGGATGTTAAATAACAAATGTTAATTGAATGTATAAAACATTAAGCGACTATTGTTTAGTAATCAAAGCTATGATTTCACCTTATTAACTTCTTTTTTATTCATATAATTCATATATATTCTTGTTCATTTGCCAATATTTACATTCATCATTAACATTATTAGATCAATGAAATCCTATTTATCTCAAATTCTATATTTGGGGATAATTGATTTTAAAGTTTTAATAAGTATAATTAATGTAAATTAGAAGAATAAAAAATTGCATTATATAAGATTTATGAGAATTAATTTTTGGTTGAAAATGTTTATTCCAGCTTAAGTTCATCCATTTTCAAATATCCTACAGGAGCAAGGCTAGAATCGTTTGCTTGTCCATTAATTCCAATAGAAAGTTTTCTACTCTTAACTATCACTATATCGTGTTTGTAAAAGTTAGACATCTTACATCGAGTAACAAATGTTTCATATTCCCCACCTTCACCACACAAATTTATCCCAAATTTTTGATGATTTAATCTCAATTTTGGTTCCAAGACTTTGAGATTTTGGCCCAAGTCTGAAAGATTCAAGCCTATGCAAGCCACCTTTACCAATATAATATCGAAATCTGGAGTACCAAGCATTTCTGACAGCAATTGAGATTGATCAGAGCCCCATAAATAGCAGATTGGCTCCAGGTCTAGTCTTTCGCAACTTTTGGTAATAACAGAATAAAAATATACACTTTTATAAAACCTTATTATGTTCATTTAAGTATTAAATTTTAATTTATTCTTACTATATTCTATTCGAAAAAATTGGTGAGATTTATTGATTTTTTTGGTGCAATTAAATGTTCTTATTTTTAATAATTAAAAAAAATGAATATCAAATTTTTTTTATTTTGAAATAAAAATGATACGCAAAATACTTCATAAAAAAAGAAAGACCTCAGGTCTACCACTTTTTTGCATTTTGTTTAGCATATAAATATATTATCACCCCGATATATACATATACAATAGAAGGCTTTTATTATACTTTGTTATTGTCACTAATCTTTGTGAAAATTTACTTTTGATTATTACCTTGATTGAAACCTTTGATTAAAATGATTTTATACTTAGTAAAAAAATTTACTCAACAATGGTCAACAAAAAAGTTACTAAAGGTATAGAAGTTTATCACCAGCTTTCACTTACTTACAACAACTCAGGAACTCCAGTTCCGACCAGGGACCCCAACAAGACGGCAGTGCCCAAGACCACCATCAAAATTTTAATGATTGTCATCAATATTTAATCAACACTATTCAACCCATAAACAACCAAGCCCACAAACAAAGAAAATATCAACAATGGTATTTACGGGAACTGGACCCTCTATAATATGATATCCTCTAACACCGATTACCCTAACTCCTCCCATTCAATTGCTGTGCCACCTATTGATAAGTTAGCCATGCTTAATCGAATTTGGATAGGAATCGAATCTGACCTGAAGGAGCCAAGGTTCTACAGTAAGCTAATAGCTTGAATGAACCCCGGAGACATGGTTGTGATAGATATAATAACCAAAAAATCAGAATCTTATCACTTGCAATACACTGGATTGCGAAGAAGCAAGAGCCTACAACACATCGTATGCACAGCAATATCCAAATGGAGAATAAATTATAACAGTCTCTAATTAGCAGAGTGTACCATATGAACTAAAAATCTCTATAATGCAATAAGAGTTAGGAGTTAGCAATCTGCATCGGGCCTAATTTTTCAAGTCCAGCCTGACCCATAATTTTTTAATGCCTATTTTTCCAAATTATAATCAGTAAATAGCAAAATATCAGCTAAAATGGCTCACTCTATGGGTACAGTTTGTTCTGTAAAGCTTGACCAAGAATATAATTTTATTTGTACCCAAAAGCCTGACCCAAAATAAATTGTCTGCCCAGCCCAGCCCAAATATAGAAAAATTTAATTTTTTTATTGTAAAAAAAATATTAATGTTTTGTAAAAATTTAAAAATATATCAATTTATTTGGAAAAATCTAATGATATATTTAAAAATTTAAGTCCAACTAGGCCCAGAATTTTTTAAAAATAATTAGGCCCAACCCTAACTAAAATTAATTTTTAAAAATAGATTTGGGCCCAAAAAGTTTGAGCCATGATGCAGATCTCTAAGAGTCCATTTCTAATCTAGAAGAATATTTGACACAAATTTTGACAACCTATCAACTGAGGAGCATAGCTCATGGGGAGATCTCCTGCAAGATTATGTTTGGAAGACAATTGATATCTAATTTAGATTAGATAAGGCTAAATATAGAATAAGATTGAAAAGCAAATGAGGGACAAAGTCAAAATTTGATTTAGATATGAAAAGGAGAGAATTCAAAATTTCACAACCTGATTGGTTAAACAATTATAACACCAAAGGTTAGAAAAAGGGAGTGATAAAAGAAAAGACAGTGTATTATTAATATATTGGTGAAACTCTAAAGAACTTTGCAGAGACATGCAGATTAACTAAGAGATTGTTTAACTATTTCGACATAAAAGTTTATAGTTATAAAAATAATTGTGCCAGTAAATAAAGCAGGGTATGGATACTACATAATGTTGTTCATCAAGAAACTGTAAATTAATAAAGGTTTATTGAGGAAATTTAACTGGTGGAAATGTATTAAGTATTATTTTAAAAAACAAAAGAACATTTTAGAAATTGATTTATCATAGTAGTCTATCCTATTTTTCTACTTACACATGTTCTAAACGATTTTTCTGATATTCAGACCATATGGCCCCACATGATACACCTTCAATATTTTCTTTGGCCTATTAAAGTTTGACAAATTTTAAATTATTTAATTAACTTTAACAGATTTCAATAATGAGTAGAGATCTTCAACTTCATCCCCAACTTTCATCTCATAGTCTATATCTAAATGAAGAGGTTTCCCTTTAATATATTGAATGTGTAATGGTAGTTCGGTAGCTTTTGCAATGTATGATATGCCTTCATGACCAACAGTTTGGTACATATAACTATCCAGTTCATCTAAAAATTAAGATTAAATTTAAATTATAGAAAGAACCTATATCAATTGGTTGCAGATTTGATAAAGACACAATTTCGTGATTATTTTGAATACATTTAATAGCGTTGAAACAGCTATCTTTCCCACCGCTTATTTAAAAATTTAACAATGCAAAAATTAAATAATCGCACCTGATCAATGCAGTTAATTTCATAATAAGATACAACCCATCCGAATAAAAGTGATTGACTATGTCAATTATCAACCAAATATCAGCGAGTCTCATGGCGTTACATTTATATGATATAGAGATCGATACAAATTTTATAAAGGATATCGATAGAGTTGTAGTTGCATACTGCGAATAATATTATTTTAATGATGGTCAACCAATATATATTTTGTTTATTTATTTCATTCATTACCACGCCAGAAATTGCACGAAGTGCAATTTCATCACCCACCAGGAGTTGTAGCGTGCACCATGTACATTTACTAATATAAACATCCGATACATGATGTATACCGGTTTTATTATAGTGGACGGTATGTAGTCAGCTAGCTTAGTAAAGAAGAGAGGAGTAAGAAAGAATCGATCTATTAGTTCCTTTACCGGCAGGATAGTGTTAAAAAAGGCCATGTATTGCACTATAACAATATTAATAATAATGTACCTGACGCCTGGTTAGATAATTTAAGAGTAGAAAAATAAGTCTTATGTCCGGTAAATATATTATTTGTATCAGTGGCGTCGCTAGGGGGGGGGGGGGGTGCGCAAGAGCTCGAGCCCCCTGAAAAGTTTGAATAGCCCCCTGAAGCAATAAAAAATTTTTTTAAATGGCTCCTTAATATCCCCTTGAGCTAAAAATAAATGTTTTATTGCCCACTGAATGATTATTTTTAAAAATCTATTGAGTAATATATAGATTTAATTTTATTAAAAAATTAATAAGACTATCTTAATTTTTATTAAATGAATACTATTTTAATTATAAATTAGATTATTACATATAAATTATACTATGTCAGCTTGCAATCAAATTCTATGTAAATAACAATATCAGTCACTAAATATTAATTTAGCATTAACAGTTGAAGCTTAATTGACTTTCACTATTTAAATTATTATATAACCCTAATAAAATAAATATAATCATTTATTAATTGAAAAAATCATTTAATATTTTAGCCGAGTTCAAAATCACTTATCAATTATATTACTGATTTTTAAATTTAATTATCATTTCTCTTCTTAAAATTATTTTCAAGGTCCAAATCCAAATAAGTATAAGAGATTTATTTATAAAAACTAAGTCATATAGTTTATAATCCTCTATTATATATAATTTTTTATAAAGTATTAGGTAAAATGCCACTTTTACAGACGTATATGACAGTTATATTCTATATTACAGTTAATAATTTTAAAATTTTACTAATAAATGCTTTTGATAATAATAATAAGTAACAATTTGCTTACAAATATTTAACGCCATCTATTAGTTTTAAATAATTAAAATAAGCGTATTATTATTCATCCCACAATGGATGTAATAAATTCGTTATCTTTTCTTCTCTTTTTACGTGTTTTATTTTCTTCTTCTTCGGAATATAGATTTGAGTTAAATTTTTAATACGAATATATTTTTAATATTATTACAAACTACTATTATTTTAATATATAATATACTACTAGAGATGGAGCGACAATAATATATAAATCTTAATTGCTTTCATGATATCACTCTGGTTCTTATTTTGTAGTTACAAAATTTTTCATTTCTAATATGGCATTTTTGACGTGTAAATAACTCAAGGCTTCAATATATTTGTATAATTTCTTCTAAAGATTTTTAGTGTTTTTGTTTTATCAATTTATCTAACAGAATAAATTCTGATATGGGTTACCATCGTGAGTTTCATGGCTAGGACTGCAAATTAACCAGCATCTATTTGTGTGATGTAATTTAAGATAATTACTACAGCGGCTGAGAGCATATGATCGCATATTTTAGATAAGCAAGAATGGTCATGTGTAGTCGTTTATATATCATTAAAAATGGAAGATAATCTTTTAGAAATTTAATATCATACAATAATTTTCTCGATTATTTATCTAGCTTCCATCATGTCATCTAAGAGGAAGCTCTAACCACCATATAGTTTTATGATTTGGATTGGTCGTTTATATTCACTTCTTCAAGAATTGTTGATTTGGTAAGGTCTATAAATTTTTTCTTATTAGTTCATTCTTATAAAACATTGTCTAAAATGGTAATAGAGAGTTATATTAGTTTCATGACCTTTTGACAATGTTAGTTGCTTATATTATATTATATAGTTATCAAAACCATTATCAATTGAGGCATTATGAATTAATTAACCTTTTTTATCATTTATAATTCTTTAGACGCAAAATTTTTTTATATCAAAAACGAAAATATTTTATACTGTAATAAATAGATTTTGTATTAAAAAATACTATTTTATAAATTTTAAAGTATAATATATTAATGTAAAACCCGGCCGAAGGCCAGGCAAATGCGGGGCAAATTGTGGGGTATGGGAGGCGAAGCCTCCATAAATATTTTTTAGTTGAGCCCCCTGAGATTGTAAAGTCTAGCGACGCCCCTGCTTTGTATATAACGCTATGTCTATATAGCATGCCCTATTACAGAGGCATCTAAGTTCCCTATAATTGTAAAGTTGGTCCCTGAAAAACATTATCCTAAGAAGATTATTATCATTTTGTTGTTTTTTCTGTTTTTTCTGTTTTCCTTTATTTCTTTTGTTTTTTTATTATTTCCTTCATTATTTTTTGTCATTCATTGAAGTCATTATCGTATGTCCCCATAAATCTTGAACAGTACTAAGCAAGCGTAGCTCAGGATTCTCATTATATTTATAATATTATCATTATTATTATAGTGAACGGGAATCGTTATCATTATTATTATTCAGCCTTCCAAGATTATCATTGAGGTTATCAATATCGTTCGTCCAGTAGAAAAAAAGAGAGAAAAATTACCGTCAATCTCACCATACTTCATTCTATCCATCGTATCTTATTATGTACACTTTCATGGTTTATTTTTTTATTTAATAAAACAATCAAAAATTAAACAATTTCTTAATCAAAATTATTCGACTACATTTATCATGAAATCCTTTTAAAATAAATTATATTCAAAACACCAATAAAATCCAAATAATATTATATGATGATTTATTTTATTATGGTGGGTATAATTGTAGATCACCTCATATGTGACATTAATAGATCTATCTTATAAAGTATAATTTCCATTTAAATATATGTATTATATCAAATATTTCATATGCCAATTCGAAAGTACTATGAACGATAAAACAGGTTAAAAATTGATACAATTTAAAGGTACGATTCAATAAATAATAAAGGAAATGACCACCGAAATTACGATAATGGACGAGTCGGAAGATCGATAGATTTCAACTTCTTAGGGGAGATCACTGGGTATATGAAGGGTGGGTGTGTCGCAGGTGCATACTGCGAATAATATTTTTTTAATGAAGTCATATTTTATTTATTTTTTAAATTATTTTTTAATTTATTTTTTAATATTATGCAGAATTTTGATTTTAAGTTGGAAAAAGAAAATTCGTTTATTATTCTTTAATCGGTTGAATTTATTTTGGTGTGTTGTGTTTGATCTTACAAGTGTGGATCATGAAAATACTAATGTATATCTCTGATAAAATCTTATTTTAGTTGGTATAGATTATTTGGTTTTTAAATTTTATATTAAATAGTATCATTTTGCATATATATTTATTTATAAACATATAATCACTTCGACACATCAGGAGACTTTTGAAGATATTCTTAAAAATATAAAATAATCATACGCCCTGATATTATATCCCTTATTCCTTGGACTAAGGGTCTTCTACTGGTCTGAGACTACACATGTGTCGTAGTTTGCAGCAAAATCAAACCTTTCATTTTTTGCCATTGAAAGGCAGAAGTCCTTAAAAGAATAAATGTGCACCAAAAATGTGTTCATTTCATACCAATGGTTACCAATAGCTTAGGCATAATTGGAAGTGAGGCCCTTAATTTCATTAAAACCATAGGGAAAAATTCGGTATCTAGCAAGTTGTTATATAATGTTATTGACAAAAAATATATGGTTTTAATAAAAAATAAGCCTGGAACAAATATGAAATAAATTTTTATTAGTTTATATAAAATATAATAAATTATTTGTATATACATTAATATAAAAGCATGGTAATAATTTATTCCAAACAAGTATTAGAAATTTATTTATAAAAAGTAAGTAGACATATAGTTGATATTCCTAAATTATATAGAATTCATTACAAAATACTAGGTAAAATTCCACTTTTACAGACATATTTAACAGTTAGAGAATATATTTCAGTTAATATTTTAACAAATTTTACTAATCAATGCTCTTGGTAATAAATATTGCAACAATTTGCTTTCAGTTATTTAACGTCATCTATTAATTTTAAATAAAAAATGATATTAAAAATTAATCTTCATATTATTCATCCCACAATGTCTTTTAAATATATTTTATAATCAGAGCTGTTAAAGGATAGAATCAAAAGATCGCCGATCCTGATTCGATCCTAAATTTGTCAATATTCTCGGATTTAAGATCCTGATCTTAAATTGTGGATCGTGAGTGATCGAGTTCATTTTTTTAAATATTCGATCTATCCTTTTAAAAATTATTTTTTTACTTAAAAGCAATAAATAAAATATAAATTTTGAAAATTAAATTAAAATATTATTTTAAAAAAAATATCTATCTACATCATATTTTATCAACAACCATTCCACCAGATTTTGGTAGGGGTGCCTTTGATCGTAAGACACTTCATCGTATTTTTCGTCCAACTCGTCCAATTCGTTCAAAATGGAGATTAATAGGTTTGAAATGGTAAAAATTAAATTTTTACCATAATCTTACGTTAAATATTAATAATTCTTTTGGAATGGTAAAATTTATTATATATTATTCAAATATAGAATATTTAGCAGGTTTCAAATGGTAAAAATTTATCTTAGCTATTACACAATATCAAAAGAAAAACCTAGGATATAATTTCTACAGCAAATTAAGAAGATTAATAGGTTTAAAATGGTAAAATTTAATATATATTATTATTCAAATATAGAAT
This sequence comes from Gordionus sp. m RMFG-2023, assembly GCF_954871325.1. NCBI lineage: Eukaryota > Metazoa > Nematomorpha > Gordioida > Chordodea > Parachordodidae > Gordionus > Gordionus sp. m RMFG-2023. Next base: position 11,199,762 of record NC_088779.1, read on the forward strand.
ATTTAGCAGGTTTCAAATGGCAAAAATTTATCTTTTTATCTTAGCTCTTACACAATATCAAAATAACAACCTAGGATATAATTTCTACAGCAAATTAAGAAGATTAATAGGTTTAAAATGGTAAAATTTAATATATATTATTATTCAAATATAGAATATTTAGCAGGTTTCAAATGGCAAAAATTTATCTTTTTATCTTAGCTCTTACACAATATCAAAAGAACAACCTAGGATATAATTTCTACAGCAAATTAAGAAGATTAATAGGTTTAAAATGGTAAAATTTAATATATATTATTATTCAAATATAGAATATTTAGCAGGTTTCAAATGGTAAAAATTTATCTTAGCTCTTACACAATATCAAAAGAACAACCTAGGATACAATTTTTACAGCAAATTAAGAAGCTTATTTTATTATTCAAATTTATAATGTATATGACATATGTTAATTATTTCAAATGTATAAATCGAATACAAAAATATAAACAACTAATATTTATTTAGCATGTATAAGACAAATATTTATTATTTATAATGTATAAGACAAATATTTATTATTTATAATGTATAAGACAAATATTTATTATTTAAAATGTATAAAACAAAGAAACATGATTAAAATAAATATAAATTATTCAACATGTATAAAACAAATATAAATTAAATATTATCAAATACATTTGAATTACTAATTTAATATAAGCTGATGATTTATCAGCAAACTCCAATTTATTAATAATATGATTATTATATTGTGTAGTCAGCTTTTCCAAATTTCTTTCTTTTAGGATATATTTGGAATTTGTTTTTTTAGAGTCATTCCTATGAGGTAATATAATGCCTATTAATTAAATGATTATAAAATTTAACTTGTTAAACTTGATATGGCATTAAGAGGTTGCATGTTAGGTGTTGAGATTGAGCATATATATTACCTAAAAGTAATGAATATAAAAAGATAATAATTATGATACTAGTTAAAGTTGGTTGAGAGTTTGTGACAAAGAACTGAGACTGAGTAAACATATTGCGTAAAAAAAATTGATTATAGAAATTTTATTTTGTGAAACTTGATATGGTATTAGCAGACTGCATGTTGGGCATTGCTAGAATTTGAGATTGAGTAAGGCACGGAAATCCAGATTTTATATTTCAATAATTTCCCAAATTTTTTGTACGAGATTTAGAGCCTACAAGTTATATTTATTTATTAATTATATTCTCACTTATATCTGCATTCACGTCAATTAGATGTATCATCTACTAGAATTTATTTATCATTTCATAATTTACGTAAGTATTTTACTTTATGTGAAACGGATGGAAGTAACCATGCAATGATCTATGCAAAATACTATTTATGCAAAAACAAAATATCTTCTTCAAAGATTAGCAGTTAGAACATGATGCAGGGATATCACCCCAGTTTTAACCACATTATAGATAAATTAAAGAAATTTAGCTGCCTGCGATATTGTCAGCCCCTTGTAGAGTGTGATCTTGAGGTATTGATAAAAGGTAATAAATTTTTATGCAATTTTTTTATATTAATAGCTATCAGATATCTACAAAATTTATTTAAAAATTGCCATGATCTGACAAATTCACTAAAACATTTTTAACAGGCCTGGTCTACAAAGCTTGATATATGGCAAAATTTTAATGGGCCATTATAGGCATTAAAAATTATTAAATTTAATCAATATTATTCATGTGGTTGGTCAGGCCTGACTGTAAAATTTGAAAAGGCTAACTTTTTCAGATACCTGATTTATATAAATGAACACTTATAAATTAAATATCATTTATTAATATAGATTTCCTTCACTATATGATGACAGTAATATATTGGCATCAATAATTCACCCGAAATTTAAGCTCAATTGGCCTTTTATTAATCTGCCACAAAATCTTTTGCTAAAAGAAAGGTTATTTGCCCATTTAGAAAATAAGGGTCAACCCCATGCAGATCTTTCAAATGAATGCATGGATGAAATCGATACCTTTTTTGGAAAAAATTCATCACAAAATGCTCTTTCCATTAATATTTTTTTTATTCTAATATTGATTCAGTTAATATTTTTAATAATTATCTTAAATAAAAAAAACATTTATTGAACATAACACACATTTACCATCAAGCGCTCCTGTGGAGCGCTTGTTTAGTAAAGCTAAACATGTACTTAATGAAAAAGTGGTTGATGATAATTTAGAAAAAATTTTATTATTAAAGGCTAATTTTAATTATAAATAAATATAGTTTAATTGTTATACTTATATTATATTATTCAATTACAATAAATTTATACCATATTTAATTAATTTTTATATTAGTTAATTTTGCATCGATCAGAAATTTAAATAAGAAAAGAACCGTGATCGCGATCCTTTTTTTAAAAAAGGTGGATCCTGGATTTCGATCATCTTTTTTTTCAAAATATGGTGATTCGATCTTCTTATAAGGATCGATTAACAAGCCTGTTTATAGTTTTCTGTAAAATATATAATTCGCTATATTGGTAAAAATTACTTGATTGTCATATGTAATTGATAAAATTAGATATACTGTAAATCTATGACATATAATATTCCATGTTTGTATTGTGCTTTAATTTTTTATTTAATTTTATCAATAGCTTTATAATTATATTTTACTTTTATTAAGATAAATAATTTAAAATTACTCACTTTATAAAAAATTATATTTGATATATTATTTTCTAATTTTATATTTATTATTAATAATTATAATATATTTCACTTTTGTCTTAAGATTTATCATTGGCTTATATTCCAATTCTTAAAAAACCTTTTTGGTTCACTTTTTTTATATATAAATGCTTTTTTCCAAAAATGCATAAATTATGATGAATAGTTTTGTAAAAAAATATCATTACATTCTTTCTTTCAAATATTGTTTAATATATAAACACACATTTTTGGGGGTCAGGGAGTGGGAGGAGAAAGGGATACTTTTTATTAGCTTAAAATGATATTCACAAAAAGTGATAAATTTGTTCCCTCCCCCCCTTCTATTCCGGCTACGCCTATGTATGGGTGATTTGGTAATTTGCAGAATTACTTAATCGATAGAAAATTGTGATATATATAGGATGTTCGTTTATCTCTCTGAGAGATAATTAAGTGAGATAAGAAAGTTTTTGGCTGAGAGATAGAAATGGAAAAGAAAGAAAATAGTTTGCCTAAAATTTTATTTTGGTTGGGTCATGATAAAAGAAAGAAATTAGAAGAAACGGAATAGTATAATTTAGGTGTATTTTTCATATATGAATGAATTAATTTGTTATAATATTTTTATGAATGATATTTTACTACTCCATTGACCTTTGTAAAAGAAACCAAACTCAAAAAGGTAAAGAGACTAAGCTTGGCTACAGAACACCCAAATTTGACTCAAAGTGTAATTGATATTATATAAGGTCTATAAAACTTCGCAGGAGGCTGGCTTTCAACTAATCAATAGAAGTTATTAGAATAGTTACGCATCCCCCATTTGTTCAAATGTAGAATATTTTAAACCAGATAAAGTTATTATAAAAGTGTTGAGTCCAACTTTTACCCTACTCTACTGACATAGGTGCAACTAACGTTACTTATCAAATTCCCAAATTCGACATTTTTAAAAATTTCTTGATTTTATAACATCCAACCTTTGATTTTACACAATATTTATTTTTGATAGCATAATTATTCTAGCTCTTCTAAATCACTATGTATATATGTATATTTAAAAAAAAACAAAAAGAAACATGATTTAAAAACATAATTACAAAAGAAAATGAGGATGTTTTTTAAAAAAAGTATAAATAATTCTTTTCTTTTAAAAAAAATATATAAATAATTCTTTTCTTTAAAAAAAATAATATGAATATGTACAACTTTCTTTTACTCTTTAAGATAATAATATTATGTAACTTAAAAAATTCCCATTTCTTTATCATGATAAAAAATAAAATAATCATAGAATAATTATAGCAGAAAAAAATTTGGATTGTAGATAAATATGATTAAAGTGGGTCGCTCTAAAAATAATTCTAATTAATAATGCGGCGCGAATCGCCGTTTTGCATTTAAAGAAAGATTTGTTTGTAGGGAGTGGAAAAGTATAATAATATTAAATTAGCCCATTATTATGCGAGAAATAAATTCATTAAATTTTATATAATATTATAGTGAATTAATATTCTTATTTTTTTAAAAAATGAAAAGTGATTGAATGAATGATAGAAATTTTTTCCGCGGTTAGGGTGCAGACATTTGGTTTTTTTGTTGTTTGAATAGATTAATTGTTGTATATTATAGGTTCGAAATCAAAATTTTCAATAATTTAAGAAGTAAAATAAAAATGTAATCATTTTTTAAAAAAATATAATATATTTACAAATGTCATCGAAAATAATTAGATATTCGCCGCCATTTTATATATTTTTAATAATAATGTTTTACTCTGGATTGATTTGATAAATTTAATGCTATTGTTTCAACAAAAGAGGGGAGTACGTTATGTCAAGATGAATCAATGAAAAATTATTTTAAATAGTAAAGGTAAAAGGATGTAAAACAAAAGTTGAATAGAGCTGAAACGCGTCATTAAATTTATAGCGGAACTTGGAGAGGTATCGTCATTCGTAGAGAAGTTTGCAACAAAAGGCATCCCTTTACCTTTCGCATTAACTGGCACTATTTCCATGTCATATTTAGTGGTAGGCTTTAAACCCGTGATTGTATATCTAAGTGAATCTTTATTAGTAATATAATGTCTTTACGTTATGATTTTTTAAAATGATATTCCTCTAGAATGGAAATAAAAATTATATTATGTTGTAAACGACGGGATATGAAATATACAGGGATTTAGAATCTCACAATTTTAAATCATTTATAATGAGAGCAATTTTTAAATTCAGAAGGTCCTTCCAGCACGTGAAGACAGCTTTTGCATTGCTCACCCTAGGAATTTCAGACAATTTTCCTATCTAGGATTGTGTATTTTTACAATAAATCTATATAAGTAAAAATCAAGTTTCAAATAAGAATTTCAAGATATTACTTTGCCCAAAGAGCAAATTCTTTTGAAGATCAACAAAATATAAAAAAAAATTTAAAGATCAAAAAAAAAAATTATGTTAGCATTTTCAAAATAAAAATTTTCTTCTTAAAAATCTTACTTACGAGATAAAAATTTTTGGAGATTTTTTATTTTTGTGAAATGTTAAACTCTGGGATTCACAGTACGTTGAAATAGAATTGTTTTCCAGTCAAATCAAATTTTTCTGTTTAAATGTCTCGGTAAAAAATCAAGATTGTGAGATTCCGAATTCTTATAAATTTCATACCCAGTTACGATAATAATTAATAAACATTTATACAAATAATTTTGCGTCAAGTGGAGTGAAAAAAATGTAAGAATTAGACATACTAAAAAAATAATTTCGAACCCCTTAGTTTCTTATTTTAAATTAGATGAAATTTTATAATAAAATAAAAAAAAGAATGTCAATTTAGATTTTCATCGAAGGAAAGAATTTAAAAATATATTTAGAAATCCTTATATATAAAAAAATTTAGAACTATTATTTATTCTTGTATATTCCAGTAGATATATAATTAATACTTTACTATTTTTTATATAATAATCTTAAATTCAATTTAATATTTCGAATATGAAAATTTATAGGTAAATAAACCTGCCGGAATTTTGAGAATAGAACTATTATCCCACCCAAGTTCTTGAGATTTATATTGAAGCATGTAATATAAAACTTCTGACCCTCCATCATAAGCGGGGGGCATTATACGTATTTCCACAGAATTGGCTTTAACTGCTATAATTTCTATCTCTTGAACTTCGTTAGGTATGTCTTTAGTAAATTAAAATAAATTGAAGCATAATTTTAATTATTTTGGGCTATGAAGGTTCGAAAGAGGAAGTATTAAGGTCATTGTAAGCTCACCATAATGGCAATTAAAAATCTTGACTCCTGAACACTTTTCTCGATTTTTACATAAGTAATTTTAGGCCAGGATTAAAAAGCCAGGCCTTGGGAATCTGTTTAGCTATAATGTAATATTAAAAACAATATGCCATATGGTCTATTAACGATAAGAAATTGCGATGAGCCAACTAATGGCATATATGGTCAGGGTACTGATACTCTTGCAACTACAAACAAGAAAGGAGAATAACAGATCTCTTTTAAAATTTTTTAGAAGGGAGCGAAAACATTTTAGAATATCCAAGAAGAGTTATACTAACAAAGGTGCACCTAATTTATTTTTATTTTTCAAAAATTCACATAAAAGGATTTAATTTTTTCATTGCCTCTCAACCGAATTTGGAACAAAAACCTGGGAATATAGAGCTGCCGTAGGTGGGTTAAAAATATTTTTGACACAATGGATGAATTGGCGGGTGAAATTGAATAATTTGGAGGAATGGAATTATTTTGTTTATCTTATAATATTACATGGTTTATAAGTTTATATTTAAAAAAAATGTATTGGAACCAAACCAATCAATTAAATAATTTTTAAACATCAAAGGGGAGGGGAGGTTAAACAAAATTTTTAAATGAATGGGTAGAATATTTTTTTTCCATGTGTTGACTAGTGTTGTTAAACGGCTCATTTTGAGCCAATTTTTTAAAAAGGCTAACTCAATATTTTATTAAGAAAATATTATGCTTTGAGATTTTATTCATAGGTGGCACAAGGTTTGAACATCTACTAACGAATCGAGGCTTACACAATATTTTTCTGGCTAAAATATTGATTAGCCGTTTTTAAAATTCGGCTTACATCGAGCCGTTTAACAACACTAGTGTTAACGGGCTAAAACTGACTTATTAGAAACATCTGCCTGGAACAGCGCTAAATCTTATGTGGAGGATAATATTTTTTAAAAATAGCTACAACTAGAACCACCTTTTTAAAAAATTAGAACAGGAATCAAAACAGTTTTTAGTTTAGATTGATAACTCTGTATTTTACCACAGAATATAACGTTATAATATTAACCGGATGCTTTTAAAGTATCAATAGAAAAAAGAGAATTAGAATATTTAACATTTACGATAACATACCAGCTTCTTTGACGTCATAGACAAATTCTACTGGCCCCTTGATAGAATTATAAGCTCTGCATATATAACGACCAAAATCATTTACTTTTCTCAGATTAATCTAAAAAATATATACGTATTTATTATATAATTATAAAATGAGTAATTGGAGTAGAGGTTAAAATTTAGGGAAAATGTGATACCCTAAAGTGATTTATATTAATTTCTATTAGGAGTTATTTTTCTAATGTATATATAATATAAACTAAGATGTTATAGAAGTTTATTCAAATATCTTGTAAATTAATTCTTAGGGTTTTGAGTAAGTATATTACTATGATTAACACATGCATCATTATTATTATGAGGGTCGAAGAAAATATAATAGTGATTCTAAATTACGTTTTGCGTAGTTTATTATTTTTTAAAAAAGACATAGCACATCATTATTTAAATTAAAGACAATATGTGAAAATTAAAATTTATAATACTATTTTACGTTTCTTAAATATTATAAAAGGTGAAAAAAAAAGTTTCTACCAATTTGCACAATCCTACTTAAAATACATTATTAGAGGAAAATACAAAGGATAAACGCTTCCATTGGGAAACACATAAGGCAGCCTTGATTAAGGAGGTAGAGAATGACAAGCGACTATACTCAGTCGAGAGGAAACTAGCTTATCTGGAAAAATCTTAAAAGAAATCATTAACTGTCAAGATTAATCCGTGAGGTCACTAACTGAACAAATATTAGTCAGAGCAAACAGGAAGAAGATTAACCCCTGCACATTAAATTGTGACGATTTTTATAGTAATCAGCCTTGCTAAAAAAATGTGCAATTTTTAGTACATATTTTATGATAATTATTTATTTTTAAAATCAAAATAATTAAGTATTTATAGGGGCAGCTACAGTGAATAATTTTATTAAAATTTTAACTATTCTATTTTCATTTAAAAATGGGGAAAAAAGACTTAAGGAACTTAAATATATTTCTAAGGCAATGGACACAAAAATAAATAAGCTAATATTTTATTAAAACAATTTGTGGATTTTTTCCTATATCCATGGATGGATAATGTAAATGACATCCAACAATATAATTTAATCAAATTAATAATAACCAATAAGACGCTGGTTCCATTGCGGTCATTAAGTACGGTTATGTCATTTGTAACATTTCTAACTAGAAAATTGTTATTGTACCATGAAATCGTGGAAATGGGATTTCCCTCTGTTCGACACGTTAAATTTACCTGTTCACCTATTAGGGCTCGTATGTTAGGATCCGGTTTATCGATTATAGCCGTGGGGTCTATATAGGATGTTTAAATATAATATCAATTAATAATAAATTGGAAAATAACCTTTTTGCCAAAATAATAAGATGTATATAAATTAGCCTATCCTATAAATATGTCATTAAAAAAATGTATTTGAGCAATCGTAACTAAAAATAAGTTGAGGAAGCCATTGTCTTAAATTGTGCTAAGAATTTTTTTTTTTAAATAGAGCATTAAATTCTGACATTGATTTAAAAAATGCTATTAAATATGTCATAATTTTTTATATAATCAAAACAGAACTGGGATCGTCATGAATTTTAAAGGAATCTTATTCAGAATTAAATTTTTTAAAGAATAAGGAATGCGGTATTATCACATTTTAACCATGATATTGCGGACACTTATGTGTTTAAGCCCGTTTAGCTTTATTTATAATAAAGTTTATTATTATTTTTATATTTACAAAGTTACATTTTCTTGGCATTATGAAAGTGGAATGTCCAATATAGGTATTAATTGACAGCTAATCAAAAGATCTATATAATCAACCTCTTCCTCTTAGTGGCTGATTCTAAATTTTGGCTAAAACTTTAATCGAATCGTTTTTAAAAAATCGACCCAAATAGGGCTTTTTGGCAACAATATTGATAAAAGACTGTTAAATAATGGAAGATTTTCAGTTTTATAAATACGTATAAGGTGAATATTTAATTGAAACTAATGCAATTTTTTCCCTTCCTTGTCAGATCTATAACTTAAGGAATGGTGGATCAAATCTATACCAAACTGGTTTTACCAACTGGAAGGAAGTTTGTATGCCTTGAGAAATTACATAATTCATAAAAGGATTTTTCCAATTTTTTTGTATAAACTAATTAGCAAATTTAAATCAAGATAGCCATTTTAATTTTCCAGGCATAAAAAAATTAAACCTTTATTGGCAACCAATATTACTGAAAAGGGATTAGTAATTGAGATTAAAAATTTATTTGCTAAAAGTTTAGAAAATTATAAAGATTGTGTTAAATTTCTGCACCCATAAAAAAATGCATTCCTAAATGTTTTTTGAATATTATGTATCAGTTTAGATCCCATATCGAGTTGGAGTCAACTTTTCGCCATTAAAGAAAATTATTAAATCAGATAATCGTTCGAGTAGTGATATAGGAAAGGGTAACTTGGTTTTATTGACATGGAAAAAACATAATCGATTAACTTTGGAAATGTTTTCAAGGTATTTAAAAATACATCTCAAACCAAAATTATATTGTCAATGCTTTATTTTTGTTAGTTTTACACTCAATCATTGACTGTAATATAGTTATATATATTTTATAATTGAATCCTAATAAGCATTATACAAGCACAATTAAACTATATCAACGTTATTATATAATATTTGTAAAATCATTAAATCAACTCATTTCTCTTCCATCTAATTTTATATTTGATCATTGTATATTTTTCAAATAAACTCGTATATTTCAATTTTGTGTTCAAATAACTTAAATATTCATTCTATAAAGTTGAAATTTTTTTATAACCGCCCCCCTCCCTTTTTGTCTGCCCCCTCCAAATGGATAAAACTAGAATCGGGTCTGATTATCATTCTAAGTGAGTGGATCCTTGAGAGGTCAAGAATTTTTTAAAAATTTATAACTTAAAAAATATGTTGACTGCAATATTCTATCGCTCTAAGTAGACGGATATAGGTGGAATTTTTTAAACTTTTAATAGCATAAAAATATGATAATATGATAAGGGCATCAAATAAAAGCATATTAAAAAATATTTTGATTGCAATGTAAATCATAACCTTAGTGAATGGTTCTGGTTAGGATTTTTTTGATTCATGACATATTATTTGATTAAAACATATTTTGAATGCAATATTAATCATCACTCTAAACCATAATGGGTCGGGATTGTTTTTTCAAAACTTTTATTAGTTAAAACATTTGCCTGCAATTTCATCAAATAGATTTTTAAGGTATTTAATCTTAAAATTTATGGGGTAATAAAAGCCATCGATTTATATTTTTAATAAGTCTTCGCATTGTTAACTATAATGATATGATAAATTCTCGTAATCGCTGTTCTAGGTTATCACATTTCCTTACAAAAAACCATCCCATCCCTATTCCACTTTTTTTTCAATTTGAATTCATAATCGATGTGATGTAAAATTCAAATAAAATTTTGCAAAATTATTTATTATTTACACAAATAATATTTATGTGTCATTATATGGAACAATTATATCCATTTCTGCAACACGGATATCTTCTATTGTTGCAATTATTTTGGCAATTGCAAATTGATAGGCCTTTGCCATAAGAAAAAACAGAGATCGTCTTGCCGACTATTGTAAAATATTTAAATATTGTAGATTTATGTATAAGCTATTTTTTTCGAATTTGCCCTCCTCCATTCCGCCCCCCCCCCAATTTCGTTAACTTTAGCTTCAAAATTTTTTTGGACATTGGTTTACAGATTTTTATAAGTACTAATCGTTTTATTCCCATTATTTAAATAGTCAATAAAAGTGTTTATTTTTATCTATCTTCATAATTGTACTTTTATTAAAATAGATCATATTTGATAGTGTAAAATGGTTATTCGATAGGAGCACTACCTAAAATATAATATGATAAACACTTAAAAATTTGATCCAATTCGGATAAGATTATTATATGTGTTTTTTTGAACACATCTTGTTTTTAAATAAAAAAAGTCCTTAAATTTTGCATTTTTTGTTATAATCAGTCATTAATTAAAAGATTTTTTTTTACAAATTTTCATATTGAGTTTTGTTATTTAGTAGAACTAATTGTGGTAGCATTGAAATTTTAAGAAAAAATTACGCTATGATCCTAGGTAGTTCTGATTCTTTAAAAATTATAGCATATATTAACTCACACCAAACGTTGACATCGATATCAATGGAAGCAGTGGCATAAAATAATCCATATTCTTTAGCTCTGCATGTAAAAGTTCCGTTGTCTTGCTTATCAAAATTATTTACCCAGAGTCCATCCTTCGTTGGTTGATATTTTCCACCTTTAATAAGTTTATAATAAAAAAATTAAGGCATATTATAATTTTGATTAAACCGTTTAATTAATAGAACATATAATCAAGGTCTATCTTTCAATATCTTAGCTGTCAATTATTAGAAATATCCACAACTGAGTAGCGCCAATAGCCTCACTGATGGATAACCCGTTAGAAAGATTAATTTAAGTTTTTCATTTGAAAAAAATATATAATAATCTTACTTTTGGTAATAATCTTCGCATTTTTCTTCCAATCGACGCTTAAGTTGGTCATACTAGTAGCCACACAGTGAATTAAAGCATTTTGCCCAAGGGTATAATTTTGAATTTTAGGAGCATGCGTAAACTTTATGGGTTCTAAGTTTAAAATTTTAGAAGAATGTTTATAGTATAAAACGAATTAAGTTGCCACAAATAATTTTTAAATGAGCCCATTATGAGGTGAGGTATTAAGCATTTTTGATTAAAAAACAATTAAAGAAATAATAATTAAAAAAATAGTCTTCATAAAGACAATGCTTTTCTAATTTTAATTTGACTACTAAAAGTTCCATAAATTTGGATAATTTTCCATTTGAAGATGTTTCTAATTATAAAATTGCTAAACCGTATATCCTAAGGAGAATTCCTTTCTTTTCCACGTATTGCTTCACATTCGCCACGCAGGTGTATATTCCTTCATCTTCTTTCCTGATATCGTTAAATAACAAAATGGAACAGTTGTGTCCTAAACATTGATCCGATTGACTGATAAACCTAATAGTTTTATTTAAATTTGATAAATGTATGCCAATATGTTGGATTTATGATAAATCTAAATTTTGAAACTAAAATAATCTTATGAATATATCATACTAGTCATATCCCTAAAAAATAATGGGAGCACTGGATAGTAATCCTTAAAAAATGTAGAATTCAGTAAGATAAAAATTTCTTTGATCTAGGGGGCCTAAAGATTATGGGTCAACCAAGATAAGGTTGGAATATTTAAATCAATAAATATTTAGAATAAAAATCACAATTTAAATTAATTCTTTTTTTTATTTGTATTTTTAATAATTTATTCGTTTTTCATACAAATCAATTTATTATACCTCATTTACTACTATATTAATTCTCCAAATGTTATCATTATAATTGTAATATTGAGCAGATATAGAAAAAAAATCAGAGTTTGAATTTATTATTTAAAAATGGATCAATTTATAATAAATGTATAGAGAGATTTTTTTTATAACATTATTCTATTGCATAATAATATTTGAACGATGGATTTGTCTTGGTGTTAGTTGAGGTATGTGAATATCAAATTCATAAAGCTATTCATTGAATTCACTCTTTAAACTGAAAAATAGCGTAATTTATGAAATTCTTCATCAAAATTTGAAAAATAAGTTTAAAATATTTTCTGACATTTTTATGGTGCTAACTAAATCGTTTTTATTTGAAAGAGATTGCATAAAATACTGGTAAAATTAAATTATTTGCTGGTTTCTTTTCTTCTGAAGACAATTTTTTGGGCCATTTTGTCATTTCACTAAAGGAACTTATTAAGCTCCTCTAACTCCAACATTAGGGATTGACCAAGGTTATTTATAAAAAAAATTTAGCATTTTTTAGATCTGTAGTAAGGGCATTGCCCTCTCCTCCTCCCCAATGGTTACTCGCATAACACCTTTTAGTCGATTCGATATTGCTAAAGGATTTATTCATAAAAGAATATTTTATTTTAAAATTTGATTCAAAAAATTAAGAACGAAAGAAAATTAATCAAAAAAAATCATGATTTTTCAAAAACCTTGATCTAAAATGGATAGGACCGGAATTGGCCTTCACAGAGCGTACACTTACATAACATTTCAAATATTTTTTTTCGCACATTATCGTTAAGGTAAATAACTATTTTTTTTACATCTCGATCCTATAAGAAAAATATACGTAATGCATCCTCTAAATTAAATAATATAAAACAAGAAAATTTTTATCCCCAACCAATCTAATTTTAATCTTACATTATAACATTTTTTTTTTTAAAAAAAACCTTTCTTCCGATATGATAAATTTACGCTTAACCTTTTTTTTATTATTACAATTACAAATCACAAAATTAAAAAAAAATTAAATTTCATAATTTTCGTTTTAAAAAAAATATATAATAAAATTTTAAACAACGACTAGGAAATGAGAAAGAAGTGAGAAAATCAAGAAGGCTACTCAATTAAGCGTGAATCATAAAAAAAATATTTTTTTTTTAAAAATAAAATAAATTTCGTTTGAAAAATTATCCGAAAATAAAAAACTATAAAAATATTTCTTATTAAAATTTTATTTTTATGTATATTGATTTGATAATGAATGAATCACTTGTAAAAAAAAATATGCGTTATTAGTATTTGAATGCAGGTGTAAAGGTGTGCAAAAACAAATAAAAAAAATTAGGTAACAATATACCTTATATGCCAAAGGTAATAAAAAAATAAAATAAGTCGATATATTTTCAAAGGAAATAACATTTATAAAAGACTAAAGATTTAAAAAAGGAATTTTACCTCGTTCCTTGATAAGGTATGATAGTTCCATTCGGGTAGGTCCAATAAAATCCCACGCCGTCTCCCCCTGTTACAGTGCATTCCAGGTAAAAATTGTCGCCTTGTTTTCTGATTTGGGTTATATTGGGAGTGATTATTAGAGCGGCCTGACCACTACCAACTAAAATATCAAATATGTGTTTTTTAATTTTTGATATTGATAAATAGATTTTCTTGATGTATTACAGAATGATTTGGAAAGATATTGTTAGTAAGACTATTATAAGTAGTATGGCAGTATCAGTGTAATATGTACAAACTATTAAGGATGTATTTATTATGTTTATGATATGTATATATAAAAGATTTACAAATATAGTCTTTCATACGAATTATATATTTAAATTTAAGGAATTTATGCGAATAATGTGGGAGGAATGAACTGAAAAACATTTATTACACAGGATAAAATATTAAAACGCTTAAATTGTATATAATTATTGATTTTGAAAAATATATTTAGCAGTCCGAATAGTAATAAAACATTTGCATCTAATATGTGAATTTAAAAAAATATTATTTAGGTCTAATTTTCATCAATTTTTTTGAGGTCTTTTGATTTTGAATCTCTGTTTAATAAAGTTATTATTGAATGAGGGTCGTTTTAATGATATATGTGTAACAATAGTGATCCCGAAAAAAGTAACTATTTATGTAATTTGTTAATCGATACTCTTCAAATGTATCTGATAAAAGATCGACACACCATTAGAATTTTAGCCCAAAATTTGAGCAAAGATAATTTAATTGAAAACTTATAAAAGTTTTTTTCTACAAAAAAAGATTTGAAATTTTAGGTGAAATTTTATCTAAAATTCGCCTGAGAAATCTTAAAAAAATCCATGAAGAGCATTTCAAACTCTGATTTTCGATTAAAAATTATGTTAGATGTGCATAATGTCAAAATTGGAAATGTATATATAATATAACTCAAATTTTGGAATGAAGGATACAATCTGTAAAAATGTTAAGAATCAAATACCAATAATAATTACACAATATTTTCTTTTATTCAATGATTATAAAATATTTTTGTTAGCTCTAATAATAAATATTGGTGCATTAGAAAGTAGCCATATAATACTTAAAGGATAATATTAAGATATATGGTAAAATAATCCTGAAACTGGCAATTTTTTAAAAAGAAAGTTCGATGGGAAAATTTGTATCATATTCAATTATTAAATTTAGACACTTTTTAAAATTAATTGTGTAAAATAAACGTTGTATTATATTATTATTTTAATTGTATATAAATAAACTAGGACAGATATTTATTATAATATAAATTAATTAGGATTATATATTTTTAATATTGGCAAATATATTGCAGAACATTTATAAAATTCCATTCCCCCTCTTATTACGTAATAGTATACATAATTACATACCTATTGTTAAAGATTTTAATTATTTTTATATTAACAATATTTTAAAAAAACGTAAAAATCAAAAGAATAATCTATAAGATATGCAATTGCATCAGAAATGTCGAGGGTTAGCTTAGGAGCGAGGCAGCATTTAATAGAATTATTTTATATTTCTTTCACCGAAGGTTGGGGGGAGGGCGTTCAGCTTTATTGATTATGGGAAAGGGGGGTGCAGAAAGCTCTGTCTATAAAAGTGTAGGAGGGGGGGGGGAATTTTTCAATTACTTTTAAATAATATATATGAAAACTTGTCAAATCTCTAAAGAGATAAAAATTTTCAACTCCTCCCTCTGATTACGCCGATTTTATATATATTTACCTGTTGTCTCATTGTTAAATTGGTCTCATAACATTTTCAAACATTTCTAAAGTTTGATGATATAAAAAAACAGACAAATTAGTAAATTATTGCATACTATTTCTAAAATAGAAGAAAATATATTTAATATATAGTGGACCCGCAGAACCAGAAATAGGAGAGAGCTAAATTATTGCCCAATTTTCTTTCATTTTCACTGTTTAAAAGTGTTAATAAAGAATATTTTACGATTATAAGAGTTTAACTATATGTATTTAGAAGAATTGTGGTAGTTATGAATCATCTTTATAATATTTCATATAAATAAAATACAGAATAGCGCGCTAAATTTTTTAAAAGGATCAAAATTTTGAAACGTTAAAGCGAAAAAATATTGTAATTACCCTGGGATTCAACATTAAAACTTTAGATATATCGAAATTTACTAATCATATATATTTTTTTTGTGACTAATCGGCTATTTAAGGATTACCATATTATTTAGAAATTGTGAAGATTTCCTTATTGACCTTCATTAATTATAATAAATATATCTTTTTAAACTTCAGAATATACAGTATATATAAATATATTTATACAATTGCTAATGACTTTAAAGAATAAAATTTATGACTAACTTAAATTTGCAACACTTTGAATTATCATCATCGCTTTAAGTTAAGAGCGAATATGACCTTGGAATATATATAATATATATTTAAAAAAATATAATATCATTAAATTCATCATCGGTCAATTCTATTCTTAAAAAAAAATATGAAAAAATCGATAAGCCTTATTGCATTATAAGTAATATTGTACTATAATATTTTTATAAAAAAATCTAAATTGTTTTTTTTAAAAAGAGAATACGAAATTGTTTCAAATATTAAATATTTTTTGGGGTCTCATTGATAAAAGTTGGCAATTTATAAATCATTGATTTCTTTTGGGGGAGCGATGAAATAAAAGAGCGTACGCCTATTAAAAAAAATTTTGAATAGGGGGAGACCGGGGTTTAGAGATCTCCAAAATGCTAACTTTAATAAAATTAAAACGGATAAGATATAATTGGGGAAATATGTGTTTAAGCACGGGGCTGTACGGGAACTAGAATTTAATCGTTTATAAATATTTATCTATTTATAAACGATATATGAAACAAATTCGAAGGCCACATAATAAATCTTAAATTGGTATGGTTAATACATCAAAAAAGTAAGAATTTCTCACTATCGTTAAAATCTAATTTTAAGACATTTTTGACTCCTTTTCGGCTGAAATAAAAGAGGTATTTTATAAAAAAAATAAATATGTTTTCTTTTATACGAATTTGGTAGAAACATTAAAATATAAAATTTTGGGGAAAATGTAAAATTCTGAAAGATACATTTTCAGGTATAAATAATATGATGTATTAGAAGGAGTTACATGATACATACCTATATAAAAAAAAGATGGCTTAGACGCACATAGTATAATTTATTCATTTTGGTTAAAAAATTTGAGGGAAAAAATTCAGGTCTCACTATATCCACGGGTTCCTTATATTCCTCGGTCTCTTCTAAACCCATATTTTTTCAAACTTCTTAAATCTTAGTTGTGACAAAAGATGTTTTTATATAAAATAACCTCTCCTTAGTTCAAGACTAATCTGAAGGCCAATAAATTTTCTCGGTATATACAATTATTAAATTTGGAATAATTAAAAACGTGTAATTTGTAACATGACCAATTCATAAAATTTAATTTGATCAGATTATTTATGATAAAATAAAATTTTGGGGTTTTTAAAATAAATAAAATAATTTATTCCCGAAATTCAAAACATAAATGGCATACTAATTTTTCTCCCCAACTTTTTATCACAAAAAAAATTGAAATGGGGGAAGGGGACCTTTCCTATCCCTATTATACTAGTTTTATTTCCAGAGAGAAATAAATTGCGATATATATTAATAAATTTAATGTCAATAATAATGTTTTTCATCTCATTTTTACAACATCAATAAATCATAAGCGGTTTTATGTTTTATTAAAATATCTAATTAAGTATTATAACATTAAATATCCATAAAATTCTAATAATATAATGTTATTAACATTTTCACTACATCCCAATATCATTAAGCAAGAGGAGGAGGGATCATGCATTTCCATAAAAAATCAAATCATAGAAAATGAGTTTTTGCTTAATTTTTTTTAGTGTAAACAAATTCTCAATCCCAATGTTATGGCTCGATTTTAGTCGATTTTTAATATTTTGGCCATAAAAATATTGCCTGTCTCTCGAGATTACGATAATAGATGTCCAAACCTTTATGCCAGTTATGAGTAGCTCGCGTAATATTTTTCTTTATAAAATACTGAGTTCGCCGTTTTTTTAAAATCGACTCAAATCGAGCTATTTAACAAAACTACTCAATGAAATTTAAAGGGATTAAGGGTATGTTCAAACTCAAAATATAATAAAAGGTTTACACATTTTAATCTTATCTGCCTAGTGACATATAATCTGAAAATGCATAAGCTTTTTGTATTTTTTTTGAGTTTGGACATACCCTTAATATTACTATAGACTGTTCTATGCTCACACTTAGTTGCTCCCCCAATTTAGAAAAATTCATGGTTACCATATGTGATATACCTGAAATATTGCTGACTTCCAAAGGGTTAAATATTATCGTGATAAAAAAAAGAAAAATATTTTCATTAATCTCATGACAGCTTTTTAATTTGATAAATTACCAGATACAGCCGAAAGCCGGAGAATGTTCTCCAATTTGAACAAAACGTTGACTTGGTGTCTAAATTTTGAGGAAGAATAGACATGAAGCTAAGTGATAACCTTGCTTATCATGATTTCAGAACCCATTACACAGATAGAAATGTTAAATATGCAAAATATTTTAATATTTTACACTAATTTTCCAGCCCGGCCTAAATACTTTTTTGTCATGTCCAGCTTGCGGGTCAAGCTTCGTGCCGCGCGTACCCCTATTATAAGGTCCATTATGGTTATAAAATTAAATAAATTTTATTTAATCATCAACCCCTCTTCCCACCACTATTATGACTTTTAAAATTTGATAATCGATGGCAAGTTAATCCGGAATAAGTACTAATTCTAATTCTAAATCATTCTGTGGTGATTCGAGGCAATATTTAAATTTCGCTTTATAAATGTATATGAAAAATAAATAATTAGGATTTCAAAAGTTTTTTATGAAATTTACAAGGTTAAGTTCTCTATAATGCTGAAATTATTTCTGAAGAAAATTTTTTTTTCAAGTTTAAATAGCTTTCAATTAATAATTAATTGGAAGATTTAGAATTACCAAAGTTAGATTCCGGATTAGCTCTACAGATTAACATACCATATTATATGTATACATCTACTTATAATGAAATATTGTCTTTATGACAAAATAAGGGAAACATCCTATTTAAGCCAAATTAATTGGATGAACAAGAAAATATTTATAAATATATTAGTTATAAAATATCCATTGAATCATTAACCATAAATGAAAAAACAACAATCTATCCGCCTTATTTAAAAAAGATTAAAAGAGGACGAATATTCTTACATGAAGAGATATAATACTTTTTCAAAATTCCTATTTTCCTAGTAAAGTTTAAAATATTAAAAATGGCAAGCAACTTCATGCCTATCCCGCGATCATACTTAAACATTTATTATAGATCAATAATATAAAATATTAAAATAATATATAAAAAATTTAGAGGGTTAAGATTTTTATAAAGAGGATGAATATCCATTAAAATTACTAATTTTTTTAATGTAGTGTAACTGAACCACCCTCAGACACTGATAGGTACTCTGGCAGACACCTTACATTATAATTTCTTATTCCCACCCAAAAAGTTTAAGAAGTGTAACCTAAGTTATTCAATATTTTTAATTTTGACGTTGCACTTCCAATAGTTTAGAGAGTCAATGAAAGATAGATGAAAACAAAATTTAATTTCATTTATGTTAATATTTAAAAATCAGTCGTATTATATTATTTTATATATTTAATTTTATGTATTTTTACAAATTTTCAATAAAAAAATTTCTGAGTGCCTAACTATGTTTTATTTCAAAAAAAAAATATTGGCAATCCCAAATAAACAGTCCTCACCCCCAAATAAAAATTCCTACCATGGGCCTAATTGAGCCTGACCATTTTTCACCATTTAGCTTTTTCAGAGATTTCTTGACTTTCAAACTCAAATCTGATAAAGGCGACCGATTGAATAGAATTTCCAATTTAATTATTAACATAAATAAATATTATATAACATATTTATTTTATATTAATATCAGATATCGGCAGGGATCAATAGGCCTGGTTCGAATTTGATTTTTTTTTCGAAATTTTGAGATATTTAATTGCCCGCCCTGAAATTTTTAAAATTTATTAGTTTTCAATAATTTTGGCTGTATTTTGCAAATTGTTTTAAAGAGAATTTGAAAATATGAACAGTAAATGAATAATGGCCCAATCATAAATTTTTCAACATTTCTCACTGATAAATTAATATATTTTTTTTAAGCCCGGACCGGCTCGGATTTCTAATACTATAATCTTTTCCCGTGTTCGAGTTCCAAGACGGGCCTGCGGGTCTCTGATCAATACATTATCACTACATATAAAATTAACTTATTTAATAAAAATCAAAATTAAATTCAATTGCGTGTCTTTTCATTAGTTTATGATATTTAATAAAGCCAACTAAATATTTATTTAAAATGCGTAGCCATGTAGTTAAAATTACACACTATTATTTTAAATAAAAATATTCTTACACAGATGATAGGTTACATATTATCTATTTCGCGTTCTTTATAAAGGTACACGATTGTAGATTTTTATCATCATACAAAAGCTTCTAAGGGCTACACATATTATATGTATTAATACGATATAATGCATGCATGTATAACATATAACTAATAACAAGTAATTTTGATATTATATACATTTTATATACGTGGCAAATTTAAATCAATAATAAATAGCAATTTTTTATTGATAAAAAGAAAAAATCTTTGTTTTATTTTAACATTTCGATGTATGCAAATTTCTTATTGAATCAATTTGCAAGTGAATCTTTGGGAATATTAGTAAAATTGTTTCTTTTAAGTGGATAAACCAATTTTGCTCATATTAGTATATAAAATGTAAAATATTTATATCCAGGGAAAAAATGGATTTAATATTTTTTTAAATAATTTAATTAAAAGTAAATGACTTTTCGAGAAATGTGTTGATTTAGTAAATATGGAAGATTGGGACATGACATCGAGCTGGATAAGAAAGCAAACATATATCAAATTTCAATTTAGAGAGAAATTTTGCACTTAATCAGGATGAAGTTTTAGACATAATTTATAGTATGTCTCTACATTATGTTCAAATATGATTGGAGAATTTGATTCGGGTTATTAACTAAAGCCCCTTTTCTGCGTTTTGTCATATAAATATTATTGAATTTTCTTTTGACTTTAAAGAAAAATGAGTGAACCTGATTTTTCCTCTGATACCGAAACTATATATTTAAAGTGGTAAGTTTTTATCACTTGTGGAAGAGGTTCTGAAGGTATCAATATATGTTTAGTGTCCCCTGCGTCAAATGGTACGAGATTATAATTTTAAACATTATCAATTCCTGATTAAATTCTATGATGTATCTCTTAAAAATTAACTGATATAATTTTGTTTTTCATTTAATAAAAATCAGAATTTTAGAATTGGATATCAAATGATAATCATAAAAAAGGACCATCAAATTTGGAGTTAAATTGTTCATATTTGAAAGTTTAAATACAGTTGTATTCATTCCGATATTTTATTGCTGTAAACCAGCGGTATTGTAGCCTAATCCTGAGCAGGTTAGTGCGGAATTTGGCATATACCTATAAACTATCAAAAACATATGGGAAGTTTTCCCATATTATAGATATGAATAATATGCTATCATAACATATTATTATTTTTAGCCTAAAACTGGTCACAAAAGAATAAAGTATTTACCGAATGAACCCTACCCCTCCCCGCTTCTCATTTTAACGCTTAGTAGTAAAATTCCAATTAAATTATTTTTCATTTTCAAAAAAAAATATATAAATTGAAATATAATTGAACTCTATTTTTAAAAATAGGATTTTCTTGCCCGTGCAGAAAAAGAAACATTTTGTGCACATCAAGAAATCTGCAGGACCGGTCCGGTATTCGTCCCATCGCTTGTCAATTTTTAAAACTAGGACAAAACCATTTGTAAAGCCATGCCGATCCCAAAATTACCCGGAAAAGTATTTATTTTTATGTATGACTAGGACCAAATTGAATGAATTTTCGAATAGTTTAAAAAATCACATAATATATCATGTTAAACATTTATCCACTTTTGATATTTTTGACCTCTCGAAACCATTATAAGACCATATAATTTTAAATGGCAGTTAAAATCCAGTCCTATTTCAGAATTTATGAACAAATGCAATTTATAACAATTTTAATTTTACCCCTCCTCTACCAGACCCTGAAATAATTTTTGAAGCAAAATTTAAGTAGGAAGGGTCTTTGAATAGACGAATATATTCTACATGAGATGGGGCTAAAAATTCATAGGATATTTTTTTGCCCTTAATTGACATTTAATTCCCCCTTCTTTGCCAGTGCAAACATGATGACTAATTTCAGTTCTTACTCTTCATAATATGATTAGGACTCCGTTATTTGTTTGATTAGTATTTGTGGTTCCGACTGATTTTATGATTTAAGATTAAATTTGAGAAAAAATAATGATAACTTCATTTTCATTCAATTTAGAGAAGTTGATACACAAATACTGATGTTTTAAATCATGTCATGATCCATAATAGACTAAATAATTGGGTTATATAGGTTTTAAACCTAACAATAAAATAGGGTTTGACCTTCAATGAATGAATATCAAAATATTCGGGTTGTTATAGTTTATATATATTTATATATATATATTGGTTTTAAAAAACATATTAAATCAATTATAGAAAGTTAAACAATAGACTTATTATGCAATAACTTTAACTAGCAAATTAAAAAGAAACTTATTTTGACACAGTTATTTATAAATATTGAGCTTAAATTTTAAAATATTTTATGTATGTAAAAGTTTCTATTTTAAAAATATATATTGATTTCATTTTAAGGCAAATAAGTAACACTAACAAGGCTTTTCCATTTTTATATGAATTATGTTTATTATTAATAAATTATGTTATTTTATGTGAATTTTCAATATCGATTACAACAAAATAAGATTATCTCGCAACAGTGTTATAAGGAACCTGAGCCGTTTTCTATAGAGGTCGGTTTGGTAAAGGTTCAGAGGAAAATTAACAAGGTTACAGTTCAGTAGATTTTAAAAGGTTTTGGTTCGGCTATAGTTTTAGAAAAATTATGCGGGTTTTGGGATTTTAGTAAAATTAATTTGTCTTAAATAAAAGATAGAAAGAGACACAAAGAACAGGAATAATTTTATTGAGGAAACATACAAGATACATTATAATGAAGTATAATAAATATTTAAGATTTATCAGTAAAAATCTAACGTTAAAGTATAATGGGTGTTCTGAAACCAAAAGTCCACAATAATAAGAATAGATATATTTGTAAATTGTAATGCATATTTTTGTCAATTTATAGTAAATAAAATATGTAACTAAAGTATATATAAATGAAATTTTTTTTATCTTGAAAGTTTTACTTTTATTTATCATCAATCAAAATTTAAATGCAATCAAACAACAAAAAATAAAAATTTATATATATAACAAACCGTTTTTTAAAGTTCAGAAAAATTATATCGGTTAACGATTAGGCTCAATCCGGCTAGTTGTTATTGGAATATAAACTAGGTTATTGCATTGCAATTTTGTAAGTTTATCAAAATAGTTTATGATTCTATCAAAATAATAAATATAATTTATTGTTCCTTTGCAATGAATCTACTGTTTTTTGGTATTTTAGAGGTTTTGATCCAGGCATTTTTACACCACTTTTAGCCAATATATTCTAACCCCCTTACCTGCAAAAAAGAAAGATGCAAATTTAAATTAACAAAAAAAAAGGAAATTCACAATGAGAATACTCCCTTACTCTTTAAATTAGCGATAGCAGGGCTACAGGTAATATATATTTCTTTCAACACCATTACTACCTAATTAACTAAGAAATATTTCTAGTTAATATACCATTTTTTATGTAGTGGGTATAACAGAGAAACGCCAAGTATTTCTCATTTTCATCAAACTGGATTTTTAAAAATAAATAAAACGGAACCTTATTTGGGGAGAACTTTAAGCGTTAGTGGGCAGGACGTATCAGTAAGCATGACAGAACAAAATCGGTTATTTAATTTCGTCTATATGCCGGAATAAAGGGTATGTTGGAAAAGGGAAAACATGCTACACCTGAAAATTGTGAAATAATATTTTAAAATACCTTAAGAAGGAGGGATTTGACTAAGTTTATCATTATATATTAAATATTTGTTTTTTACAAAAAAGATACAAAAAACACTATCTTATTTATTTTTTTAAATTAAAATTCCATTTACGCGATTTTTTTCGTTAATTTAATCATGGTAAAAAACTTCGCATTGTACTTATAAAATTTTGTTTTTAAAAACTATTTAACAAAATATTGATTTTCATATTTTAAAAAAGAGGGTTTAAAGATTCAATATTTGGTTTGGTCTAAAATATTTTTATCGATAGGATTAGGGTTGATGGATTAAAAAAAAGGTCCAAATTATTTTATTTTTTTCACAATTTGAAATTGAGAAAAAGAAAAAACTCTCAATTAAAAAGGAATTTGGTCTAGGGAGGGGGGAATTAAATATATTTTTATTTCACTAATCAACGTTTGATCAGTATAGTTGTTTTGATTAAGTGGATTGATAATAGTGTTTTTTTTTGCTATGAAAAACGTTTAAAATGATATAGAAAATATGAATACATTTTTTAATATAAATGATAGGGTAGTAGAATTGCATGTTATTTATAACTAGAGTATGATATTTTCTTTGGTTCCAACATTATATAATATATATTGCCAAGTCTGTGTTAGAGCTGGGTGATGTTTTTCCAATTAATTGTTTTATACTTTGGAATATAAGGACAAAAAAAAAATTTTTAAATCTTGAAGTATATCATTTCTATTAGACATGATGTATTGTGTTGTCGATTTCATTTTCCGCGGGATAATTAAAAACGAGGTCTTATAATCACTTTAAAACTTATTAAATATAGCGAAAATCAAGAAATTATTCCATTGTGCACATTGGCCTATTTATATTTTTTGTTATGATATTTATATTAAATGGGTAAATAAAAAGTATGTAATTTGTTTCATTTTATTTTGTGATTTGTTATCGCTTTATTAATGCGAATTTGTAATTACAAATTCAAAATTACATATTAATTTATGAATACTTTTAGTTTGATTTGAGCAAAATGTATTTACATATTTTATAAATAAATTGAATATTATAATGTTAGTTTTTTTCGGGGAAGGGGGGGGGGATGTAATTTACATGTAAATCAATATATTATTTAGTAGCTCTGAATATTAAACTAATATAAGTGGAAATAAATTATTACATCTATCTAGTTGATTTCCCTTTATATTTAACTAAATGCTAATTTTAAAGAAATTTCTTTCAAAACATTAGCATCAGGATGGGAAGAGGGTAAAGAGTTACTCAGTAACCACGATTTGGGTTTTATAATTTAAGAAACAATTTATAAAAATTTATTGTTAAGATTTTGTAGCATTGAAACTCTAAATTTAAAAAAAATAAGCTTTTAAGAAGAAAAGCTCAGAGGCAAATGATATTGTCTCAAAATCTGTAATTTTCTATTTTATTTAGTTTTACAATGTTGTTTTGATACTTTCTATCTATGTTTGCTTATGAGCTTCTCAATTCATTTATAGTGATCATTTTTACTTTGAAATCTAGTCTTCACATTAATCAGATGTACTTACTTGACCTTCGCAATCGTAATATATATTGGAGATGGCTTATTGCAGATTTTTGCCTTTTAGTTATATGCAGGCTTTTTCAAAAGGAGTCAGTTATGGAGATTTTTATTTGATTGATCATGTAATGGGCAAGTGCAAATATCTATTTTAGGATTTAAAGTGTTAATTTTAAATTAGACAATACCTTTTAGGTCAGGGTGGAACAGAGTAGAGCAGATCCTTAAAAAATACATGTAGATATAGATCCAGACTCTAAAAAGATATCCTAGATACGTATAGAAGCATCTTATAAAAAATACCAAAATTATACGATATAAGAGATACTCATTTTTGTTAGATATTTGGTTTATAAAAAATTAATATTATCGCTATCCTATCACAAATTGCGTGTGACTCAATATTTTGTTTGGAGAGCTGAATAATCAACCAACAGAATTATATAGAGAAGTACCATATATATATAATATATATATATATACCTATTTTTTCATCGAGATGAAAGATAATTCTAAATAAATAACACTAAATTCTGCCATTTTTTTCTAAAATTTTCATTATTTATAAAATTTTTTACATTTAAAATACATGTTATTTCGAAAACCTATCAACTATTGTAATATAATTACAAATCAAAATAAACATCATTATAAAAATAATATTTTGTTTTAGAACAAATACAATAACTAAAGTCGATATCACCCAAATATTAATATTATTATACCCAATATACACTATGCCTAAGAAAGAGGAACTCTAAAATGTTGGAACAGTGAATTATAAATAAATATATAATTGTGATTAATTTAAAACAATGATTAGGTAAATATGAATGAGAAATTATAAAAATGGATTCCCTAATTTTTTGTACAATAATGTTGGTATGAAAATATAAAATAATCAGAGTGTCGAACCCACCAGAACTTCAAAACAGAACCGAAACTTTATAATTTAATATTTTTAAAAAAAAAATTTAAAAGAGCTAACCATGTTCATATTATTATCTTATCTCTAAGTATTATTTATATTTTTTATTTGTAAATATTAAGTAATTTATGCTATGTAACCCCAAATCCTATTTCGATATCAATTATTTTTTTTCAGATAAATAATAGTGCTAGAAATATTATCTTATACAAATTTGTCATGTAATTGAAGAACTTGGATGTGTAAAAAGACTTCCATTAGTTCAAGACAAAATAATTACTCAACTCCTTGGGCAATTTTGAATCATCTTTATTCCAAATAACCTCAAAATTTATCACACAATACCAAACAAGAGGGATTAATAGTTATTATAAATTCTTTTAATAAAATTCATTTTTAACATCATCGAATGGATTAATAAAAAACCCGATATTCTTGCATATTGGGAGGGAATAAAATTGAGAAACGATTCATTATATCTATTATGCCATTCCAGTAACACGTGTTTCTGTCTAAGGATCATTTTCAGGGTTAATATATTTTCTATCACCATAGAGAACAAAATTTGACAGATATATTTGATGAAATTTAAATTAATACGTTGAAATCATGATATTATTTTTAAAGGGTTCAAGTTCGATTTGTATCCCCGCCCGGGCCGCATCACTTGTAAAAAATATTCTATGAGCCCAGTCTGTCAGTCTTACCGTGATCTACAAATAAAAATCAACAAATAAATGTTGGGCTAATTTTATTCTCCTATATTTTTCATAAAATTATTTATCGATTATGTAATACCCTGTATAAAAAAAATATAATTAATTAAAAGTTTTTGAACCCGAACCGAACCTACCTTAACCTGGACATCTAGTAAACCTTTATAATTTTTTTATGAACCATCCGAACCCAAAAAATTCGACACTCTGAAAATAATAATATTTTAAAATATAAATATAGGAAAAAATAATAATGCATCACAGAAATTTTTTTTTTTATAAATGTGAATATTTAATTTTTTAAATATTCATCACTTCAAGAAACATTGGGGGCCATTTTAACATTTTAACCAATTAAAAAATTATGCTAACTGACACTCTGACCCCTTTTTTCTATGAAATATTCCAAAATTTTATTTAAAATTTCATATTTTTAAATATTTTTGCGCGGTCGGTGGTTCATATAATTAATGCTCTAAGAATCAGTGTGAATTTAAAGATATAAATAAGGTATTATTAGTTGAATTAGATAAAGCTAAAAAAAGTATTTTTTTTTAATTATTAAAAAATATTAATGAAGGACAAATAATTTAAAATAATTTTGCTTTTAAAAAATAATTAAATGAACCTTAATAAAAATAATTGCGACAATTTATTTTATATTGAAATGTGCATAAAATGAAATTTTATTTTGCTTAATACTTAAAACATACAGAGAAAACGTGACAGCTGTGGCGCACACAACGACAACCTTAATGGCGATTTTTTAAAAATGTTAATTTCAAAAATTGTAATAATACACACAATAATAAATTTAATTATTTTTCAAAAATTTTAAATAATAAAAATAAAATATTATGCATTTTAGATCATTTATCCTATAAAAAACATAATCAATAAATAAAGTTGTTAAATAGCCTCTTTATTGCATTATATTAGATATTAATGAAAAATTTCTTTTAATATTTATGATATCGATCTTGCTCGTAGTAATGAGTTGAGTAGTAAATTTATTAATCTTGTGAATTCAAATAGAAGCAATAAGCGAGCTAGGGAGTAGCAAAATCGTGCTCAGAACTAGTGATTCAAATCGCTCCATTTGAGCCGATTTTTAAAACGGCTAACGCATTATTTAAATAAGAAAAATATTGCCTAAATCTCGAGATTTCGCTAATATATGTCCGCCATGAAGTGAAAGTAACCCAGACGGGTTCAGCCATGACAGGATCTAGAAAAATTTCTCATCGAGTTTAGACGCCAAATAGAATCTATATTTTGTCGTCTACATCATTATTAATTTGGTTTCTAAACTCGTGAATAAAGCAAAAAAATTTTTCAGATTTTCGAGTGCTAAGAATTATTCTGGTTAACCTTCATCTGGTCTAAATAAAAACAAAGAATTTAGAATTTTTAGAATGCAGCAAGAGCTAGCGAATCCGTTAATCAGCAATAAAAATAAATGCTGATACAAATAAGAATCTTTTAACCAAAGTGATTGTGTCCGAGATTTTTAATTCACTCAGAGAATAAAACGAGTCAAATTTAGGCAATAAAGAAGGGGGGCCTTATACAATTGATAAAAAATTTCGAAAATGGTATTGCATGCAGGTTTAACTATATGTGGAAAATTCGTGACAAAATAAAATTTATAAAAAAATAAATATGATTGTAACATGATCCACATGATATTCTGTCCTTTATTATTTCCTTTTCTTCGAAATAGGACTTTAATATATATATATCGATCGAATTTTATGATATCATATAATTTAATATTTTTTTATTTGTAATTTCGTTTTTAAACCGGTATATTGAATTTTTATAATGATGGCCGTATCTGATTGATAGGAAAGAACGGGTTCCTGGCCAGCAGTGGTCTTTAACATACATTGAGAGAAAACAGGATTTTATAAAATTTAATATTTCTAAAAAATAATGTTTTTTTTTAAATAATAATTGCTAAGCTAAGCATAAATAATCTTGCATTTAATATCTTTCACTTAGTAAACCCCAGTCAATCAAATTTTAATTGTATAGAAATAATTTTTAAAAAAAGATGCTTTGTTGTTTTTATATTTTTTTTTATTAACACAACGCCACGTATAAAATGGGCTATTCGCTGGGCAGGTAAATAAATATGGCAGATGTAATTATAAGCAAAAATAACACATGATATATAAAGGAAAGAGTAAAGACACATTATAAAAATAAAAATCTTCCAATTTAAAATTTATATCTGATCCTTAATTATTTAGGTGTGATGAATAAAATAAAAACAATATAGGATTACTCAAATTAAAATTAACGTGCCAAAAAAACTATTTTGCCATCTTTTCACCACGGCTATCTTGTCCAATTTGAATTCTTAGCTGTTGGCATACAAGATTGGATTTTAAAAATTATTAAGTTATAAAAGGTAATATAAATTTAAAAAGATAAAAAAAATTGAAAAAAAAATTGGTCATTCTAAAGATTTTAATTTTATTTTTAAATTTGCATAATTCGTGCTAAAATAAACCTCCAAAAATATCATTTATTATTTTGCTAAATTTACACGAATTTAATTAATTATTATAATATTAAAGATAATATAAATTCATTTTAAAAAGTTTTTAACAACTCGTTACTAATTTGGCATGTTAATGATATAAATGATAATAAACGTCAACTAGTTAATTCTCTTCCTCATTTGTAATTTTATATATTATAAATAATAAACAATCGAGAATTTATCTACTCTAATTGACCTCTCAACTTCCAGATTTTTTTATGGCTAACTATGACAGCCATTTTAAAGAGAAACATTTTTCTTTGAACATTTGATTTAGATGATCTAAAGAAGAAGAAAATCCAAAGAATTTAGAAAATAATAAACCTTGAAAAAATTAATTTAAATAATTTTATTTAAAAAAATTAATATATTAACTCTAATTTCAGCCTAAACTTGATTTATGAAGCAAATAAGAAAAAAACATATTTGTATCTTTTTATATAATATATAAATGAATCAGAATTTAGGTTTTAATGCTCTGAATTTTATTACTTTGAGACAGGAATGCTAGAAATATCAAAGCGAATAATATTGAAAGCGACGTGGATTTTATTAGTCGAAAATTATTTGCGAACGAAAATTTAGGATTTGCATCTTCTCCGGAATTAGTTCCAGAATCAATCGATAAAATATTATTCTTGTCGATTTTTATCTTATTAATTAGCATCTTCAAAACCTTCCTGATTTTTATCAAAAAAAAATTTAATTTTAATTTTACTTGTCTTTAAAAAACTTCAATAATTTTTTTTTATTTTTTAAAAATTAAATTAATATATAATATATTTTTTTTACAAAGAAAAAAAAGTAAATAAATGTAATATTTATTTATTATTATTTTTTTCAAAAAAAATAAGTATATCATCAAATTATATTGAAGATAGCCTATTTTTTTTTATTTGAATTTAAATATATTTAAATTTGTTTTATAAAAATTAAATTTCAATACTAATATTAGAACGGAACGTTGCGGGAGTCAAACTTGGCTAAAATTGTTTGTAAAAAAAACGCTAATATTTGAAATTTTCCCGGAACAATTATGGAATACTGAAAATTTTTTATTTCTTTTTTACTTTATATATAATGGTTCTATCATAAATATTGGGTTTTTTTTTATTTTCATTTTTACATATTACTTACTCATCTATTATTTAGCAAACATTTTTAATCATTTTAAATTATAAAATTAAATATTGTATAATAAAATTTTTAAGATCAATGGATAATTTTATTACCAATTTAGTTTTTGTGAGGCGTTGGACCAAGAAATTTAAAATACATGATAATTTTTTAGAAAATGTTTTAATACCACATTTTGTAAAATGAGTATAATAATAGAAATTAGATTAGGCATATTTTTAGGAACGCGTTCCGATACATGGAAACGGCACTTTTTTGGCTATAACGTATAATTTATTGAAAAACTTATTTCAATCCTTTTAATTTTTACATTTTTTTGAAAAATATATTTCTATCTTTTTCTCATCTTTTTTTTGCCACAAAAAACTGTATAAATAATTTATTATAAATTGATATCTTCATTTACACCTTTTTATTATATTATAATTATTTACATCTCTATGCGTTTACATCTAAATAAATCTTTTATTTTTTAAACAATTGTTTATTTTTTTTTAAAAAAAAACACTACAAGATGAACAATCATACCTTGGCTATTATCATTTTTTTTTTTTTAAAAAAAGATAATTGGACATTACATTTGGAGCAAAATAAAAATAAATCTTAGAAAAAGAACAATTAAACAATAACTTATTAATAAATAATATTAATTTTTTTTTTACAATGTTTAGGAAAAGAAAACTATTTTTTTTAGCACCTATAAATTTTTATTTCTTTTATAATGGGATAAAATATTTTTTGAAAAAAAAATTTAATAACGGTAAAAAAAATATATAGATATCGTTTCATGAGAGAGAAATGTCCAGTAATAACAGAGTGGTTGCCATTTTCTTTATTATATTTATATTTTGTTATTTATATATTTTTTAAATAAAAAATGACTTAATTACTACGCTCTACCGAGTTTATATATATTAAAAAAAGGGAATAATTATTTCCCTATGTCTCTCCTTAATTTTTTTTAAAGCAATATATGTTATATTTTCATCGCATAAACGGATATTAATTAATTTTTATAACTAATTATTTTTATTTCAAATATTGGTTGACATATATATCCAATCGTAGCCATCTCATATATAAACCTAGACTAACCGTTCATTATATCAGGTTAATGACGGTCAGACCCGTAGCCAGTAGAGCCCCCCCCCCTTAGCAAAGATATTTGTAAATTTATATTGTCTATTGGGATATGGAATCCATGAGAATTCGTCATATCTCTATTTTAAATCATTTACTGAGAGCTATTTTTTTAAAATTTGATTTGACCGGAAATCAGAATATATTTCAAACAAATTTGTCTTAAACTTTATAATTATTCTGAATTTATTTAGAATTTTTTCATAAATTAAAAAAAATATACTAATGTTTCTGGCAAAACTGTATAAAATTGATAGTATAGGTATTCTGTACTTGTTAGAAAACATCTTCGGTTAAATCAGATTTTAAAGCATTATAAGTTGAAAGGGTCCGAATCCCCATAGATTCCATATACCATTACGAGATATATTCTAAATTTTAACAAAAAGTTAAAATTAATTTATCTTGCTTTTTTAATAATATTTTACGAAAATGTAAGGTATATTTTCTTACACTTTTTAAACTTTATTAAACACTGATGAATATAAGATAATTCTGTCAACCAAAAAAATTATATTTAATTTATCTTATCTCTACTAATAACTATGATTAGACCAAATTTATAGTACATTCAGATATCCAAAGAAATAGAATTTGTTGAATATAACTATTTCTGTAACATTTTGGGAAGAAGAAACTGCTAAAAAATAAATGCCAGACAAAATCGTGCCATAGACATCATGCTGTTACAGCATATTTGAATCCAAAAGTCCCTTGTAGAAATAATAGAATGGCATGACTTAGACATTATATCTGAAGCTGATCCTTATAAGATTCAATATGATATCCGATTTTCATGCATCGGAATGTATTAATAAAAAATAATATGGATTTGACTGAGGTTATGAGAATCGCGATATAATACAACTTAGAAAACTAAAAATAATATCGACTAAGAATTTTTATTATTTTAAGATTCGCTAACCTAGACTTGCGCCTATAAAAACGAATCTTTACAAAATTAACGTAAACTTAATTGAAGATTACTATAAAATAACCATTTATTCCATTTTTGAATAGAATTTTGACTCAAATAGATGAACAATTTTTGATTCATCAAATATTCTATCTAATTTATAAATATTGTTACCTATAAATCCTTTTGAGGATACATTAAATCTTAAAAAATTGGTAGAGCCATATTTTAATGAATTTTCTTGACATGCGCAGTAGGTTTCATATAAAAATGTAAGAAAATGAACCTCTAAACACCCTTCCCCAACCCCGAAAAAAGCCCCCAGGTATACTACCGGATTTATATTCCCCCGAAACCTCTTTAATCAAATTTCTACTGATCGAAATAAAGGTATGAAAAAAATATATAAAGAACTCTAATGAATCATAGGGCTAAGCACAACCCTTCAATAAAAAATTTATATATTATAGGTGAATGAGTAAATTGGGGTAACCAGAACTCTAAATAAACACTATTTTTGTCGTAAGTTGCTTAGTGTGTAGGTACTCCAAAAACGTATAAAAAAATATTTAAAAATAATTATCAAAGAAAATTTTTCTACATTATATATATACATAGATTTCGAAAAGTCTGAATGAGCGGTTAAAACAATCATTGTTTGGTTATTTATTTTTTATTTTATTTAGAGGGGATTATATCGTAATCGAAAGTTGCTTTTATTATTTGTGTCAAAGTACTTATATACAAATTCAGACGCTAGGCCTGGAAAGCAAATGCAGGACCGATAAAAATCTAGCTATTTTTTTGCATGGACGGCTTTTGTTCTATCATGTTGTATGGTCAATGCAAAGATATTCCTAAGATCGGTTACTTATAACAAACGAAAGGATATTCTCGATTATAGGCGTCAATGGCACGTAAATTGAGGCATCAGAAACCTGTAACATGAATCTATCTGACGAAGAACGCGGCAATAATCAATCTAAAGGATAGGTCAATTTTTTTTCTAAACTCGTTGAAAATAAACACTGATCATTCTCGGTATTTATTAAAAAGATGAAATGCCAGGTGACCTACGAGGTCACTCGAACGATGGCATGTATGTTGGTAGATACTAAAAACTGATTATAAAATGGCAAAGCCCCCCCTCCCAGTAGAAAATTATTGGCTACTGGTCGGATTGAAGGTAATATTAATGGTCTAGTTCAGGCTGGACTTATAAATGGTTTTTGGCTAGAACAAAACCGGTTTTTAAAATTGTAAGATTAGTTTATGAATGTTTATCCTCTAATTTTTATATTTAATTTGATCCAGACTAATCAATCAACTCTCTTGCACTCTATTATATACTTTATAAGATAATAATTCAGTCGTATAATGACGTCAAATTGAACGGGAGTATAACATTTCCCCATTAAGATAACAATTTAACATATCTTTTAAAATCTAAGGTCTAGCAATTGGCCGAACACCTTGTAAAAAATATGGAAATAATACTAATTCAATTTATTGCTCATCATCTTCCATTTTGCTAATTTTTCTTTATATTATAGAAATGGAAAGGAGGTAAATTTAATTTAAAAAGAGATATATCATTATTAGCCATCAAATGATTGTTTTGGCCAGGAGTGAGTATTTTTTAAAAAAAATATAGGTCAGGCCCCGGTATTTTAAAAAAAATCAGACCCTGCATGGCATGGGTAAAAATAAAAAAATCCAGCCCTGCCTCACGGACAGGGCTTAGGGTCGGTCCTGTAAGTCTCTGATATAAACACTTATTTTATAGAAATTGGGTTTCAAAAAAAGAGTTAAAATTTTATTTCGTTTATAAAAAAGAAGTTATATTTAAAAAGAGATATATCATTATTAGCCATCAAATGATTGTTTTGGCCAGGAGTGAGTATTTTTAAAAAAAAATGTAGGTCAGGCCCGGGTATTTTAAAAAAAATTCACACCCGGCCTGGCATGGGTAAAAAATTAAAAAAATCCAGCCCTGCCTCACGGACAGGGCTTAGGGTCGGTCCTGTTAATAAAAATTGGGTTTCAAAAAAGAGTTAATTTTATTTCGTTTATAAAAAAGAAGTTATTGAAATAACAGGCAGATTAAAAAGGACACGCATCAGTTATAGATATGTAGCACTATATACATTCTTAAAAAAATCCTATATAATTATAAAATCAATTTTTAACGATAGTTCGATACACTGATAAATATTTAAAAAAAGGTAACATTTGATAATAATTTTTTTTGCGTGCGGTTGTATTTAACATCGACGAGTGCTTTTAATTTTATTAGACAATAAAATTTACGAATAAATCAAATTACCTTTTTTTCCACATTAGTCATGTTCACTTTATATATTCATGTTTCATGTATATATATTTTTTAATACCTTCACTCATCAATCATTATCTTCAAATTAAACTGCCTTACCGGGACGTTAGGTCTCGAGGAGTTTTTATTAAAATTATGCATATTATTTATGTAATATTATATTCATTATTCTATGTTTCTAAGTGAATTTTCATTTAACTTTTTAGTTTTATAAAAATTATTCATCTAACACTGCCTAGCTCAGGGGGGGGGCCCTTCCATTGCAAATTTTTTTGAGAAAATATAAAAAGATTTTATGAATTGTGTTGCAAAGTATTGTATTTCAAATAGGTAGTATTCTATTTTAATTTTAGGTAAAAGTTAAAATTAATTTAAATATTTCTTTCTAGTGTATTAATATTTTTACCCACGAAAATTTAAAATATATTCTTATTATTTTTAAACCTAAAAATTTCATCACCAAAAAAATCTGTTTAAAATATTTCTTCTAATAACTATCTATGCAAAATTTCTTGAGTGTGTCAAGAGTTCAGATATCCAAAAAGACGAAATTTGCTCAATAAAATTATTTCTCAGATTTCTTGTGCTATAAGAAAGAAAGAAACTGCAAAAAACATGCCCGGCAAGATGGAGACTTTGACATAAATCTTTTACAAAATTTTTGGATCTAGAGAGTCTTTTGAGAGAAATATCAGAATGGCCTGAACCACATATATTTTAACGGAAGTTGATGCATTATTAGTTACAATATGACAGCCAATTTATTTTTCAATGGAATGTATTAATAAATTATTTAAATTACATAACAATTTTATGCAATATTTAAAAAAAAATGATAGCATTGGTTTGAGGTTATGACAATGGCGAATATTCTTATATAACGAATAAGAATATTTCAAGATTACGTGATTGTTGAGACGAAAGCAAGTGATTTTGATAATCGCGCATCGACTTACATCTAAATAAACAAATCCTTCAAATATTAACGTGGACTAGTTGTTAAATGGCACGATTTTTAAAAAAGGCTAGCTCAAATAATACGCAACCCTAGAGATTTTGTATTTAGATGGCAGAAATAGTTGGACATCTATTAGCAAACTCTCGAGGCTTACGTAATATTATTTAATAAAATCTAAATGTAAAATTGGCTAGAGCCGTTTAACATCACTAACGTTGAACCTTGATATTGAAAAAAATTTAATATTTAGTTAAATTTTATACAAAATAAATAAATGTAGCTAAAGGCCAATAATTTTGGAATTTAAATCTTGGTATAAGATTAATTTTAGTAGATAATCATCGGAGAAACGTTAAGGAAGTATTGTATACTAAATTATATTCTGAATATTTTTCCAAATATTCAAATTATTCTATATTTTGGCTACAACCAATTAGTACAATTTCTTCATTGAGAATAAAAACCGATCTCAAAAGTACGACATATCATAAAATCAATTAAATGAATTAGTTTAATTTACATCTAGCTTTTATTCCTAACAAAAAACAAAATATTGAAAAATTGGCATGATAGCAAAGAAGATTAAATTTTTATTTATAAACGATATTTTTTATTAATTTTAAAAATCATCATATAATGTCTAATTCTATATTTTACGGCGATTTTATATAGCTATTCAATTTTTCAACAATTAAATTATTAATGTTCCAAAAGAAATCATTTTAATATAAAAAATAATTTCCTTCTATGAGAAAATTCCTGACTACGCTCCTGATACAACAGTATGTTATATCTATAATGATAGTAGATGGAATAAATTGAAAATTAAAATGTTGCAAAAAAATGAACAATTGCTACTTTCAGCAATGAATATCAAAAACTCTTTCATATTTGCTATTTTTTATAAATTCTGCTTAATTCTCACCAACATCTAAAAAATTATTACATGATTTCCTCTGGTCTATCAAGTAAGTTCATGTTTATGCCGGAAACTGGTTCAGTCTTACATTTAATTCTATCCATTTATAATAATATAATTTTCAATATTATCGACGAAATGTAAAATGGAGTAAAGTAAATATTATGCATTACAAAAAGCGAGATATAGATTCCTATAACCCTGCAATTTTTGTATATTTCACCGCGAATTCGCGTTAACTATTAACACTGGGTAGACAGATAATTTAGAATCTTTTCTAATAATGTTGCTTAAAAATACTAATAATATAAATGTCGCGCTGCTAATTATTACCTTAAGGGATTATTTATAAATATATTTATTCGTCCTTTATCTTTATTAACGTATGTACCCATTCGATTATATTTTATTACAAATCGATTATTCTTAATCATAATTCGTATACAGGGTAGATAATTTTATAATATATTTTTTAATAGTTAATCATTTTTTATAATTTTAGCAATTTTTTTGAAAATATAATTAAAAATTTTTTCTATTGGATATTTTCTAAAAAGAATTTTAACGAATTATACGTTTTTAATTGTTTTAATCAAAAATCTATAAAATATCATTCTTTTTGTTTTGTTAGAATAATTTAACTTTGTGTATATACATTAGTGAATATCCAGGATTGTTCTGAAATCTAAATAAACTGAAACTAGTATTATAATAACCTTCTTCGCAATACCTTCATAATGATGATCACACTGTAAGACCTATTTTATAGATTTAAAAATCAAAATTCATTTAATTAAAATAATTTTGGGTTCGATTTTAGAGGAACTCGAAGTTAATTAAAATCATTCAGGTCATTGAAATCAAAAAATTGTAAAAGATTAATATAATACAT
This sequence comes from Gordionus sp. m RMFG-2023, assembly GCF_954871325.1. Lineage (NCBI taxonomy): Eukaryota > Metazoa > Nematomorpha > Gordioida > Chordodea > Parachordodidae > Gordionus > Gordionus sp. m RMFG-2023. The sequence continues at coordinate 11,238,037 of NC_088779.1, forward strand.
ATATATACTTACAACAATACTATAGATTGCTTTGTTGAATAAAATTGTATTAGGTTGAGATGGTATTATGTTATTTGTACCTGAAATATCTTTTTTAATTTACTATATAATTTAATTTTTTTTACTTTGTTTGTATTGAACAATATCCTATAATGTAACATATGATAGAGAATATTATATACGTTAAAAATATTAATCATAAAAAAATAACAATTAAGAATTCAGTGTATGTAATTTGTAAATTTTTTTTATTGCATAATGGCGTTGGTGTTATCTATAAGTTTAATACCTTAAATAGAGGCAATTTTTATTAAAAACTTTACGTCTTATGGCTATAATTTTTTATTTTATTTGATTTTTAATTTCGTTGCCATATGGCGACACATAACCTAATTTGAATACTGGATTGACCTAACAGCCATGTCTAATTTATTAGTTTCCCTATTTACAATAAAGGATATACAATTATACTAATATGCACTGATGGAAATATTAAAAATGAGGCAGGCATATCGAGGTCGATAGGATTAGTGATGGTTGAACAATATTTCTTAGATTCTCTTGGGCCAAATGGATAATAATTATAGGAACAACCGAAATGCAATAGGGGAGACCGGTGAGATGCGAGCCCTAAAAGGCAAACACCAAAAGAAATAAAACTACTTGATAGTATTAAATAAATAATATCTCAATTTATTCCACATATTTACTTTTATGCTGGACATAAAACTAATTTTTTAAAATATTATACTTTTTAACAGTATAAATTTTTGCGAAAAACATATGGGAAAGGGTGAGCTACAACCGGGGAAGGATGAGATTTACTATGAGGTGCTTTTGAGCTAAAAAATATTGATTATTTTTAATATTTAAATGATATTTAAATTATTGCAACTACTTTATTGATAAAAATAAGTCACACGTTTAAGTAGAACAAAGACCCATACATATTAGATTCATTTATTAGATAATTATATAAAATAGTTTCTTGCTCTTTCTTCAATATTTATCTTGATGCAGACATAATCTTCTATTTTTCATTAATCTTGATTTATATCTTTTTACTGTTGCATAACCTAAATTTGATAGTCCAACCTTGAAAGATACTAATAGATGATTTTTCAAAGCCCTTCATTGTATACTTCTAATAAATGTTAAAACATTCATATATATATATATAATAGATATACTATATTTTTGATAAATTGTGCATACCCTTTGGAAATATTTATTAGATTATTTATAATTTACTCATTGTCCTATTTTTTTCAAATATATAAAAGATAAAAGAATCCTTCCTACTTTCTTCAAATTTTTTTATCATTATCCATAATGTAAATTTATTCTGGTAAAGAATATAATTAGTTAAAAATATCAGACTCAATTTTTCTCTTCATTCTTTTAAACAATACTTTGACGCTGCTTCACCAATCATTGGTATCTTTCTCTCCTTTAGTATTTTTTTATACAACTTGATGAATATACTCAATCGCTTGTTTTTGGCTCCAGTAATCACTTTCCAATTTATACACACCAATCACATTCTCATCTTATACCTATATAATAATACATCGTTCTAAATTTCTTTGCCATATTCACATTTTAAAGGTTCTTAGTTAGCTTTTATTTATAATAGCATTCAATAATCAAAAGCTGTTAAAAACATTCAATTCCTTTTCCATACTTAAAAAGAATATTGTTTTCTGTTTTTGATAACTTATACAATCTCTAATTTTAGCTCTACTAGTTATTTTCTCTTAGTATCAAATTTATTGGACATCTCGCTATATATGGGGTACTTTGTTTTGACAATCATTTTTTAAGGTATTCCTGGCCACAATATAAATGATAGTTGTCCGATTATTTTTATTTTTATATAAAGTCTTTTTCTTATAGATGCTCTGATTACCAGAGCTCTATATTGATGGCTTAACCACATCTAATCGCGAGGAACAAAAACTTACTATAAAGTGGAGGGGGTGGGTAGGGGTAATTAAAATATTTTTTTAGAATTATTCTATGAGTTATTTATGAATATCAGGTTTCAGATTAAAAGACTAATGACTATAAAATATTGACAATTTCTAATACACAAACTCAAATATCTATTTCTTTGTAAATATAAATTTTTAAATTTAAAAGAAAACAAGTTGGAAATATAAATTAATGCACAAAAATGTTTCCAAGAAACTGCATGTATATATGCTTACAATGTATTCATGGGAAAAATATGGTGTATTGAAAAATGGAGACAAAGTAATTAAGAAGCGTATGATATAAAATTTAATCTTCTTTGAAATTGAGATAATTTTTCAATGATTTCATCAGTATTTGGTGTAAACTCCATATCTATATTAAGTGGTTCTACCAATTCAATTATTTTCAGAGGTAGTACTCACTCCCTCCCTTGCGTACACGGTCTGACTCTAGTTTACCCTCAAACACTGTTTCTTTATAAGTCAAAGTGCCTGTTTAGTTATATTATATATATAGCCTATTTACTATCCTTAGCCTTTTAGTTCGTGTTATTTTCTTATATTTTATATATTTTTTAATTTAAATATAATCAAAATAAAGAATGATATAAGATATGCATACCAGCTAGTAACCATACAGTCCCTGATCCTCTAAAAATCCATTCGTATTATAAGTTTAAGTAAATAGTTCACCTAGCTTTGATGTCCAACCTATTTGCACTAATAAATATGCTAATCAATTTTTAAAAAAAATCTATTTGATATAGTCATAACATAAGCCTAAACGATTTTCAATAATTGATATTTTTAAATTTCTAGTTCATAATCATGCTACCCACCCCCATTTATGGTTTTATTTACAGCTACATTTATTTCATTATAGTCAAATTTTCTTCATTTGTAATAATTTATAATTCCTTCTATGATGATTTAACGAAAATATATCTTTCTGTCTGGCTAACCAATAAACAGGGCCATTGGCATAATTAATGAAGGAAAGCAGGAAATTTTCTTGACAAGTTTTTAAAGTTCAGTAAATATAATTGGATGTAGAATCTTATCGGAAACGCAAATGGGAATACTTATCATCCTTTTTTAGGGCTCACAAAAATCCAAAGATCCTCACTAAGACAGGCCCCTCCTTCAAGATGCGACAGAAAGCAGTAATGGTCTCTTGTTCCGATTTTTTATAATTGGAAACCATAGCACTAGCTGTTTTGAGAATAGAAGGTAGAAAGCATAATTAAGATATGGCCAGAACTATCATAGAGATAAGCGCGACGTATGTATATTTTCTTAAAGAGACGATTGTTGTAAGGAACAAAGATTACCTGAAATTTACGGCTGAAAAATAAATGCTAACGAAGTCATTCAGTACATAATTATTTATAGGTCTGCAAAATATATTCTCTGCAAGTTGTCTAGCCGAGCTGCTAATAAATTTTATGAAAGAGAGCAACAATATAATTTCCAGCTTTAATACATTTTCAAAACTAAGGCCTTGCCCTTAAAAATATTTTGAAAGATCAGTGTGGCTCCTGGCTAGGCCTGCTGGCCGAGTCTTTGAATCGGGATTCCCTGATCTCTTATCTAGATAATGAGAATAGCGATGGCCTATGATACGTCTATCCCACAAATTTAAAATATGAGAGATAGTCAGGTAGCATATAAAGCTAACCTATGCGTTTTTTCGAGATGCCCAACGTAGCATAAGTATTTCAGCATCAAATTCTTCCTACAAAAGGACAAGAAAGAATTAGAAAATGGTTGAAGAGAGAGAGCCAAGCCCGGTCTCGATAACAAAGAAAGATGTGACATCGGAAAAATATGTTAGATTTTATAGGCATATTAAAATGTTAGTTCGTACAATTTTTTCCCAGATGACAAAAATATTGACCAAGATTAACATACTGACCAACATTGCTGATCAGATAATAGACATGGCATGAAACTTAGATTTTGAAGCAAATCTATAATTCTTTATAAATGGTCACAGGATGATAACATGTCACTAGTTATTATAGAATTAGTTGCCCCTTCATTGTCGACAGAGTCAAACATAGGCTCAAGTCTTGATCTATATATCATGATGAGAATAATAATAAACGGATTATCTACTAAGAAATTTATAGGCATAAACATTCTTAATAAGATGCATCAGAAATATAATATAAGGGGCTTCTGATGCATTCCAGGCGGTCACTGCTATTTGCTCAGCTCATACTCGACTTTCTCAGAAGTTCAAGGAGAACGGAAGTATATCATTACAATTAAGAATTTGGCCATTGATATTGTTATAGTACTTGAAACTTCACCATAATTTGTGCTTATACCCCCCCCCCTCTTTAAGAGAAAAGTAAATTAAAATTAAAGTAACTTGACAAAAAAGGAAATTGAAATCAAATAGCGAATAAATGAAAATCACAATTAGCAATGCAAAGAAAAACTAAATCCTTTGCCTCCTTAGTCACCTCTCTATATCTGAAAGAGACAGTGTTAAATCCCTGATCCCCTTCGATTTCTATAACGTGCGCCATTATTCTTCCATCCATGGCAAAAATGTATATAAGAATATGGCCACATAAGGTTTCCTCTAAAAGATTCGCAAGTGATAAAAATTATTGGTAGCGAACTTCAATAATATATAAAGGCAGCCACAAATATATAACTGTCGATCAAATGATAACGGTATTAGACGAAAGAAGTAACTATATGATATGCCTACTTATATTTATAATATCAAAAGCTAATGAAAGCCTAGAGTAATAAACGATTTCAGTTTAATGTCAAAGTACTTTATAAAGAATCAATTTAATCTAGAAACTACATCAGATTCCTAAAATATCTACTCTTACCTAGACATGACATATTTCCGCCCTCTTTAAAAATTTCATCCACTAATTTTTCTAAAAATTTACTTCCTACCTTTTCAAAATTCTACACCCGCTATATTTTACCCCCCCCCCTCCCCCCACATCTCTAACAAATTAGCAAATAAATAAATCCAAGTCAAACTAACCCCCCCCCCCCCACCCCTCCTCCCCTGCATCCCTTATCTAAATTTCACTAAAATATTGATAATGCTTTCACAAATATCTACCATAATTTAATTTCATTGACGATCTTGCATCATGCCTCTATCCCACGGTAGAAGCCTCTGATCGGGTATACCCAGGTATTCAAAAAAGAATTCTAAACAAGGTTTACCTGTAAACTAGATTTAAAATCAACCTTCTACAGTTTCAAATTTCACAAATTAGTCAGGGACTTATTTGGAGTAAAATGTATTGAAAGAAAGTACAAATACAATGTATTACCAATATGAGCAAGTTTTTCTTCGTATAACCTCCAATCTTTAGTCCAAAATAAATATAACAAAGGAAAAGATTTCCTTATACGTTGTCAATGTTTGCAACAATCGGAAGATAAAAGACCTAAAAAAAATATTTAAAATGAGAAGTTGGGAGGTTTGTCACAAAAGAAAATATAACATATTTAGGGATAACTCTTAACTTTAGATAAAAAATGATAAATGCGTACAACGAAAACTATAAAAGATTAATTTCATGAGTAGAAATACTACAGCTACATATAGAATTAGGCATCAGAAAAATTTACTTTCGTCAAGTACTAAGCACAATAAATTATTGTAGGTACAGGATAATTTGGATAACCAGATTTTCTACCACATATTTTCCCACTAAGAACAGAACAAGGCTAGCAGAATTATATATCTAAGCCGAGTGTTTATCAATTTTACAATGATCCTAAAACCACAATGATAAAAAATATTTAATGTACATAAATTCAATGGGAAGAGCATGAACTCTTTGGACAAACTCCTTAAGAACTATTATGGAAAACAGACGAGGATCCTTCATATAAGAAGAGATACGAGCTAGATATATATACATACCTGTAGACTACATAACATAGTAACAAATGTCAAAGGAAATTGGTAAAAGATGGATTTCCCCACATGCATGATCAAGAATGATCCGTTTTCAGATATAACATCATTCACGATTGTAAATTGCGTTATATTCATCAATAAACAATCATAGTAATTTGTAATGTAAGTGTTCATTCGTGAAGATTTAAAGGAGACCTTATAAATTATTTCCTATGAAAATTTATGGCGACGATGCCTAGCTATTTGCCCAACGTTTTCATGAAAATTTTTTTTTAGTCAAGCAGTTAAATTAAATCATAAATTCTGATGAATATGATGACATGGTCACGATATAACTCTCTAAATGTTACAATAAAATCACTCAATACCATTATAAATGACGGGGGAGACTTTGGTTACACTTATACTATAATGGGGTTATCAAGACAGATAAATAAATATCTAATTTGATCCTTCAGGTAATACAGGAATCAAAACCGAACCGTAAAACCGGTATTAATCATTGTCATTTATCAAATAGGTTTGAATGTTTTGAAGATTATCATCAATCAATTTCGGGTCCATTAGTATTGGTCATTTAGAATAAATGTTTATAATATAGTTAATAAATATTGTTAATATCTATATTTATAAATTAGTGTGCAATAATAATAAATTACATGTTATTTGCTTTAAAGTATGAGATTTAATGATAAAATTTAAAAATGTGCTTCCTTACATATTTTAGGTGTGTGAAAAACAATCGGACTAAATAGCAGCAACTGTCCTTTTAGAAAGATGAGCCTACATATTCTTTTGTCACATCCTAAGGTACAAAATAAGCCATATTCACTATTACCTTTGATCTTTAAATCCTTTTCATGGCCTCTTCAAACGTGGCAAACTTAACTCATTAAATTATACCAAATATATTAGATTTACATTATATTTTATTTATTCATCATATGAAATGTGGTTGAATTATAAAAAAAAATATATAAAAAATTAAATAAAAAACGATAAAAATTTTACAAAAATTTATACATCTTTTTTTAAATTTTATCACTAATATACTCTTAATAAAAACTAACCCTTTAATTGTTTGGTATAATTTTTCATATGAATAAAATTCTATTTAGTAAAAAAAATAACTAATCAATCATAACAAATTTATATAGCGTTGATATTAAGAATTGGCAGTATTCGCATTACAGATTTAGCGAATGAATGAAAGATAGGTCTATTCTAAAAAACAATATAGTTGTATATATAATATTTAGGTTTTCGGGATTGATGTGACGTTTGAATTGAAGAACTGACAATTTACAATATAGGTAGCCTTTGTCCCCTCGTCATATTGCAAATGTATATTACTGACGACTTTCATTCTCTTTGGGTTTAGTGCCTATAAATGTATTTATTTAATTTTAAAGATAATATATTTAAAATGTATTAGATAAATGTTTTATTGATTTAAATATATATGTATGTATATAATATATGTTATTTTTACATTTCTAAAACCAGCTGTTCCACAATAATGGATAGGAAACGATATTTTGACTTCTTGTTGCTGATTGATTCTCTCGGTGCAATTAGGATCATCTAAATGAACTTTCCCACTAAAGAGACCCCCAGTAAATATCAGCCATATATCAAAATTGTCTTGGTTGCAGTTAGCTTGTAAACCTATGAATGAAACAAAATTACAAAATATAAATAAATTTTTTGAATTATAAATTAAAATTTTTTTTTTATAGTTTCAGACTCAGGTGTATAATTAAATTATTATTCAATTATTTTAAAATCAGCCAATAAAAATTGCATAGAGGAGATAGGAATAAATGGCCAAAGTGGTTGACTGGCCACCTATTCTAACTTCTTATCTATTGGATTATTAGATGAAAATTTTACCAAACCCTAATGTTTATTCATTAGATTGATAAGCGGGTTAAAAAATATTTATAAAGCAATGGGCGGGAGATGGGTGGGTGAATTTTAAAACATTTTCCAAAAGAAATGAGCCACTTCTATTTATTAAAAATCATTTTTTTTTCATAATATTGCATATTTTATAAATTTAACTGAAATACATCAAATTAAACAAATAAAGACTCAAGGCAGCTATAAAATAATTTTAAAACATTGGGCAGGTGGGTTAGATAAGTTTTTTTTAAATAAATGGGTGGGCGGATAAGTATATTAAAAAATAAACCGAAAGTTTAACAATAAGTGGTCGAGCTTGTTAACTAAAACCCGGACCATTTAATAATAAGTGGCTATTGATTAAGTGGTCATAATAATCATAATATAAAATTTTACTCTTGTTTTATATATAATATGTGAAATATTTGTATATTTTCAATATTAATAAAGATTTACATATAATAAACATGATTAATTTAAGCCATGATCAGAACGAAGACAAATATCGTTCCGGGTTTAGGTTCGGTTTTCCGGTTCGATTAAGTTTATGAATAATGCTATATTAAAATAGGCCAGTCAACACAGGGTATATGGTCACAGATGTTTACTGGTCAAAAAATTACTCACTTGAAATGATCTTAAAAAACTATTAGAAGATAATTGAAATCCCCCTCCCTTGTAGTTGTGCTATTATTTTCAAAGACTTTAAATTAATTAATGAAAAGGTAAAAAGTATGTTATTATACTATAAGTTTACTATGACATTTTAAATATTTATATTTTTTTAGAACTTATTTTATATAAAGAAATATGAATTAGCCACCTTAAATCAGAATACTTAATTATTTTGCAAAATTTTATTTAAATGAACATATAATCATATTCAAGTTTCAAAATAAAAATCTTTTCACGGATTTTTTGTATAAAATTAATCTGATAATTCTAATATGTTATTATACACAATAAATTTAAAGAGAGAAGTTATATTTATAAAATAATGACTATAATTGAAAATTTTCAAAAATAAGTTTTAATTAAAAATAAGTATGAAACCTAAATTATTTTTCTAAAAATGTAGACCCCTCATTTAGATTTATGAAAAAAACAACCCAAATCCCCCCCCCCTTCCCCCCATCTCCTGGAAAAATTTTGGTTACGCATTTTTTTCTTATGCTTTTTTAAACATTGTTTACAGAAAAAAAATTAAAATTTTTATTTGGTAGGGGAGACCCAGGCTGATTGGAGCCAGAGGCACGTCATAATATTTTATTTCAAAATTTTAAATTGTAATGCATTTCTATTTATATTTTATGTATAGATTTTTCAGGATAAAACTGAGATGCTTAGATTATATATCAAAAATAAGCCTCCCTCTATCACACAAGGTATAGTTTTTACTATGATAGAACATAGTAATATTATTAATATTCTTCTATAATAAATGAATAGTAAAAGCACATTGGAGGGCATGTAGGAAAAATTATGTCTCGATTTTTGCCCGCTATCTATTTTTTGATATTTCTGGTTCAAATAACATGGTGTTATGTTATAGGAAAGGATACTAAGTCAACATGCCCAGGTTATTTCATACTTACCCCACCTTTTTACGGCCACAAAATTTAAATAATAAAAGATAAATTAATATTGAAAAAAAATTATTGTACATTAGGTAGAGGTTGATAAACAACCGTTTGAGTTATTTCATTCTAGTCAATGTTTCTAAATTTTAGAGACATTTTAATAAAATGATTTTCGATTGCCCTAGTCAAATCTAATGGGGATTTAATAGTAGTAATAATAGATAGGTAAGTTTTAACAACTAAAAATATATTTTACAAAATAAAAGAATTTCACTGATATGAAATAAAGATGCATTTTAATTTAAAAATATTGAATATTTGATTTCGCTTGTGAAATAATGAACTTTATTAAAATCTTAAAATAAATTTTGAATTTCTTCTATAAGTTTATTTAGACTTCTTAGTTCTGATTATGTAATATTTCAAATTTTTATGTTAATTTCTGTGGCAGACACCTGAGATTCTGATTGAGAAGTGTCATTCTAAAAATTATGAACATTGATATTACTATAATCAGTATTAATATTAGTTACAAAAATGTCTATATATGTGAATAACGTTAAATTTTATTGATAATTATAAAATTTAAAAAACGCGGGAAACTTAACATACGATCTAAAAAAAAAATTAAGCAAAAACAGAAAAACTTGAAAATGTATTATTTAAATTTAATAGTAATAAATCATTATACAATCAATATTTTGCAGCAACCGTTTAAATTTAAAAAAATGATTACAAGCCATTTATTAAATTAAAGTGTGATTTATTCAATAAACCCTGTAAAATTAATTACTTTCTTTCTTGATTCAATTATTATATCCATTATATCCAATTCTAGACAGTCACGGCACAATAACGTAACCCCCTCCCTTCTCTTGTAAAAAATATTGGCACCCCTCATCAAATAAATATTCATAACAATTTATAATTTAAGCAATTTTATTCAAAAATAGAAATAGTATTATCTATACGATCATTGACCAAATAGATTAAAATAAAGTTAACGAAAACCTCTATAGAAATGACACTGAAGCCCTATTTGAAGGTTTTCTATCACCCTCTCCCATTTTGAAAACAGCAGAGTTAGTTCTCCTAATTATGGTACAAATCAATTCTCAAGCTAGCTGAACATAGTAAGGATCCTAGAAAAAAACCACGAAATAAATCTCAGGAATAAATGTTTACAATATATAAAAAATAGGCACTGATGATTTTTTTGGGAACCAATAGTTTCACAAGAATATAAGCATGATTAACATATATAAGTATATTTATCGAATGTATTTATTTGGTGAATAAAACACTAATTTTCTAAAAAAAAAAGAAATTGATTTCATAAGGAAAAATAGGAATAATTTATAAAAAATGAAAATAAAGTTATGTTGATAAAATAAAAATCAGAACAATAAGAGCTTTGCTAAAATTTTTGGCAGAATTGGACTAAACATATTCGGTGGCTTTTTACCCTCCACTTAATTTGCCCTCAAAAAATTATAAAATAATGAACTATTAAATAAATTATAATCCATGTTTAAATGCATTGACCCAGAGTGGCTGCACTACGAGGGGTCTGGAACCAAAAATGTAACAAAATAAATTCTAAAGAGAAGTGTAAAAATGTAATAACTACGAGACTTTAATGTACCATGATAGTTGGTCATGGGAGGAAAATATGGGGGAGAGGGGGGGGGTTAGTATTATGATAATATATAATTATCATCAGATATCAAAATAATACAGATCCAGGCCTAAATGTGAACATAAAAAATAAAGATAGATGGTAGGCAAAAAAATATTTTATGCCTTACGAGTTTACGAGATATTGATCACATAGGTGGCAATGACATTCTGACCTGGCAGCACACTCTTGTATATAGATCTGTTGTAAATTTGATTCGATATATAAATACTTTTCTTTAACGATTTACTATATTCGAAAAGAATTTTATTCATATTTTCCGTCATACTTTTAAAAGAAGCTGTGTATTATAGAACACCTGGTTAAACAAGTTATAATAATTAATAACCATAACCCTTAAAATGTTTTTGGTTATATCTGAAGATAATAATATACGGTACAATTTAATTAGGCGTTTGGGGGAAAAGTTCAAGAGGGTTATTTTCCAAAGTGGACTGGAGGAATATTATGGAACCCAATTTTAAATGAAAAATGAGATAAGGGAATGATTTAATAAGTAAAGAGGAAGGAACTTATTATACCATATGACAAAGATATATAACAATTATTGGAAGAAACTTACGAGATAGAGTCAGTACAAACTTAAAGAGGGGAAGGATTGAAACACATGTGATGATGGAACGTCTATATGAAAGTTCCAGGTGAAACAAAAAAGGAACCTGGTAATAGGCGGTGGTCGATTTTGCGATCGCTTCTGACAGGATTTCAAGAATTGAGGGAAAAGGGGGTATAATAGAAGTATGGGATAATAAAGGATATGTATGATTTTAATAAAATAATAGTTAGCTTAAAATCTGTGATGAACAAATTTTTTGGGGTGAAATAGGTTTACATAATGGGAATGAGACGGTACTGTGTAACATTTTGTTTTTGGCATTTCTAAATTTGATAACCGATTTGTTGGGGTTGAGCGCTATGAGGTACAAATTAAGTTTATATCAGTTATATCATTTTTTGTGAAAGGGATAAAGTCAGAAGTAGAAGCATGCGAGAAATTAATGGAATAGATATGTGGTCATGGTCAAAATTAGTAGAATAAAATAGTTAACATATTTAAATCCGGAAGGAAGAACGATAAGACTGTTTAAGAGTAGAAGATTAGAAACTGGTTGGGTAGAAGGTATAAATATTTAAATTAGATATCATATTGAAGACTTGAGGCTGATTTGAGAGCCATATTTGCTTGGTAGCAAATGTCGCTAAAATTGAAAATATAAGGTTTGAAAAGGATGGTGAGATGTCGACTTTTCCCTGTTTGTCAGACATTTCGCTGACTAACAAGAAAGAGAAAATATTGAGTGTAGGTAGCAGAAATTCCAACACTTAGATGAATTATTGGAAGATCTAGGAAAATTCACAATAGGAACGAGAAAATATATAAAATAGTTATTAACTGGAATTGGAAAAGAGTTAATTAAGGTAGTTTAGAAACCTGAAAATCTGACAGTCCTATTAGCGTCCTGGAATTGGCAATAGAAGAGAGATCAATGAAAAATGGCGGAAATATAATAAGGAGAATTTAGTATTTCTAAGACTAGTTGAGAGAAAAAAATTCAGCATTGATAGGTTCTGATCATCTTAGCTGAATTATGATTAAAAAATTTCATGAAATAACTCTAATGGTCCTACCCTCAATTTTAATACCATATGGTATGTAAAAACCCTTTAGCACTTATGATGAAATAAAAGACCATCCTAAATTACATTTTCTATACTCAATTTTTAACTCTAGTTACTTTTTAACAGCTGATTTTGATGAATTTAACATCAATAATTAAATACTGAGCATAGAAAATGTAATTTTAAATTTACTTCTATCATTTACCATTGTAGTTTTTTAATCATCTATGACGACCTCTAAAACATTAAAATGGGGAAACGTTAAATCGCAAAAAATTGTCCATGATAAAATATCAGGAACCCAAATTATGCTGGGGCGGCAAACTTATAAGCGGATTATTTTATTTTACCATCTTAAAATATTAGCTTGCATTTATAAATTTATATGTTATATTAAAATTAAATTTATATAAATTAATTTATCAGATTATATTAACTCCATATTACTAGATTTTATATAGAAAATAGTGAATAAAAATAGAAACAACGATAAAAGATGATCTAAAATATAATTAATAATATCATTGCTAATTGCTAATAATAATAAATGAAATAATAATATTACGAATAAATATGTTAATCTTTAACCTTAAGCTAACCTGATTAAAAGTTGCACATAATATTTAATGAAAGGATAGATATTTTAAAGTAATTTATAATAAAAACAATGACACAATCGATTGTATGTATTAAAACATTCAATATATTTTTTTTCACCAATGCTTTATAGACCTATTGACCTAGCTTAAAGTAATGTTTTATTGAATGTTATTTTATACATAACTTTTTTTTAAAGTCAAGTATAAAAACATGGAAGTTATTATAAATGCTAAAAATTAAAGACTGAAGTTTTTGAATTTTATAATGTAAATTTATATTTTTGAATTGAAATCTAAAAAATAATTAATAGTTGTTAACTAACGGTAAATTACTATAATATAATGATTATTAATTATTATACTTTTAACTCTGACTTTTGTTTGAGAGTTTTTGATATCGAATTTCTCCTGAACATTTTGTTCTTTTTGGCTGTCGTGTCCATTAGATTTATGATAAACCGATTCTGATTTTATAATGGGATCCGAATCTAATTTCTTGTTACCATAAGATTGCCTATTTTTATTATCGGTATTAACTATCGAATTGCTTCTTATATCTATAATATTGCTGGGTTCTACATTTTTTAGACTTTGAATATTTTGCGTTTGAGATAATAAATTTAAAGAGTTATCTGATGGAAATGGTGGCAAATATTGCGAATGCGATGTACTATAAAAATCAGTTTGGACAGAATTAGGTGAAGGATTTGGAGCACTGTAACGATATCTTGTGTTAGGATAGGCATTAGAGATCCTTGGTGGATAAGAACTGAATCTATTATACGAAATACCAAGATTAAAAGGAGATTTAACATATTCATTATTATGAGTTTCGGGAGGCGATAATAACACTGTTGGGGGCGACTGTTTTTCCGACAACTCTATTTGAAAATCAGATGATAAAGGATAAGGATCTCTTAGGTTCATATTGTTGATAGGATTTAATTTTGGAAAATTTTGATTATGTAATAAATGTGGTATATCCTCAGTTTCTCTTATATCTTTATTATAAAGATCATTATTATATGTTCTATATTTTGCCTTAATCAATATTTGTGGGATCTTATTATTTAAATTAGATACTCTATAGCGACCACTGTTACTTTTGGTATTAGCATATCTATTATAATTATCATAAGCAGCATAGGAAGAACTTTTGACATTATTAGGATATATCGATCTATGAAAAGAATCCGGAAAGGCGACCGAATTTTTGTTAGGTAAGAAATCCAAGGAGCCAAAATTTACTTGGGATTTTGAGAAGCCTGGTTGATTAGATGTTACTATATTTTTGGAGTTTATTTGGGGTGAATTGAAAGACTCTTTTATTCTGCACTCTGCAAACCACCAAGGACACTGTGGATCCGATGCTACTGAGGCTGCTGACCCGTGAGATGATTTTTTGATGTTTCTGAAATAACCGCCAGATTTTTTTCCAGAGAAAATTAACATAGGTGTGGTCGAGTCTGTAGTTGAAGTTGTAGTAGAAGAAGTAGTGCTTTCTTCTATCCGTATAAGTTCTATAACCTTTTTCCTTCTATATTTGTTAGGTTTCCTGCTTTGTTTGGGCGCCTCATAACTAAATTTATTTATTAATGATTTGATTAAAAAAAATATATTATAAAAATTGTAACTTTATGAGGAAAATGATTTGAAAAAAAATAAACTTTAACAGTAATAATATAATACTTCTTAGGCCATTTCCAGATAGAATTATCTTTCAAAGATTTTGTAGCAAGTTTGTAGCAATTTTTTTTATTTGCAAACAAATGGTGAATTATTCTGCCGGAATTGTATGATATAACATAAAAACACGTTTATCAAGAGTCTCTCAGATTTGATCGTTTATAAAAATCAAATTCGTTTGTTTTTTATTAATGATTTAGCATGGAAAAGACTCCCAATAAACGTATTTTTAAAATATTATATTATACAAAAAATTCAGGTAGAATAATTCAACAAATTATTTTCTTTGTTTGGAAATAAATAAATTATCTGTAAACATGCCTCAAATTGTTTTAAAAACAATATGTGAAAATAGCCTTATCCAAATAATATTTACTCCAAATTCAAAAAAATAAACTTAATCTTATATTTACTTCAGATTCCTGGGCGTCCACAAAGAAATTGAATTTGTAACTTCGTTTATCTCTGGTTTTTCAGTTTTTTGAATTGTAAATGATGGAAATGCTTTGGCAGGTTTAGATTGTAATTTATTCCCTATGTCAGGTTTATAAACTTGTTCATATTCTTTTTTATCATTATCCACAATTTTATCGTTATAACTTAAGGAATCTGAATTAGCCTTTGAAGACTTTCCAGAATAATCGGCAAATTCAAAGGTATTTCCCACAGGACTGAGTCCTATGAGATCTCCATATGCATCGTAAATTGGTTTCCTTGCTCTATTCTCGTACTTTTCTCTAATATTTAAAGGCGCTGTAATTGGTTTCTTAGAGGTGAATTTACCTATTATAGATTTGGATAATGTTATTTTATGCGATTCGCTCACAACTCTTCTAGGTTTTGGGGTCACAAACGATTGATGTCCTTCATTCATTTTTCTTCTAGTAATAGGTACCTTTTCAATATTGTCAACACTAGTCTTTTTATTAATAACTTTGGAGGAATTGTTAAATATTTTAGGTACTTGACTAAGGGACAGTGGAACTCTGCTGTTTTGAATACGATTGTTAACTGCTTGAAGAGGTGGTGCTGCTTTAGGCTTAACTTCTGATCTCATTGCATGTACTAAAATAGCGCGACTTACACTTTTGGATTGAAGAGTCGTTGACTGGCGAGCTTTCAGTTGGCTATTAGCGTGTGTTTGGGGATTAGCTTGGGACTGACGATTAGCATGTGACTGGCGATCACCTTGTGAGTGTTGATTAGCTTGTAATTGGCGATTAGTGGGTGATTCACGATTAGCCTGTGATTCGCGATTAGCTTGTGATTCACGATTAGATTGTGATTCTCTATCACTTTGTGATTCACGGTTAACTTGTGATAGGCGGTTGTCTTTTGATTGGCGGTTCTCTTGAGATTGGCCATTAGCTTGGGATTTGCTATTAGCTTGTGATTGGCGATTATTTTTTGCCTGATGAGCAATTTGTGACTGACGGCTAACTTGTTTGTAATCATTATTATTACTGGCCCTATTGTTGCTCAAATGAGGCTCAACATTATTTCTCGACTTAGGTCTAACATTATATATGTAAGTAATGTTTTTCTCTCTATTATCATTTTTTATTACTGGGGGAGCTTTAGTTAATAAATAAAGGAATTCATTATGAATAAGATCCTTGTTTTTCTTTCTAGCATCATGATCTCTTACATGAGTGACTATCGTGGATGAATGAGGTATGTTATTAATAACTCTTTTACTGTTTCTATCTCTTGCATTATTATTTATTACCGGAAAAATGGTAGTTGCTGATTCTTTTTTTCTGATCCTATTTTCCTCGATATTTCTGGAAGAACTAAAATCATTTTCCTCGATCTCATCTAAGGAAGAATCCTCCCAGCCTGGCGCATTGTTACGGTTGATATAATAATTTTGATAATACTCAAAAAGGTTTTGTTTTAAAGGGTACAACTCTACTTTGGCTTCTATGTGGTGTGTATCGTCTTCCTCTGCAGGTTCACCGTCTATCAAACTAAAAGTTTTAATGTGTTTCTTTTCCATGAGAGGAGCATTTTCGATTCGCAAAGTCGTCGAATAATGCCGATCGTAATTATTCTTATACACTCTTCTTTTGCCCGCTCTAGGTAGGCCGAAGCGATTGAAACGGAGAAAACTGGCAAAACTGCTGTAAGGAACGAGGTTGTATTTGTTTTGTTTAGAAGACTTTAAAGTGGTAGCATCTTGATATATATTTACTTTTTGGAGATTGGATTTGGATATCAGCCCTGATCCTGTTTTGTTATTTAATAATTCCTTTGTATTGTTGTATATAAGCCCATCGTTTGGGCTCATAGGATTGCCTTTGTCTTTTTGAATAATCTTAGCTTTTATTATGGAATGTATAGGTTCGAGGTTAAATTCATTGAATTTGTCATTATTATGTTTTCCTCCTTTTTCAATGGTGGTGACTTGAAATTGATTTCGTAAATGTGATTGGCACTCTATATTTCTAACCTTTAAGAATAAAAATAAGATTAATTCACTAAAAGAAATTAATTTGTTATTATTATAATTATTTTATTTAACTAATATTCCAAATTATACAGATAAAGAACCTTATAAAAAAATTCAGGATCAGCACAGCACCTAAAAATTAATAAAAGTAAAAAAATTTTGCCAAATTTTTCTGTTATATTTTGTGATAAAGTGCAACAACACCCGGATTTGAAATCGAATTCACGACTAAATACGATTACTGAACATTTGCTCCTTATCGTTATGCCTTCAACGGTTCTCAAATATTAATCTATAGATTTTTAAAGTTGTTTTTTTTGCGTCTTATAAAAGTAGATATGTCTAATATAGGTATAAAATCGCTAGCTAATCAAAAAATCTATCTAACAGGAGGTCAACCTCTTTCTCTTAATGGGAGAGTCTAGGCCCATGGAGTTAGTAATATTTTATTCAACACAAAATATTGATATGGGAATCAAATAAAACTTAACTTCAGGTGGGTCCAGTGCCTACATGAGCGGGAAAGTGGGGGGGGGGGGGTAGGAATAGTTTGCAACCAAATATTTTAAAGGGAGATTGGGGGTGGGCATTAATTGGATCCATTACATCTTTGAATAATTTATGGATAATGTATTACTATAATAATTCATAATTAAAGACCTATTATAATATAAATAAAATGCAAAACATCAACCAATATTATATACATAGTCATTATTTTTTAAATAAAATTTGTTTCTGAATAATTTCCGGCTATATTTTTAAATATAATTTAAAAGGGTAAGGTATTCTATTAGATAAGTCATATTCATGCCAAACAATATGCTATAATAATGTATTCAATGTAAATGTTTTTTTAAATTTAATTCATAATAGCGCTTTTACATTCACAATTTTTTGATAGTTGGTTATAGAGTATTGATAATTTTAGTTATTCTTTTTAAAATATATGAAGGGGGTTCCATTATAATTAAAAACATGTAATTAATAAAGTAGAAATATCACCATCAAAGGTGGCAAAAAATTTATAGGGGGATAGATATAGGTTTTTTAGGGGGATTAGTTTTCTTTCAGATTGAGCGGTCAGGAATATTTTTAGCAATACAAAATATTATGGGTAGCAAATAAATAAAACTTAACTGATTGATAAAGGTAACAAAGTAAGAATATTTAATTATAGTTAAAAATGCGCGGTGTGGTGTTATGTAATTCTAATTTTTTTTTTGGCAAACCAACATATATTAGAGATTAATTTAAGCACGGTAATTTAATATAAAATTAAATGAGTTTAAAATTAAATAAAAAGAAGATTTTATATTCTTTAATATATACAAATTCAAAAATAACGCCGGTTTTTCCTTTTGTCTACCAATCTTTGCATAAAATTTTTGTATGTAGGGGAGACCGGGGATAGTGTGTTCCCGGTGTAGGTATTTTCTTCTCAAATAATTTAAAAATTAATAAACGTTGAGATTTGAAATTTAAGCCAAATATGTATTTTAATAAGGTGCTTAAGTAGGTTTAAAAAATGTTTCGGACAAAATTACTCATGAATAATTTTAAATGCAAATTTAAATATACCAAGAGTAACTTTTTAACTTTTACATTTTCACTAATAACTTCTTTTTATAAAAGTTGTTCAGACTTAATATTAATTCTAAATGATAAAAAAATATTCATTTTATCTTATATAAAAATATTGACAATCATTATGTTAATTTAATATTCTAAATTTAATTTTTAAATGATCCCGAGGACCTGGAGAAGGTATTAGCGGGGTGTGTCTCTTTTCACAAACATCTTTATTAATAATAAAATTCAGTAAGAATTTAACTTAGGCATAGAATGATAGGTAATTATGTGTGTATGATATATATTTAAATAAAATGATGCTGCCATGAATGTATAGAAATTTTATAATGATGCTGCCATATATTAATTGTAAAATGATTTATACATTGATTTAGCATTATATACTATATCATACATTATAGAGGCATATCCAGGATTTTCCTATAGGGAAGGGGGGGGGGATTTTTTGGTAGGGTTATATGTTTGAGCTATTTTATTAAATTATTCTAATTTAATTAATATTTTTAGCTTTTATTTACTAATCCGCGCTTATGGATATTTAAAGAAGAAATAGAGGTTATAATCCAATTTTTTTATTATTTTAATATATTATATTTAATAAAAAAATTTTAAACTTAGAATAAAATATTTTTATTGAAAATACTAATTGTAGTGTGTATAAAGTGACTAGACTAATACAATATTATACAAAAAATTTATTAAATACTATAATTATAATTTGATTTTTAATTTTCGTGAGAAATTTACTAATTCATCAAGAATTTCGTTTTTCGTTGAAATAATATCTTACTGGAATCTGGATGTTTAACAGAGCTAACCCATTTAGCCAAGATTCGGAAGTAGCGTTTCTTAAATAAATTTTCAACTTCTCAAGATGGAAAAGGTCCTTTTATTCGTACATATTGTAATAGGCAAACATGCAAGAATATAAAACAACTTTAAAATATTTGAAAATTGAGCCAATGTTTCCTTACACCGAGTAAGCGGATCAATAGCATGCTCGAAATAACCAAACATAGTAAAAATTTATACCACAATTCGAATTCACATAAAATTGATTTCAGTATCAATTTCCCAATAGTGGCATCAGAAAAAGTAGAAGGGTCTTTAGGTAATAAAATTTGAAGATTGCTAAAGAATTGTTTATTATCTAAAAACCTTACTTTTATTTGAGATAAATAAATATCTAAGAATGGGATGAAAATGGAAATTTTATAATAATCTTCATTTGAGTCAACATTTATATTACATCTCAATAATTGCCTTGCATGACTAGGTTTAGTTGTTATATCATAAGATTTAGCTTTCGATTCAACGTCTAGATAAATATTATGAAAATATTCATCTACATTCATTCTTATTGTATTTACCTGTTCATATATATTTCCGCCAAATCAATAACCTGAACCAAATCTAAATTTGGTTTTTGTAAACCTACAAAGTAGTGAGCTATAAAAAAATAATTTATTAATGCAACTAGCAGCAAAGATAAACTTTGATTGATATTGGAAAATTTTAACGAGAGGGAGGGGTGGTGGGGAAATTTTTTTTAGCTTAGAATGATATTTATGAAAACAGTCAAATTTACCCCCCCCCCTCCATTGGTTACGCACCTGATGCATTAAATCATATTTGGGTTCTTACCTATACATTAGAGATTTAACTATGTGTATATGATATATATTTTAATAAAATGATGCTGTTATGTAATATATATTAATTATTTTTAAATTATTTATTCATTGATTTAGCATTAAATTATATCATGCATTAAAACATATTTAGGTTCTTACCTATACATTAAAGGTTTAATTATGAATGATATATTTTAAATAATTTTAGCAGAAGATTGTATATATTAATTCTAAAATAAATTCAGAATTAAATTTAAGAATTAGGATTTTAATGAGATTGACTTAATATTGGAGCATTTATTAAAAGAAATCCAACCATATTTTTTAAACACCAGAGGCTATAAGTATAGTGACTCTCCCTCCCTATTGCACCCATAAACTCCAACCATTGTATAAAATATCGTTTTTGTACCTCTTAAAAAATATTACAATAGTGCCTTGGATGCATGAATGAGAATGCACTCAGGGAAAATTTTTACTATTTATGATATCCCTGGAGTAGTGGTAAAGGAGATTCTTCTAAAAGCCACCTCGGCTTCAAATATCCATTTGAATCCTCGGGTATTTGGCCCCTAAATCCTTTGATTATTATGACGAAAATTCGAATTCATTATATTTTAATTATAATAAATATCCTAATAATATTCAACTAAATTTATCTAAAATTACTTCGCAACCTTTCAATGATAGTTCAGCTCCAAGTTCATCTTCTTAGATGGAAATCGATTTTACTCTGGAAAATATTATTCCCCATCCCATAATATTTTAAAAAACCATTCGTATTTAAATGACATCATCCATTTTAACGTCATCTCCATATAAAAATATGGACAGAGCAAAGGCCACTAATCGGGTAAACACCATACAAGCCAAAAATAGAAAAGCAAAAAAAGCTTAAATATGAATATCGAAAATTTCAAGTACATCATCAGAATGAAGATTGGTTCCAATGCCGAGATAGTCATTTATGGGCACATGGATTTTGTTGCGATTTTAATACCTTTTTTATTTGTAAAATGTGATTTATGTAATGAATCATAATTGTAAATTAATATTAAATTTGTTGTGTTTTTTGTATGATAAAAATGAATAAAATGCATAGAAAATGATAGGCTAAAACATGCCCCACAAAAGGACGTCCCCCGTGTCTTTTTCATAACTCAAAAATTTCATTTTTTTTAAAACTTAGATTTAAAAAAAAATATATTTTTTTTCTTAGATATTAATTTCTACCATAGATAAATATATAAAGAATAAAACAACGTAAATTATTTTGATAAGTTACTTCCCCTCCTTTTTACAGCCTTTCAAATTTTTATAGATAATATAACCCCGATCTCCCCTAGTTATATTTTGATCCAAATAATTTAATATGGTAATTTATGGTTAGTTTTCAAGATTCCAATGATAATTTATTTTGAATTACTAATTTTGAATTTGTAAATTTATAGAATTTTAATTAAAAAATAACGCCATTTTTTAATTTCGTGTTTTAGTCATTGTTTTAAATGGTCAAACAAATTGCAAATGGTTCAGATAACCTTACCTTCGTTGAAGGAACAATTAATTCCAAAATATATCAGTATTTATGCTTAATAAATCCTGAAAAAAACTCAGAAAAAACCCACGGAAAAAACTTTCAGGGAAAAAATCCCCCTTTAAATAAAAAAATCAAATTTTCACTTATTTTTTAAAAAAATAGGTGAAAACTTTAAAAAAGACAAAAATAAGTTTTAAAAGGGGGGAGGAAAGGGCTCTCATTAAGAGAGGAAACAAGGATAGTTACATCAAAACACGGCGATTTGAGTTGATTGTAACATCTTAAAAGAGGATCCATGATATTTGGGAAAGTCGTATATGAAGGCTATTTCATATACCAAAAAATGTTCAAACAAGATAAGAAGGCAGTGCTCAAAATATTTATCTTATGTTGAGCAATATTATTATCACCACTCCAAAATCAAGATGCTTTATGTGAAAAAGCTCATACACATCCATCAAATATTGATGGACTAGCAGCAATGAAATCTGTTTCTAACATGAAAAAGTGTGTACAGACTCTTTATCGACACCTTTTCAAATTAATGCAGAGGAAATTGTAAAATTAGACCAGGTGGTTTAGTCACACATGTTATCAAAAGGGTCGATGAAAAGACCTCTAATGAATCATAAGGCAAAGCAACCCTTCAAATCGTGAGAATTTGCAAGACCTAGTTGTTGAAGGTATTAGTTTGGATATAATTATATTTTCATGAAAATTTACATAATGGATGATGGAGCAAATTGTAGTCCCAAGAAAGGATGATCATGTTCGTAACGGAAAACCAATCAAATGATTAGGAAATACCACAGCATGGTATATGGAGGAAAATTTTGCTATGACTCCAAATATATCTCTTCAATTATATATCATTCAAATATCAAAGATATTTTTATCACTGCTTTATGTATTATAAATAAAACGCAAAATATTTATGAAAAAATATTCGATATAATTATCATGATCCATTATATAAATATATATGGATTTAGGAAAGTCAGGCGAGGTTAAAAATAATATTGGTACCATTATTGATATATTTTTTTTTTTTTAAGGAATCGTACCATAATCAAAGGTACCTTTACTATTTGTGTCAAAGTACACATAGAAAAATTCAAAATCTTGGCCTGAAAAGCAAATAAAGGCCGATAAAACTAAACTTCTTTTGTGGCATGATGGAAAACCCTTTGTTACTTTATGTGATATGGCCAATATAATGGCATTCCTAAAAACGATTACTCCCAACAATGAAAATATATTTTCAATTATTCCTATAAAGATTATACTAATAGAGTCACAAGAGGCAACTAAGTTCAAGGCATGTCAAACTGAGTCTTGATTTCAACCAGAAACCTGAAACATGAATCAAAGTACCCTATCTGACGACGAAGGTCCCAAAAATATAAACAGGTTTTATTTTTGAATTTGGGTAGTATAATGTTAATAATTTGCCAAAAATCATTGTTATCATATGTTAGGAAAATATAATATTAAATATATACATCAATCAAGTCGGCATAATTAAAATAGTTCTTATATAAGCTTTAACTTTACTAAATTGTTAATAAATTCCAAACTTCTCAATCGAATCTAATCAAAATAAATTTTGGGATGGTCTGGACCAGGAGCATAAAAGACACCATACACTCAAGGTGGTTCGGTGGAGGCGAACCAAATTTTCAGAGATACGGTAACCTTAATAATTCTGAAATTATAAGGAGGGACATATAATAATTTTTGCGGTAGGAAATCCAAGATTTTTATAAATACGCCTCTGATGAGAGCTTATCCAAAATAAATATTTCTTACCCATAATAAAAATAATTTCATATTACAACCAACTAATGGATATTATAACTAGACCAAACTGGTTATTGTTTCTCGCATTTTTTAGTGTTGTCGATTTTTACAAACAACCCTATTAAGATTTTAGATAAAACAATATTCTCTAAGCTTTAAGATTTGGTAAATATAGATCCAACCCTTTCTGCCATCTATGATCAAAAGCTCCAGGCTTACATAATATTATTTTGGCTAAAATACGAATCAAACCGTTTAAAATAGATCCAAAACCATTTACCAACACTACAATTAGTAATAAACATGAAATATATTTGTTAATATCTATTATACACAAAGCTTTTTCCCATTCACTAAGAGAGGACAGGATTTTCTTTTCAGTAGTAGCACGCCTTACCCTTTAAAATTCCTAAAGAAAACGTCACTCAACGTTTTTATATGATTTATGCAATCTAGATTCATGATCTATATTCAGTAAAAGTATAGGCACATACTAATAAGTTGTAAACACCTATTGGATTTATAATATTTTTTTGGAACAATATAATATTCTATAAAAGAAGTTTTAAAAAAAATCATAATTTAGAATATACTTTTTTTAAAAAGGAAAGAAATAAGTATAATTATATTTACTAGTTGATTTAAAAGCTTGCACCGACTCCTAATAATGGTCCATTTCTCCTCTTAAAAGGATGAATTATATTATAGTAGATAAATATTAGACATTTTTCATCCATTATAATTTTATTATATTTTCCAAATATCAATTTATTCACATATATTGGATAAATGATCCATGAATAACCTATTAGCCGTGAACTCACGTCGTGTCGTAATATGATGCTTTTATAGAATACAATGAAAAGATAGGGTCATTAATTGTGTTGGTTTTTCTTTTTAGTTTTTATAATTCCTTTTAAAATATTTTCAAGGCTTATAAATAGCAAATATGATTAATCTATCATTATATTACATATACATACATTATGCATTAAAAAAAATATCACATAAATATGAATATTAGGACATATAAAATAATAGAATGTGATAAAAAAAAAGGACCAAATTAGCTGGAGCGATATCATTCAGTACCACCATATCATTTTTTATGATATCAAAATTTTGTAAAAATATTATGATAATAATTGTCGTAAATTAATAAAAGTATACTTGTTAAAATGTTAAATAAAGATATTTATTTGCTTAATATTTTTGTAGTAATTTATTTATGTAAATATTTAATTCTGATAAAAAAAAATTTTAAAGTTAAAGTTGATCTTCTTTAAATTTTTATTGCTTTATCATTTTTTTTATATAGAGTTAATGTTTTTGTAATATGTAGATCAATAGCATTCAGGTCATCAGGATAAAATAAAAGAAAAAAAATTTAGAGTGATATTTTTATATTTATATAAACATATTATTAAAAAGATTAATGGAGTCTTAAAAAAATTAATATAACTTGATGGTATTAATTTTATATTATTCATTATACTATAATATGATTTAATAAAATATGAATAACAGAATTATCAAGAAATTAGCTTAACATTTTGCGTTAGTTCTGTAATTTCACTGAGAGTGATTTTAAAATTTTAAAAATCTCATTTAACTAGAAATGTATTTCAGTATGCATAAAATACCTGCACTGTGAATTTCAAACAATTTTGCCGCGAACTTTGGAACTACTCATAATTTATAGTAATTTTTATAGAATTTATAAATTAAAAAAAATACAGAAAATTTTGGGGCGAAAATTATCTGAATTTATAGCGTGTACTTCACATATGCAGAAATGCATTTCCGGGTAAATCGGATTTAAATTTTTTTATATTTAGTAAGTTATTCTGTAATAATGAGGTATCCGGAATTCTTCGTAATTCCAGCTAAATACTTGGAGCTCATCTAGCCCGTTTTTTAAAATATTTTTTAAAAAATTTTAGCATTTTAAATAGATTTTCTAAAAATCGACTAAATCAAACCTAAAAAATTGAGTATAATTTCCATAAACCCTTAAAATAAAATATAAGATTTCATTTAAATAAATAAAATACGCCTTTTAGAGTTATAAAGATTTTACAACGTAACGTTTTTTGAAGCACCCGGTATATTTCCATATTTTGTCTTTTTGTACTATAATTAGGGATATGGAACGGAACGTTTCGAACACATTCTGGGAGCCGAACTCGGATAAAAATTATCGAACGTGAAAGGAATGAGAAGGTGATCCTAGGAACGGGAACAGTTATGGAACGATCCGAAAAAAGAATATTAAAAACTTAATTTATTACATAATTATATATAATATTCTTTATTTTATTTATTACAGTTTGCCTCTCATTATATTATTACCCATTATTTAGTATTATTATTTGATTTTAAGAAAATTTTTAATCATATTTGAAATAATTTATAAAGTTAATTTTGTATAATAAAAGTTTTAAATTTCAACGTAAAATGTTGTTAACAAGCTAGTGTTGAGAAATGTTTTTTCGAAAATCAAATTTATATTAACACCTCCGCACAAATATAAATAATAAAATCTTTTAGAAAATGTCTTAATTATTACTCGATAGCGTATAAAAAATTATAATAATATAAATAAAACTAAAATTAGATATTTTTTTAGGAAAGCGTTAACCCTAACCCATAGCATTTTAACCTGTAATCATACACCTTACTTCAAATAGGGGAGACTGGGGCTTGGTAAATCTCGGGGCTTAGCAAACCTCTTAATCTCATCTTAAAATTAAATAGATTAGAAGGTTTTAATTTTATCCTAATATAGCTTTTATTAGTTTGCATCTAATAGCAAAAAATCTTTTGAAATAATTATTAATTAAAAATTTTATTCTTTTTACATGACAGAATTTTTATTTTTATTAAGTTATATAATTTATATATAAATTAAATTTTATAGCAACATTTTTATTATTTAAATCATGATTATTCAATTTAGAGCTAGCAGGGCTTGAAAAACTATATACGTCAATTATGGCAGTTAATATGAAAAAACTATTTCAAAATCTTGGAAAGAAATTTTATGGCTGTTGATTGGTATTTTGGATTTATGCTAAGAAATCATAATCTCTCCTTATGATCTTTATTTTTATATATCCAAAATGTTTATTAAATTAACCAAAATTTAATTTCACTTTTTATATATAATTCATCAATTTAAAAATATTATGATATTTTGGACAATAAAATAATAAAATGATTTATACGTATCATTATTAATAAATAAAAATGCATTTCAATTCTCTTATAAAGTATAGTTATAGGTATCGATTCATATATTGTTCTATATATTATCTAAAAACATACAGGAGTTATATCCAATTTTGCAAAATCGATTCAACTAGCACCAGTTTCCCCTACTTGCTTCATTTTAAATATATTTCAATCCATTTAGAAATTACCTTCAGTTGAACATTCCTTGAGTTGAGTGATTATCATATACCAGTGTTAGATATAACAAAGTCCCAAAACATTCGAAACTAAATTATGCGTTTGATATAATCAGCTAGGATGGAAATAAATGAACAACACTTCTGCGATTCACCTCATATTATTATGTAAAATTAATTTTTAAGCCCCTGCTCGGTCCAAAATTTTTATGTATTTAATGCCAAGGCCCGACCCGAAATTTAATTTGAATAAATTTCCCGCATTTTAAATAAAATAAATATCCCTAATTTGCTTTGTCCTAATCCGAAATCAATTTTAATTATCATTTTATTTTTAAATGAATGAAAAAGAAAACAACAACATCCTTTTCTATTTTATGTTCAAAAATATTTTCAAAATTTTGGACCTATTTACGGGGAATATAACTCAGGGAATAGAAAACTAAATTCATTTCCACATAGGGAATTTATTTATGCATTACTGTTTGCATTTTTAAAAAAATTTTAATCAATTAATTTCAGGTAAATTATTATATGTGAAAAAAAGATTTAAGTCAAAATATAAATAAGTCATTAGGGCGACCAAGACCAGATGCATTCATTATTTTTAACATGAATGTCAGAAAGAAATGTCAAATTTTGCTTAGCTAGATAATTTCCCAATGTAAGGGAGACCAGGAATCGTTGGGACACTTTCCACTTAAACTTGAATAAATTCAATAATATTAGACTAATAAATAAAATATCTTTTGAATCATAAAGGTAAAGGCTATTTAAATTAATTATTTTATAAAAACTTTTCTTGATTTAGAAAATCCATATAATATAAATCAAATTCTAATACCGAAAAATTCGTTTTAGTAATAGATACAAGGAATATATACTCAGGGAGGCCAAAGTAGCCTAGTTTTTTTAAAATTATATTTATATTTTTTTACCTACAAAATATATTTTAAAAAAATTAATAATTGTACACGAGATAGATTTAAGAATCAATATATCTAAACATTTATGTTTACTTTTGAAATGTGATATAATAATGTTGAATAGAAGGATAGCAGAATCCATGAGAACCCGTAGTTGAAGATGACAAAATTAGCCCTGCAATTCATATACCTTCGATAATATTTTAAGCCAATTAAAAAAATAATAATCTAAATTATAAGCAGTATATTGAATCAGTAAAAATATAAAATTTATTATTTTATAACAACATAGAATTCCTTATCATCTATCTATAACTATATATTTTTATGTTTTTAATGAAAACAAATATTTTTTTTTGATCAATGATCAATTTTTAGAAATCTTTCTAATGAATAATGGTAATTCATTGTCAAAGTTAACTACTACACTTATTATTCTTCTTCTTTTTATAAAGGGGAAAAATTTTATATAATATATATTATTAATAATAAATAATATTATATAATTATTATTTTTAAAAATAATCACAAATATAATGTCTAATGTTAAATAAGAATCTTATAGTGAATAGTGATAGATAATAGTAAAAATTATGTTGTGTTTGCAATGAATTAACCTATATAATATTCAAAATATAAATATTAATTTATGAGAAAATATGACAATATTATTTTTTCCAATAAAAAAAATTAAATATTTAACACGGCTTTCTTTTTGTAGGCTTTAAATATATTTATATTAAATACTAAATTATAATATATAATATAACCAGCTTATAACATTTTCCCGAACCAGTCTAAAACGCTTTCCCACTTCCAGCAGTTATTCCCAAATACTTTATATAATAATTAATATGGGGGAAACCAGGGCTAGTTGAGCCGTGGGACGTATCTATTTATTTGATCCCATTTATAAATTAAAGGCATTAGGATAATTAAAGTTGTTTTATTTGGTTTATTTTGTGATACAAAATTACCAAATTTCATGAGATGTTATTTAAAAAATGGAAAAGACCCAAGTATTTTTTTTATATAAACTAAATGTTTATTAAATTGTAAAAATTATGATTCAATTATTTTATAAATTTTTTGGCTAAATTTTATGGTATATTAAAATTATTCTATCAGTAGTATATTTCAAGATATAAAAGGATAGACTATTTTAAAAAAAGTGGTTGGTCAACCTCTATTTCCCTTACTAATAACTCTGGAACTTAAAAATATTTTTTAGACAGAAAATTAATTCCATAAATATTTTTGAAACTCCTTGTACTCTTCTTAATTACCCTGCCCATCTCTACACTTTTAGCTTTTCTTAAATTATATTTAATCATTTTTTTAAGAAAAAATTGTTATTATTATATTTAAAAAAATTCACAATTTTATTTATTTCTTATTTTATAATTATTTTTTTTTGAATTCGTTTTAAAATATAAAAAGATATATTATATTAAGGATAAATATGAATCTAGGGAAGGATTAAAAATTAAGGAATACAATTTTATAATTAATTACCTTAAAAATTAAAATAAAGATTCTATTTAAAATATAATAATTTTTTAGATCACTATTTATTTTGTCCAAAAATACTTTAATAGTTTCAAAGTATCATGGTTAACTATTTCTAGAATATATTTAGAAAAACTATTTTCATTCTTTTACAATATAGATGTTATTGCGATGTAAAAATTGAAATATTAAATCGCGAGAAATTGATTTGATTACAATATAATTTTTCTGCCAAAAATAAGATTGGTTGTTTTTTTATTCCAAGTGTAATTCCTTTTCAAAAATTGACATCTGTTCTATTTTATGCACTAATAAATGATTTATACGGAAGACAGCAATCGCTCTACCTACTCCTAAAATGGGGACATATCGATAATTAAAAACAATGTTTTTTTCTTTAAAAGGTTATGTTTTATCAGTTTCAGGATATTATTATATAAAATTCTTCAATAGACCTTGGGTTACACAGGCACTTCAAGTTTTATAACAATAACTATTTCAATCGTTCAAAATCATTAAAATCCATATTTTATAAAACAAGAATGCTTCCTTTTAGAAAATGTTTTCATAAATTTGTTATATTTATATTGATTTTACTTCTTTCTTTATGCGTGACCCTAACATTGTTCTCTTTGATTTGAGATATTTATAAAAAAAATTTTGACCATTGAAAAAAAATGCATTTTTATTTCTAATAAATGGAAAACTCCTATGTTCTTATTTTACCAATAATTTATTAGCTACAGTCTAACGAGGGAAAAAAAACTTTTTTGGAAATCAATCAATAGTTAAAATTGTATATTATTCTTAACCAATAAATTTTAATTGTCTAAATTTTTTATGATTATTAATATTAGGTCTATTCAAAGATGAATACAAATTTAATGATTTAAACATTAGCAATTTGATAATTTAAAAAGAAAAATTATTATGGTAATCTGGATGTATACGTGTGATCAAATTATTAACGAAATTAAATCGCATAATAATTTAATTTTTTAAAATGCCAAGCCAATTTTTAAGACAAAGTTTTTTTTTTAAATTGTCTTTAGAACATTTTTTGACAGCATAGGTCCCATCCGCATAACAACTATTTTGTTATGGGGAAGGGGGCATTAGGTTTTTTTTATCATAAATTTTAATGGAGGTCTTTAGGTACACAAACTGTAGGCCATTGAACTATATTAGATTTTTATTTTAGAATTATAGTCGTTAAAGTTATATTAATGAGTCATTAACCTTTACTAATTTTTATTTAAAATTCTTGTTAATAGTGATATATTGTACCCATTCAGGCAAAAATCGGAAAGCCTTGGCTAAGCTGACCCCATCTAATAAGAGTCTTTACCAAGAAGTTGATGATTGATAGGTTATCAATAGAAATGAAAAATGATTAAATTTTATTAAAAACTTATTTATTATTATTCCGAATAATTCGAACAATCTATCAAATTATTCAAATAATTAGATTCAAATAACTAGATTCAAATAAAACGAATTATTCAAATAATTTGTTTTACTTGGCTCTATTTAAGCAAAACGCATAATTTACTAGTCATATTTATTAATATCCACTTCAATTCAAATATTCGAAATGAATCTATGCGATTTGTTTTTGAATACCCCGTCCTAGTATTAGTCATGAAAATCCTCACTGAATTTAAGAATTAATCTTATTTTGACCTAAATTAGTTAAAAGTGTTGGTAACACTTAGAGATGTACTAATATCTAAATTTGACGAGTAAATTCGTAACAAATTTTATTTGCGCTAGGAAGAAGTAATAATTCTTGTAGAAACTTTTAATTATATAATATTATTTTATTAACAATATGTCTAGTTTGTAAAATTGACCCGAATATCTCGAATATAGAAATCAACATCTCCTGGCTTTACCCTTTATTTAACGAGTTGGCACGTCTAGATCGTAATAAAACCTGTTCGCAGAGCCAGGCTTTAGGGTTGGGCATTTATAGATATAATTAATCATTCACTTGTGATCATTGTTATCAAACTTTACAAACTGAATGTGAATTGTTTGATAATTCTCAATATAAATAAAAACTAAATCATTATGCTGACACATTATTAAAGAATGAATAGTACTTTAATTAATTTAATTAATCAATTTTTTTATTTTAAAAGAGAAGATGATAATTGATTACATATTACATAAATTTGCAAAAAAAAAGAAGAGATAATATTTAAAAAAAAAAAAAAATAAGTTTCCTTAGATTATATGCAATGTTTTATTTTTATAAGATTTTAATCTTTGACCTTCTTATTACGTTTATAATTAAATTTATGTTATTACTGCTAGTATTTATAAATAATGTTTGTATGAAAATATGAATTTACGGAATTGAAATCAAAGATGAGCAGATCCGGTCTGTAGCGCGGCTTATCTGGTGCTTACCATAAAAGGGCAAAATTCTAAAAATCCGTGTCGAGATAAAAACCGGGTCAGTTCGGATTAATTAAAAGAATTAAAATTTTATGAATATATTAGAAATTAGTTAAAAATGTCGGATTCATTTACTATTCAAATTTTTAATTCTCCTGAAAATAAATACAAAATACGGCCAAATTTTCTTTGAAATAACGAAAATTTACTTGATAAATTTTTAAAAATTTGGGCCGAGCTTAAAATCTGACCAGAGGTTTTAAAATAGCTATTTTTATATCCGGATCGTAAAATTCCCAACTCTAAAGATCTCTGATTCAATCCAAAAACCTCATCCCTAACCCCTGAACACAAACAAAAAATCTTATTTTGGCGCACAATTATAACCAATTTTATTTAAAAACAATTCATATAATAATAAAGGCATTTTTAATAAGATTCAGAGAACAAATTATATTTAGGCTGCCTCCAAAAATTTTATTTAAAAAAATAATAATTTGTAATTAAAATTTCGATATCGAGTTTGGTCGCATAATGTATAAATATGAGAATCATTATATTTAAAAAAAAAATTGACTTTGGACACATCCTTCGAGATCGCTCCAATATAGAATACAATTATTTTATACACAAGCTATTAACTGACAGAAATTTTTTCCTTGTTTTTTTATGACAGAATAAAGTTTACAAATTTATTTTTACCTTTAAAAAACGATTTTTTAAAATTGCAAATATCTGCCCTCATTGAAGGAGCAAATATTATTGCTTTAAACTCAAAAAATGACGAATAAGTAAAGCAACAAAAAATATAATATAATCCAAACTCCAATCTCCTGATCCTAAACTTATATCTCTAACCTTAATATTCATATATCTCTAATATATATATTTGGTTTTTTAAAATTTTGATATTTATTTGGTTTGACTCTTCAGTCATTATCGTTTGAAACTAAAAATAACCCCCTCCCTAACCCCCCCCCCTTTTCCCCCTTTTCAGCTGGCATGATTTACTGAATTTAAATATTGATTAAAAAATTTAGTCATTTTTTTGCTTCTTATTTAATAATTATCTGAGAAAAAAAAATGTCAAGCTAACTTCTTTAAAATATTTAAAAATAATAATAACACTATCAATATAAAAGTTAGAAGTATTCTAAAAAATTTTTTTTAAATATTTTGTTGTGGTTATATACCGTATGTTTATAATAAATATTATTATTAATTAGTATATGTTATAGTAATTAATGATTTTTTTAAAAAAAATTATTCTCCTATGCTTTTAATGTACATAATGATTATTAACTTTAAAAGGATATAGCAAAAATTTGGCTAAATTTCGCATATAATCTATATTATAAAAGTCCTAAATTTTGTTAAAAAAAGCATTCATTCGAATTATATATTTATACTATAAGCCCAAAATGGATGAAAGACGTTCGATCAAAGTAATAAATTTAAAAAAATTTACGTCAATATTTTTTTTAAGTATCTATAGGGTAATGGATTCCATGAGTAATTGGAATATTTCAATTTTAAATCATTTATTGAGGACGATTTTTATTGTAGAAATTTTGCCGAAATATATCCCGGCATGTGAATTTTGCCATGAACTTTTAAACTATTATTAATTTATGTTAATTTATATAGATTTTTCATATGAATTTAAAAAATAATTAAGTTCATGACGAAAATTGTTATAAATTTCCTAAGGATATGATTTAATATATTTCGGGTCAGCAGTTTTTTTCAAATGTTAAAATCGCCTTAAATAAATTTAAAATTGAGAGTTCCCCTTGGATTCCATATCCCAATATATAGGTTTGAATTGGGATATGGAATTCATCGGGATTAGGAATCTATCAATTAAATCTGAAAAAAATCTTATTTGTTCGAAAATCCTTATAAACCATGTACAGAATACCCACACTTTGATTCAAACAAATTTGCCCGTAGCTGTTGAAATACTTTGATTCGTATCCTTTTTTATATAGATTTTTTAAATATAAATTGAACAATACATGAAGGTCTATTAGGAAAATTGCCTGGCTAGTATAGGGCAATTAGTTCTAAAACATGCTAGAATACTTTTCAGTTAAATCCGATTGTTTAAATTTGAAAATCGCCCTCAATAAATAATGAAAATGTGATGGATTCCAAATTCCAATACGACATATATATATATTTCTTTTCAACAATGGGGAGATGGGCAGGTGAACCTTTTAAGTTGGGTAAGTAGGGCTTATGAAAAAATATTTGAATTAATTATTTACTCATTTAAATTTACAAAAAATTAAAATTAAATTAAAAATTAGAAGAAAATTGATTAATTTAGGACAAACGGAGTCATTTTTCTAAAATTTATAAAACACATGATCCACGCATCTATCATGTGATATTTTTGAATAAGGACACAGTTATATCCGAAATTAATCAATTTTATTACGAAATATAACTTATTATCTAGGTATATATAAAGAATATATTTAAAAACAAGATAACTAAAATAAAAATACAACTAATATTAACCAACAAATCAAATTATTTTTAAACAATGGGCGGCACATAACATTTTTATACCAATGGAATGGTAGGAAGACAAATTCTTTTAAAATAATGTAGGTTACAATCTAACAATAAGTGGACATGGGTTAAAACCTGCCCATTGCAGACCTCAATATCAGATCTCCTAAATGTTAATCTTTATCAAGTAAATTCAACATAAAACACTTAAGTATTGTTTCAATATTGAATTGACCCCTAAATTTTTTGGACCATTAAAGAAGGGTTAAATGCACTAATTACATCTAAATTTACTATAAGCTTGCTAAGAACAATATATATATATATATAATTTGAGTAACCTAGATAATTCGACTTTATTTGGGCATAATATTTGAATATTATCGTAAATTAAGCCTATAATCATAAAAAAAAGTTTGAAAAGTTGGAAGTGTTGAAGAATGGTATCAACCCAGTTACGAATAATATGATGTCCAAGCGATTAAGTTCCAAAACGATAGCAAGAAAAAGTATCGACTTGATGACACTTAAAAACGAATTGGAAATGGTTTTTTTAAACTTTTATATACCTTTATATATTTGATAAAATATTTTTATCTAAAGTGCTAAAATATTTTAAGGTGAAAATTATGTTATAAGTCTCAGTTCCGAATCTGGATAATTTGCTTTACACAAAATCAAGACATTAATTTGTAGTCCTATCCAAAAAATAGCAACCTAATTTTTATATCTTTTAAAGTTGCATTTTCAATTAGAAATTATTGCCAATTGTGATAACCACTCTTAGCTCATAGGCGATATCAAAAACTGATTACTTTTAATTTATAAAAACTTTCTTATTTGTGATCACTGAGACTTTGTTGTAAATAAAGAATATAATAAATAATATAGTAACCACAGTAATAACGCTTGTGTAATATAAGTGGCCAGCTATAATACCAGCTAGGATATTATATTAAATATTAAAAGTCATGACTTAATAAATAATATATGTTCGCGTCAATGTGTTATTATTTCAATTTTGATCATTTTTTAAACGATTTTTTTTAATTAAAAAAACCAGTTATCAGGAAATGTATTCCAGCATGTTCGGAGTACCTATTCTATGAATTTCAGACAATTTTGGGCTATTGCAAAATGGTCGGAAATTCATAAGCTTAGTCCTCTAACATGATGGAGTACATTTCGAGAATCGAATTTTTAAAAATTAAAATATACTCTCAAAAATTTCTTATAAGTTGAAAAGAAAATAACCCATTGATGGGAAAAATACATCGACACGAACATATATATACATCAATCTGCTACACTTAGAGGATAATCAAGATAAATTTTTGGAATCTAAAATTTCTTTCTTATGTTATCTTCTCTCATCCCATTGAATCAAGTTCGTAAAATTTCAAAAAATATTTATAACAAACGGTTTTTCAGGTTTTCGTCAGTATTTTATTTGCAAAAAATATTATAAATAAACTTTAATTTTCTAGACCTATAAATCGAAATACTAAAATAATCCGATGTATAGTCTAAAGGAATAGGAAATATTTAACAATTTTCAAACATCTAACAATTTCTAGGGTTGTGTTGCATTTATAATTAAATTTACCATTTCGTTTTGAATATTTTTCCTTCTTAAAGAAATATTCTGCTCCAATCAGGTGTATATGTATAAATATTTTCCTTAACATAAAAGATAGTGCAAAATGTTTTTGTGGTTGATATTAATTATTTTAAAAATATAAATCAAATTTTAATAATAATTTTTATTTTAAAATGGCGCTCCTTTTTGGTTGACGCTCATCGCAGACTGCCTACTTGTGTAAATGAGAGGCATCCCTGATAAGACCCACCCACCCATCCATAATTAAATATCTAATTTTGATGTGGAATTAAATGGTTGATTTGAATTATTTATTTTTATTAAATCGTTTCTCAAAATTAATTATATAAAAGGATGAACATATAATATCTTTAGAGGATCTATGCTCACGTTTGCAAAGCAACACGAAACGGGTAAATGATAATATGATCTTTATTAAATTTTAAAAGTATATATAATAATGAGTGCCATAGCTGGAAGTATTCACCTAGGGGGTACTGGGTCTTTTATCAAAATTCATTATTTCATTCATATTCTTTCTATTATCTTGTTCTCTAAAGTAAATTTTATTTATGCCAAATCCCATTATATACGTCAATCGTGAATATATAATAACCATGATAATATAATCCAAATAAATTATAATATAAAATATATGAAATATAATAATTTCTTATACAGTATTTATCACATTTCTCCACACTTAAGATTTTAAAACTCCTCAATCAGACGATGTATAGGTTTCCTCGATCGTAGATATTTCTGTCTCACTGTTGTTTCTAGTTCTCGAGGTAATGAAGACATATCCGTTGGACCCACATTTTCATCAGTCTTTTCGTTTCACCGTTTTCTCCCTCGGTCATTCTATATTTTTCAAATTTTTAATTATTTCATACTCCATATTTTCTTCCTCTCTCCCTACCTTCTCCATTTCTTTCGCTATATACCATTTTTGCAGTTGGTCAACATACTTTCGCATCGTTCTATCTTTACTTTCTACCGAATAGAAATATCTGCCAGTTCTGGATTTTACAGGTTGTGAAACTTCGAATTCCCTCATTTGAATGTGTTCACCATGAGCTGCCTTGTGTCGCATATTAAATCGTTCCATCTTATCCTTAACATTTGAATGTAACCAATTTAATCCAGATTTTAGGTTACGCCCCAACAATAGTTTTGCCGATGAACGTCCAGATGATTGATGCTTGCCAATTCTGTGTGCTGTTAAAACTCCTCCCATAGCTTTCTCTGGCCCCTTAATATCTTTTATAGTGGCAATTATCGACTCTTAAGTGTTCATATTGTTCTTTCAGCGAATCCATATCTTTTGGGATGGTAAGGTGTTGAATGTATTAATTTAATCTTTTTCTTTAAACAAAATTTTCGAATTCTTCAGAAATAAACTGAAAGACATTATTTGACACAATTCTTGGCATTCCAAAATGTGAGAACTATTTCCTTAGCGCCATGATCATTGTTTTAGACGTGGTCCCTCTCATCAACTCAATCTCCCCATTTAGAATGTGTATCAACTCCAACTAACCATGAATACGAATCAATAGGCCCGCGAAATCCAGATGAATGCGTTCCAATGCCGAGAGATTGTCCACGAATATGAAGTAGACCACCAATATTGCATTCTAAAAATTAATTTCATAGCATTTATTCCTGGATGATCCCTGTGTATGATAGTTAATATTGATTTTCTCAACACGGTTGAAATTACCAACTTTCCATTCCATTCAATAACATCTCGATCTACTGACAATTCCTACCGCCGATTATTAAAACAAACTAGCTCTGCATCATTTTTCACATCAAACCCCATCCATCCTTCCTCGATGCTTTTAATTACTTTATTTAACAATCTATATTTCCTTGTTTCTTTCTGGAGTTCAGCTTGACCAAGATTTATATCGAGCAAATTTATAGCTCAAATTTTTAATGCATTCTGATCGTTATTCGACTCTATATTACCTGGAAGTCTAGATAATGTATCAGCCATTATGTCTCTTTTCCTGGATAATATTCAATTTTGAAATCATATACGGACATTTGCCATACCCAGTGCGTTAATTTTATTACCAAATATATAGGTAATCATTTTTAAAAGGTTCGGGAATAAGAATCTTAGAAAAATATGATGTATTGCGCATGCAATATATCATATTAAAATGAAAATAAATGACTGAATTGAGTTATTATAAGCTTTATCACAGTAATATTTATTCTTTTTAATTCACTTAAAAGGAAAAAACAAGTTTGTAAAATTTTCATTTGGAGGGGGGGGGGAGCAAAAATATCGGCTTTATTTACAGTTTAATAACAATATTTATTATACAAAAAAATCGCTTATAACTAGTGCTGTAAAGTAACGTCTAAAAAGTAACGTCGTTACCTTTTGAAGAAAAGGAACGCCATTCGTTAGAGGTAACGAGTAACGGTAACGCGTTTCATTCTTTTAGCAACTGTAACGCAAAACGTTACTCTAAATTTTCTTTTAAAAAATATTATAAAAAGAAAAACATATTTCATTGTACTATAAAATTACTTTTATTTATTTTTTAGTATAAATAATTTAAGCTGAGTGTTTAATTCACATCAACCATCATTCCTTCATTTTTATTATGAATTCTCGTTGCTAAATTTTCAGTTGAATGTTAATCTAATTAATATTCAATCAAAATTTAAAGTAAATGTTAGTAATAATATTATTCTATTTTATAATTTGTTTTAAGAATATTATATCCATAGTACTTACTTCTTCACATAAAGATGATTTAACTCTTCTGTGGCCCCAATTTTAAACATATTTTACCCCAATAAATAAAATTAAGGGTACAAAGTCTATACGTAAATGTAAATTATGTCCCAACGCAAATATTTCAACCTCAATGTCCAGCAGTTCAAATTAAAAAAGCATACGAAGGTGATGAATTAATATATTATTATTTTAAACATTACTTTAATAATATAATATTAAATCATGGGTATTATAAAATAACCATTAAAAAAAGTATTCTTTCATAATATTCTGAAAAGCTTAATCATGAAATTAAAATATAAGCAATTAAACATCGCTATATAAATTGGATTGGCCCTAATTAGAGGTCAACAGAGAAAGAATGCTTGAACTTATTTCCAGTGTGAGAAAAGATCTTTATAAAGAAGGAGCAGACTTAATTCATTTATCCAACACACATACCAGAATATTTTCTGATAAAGATTAATTTTTTGAGAGAAAATGAATGAAGATCCTTAAGATGATTTATTAAGCTTTTTTCAAAATTAAGATAATTCTTTATATATTTTTAATAAATTCCCCTAATTAAAATTTTAGTTCATTAAATATAATATAACTATCCCATCCTCTGCGCCAATTGAACATGTGTTTAGCACGGCGAAAGCTGTATTGAGCAATAAGCGCTCTTGTTTGTCTGATCAAAATTTTGAAAATCAATTGCTGCTAAAAATAAATAAAAAATTGTTATAAAAAGATGTTATATTATATATATTATTTATATTATATTTATATATATGAAAATTTTTTTTATAAAATGATCTTATCTTATTATATAATCTTTTTGTATAATTTTATTTAAATATTGTAGAAAAAAATTAATATTTTTTTTGTATATAATATTTAATTTTTTAAGTAACGAGTAACCCGTTACTTTTTTGAATAATCAGTAACGCACGTTCCTTTTTTAAAAGATAACGAGCAACGATAACGCGTTCCTTTTTCAGACGTAACGAGTAACGGCAACGCGTTTATTTTTTGTAGTAACGTTTACAGCACTACTTATAACATTTAAAATTTATACCAATATTTTTCATCAAACAAAGGGTTTGAGTTCGATTCAAGCTGCTTCTATATTAGCAAGGGATGGTCCTAATTCCTTGACACCCCCAAAAAAGGAATCTGAATGGCTGAAGTTAAGTAAACAATTATTCGGAGGGTTTTGTGGATTATTGTGGGCAGGAGCTATCCTCTGTTTTATAGCATATTTTATACAAACTCAAACCTACACAAATTTTACCAAAGATAATGTATTACACACTAAATTTTATTAGCTAACTTATTTGCCATTTTTTAAATTTTGTAGCTTTATTTAGGTATAGTTTTGATGCTAGTGGTATTAATCACAGGTTGCTTTTCTTATTACCAAGAAGCTAAAAGTGCAAGAATTATGGAATCTTTTGCAAAAATGATCCCTTTGGTATATGACTTAAATAGATATTTATTTTCAATCCTATATAAATGAAAGTTCGCGCATGTATTTAGAGATGGCGAGAAAATTGATGTAAAATCAGAAGAGCTAGTTTTGGGAGATTTGATCGAGGTGACTTATGGAGATATTGTTCCAGCAGATATCAGAATAATCAAATGCAGAAGTTTTAAAGTTTAAATTTAAATCAAATCGAATATAATTATGCCTTCATTTTTTTGTTGATTTCAAGGTAGATAATTCTTCATTGACGGGAGAATCCGAGCCACAGTCCAGGAATGCCGAAACTATTCCATCTCTACCCCTGGAAGCCAAAAATATTGCATTTTTTTCAACAAATGCTGTTGAAGGTATTTTTTACCGATTTCCTATATAATAATCTAATGGTAATTATAAGTAAAAAAAAATATTTTTTTAAAGCGTATGAAGTAAAGCATTTAAAAATAGAGCAACAAGCTAATAATTTT
Source organism: Gordionus sp. m RMFG-2023 (assembly GCF_954871325.1). NCBI lineage: Eukaryota > Metazoa > Nematomorpha > Gordioida > Chordodea > Parachordodidae > Gordionus > Gordionus sp. m RMFG-2023. The sequence goes on from NC_088779.1 coordinate 11,279,098, forward strand.
TTTAAAAAACCAAGAAATTATTTAGATAAGCAATCCTAGTGTTCTTGAAAAGTTTAAATAAATCAAATGTTATCAGAATAATTGCTACATAAAAATATAATTATATACTTAAATAGAAGTGAAAAACTGTAATGCGACATTTACAGAATAAAAATTGAGGTTGATGTTCTGATTCATCTTTTATAATAAATATATCCAATATTTTATATTACAAGGTAATGCTACTGGAATTGTAATAGCCACTGGGGATAGAACTGTAATGGGTAAGATAGCTAATCTTGTTTCAAACATAGATATGAATTCAACACCTTTGCACAGAGAAATTGACAGATTTATTTTGCTGATAACCGCGGTAGCTCTCTTTTTGGGGATTTCATTTTTCTTTATCGCCATTTTCAATGGATACACTTGGTTGGACTCTGTAATATTTTTGATCGGAATTATCGTAGCTAATGTCCCAGAAGGGCTTTTGGCCACTGTAACGGTATATCTCTTTTCAAGAATATATAAGATTTTTTCAGTTTAATATAGATAGTATATATCTGATCTGATTTCAATAAATATTTATTTAGATTGAGGGCCTAGAAATTCTTTACACACGATTAAAATATTGATATTTTTATAAGGTGTGTGAAAATTAACAAATTTTTTGCATGATCTGGATTTTACTGCTAAAATGTTTAATATTTTTTAAAAATATAAAAAATATATAGTTTGGTTCTTTCAGAAACTCTTATTATGAGAGCATAAAATACGTAAATAACATTTTTTATATTTTTTTCTTATTCAATTCGAACATCATAGAAAATATTTTTATAAAAATGTCATTGCCTTTATTTTTAGCATTGGTTTCGAACAAATTCTCATTTAAAACTTTTATTAAAATTATTTTAGCAAATAAATTTATTTAGAATTTTTTAAAATAATTTCATATATTTTCCATTGATTTTTATTGAATAAATTATAAGTTTAGTGTAAAAAATTATAAATTATATTTTTTAATAAATGTTCGTTTTAAATGAAAAGTTGTTCGAAAAAATGGTAAAAATAAGGGGGTAGTAAAATTTGTTTAATATTATTACTCTATGTTGGAAATGAAGAAGAACAAAATATTAAAAATGTTGTTTCGTATTTTGTGCTCTCATAATAAGATTTCTGCTCGAAAACAACGGCAAACACGGTAAATATCAAAAAAAAATTTAATATATTTTATAGAAAAAAATTTGTAATTGATTTAATTTTGCAATAAAAAATTTTAAATTGAATATAAAATAATTTCGTCCAACTTATTTAGATTTTTATGAAATAGAGTTAATAAGATAAGATCAGATCAAAATAATTTAGCGTTCCAGGACTCATCGGAAATATCAATAATCAAATATTCGAAATTGACATTTTAATTTTTCAATTATTATGTAAATTAGGGTCTAAATAATATAAATAAGAAACATTTAAAAGTTTAGAAACATTGGTATTCTTACTTACTGTTATTACTAGAAATGGGCCAAAACATTGGTACTGAAACCCTGCAAACTCTTAAAAAATTGGCAAAAGCTAATTTGGTCCGGCTGGTGCTAAATTTTTATTTTATTTTTAGGTCTGAACCCAAAATCTTTAAATGAGAAATATTAATTAAGTAAATTTTTATAAAGTTTAATATTTTTTAGCTAATTTTCTTTCTTCAGGTTAAACTTTGTACTCACCTACGACTTTAGTTTACCTTCTCCATCACTAGATATGAACACTTAGCTTTAATATGATTTCCCTCCAAGTACCTATTCTTATATAAAAAAAATTAACTACCTCAATTAGTCAAAAACTTTTCACAAATTTTACATTAATCAAAAGGAATCAGCTAAAATTTATTTGATTCAATGGCTGAATTTGCTATATAATTTATAAACAGAAAGATAATTTTTTTCTATACCATTTATTTTAAATTGCATTTATAGGTATGTTTGACCATAACTGCCAAACGTATGGCACATAAAAATTGTCTGGTTAAAAATTTAGAAGCAGTTGAAACATTAGGGTCAACCTCAACTATATGTACGGATAAAACAGGCACCCTCACTCAAAATCGAATGACTGTTGCTCATCTGTGGTATGATGATCAAGATATTAAAAAAGTCGAGACTTCTGGAACATCTCCATGTAATTCATTAAATTGTAAATGATTACCATTTTAGGGATATTAACATTTATTTTTCCTTGGATATCATAGTAACCTTTGAATGGCAAGACAAGTAAAATTCCACTAATGATTAGATGATATGATGTCCATTTCAAATTTTTAAAGACTCTAATCACATTCATTAGGCGAATGGCGCCGACCAGCACACATTTCAGAATTCATTCATACTTGAATTTATATATCTTTATATTTTTAATAAAAATAACTTATGATCATTAACTATATTGGGTATACCGTATTTTTTTTTATTAATATCCATTTACAGGCTAACTCAATTTTAAATTTCAATGTTCAAAAGCAAAAATATTAATGAAAATAAGCAAAAATAAAAAAAATTTTTTATTTAAATATTGGCACAAATTTAATTTTAAAACATAATAAAAAAATATATTTTAAATTATTTTAGTCGAATTTGGGTTAATTAATTTGTGACAATTTTAATATCTCAGACACACATATATCAGTCAAGGATCTATCGTATAATTCTTTTTTTTGAATAAATGAATTTAATTGTTATGAGTACAACCAGATGGTAATGTTTATTTATTATGTTAATCAAGGCTCAAAACTTGATTGCACAAACCAAACATTTTTGGCTTTAACCCGAGTTGCCAGCTTCTGTAACCGAGCTGTTTTTAAGCCTAATCAATTTGGTCCTATTCTGCAAAGGTTCTAATATTCATTTTTTTATAAACTAAGTAATTTCGTTTTTAGAGAATGCACTGGAGACGCTTCTGAATCTGCCTTGTTAAAATTTGTTGAAATGACTTTCGGAGCTATTGATATAAGTAGAGAAATAAATAGAAAAGTGGCGGAAATTCCATTTAATTCAACAAATAAATATCAAGTAATTTCGCGGAAGATATAATTGATTTTATTTTAAAAAAATTAAGTTATATTAAATATTTTAGGTATCCATTCACGATATCAAAGGAGACAATCGTTATTTGTTAGTGATGAAAGGTGCGCCTGAAAAAATTTTAGACTCTTGCAAAACTATTATGATTAACGGCGAAGATGTAGAATTGAAGGCTGAGATAATAGAAAATTTTAACAAAGCATACTCATTGTTAGGAGGTAGGGGGGAAAGAGTTTTGGGTTTCTGCGACATGTGGTTAGACCCTAATGTTTATAGTAAATCGGGGCCAGAAAAATTTGAATTCAATTCTGAGGATCCTAACTTTCCACTAAAGGGACTAAGGTTTTTGGGACTTGTATCAATGATCGATCCTCCACGACCAACCGTTCCTGATGCAGTAGCTAAATGTAGGGACGCGGGTATTAAAGTTGTGATGATAACAGGTGATCATCCTATCACAGCCAAAGCTATCGCCAAAATTGTCGGTATAATAAGTGAAGGTAGTGAAATTACCGACGTTACCTCGAAAGACAATATGCTAAACGTTCCCGTTGGTCCGTGAGTTATTTATAACATTTCTATAATTTGAGTAAAATTGATAGAAATAATTTCTTAGCTGGGCTCTTATTTATGTTTTAAATAGTTAGTGAAAACCTCTATTTAACTCTTTTTAAAAAAGTACCTAAATCAAGACTTTTGCCCAAAAATATATTGCCTAAGCCTCGAGAATTTCGCATATAGATAACAGAAAGGGTTGACTTTAGCCAAATTTTGAGGTCTAACTAATATTTTTTATTTGGCTAAAATCATGATTTCATAGTGCTGTAAACATTTCTAAAAAAATCGAACGCGTTCTCGTTCAACGTTCAATGACAAAAATCGAACGGGTTAACGTTCATTTTCAGAAAAAAAGGAACGCGTTCACGTTCGTTCAAAATTTTTTTTTTAAATTTAATTTAATAATGTCTTATATTTTTTAACACAATATATTAGCCATGTTAAAAAATAATATAGTTTTATTTTGATAATATAATTATAAATACAATATAATATAGCGAATAAAAAGATATTTTTATTTATAAAAAAAATTTCTTATTAAATTTTAATAACAATTGTTTTTCAAAATTTTTATGATATACAGGAACACTTGGCAGTTAATACGGCATTAGCTATACTAAAAACGCGCTCTACTGGGGAAGGTGAGGGGATTGCGGTATTATACTTAATAAACATAACGTGAATAATTAATTAGAAACATTTATTGTTTTCTCCTTTGCTTCATAAAATTGAAATAAGTTATCCTCCTCCAATCTATCCTTTACTTACTCGTCAAAAAAAAGGATATCTCGAAATTAACAGTTCTTGCATTATCATTTCGAGGGTTTTCAATGCATTTTTTCAATAACGCTATAAGTTTATTTTTATAGGTTCTTTCTGTTGAAGTCTTATCCATGGCCACTGGAGCTTGAATATTGGATGTATAATTGCGGAAAGAACATATTGATCTTCATATATATGTTTAAATCTTTAAAAAAATAAAATATATGTAATTAATTTGATAATGATAGGTTTAATATTTTTAATTGATCCCATTGAATAATGAGTCTATCAATAGTTGACCATAATTTAGGCCACTAATTTTTTAATTTGCAATAACTATCATTATTGTTGGGGTCAAATAACTTTAAATGCATTTTTCTTCAAATTTAATGATTTTATTTAGTTTTATATAAAACAAAATAATTAATATTATAAATCAAATGTCGTTTTAAATTGTAATTGAAGATTTTGAAACTGATTTAATACTTTCATTTTACATTTGGTAAGTATTGAATTAGTTCCTTCAATATAGGATATTACTGTAAAATATTTATCAGAGGCCATGGTAATGTTAATTCAAATTTTCAGAATAAGATAATGATGATGAAATAATAATATCCATGCTTATGCTAATCTATAAAATTAAAATATAAACAATAGTATTCAAAAATTAATAAACTATAATAATGATGTGTTAAAAAAATTGAAATGTGAAAAGGAAAAACAATTGATTATAAAATATAAGACTCTTTTCTAAAAAAATTCGGATTAATATTAAATTTTTCAAATAAATAAAAATAAAAGATATTTTAAAAATTGAACGAACGTTAAATTCGAACGCGTTCGTCATAAAAAAGGAATGCGTTCAAGTTCAAAGTTCGTCAAAAATAAAAAAACGCCGTTCACCTTCACCATTTTTTTCAAAAAATGAACGCGTTCGTTTACAACACTATTTCATCGTTTTTTAAAAGGCCAAAATCAAGGTTTTCAAGAACTATTTAAACATTTTATTTGCCTTTTGCTGGATGTTATTTTAAATACCTATATATCCTGTATAAAACATACACTAGTTTAATTAAGGGAAAACTGTTATTAAAAAATGACAAGATTTATTTAGAAAATCCAGCTAGTTTTAAGTAAACGTAAAAAATTAAATTTTTTTATCATGGACGAATTAAGTATTTATGATATTCTAGATTAGGATTCTCCTTTAAAAAAAATTGGAATAAAAACGCACATGATGCATTATTTGAATTTATAAGGGGATCCAAGGCATGTGTCATTCATGGGAACATATTAAGGGATATGAGTGAAGAGGACATCGATTCTTTCATTATAACTTTCGATGAGATTGTATTTGCACGTACATCCCCCCAACAGAAATTGAAGATCGTCGAGGGGTTTCAACGGCAAGGAGCTATAGTTGCCGTGACGGGGGATGGAGTTAATGACTCACCTGCTTTGAGAAAAGCGGATATAGGTTGGTTAATTGATTCATGTTATTGTTGTTTTTAAAAAAATGAAAGATACAAAAATAATTATATCTCACATAAAAATTATTTAATAAAAACCAATTTCACCATACTGGGAAACAAAAGTGTTAAATTTTAATTAACCCTTTAAAGCTCGACTTTTTAAAATAAAACTAAAAAAATTTTTTTATAAAAAATCTCCATTTATATACACCAAGGATGTAAAATTTTTATTTCGACTATTATTTCATAGTAAACAGGTAAAAAAAAAATCATGATACAATTTGGCATCATTGAGCGAAATGCATGTATATAAAAAAAACATTTATATATTATAAAAAATTTATTTCCTAGTTATAGCATAAATTTTTACACACATAGTCCTTAAATATGCGATAACAATAATTTACACCTCTTTGGAGTCTTAGAAACTTCTGGCCAATGCCCTAAATTATCATATCTAACGTCATTTATTATCTGGGGTAACTTAGACCCTTTTTGTATTTTTATTTGATGGTCTCCCTATTTTTTTTTTACTAATTTTACCTGCCATTAACAAGGAACGAACTATTTGAGATTTAAATGTTATAAGTTTTATAAAAAATTTTATTTTTTTGAAGTAATATATGGTGTTGGAATATTATTTGGGGGATTAGAAATTTTTTTAGAAAATGTTGTATCAAATGATTCAATATTTTTTAATACCCAATTACTACTGAGATTAGGAAAACTAAGACCTTCATGAACATTATCAAGTTCTATGTGGAGTACATTTATGGGCAAATCTATATTCTATATTGTCAATAGGATGATTAAAATTATCCTCACTATTATCAATATCTGTTTCCGAAATATCACCTTCAATTATAATTATTTTATTTGATCTATAAAAAATAAAATTTATTCAATGTTAATAAAATAACTTATTAAATTCCCAATGAGTTAATTTGGCATCATAATTTTAAAATATTTGAATATTTTGTCTTCTTTATAAAATAAACAGTTTTCAAAATTTTTAAATTTAAATATATTTAAATAGTATGTAAAATCAGTAATTCAGAAAAAATCGAAACGGAAATATAGTCAAAATTTACATGATAATAAAATAAAAACAAAAGCATATTTTTTTTATTATTGATAAAATACGATTGAATACATTTGTATATTTATTTTAAAATGTTAAATTAAATCATTGAGTGGTTTTAAACGTTAAAAAATAAAATTCAATATGATGATGTCAAATTAGCTCACAGTCACAGGACTTAAGGGTTAAATATTTTAATAAATAAATGAAATACAGGAATTGCAATGGGAATAGCGGGGAGCGATGTCAGCAAACAAGCTGCAGATATGATACTTTTGGATGATAATTTTGCATCTATAGTAATAGGAGTTGAAGAGGGTTTGATTAATTTTGTTTTAAAATAATTTTAATTTATCTTATATAGGGAGGATCATATTCGACAATTTAAAAAAATCCATAGCTTACACCCTGACTAGCAATATACCTGAAATAGCTCCTTTCTTATTTTATATACTGATAAATATACCTCTGCCCCTTGGAACGGTAGCCATACTCTGCATAGATTTGGGGACGGATATGGTAATATAAGATCAATTTATTTCATTCTTAAAAGTAGTTATAAGGTCCCCGCAATATCTTTGGCCTACGAGAAAGCAGAATCTGACATAATGAAAAGGAAACCCAGAAATGCTAAAAAGGACAAATTGGTTAACGAAAGGTTTTTCCTCTTCTTCATACATTCCTTTATCTTAATTAATCATAAATATAGACTTATAGGCGTTGCATATGGACAAGTCGGGGTGATTCAAGCCGCAGCAGGGTTCTTTACTTATATTATAATTATGGGAGAAAATGGTTTTAGGCCTTACGATTTATTAGGACTTAGAACTTCGTGGGAAAGTGCAGCTTACAATGATTTACCTGATTCTTATGGACAAGAATGGGTAAGAAATTTGATGATTCATCTAAAATCAATTTAACATTATTTAAATATAAGACATACGCCGACAGAAAAAGACTTGAATACACAACTTATACAGCATTTTTCGTTACAATCGTTGTAGTGCAATGGGCAGACTTGATTATTTGTAAAACAAGAAGACTTTCTATTATTCATCAAGGAATGGGGTTTTTTAAAGCTTTTTTTTACACCTAGCTAAAAATTCTCCCATTTGAATCTGTTATATTTTTTTAATCATTAATTTCAGAAATTGGGTGCTAAATTTTGGACTAGTATTCGAAACTTGTATTGCCGCAGGGTTATGTTATATCCCAGGAACTGACGTATGGCTAAGAATGTATCCTTTAAAGTAAATCGCCTTTCATTCTTTCTTTCTGAATAATCTTATAAGAATTAAATAAAATTAAGAATTCTTCATATGGAAGTATTTTATTTCAATATAAGAGACATTCGACTTTCATTTTTTTTAAAAAAAATATAATTAATTAAATCAATGATATGTTAATTGTTATTATGGAATTTGGGCAGATTTAAACATAACATTTATAAACCCTTTAAGAATAAAATTAAAAAAATAAAATTGAAATGATTAGATTTATATGGTGGCTGCCTGGTTTACCGTTTAGTTTATTAATTTTTGTGTACGATGAAGCCCGACGATATACATTGAGAAATAATCCTGGTTGTTACATAGAAAAAGAGACTTACTATTAAATAATCCATTCCTATCATAATATATAGATACTATGATAATAATGATAATTTTATATGTATCGTTTATAAATTTATATGAAAAATCATCAGAATGTAAATGCATTTGCAATGTATTATTCCAAAGTCCCATAATAATAGCAAAACATTTAATAAAACATTTACGAATATATAAAAAAATCATAATATCGAAATATTATGCAATATAATATTTTGAATTTAAAACATGGTTAATAGATTTGTAATGTATTTTTATTCCAAATTCCCGTAATAATAGTAATAATAAAGAATAGTTGTTTGTTTTTTTAGAATATTTAAAGGTAAAGTAATTATGAATATATAAAAAAAAATAGTAATTTGAAAAAAGTAAATATGTAAAATATTAAATACAAATTTAATTTTGAATTTAAAATACAGTTTTAATAATTGCTGTTTAAATCGATATTATTTTATGGGGAAAAGGATATTTAGCGAGTTAATGCCTGAAAACTATTATATTAATTTTTTATAATTATGGATATATTGATAAAATAAATTTGCGAGTTAATGCCTGAAAACTATTATATTAATTTTTTATAATTATGGATATATTGATAAAATAAATTTGGCATGGCAAGATATTAAATGTCTGTAAAAATTTATACGGTAATTCAAAAAAAATATTATGAGCAAGTAATTGTTACTATAAATAATATATGAAAAATAAAAAGTAATATTGCCTTTAACCCCTATTAACAACAGAAATATCATATACAGTATAAACCAGGACGAAAAATTATGTAAATGATAAGATTTCTGGGACCCGAATAAATCAACAAGTAACGAACTTATAAGTGTGCATTTATATTTATAATTTTTTCATATAAAAAAATAAATTATAAATGTATTGTTTTTTTTTCCATTTACATTTTTTTAAGCTTTATAAGTTGATTCCTTTCTGGCGACAAAATTAAGCAAATCTATACTGGTAACTAGTCCAGTTATATTTTGCTTAACATCGTGGGCATTCATACCTTTAACGTTTAAATCAAGTTTTTCCAACTTAACAACGGTATGATTTGCCAGGGACTGGTACCCATTATTAGTCGAAGCATATATGCAAGCAAAATGATCTTTCTCCAAAATTTTTGACAGTTCGTAAAGATTGGTGTCCATGTGAATCTATTTTTTTTTAAATTAATTGAAAAATACACAAATCATATATTTCGTGTGTTGTACATTTACAATCATATCTCCTGGTAAATCATAACAAGATTAAGGTAATAAGGTTAGCTATTTAATTAGTGGTTTTAAGTGATGGCTATATATTTCTCATAAAATATATTTTTGTCTATTACTATGCCAATTATTAATAAAAATGAATGAATAAAAATTAATAAAAAATTTTATACGAACCTTTTTAAATTGTGTGTAAGCTATTTTAGAAACAGGGCTCTCGAGAGTAATTTTGTTAGCCAAAATGGCGGACATTATAGACCCAATAGTTATTATTCCTATGATTTCACTGGTAAAAAAAAATAATTAAATTCTAAAATTATACAAATATTAAAAAATGCCTTAATATTATTATAAAATAATTTAACTAATTTATTTTTGTAAAGAATGAATATGTTCCCATTGTATTTTTATTGTTTTTAATTCTGTCATGTAAATTCCCTTCTTTGCCTAGTGACACTTTTAAGCCTAGTCACTCAACGTAGTCGTAATATCCTCCTTAAATATTAAGAGTAATCCCTCCTTCTTAAATTATAAGTATGCGAAATTGCTGTTACTTTATTTTTTAAAAAAGAAAGGTTATGGGTTTTTAATATTTTGTAGAGAATCTTGCTCAGTAGTGGCGTTGGAATGCCAGTATAGATATAATGATATTGCAAGAAAATTATTTATTTAAACAGTAAGTAATAAGTTTTTATATGCATAGTAAAATCAAATCTTTTTATATAAAATAGATGTGCTTGGCTATAATTTAAAGTTTTCAATTTTAATCGTTAATATATCGTATAAAGAATGTAATTTTATATCAAATAATATATAAAAATAAAAAAGCAATATAATATAGCTGCAAAAAATAATGTATATTGATAATTAAAAAAACATTTATTCTTTAAATTTTGACTTTGCAAAATATTTAATTTATATGTAAACAACTAACAAAATTATATATTACTAAAAATTTAACAAGAATATAGAGAAATTATAGAAACAAGTCATAGTGTTATTGGAAAACCAACTTTCGCTCAAATTGACTAAGTTTAGTTTTTAAGCAAAAAAATAAATAGGCTGAGCCTAAAAAGTGGCGAAATATAATTAAGCTCTGACATAAACCTAATTAGGTTTTTTGAAAAAGTTCAGCTAAAGTTAATAAATCAAAATTAAATTATAATGATTTTATAATTAGGGAATGTCCAAAATGGTCTTTTTTAAAAAATACTTTTGGAGAAATATTGTAAATTTTAAATAGAATAAATATAGTGCAAAAGTAAGGAATAAATATAATGTAAAAGTAAGTCATTTTTTTTACTTTTGTAAATTTTAAATAGAAAGTTAATAAATATTGTGATAAGACCAATGTCCTTAATAAATGATTATTTTTTTTAAAAAAATAAAATTTTTGTTTATATATTGTTTTTAAAAATAAATTGAATAAATATTGTGAAAGGTTACTAAATATAAGTGTAAAAGGTTACCAATGTCCGAAATATTCATTTTTTAAAAAAAATTGAATTTTAATACAATAAAAATTTATGGGTAATAAAATTAATTTTTGACATAAATAATATATAATTTAAATATGAGTAAAATAAATATATCAGGGATCTAGAACGAACCTTTCAACTGGTATTAATGTGTAATCTACTAAACTAAAATCTGAACCATTAAAAATTTTGTCACGCAAATCTGAGCCGAGCCAAGCCTCTAAAATGGTCTGTGAACTGGGTTGAATCTTTGAATAGTCTTCCTTTTTAACGATTATAATCAATATTTTAATTGATGATTATTAGTCGCTCTCCCAAAATCCTACCAGCCTAATCATGGCGGGAATAACGTCTTTTAGCGGCTAATAGAGGTTCAAAAGGTTCCCTGTAATCTGGGTCTAGAATAGGATCACCATCTTTTTGACAGGGTGTTAAAACCACCTAAAGGGGTTGATGTCAGGAAGGGTATTCGATTATAAAAACCTTGCTCCGAAATTTCCTAATGATTACAACAAAGCATGGCAGGGGTACAGCCCAAAGTACCCTGTAGGGCTCCTCATCCGCCTACGACAAAAAAAAAGGACGGGAAACTTGGTGGAACCCCGATTAGAGAAAATGAAACATATGACGGCCATAAACGACCTAAAAATGAGCGGATAAACCATTTTACGGGGGATAGAATAAGAGTTGCGACATGGAATGTTGGGAGCGAGAAGTGGTAGATGCACTGCATAGAAAATATATATAGATTATGTTGCATACAAGAGACCAGATGGAAAGGTATGGCAGTTAAGTTTTTCGGGCAAGGAAGTAATGATGGTTAATTTTTGGTAGGAAGCTATGCAATATTTTTCAGCATATGTTCTTCAGGTTGGAAGAAGTGAAGAGAAAGATACATTTTGGGACAGTCTATGGAAATGGTATTGAGACTGGCAAATGAAGAGGGGATTATCCTGGCTGGTGATCTGAATGGACATGTGGAAGCGAGTAGTGAGGGTTATGAGGGAGTACATGGATGATATAGTTACGACATGAGAAATCCGGAAGGGGAGATAATTTTGGATTTTGGTGATGATATGGATATGATTGTTTGTAATACAATGTTTAAGAAAATATCAGAGAAGTTAGTGACTTACAAGTGGGTAGTGCTAAAAGTGCGATGGATTATTTGTTAGTAAGGAGGTGGGATAGAAGCATAGTAAAAAAATGTGAAAATGATATCGGAGAGGAATGTATTAATCAGCACTGACTAGTTATAGGAGATTTCAAAAGACGCCAGGATCACTAAAAGAAAGTTTGTGCCAAGGCTGAAGGTTTAGGAATTGAAGGATGAGAGTGCTATACGTCAATTCAATATAACATTGGCGATAAGAGAGATAGAGGTGGCCGAAGCAATTGGGATAAATAACAAGTGGGAAACCACGATGAAAGCCTGAGCGAGGACAACTATGGAGGTATGTGAATGGAAAAAAGGGCCGTCTAGATCAAAGGAGATATAGTGGAGGAATTCATAGCGAAAACTGTGGACGAGAAAAGAAGGCGATTCAAAAGTGATAACGAATTTACAAGGTGGCGAAAAGAAATGCCAAAAAATTAATAGCGAAAGCGCAGAATAAAAACAGGAGTTTGTTTAAGAAATGTAATGCGCGAATGCGAAATATGGAACGGATAGCAAAAAAGAGGCAAGTTGTGGTAGGTGTTAATGTTTATAAAATATGGAAGGAAAAATGGTGATTGATAATAGTGATATTAGGAACACATAGTGGATCTATATGGAAGGACTTTTGAACAAAGAGAATGAATGGGATAATGATGTTAGTTGTGCAAAGGTAGAAGGTTCAGTAATAAATTTGGCAAGGATGAAATTAAGAGAGGCTTGAAAAAAGATGAAAAAAGGGAAGGCAACGTGTTCGAGAGTGATATCAGAAATGTTTAAATGTTCTGATGACTTAGGGATTGAATGGTTAATGAATTTAGCCAATGTAATTGACACAGAAGGAACTATTCCCTAGGAATGGAGAAGTATAATTATTTCAGGGTATACAAGGGGAAAGGTGATCCTTTAAATTGTGGGTCTTATAGATCTATTAAAATCTTGGAACATGCAATGAAAATATTTGAGAGAGTGCTAGATAAGCGAATAAGGGAACAAACGAAAATTGGTGAATGCGGTTTTACACCGGGGAGCGACAGATGCAATTTTTGTAGTGAGACAAATACAGGAGAAGAATCTTGCAAAGGCAAAGAAACTTTATTATGCGTTTGCTGATATGGGCATTTGACAGGGTGCCGCGCGAGGTTACTAGACAGGCCTTGAAAAAAGCAGGTGTGGAAGAATGGTTAGTTATGGCAGTGATGGCAATGTATTTGGGAGCACAAACTGTGGTAAGGATGGATAATGGAGATGGTAAAAGCTTTGAAGTGAAGGTAGGATTTCATCAAATTCGTGCTGAGTTCATTATTATTTATCTCAGTAATGGATGTGGTGGCTAAAGAAATTCCCTGGGAGCTATTATATGCAGATGATTTTGAATTAATGGCAAACAGTGAGGAAGAATTAAGGATAATTAGTTAATGTAAGATAGCTCTGGACGCAAAGGGCCTGAAAATAAATGCAGTAAAAACAAAGTTGATGATTGGTGTGGATAATCTGAAGATGGAGGAATTCGGCACCTGGCCTTGTGGTGTATGTGAAAAAGGAGTTCAAGAAATTTAATTTAATGCACCAGATGCCAGAAATGGGTGCATAAACGATGTAGCATAGAAAAAGGAAGTCTAATGTTAGAAAGAATGACCTTTATTTGTTGAACGTACATATAAGGGATACATAATACTGATAACGTAGCAAATGGTAGTTTGGATATTGGCAATGGGTTAACTCTGAGAAAAGTGGAAAGGTTTTGCCATCTGGGTGATATGCTAAACGCAAATGGTGGTGTAGATTCTGATTGTTGCAAGGGTCAGACAAGTATAGAAGAATTTCAGAGAGATGCCGTCTATTCTAACAAATAAAAATGACTATCTTAAATTAAAGGGGAAAGTTTACATAAGCTGTGCGAGAAGTTGTTCAGTCTATGGCGAGGAAAGATGGGTAATGGAAGCGGTCCACGAAGCCAAATAGAACAGAGATGAGGATGTAGATGGATGTGTGGGATATGTCTGAGAGAGAGAAAAACTAGCAAGGAATATCGAACAAGAATGGGTATAGAAGTGATTGGAGTGTTAATGCGAAGAAATAGACTAAGATGGTTTGGACATGTGGAATAAGACGAAATATGACTGGGTAAAAAGATGCATATTGATGGAAGTAGGAGAATCAAGACATAGAGGAAGGTTCAAGATGACGTGGATAAAGGTGATAGCGGCGGATATAATGAATCTTACAAATATTGATGCTCCAGGACCATAAAAATAAAAATCAGAAGGAAAACTGAGCAAACCTGGAAATTGACATTAAACGAGATTAAGATAATTATTAGTCATTTATATATTCTTTTTTGTATATTATTTTAACAAAATCAAATACCCAATTTGTGTAAAAATTTTTTTACCCTAACTAATATTCTTATTTTTTATGATATTTATTTGAGCCAAAAATAAATTTTTAAAAGACCATTTTGGATATTAAATCTCATTTAAAACCCTAATTAGATATGTAAAATTTTTTGAAAAACTTAATTATGTTTAGCGACTGCTAAATTTGCAAGCATTGTACTGTGAGGATAGATAACTTTAAAAAAATACAAACAAAAATTTCAAAAAATAATTGGATGTGGGTTAAGGCCATTATGATATAATTTTTACCGTATTTAAATTAACGAAATGTGTTAATTATTCGTAAAATATAAAAATAACAATTATAATGAGTAAAATTTGTATAAACAGGAATACTAAGTGAAATGAACGGTTAATCTTTATACAATTAATATTAATCGATTCAAGCCATTATTATATTGCCTAAATTTATAAACATTATAGTTTGGTAAAAATTTATTTAGAGTTTAGTTTGTACTTATGCCTAAGCAAATCTTAAAAATAATATTTTTTATAGATTTAAATGATATTTTACAATTTTTTAGTTAAATATAATTATTTCAATCTAAAAAGAAATTTCAAACCAGTAATTAATATTTAAATTGTTTTAAAAACCGTAACAGACCAGTAACATTTACAATTTATAACTCTTCATGCCGTAAATTAATTTTACACAACAGCCGATCCCTGGTATAAACAAATAAATAAAAGTTCAGATACAACAAAATATTAACTAAATCATATTATCATTTACGGTCTAGTATTCATTTATCGTTTTGGTTCAAAGTATAAATTTCTTATAAAATGTACCTATTATGCCTAAATCCACTTCAAGCTCACATCACATGGTCATTTAAATTTTTATAACATATTTGACTTAACTATAATTCTTTGTTGATAAATAAATCTTAGGCTTATTACATATATAAAAAATAAGCAAATTATGAAGGAACATAAACATAAACATCAATAACTTGGAATTAGAACCGGATCCAAATATAGGCAACTGATCAAAACCTTTTATTTTCATCAGATCTATAGCCTCCTTGCAAGTGGAATTAGCATCTATGGAGGTTGGATTGGATATGACAAGAGATGAGACTGGCAAATTGTGCCACCTATCGTGAAACAAATGATTTTATTAAATTATTTAAATATAATGTTCCATTCTTTCCATTTTGCCATAAATGATAAATTCATCTAGGACCAGTAGTGAAATTTAATATTTTTATTTATAAGGGGGGTATGGGGAGGGGGGGGGGGTCGAGAAGGTAATCATCTATCAATAAATAACACATAAGTTCTAAAGGGTAATAATAAAAATATTAGTATAAATCATGAATTTAAAGAAAAAACTAGGCAATATTCTAGTATAGTAAAGAATTAGCAATCATATTAAATTTCCAACAAATTATATAATTTTGTAATTATAAGGAGATCGGTGAATTACCAAATTTTAGATTTTTGCTGGGAAAGATTTGGGTCTTGCATAAAACCTCGTTCAATCATCCAATTATCATCCAGAAATTTAGTGCTTTTGTAAAAATGAATATTAAATATTTAAATTTATATAAAAGAATAGTGAATAATATTCCCAAAATTCTTAGCACCAATAATTTATAATTCCGAATCGAAAAATTTAGCAGATCAATAAATATTAGAATATTAAGAAGTTCCTAATTTTTTTTAAAAAAGGTATACTCATTTACAAAAAAAAATGTAATATAAAATTATGTCAAATATTTTTTTAAAATTCAGATGAATTAGCAAAACAATATAATTTAATAACTAATGTTGTTTAGGGGTTTAACAATACACTTTGGGGGGGGGGCGATTCGATCCTATATTAGATTTATATCCTTTGCATTCTGTAACATAGACGATTTTAAAAAACGGCTAACTCAAAATTTTATCCAAAAAAATATTAAGCAGGCCTGAAGATTTTGCTCATCTATTCGCGAAATCTCGAAGCTTAGGCATATTTTTCTGGCTAAAATATTGAATTAGCCGTTTTAAATGGGCTCAAATGAAGCGATTTTGCATTACTACACGCCTACTACTCATCTCGTATACTTTTTAATAGTATAATATTTATAATTTAACTATATCATAAAATAAGTCATTTAAATATATTATAATGATCAGTATAAAATATTTTTATTGATAAATCACTTATTTATATATTAACATTGATCTATTTAAATAATAAGTAATAAACAAATATATTATAAAATTTAAAATAAAATATAAAAATTAAGATGCCATTTTATCGGAATGAATCGGAATTTTATAATTTTCACCGATAGCTGATATTTTAAAAAGTAAATTATCGGCCCGATCCGATCTGATAAAAAATAATGGTACATCCCTAATGTTGTAAACTCCATTCAGCCGATTTTAAATGATAAAAATAATACTCAAGCCTCGTAATTTTGTTAATAAATGTCCAAATCTTTTTTGCCATCTAGCAAAAACTCCAGTGCGTATTGGCGATAATATTGGGTTAACCGCTTTTAAAAATTGAGCTGTGTAACACCAATTATAAATATATATTTAGATAGTATTTTAAACAAATTTAATACATATAGTTCCTTAAAGAGTCAGGTAAAATAACAACTATTCGGTGGTGCGGTTTATCGAAACTAAAATCTTTGGCTGCTTGTATTGCACAGTACATAGCTGATCCGCAACTTCCGCCTTAGCAAAAAGATATGGATTGGTATATAAATGTTGTGCGAGTTTTTTTTTATATAAAATTCCATATATTTTTGTTAATTATTACAAAAAATACTAATGAAATTTAATTATATTCTGTAAGAAAATTGGCAAGAATAAAATTTAATTAACTACCAGCTGATTATATAAATAAATAAAATTTAACTCCGTTTCAACGTAAATTTCGATATATAGCAAAATAAAAGATTAATATTCGTAATAGTAAAATATAATTATGATAAAATGGGATGATTTAGGTTAGGGTGTAACCCGTAATTATAAATAAAAATGTAGCCATTTTGGATTTAAAGTTATATTATATATATTTTAAAAAAAGTATTTTAATGATTTTTTTTACCACATAAGAGTCCTTCCTCTCTTATCAATTTTCGCGCCATGATAAATGATGGCTTGTCTTCGGACTTATACCATTTATCCACCAGCTTTATTTAAAAATTTGAGTAGCGATTTGAATATATAATGAAAGTTAGACATAATTAAATGGCGTTAGTTATTCAATAGTTCTTCCATTGAGTATATATTTTTTGAGGATGCCTAAAAACTTGACTTATTTTAGTGCATCCAACATATAGCTAGCAGTGCCAGCTGGACTTATAAGACTTCTATTTGCAATTTTGAAACCTCTATTTTAAATTATAATTGCCGTTATATTATATCAGTTAATGTAATAATTTCTTGTCTTATTTAATATAAAAATCATGTTTTAAAAATGTACCGATCTATCTAATACATTAGGAATAAAATCGTAACCAATCCCTTCAACTTCATAATATGAGGAATCACATTTATTGAGCGATTCTGGCAATGCTAGGATAGAACCTTTAGGATCAACCCCAATCACCTAAATATATTATTTAGTTTAAATATAAATCAGTACTAGTTTGTCATGTATATATGAGAAAATTAATAATGTTTTGGCAATGATGATTTCCAGTAATTTGCTGCCATCGCTCAAAAATTGGATAAGGAAAAATTTGAGGCAACACTTTTTATAACATCTGATGTTGCAAAATAAAGGAAGATTCAAACAGTGGAGATAAAATAATTAAATATAGTGCATAAGGTCACAATATTCTCTTTCAGATCTTGAGAATGGTGACATTTATGATGAAAGAAAAATTGGTTTGCAACAAAATTGAGTAATGCAATGATTTCTTTAATTCTATATCATTAAATTCCATTCGAATATTTTATATTATATCCAAAAATAGGACTCATCATGAAAGGATTATAATACCTATGTTATTTAAATAAATAAATAATATATTATATTTTTTTCCAGGGCTGGCCCAAGAAATTTTTTTACCCCCCCCCCTCCCTTTTCAATTACACTCCTATTTAGTAATACATTGCCAATATCCATGAAAATTTCTTTCTAATTTAGCTTTTCCTAATATTGTAATATATTTTGTTTCTTTATATATTATAATATAAAAAAAATAAATTAAAAAAACAATGACTTTGTATTTATCAAATTTAATCCAAAATAAAAAAAATTAGAAACAAGCTAGAACCTAAACCTGACACAAAAGCCATAAAATTTATTAATCCAAACTAGGCTTATTTAATTATGTATAAATTAATCAGGAAAATCATATAGATGGTTATTATCAGAGACCTGCAGGCCCAGCCAAACCAGTATACACGGGTCGGGCCATATTTTAAAATTTTTAAAATATACTTGGGCCAAGCTGGGCTTAAGATTAATAAAACCGGGACAGGCCAGGTTGTAAAATTTTTTTTAAAAATTTATACATCATGAATTATTATATTCCTCATTTAGATATGGTTATAATGATTATATAATTTACTTTCATTTTTATAAATATTAGTTTAATTTTTATAAATGCAATATATAATATAATATATTCTCAGAATTTTATTTACTTCCATTTTTTTTATAAATATTAGTTTTATTTTTTTTATAAATACAAAATAATATAGTATATTCTTAAAATATTATTTACTTCCATTTTAATAAATATCAGTTTTATTTTTTTATAAATACAATTAATAGAGTATATTCTCAAAATATTATTTACATAAATTTTTTATAGTATCAATTTATAATATACTAAATATCTATTTAGAATAAAAAAAGATAAAATATGTAATATGCTTGCTTATCAATACTTGATGAAAAATATAATAAAATATGGAATAGGTGAATTTTTTGTATATACCAGGTCAAATATAATTTAAATAAAAAATCTGGGCTTGGCCAGACCTAAAATTTTTAAACCTGGGCTGGGCTTAAATGAAAATTTTTTTTAAAAAAAAATTTGGCCCAGCCCAGGCCATGCAAATGGTACCTTTGCAGGTCTTTGGTTAGCTTCATTTTACACTTTAGATAATTTGATTTAATTATTATTGACAAAATTCAAAGAAATAAGAATTGCAATATTTCCCAAGATTTTAAAAAATTTTTTACTCAGCCTAGAAGAAAATTTTGTACAAATTGTTTGGCCCATCCTAATAATTTTTTTTATCTAGAAAAATTACATTGCTTAATTCTGCTTTAAAAAATTTGGTCAGCCCATAAAAATATTTTACACAAATTTCCCAATTTACTGGCTATGTTTTTATGATAAACGTTGCGAACCTTTTTAGGTCGCTCCAAAGTATGACTGATTGGACATTTTGTCTTGAACATATATAAAACAAAATAATTTGCTCAAGTTACCTAGTTGGTTGTTGCAGTATATCTTTAGGAAAATGATTTTAAAGACTCACAGAAGCACTTATAAAAAGTCTGGTCAACCAGAATTTTTAAAATGGGGTTATTTTGAATAATTTTGGCTGTATATTTTGAAAGCTGGTCATACAGAAAATTATATATCTACTGGTGAGCTGTTGTCAATTTTTAAGTGACACAAAATGTATAAATAGGCAATTTGTTGCAATAATTTTAATTATGCAAATTTTTATTGATGAATAAATTTTTGTAAAACACTAATTTACTTTCATATAAAAAACATTATTTATTGCTAATAAAATAATATAGAACATAAATAAATACTTTGCAATTTGGTAAAACTTCTTTTATTTTTTTAGCTACACCAGCTATAGTTCCACCCGTTCCTGCCCCTATTACTATCATATCTAATTTACCTAAATATATTTAAACACAAAACTAAAGTAGTATCTAGGATTTAAAAATACCTTCACATTGTTCAATAATTTCTTGAGCAGTGCCCTCATAATGAGCCAAAGGGTTTGATGGATTATTATACTTTTATATATCAATATTAAATCTAATATATGAATACAATACTTGGTCTAATATTATGGCATTTGGAATTTCTTTGCATAATCTTTTTGCAACACCAATATGACTTTCTGGTGAATCCCAACTTGCAGCAGTTGGTGTTCTAACAATTTCTGCACCTAACGCTTTTAAAACTGCAACCTAATTAAAAATAATCATTAAAAAAAATTATTATTTACTTTTTCATTGCTCATTTTTTCAGGCATGACAATTATACAACGGTATCCTTTCACAGCAGCCCCCAATGCCAATCCAATACCTAATAAGTCTATAATTAAATTTTAAATAATTATGAAAACCAGTATTTCCTGATGTTGGCTCAATAATAATTGAGACACCTGGAATCAATGTTCCATTTTCTTCTGCATCTTCTATCATTCTGCGGCCAATTCTATCTTTGACACTACCACCAGCATTAAAAAATTCACATTTTGCAACTATTAAAATATTTATCATTTTAAATCATAATTATGCTCACATATTTCTGAATCTAGATTGCATTCTTTGCCTATTTTATTAATTCTTACTAAAGGTGTATTACCGATATTTACTAAAATATTTTTAGATATTTTAGGCGAAATAATTTGATAAGAAGGATTAACCATTGGCGTTTCACCGGAATATTGATAAAAATAATTTATCAACTGTTTTTAGAAATACTATGGGCCACTTTCCAAAAATGATAGTTAACATTGATAAATCACGTGATATTGACAAGAAAGCTTTGTATTCTTTTTTATTTTATATTAATTATGTTTGTAAGATGATTTTTAATTCCAATTTATTTTCAAAATAATTTTTTATAACATAAACTTTAATTTAAAAATTTATTGTGTATTTAGGAATAGCAAATATGAACCTTTTGATTGGATTAAAAAGAAACCTATTTGGCGATTTATTAGGCCTAATAAACCTATATAATATAAATATATTATTTTATAAATGAATTTAAAGCTAACATTCAAAAAATATTAATAAATATTCCAGGTTATAATTAATCATATTTTATTGTTAATAAAATTGAAGAGAGAAGAACTCCTAGCAATTTTGCAATCAACAATATCGAGCTTTCATAATACTCTTAAAAATCTAGTTTTGATTGCACACCCAAAACATCTGCCAGTGAAAGCTCAACAGCAAAGTCTGACATGGTTATAACTATTTTCATTATGGTACTGGCGATGACAGGATAAGGATTTTAAACGCTTTTATAAGTACATCCAACACTTCCAAGGAGAACAGGCCGAGTTTTTTTGGAGGGTGGAATTTTAAAGTGATCGACTTTTTGTTTATCTATTGATTTTTCTTTCTTTTATATTCTTAATATATTTTATATTAAAGTTCAAAATTTGTATTTTTTGTTAAACGATTTAAAGTTATTTTTATTATTTCAAAATTTACTTTTACCTTAGATTATCAGTGGCGTCGCTAGGGAGGGGCGCAGGGGCTCGAGCCCTCTGAAAAGTTTGAATAGCCTCCTGAAGCAAACAATTTTATTTAATGGCTCCTTAAAATCCCCTCGAGCTAAAAATAAATGTTTTTAATTGCCCTCTGAATAACTTCATTATAATTCTATTGAGTAATATACGGATTTAATTTTATTAAAAAATTAATAAGACAATCTATATTTTTATTAAATGAATACTATTTTAATTATTAGATAAGATTATTACATATAAATTACACTATGTCAGCTTGCAATCAAATTCTATGTTAAAAATATAACAATATCACTCACTAAATATTAATTTAGCCTTAACAGTTGAAGCTTAATTGACTTTTATAATTTAAATTATTATATAACCCTAATTAAATAAATATAATCATTTATTAATTAAAAAAATGATTTAATATTTTAGCCGAGTTCAAAATCACTAATCAACTATATTACTGATTTTTAAATTTAATTGTCATGTCTCTTCCTAAAATTATTTTCAAGGTCCAAATCCAAAAAGTATAAGAGATTTATTTATAAAAAGTAAGTAGACATATAGTTTATAATCCTCTATTATATATAATTTTTTATAAAATATTAGGTAAAATGCCACTTTTACAGACGTATCTAATAGTTATATAATATATTACAGTTTATATTTTTAAAATTTTACTAATAAATGCTTTTGATAATATATAAGTAAAATTTGCTTACAAATATTTAACGCCATCTATTAATTTATTAATTAAAATTAAGCGTATTATTATTCATCCCACAATGGATGTAATAAATTAGATATTATTTCTTCTCTTTTTTATGTGTTTTTAGGAAGCTATTTTCTTCTTATTCGGAATATAGATTTGAGTTAAATTTTCGATACGATTATATTTTAATATTATTACAAACTACTATTATTTTAAGATATAATATACCAACTATAGATGGTGCGACAATAATATATAAAATCTTAATTGCTTTCATGATATCACTCTGGTTCTTATTTTGTAGTTACAAAATGTTTCATTTCTAATATGGCATTTTTGTCGTGTAAATAACTCAAGGCTTCAATTTATTTGCATAATTTCTTTTAAAGGTTTTTAGTGTTTTTGTTTTATCAATTTATCTAACAGAATAAATTCTGATATGGGTTACCATCGTGAGTGCCATCGCTAGGACTGCAAATTAACCAGCATCTATTATTTGTGTGGCTATGTAATTTATGATTATTACTACAGCGGCTGAGAGCATATGATCGCATATTTTAGATAAGCAATAATGGTCAACTGTGTAGTCGTTTATATACCATTAAAAACGGAAGATAATCTTTTAGAAATTTAATATCATACAATAATTTTCTCGATTACTTATCTAGCTTCCATCATGTCATCTAAGAGGAAGCTCAACCACCATATAGTTTTTGATTTGGATTGGTGGTTTATATTCTCTTCTTCAAGAATTGTTGATTTGGTAATGTCTATAAATTTTTTTTTATTAGTCCATTCTATAAAACATTGTCTAAAATGTTAATAGAGAGTTATATTAGTTTCATAATCCCATCTAGACCATGAGCCGAATCCCGATGAAAAGATAGGATATTTTTAATAATTATATCCTTTATTTAATCCAAAAAAAATAAATGGTGTAATAATACCATCATGATATAATTAAATCGTTAGTTAAGATTTATATTTCATTTTACAAGGATTAATATCCATATTTATTTGAAGATATTTGATTTCATTTCTTTCTTGATATTCTTTTATGTGTTTTATTTATTTATATATTTCGAAATTAAGGTTTATTGCAATGGTAGGAGAGGGGCTACTAGGAGATAAACCCTCTTGCTCATTTTTCTTTATTTTTTAGCCCCATTTCTAAATTTTATAATTGAGCACCCTCCTCTCATCCGTCAAAAGATCTTTAATTTTTTTTTCAAAAGTGCTAAATATGTTCCTTTTCTAATTATTATTGTCATTAAAATTTTTAAAAATTTTAAAGTTGAAATTTTTTAATATATTTTAGCCACATAAAAGATGGAATTTATTTTCCAATATTTTTATAAAAATTTTATGTCGTAGCCGCTTCTGCTTTATTTAAGCTATAGAAAGCTCTCCATCAACAAGTAGTATTAAAAAATAGCTCCATTTTATCAGGTTTCGAGCCAGCATTAAAAAGACCAAATTTTTAATGGAAAAACTATCATTTTAGCCTCTTGAGTTTAAACCTTAAGGATAGCTCAATCTTGAAAAAATGTACTCTTGTCTCGAATCTGTGATTTTTTTTTACTATTAGGATTGAGCCGATTAACAAAGGTAAAGGAACGAAATGGTTCAGATTTAACAAAATCTCTTAAAAGTTTTCAATTTTTTAATCAAATTCTTATGTGTCCTTTTGCCAATGAACCATTTTTGATTGAAAATAAATCATTAGGAACATGTTGACAATAATAAAATATTACGTAGGCAGCGTCCACATGGAAGAAAATTTATTGGAAGCAATCCCCCTAGAAAATTACCCCTACCCTCATAAAAGAGATTTGCACCCATTATGTATAAAAATCCGAGAATGCAAATTATTCTTACACTGAGCCACTATTAATAACTTTCAAACAAACATAATTAAACACTTTCAGCCTCATGATAATCGGTACTATAATCTTATCTGTGAATGAATGAGAAGAAAAATATATATTAATAAATAAAATAATAATGTTTATTTTCCCTACCCTCCTTGGATGTCTACCCTCTAATTACACTTATATTTAAAATATACTATTAAAATGTAAGAGTAAAAATAGATAAATTTATAATTACTCTAGAAAATACACCCAGTAGGGTTAATAGATCGCTTTAAAACGAAGGTAAATAAGATTTGAATAAATTTGAATCAAATTATTTTTTAATTCAAGAATTCTAATGTATAGATAAATTGATGTGTGTTTTTCGTATTGTGTATTTTAAAATGTTTCATTTGGATGTTTTTTGATTCGTGTAGTGAACATTATTTAGTGAGGACATCGTCACGATGATATGATGTAGAAATGACATCGGCAAAGTATAATAAAAATTTTAAAAATATACTAATTTCTCTAATTTTTTCTTATGTTATGTTCTTCACAAATATATTATAAAAAATGGCATTTTTTGCTATTCATTTAAATTTTATCAAGGGATTCATATAGTTGAACACTATTTAAAGTATGAATTTATATATTTTATAAATAATTAAATTTTATATGATATATAAAAGTTTTTACATATTAAAAGAAATAAGTTTTTTAATAAATAAAAGGAATAAGTTTTTTAATAAATAAAAGAAATTTTTTATTCACTTAAAAATATTTATTTTAATCATGGCAAATAAATTATGTTAAAAAATACATGGTATTTATTTATATTAATTTAAATTTTCAAAAAAAAATATTCATAAAGTTTTGCGATCGTGAATGTCTTCCTTTTTTTAAAGGTGAACTTGAACGTGAACGTGTTCGATTATTGTCAATGAACATTGAACGCTAACGCTCGATCTTTTTAGAAATGTTTACTTCACTAAACTTAAGTCATATTTAATGAAAACCTGTTTTATTATCTATTGCTTGAATGTAAAGCTTAATAAATAATAAAAAAATAAATATAATCCATGTTGGAGAGTTCGAATTCTGTTTGTCCAACTTTGAATGTGCATAACTTTGGATCCTGTCGTTAAATTTTGATGGGATTTGCAGAAAACATTGATAATAATTTACCCGTCTCTGAATTTCTAAAATTTTATGGACTATTTTTAGAATTAACAGATTTATTGCTACATTCTTCGATTAATTTATTCCTTCATTCATTCATTCATATTTATTTATTCATTCATTCCTTTATTCATTTATTAAACTTACTCCAAAAGAGTTTTAACGTGCTCCATTTGTAACAAATGCTATATAAAATTATTCTTTTATTCGAAAAATCACATAATGTAAATAAAGTTTTAATTTAAAAAAAAATTATATTGGCAAATAAATAATACCAATATTTAATAAGTTTATAAAAATTATATAACACAACATGGGTTATAATCATAATAACTATTTTTTATGGTATGAATATTTATGGAATAATTCTTTATGTTCCTGTTTATATTTATACGGATCATAACGATAGTGCTTAAATTTGCTCTCGTGATCACCGTAGGCTTTATGCAAAGTTGCCATATAAGCAGCAGTTCCATGCGGATCTCCGTAATTGTGATTTTTATTAGTATATGCGGAAAAACCATCCTTGCTGTTATAACCGAAAGAGGGATCATCATTACCGTAACCTTTGTAGTTGCCCTTACCTTTTGAATAAAATATAACTTACAACCTTATTTGTTAAATATTAATGATGATTATCAATATTTTGCACCAATCATATCCAAAGATGGAAGGTGAGGGGGGAAATAAAATTATTCCTCGTATCTACGAGCCTATTTTAAAATTTAAAAAAAAATGAAATTTGATTTTGGACTTTTTTTATCATATGATCATATTCCTTTGTTCAGTTGAATATGTTCGTATTGTCATGATATCGTGTTAAATATAATTTGTAAAGCACATATTCTGTGATTGTTAAAAGAAAAATAATTCTTAGTTTTTTTTAATATACTATAATAAAAAAACTCTGTTCTACGCCCACAAAATTATATTTTGTCTGTGCTCTTTATCTTATCTATCTGAGAGAGAAAATTCTGAAACAATTTAATAATTTTTAAATGACTAGCATAATAAGCAAATATTATAACTCATATTACTATATAATCCATAATAAAATCCTATTTTCTTCAAAAATTTGCTGAAGTTGGCATTCTTGTATTCGGGTTGCCTGTATCCGTTGTGTTCATTGGTCCCATGATTTTTACTATAAGACTTCAACACTTTGTTTATCAACCCCAGATCGTTGTGCTTTCCGTACCCGTCTTCTTGGATATCGTCATAGCCCTTATCGTCATCATGATATTCGCCTCCGTTATCATCATAATTCAATTCGAATTGACCTCTTACACCGTTCAAATTATGGTAGAACAGACCTACGAGGCTTAGAATGACTAGATACATCTGTATTATATAATATTTTTGAGATTTTTATTAAAACCTAGTAAAGGTCAAAGGAGCTAGACACTTTATAGAGATTTAATTATCTGTTTATATTCAAATATAATGGTCAAAAATCCCATTTACAGGGCAAAATCTGCTTATAATTTCCCAAGTATATTTTTATTTGAAGCATCTGACTTAAAGAACTAGCCATATCCCATTTAAAA
The DNA here is from genome assembly GCF_954871325.1 of Gordionus sp. m RMFG-2023. Lineage (NCBI taxonomy): Eukaryota > Metazoa > Nematomorpha > Gordioida > Chordodea > Parachordodidae > Gordionus > Gordionus sp. m RMFG-2023. Next base: position 11,306,594 of record NC_088779.1, read on the forward strand.
GGAATTAATGTTCATAGGCAAGTATAATTAATCAACAATATTTTGTAAATGTCGTAAATGATGTAAATATGCATAAATTAATAATACAGCAGGGATGGGGGAGGGGGTGGGGTATATAAAGTAAATATAGTATTCAAACACAATGGATCATTATTAAAACTTCTAAATATTAATAATTTTGACCCGAAATCAAAAGGTTATAAAGAAAAATGCGAAAATTTTGCACATGAGCTATACGGTACTCTTAAAATACTTTATATAAATCCTAATATTTTGTTAAAAATTGGAATTAATGTATTCTTTTAATTCGTTTCAAACTTAATATTTAAAAAAAATTAATTTGAATAATATTAAATTTAAATATAAAGTAATAACTTGATATTTGAAAGAGTAAAAACATAAATTGATATATCTGGAAGAGAGTATATATTCCGCCCTTTAATTTATTGGTTTTATATTTTGATTATTGCCAACGTCATATCAATTGACAGGCCGAGTAAGTCTTCTTATGATTTAGGGGATCCTATATGCTTCCTAACTCAAAGATGGTGTTACTTGCTAAGTTATGTGGGTGCCAAGATTAACGTCACATTCGATTATCCGGGCCATCTTAAAATGATACAGGTTACTTGGTATAGAGGCATAGTCTTCTTTGGCAAGAATAGTTTTAAACGCTTTTACCCTGTAATGCGTGATAGCAATATCGTCAATATCCTATCTTACAAAATTATCAATGGTAGTATTTACACTGCGATCACTTTAATAATCTATCCCGTTACCGATATGGACATTGATTTAAATTCATTTCACTTATACCTTTCTCCTCGTGACAATCAAACATATGACAAAAAAATTGACGATCAATCTTTTGACGATAATGTCGAGAATGAAACATTTAACCAGGGAATCATGACGCCAGCGAGTTTTATAGATTTAATGATAGATATATTGCCTATAAATTTGGGATATCAATCCTTGGGTACAAGTGTAACAATAAATTTGGAGGAATATATGACCTTGCCTGTTAAATTTGGCCCTATTTTGTGGGGTAAAGAACAATTATTATTAAGAAAATACCAAAACGTTAGCATTATCAAAAATTATAAATATTATGGCACCATTCTTATTCTTCATTTAAGGAGTCAGGGAGATTATGGAGTGTACTTCGCTTTAGTTTTAAGCGATAAAGACTATTTATTAGCTAAAAGACGCTTCTGGTTACCAAAAGGTGATGAGCCTTTAGATAATATTCAAAACATATGGTCAATATACAAGTCCCCAAACATCAGAAACAACTTACTACATCATTTAATACTTTTTAATGCCACCATAAATGGGGAGGCACAAGATGGAAATTGCGATAAAATGCAAAGATTAAAAACGTCATCCAATAATAATTTATTTTGCCAGCCATTTATGTCAAATATAATTTTAGATTGTGAAAGTCAAATGATGAAAGTAAACAAGATGCTTTTCCCTATTTCAAACAACTCATATGAATGGCGATTTAAAGATAAATTGATTCAAAGTTTAAATTTTAGCAATATCCACATAACTGGGAATACTTTGTTTATAAATCAATTGACTCATTTAAACAGCGGCATTTACACTTGTATTAAATCTCACAATCAAAAAGACATTGAACCTATTCATTTTCAAATAATTATTTATACTAGAATCTATATTAAAATCGGGTTGCGAATAGCCTTCAGAATCCACAATTGTCATTTGACTACAGCAGAACTTTTGCATATTTTTATAAAAACTTATGTAGATAATAGAATTTGCCATTATTATGATTGTTCGGTCAGAGAGATTGGCGCTCAAGATATAAGATGCCCTAATGAAACACTTACAAATGATGAAACTTCGACTACCGCTTATTACGGCAAAATAACAATCGATCCATTCGGCAAATATAAACATCGCTATTTATATCTCAATTATGAGTTATATCCAAAGAGATTTGATTCCATTTTTCGCATGGTTCCCGAGAATGCTCTGCGACTTGAGAAAGATTTAAGATCATTGATTGATTCCAGGTTCAAAAATAAAGAGCAGCAGCAAGTTGAAAAAATTAATTACGATAAATTTTTCTTATTCAACCGTTTGCATGTTTCACATATCGATATTACTACCGAACTCATGTGCCCACCAAACTTTAAAATGTTTCAAAATGATGCAAAGAGTGAACATGAATGTGTGGCATAATAATAATAAAATTATTACCTAAGAAAGTTTTTAAAAAAATATATATTATCTACCTTCAAAACAATGTTAGATGCCATAGATGAGAATTATAAGTAGCCATTAAAAGGATGATAGAATAAATTTCAATTGATAAATTATATACCTCTACCTATAATTAAATCAGTGTGGAAGAAAGTTAGAGGAAATTTTGTTAATGTATAAAAGTTTTCATTATAAGAACATCATAGTATCTTATATTATTAGTATGCCTACTAACTAGTATTCATTTTTAATTTTAAAAGAATATATTATATTCTATAACAAAGAATTTCCTTATATTAGCTTATTTTACTTCAATGCATGTTAGAGAAAGTTTGATTTAAAAATTGAAAATCAAATAATTTATTTATATTTCATACAAAATGCCTTTATTTTTACACCATATATATAATATGCAAAGTTTACGATGTCAAAAAAATATAATATAACAGGAATTTATCTATTCTTAATGTTTAATGAAAGTAATATTTATTAATATAAATTTTATATATAACCAAGGGTTAACCCATAGTTTGAAATAATTTCTTTATATCAATATATTTTATTATTTTTTAATGGTTTATTTGACAGTTTACCGTTGATATTTCCCATAACAAAATGGTGTTTTTCCCCAAGAACGGAAATCTTTTAAAATTCTAACCCCATTACTAGATTCTAGGACGCCTTATGTCAAAGTTTCTTTTCCAGAGGAACAAATTTGTGACCATTTTTTTTGTTGAACGACGATTACAATAAACCATGAATAATTTATACCTATATAATCATAAACCTATACTATATAATATGCCTAATATATAAATTATAATGTATATTACAAAAATTGTTTTACATTATTTATTTATTTTTATAAAGAATAAAGATAAATAAATCATTTTAATTATATTTAGAAGAATATTTTTGTGAAAATTTGTTAATATGGTTGTATTATAAAAATTAAGATTTGGAGAAAAAGATTTTTTTTATTTAAAAGGGTCATATTAAAAAGAAAATCCTTTACATTTAAAGGAGGATGATTTACAATCCTTTGACAAGGAAGGTAAGGTGGTGGTGTATAAAAAAATATTTCAAAATAGGATATTAAACTTTAGCTATATATAAAATATATAAGTAAAATTATCTTAAATATCCCATTATGATTTATATTATAATATTTATAGGTTTCTAGATTAAAATTTATACTATTTTTTTAGAAATTTATGATTTTATATAGCAAATCACAGTAATATTGCAAAAAGAAAAGCCTTTTTAAAAATTTTAATAGCCTGCGAATTGCTATTCGTTAATGTATTCAATAAATTTGTATAAGCGGCCATGTCATTAAAAATAAATTAACTTATGTGTATATAATATGTTTTCTTTCTAATAAGTTCTTTAAAATTAATTTAACTTTGTAATAATAATAAAGTAAATCATATTTTGCACTTAATGATATTTTTTATTCAATTTTTTCCATCAAATCATAAGTATAAAATAAAAGTGAATAAATTAAATGGTGTGTAATTTTGGAAAAGAAAAGTATGATATATCTTTTGAAACCACTTTGATAAATGAATTAGTTAAAATAAATAAATGTTAATTTTATTTTTTTATAAATTCGTTGATTAATATTAAGCCTAGGTATTTTATTTTCTAGATATAGGAGATAAATATCCATTTTATATATTTCTTATCTTATAATATTGTCATAATTACTTCCAAGATTTCTTGATTTATCTTAATTATAAAAATCAGGAAAAAAAACACATACTTAAGTTTAAATAAATTAAAAAATAAAATAAATTTCTTTGGCGTTATGCTAATTACTTATAATAATCCATCGTAAAATGTTGGGTTATTGCTATTATTTAATATGTTGAGTAGCGAAAGTTTTCCCTTTTCTAGAGAGACAAATATTTATTAAATTGTCATTTTGAAGTTTTACCTTCGATAAGACATCTTTGTATTGTATTCTATTTTCTATGTAAGTAAAATATAGGGCATATATATGCAACAGTTAATTTGCTTAACCAGTCATTAGGTAAAAAAATTGTATTTTTGTCATTCATTTCTTATTTGCTCAAACATATTATTACTTTTTACGGGCAAAGAAACTTATTTACGGTTAATCTATTATATATATATTATGTATAAATTATTTAATAGCAAATCCTTTTGTAATATTGTATAGTGTTTAAGGTCAGTCCGTCAGGTCGAGATTCCATTTTAGAAACGAATGTGTTCTTAAGGAGGAACCATTTTTTGAACCGTGCCTGACGTATTCATAGAAAATAAAATTAATACAATTAATGAGATATTGGCCCAAGTTTTTTATATATTTTTAATGAATTTTCAAATATTAATCATTTTGAGATATCCAACAAACCTATGCCGATGTCCTAAAATCCCCGGATATAGGTCCGGCACATATATTTATATTTTTTTACTTGTTTAATTATACAATAATAAAAATGATATTCTTACTAAATTACGTAAAATAAGTTTAAAATGAGTTATAGGGTTTGAAAATTATATACATTTTAAATTTGTAACGATAAGGTAAAATTGCTATTATATCGAATACAGGTGCAAAACTAATGGGGAGAGAGGAAATTTCAACCCATCCCAAATTTGACTATTTTCATAAATATCATTTTAAGCTAATAAAAATTTTAGCCCCCCACCTCCGTCAAAATTTCGCAATATCAATCAGTTAAATTTTATTCCTATAGCTCACTGCTTTGTAGACAAAAACCAAATTTAGATTTGGTTCAGGTTATTGATTTGGCAGAAAATATATATGAACAGGTAAATAAGAATGAATGTAGATGAATTTTCATAATATTTATCTAGACCTTGAATCGAAAGCTAAATCTTATGATATAACATTAATAAAACCTCGTCTAGCACCTAGGCAATTGATTTGATGTAATATAAATGTTGACTCAACTGAAGAATATTATAAAATATCCATTTTCATCCAATTCTTAGATACTTTTTTATCAAAAAGTACGTTTTTTAGATTTAAAAAAACAAGTCATTAGCAATCTTCAAATTTTATTACCTAAAGACCCTTCTTCGTTTTCTGATGCCACTATTGGTAAAATTAAATATTTAGAAACTTATTTACGAAATACTACTTCCGAATCTCGGCTAAATGGGTTAGCTCTGTTAAATATCCACAGAGATTTGGTTCCAACGACAAACGAAATTCTTGATGAATTTGCAAATTTCCCACGAAAATTAAAAATCACATTATAATAATAGCATTTAATAAATTTTTATATAATATTGTATTTGATAAGAAGTTATAAAAACCATTTTTTAAAATTATTTTCTAGTCAATATTTTATACACACTACAATTAGTAATTTCAATAAAAAATTTTATTCTATTTATATATTGTGTGAGAAACTGAGGTTAGTTTTTACAATTTTATAAAAAAAATGGCACCAGACTTTATTTCAATTTTATAAAAAAATAAATTTATTAAATATAATATATACATAACTTAATATAATAAAATTGGTTAAAACCTTTATTTCTTCTTTAAATATTCATGCGAATTAGTAAATAAAAGCTAAAAATATTATTATAATTATTATTTAATATTATGAATAATTTAATAGAATAGCTCAAAGATATGACCCAGCCGAAGGCCAGCTAAGGGGAGTTTGGGGAGGAAAATCTGCCAAAAAAATTTCCCCCTATAGGAAAATCCTGGATACGTACTGATCTAATGTATGTTTTTTTTAAAGAACTGCCAATTAACGAACTTTTCATAGAAGTCTTCGATAATCACGAATCTTATAAGAATATTGGAAGCTCTACAAATTTTATTCATAAAATTTGTTAATATCAAATAAACAATCAAATACAAATCAAAACGAAACGAAAAAATGACAAAAAAAACCTCCCAATAGCCATGAAAATAGGGGTTCCCTTCTGCTTATCTTCAATATCTGCTTTGATATATTCAGTAGATTTTCTATGAACCCTTAGCTCATTTTTAGAACTTTAATAAATTTACCATTTTCTCAAATTTGATGGACAGAATAGTATAAATAATACAGATTATTAAAACTTTTACAGAAAATTGGCCGAGCAAACTATAAAATCTCAAGCAATAATTATCAAATCCTAAAAAACATGTTTTAAAGTTATCTTACCAACTCCAGAAAATGAAATAAAAAGTATTGACCGCGATAAAAGAATTGAATATTTAAGACGTCAAATTCAACTTCTTAAATTTCAAATAAAGATCAATAAATAACACATTCATATTCTTATATCATCTCCGTTCTTATTAATTACTAAAAGTCATTAATTATTAATTTATTGGCCAGAATTGATCCATTCATTCAAATACACATGTAGTTCTTATAAAAAAAAAGTTTATTAATAGAGCAGTATAAAAAATATATTTCTTTTACAAACATTCAAAAACATTAAATTCTTGCAGGACGTGTATATATTTCACATACATTCCTAGATAAAAAACTTCTGGAATGTAGAGGCCAATGTAAAACTGCGTATAAAGAATAAAATATATGACTTAGATTACTATACTAAAACATTATAAATATCAGCAAAACTCCGAGATAGCCTGAAAAATAAATGATAAGTGGGAAAGAAGTTCGATTATAGAACCAGGTGGGGATGGATAAAAAAAATAAAGATGAAATGTTAATATGATAAAATCCAATAATTCTAGGCATCCCAAGGAAAATCCCCATAATTGCAGATACTTCCTTGCGATTTCGAATATAAAACCTATTTTGGGATCGAATTAAAGTAACAATCCGTTAATCATCGAAAAAAAATTTAAGAATTAAATACAAATTTCTTTTGCACTTTAAGTTATAAATTCGATTAGGTCAAGGTAAACTCTACAAGTGGTTTACAAACAATTAACCTCAGCGCCTTATCATCAACAGCAATTAATATATGTTACTGATCTCTGGTGGGAGGGGGGATAATAAAATTTTTTAAGAAATATTTTTGTTTTATAAAAAATATCAAGCATAAATTTATTAGGACGAATAACTATTTCTAATACACAATTTTAAATTAATGTGATTTATAAAAAAATTATATGTAAAGAATCACTTAAATGACCCAAAATAGAAATTTGAATTTTTTGAGCCTTTACACAAAAATTCTTAGGAATAATTGCATATTGTATGTTATATATTTACAATGTAAAATCTAATCTTCGCTTTGATTGAGCTAATTTTTCAATTATCTCATCCTTGCTTGTCGTCAAATACCTATGAATATTCAAAAGATCCAAACCTTTCAATCTACAGATGTTGTACTTCATGGTATGTTTTTCGATACCTGCAGGCCCGGCCCTCGGGCCGGACACTATTTTAATTTTTTTAAATATACCCGGGCTAGGGCCAAAATGTTTTTAAAAAAACACCCAAGACGGGCCTGAATTATTTTAAAAAAACACCCAATCCGAAATTTTTAAAAAAAAACACCCAAGACGGGCCTGAATTATTTTAAAAAAACACCCAATCCGGGATGTATTAAAACAGCCTATATTTGAAATCGTTATTATTAGCTATAAAAATCAAAATCAATATAATTTATTTTAAAAAAATCCGGGCCGGGTCTGAAAATTTTATTTTAAAAAAAGCCGGGCCGGGCCTGAAATTTTTTTTAAAAAAGCCGAGGGCCTAAGAAAATTTTTAAAAAAAACCGGGCCGGGCCTGAAAATTTTTAAAAGCCGGGCCTTAAAAAATCTTTAAAAAAAATCCGGGCCGTGCCCTGCAAATGGTACTTCTGCAGGCCTCTGTTATTCTTCTTAAAAAAGAGAATGTTATCTCATTAGTTTACTAATGGGAAGAGTTTATAACCCTTTTAATACATTGAGAATTTAATCTAAGATGTGTTTGAAATAATGCAGAGCATCCACAGCATTTTTTGGCACTATATCAACCATAGTTAATCTTATAAACATAGTTATTCAGCTAGTAAGGCATCATAAGATACTTTAACATCTTCATAATAATAATCTAACAAATATTTATTTTTCTATCACCATCTGAAAAAGGTTGGGCAGGCTTTTGTGGAAGTAATAATTGCAGATTGTTAAGTGCTGCATGATGAATTAAAAATTCATTTATTTGAGTTATAAATGTATCTGTATTTAAGACATACTCTTCTACTGATCCTATATTAATGTTTTAACGATGAGCTTGCCTTGCTACAAGTCGAGGGAGACAAATATTAAACACGTATAGCTCTGCTTTTGACTCAACAATAAAATATAAAATACATAATTCTTCATCAACATTATCCCCAATTTCCTTGAGTTCTGATAAAATGCTCTCTGCTATTCTCATCTTCTTAATCAAGTCAATGTCATGTTTTTGAAAAGTAAAACTTAAAATAATTGTATAATTAAATAATACATTCTCATGAGAAACAAAAGGTGGAATAAGCAATGAATCCAATAATTTTCTTGCTTCTGAGGAAATATTTCTTTCAGGTCATTCTGATTTTTCAGTAATAGCAAATAATTGGCTCTTCTAACTCCTTAAAAGCTGTTACTGCTTGATGGCAGAGACTCTATCTCGTTGGACAAGGTCGCAATTTCTTTTTCCCTGTTGGACAAGAAGTTTCAGAAATAATTATTATTTGACTAGAAATTTGAAAATGGTAGATAAATATTACGCCACTAAAAATTTGTGAATAATAAATAAATATTACGCCGGAAAACTTGAAATCGAAATTAATTGATAAAATAACTTAGTAGATAAGATAAATGTGATAATAAATGTAATTAAATATATATTTAACATGAAATACGAATAAATATTAACAAATATAAATTAATATAAACAATAATATTTTTGAAAAATATATCCGGCATCTGCATTTTTTGGCTTTGGATGGGGGGGGGGGGGGATTTGTCCCCCTGCCCCCCCCCCGCTGCGTACGCCAATGAATACTATTAAATATAAAAACAATAAATATAGCCACCCATCTATCGTTATAAATTTGTATTTTTTTTATATATTTAAATAAGAAGTGATCGCACTGTACGTCTGATCTTTCGAATTAAGACCAAGGTTCGGTCTAATCTTTTAAATTTGCACTATGCTTAGATCGAATTTATATGAATTCCTATTGGGAATTATTTTTCTATAACCCTAAAATAATCGTTATATTACAAGTACAATTTAAACCTATTTAATCATTTTTTTTTACTAGTTATGAATACTTCTGAATTCAAACATTGTTGTGGATCATTTTAGTTCAAACTTTCAAAAATTTCCTTAAAAATAAATAAATATTATAATAAAATACCAAAATATTAAAACTACAAGAGTTACGGAATTATAAAATATAATGTTTTATGCTTGTGGTGACAGCAAAAATCAGGTTCATTTCGATTATTATGTGTCACGGCTATGGTAAAGAATTCTTGGGATGATAGAAATATTGTTTGTATATATTATTTTATAAGGGATATAATATTCGAAATATATTTGAGTGCCCAAATAAGATTGGTTTGGAATGGGCCTAAATTTTTATTAACAATTTTATGGCAGGTTAAATATTTTTTTACCATATTCATTTTGTTTCTTTAAAATATTAAAAAGATTGTCTTGTTATAAATTTTATTATATAAAGAAAAATGAAAAATATTAAATAAGATTGATTGTAATAAATTATATACATCATTTGTATATTTTTAATTTTGACCGAGAATATAATATTCGTATCTTCTTTAACCCCTAAACAAATAAAGTCTTGAAATTTAATAAGGCTTCATTAAAAAAAAGGAGAAAAAAAATTACCCTGGAAGGGTTAAAATAATAAAATATCAAAATTTATAGTTATTTGATATTGTGCTTTAAAGTATATAGTGTATCAAAAAATTATTTTATTTGGATAAAAGAAATTATTACTATTAATTTGGGTATTTTGAGTTAATCCTTTATGAATTTCATGTTCCTTTTATAATATTGTTATATTTTATTTTATACATGTTTTGACAAAACCTATAAATTTACTATATGTAAATATAGTAGGGTTTGAAAAAAAATCTCCCAAAAATTTTGAGCAAAATTCCTCTTTTTTTATTAATTTTACTTAAAAATGCCAAAATCTTTTTTAAAACCTTTTATAAATATATCTTTTATACATGCAAAAAAAATCTTTCAATTCAAAATTTTTAAATCTTTAAATTTTTGAATCTTTTTTTTATTTAATTAATTGGTCGCTTATAAAAGAGTAACCCGCATTGGCGTTTTTGTTCATCTAATGTCTTTTTTAAATAGAGTGACATTTAAAAAAAAATTGTCAGCCATCATACAGAAAAAGGATATTATATTTCTAAAATATGACATTAAGTTTATAAAAGAAAGAATCTATATAGCGCTTTCCCTTGTTTTTAATTTTTAAGATATACGTGAGTTATAAAATGATATAAAAATAACGGAGACAGAATATACATTAAAATCGAATAAACGGGGTTTTGTTAATTTAATTTAGAAATCTTTGCAGTAAAATCATAACGAACGAATATCGATTTGATTCAGGTTTGAATTTAGATACAATAAATTGTTCTGGCTAGATTGTAACAACTAATAATATCGAGCTGGGTTAAAATTTTGAAAACCATTTCGAACCTTATGTCGCACAAACTGAATAAGCATTTTAAAAAAACATTTCTAAGGAATTTCATAAAAATAAAAATGTAAAGTATATTATATTAAAAATGAAAATTTTAGATTGATAAATATTCAATGAAAATTATTTGCATTTGTTTTAATCAAAATAAAAAATAAATATGCGATAATTAATAGGCATAACTATCCTATGACCAGCCATGACCTAGCCCACTAACTTTAGAAATATCATCCAGAATAATAATAGATATTTTATGTTTATGAAAAATTGTCAGATTAAAAAATAGGATAAAACTACCAAAATTTATTTATATTTCAAAAGCTTTATTTATAAATCTAAACGATAGAGTTTCAAATTATTTTTTGTAACTTTTAGTATCTCAAAACCATTTTCCTCCGTAAAAATTAATATACCATATATTTTTTAGCCAATCTTGTATGACATAATTATCTATATATGGCTTCCAAAACTGTTGTTTAGTATACCTTTGGTCAAAATTTTCCAAATTTTTTTGCTTTGAGGTAAAAATATTCAATTAGAAATTCATACGATGGCTTTTCCATATCTAACCTAATAAATAATAATTGTTATATTTTAATAATGCATCTATATATAAAAGGCATCCCTGTTAATGGGTGAAGATATTTTTGGCCACACTAAAAAGTCTCTCTACCGCAACTCTTGACGTCAGAGTTGTATTATATTTTATGACAATTTACATTGGGATAATCTTTAAATTTACTAAAATCTCATTTCTAAATTGATGGTTCTTTTTGCTAATGATAAAGACGGCGAGGTAAAGAATTGTATACAACTTGATCTAAAATACTTGCAAATTTCCCAAGAATACTATGATTTACAATATAAATAAAAGATTTGTTGATTAAATTGATATTTAAATTGATATTTCCGAACCCGGTTAACTAGCAAAAAGGGGCTTGACTTTATACTAAAAAATAAAAAATGTAGCAAATATTGTGAAAGATAAGAACTCTCTTTTTTTAATTTTGTACAATGATCTAATTCTTTGAATCCAGGTATGGGAAGATTTTAAAATTTTTCAATAATTTGTATTTTTAGATAGATTCTAATTGATTTAATATTTTGTACCACTTAAATCAACCATAAATTCAGTAAAATGTTAATTCATCTTAATTTTTATTTTTATCCTTATATATTAGTTATAAATGTCAAATAAAATCCAAAAATTTTACTTAAATAAAACTATTAGGAGGTATAAATAAATAGCGAACTTTCAACTAAAAAAAAGTATATTTAAATAAATTTCTAACTTATGTACGTAAAAAATATTTAACTACCTTAAAGCATATTTTAGAAAAAATAAAAGATGCCCACCTACTCCATGTCTCATGCCTACCCCGATTTTCTCTATACTTAAATACTATGAATCTAAATTTGTATCTTCCAACTATTTTTTTTTATCTTCCATAATAAAATTTGGTGTGTGAGATATTTATTATATTATATTATATTTTTTATAAGACTGATGAGGTAATAATTAAAACAAATTGAACTTTATATCATCCATAAATGTTGCATTTCACAAGATATCGTTAAATCCTTTCAAAAACATAAAATATTATATTATAATAAAACAAATATAAAAAAAATATCTTAGCGTTAAAAAAACCCCCACAATGTTAGTTAAAAGATATTATAAGCAGGGTTGCCATGCCTCCCCCATCAGTGGGAGTCTCCCACAATTTTTTAGTTTACCCACATACATCTCACTCCCACAAAACTCCCACAATTAGAAATCTCCCACAATCTCCCACAAAAATCTCCCACAATTTTTTAATTTCTCCCACAATTTTTTTTTTAGCATTTTAATGTTTTTAATATATAAATAATAATTTTGAGAGACAGTATTTGATTATTTTTATATTTTTAAAATAAATTTTAAATATTTATTCGAAAAATAGGTCTAGTTCTTTTATTTTATTTTTCCGCTAATTTTAAATTCTCCATCCAATCCAATCCATTCGACATTTCAAAATTTGAAGTTAGATAAGTATGGGAAACTAGTGCTTTTTTTATATTTTTATTTATATATACCATGATAGTTATCTTCTAGGTGAGATTTAGATTGTTTTGAGGTTAAAGCACTAGTTTCCAATACTGATGTTGTTTTTTGGACAATAAAATGTTAAAATTAAATATATAAAAAGAAAAATTATTTTCAATATAAATTGCTTATGTACTATTATATATTATTAATATTAGAAGTAATATTTTTAAAAATTAGCAATGAAAGTGGAACTCATCTTAGAAAATATTATTATCCTAATCATCTTTAATCTAAGCTTAAAAAATCCTAAATATTATACATATTTTATATTTATATATACCATGATAGTTATCTTCTAGGTGAGATTTAGATTGTTTTGAGGTTAAAGCATTAGTTTCCAATACTGATGTTGTTTTTTGGACAATAAAATGTTATAATTAAATATATAAAAAGAAAAATTATTTTCAATATAAACTGCTTATGTACTATTATATATTAAAAAATATATTATTAATATTAGAAGTAATATTTTTAAAAATTAGCAATGAAAGTGGAACTCATCTTAGAAAATATTATTATCTTAATCATCTTTAATCTAAGCTTAAGATATACTAAGAGGCCGAGTTAATGGTTAAACAAAATTATAAAATGTCATGCCAGGATTTTTATAAATATCTTAATAACGACGGTAAACGTTTAGTTCCATTATTTAAATCTCATATAAAATATAATTAACTATAACTATTTGACTTTCTATATTTTATAAAATCTTATTTATACATTTGCATAAAATCAAATAAATTTATTTTTTACATTGTAAAATTAATATTTTGAATATTTTGGCAAATCATAAAAATAAAGAAGCATTACAATCTCCTCAAACATGACATCATATTAAATCTTATTAATAATTATCCGATAATAGTAATATTCTTACTTTGGTATTTCTGCAGCATAATTTAGTGAGCCTTTATTAAATTATATTCTTCTGATTGCAATTGCATATTAACAGCATATAGTAGATTTCCTATATGTAAAATTCCTAAATATACTTCTGCCATTTATTTTTGAAAATTATTTTCAAATAGGACAGCTTTTATAATCTATTTATTTTTTAAAGGTTTGTATTTTAAAATTTTACGATGGCGCGTATTAGGAGGAACCTGTCAACCAACATTATGCTGACTCAATTCTGTAAATACACTCTGGTTTTTGCCAAATTCACTGAGGAATTATCAGATCAGAAAGCTACCATGCAATTCATTGGTAATGCCAAATCTGCCATATTTACCATTATATATGGTTAGCTATGTCTTTGGATATTTCATATCTGGAGAAAATTTTTTTAATAGTTTTATTAAAATGACATTAATTTTGTTGAAATAGGGGAGGATCAAGGGAAATGTTTTGATATCTCCTTATTAGATGCATCTGTTAGAATTGCATATGTTTGCACATCTTTCAAATCGTCAAGAATTGACCTTCTGGATTTATATCCTAAAACATTGTTGATAGCCTTGCTCATTTTGTGTTCTACAAAGTATTCTATTCATTTATATTAGTCGTTAAATATTATGGGGAAAGATTCTACCAACATTGAGATGTTGAGTAACTCTCTGAATGTTGTACTGCATGATAGGTATTTACCATTTCCGCAACTGTAGTTGCATCTATATTATTTCTTATTTTGAAGAATATTTTTGTTTTGAAATAGATGTTGATAGAATGCCCTGTACTGATTTATGCTTTGAAGATTTTTGATACCTCAAAATATCATATTCCCTTCCCCCATTTATTTTTTTACATTGTAAAATTACAATTTTTTATAAAATTTTATCTTGTTTACATTCTTTTGTATTTAAAAAAGATCGTTGGTTATTATTTTTACACAAAATTAATATATTATAATAAATCAATATGTTTTTTTAATAATAAAGATAGTATTCTAAGAAATTTTGTGTCCTACAGTAATTACCTATTTTGAAAAATAGTTGGGTATTTTATTTTGGAAAATAGTTAACTATTTTATTTTGAAAAAGAGTTGGATATTTTATTTTGAAAAATAGTTAGGCTATTTTATTTTGAAAAAGAGTTGGATATTTTATTTTGAAAAATAGTTGGCTATTTTATTTTGAAAAATAGTTGGCTATTTTATTTTGAAAAAAAGTTAGCTATTTTATTTTGAAAAATAATTACCTATTTTATTTTGGAAAATAGATTAGATTTTATATTTATAAAAAATAATAAGTGGATAACTCAGTCAATTCTAAATCCCGGTCCTTTCTCAGGCCTTCGGCCTGCAAAAAATTTTTATTAGCAATTTCTCCCACAATTTTTATATTTCTCCCACAAAATACCTAATTTCTCCCACAATTTGAAAATTTTGACCTGGCAACCCTGATTATAAGGGCTCTTTTTTTTTCTTCATTTTATTCGTAATATAATAAATCATAATTATATATTAAATAGCATTTAGATGTATATTATAAAAAATGTCTAATGATATAATAATAAATTTTATTTTATTACTGGTTGGTTATTTGGGGAAACTTTTAAGAAAATTAAGTTTATATGTGTATGTATTATAATAAAAATTTATGTAATCGTTATGTATAAAATTTTGGAGACAGTAAATAACAAAAACATAAAGATCTAATCAGATGTGAACAAGTAAAATTGTATATTATATAAATATTTACCCAAGAGACCTACAAAGGTCAAAGTTTTGAGACCGGACCGAATTCAAAAATTACATTATCAATCCCTGTCTATTTCTTTTGGCGCAATTTTTAATATTAAGCCCGTCCCGGATTTTTATGACCTGGAAATTTTTAAATTTTATTATTTTTGATTATTCTGAATAACATATTTTATAAATTGTTTTAAATGGAAATTGAAAATATGAAATGCAGACATTTTCCAACTGATAGATTTGACATAATTCTAACTTACTTTTTTAAAAATTGACCATGCCCAGGTTTTGTAAAAAAAATAATATGTTTATGATTTTATGACTGGGCCTGAATATTAATATAGATACAATTCTTTTTTAAACCTACCGGATATCATATACTGATGATCTTTACTTGAAAATGTGAAACCAAAATAATAGAATTTGTCAATAATTGAAAGTTTCATTATTTTTTCAATTTATTTTTCGCCTTTTTAAAAATATCAAAGATCCACATCCCCGGCAAGGAACCCTTCCTAGAATGGCAATAAATGGTATGATTTCAAAATTTTTCTGAACGGAGTTTAGAATTTTTTTTTTAAATATTGAAATGGAACCGAAATGAATATGGGAGCCAAACCGATCAAATAAACTTAAATCATAGAAATTATTAGAAAATCATTTATAATGTAGTGTCAATTTCTTTTACTGCGCATATATTCAATTATATTAAAAAATCATTTATAATGTAGTGTCAATTTCTTTTACTGCGCATATATTCAATTACCATTTGAAATAATTTGCGAAATACTGCTAAAATTTTTTAAAATAACTCTAAAAATTTCAAGCTGAACCGAAAAACCATCAAAAATAAAAAGCTAGGCCGGAACAAAAAATTTCCAGAAAAATCGAGGCCAGGTTTCGAAAAGAACATTTTTCTATCCAGACCGCATTATAACAAACTAGTTTTCTTTTTATGCACCTAAAACATTATTTTGATTGATGTTACACGGTGCCAAGTCAACATATAGCAATTTGATAAATAATAAAAAAAATTATAATAATATACTCTATTTAATCATCAATTCAGTGATTCAGGAGCAAAATATTTTAAAGATTCCGGTTCTGTTGACGTTTTAAAAATATTATAAGGATTTATTTTTAGCTTTTATACTATTTATTTATATTATAGTATGAATTAAAACATAGGTCATTAGAGTAAATTATTATTTTTGAAATTTCCTTTTGTTTTTTTAGTATCCGCTATAGGAGATATAAAGTTTTTGAAGAAGTTAGGATTAAATTTTTAGTAGTTTAAAGTATAAAGGTTTTCATTTTCTTCAATGACATTACATCCTTTTCTAAAACCACTAATTCATCATAAAAAAACAAGATTCAGAATTCACATTGGTTTTTTCTTAGACTTCTTCAATTATTTTATTTTTTTTATAAATTTCGTTAAATATAATTTCGGTCTATTTATTATATCTTTTTGTTTTGTAAAAGTCTTTCTTTTCCAAGGCCAAAACTGAATAAATAAATTTTATTTATTCATTAAATTAATCTTGATAAAATATATCATTTTAAATAAGTGTATAGAACATACAAGAACACGAGTCAGAAAAGGAAAGTGTTAAAAATATTTAAATTATCAGAAAATATGCGTTCGCTTACAACACTATTTGATATTGTATTATTTTTATCCTAATCTGCCCCTTCTAAAATTGAGTTAATGTCACTCTTATGAGTTTTTTGAGTAGTAAGTTAAAGTCATTTACAATGCTGTCAATCAATTTACCTTATTTTGGCTATTTTAACATCTTCATAATAATTCCAAAGATATTAAGTAAATTTAGAAATTCTAAAGAATTAGAAATCTTGAATTAAGTTTAATCTTTAAGTTAGATATTTCAATTCTTTTTCTTCTATTTTTTCAGCCTATATTTTTAACGTTTATTTTTTGTGTCTTGAGAAAACCAACTTTTTTATTTTGTAATTTTTTGCTTTGAGGCAAAAGTATACTCTTTTGAATTTTATGAACTTTATAGGGTATATCTTTTAATATCTAAGCTATCGAAAAAACTTAGAAGGGAGTGTATAGCTATCCATAATAATTGCTTGTCATTTAAGCTAACTCAGTACCATCGTTGCCATGTGGCAGAGAGTAAAAGGGCAAATTTATGTAGCAAAAATTCCTCGGATAACGACACTATCTGCCAATTAAATATATTTGTATGGGTAATGTTATTCCTAGTGATACCCAAAACGTTGATGTACATGGCAGCTGATGTCTACACACAACACATATCTAATGATAGCAGATACTTCTATAACCGGGGGAAGGGGAGGGGCTATGATGCAAGATCTTTATTAAAATGTAATAAGAGTGGCTGGGAGGTATAATTTTTCTAAGTTAATTTGATGATTTGTATTCAATATAGGGAGTAGAAAAAGGTTCTTTATGGTGAAGGGGTAGGAAGGTAAATTTTTTGAAATGAATATTACCATTCACCAGTGAAAAGTGTGAAAATTTAATATAATGCACTAATATTTGTGAGGAATTATCTATTTTATGTATAAGGCGAATGGCGATGCTACGGCCTCATGGGCAGATGTTTTCTAGAGGCCTCATTTTTAAGGGGACTTCGCCCCCTTACCAGGGGCATCACTAATCTTTAAGATCTCAGTGGGCTTAAAAAATTTATTTTAAGGGGCTTTCAAATTTTTCAGGTGCGATTCCCCCTAGTGACGCTCTGCCCCATATCCCCATTTGCGAGCCTTCGCCCCGCTTTTATCCGGTCTTCGACCGATTCCTTTAATGGTTTGTTCATATTATACATATTTTTATTATTTCTTATATTTTTGGACATAAATGTCTAAAACGATGGGTTAAACATCTCGCATTTAAAAAAAGATTCATATGAAATGAATATCCCATATAAAATCATACTTGAACATATAAAACATACTTATCGCAATTGTGAATATAATAAAATATATATTATACACATATAAAATAATATTAATTGAACATATAAAATTATTACCTATTACAACACATCATACTGCACCGAGTATAAGACTTATGGCGCGTACTTTCCCCCCCTCATCGCAAATTTGACTATTTTCATAAATATCATTTTAAGCTAATAAAAATTTTACCCCTACCCCCCAGACTCCCCCCCCCACCCCACCAATCAAAATTTTACAAATATTTGAATATCAATTTTCCAACATATTATTCAAAAATATTAATAAAATGGAAAAATATTTAGTCAAAGAGATTGAAATCAAACGATAATTTATAAATAAGGTTGAGCATGAAAAAAAAGTAATGTGTCGTTAGCAGCGATATCATTATTCAATTCAATTGATCAATCAGAGTTTATCATTACTGCTAGTTGCATCAATAAATTATTTTCCTATAGCTCACTACTTTGTAGAAATTTACAAAAACCAAATTTAGATTTGGTTCAGGTTATTGATTTGGCGGAAAATATACATGAACAGATAGATACAATAAGAATGAATGTAGACGTTGAATCGAAAGCTAAATTTTATGATATAATACTAATTAAACCTCGTCTAGCACCTAGGCCATTATTGAGATGAAAATAAATATTGGCTCAACTGAAAAATATTATCAAATATCCATTCTCATCCCATTCTTAGATACTTTTTTATCGCAAATAAAAGTACGGGTTTTAGATAAAAAACAAGTCTTTAGCAATCTTCAAGTTTTATTACCCAAAGATCCTTCTTCATTTTCTAATGCCACTATTGGTAAAATTAAATATTTAGAAAAATTTTATTCCTATGAGATAGATACTGAAATAAATTTAATCAGTGAATTCGAATTGTGGTATAAATATTTATACGTTTAGCTATTTTACCTGAGCATGCTATTGATGCGCTCAATCGGTGTAAAGAAACCTTGGCTCAATTTCCTAATATTTCGAAGTTGTTTTATATTCTTGCATGTTTGCCTATTACAACATGTACGAATGAAAGGACTTTTTCCAACTTGAGAGGGTTGAAAACATATTTACGAAGTACTGAATCTCGGCTAAATGGGTTAGCTCTGTTAAATATACACAGAGATTTGGTTCCAACGACAAACGAAATAATTAAAAATCTTGTATTTGATAAGAAGTTAAAAAAAACTTGTTAATTTAATTATTTTCTAGTCAATATTTTAAACTACTATTAGTATTTTCAATAAAAAAATTATATTCTACTTATATTGTATGAGAATTTAAGCTGAGGCTAGTTTTTAAAGCAAATTTTATAAAAAAAATGACATTACACTTTATTTCAACTTTACATTTAAAAAAACTTTATTAAATATAATATACCTATCTTGAAATAATAAAAAAGAGGCTTGTAATATCCTATCCATAAGCACGAATTAGTAAATAATAGTTAAAAATAGAAATATAATTAAATTATAAATAATTTAATAGAATAGCTAAATAAGACCCGGCCGTAGGCCGGGGAAAGCTGGCCGAAGGCCAGGTAAAAGGGGTTTGGGGGCGAAGCCCCCAAAAATTTTTTTCCCCCCTATAAGAAAATCCTGGATACGCCACTGCTTATTGTGTATACATATAAAATTCGTCATATTACAAATATATCCAAATCGAATTTAAATAATAAATAAAACGAATATTGTATAATTTTTAAATTAATAAATCCTGAGAATTGACTCAACTTTGCAAATATATACATATTCGAGTTCTATTTGCATCAGCGATCGGGTATCAATAAAAATTCTTTCAATTAATAGTGGCTATATTTGCCTTCATCCGATTTTTTATTTTAAAGTTAAACTTTACTAATATGTTTCCAAAAATATATTAATGAGTTGTGTGCAGAGTCAGCCAAAAAATTACAAACAGCGTTGCGTTACATAACATATCTCTCATTTTATGAAGAGATTCAACCATTATATTTTTCAAAACAAAAATAATTTTTTAAATATTATGGTTAAATGAAAACAAGGGAATCCAATAGAACTGCGAATAGAATTTCTTTAATTCAAATCTTCATTGAGGGATTTAGTTCTATATTGTTTTTTATTTTCTTAAACAATGAAAGCCATTGAAAGTGATTATTTCAGCTTAGAAGGAACGAATAATTTTTTTGTAACTGTTACAAACTCTAAATAAAGATAACATAACCTTTTTCTTTTTTTGAGGTGATATCGTAACTTTTAGACGTTATATCCAAACTAGTGTATATATATCATAGCATCATTTATTCATAGATACATACATAAGCATTGATTACTTGGTTGGATTTACTATTATCTTGTAATATTTTAACGTTTATTAGATTCCTCACTATCAAAATTATATCATCAATATTTTCACATATGAAATATAGGAATATGATATGAAAAAAGTCATAACTTATATATGAAAAAAAATTAATAATATATTATGCATTTTTTTTCTAATCGGCCTCAAAAATTTACCTTTTTCTCTCAGCCTCGTGGGCAAAAGCCTACTTGGTCTTATGGCCATTAGCCAGTCCTCCCCTGATCTTTATTGTAAAGACTCATTATTGATAGATAGTCACAATTTATTTTAATTATGTATTAATTACAATAAAAATGAAAACAATGATGCGTTAAATTTGATATTTGCCACCTTACCCAGGGTCATTGGTAAATTGTATAAACTACTTTTATTTAGTAAAAACGTGCATTTTTCTAAAAATTACTTAGTCTAATAATGAGGCTATCCAATGATATAATTAGTTTAATTCTATAGAATAAAAATAAAATTTTACTGTAAAAGAGCAAAATACCTTCCATATAACTCTGGCTCCCTTACTTTAACATGCTGAAATATATTTCCGATATATTTCAATAAATACTGTCCTAATGATTAAAAATTAAAAGACTCTATATCCTTTCAATCACATATTCTCCTTTCTCAATATATTAATTTAGTCCAGAATAGTCATTTTGATATTTTTTCCTTCCTTCCTTTCTTCCTTCCTTTTTCTCTTTCTTTCTTTCTTTCTTTCTTTCTTTCTTTCTTTCTTTCTTTCTTTCTTTCTTTCTTTCTTTCTTTCTTTCAATGTAATAATATATTACATGTAATATGTACAACGCGCAAAAAAATTTAATTATGTACAAATTTTTAAAAAAATGACATTAAATAGATATGTAAAAATATAATAAAACAATCGTTTTTGACAAAAAAAAATGAATGATGAGTTTGTTTTTCTTTCTGTAGTTTATTAAATTATACAATTTTTTAAATAAATAATATGATGTTATGTATATAAAAAAATTATAAATTTCCATAATTAATACCTCGTTTAAAATTTTATAATAAAATTATAAGTATATAATCTATATTTGTAATTTATAGCTCAATGTCGGTCTAATGTTAGGGTTTTCTCAATTCAAAAAACTGGTTAATTTGAGAAATTTCTTTCTTTATAGAACCGGAACAGACTTCATATTTTAAATAAAAATTTTACCTTGGAATTTAAGATCCCTTGACAATTTGTCAAATAAATCTATATATGTCTCAGGGTAAATTCCAAGGTATACTGATCTTTATTATTTACATAATTTATAGTGCACATTTCTTAGTTTTCAAAGTTTTTCTATTTTTCCGGTGCTATAAATGATTTAAATGTTAAAGATCTGCGAGACATATATATATGACTTTATATTATATTTTCTTTAGTCGATATCTTTTTCGTCATCTGGTGTGGTGGCTCAACTCTTTTAAAAATTGTTTGATAATCTAATAGCGTGTTAGTTCTCCTCATTAAGGGGCTGATGAATTAGTAAGTCAGTGACTCGCTAGCTCTTATCACTTAAGCATCCATCTTTATGTGAGGGCGGAAAAATATAAAAATATTTTAAGCAGCACTCTTTTACTCCTCGCGATGCTACTGCTTTAAGTTCCTAGGCATATTACCTTACCACACCTACAAGATGAACCAGGACATAATGTAGGTACGCATAAAATGTTTCAAAATTTAAAAAATTAAAGAAAATATTTTATTTTATATATTTATTTTTAAATCACATTTTTTATATCAATCTCTTTGTAATTGTTATGTTTTGCACATACCTAACATGCTTATAATTAGTTGTATCCTTATATTATTTATATAATATAATACGCAATTTTTTTCATCACCTGACCCATCATCTTGTCGCAGTAACACGTTTATTAAAGGTATATTTTATTATTAATTCATTATCTTATTAACACAATCTGAAACATTGTCATTTTTTCTTTAAATATTGTCTAATTTTTTTTCCTTTAATTATTATTATAATATGATAATTTTGTAATAATTGATTTATTACTAATTAATAGTTATTTAGGACAGTATAAATTAGAGTTTTTTTTAAATTTTTTTTTACCTCTTTAAGTGACTAGAGCACAATTATAATGATAAGGATGAATAATAGCCACCCCCGCAATATCTGCGATGTGGGGAGTCCCAAGTCAAGTTTTACAGTTGTAAACTAAGAGAGCCCAATTTTTGTTATTTTCTGGAAGGACCAAGATACCACTCTATATAATAAAGGCTTTGTAAGCATTTGAAGGATAGTTTATAGTAAATTAATTAAATTACTGCTATGTCTGTTAAAAAAAATTAATTGATATTTTTAATTAGATAATAATCTACAAAGTCATAATCAATCCAATTCGACCTTTAATTAGTTTTATGTAATATGATAGGGTAACATGTCCCTTATTTATTTTTTAAATTATAAAAGATTTTGTATATTGCTGAAGGTAATATTATAACAATATAGTTTGTTAAAACCATTTGATGGTGCTTGCGACACATAATTTGCAAAAAAAATCTATGAGTGTTTTTCCCCAATAAATTTGCAAAAAATATGGAATTAAATAGGTTAAAAAATAATAAATATTTTAACATGTAAAAAAAAACTTTTTAACAATTAGGCTACAACTGGCGTTAAAGCTCGCCCACCCATGTCTATCCACATCACGAGTGCCGGCGGGCTAATATATAGGCAGGTGAGGGGATTTTAAAAATATTTTAAGACTGGGTGAGAGGGTGGATGAATTTGGATTATTTTCGGGCCAAATTAGCAGAACGGATTTATGTTTAATAAATTTCATAATATTGTATAATTTATAAGTTTCGACGGCGTAACCTAAATATCAAAAATATAATTTAAATTTATTAACTTTAAAGAAAAGAGAAATAAGCTATAAGTAAAAATAAAATAGTAGTCGAAATCATTTTTACGGATTACGAAAATTTATAAATTTATTAAAAAATCTAGAAACTTATAAAATTTAAAAAATTTTATCTTAAAATTTAAAAGTTGTGAAATTTTCCGAAAAGGTAAGATTAATTAATATTTTTCAATTTTTTTTTTAAATAAAGAGTCAACCAACGCAATAAAATAATTTTTAAACATTGGACGGGATGATTAAAACAAAATTATTAGTGAAATGGATATGAATATAAATTTTTAAAAAATGTATGGACGGGCGAGTATCAAAAATTTCAAAGACATGAAGTTCCAGACCAGGGCTATATGGCTCATAGCCTCCAACTTTTTAAAGTTTGGCACTACCTACTAAAAATATAAATATATTTTTAAATAAACCTGGGCTGAGGCAAATATAAATTTCAATTCATCATTTCGAATTAAAAAATCACAATCACTGGCCTATCCAGGATTTTGTTAAGGTGTTTTGAAAATTCTAATTTTTTTTCTAATTTTTTCTTATAATGATATATTGTACATTTTTTGAGAAGAGGTGGATGGCGGTATGATTGGGAGGGGGGGGGTGTTATTAGCATAAAATGATATTTACGAGAACAGAAAAATTTGCGATGGGGGTGGGAGGCATTTCTTCCCCTCCATTGGTTACGCGCTTGGAGGCGCTTATATTCATCTACATACCACTGATATTTTTAATTTTCGATTTCCCAAAAATAATTCATAATAAAAATTTGATTACGGACCAGATCATAAAATGATAAAATAATATTAGATCTGAAAAAAATACTCCAAAAAATATAGAGCTAGCCATGAAAATGATTATTTTTCAGATCTGGACCAGGCCTATTTGACCTATGTTCTGGGAAATATGAATAAAAAAATATATTGAATTAAAATATTAGAAAGTTAATTATTCAATTGCGAAATTGGTTGAAATGCAATTACTTTGACAGAAAACAATTGGCAATAATTTATTAAGAGAGATAGTCTAATTCGGGTGACCCTTAGTAAATTTTATTCATTTGTCAATGTTTAATATATATTTAGATATTCTCCAAAAATATACTCTATGTTTGTTATTATAAGTAAAATTAATAAGAACTAGTTATTTATTTGACCTTTCCTGCTACTGTTAATATGACTAGCATATGTAGTCCTATGGCGGATTAAAAATATCTGGAGAATTACTGAATAGAGAGGACTGTTAGTGGAAGAGATTAATAATTCTCCAAATAAAAAAATAGAAAATATTTTAAATTTCACATCAAGGTAATGCCAAATAATTGATTACATGTTTGTCTCAAATAATCGCTGCAATTTATATCTAATAGCGATCCAACCTAATTTTAAAATAAGTGGTTCTTAAGGCTAATTAGTGATCTGCATCGGGCCTAATTTTTCAAGACCGGCCCGGCCCGAAATTTTTTTACAAAGTTTTGCCCGGCCCTAACTCGTAATTTTTTTTAAAATATTTTGCCAGCCCGGCCCGAATTTATTTAAATATAGAAATTAATTCTTATAATTACTCAAAATATCTACTTTTATAAATAAAATCACATATTTTTATTTAAAATTGATAAATTTAGATATATTTTAAAAAGATTTTAAGGCCAGGCCCGGTCTGGCCCGAAGCCCGTTCGGGCCGGGTTTACTTTTGCAGATCTCTAAAGCTAATACATGATTTAAAAAACAAAAGAACGTTATCTAAAAGATGGTTATTGGAGGCTAGAAGAAGTGAATTCTTTCAAATATTTAGGATTGACTTGCGACAAATTAAATGGACATTTATTTAAGAGGATTAAAATTTCCTGGGGAAATATTGACGGAATCTTGTTAGATTAACTTATATATCCGAATAGATCTTACAAGTATATCCTCGTCAATATATAGTTAGGTAATTGTGTGTTTAAATCTTGTCAGGATGAATTTTCTTTGAAACGTGCTTGTAATTTGAGCAGAATATGCTAAATTTTGGCCATTATACCTAACTATATTCGTCAATTATTATACTGGTTATATTAACATTGTATGAGATCTAATGCGCCTAGTAGAAATATGTAAGGAACGAAGTCATTAGAGAAACCCTTTTGATGATCGCTTCCGTTAATGCTAAAATTAAAGTAAATATATGTTTTACGTTCGTTATGTCATGAGATTAAAAAAGAATTACCCGTAAATATAGAAGAAGATACACCCTTCCAAAAAAAGAGCGAAATACTTACGAAATCTAAACCATGGGAGAATTTGACGAATGACAGAAAAAGGGAAGGGAAAAAGGGAGTATAAAACTTAGATGTGTGCATTGAGAGGGTTTTTAGCTTGCTCGCCTACGCCCGCCCATATTTCTTGCGAGCATGATCGGTTTTCAAAATATTTTTAACATTGGGCGGATGGCGGGCGGTAATTTTTTAATATTTTTTAGACGAAATGAGCAGATCAGACTTCAATTTATTAAAAATAAAAGTTTTATTTCATAATATTGCATAATATATATGTTTAATTTAAAATTTATTAAAATAAATAAATAAAGAGCCAAACCAGCCATTAAAATAATTTTTAAGCATTAGGCGGGCGAGCGGGTTAAACAAAATTTGTAGATAAATGGGGGTTAGGATGGGGAAAATTTTTTAAAAAAATTATAAATGGGCGAGCGGGCTAGAAAAAATTTAAAAACGAGTGGATGGGCATTTTGGCTAAAAAACCCGCTCATTGCAGACCACTAATACAACTTAACTTCTGAAGGTTCGACAACTTATATACATTCTCATGTTTAAATTCAGGCATGTATCTAGGAAATTGTTTCGGAGGACGAGTTAATAACAATTTTTTTACAAGTAAAAATAATTTTATAAATTAAAAAATATGAAAACGTTTTAAATTAAATCTGCACAACACTGTATGTATGTTATCTTCTCATTTTACAATTTTTCTCCTAAAAAAATTCTAAAATGATCATCCAAAATTATAAATTTATATGGATGTTGTAAAATGTTATATAATATTAAGAATATTAATTTTTTGAGCATTAAAAATGTATATAAATATATGGAAATTATTGTAGAAGTAATGGTCCATTTTCTATAATTTTGAACATACAGATAAATAAACAAATATGAGATATAGATAATTGGTGTCAAAATCCTTTTGTCAGGCACATAACCAAGGGAGGGGGAAAAGAACCCCCCTCCTTCGCAAATTTGTTTGTTTTCATAAATATTCTTTTAAGCTTGTAAAAAATTTCCCCCTACACCCCCTCACTCTCTCCTACAAAATTGTGTACAATATATCACTATAAACAAGAATGTGAAAGAAAAATAATCAGTAAAGATTTATAACTTTTTTAAATAACAGCTATAATTCAAACTTTTTTTAAAAGTATTTTTATAAAAAAAAGTGAAAACCCAAAATTATTTTTATAAAAATCTAATATAGCCTAAGACCTACAATAAGTGGACCTAAACACCTCTAATAAATATTTAGGGGAAAACCTTAATTAATCCTCCCCATTAGCACCTGGATACGCTTATTTCTTTTTTATATATTTGTAAGAGATACCCATTCAATTTATTTCACGATATATCACTTCTTGTATAAATTTTTATTCTGCAAGTGCCATTAGGTATAGTGGTCAAAATATATAATTTAATATATTAGGAAAAACTTTTTGATTTGTAAAGGTTGCGATAAATCAAGATACTCTCATCAACTTGACTAAGACCTAGATTTCGCGCTTTAACCCCCCCCCCCCCGATAAATTAATATTTTAGTTAAAATAATTGCCTACCTATACTAGATCTACATAATGACGAAGATTTTTTTAAAATATTTAAATTCTCTGCATTTGGTTAGAGGGCGGGATTCATGATACAAAAAATGTATTATTTATATCATCATTTTCTTAAATTTTTTTTTATAACCTAACAGATAATAATGTTTGTTATATATAAATGCAATCAAAGTTTTGCAAGTCCAGAAATAATTGATTGACATTTGAAAAATGTAACATATGTCAAAAATTTTCGGTCACCATGCTGCCCTTTAATTTTTTCTGGATTTTATTATCGCCTGTTATTTCCTACTCCTAAATATTACTTAAAACAAATTTCAATGTAAATTATAACTTTTGTGATTTCCGGATAAAATATAAAGAAATCTACCTCTTATTGTTCAACACCATCGTCTATATTATAAAAGGTATGAGGTCTAGTTTTTTTTTATTTTGCAGTCAATTAATAAGGCTAACCAATGATATTTATTTTATTCTCTAAAATAAAATTAGAATTTTATCGCAAAAGAAAACACCTGCAGTTTTAGGCCCGTCTCCTCTAATTTTAACTCCAACATAAAATACTTTCATTTAATAGCTTAAATAAAGTTAAACTATGGATATTATTCAGTGTGGCACAGTAAATGTTCAAAGAAATCGTTACGATTTTACTAGAATTTATCTCTGTCCACATTGAAATCAGAGGTGCAATGCAAAAATTTTGAGGCCCCCGCATAAAAATATTCTTATGGAATTCTTTTCTTAATTTAACTCGAGGTTCCTCTATCTTCAAAAATTTTACTTGGGTCTATCCGCGCTTTAAGTGTTGTGAGGATGCTTGTTAAGCCTCTGATTGAAATATGCATGTATTTATCAGTTCTTTTACAGATGGCAGAATTTACTAGGTGGTGGAGGGGAAATTGTCTATATATTCATATCATTCAGGGAATAGATATTTGGCCCCTAGAGGGTAGGGGTAAAAAATACTTTTTTTGGAATAGGAGGTAAATCTGAGTGTGTTATTGTTAAAAAAAATTTCTTTTTGAAGATGCTGTTGGATTCTAGTAATTTAAATATAAATTGTTAGTTTTTCAAATATGTCTTTAAAACACGTTTATTAACCACACATATATATTAACAATTAGAAAAAAATGAGTTGTAATTATACTGCCCACCTAGGTTCATACTTGCAATAAATATCTTCAAAATTTAGGCCTGAATGTCTTTAGCGTATGTTTAAACATTAGCTTAATCTAACTGAAATTTTTTTGGATATTTTCTTTTGGGAAAAATAAAGGAAATAAAAAAATAATATCACAAAAGAATATAACTTTTTAATTATGATTAAATTATATATTTTATAGTAAATTTACAAAAATAGCAGGAATGGGTGGATGGAGGAAGCGGATGCATGTTAATGTTTATTATAAAAAAACGAAAAGGGTATGGTAACTGAAATGGTCATGATGCCATTGAATCATATGCCCTGACCCCTATATGATTTAATCAACTATTGCATCATAACCCCCCTCCCCTCCCGTAATGGAGGGCTTTGTTTCCCAGTATCTAAAAACAAGAGTTAGAGCCAATTATGCTAAAATCTTCATTAACTAAAATTGAACCACTTAACTACATCTATGGACTAAGAAAGCATACTACACATTTTTATTTAAAAATAATAATATATTACTATATTAAAAAAATAAAGATTTCAAAAAAGGTAAATTAAGCCATATATAACAAACATATTTATTAAAATTCAAACATTTATGATGTCTTTAATTTTGGTTAATAATTTTGCTTTTGTTTTTGCTTTTGGTATTTTGAAAAATTGCTATTTTATTTACTCTTTTGTTTGCTATTGTATTTTTTTCCAACCAATTATTTCTTGCTTATGGTTACAGACATATAAATTAAAATTGAAAACAACAAATTTTGTGAAATCGACACCTAACATATAAGGTGCATTTTTCTTGTAACATTATTTGAAATAAAATATGCGAAAACTATTTTTTTTTATTTAAAAAAAAATAAAAAGTTTCTTTCTGAAAGACAAAGTTATTTATTATTGACAACCCAACGCCAATTTATATGATTGACATATTTGAAATTTACATCATTATATTTTGTTAAATTCATTATTTGTGTACTTTGTTATTTCACAAGTTTAAGTTATATAATATTTATGAAGAATATATTATTTATTGTATAAAAACTGAATTAGCATAAAATATGTCAAAAATATTCTTAAGAAATAATAATAATAGTCTGAAAATTCAAAATTTATTGGACTCATAACAACTAAGTTTATATAAATAATTTCACACTTTTAAACAAGGAATACTAATTTACTAACCCTTACTTTTCGGTCTTACATCTTACCCCTTTTTACATATATTTTGTGCAACCCCCCCTTCTTTAACTGCTATAACTATGTTCATAGAATTCAGGCCTTATCACAAATATAATTTGGTTAAAATCAAGTGATTTAATGCTATGTTCATTTTAGAATAATCTAACCACATATAAAAATGAATATCTAATCCTAAGCATAAATTACTTTCTGCAGAAAATATTTCCCATAACTAAGATTTGATATTATACTATAAAATTATATAAGATGTATGATAACACATAAACGAAATCTGCAGCCACCCATAACCCACCTATAGGGCCGTAAAATGGTATAATTTTAAATAGTCCAAGAGGGCCTTTTTTAAAAAAATACAAACCCCAAAAAATAATTTGTTGATTTAATAAAATTTTTTAATAAACAATATCAATTAATTTTACTAAATGTCAACATTTTAAAAATCTGGATTTTAATTAGTTTAAATTTTAAAAAGTCTAGGCCATGTTGAGCCTAAAAAAATTTTAATAAACCCCAGGTCTGCTCAAAAAATTATTTTTTTAAAATAGATCTGGGTTGGGCTTAAAAAATTTTTTTTCAAATCTAAGCCGGGATTAAAATATCGACTTCTGAAAACCTTCGTATTAGAGCCATGCACAAACAACTTGGACCAGGTCTTTTCCAACTAAATACAAGGAGGTCGGATTTGACAGACATTCTCACAGACTCGTTCAAATTCGGACTTTGATTTGAAAATTTATTTCAACCGGTCTCGAACATCTCCTAAATTTTTTCAATTATAACTTTTTCAATCAATTATTTTATTCAAGAACACCATATTTTTTTATTATCCTATCAGCGTTTAGAATTTTTCCCGCTCTTGTTGAATACTTTTTCAACAATATTTCAAATTTCTTTCTCTGATATGGCTGGATCTTATAAAATAGGTCCAATAACAGGTTTTAAAAGTATAATCAATCATTGTATATATTATGTAATATTCTCCTTTTTGGATCTAAAGATTGAGAAGGGTCAATGTTTTATATTTTATTTTTGATATTTTAAAAATTTCTTGATCATGATCAAATATTTAAGTTTCTTCGAGTGTAAGGAGGCAGGGCTTTCCTTTGCTATGAAAATTTTTTTTTGTTGGCAACAAAATAACGTAAAGAGAGTTTACCGAAGTTAAAATTAAATGAGTTTCTTTTCCACCTTTTCCTTTCTTTTATGGGTTGTTTTCTTGTTTCAAATATAACTTTTCCGAGAAAATTAATATTTAAAACACAATAAAAATTTTTTTTTTGACTTTTTAAAAAAATTATGTCGCATTAACAAACACTTTATATCCAAAAAAATAAGAAAAATATTACAATACATAATAAACTTACAAAATACAATAATAAAATGTAAAAATTTTATGAAATAATTTGCATATTATTTTATTATTTTGTCATGTTTTACCATCATTTTTTTTTGTGGCAAATTTTTTTTAACAAAAAACCAACATTTATATTAATTATATGATAGAATAAAAGAAAAAAGCCTTAATTCCTTTTTTTTTCTTTCGTAGGGGGCCCGTGGTTATATTGATCCTTAATATAAAACACTCAAAAGTGATTTTTAACAATTTTTAAAGTAATAAATGTTTTTTATTAGAGTCCTACATGTTTAGATCTAGCTGAAGTCGGACCAATGGTCTTATAGAATTTTATTTAAAAAAAAATTAAACGGGGTAATTTAACATATTTGTTAATTACCATCCCAAACCTTCAATTTCAAATTGTAAACAATTTTAAACCAAGTAAATTTCCATATTTTACTTATAAAAATTCATTTTTATTTTTAAATAATTATAAACATTTTTTGAAGAATATTGGAGTAGTTGGATGAGCACATCTTACTAATTTTTAATTAAAAAAATATAGATGCCGGGCAAGCTCCGAAAATGCGAATATATTTAGAACAAAAAGGATGTATATACTTTATGAAATTTTTGTGAAATGATTTATGTAGGGAAGAATTTGATGTTCAAAATAAAAAAATCATCAAATATTTTTTAATCACTGAAGATGTTTTTGTGAATACTCAAACAATTGTTTTGCTCAAATTTACCTGGAATTCCAATTTATATTTGTAAAACAAAATTTTTATAAGTAAATCTTTTGTAATTTACACGCATATAAGAATCTTTCATATTAAATCGCCAATTTTTAATAAATTAATTTTGTGGTCTTCGAAAAATACTTTGCTCAAAAATTTGGGCAAAAAATATCTTTGAAAATTCTTAAAATATTTTTTTTGAACGCAGGTCTTTTTTGAAGGCTCATTCATACTTGTATCTGTAATAAAACATAAAATGGTAAAAAAAAATCTTAAAATCAAAAACTATTATAAAACAAGTAACGTAAAAATGACACATTTTAAGGTTAGCCAAAATCCCAGTCCCCTCTACATTTTGATTTCAAAAATATTCGTGCATTAATATGTTTTGAAGCTGGTAAACTATACCTTACCATAAATCAAGGTCCTCTTTATAAAGCATATTTGAATTCCTAGAAATAATTAGAGTCTTTTATTACAAATATTTGAAAAAGAGTCTAGATACATGTATATAAATATGTTCCGAATCTATTTTATCAAGAGACCAGATCTAAAACTGAGAATTTAGGGGTTCCGTTGAATGTGTTGAGCTTTAAACTGAGGGGGGGGGTCACCTAGAAACCAATTTGCGGTTCTACAGGCTACCTTTTCAAATGATATATATATCAAATATCTTAATATTAATTTATATCTATTTATATTGTTCCGTTTATAATTATAAAATTATGCCTGGCGTAAATAAGATTCATTTACATGCAAATATAATTATAAGTATATCAACCAACATTCATTAATATTTTGATCGCAAAATTAAGAGATAGCATTATAAATATAAAATAAATAACGATAGATATCATAAATATAACATTTGGAAAAATTTCGCATCGGATACATATATAACTATATGTAAAATTAGTGTGTATAGATAATATAGTTTTATTTTAACGAATTTTAAAATAAAATAAAAATCGAATAAAAAAATGTAATTTTTTTGGAGATAATATCTCACGCGTCTAATCAGGCTCCCTTCAGTTATCATTAAAATATAGTTGCATACCAAAAACAAGGTATAGCATTATTTCAGCCACTATTTATATATATATAATCAATTGTTTCATTATTTTTAAAAATATAGATTTTAATCCACAAGATTTAGAGTCTATTTTAAAAATATGGTGATATAAATGATGAAACAGCAAAGATGAAGAATGATTGGTTATGGAATACAAGCTATCATAAATGAGAAAGGCCAGGTTGTCATTCCCAACCACTTTTAGACCTTTTATGAAAATTCAAAATTTTACTGAAGGCCAAAATTTATTTATAAATTTCAATAGGTGGAACAGTTTTAATACATTTCCAATACTTATATATTTTATGTATTTGGATGAAACTCTTATTTTGTAAAAATTGGTTAGGCTTCTATAAAGAAACTAGCCCACAATAAGAGATTTACAATGGGAGGGTTAAAAAAATTTAAACATTGTGTTGGAGGGTGGGTGATTTAATACTATTTTAAAAACATAGGGCGGGGGATTAAACAAAATTTTTAGATAAATGGATGGGTAGACGAATTTTTTTTTATGGGCGGGCAAATAGGTTAACTATTTTTAAGACAACAATGGGCAAGCAGGTGTTTGGAGCAAAAAAAACAGTTCACTACAAACCTTTAACACACTTCCTTCCTTACCCTTTTAAGTAACTAACGTCTTCCGATTCGAGATCCGTTCT
The DNA here is from genome assembly GCF_954871325.1 of Gordionus sp. m RMFG-2023. Lineage (NCBI taxonomy): Eukaryota > Metazoa > Nematomorpha > Gordioida > Chordodea > Parachordodidae > Gordionus > Gordionus sp. m RMFG-2023. The sequence continues at coordinate 11,340,361 of NC_088779.1, forward strand.
TGATAAGGTGATATACTATTTAAGCAAAGACGGGAAGGTTCCTTTCAGGAAGATAGTTTATCATTATAGTGTAGAGTTTTCTAGTACTGAATCGCGGGAACCATCAGTAAGATTTTAGCATAATATTAATATAAAAATTGAAGATATAAATTTTCGAATTTTAGAAGGAAAAAAGGGTAATGTATAATAATTAATATAATTTACATTAGAATAAATGTATATTATAGTGGAAAGTAATGAATAAATTTTATTTTTGCGATATTATTTCATATGTTAAAGTTATATTATATACTTTATATAATTCTCTCTTCATTTTTTATGCATCTCATTATAATAAACTCTTTAATAGGTATATTATTATAATAAATAACATTTAGTTTGTAAAATATCGTAATTCTTTTAATATTATAATGTTAAAAAATATAATTAGAAATATTTATTGAAATATTATGAGACAGATCAATTTTAAATGATTTAAAGAATTTTATTTTGTATAAATATAAAAATCAAATTAAATGTTATATAAATTTTAAATTAATTAATTAATCTTTAAATTTTTATTTATAACAAATTTTATTTATTTTATTTTTTAAAATCTCTAATTTTTTTTATATTTTTTTTTATTTATTTTTCAACAAAAAAACCACAAAATAGAAATAAATTTAAAAAAAAATACCTACATAGTGTTATATAATGGAAGAGCTTGATTTGCGTGAACGTTTGCATCCCGGTACTAATAAAAGGGAACTCGAAGGAAGAGGAATCTTTAGAGAGCCATGTATAGGAGTTGCCAAGGTGGTGTATTACTCTATAGACAACATATTAAACCCTAACTTCGGAAAATTAAATGGCCGTCCCCCAAATGTGATAAACAATAATATTCCCGCTATCAAAGATAATGCTGGCGAGGATAATGGTTCTTCGCGTTTAACTCCTTATTCCGGCGATGAAAAAACAAAAGTTTTACGTGCTTTAAAAAATAACTCAGTCTCTAAAAATAAGGATATCTTTAAAGCCCCCTACAATATGCCCCCATCTCCTTTAAAAGATTCGATCACATTTTTAGAAAGTTTCTTTGTAAAGGAACACATTTTTACTTCCAACTTAAATAATAATATTGACAACGATGTAGTAGGTATTGATAAGAATTACGCTGAATACAACGATGACAAAATTATCAAAAATGGCAAAAGTGAAAAGCAATCTTATCACACTAAACAGAAGAGTATTTGCGATTTTCCTACCCCGCGGTCTTCTTCTTCCCAAGTTGAAAAGGATAAAGAGGCGACTAATATCGATATTTTTTCCTCCAAGGTAGGTTCATTTCATCAGCAATCCAAAAATCGCAGAATCTACAACAGATACAAGAAGAAAAATTTAGCCATGGACCCCGTTGGAAATGGTACTAGTACTCCTTCTAAAAGTATTATCCTACCACCTTATCCAATTCCGGCATGGATATATTGTACTAGATATTCTGATCGCCCGTCTTCAGGTTTTAATTATAGGCAATATTTTTTTTGAACTCTTTTCATTTATAATTCATTTTTTAAATTTTGAGAAAAGATGATGGCGGAGACTTTGACTTTTAAGTTTTTACAAAAAACGAATTTATGAAAGTTTTTTAAATATATAAACATCGTTGTTTTTAAAATGCATTCAGTAGGCATTATTGATATGACTATTTATTTTTCTTCATAGTAACTTAGGTTTAAGAATTGAATTTTTTTTTTGACTACTTTATAAAATTTTTAATTTTGCTTATATTTATAATGTTTATATTTTTTATCATTCCTTTAACGTTTAAATTTCTAAGTCCTTGAACCCTTGGGAAATTGATTATTTTATGGTTTTTTTTACAAACCTATAGTTCATTCGAAATTATATTAAGTAAATGGTATAATTGAAACAATTACTAAAATTAAATAAAAATTGGCCATTTCTATATAAAGATAAAACTAAAAAATTAATCAAATTAATTATATGCGAATATTACTTAGTTCATTATAAAATGAAATTTGTGTATAAACAGCTTAGAATAAGAAATTGGTGCATTCTCAGGATTTAGACCAGTTTTCATCTAAAATGTGGCAGTGCCCATGGTCTTCTGAATAAATTGGCAATATATTTTTTTTAGCTATTTTTTTGCCATTTGAGTCCATCGCCTTCTAATTTATTCAAAAACTTTTATTAGTTTCCTTGAATTCATTATTTTAATTGTGATATTCAGTCAAGGGGTAAAAAAAGAATAGAAAATGAAAATTAATATTTTTTCAGGCTGGTATATTTTATATAATATTTAAAATATTATGCCAAATGCAGAATTTAGGCGAATCACCTATTATGAAAAATACCCGCTTATATCGCAAGTATATGATAAAAGTATTAAAAGATACCGAACACAGGGGACCAAGGGGAACATGTGTCCAATCCAATTTTTTTTTATAAATCCAAGGTTTGATGTTGAATCTTATATTTGATAATTCGGATTCATACCTTTCGTCCACTCATTCAAATTTATAAGTAATATGCCAATTTCGCAAAAATTTAAAAAATTTATTTAGGGTTATTTTTGTTTGAAGCAGACTAATAAGATTAAATATTATAAAGAATAAATCAGATAAAAGTATAATAATCTATTACTATTTTTTATGTCATCTTTTATCAGATTAAAGAACTAAGGGTATATCCGACCGGGGTACCGTAAAGTCTTGCTTATTTTATAAAATATATATAAAAACTTTAATTTACTTGAAAACCATCCTAATTCTTTATTAATTCCTATAATAATTGAATTTAATAGATTTACATTATCTTCCAGTTCTATTCTAGTTTTATTCAATTCCACATGCATTGAAACCTTATATATCTCAGTTTCCAATTTTGGCATCCTGTTGATGAACAATACATGAATATCTTTCATTACCAAAGATAACTAAATTTGGTCTTGGCTGCTTGGAATCTTTGGCCTTGCGAAGCTGTTTTACCCGCAGTCTTAATCCACTTTTTGACATTAATTTAAAAAATTTTATCCCCTTGAATATTTTCAACTATTACAAAATATCGGAATTTTATTTATTTAAAAAATATAGACTTCAAAATTGAAGTCATTACACCAGAACCCAAAATTTTTTTTTTCCATAAACAAAAAAAAGTATTTTAAACTATAATTATGCCTTTTTTTTGGAAACTTGCAATCCTACTTCTGTCTTTATGAATGGCCGTTTTTATATATATATTTCTCAGGAATACATTTAAATTTATAAATAAAATCATACAATTAATGGGAAACTAGGCTTCTACTAATGATCTAAAATGATGAGGCCATAGCTTGTCCTCAGATATAGAGTAGATCAGGGACATATTCCCCCCCCCCCGAGCAAATTAAACTCCCTTCAAAATTTTATCCAGAGTTTTACCCCTTATACTTTCCTACCAAATCAAAATTAGCAAAAAAGGAGATAAAAATTTAAATTATTCTATACCTTCCTTCAATTTCTATATTTACTCCTCTCTTTTGGGTTAGATAAATTAATTTAATGCTAAATGTTGATTCTATGATATCAAGTGAAGTGATGATGTAAAATGTATATTAGAAAGAAAGAAAGAAAGAAAGAAAGAAAGAAAGAAAGAGAAAGAAAGAAAGAAAGAAAGAAAGAAAGAAAGAAAGAAAGAAAGAAAGAAAGAAAGAAAGAAAGAAAGAAAGAAAGAAAGAAAGAAAGAAAGAAAGAAAGAAAGAAAGAAAGAAAGAAAGAAAGAAAGAAAGAAAGAAAGAAAGAAAGAAAGAAAGAAAGAAATCAACAAATGAAATAGTTATTAAATTATGTTGTTTTCTTATTTAATCACATATAAATAAGTCTTATTTTTGTAGAATTTCTTAATTATATTTTTTTTTCAATTCCCACTTTTTTCCCATTTCCTTCATTTTATTGGGAAAATTTTTCCTAATTTTCCTGGGAAATATATACCTCTAACCTCATGCATTTGGGTAACCTCCCCAGTTATGGTGTATCCGTTCCCTAAATTTCTTTTCAAAAAAAATAATATTGTGGTAAAAATGAGATATATTTTTTAATAATTTTTTTTGCACAATATAAATAATATTTGAAACAAAATAGATTATTATTTATTTGGTAATATAAAGTATAGTAGGGATTTAATTGACGTTTGTTTGTTCTAGGTATTGCATGACTCCCAGTTTTGCTCATATAATATAATACTGCTTAGTTTATTGAATTAGTTATAATTATTTTGTTAATTTATCTTTTACACCTTCCATTAGGGTATGAGCAGAACATGTCCGATTGCGGAATTAGTTTTATTCTAACTAATTTTATTTCATTTTGATTTATTCTTCCCGAGTTTAAGAATAAATATTTTTTTATAAAAATAACTATATATATGTTATACAATTTATATACTAAGTTTAAATTTATGATATTTCCCCTAAAACGTTTAAATCCTTGAAGAAATCTTATAATTTACATAAGTTTCTAGGTTATAATGTTTCAACTTCCACGCTTTAAATGATATTTTGATGAACACCGTTAAAACTAAATCTACTTCAAACCTGAAAAAGACTCAGATTTTTAAGGAGAAAGGCTTTTTCTAAAAAAAAATTGCATTCAGACATGATTACTTTATTTATTCATTGATAGTTTAATATACAAATATACTCTAATAGGTTTGCATATATTTTTAATTTTTTTAATCCTCAGACTATCTAATTAATATTTTATTGTTCTCTATTCTGTAGTATAACGATATTCTTACCAAATTTTTCATGCTTGTATTATCTCAAATAAAATAAAAAAATGAATGGCTTGACTTTTTTGAAATTTAAAAAAATTATCAATAAAATATGGGCATTTGCTTTTATTAAATAAACAATGTTGCTGTATATTTGTATGTAGACGTCGAAAATCGATATCCTTTAATAATATATTTATACCTTTCGATTATTATAATAAATTGTGGTGAGTGCAGAGAATCTTAATAATGTGACCATCTGTAGATAGTCAGATCCTGTATAAGGTGATAATTCAAAACGGTCATACCTAAAGGACCTTTACGAATAATAAATTACAAACCTTGTTTATTTAGAGTGAGAAATTTCTTTCACTATAGAGTGATCATAATGAAGGAGGCTTATTCTTTTTCATTTGTAAGGCTTTAGTCTGATATAATAATATTGTATAAATAAGTCAATTTAATCATGATTTATTATTGATATTAGCTGAATATTAAATAATTTCATAAATTTTAATAGTATTATTTATTTATTTTTTATTATATTTTTTACCACAACATTAATTTTTTTATTGATATTTTTATTTATATGTCGTCCAAAAAATAAATTATATTAATATTTAAGAATTCTTATGGTATATTAAATGTATATTAAATATTATAATATAGTGATACATAAATGACATGGTTTTATTGGCCAATATATTTATATCAATCAATAATCTTTGAAATAGACAAACTGAAATATATTTAAGAGCGACTGGTATAATTAAATAAATATATACTCTAAACCCCGTTTTAGTTAATATAGAGAAATTGATTACATAGAATAGATTTAGAATATTTAAAGGAAGCAAACTTGCGCAAACGGGGATTTGGGGAAGCTCAAAATTATAGTATTTAGGGGAGGGGGAGGGCTTTCTAATTTTTTTTCTTCTTATTCATTTAAAAGTGAATTATAATGATTTTAAAAATTAAAAATATTACATAAATTATGCTTAATATTACCAATGTTGCTAAGCGCAGGTTTTAAAAGGAGCGCGCTATCGCTATTTGCTAAAAAAGTATATGCTCTACCTCTACAACCTGAAAACTAAGTTGCGCGCTCTTAGCTACAGCTATTTTTTTTATATTTATTAATAAAATAATTTTTGGTTATAATGAGTTTTAGATGTATTTTTATATGTCTTCATTCCTAAATTAAAATTATTGAGATATTTTTCAATCTCTTTGAATATTCATAAGCATTCTTAAAAAATAAAGAATGATTAATACTTTAAAATAAAAATTACCTTGTTTTTTAAGTTACAACTGCTCGAATTATTAGAAGAAGATATTACTTTTTTACAATTTAAACATGAATTTATAGCTTGATTTTGTTCATACATTTTAAAATACTTTTGATATTTTGGAAATAGAAACTTATTAAAGTTTTCAAAAATTCTATTTTCTTCCTGTGTAACTTCCATTTCAATTATATTCTCACCTGAATCTGTCTCACACGGACTGTCCTTGATATTTATTCGCTTCGACATTTTTAATATTACTTACTAGTAGTTAAAATTATAATTCATGATAAAATTAAATTTTAATTTTCGTGTTTAAAATTATTTTTTTAAATGAAACTCAATGCCTATTTTCTAAAAAGAAGTAGCGCGATATCTATAACTACCAAAAATGTTAGCGCGACAACCCTGAATATTACTTAATATTTATTTTACTATATTATATGACATAATATTTCTTAATTCATAATCTAAATAAGAGGCCTGCAATTGGCTGGTTTAACCAGAATTCCCCCCCCCCATTGTTTTAAATAAATTCAATTCGCCTGCCCATAGTTTTTTTTTAAAATTACCCCCCCCCCCCCCCCATTTATCTTTTTTATAAAATATAAGCCCGTACAAGTGTCCTGATTTGTCTTATTTTTGAAACTTATTATCAATCTATTAAGATATGAATCAAGACATCCTATTCTGTTTTATTTAAGTGTGTATATTAAATGTAAATAATCTAACTTTCTGTTCTGTATAGAAAAAGCTGTATAGACGGCAAATCAGGACATGACAGTATGCTTATTCATGAATCATATGATAATTTAATGATTTGAAAAAAATACTTTCATTATATTATTTAAAGTTCCAAATACAACATAGGATCCTTATACAAGTATAAATATGCATTATTGAGTTTAAGTGAATTAAAATATATAAATAAATTTTAATTACAGCATATCACGAATACTTGTATTTAAAATACTCGTTATAATACCTTTTTTTCGTATTTATATTTAGTATTAATTTGAATGATTTAGAGATATTTAGTTATTTGTATTTTAAATAATATAAAAAAAAGTATATTTTATAAATGTTTTTAAATAAATTATAAATTGCAAATACTTTTAGTTTTAGTTTATTTTAAAAAATTGCATTATAAATTAGGGTTAATATTTCTATTCATCTACAAGTGATATTCAAATATCAACTTATACTTGTATCTTAAATATTAGCTGTGACATTAATTTCCTTTCACTTCAGCAATCACACTATCTCTTCGTTTTCTAAGTTGTAATATAGGGGAAATGTGCCATAAATGGCCATGTGTGAAGACTGGCCACCACCCTTTAAATTTTTATCTATTGGACCAATTTCTCTCAAAATTTGTCAAATTGTGTATATTTATGATATGTACCTTACCTAAATTCATTTATTGAATAGAGCAATTCAATAAAAAAATATTTCAAATAAACTGTTTTTAGTACCTCTTTCTGGGAAAATCACTTAGTTTACTGATATTTTATATAAATATTATCCTTAGGCATTTAGCATTATTCATACAAATAATTAAACTTTAAAAGCTTTAAAGATAGACATATAAAGGCGCTTAATAACAATAGTGAGGTGAGGATTGAATGGCAATGTATTGATTGGCCACAATTCGCACATTCACATATTCATATTAAAATGAAAAGCTCTTGCAAAACAAATTTGGTGAAATAAAATAATGAACAAGCTTAAGAATGTTTAGAAATGATAAATAAGATATTAATATAATATTATCATTAAATAGATGTGGTAATAAATTGAGATTTTTTACTAATTAAATTAATGTATAATTAATTTTTTATATATAACTAAAAAATGTAGAAACATTAACATAGGTCTGTTACAATTTCTATTGTATTATTTTAAATTTATAATAAAATTCTTAGATAATATATTATGACCAGTTAACACATAGTGGCCAGTCAACACAGTATGTATTGACTGGCCAGAAAAATAACTTTCACATAATCTCATTTGGCTCATAAAGTATTTTACATAGAGCTTTGATTCAAATTTTATTTTAAAGATTAATATTTAGGCCACACATTGATATAAAATTTGTTTGGTTAAACATAAATTTTAATACCTTTTTTTCAAAAAAAGTAAAAACATCCCTAATATTATACATCCTTTTCAAAAAAAAATATGTCGTATAAAATTGTTGTGTTCAGATGAAAATCTGGTTCAGGTCATTCCAATATTTCTTAAAGGGCCTTCAAAATAGGTTCATTTAGATCCAAAAAGGCTGTAACGGTTGATGCCTAAGACTCAATTTTGTCTCATGCTTAGTTTCTTTTTCCATTTTGTCTCTTTGGATGAACATTGCAAACATTCTAGAAATTTTTCCTAATCCTAATTATTATTAGGGATAAAATAAATAGAATTTTATTTGGTTGATTCCAACAGTGTTTAAGATTTTTAAAAAAATATAAGAAAATTTATTTTAAATCTTTGCGGGATAAAATATCATACACAATGAAGAAATATTTAAATAAATTGTAACTTTTGCGAAAATTTAAATTAACAAAATCCTTATTTTTTCAAAATTTTTTTTACAGTCACTGCTGACTACGCGCCAACTTTTATGTAAAATATTCACATAAGAATTTAAAATCACGTTTAAAAATGTCGGGAGCTTGCTCTATCATTTCCTTTACAAGTTTCAACTTCTATGTTTTTTGTCTTTTCCTTAATAAAATATATAAATTTTAAATCTTATTTATTATTATGAATAAGATGCGATAAACATGAATAAATTTAGGAAAGGATAAAAGATTTGCAAAACTTCTTTCTTTTTAAATATATCCAATTTTTATTTTTTTTTTAAAAAAAAAACCAAATTCTAGATATAGCTGCTCAAAAAAAGTAACGGCGCTATTAATTGATTACATTTTTATAAAAGTAACGAAGGTACCGATAACTACTTTTAATAGCTACTTTAACAGTATTGTTAATTATAATATGATTTGCATTTGATAGTATTAAAAGCTCAGACAAATGATAAATATAATATAATACCTGTTAAATTTAAATAATGTGTATTTTATTATATTATAAATAAAGAGAATATTATTTTATCTATCAAAATATCATCTATAATTTGGCATTTTGAAGTATATAAACTTTGAATGGGAAATTTAAATAAACCGATAAAACTTAAATAAATCTAGGATTAATGCAAATTCCTACGTGACCCGTTTTAACATATACCCATAGTTAATAATAAATATTATCAATATTCTTTCATGATACATATTATATATGGCATTTGATAGAGGTGGGAGATTTCATATATATAACATTTATGTACTATTTAAAACAATGAGAAATCTAAATAAAAACATGTTAAAAAATTTTAATTTTAGGGAAAAAAAACAAATAATAATTATTCCAATAAAATACTAAGTAATTAATCGATGATATAGAGAGAAGATATTTTTGTCACCTATTAATTCGTATCATAATTATCTATGTTGCAACTGAATTTAACTCTCTAAATTAATATTTCCTAATAATGTTTTGACATGCCCAGTTTCCCATTTCGCCCTGGTCTGCTTATTTATGTATGTTTTATATAATGCATTTGCTGGAATTATTTTTCAAAAAATAAATTAATTGACGTGAAACGATTTAATTTATTCATAAAAAAATTAACAGTTTGTATACAAATGATTATATTTTTTATCTGAGTGGCGTTTGTTTGAGTTTTCGGTAATACTTGTAGAGAAGAGGGGAGGGGGGGGGGTTAAATTTTGTTGGGTGACTATCATATGTTTATTACATGGAATTTTATAACATAAGAAATTCGGAATCTAATTGAACTGATCATCATTTATATGCCAGCTTTAATGTACATCATTAAAATATTATATAATATCTAAATTTTTTACGATTTAAAAAAAATAAATAATATCCGAGGGCAATACCTACTAGAAGTCTTCAAAGCCTTACCCACAGTCTAAGCCGTGTGGATGTATAAAAAATTAAAACGGGCCGGCCGTCATTTAAATTTTTTTATACCTTATAGCTGGGTTGGTTGACCAAAAGAATCAACAGGCTGAACAATTCGTGCATAAATAAATTTAGGGCTTGCCGGACAATATAAAATATCAGTCAGAGCCTCCCAATCTCTGATTTTTTGTAAAATTTTAATAGGCCACCTCGGGCATTAATTTTTGAATTTCAAGCTAATATTTTTGCTTAGATTATTACCATTTGAAAGTAATAAGCTTTTTTCTTTGTATTTTAAGAGCTGTCTAACTATCTCTATAAATAATAGTAAATTCGCAAGAAAATTAAATAATTTGTTTATGATATCAATACAGATACAAGCACAATTGATTTATAAATAAAACGATTGTTGTAAAAATATTCAGCCTTAAATTAGTTATAAATATTCAAAATGTGATGTGCTGAAAATTTGCACAAAAAATTTAACAGAAAAGGATAGACCTTCATATCATTGATAAAAGAGGTCTGACCTAGAGGTTCAAGGACTGTGTGGGGGGTCCTTTAAAATGTGATCCATCTGATTTTTTATTATATTCTTATTATATTTATTATTATATACTTTAAAATCTATTTAAACATTGAGTAGAGACCTACAATTTCCGTTCAATTTTATTAGGTGCAACCTATTATAAAATATATTTTATGATATGGTTATTATACAAATAGAGTTCAAATAAAAACACGATTCGATAAAAAAGATTAATACCATACCTTTTAAAAACCACATAACTATATAATAGTAGAGAACGTAAATTTTTCATATTTTTTAAAATAAAATTTGGTAAATAAAAATTCTAAAAACGAAATATATTATAATCGAGGAATATTTATTTGAAAATAATCTTCAAAAATATTTTGAGCAAAAATCTATGAAATCTTTGATCCAATTATAAAAATGCCAAATATCTTTTGTAAGTATATTAATTTACGTGCATAAAAAATCTTTCAAGATGAAATCATAATTTTTTTTTCAAACTCTGGAAAGTATAAATTTCCAGGACCAAAAATCCAAACGATTAACTTTCTTTCTTTCTTTCTTACAATGATGAGCGAGCTTCTATATTTTTCAGAATTTTAATTATTATTTGTTTTTATTTTATCAAATTTGACCACAGCAAGGAAATTGAACAAAGAAAAGTATATATTAATTTGGAATTAAACTCTCTTCTTTAGAGTTTTGGATTATATAAAAACTAAATGTTATTCTTTGTAATTGTTATGATATTAAATTCTAATCAGAAATAGGGCCGAATCGCGGTCCGAGCCCGGATTGCGCCATCAAAAAAATATAGGCCTAGTCCCTGGCCCAATATTTAGTATATTTTCTTCATATTCTTTTTACTGGGGCTTTTTTTTGGAAAAATTAATCTTCAAAATAAAAATTAGCGTAAAATAGATGATTCCGTTAATAGGATATCCTTATATAAGAAAATTAGTGCATTATATCAAATTTTCTCACTTTTAGCTTAATTATAATTCAGAGACCTGCAGAGGTACCATTTGTACGGCCCGGCCCAAATATTTAAAAACAAAATTTTGGGGCCCCGCCCGGCCTAGATTTAAAAAAAATCTTTTAGGCCCGGCTCGGAATTTTTAAAAATTATATTCGACCTGGTAAATTCAAAAAATTCATTATTTCGTATTTTATCATATTTTTCGGCGAGTATTATCATTTAATAAGCAAGTATATTAGCTAATGTTGTTAAACGGCTCGTTTTGAGCCGATTTTTAACGGCTCACTCAATATTTTCGCCAGATGTCAAGACCTTTGTTCCTTCTATGAGCCAAATCTTCAGGCTTGCATAATATTTTACTGGATAAAAAACTTAGTTAGCCGTTTTTAAAATTCGGCTCAAAACGAGCCATTTAACAACACTATTTTTTTTATTATTCTAAACAGATATTTAGTATATTACAAATACTATGTATTTATAAAAAAAATAAAAATGATATTTTTAATAAAAAATATATATTATATATTATATAATAATGTATTTAATCCTTTGCGTATTTATTCCATGGCAGGAAAACTATAATTTTATTATGTAATAGATATTATGAGTGTTAGCTAGTGTTAACTTTCACCAAACATTATATTAATCATAACTATATATAATCATTATAACCATATCTAATTGACGAATATAATAATTCATGTTGTATAAATTTTTTAAAAAAATACGGCCCGGCCCGGCCCTGCCCGGGTATTTTTTAAAAAAAATTTTCAGGCCCGGCCCGGCCCGGGTATATTTTAAAAATTTAAAATACGGCCCGCCCTGATACCCGGCCCGGGCTTAGGGTCGGGCCTTCAGGTCTCTGATTATAATATTAAAAAATTTTATCAAATAAAAATAATTTTTTTTACCTACGCCATAAATATTTTTAGCAAAAAACTAGAGGCCTGTAGATGGATACGGATTTAACCCTAACGTCGCCCTATATTGTTTTAAATATTTAAAAAATTCAATCATTTATTAAATGACTACTTTTTTTATATTAATCTTCTAAAACGGGTTATGTTTATTAATTAGAAGTTGAATATCCCATTAAATGAAAATATTGTAGTAACATGTATAGAGATACATTTTTGTTTACCAAATTTAAAATAATTAACCCAAAAGGTTAAAAAAAACATAATAGTCCCGATCTCCTACAATTATAAAATAAATTCTTTCTTTCTGTTTACATATTTCTTTAAAACAAACCCAATGACAACGATATTATTAAGATCGACCTTACCATAGCGTGACATTCGTTATACAGATTTTTTTTTGAAATGATTAGATGTCTGCCCATTATTATGGATAAAAATGGATGATATTTATTTTTAAGAAGATCCTATTTGTAAGAGATAGATAGAATTTTGAGATCTTTAAAAATTGAGAATATTAATCAACAATGGATCTTATATATGATGGAAGGATCTCCTTAGTGATTGGCCTAGAAAACGCTTATGATCTATTAAGGTCCAGAATTTTACATAAAAGTATAATATAAATTATTAACATATAAGATAATGATAAAAATATCCTTGGTAGCAACTGCGTAACTCAATGATTTGAGAAATGTTGGTTTACATTAAGGGTTATGTTTTATCACTTTCTACAATTATAATGTTAGATTGATTATTTTATTTACTGAATACCTGCTAACGGTATCTGCATGGTTGTATGGCTTTTACTGATTTATTTATTAAATAATAGGAATTAAGAACAAATGGCCAAAAATATTTAGCAAATGAGGAATTTATTCTAATAGTGAGTGGGATTAGGAAAATTATATACATAGAATGTAAGGTAGGTTCTATTATTTAATGCAGTAGAACTCAGTCTCACGGGAGAATGACAATGTCATCAGACTATAAATGGAGATTTTAAAATGTTTCCTGTTTTAACATGTGAAAGTTTATAGACCTGAAAAAATTGACTGTTTCAGGATAGAAATTCTAATATAAACAAATTATTGTATAAACTATAAATATAAAATTAAAGTACAAAAATAGCTTAACGATTACCTCATTACTGGTAAATAGTTGAGGCCAAAGAATATAATTTGCAGTTAGTAAGAGTAGCTATGGAACATTAGAACTTTAAATGGTAAATCACAAAACTTCTCTTATACCTTAAAAAGACGAATACTAACATATTACAAAACGCAAAATAGAAAGAGAAAAACTCTAAAATTTGGAGATGGGTGAAAATTATATTACAATGGCACCAAAACATGACGAAAAAATGGGAATTATCTTGGGGGAATAATGGAAAAACGGGAATGAATTTTAAGATAACATGGTGGATAAATAGATTTAAAGCTTAAGCCTTCGACTTTTGAGTAAATTTTCTTTAAAAATAAAAACAGGTATCAAAGCAGTTTGTGGAGTACACAGATATATTATATTCTGATAACGAGAAAATAACTTAAAAATGCAACAAAATGTAAGGGACTACTTGGGGCAATGTAGGTTTAGAGCATAAAATATAAAATTATAAACAATTGCTTATATAAAAGAAAGAAAGAGTCAAATGCTTAAAAGAGTCAGATATTTAAAGTCTCTTGACAAGTGGCTAAAAATGGAAGCAATATAACGGAAACAAGGTTTACAAAAGATTATGGTATAGTACTCACAAATCAAACATACATAATGGAAAGATGTAAGATCTATAATAAATAAAGAGTACTAAATTACAAAGGAACTAAATGGTGACTCGTCAATTAGTTAAAAAATTAAAGAGGCTGATGGGTGCTCTCAAGAAAATGATGGATACTAAAGCTAGTGGTCTGGATGAGATTCATATCGAGGAAGTTTAAATCTCTTGGACAAGAAGGTAAATTTGTCCATATAAAACAATTTAATTAAATATTAATAGCCAAAAGAATTTCAATGGAAGAGCGAATGTCACCTCTTCCTTATTTCGGGAAATATGGGGGGGGGGGGGGAGTTTAAGAAGAAACTTGCATTTGGGAAATTTATTGAACTATGTACGCAGCAGGGTTGGAGGGATCCCCCCCCCAAAGCCAAGAAATGCAGATGTCGGATTATATTTTTCAAAAATATTATTGTTAATATTAATTTATATTTGTTAATATTTATTCCTATCTCATATACATATATATATAATTACATTTATTTATCACATTCATCTACTAAGTTATTTTATCAATTAATTTCGATTTCAAGTTTTCCTTGGCGTAATTTACCTATTATTTTCAAATTTTAATGGCGTATTATTTATCTAAATTTCTAGTCAAATAATAATTATCTCTTAAACTCCTTGTCCAACAGGGAGAAAGAAATTGCAAGCTTGTCCAACGAGATCGAGTCTCTGCCATCAAGCAGTAACAGCTTTTATGGAGTTAGAAGAGCCGATTATTAATGCTATTACTGAAATATCACAATGGCTTGAAAGAAATATAGAAGCAAGAAAATTATTGGATTCAATACTTATTCCAAATTATTTTTTCTCATTAGAATGTATTATTTAATTATAAAACTATTTTATGTAATACTTTTCAAAAACATAACATTGACTTGATTAAGAAGATGAGAATAGCGGCAAGCATTTTATTAGAACTCAAGGAAATTAGAGCTAATGTTGATGAAGAATTTCATATTTTATATGTTATTGTTGAGTCAAAAGCAGAGCTATAGGTATTTAATATTTGTCCCCCTCGACTTGCAGCAAGCAAGCTCATCGTAAAAACATTAATATAATATCAGTAGAAGAGTATTATAAAACAAATGTCCCTTCTACCAACCTTTTTCATATGGTGATAGAAAAAAAATATAAATATTTGTTAGATTTTTATCATGAAGATGTTAAAATATCTTATGATGCCTTATTAGCTGAATAACTATGATTAAAAGATTAACTATGGTTGATACAGTCCCAAAAAATGCTATGGATGCTTTGCATTATTTCAAATACATTTTAGATTATACTCCCAATGTATTATATATATTAGCAGCTCTTTTTTAAACTAATGAGAGAACATTCTCTTTTTTAAGAAGAATAACAGAGCCTTACAGAGATACCATTTGCAGGACACGGCCCAGATTTTTTTTAAAAATTTTTTCCAGCCCGGGTTCTTTTTTAAAATAAACTATATTTATTTTTGATTTTTATAGCTAATAATGGCGATTTCAAATATTTGGTTTTAAAATATACAGCTCGGCCCGAATATTTTTCCTTAAAAAATTTTCAGGCCGCCCGGGTGTTTTTTTTTAAAAAAATACAAGCCCGGCCCGGGTATATTTAAAAAAATTAAAATACGGTCCGGCTCGGGGGCCGGGCCTGCAAGTCTGTGAAAAACATACCTATGAAATACAACATCTGAAAGTAGATTGAATGATTTGGATCTTTTGAATATTCATAGTCATATGCCAAGCAAGGATAGATAATTGAAAAATTAGCTCAAAACATACAAAATACAATTATTCCTAAAAAACTTTTTGTGTATTAATTTATATTTCCAACATTTAAATTTTTTATAATTTATACATTTTAAAAGCTCAAAAAATTCAAATTTCAATTTTGGGTCATTTAAGTGATTCATATCGTGGGTTATATTCACTTTATATTTTTTAATTCACATTTATTTTCTAGTTTTTCAATGCCGGTTTATATATATAATTTTTTTAATTTACATTAGTTTAAAATTGTGTATTAGAAAAGTTATTAGTCCTAATAAATTTATGCTTAGTATTTTTAATTAACAATAATATTTCTTAAAAAATATATTATCCCCCCCCCCACAAACCCAATTCCTGCGTATGCGCCTGAGTTGGGATAAAAAAGGAATGATGAGTAAAGACGATGATGATACAGAGATAAGCATCGGAGAATGGGCGCTAAAATTAATGGATTTTATACAAATTTTATCCACGATAAAACTAAATGAGGCTTAGAAAGGGAAATTAATTAAAGGCAGGATGTGTGAATTAAGGAAATCTGACGATGGATAAAATGAAGAAATCAGACGAGTGTTGATGTGACAGGCCACTGATGTTAAAGAATAAATTATATAAATCGGTGATATAACCTACTATTCTATATAAATGAAAGATATGGACACTGAAGAAGAGAGCTGAACTAAGTTTGGCTACAGTGGAAATGAGAACCTTAAGGTAGATAGCTTTATGAGCAAAGATGGTGTTCTTAATACTATAAAATTGGGGAGCTGAAAGCTGGTAACAAGAACACGGATGTTGATAGATTGGTAGGTCTTGTGATAAAATTGGGGAATACCTATATTTCGGGACGAAAAAAATGAGTGGAAAATCGGGAGATTTTTAAAGTAAACCTTTTATTGTAATGGTCATTGGGTATGGAAGGGGCATATATAGGACCAATATTTGGGTATATTTGATAATATTGAAATGTAGAAATTAGATTATTGATTTGATCGGATGGAGGCAAGACAATAGAGGTTAGAATTTATAGAAGCTTAGAAAAGGGCGAATAAAAAGTATAAAACTGAAAGGTTTAAGACGTCTTCGCCAAAATTTGGTGATATATATAACGGGGTTGAGGACATATTAAATGTCAATAAATATAATCATTTGTTTGAATAATATTGGATAGTTATCATTTAAAATATCAAATCTTTTGACAATGTATACATTTGGAAAATTGATATTTCTATTAATCATTTTAGCATTAAAAAATTCAGTAAACTGAATAAAGTATAATTTATAAAATGTGAACTTCAATTCAAATCTCAACCTTTTTTAAATTCTTTATTTATATACTGTTTAAATTTTATTTCAAATGTATTCATAAAGAAGAATAATGGTTTCATTTGATATTTATGGGCGCCTAAATATGGAAATAATAAAATTAGGAATAAAAAGCGTAGCATTCGAATAAATATTGTCAGATTTTATGTGCATTCCATTAGTAATAGAAGGTACATCATAAAAACTAAAACATATATAACGTTTATAATTTGGCCAAAATCGGAAGATAAAAATGTCGAAAAGTTAAAACATATTAAAAAACAAACATATGTTAGCCTGAATATGAATAAAATAAGATTGAATTTATTATATAATTATCCTGTAATATCAAATTAAATCATGAGTAGAGATGTTCGCGAGCAGGATCGTCTCGTGGTGAATCGGCCATACTCGGCCCATAGGCCGGGTATCGACTTAATATTATATTTCCTAGCAGACCTGGGTTTTTGAAATTTTTTTAATGTTGCCACAAAATGTTTTTTTAAATTTAGCTTATTTAAAACAGGTGCTAACTTAAAATAATATTGCAATATCTTTCTTCTAATAATAAATTTCAGTATTGTAAACAGATTGCCTAAATACACTTAAATATTATTTATTTACATTGAATACTAGATTAACTCTTTGAATATGAGCCTGGAAAATTTTTTTAAAACTTATTATGGGCTTGGGTTACGCTTGTGATTTTTTTTCAAATATTAAGCAAGGACTGGACCAGATCTAGGTCTATAAAATTTTTATATAGCGGACCTAGACCAGGCCTGATCAAAAATTGCAGGATCATGAAGACCCTGATGAGGGGTTCTTAATTGTTATAAAATGACATGCAAGTTAATGATGTATAAAAAAAAATATTTAATAGTCATGCACACAGTTATTAAGATTACTTGGCCGGCAAACTTCTAATCCGATTTTATAGTAATAGAAGCTTTCCGCAGCTATCCAGTGTTGTCATTGGCGAATTCTCTTGCTTGTATGTGTTGAATATACTGTAAATAGCACATTAGTACATGTTATCCCTTTGCATATTTATTTATTCTTTATTTTTAAGCAATGGCGATGTAATTATTGATTTTCATTAAAATCATTTATACCTATGGTATATTCATTTTGGGGAACTCATTTTATAATAAGTATTTTCCCAATTTTTTTACTGGCAAAATAATTTAAACCTTAATTAAATATTTTTTTTTGCACTACCTGCCCCCCCCCTAACAAAATTCTAGATATACATCCGGACGCATGCGAAGGGGGCGGGGCAAATCTCTCTAAAAGCCAAAATTTTGGTATTGGTCAAAAAATTTTGCAAGGCTGAAAATTTTGGGAGATATTATATTTATCACTTTCACAGTAGAAACAAGTACACTACTAATTTATTGTATTAGGGTTATATTTATCTACCATTTTAAAATTTCTCACCAAATCATTTGAAATTTTTTCTTTGCAAAGCTAAAATAAGATATTTCAAAGAATTAATATTTATGATTTGAAATATGTTTAAGAATGGATATATGGACATATTTTTAACAGTATTGATGAAAATTATAATCCTAGTCATCTTGACAAAGGTATGAGCCCGTGCAATAATTAAGCAACTAAATAGGCTTCAGTTTTTTGCAAAAATTTAATGTCCAATAGCTACATATGTACACTACTGCTCACTCCCTGAACAGGATAATTTCCGATTCATGTTCTCTACCATTGATATCAAAATGCTTAAGTATAATTTTATTTATTTTAATTAAATTTTTTCATTTAGATTAGGTAAAATATCTAGCATCTGTGAGATGTTTAGATGTCTAAAGAGATAAAATATAACAAACAGAATTATAACTAAAACTTCTCGTTCACATGGGAGAAAAGTAATTCCATCAAGCAGTAACCGCCTTTGTGGAGGTTAGAAGAGTCTATTATAAATGCTCTTACAATGGCCTGAAAAAAATATTTCTTCAGAAGCATCCAGATCATTGAACACAACACTACAACCAAATTTTCGTTTTTATATTAGAATGTATTAACAAATTATTTAATTAGAGTATTTTATGTAAAATATTTGAAAAATTGACATTGATTTGGTTGAAACTACAAAGTATTTAACTTAAGGAAATTAGGGCAAATGTTGATGAAGAATTTTATAGATTGTATGTTATTGTTGAGTCAAAGACAAAACTCCATAAGTTCAAAATTTACCTACTTCGATTTGCAGCAAATCGAACCCATCGGTGCAATATTAATATGGGGTTAGTCGAAATTACTGCAAAATAAATATTTTTATCACTCTTCTTGAATACTTCTATCACTCAAATGAATGAAAAGCTTTTGATTCAACAGGTTGCACCTGCAAATCTGCAAATATTATTCCTGCAAAATCCTTCCCTATCTATTTCAAATCTCGATATAAGAAAATTTAAATATTTGGCAGATCTTTATTGTGAGGGGGCTTTAAAATATCTTATGATGTATAACTAGCTAAATGCAGTCAATGGTATAGAAAGTTAACTATGGTTGATAATGTACCAAAGAATGCTATAAATGGTTTGCAAAATTTTAAATCAATTTTAGTCTATTTTCAGAATTTTGGCAACATCATTAGTACTTGTCCCAATGAAAGAATATTTTCATCTTTAAAAAAAAATAAAAACGTATCTGAGGAGTACTGCATCTGAAAATAGTTTTAATGGGTTAGACCTTCGATAAAGAGTTGTAACTAAAATGTTGTAAAAAGCCATATTTATGTCAATTTTTCAAAGCGGCCCGATTAAGATTTTAGCTAAAATAATATTATGTAAGCATCGAGATAGATGTCCAAGCATTTCTACCAACTATGAACAAAATTTTAAGGCTTACATAATATTATTTTAGTTATAATCTTAATCGAATTTTATAAAATCGCGCTGTATAGGTAACAACTAGTTGTGAAACCAAGCATTAAAGAAATAATTGAAAAACTAGCTCAATGCCAAAGTAGATTAAATTTCATATTGTAAATTTATAGTATGCTTCTTAATTATATTTTTTAATATTCATACACCTGTTATATACAAATAATATTTTGTCATTAATTTATATTTGAACTTGTGTATTGGAAATTATAATTTTTTATATTCACCAATCCTAATAAATTTCTGAAACATTAGATATTCTTAAATAACTACTAGATAAAAAATTTAATTACCCCCCACCTCCCTCCCCATAGCAAATTGCTAGGTACGCGCCTGTATCATGGCCTAGTATTTGTTTAGGATACTCAACTCATTATCTTTATATATTATAAATATGTCTGCCAAATTATTTGAAACTAATTTAATATAAATTGTAAATAGAATGGTTTATGAATATTTTATACATATAAACAATGGCCACCGATATATTTAAAGTGTTATAACACAATATTAATCTAATAGTGTGTATTAACCTCATTGTGATAACATATCCATTATATAACGAATACTTTATAAAATGAATAGTATTCAGTATTCATCCATAACGTTACACCGAGGTTGCAAAAAATCTTAGCACAGCTCTCATCATTATTATGAATAATCATTGACCCAATATTTATTGGTTTTTTTACTCAATGGTTGAAATTAAAACTCTACAGTAACACGAGTGTAATTTAATTAAATATTATAATTTTAATTTCTTCTTAATCTACTGCTAAATATAATTTTATATTAATGCTAACTATCAAATTTCATTATTTTGGGATATTTTATTACATAATAACTATTATATCTTAAATTTATAAATGAAAAAGGAATTTTTTTTTTATAATTTTGACTTTTTACAATTTGTTAAAAAATTTTGTAATAATTCTTACAAAAAAAATTTATTTTTTGGTCATTATGAAATTTATTTTAAAAAAAATTTGTTTTACACTCATCAATCTTTTTTTATCATAATAATATAAAGAAATAAATTCATATTTTTTTTTATAACAAGAAACAGATAGATATTAAAATATTTTATTAAAAATATTTAAGGTATAAAATTTTTTAGACAATCTGCCCCTAAAGATATATATTTATTAACATGTCTATTATGTTAATTTTGTTTGTTATTTTAAATTTTATATACATAACATTATACTTATTATTATATTATATATTATATTTTTTGTATTTGTACAAATATATGTATTGTATTTATAATATAAAATTGTCACTTCTTTTTCTTTTTTGTTTAAAAAATATATGGTGTGTCTTCATTTTCATAAAATTTGCGATAATTATTGCTGTATTTATATATATAATATTTTAATGAACTTCAAAATAATTATATTCCTATTTTATAATTATAATACCAACTTAAAATGATATACCTATACAAAAAGTCATATAATTTGTTTTTAATCTGTTTTTAATTTCATTAACCACATGTATAATGTCGACTTGAAGTCAATGGGCTTTATCTTGCGGCGGGGCCTATATAAATAGTGACAAATATTTTTACAGGCACTCCAAAGTTTTTTATACTTTATCCTTTATAAAAAACTGTTATTGGCTAGAAAAACCCGAAAGTAAGGAGGAGTAAATAAAGAAAGCTATATTTGGTAAGTTTATGTAATTCTATGAGAGCAAAAGCGTCAATATTATGAAAAGATGAGGGTTTGGACTGATGTGAATTAAACAACTACCTTTTTGTTTTAGAGAATGAGAATATTTATTCTGATAATTTCCATCCTATAATAATATCGTTAGGCTCAAATATTTATAAAGTTTCAGTTATAGGTATATCCAAGATTATCCTAAGAGGGGCTTTTGGATATCTTTTCTATCCTAAATTTTAAAGGAGAGTTCCACCTTTTTTTCATTTTTGAAAATAATTTTGGTTATATTTAGATCTATTTTAAAAAACATTGCAAAAATATTTATTGTTCATATTATTTTATTTACTAGCAGGGAGGGGAAAATAGATAAAATAATATTATTTTTTAAATTTTAGGAGAGAGATTTTTCAGACCCCCCCCCCATACTTAGATATGACGATGTTCATGTTAACTTAACTGCACATAAGATATGCCTCATTTTACTTAGTATTTCGCAAAATCGGACTTGGGAATCTCCAATGAAGGATGCATATCTCATTTGCAGAAAAAAATATTTGGAGGTTTTAGGGGATGTATGGAGTAGAGAAATTTATATCCATAACCATGGCATAATACTGTGAGATCATTTTCAAGAAGAAAAAATTAAGAAGGAAAGAATGCCAGATTCAACAGAATAAGGGATTCCTTCCTTCCTTCCTTACTTTTAATAAAGACAACGTATACAACCAATTTTCAAAATTCTATTTTTTTTTACAAACCTCCATCTAATATTATATACCACTAAATCAAAAGTTGACCTGAAGCAAATCCTACAATAATATATTTTTTCCAACGACTCAGAGGCGACGTATTTTACTTTGGTCTACCATATTATTCATATATTATATTACCTCTTCCCTGTTAAATAATAATTACATATTTCAAAATAGACAATTTTTTTCACATTTATATTTTTTGGAGGGGGGTTTATCAAATTATATAATAAATACTATTGTATATATTATATAATATTGTTAAAAATGTATTTTAATAAACTCATTTTTAATATAAGGCATTAAATTGTGAAATCAAATATATCCTCCCTTTAATTGTCATCTTAATGTCATTAAATTTAACCTTAAACCATTTTTTTTTGTATTTATTTTTATTTTTTTGGAGAAGATAGAAAAGAAACAAAGTTATAAAACCTGTATAAAATGTAATCAACTTACAACAAGGTAGCAAATTTAACTGAATCATTTAAATCTAATTTCTTTATTTAAACTTTTTCCCCGAAAAAACTATTATTTTTTGGCCAGCTCGTCAATTTAACATAAAGTTGCCCTTCATGTGCTCACTTTATTCATATTTTTACTTAACTGTTATGAATATTATTTTATTTTTTTAAAAAATAAAATTTATGTTTTTATCACGGAAAAAAACGCATGAACGCAATTTTATAAAATTAAGTAAAATATATTTTTTTTTTAGTTTGCTCGACATTATGGCCTTTCTACAAGTCGAAAGGTCTCCTGTTTTTAGAACTTGTTATTTTTTATATTTTTTTAAAAAAAAGAAAAATTATGCTAATTTATTAAAATTTTCTCCAATTAATATATCAAAGACCTGTAGAAGTCAATGTTTATAGATATAGAAACTATTTTAATATAGTCTTCATTTTCAAGTCCGTTTTAAATTTTTTATATTTTTAGCCCAGCCCGGGTTTTAGAAAAAATTTGCCTATTTTAAAAATATAATATATGAGAGGCAAGTAATAAAATTCCAAATTAATTTTCCTTATGCTCATAAGATTAAGCTATATATTGTAGTGCACTGATGTCTTATTACTACAGGGTCATAGCCAGGAATTTTATATGGGAGGGGGGGGGGGATGATAATTATTTTATATTGAAATAATTTTCTTGGAGCATTAAAAATTTATTAGAACTAATCATCATATAAAATTTATTAGCTAGTAATCATAATATAAAATTTATTAGAACCAATCATATTTGAAAATATGATAATTTCGAACACAAATAATAAAATATTGGAAAATTTAAAATATATAATATATAATACGGTTAAAAAATATTATTGTAAATCACAATAAAATAAAAGTTTTTAAAAAATTAATCAAAATATCATCTATAAATGAAAATTTAATCTTCTTTGCGATTGCGTCAATTTTTTAATAATTTGTTCTGTGTTGGAGATTAGATTTCGATGAGTAAAGCTAGTTTATTTAATCAATTTTACGATGTCTTAATTTTGTTATAGGTTTTTATTTTCTGCAATGAAGAAAAGGTCCTCATTTGTGCTTGTCCTATTGGAAGCATTTATAAAATATACATAATTTTAATAATTTTAACTTATGAAAGATATTTTATGTATGTAATGCTTCCACCGTATTTCTTGAAGAATTATCTATAAAAATGAGTCTTTCATACATTCCATTTAAATTTTGAATTTAATTGGCCTTCAGATACATTTATATCTAATGAATAAAAATAAAAATATTGAATTTTCCAATATCAAGATTTGATATATCCTCAGATAAGCTGAAGTTATAAGGTATAGTATTTGTAAATTGGATAAAGCCATATTTGATAAATCACAAATCGTTTAGTGATTTGAATCAAAATTAAATCCAAAAGTAGAAAAACGGTTATTTTATAATAATCCTCAATTGAGTCCACACGTTAATATTGGAACGATTTGCTTGCCAGTTAAAGTCGAGGCTTATGAATCTCAAAATCATATAATTTCGCTTTCACCTAACAATCACACAAATCTCGAGAAATTCCAGGTCGATATTATCTCTTGATTTTCTAAATCGCGATTCTCATAACTTGAGCCATATCCATTTTTTTTGAAAAATATTGCATAAAATTTAATATTAGAATAGAATATAATTTATTTGAAATAGAATACTTTGCAATTCACAATTCATGAAGCACTTTTATATTTTTTCAAAAATTCTTGCTACGGAGGGGGGAAGGATTTCCCCCCTCTCTCATTCCCGTTGGCCACACGCCTATATTACCAATGAAATGAAATCGATATTAATTCATAGAATAAATTATTAACTTATTTACGCCCCACTGCGTATGCGCCTCATATAGACAGTCCAAATTTCAAACCAATAATTTACCACATAAAAGCCGGACTTAATATTTTGGCTTTGAAAAGGGGATCCCCCTGCTGCGCACGCGCCTGAAGCATTAATTTACCACACACTTATTTGTTCACCTTAAAAATAAATATTTATTTTTCATAGAAATTCGAGCTTAATAAATCTTAATAACAATTTAGCATCAAACTATTTCAAAATTTGAGTCTAAAGGGTTTGCTAGTTTTTCTCCGTATATTAGCTTCCTAGACTAAATAAATGTTTTATAAAAAATGTTTTAAGTAAGTAAAACATTATATTGAATAAACAGTAGTTTAGGAAAATTCATATTTTAAAAAGTAACTAATTATTTATAACAAGTTACTTTAACACTATTAAAATGGCCATATTTATATAAAATAAATTCAATGCAATTATAATTATATTTGGTTTTGCAAATTTAAATTCTTTTGTATGTATATTTAAACCCTTATATGATTAACCTCACAAACTCATTTTTCACACTCAAATTTTTATTAAGTAAAGGTAAGGTAAACTTATATTATTAATATGAAATGTTTAACCTTATAAAGAACCTATTAATCTTTTCATGTATAGTACAAATTTTTAATTTTGAAAACATAAATTACCTCAAAATGCCAAATATTTAGCGACATAAATTTTAATGATTTTTTTTAAAAAAATTATCAAACCTTTGAGCCAAAATTTATCATATTTTAATAAATATTATTGTGTTTATAAAAAATATCATTTATATATATATATATAAAAGCTATAAATTTAATCATCTTTCAAAGTATTAATTTGTTCATTGAAGCTCAAATTAGTTCATAAAATTAAACCATATTTTCATTTCTCTAACACCGATCCGAGCCAAATTAAAAAAATATCTTGTTAAAATTGTACTATATGTCGGCAACCTCTATATTTTGACCAGAACCTAAACACCCTGAAGAGATCACTTTATTCAGGTATCATTGTGTAGTTTTATTGTCATAAAATTTTAATTACATAATTAAACACACATTAAAAGTTGTCACCAGGTGAAGTTGCAATTTACAATAAAATGCCTTCTTTTTTTTTTAATTTATAAAAATTTAATTTCATTTTTTTGTTTTGAAAATTTTTGATAAAAATTTTGATTGCCAAAAATGTTTATTTTATTATTCATTTAACTTATCTGGACCCTATATGTCGTATTGAGATATTGAATCCATGGGGATAGGAGTCTCTCGAATGAGAATTATTTATCGAGGATGAGTTTAAATTTTTTTTTAAATATGATTGAAATTTAGTATCTACCCTATAAATTTCAGCCAATTTTCTCCATAAACCTTTGTATATTTTTTTAATTTATATAAAAAATCAATATAAAGATCACTATAAATTAAAATTAATTCTAAATTTCAGGGAAAATTTGTTTGAAATTCATAATGGGGTGCATACTTAAATATATTGGTGTGATTAGAATTTTTGAAACGAACTCTTTCTTAGTAAATAATTTATTTGAGAGATTCAGACCTGGATTCCATATTCCAATATGACATATATAATATACATCGAGTGAGGCCAAAACATCATGATATTTAGAATGGTTGATAAAAAGAAATGATTTAAATATTTTCAAATAAAATTAAGAAATTATATGAATAAAATATCACAGGTAATGAGAACTGCCAAGTCCTGGGCTGTTAAACCTTTTTTTAAAAAATGATTATACCAAAATCAATCCTATATTGACATATTTTTTTTTAACCAACGAGAATAATTCTTCTATTTTTTTAAATACCCACTTGAAGTTATTTTTCATAGACTAATGCTAATGAACTGATATAATATTTACCTTGTGATATCCTAAAGGCCTTATATTCATCCTTTGTTCAAGATTCTCTAGAGAAAAACTCTACAGTCTACTATAAAAATGTAATCTAATGCAGTGGCGTATTTCGATAAGAAGACTTTTATTCTGGAGGGGGAAGTGGTGTATGACGCAAGGTTGTTATTGAAATTTAAACTGGGTTAATTATGAAGAAACTATCGTCATTTGAATAAAATGTTAGGGAATAGCGGGTAGTTTTGATTCGGATTTTTTTTATTGCAAATTTGGATTTCGGGGTACTAGATTAATGGAAAGTATTTTATTTTACCATTAATGGAGGCACTGCATAACATCGTCGTATAAGAGAATATCATTATTTATCTTGGTAAAGTAATAAAGGAGTTGGGTAAAAATTACTCAAATTGTATTTAAATACAGATAAAGATATTTTTCAAATAATATCCAAGATATAAGATATTTGAGGAAAATTTTAAAAAAATTCCAATAAAAGTATCCACATGGAAAAATTTTTCTATTTTACCTTGTAGTTTTTCTTAATTTTTTTTTTTAAATTTTATATAAAAATTTCTTAATTATTCCTACTACCTCAAATTAAACTAATTAAAGTAAACTTAGTAGTATCATGAATGATTTATTTCTTTAATTTGCCCATTTTATTGGAATAAAATTTATTTAAACAATATTGACGAAATTATAAATTCCTTCGCTTTCTCTTCTCCTAATCTGTCTAAATTATTCATTTAAATTTTTTTTCAGAGTGTATATTTTTTACATTAATATTATATATAGATTTACGAATAAAAATTATATTTGAATTTTTTAATATAATTAACTGCTTTTTTAGAGGGATGTATTTCTTCAAAGAGGGAGGTGTGGAAAGGGGGGGGGGGATATTTTGTCCAACATTTTCTAATTTTGAATTTGTAAAAGGGTTGAGGAATAAAATTAAAATTTTCTTTAACTCAATTTCAACCAAATTGGAGTTAAAACTTTATAATATTCAAACAATGATTAGTTGTATTTTTAAATTTTTGTCATATTTTTTTAAAATATTAGGTTCACGGATTAAAAGGAAAAAGACGACATTTGCCATTCCGCCTGTGAATAGCAAGAGCCCTAAAAATTTCACAAATTTTAAAGAGGATTCAACGGATGTCTTAAGTGATTGTAACAATTCGTTTAACTCGCACAGTATACCAAATCGCAAATTAGAAAACTCTAATAATGAGGTAGATATCAACGGAGAAGTTAAAAATGACATAGTGAATAACGAGGATAGCAATATCGAGTCCGACATAAATGGTTTAAAACGACCAAGAACGGCGTTTTCTCATGCTCAGCTGCATCGTCTGAGGAAAGAATTCCAACAAAATCCCTATTTAACCGAATCCCGGAGGAAAGATTTGGCAAACGATTTAAACTTGAATGAATCCCAGATAAAAATTTGGTTCCAAAACAAAAGAGCAAAGTTGAAAAAGAAGGCCCAGAAATCTAACGATAAGCCCTTCAGGCCAGTTAGCCCTTCATACAACATTTCTGTTAATAAATTTTCTAAAACATCAGGAATACCTAGTTTTAAACATAAAAATTTAAACAAACATAGAAAGAGTAACGAAACGTCTTGCGGCTCCATTGGCATTATCACGATTCAAAATACGATCTCACAATCAATTAAGAGCACGACGAATAATATTTTATTTCCCTTAAATTGTGATAGCTATATCAATAATTCAACATGTGATAAATCTTTTAAAGTTAACAATGAGGTCCAAACAAACTCTCCTATGAGTTATAAACCAATGCCTATCTTCTTTCCTACTACTTTTTCCGATTACCCTCGTGTCAAAACAAATTTGGATCCAAACATTATAAATAAACAAGATTATGGTAGCTCGTTAGCCAAATTAAACAATGTAAAACCTGCTTTCCATGCTACCGGTGAAATAGTAAACTGCTCGATCTCCGAAAAAACGATATGTAATGATAAAATCACGTTAAAATCAGGACCGCCTTGTCCAAATTTTGATAATAACTCGTTTCTCTATAATTATTACTATTATATGTTACCTATATTAGACATATCCAATTATCAACAACAAATTTTTAATAAACCTTTTAGCTTGGACAAAAATTTTATCCAGCACTTTAACAAATATTGCCTGAATTCGAAAACTTAAAGAAAATATATTATATTATTATTTGGCAATGTTAAAACGTAAATTTAGTATTATCTATTTGTTAATTAATATATATATAATGTAAATTAAATTTCATGAGAAAAAAAAAATAAACAATGTCATAGTTTCAACCAAAGTTTCGTGTACAGTTAATTATGGATAATCAATTAACCGTTGATTGATATAAGAGAGATGTTAAAATTAAGTTTATTTACAAATCAAATAAATCAATCCATAGAATAACATTAATATAATAATAAAATTTCAAAAGTGTATAAATTTGATATATAACAGATTTTTGAGTAATTTTATAATCATCATAGGTAGAATCCTGCAAAGTAATTTTTCGAAAAAATATATCTGAACCAAATTGGGCACAATTTTTTTTGTTCCAGCCCGGCCAGAACTCAACCCGAACCCGACTAAAGAAATTTTGGAATTTAAGTTCAAATATTATAATTTAGTAGGAATAGTATTTTTCAAAATTATTTTTAAATTTGGAATCCATTCTATAAACAATTTTATAAATATAAAAATCTGAGGGTATTTAATTGAATAGATTTTAGATTAAACAAAAATTATCAAACGTAAATATTCCATAACTGTTATGACAAATTAATATATACTAAATTTTGGTCAAATGTAGAATACAATATATTTTATTTAAATGTAATTAATAGTTTATCTAGTCACAATACAAATCACAATCACATGAAATTGTTAATTTGGGAAATGGAAATTACATAAATAAATAAGTGAAATAAGTTAGATGAAGAGTTACATGTGATTCTAATCAATGAACAGGATCATTATTGAAGATATTTCTAATATTTAATTTTCAGGCTTGGTCTGAATCTCTTATAATTGGACCCGAGCAGTATTTAATTCTAGCCCAGGTGGGGCTCCGGATAGGTCGTGCAGGGCTCAAATCATAGGTTATCCGAATTCAGTTCATTTAAAAATAATTATTTAGAGTTCAAATTTGGTTCGTAAAATAACATAATATCGGTATAGTTTAAACCATTAGCCCTCTCGCATACAAATTTATTAGAATGAAGAAATAAATGTTATCGGTACTAACGATTTATAAAGCAATTAAGGTTTTTTTATTTTTATTGCAAAATATACACTATAACAAATAAACAGTATTTATTAAATACCATGGCGACTGGTATTGACCAATCAATCAAAATTAATTTATCTTAATCCTTAAAATGGTTAGGAAATTAAGAGGCTCAAACTGGTTTACCACCAACCTATATTTTTATGTTCGATTCAAGTTCAAGTGACAATATTTTTAGCATCAGATTCGGTTGTTGGTTTGATAAATAATACCGGTTCCGGTTTTGTTTGGAACCTTGGGTTATTACATTATATTCTTTTGTACTTCCTTTCGTCTCAAGAATAGTTTATTCATAATACATTTTTAAATAATAAGCTTTTTAGATATAAATTGCGTGCCATTTTAGCCACTTTTGGGGTATAGCATTGGGGCTTAACTGTATAAAAAATACCTATAAATGTAAGTAACTAAATATATTGGTTTAATACAAAAATAATTTGACATTTTAGAATTTATGATATATCAACCAAATATACTTTCCCTAAGGTTTCCATAACTCTATTTGATTATTTCTATGCTAAGGCTACTAAATGATAAGCTAAAGCCAGAGCCATCGAGTCTCATAATAGGATAAAGATTTGATCATTTATAATCATAATGGCAATTTTTAATAAATTGCAGTAATTTTTTTTTATAATTGCTTGCCACCATATTTTTAGTTCTATTTCAAATATTGATACCAATTTTAGCAATTTACTCATTTTTATTTTTTATTTTTACTGTACTAAAAGGATTGAAACATTAAGTAAAATGTTATTAATTTGGCATAGGCTCTACATCTATTAAGCATTACTAAATGATCTGATATAAGTTTCAGAGTTAATGTTCCCAAAAGTTGAGTCAAACGTGGCATCATAGTTTTAATTTTGCTTATAACTCGGTCTCTTTTTTGTGGTTCGCAAAACTGATAGAAAAATAGATGCTATAAATGTCCATCGAATTTACATTTAGTTTGGGAGATCATATTAAAGCGGCGAATATTTCTATCACTAAATTCAAATAACTCAGAGATATTGTGGGGATTCAAAAGTTAATTCATCTTGCAAAATAGGGGATTGCTTTCATTTTATATTTCTCAATGGTTATTTCGAAGATATGATAGTTGAATCATTAAATTCCTTGTATGTAGATAGATCTTATGGACGGATATAAAACTTATGTCATCAAATCTATAAAAATTCAATATAATAAACCCATTATTTCCTTCAAATTTTTGAAATATTTATAATAAGATAATATAGAGAAAGATTAACGCTCAATCAATAATTGCAAAAGTTAGAAAAATAAAATTTAAAAATTTGGTCAGTGAAATTTTACCATTTGGAGACTAATTGAAAAGGTAAGATTTGAGATTAGCGAAGCTATTAAAACTTTCACAATGGCAGCCAAATATCAGGCGCGTATGCAGCGGGGGGGGGGGCAGGGGGACAAATCCCCCCCTCCACAAAACAAAAAATGCAGATGGCGGATATATTTTTCAAAAATATTATTGTTTATATTAATTTATATTTGTTAATATTTATTCCTATCTCATATTAAATATATATTTAATTACATTTATTTATCACATTCATCTACTAAATTATTTTATCAATTAATTCCGATTTAAAGTTTTCCTTGGCGTAATTTACCTATTATTTTCAAATTTTTGGTGGCATAATTTTTATCTACCATTTTCAAATTTCTAGTCAAATAATAATTATTTCTGAAATTCCTTGTCCAACAGGGAGAAAGAAATTGCAAGCTTGTCCAACGAGATAGAGTCTCCGCCATAAAGCAGTAACAGCTTTTATGGAGTTAGAAGAGCCGATTATTTACTGAAATATCATAATCGCCTGAAAGAAATATTCCTCAGAAGCAATAAAATTATTGGATTTAATGCTTATTGCACAACTATTTTATGTAATACTTTTCAAAAACACATTGACTTGATTAAGAAGATGAGAATAGAGAGCATTTTATTAGAAATCAAGGAAAGTAGGGCTAACGTAAAGAATTTTATATTTTATATGTTATTGTTGAGTCAAAGGTAGAGCTATATTTGTCTCCCTCGACTTGCAGTAAGGCATGCTCATCGTTAAAACATTAAAATAGGATCTGTAGAAGAGTATTTTATAACAAATGTTTCCTCTCATAGATAGATTTATGACCAAAATAAATGAATGATTTTTAATTCATCATGCAGCACTTACCAATCTGCAAATTTAACTTCTACAAAAGCCTTCCCAACCTTTTTCAGATGGTGATAGGAAAAAAAATATTTGTTAGATTTTTATCATGAAGATGTTAAGGTATCTTATGATGCCTTATTAGCTGAATAACTATGTTTAAAAGATTAACTATGGTTGATATAGTTTCAAAAAATGATATAATTTTTTTATAATTCACATTAATTTAAAATTGTGTATTAGAAATAGTTATTAGTCCTAATAAATTCATGCTTGATATTTTTAAAAAACAATACTTCTTAAACCAAGCCCAAATTCCTGCGTACGCGCCTGGCAAATACATATTTATATATATTTTTTTAAATGGAATATGAAAGTATAATATAAAACGCTTATAATCTTTAAATCATAACAAACCAACAAGAAAAACGACCCCTATAGAGAAATAATTTACCATAATATTTAATCCATTATTTTTATAATCCAGTTAGTGGATGTTGTAAGATTATGAATCCTCAATTTCTTATTTATCTGGCAAGTTTTTCTTGTATAAAGACTGATCCGCAATTGCGCGTATCTTTTAAATCAATCACTTTAAATTTGAAAAATCAGATTTAATCGGAAATAAATTCTAGCACTAATTTCAGAGAATTTTGACATTTTCTTTTCTATATTTTTAATTTATGTGAAAAATCTAACATATTAAAATTAATAAATTAAGATTAGCTTAAAAGTTGAGGGTATATCTTTTATATGGGTAAGTTATAATGTTGAAATTCATTTCCGGGTATCAAATTTTTTTTTAAATAAAAAATAGTGCTCAATAGATGGTTTAAAATTGAGATTCCGAATCACAACGGGATAACTCCCAAGTACTCATACTAGATAAATTTCAATGAAGTATGTATTACTACTAAATTGGCGATTCATTAACCCTTTCATGTACAGAAAAATATGGGTTATATTTTTTATTATCACGTATTTTTTTCAAAATTTTTTAAAAATAGAATATAATACCGACTTGTTCATTTCATATCAATGATCTTTTTTAGGACTTAGTAAAAAAAATATTTTAAAAAACTTTAAGGTAGGTTAGATTATGTATTACCATACAAAAAGTTACTCCAAAAAGTGGGTTATATTTTGGCCTAGCGTGAATGAATTAATTTAAAGTGCCCATACATAGGAGTCAGCTGTTGAGCCATTTTGTGGTTTACACTTAAACGATTTGTCTATTTATCATTATGCACATTAATGTAATTTAATAGAAGTGCAAACTACAAAATGGCGCTACAACTTACCACTACGTATGGACACTTTTAAATAAATTTAATGAATTAATCTCCAAACTGATAGTGTGCATATATATTGATTACAACATATAGTATATAGTATTAGGCAATATTTCACATGTAAAATATTGGATAAATAAACGGGATTATTCTTAGTATTCTTTAAAGCTCGACTTTTTAAAATAAAACTAAAAAAATTTTTTTATAAAAAATCTTCATTTATACACACCAAGGATGTAAAATTTTTATTTCGACTTTTATTTCATAGTATACAGGTAAAAAAAAAATCATGATACAATTTGGCATCATTGAGCGAAATGCATGTATATAAAAAAATATTTATTTATATATTATGAAAAATTTTTCCTAGTTAGAGCATAAATTTTTTCACACATAGTCCTTAAGCGATATAACACATAATTTACACCTTTTTCGAGTCTTAGAAACTTCTGGCCAATGCCTTAAATTATCATATCTAACGTCAGTTATTATCGGAGGTAACTTAGATCCTTTTTGTATTTTAGGATTTTCATTTGATGGTCTCCCTATTTTTCTTTTACTAATTTTACCTGCCATTAAC
Organism: Gordionus sp. m RMFG-2023; assembly: GCF_954871325.1. Lineage (NCBI taxonomy): Eukaryota > Metazoa > Nematomorpha > Gordioida > Chordodea > Parachordodidae > Gordionus > Gordionus sp. m RMFG-2023. Next base: position 11,374,524 of record NC_088779.1, read on the forward strand.
AAGGCAGGAACTATTTGAGATTTAAATGTTATAAGTTTTATAAAAAATTTTCATTTTTTTGAAGTAACGATACAATATCCATACATTCACAATGCAGGTATCTATCAAATGAAATATTATTCGAAGTAATATGGTGTTGGAATATTATTTGAGGGATTAGAAATTTTTTTAGAAAACGCTGTATCAAATGATTCAATATTTTTTAATACCCAATTACTACTGAGATTAGGAAAACTAGGACCTTCATGAACATTATCAAGTTCTATGTGGAGTGCATTTATGGGCGAATCTACATCTATATTGTCAATAGAATGATTAAAATTATCCTCCTGTTTCCGAAATATCACCTTCAGTTATAATTATTTTATTTGACATCTATAAAAAATAAAATTTATTCAATGTTAATAAAATAACTTATTAAATTCCCAATGAGTTAATTTGGCATCATAATTTTAAAATTATATTTACAAAAATAATTAAAATTCTAAAAAAATATAAATTCATGACATTTTTGAATATTTTGTCTTCTTTATAAAATAAACAGTTTTAAATTTTTTTATTAAAATATATTTAAATAATATGTAAAATCAAGTAATTCAGAAAAAATCGAAACGGAAATAGTCAAAATTTACATGACAATAAAATAAAAACAAAAGCACCTTTTTTTATTATTGAAAAATACGATTGAATACATTTGTATATTTATTTAAAAATGTTAAATTAAATCATTAAGTGGTTTTAAACGTTAAAAAATAACATTTAATATGATGATGTCAAATTAGCTCACAGGACTTTAAAGGGTTAAAATTTAAAAATGACCGCTTAAGCGATGAATTTACAAGGTAAATTTATTTTACAAATCGATAATGGTTACTGATATTTTTGAGGCGGATTACATAACAAATAAGCGAAAGATAGAAATTGCTATATTATACGTTTCTTTTTTTTAAATATAAATGTAGAGTAACCCTACTGGGCATCTGTGCTTTACCGAACATAATATTGGGCTGATCAGGATACAAATGCCAAATCTTTGTATTATCAGACAGACATCAATAGTACAGAACTGCAGTGGTTCATTAAAAAAGTGGTTTACACTTATATTTACTCAATTTTTTCAAATTATAAAATTTGATTGATTATCTTTTATTTGAACTTTAATATATTTATTTAAAAATTACCATATGACTAAAATAAATCAAACAGACTCTTTCCAAATTCTGCGCATAATTTTTAATAAAATCATTAAAATAACTATACTATATTTTTATTTTAATATAAGCAATTATTTTTATCTTTTCGTTTTTACCATGTAAGGTCATTTGATTTCTACTTGTCCAATTAATGTTTAAGGCAAGTCTTATTATATTTGAATTTATATCTAGCGCTTCTCTTAATTTTCTTAAAAAATTAACCCCTAAATTAAAAAGTATAATGAAGCCACTATAAAAAAATTAAATATTTATTGAATACATTTAAATGAGTATTTCAAAAAATTGTTTTGACAATAATATATATGATTTGTATATTAAAATTTGAAAAAAAAAAATTTATAATGATTATATAATACAAGTATAATTTGCATTTATTGTATCATAAAGTAAAATTAGAGTTTTACATCAGGCTAATATAAAAATTGATAATAATATTTCAATAATTAAAGTTATAAAAATTTGTCATTTAAAAAACAATTGTACCAAATGCAATAATTATATAAGGTTAAAAAAAATTAAAATTAACTTTAAAAAAAATACTATTTAATAAATATATAGTTGAACCAATAATTTCGTCAATAATATATGAAAATATGTCATGTTCAAAATGTTTAAAAAAAGGTAATTGCAATAAATATTATATTATTTAAAAAAAGGCTCCAAGCCTAGTCTCAAATATAATGAGATTTGATATTCTTGTCTAGTTCCCTTATATTCCTTTTCCTATTTTCTAGTTTGCTGCTCTCATTCGATTGATATGCCAACTTGCCCCCTAAAACTGTGCCCTGCACTTTCAAGGTATCAGGATCGAGTATTACTAGATCTGCATCGTTTCCAAAGTCGAGACAGCCCTTGGATGTTGTTATACCTAACGCTTGGGCCGCATGAAGTGAACTGCATTCTAGCGCCTCGACCAAGGTACAGCCTTATAAAATATATAAAAAATAATTATTATTGTTTGTAATATGACTCGACCAGTGATTCGGAAGGAAGGAAGGAAGGAAGGAAGGGACCATCTCAAAAATGAATGAAACTTGGCATGTTAGTTATTTATGATGTAAATGTTAATAAGATATAAATTTTAGAGCGCCAGCTCAACCAGATCCAAAAATATACACCTTCAAAGTCGAAATCGCGTAATGCGTGTTTTTATTAAATCTTGTTTTTTTAAAAAATACTTTGGATAGAATTACATTGGAAAATATCGAAATAAAATTTACAAATTTCATATTTCTAGTAAAAATAAAAAATTAACATTATTAGGAAGGGATTTTTTGGGGGGTGTTTATATTCTCTAAAAATGTTTATTACCTTTATATTAAACTATTTAATAAAAAATCTCGATAGCCATTTTTGTTTTTTTTAATATATTATATTTAATAAAAATATGTATTATATTAGTATTAAAATTTAAAAAATCGATTAAGTATAACCAATATGATATCCTGGGATAATAAGTAAGGAAGCAGCCCATAAAGATGTGGTTATTAGAACGCTATATTTTAAAATAAACATATTTTAAAATATTATATACAAACAATTATAAAAAAAATATTTCTAATCTTATATAATTTTGCGTTTATTAATGGAATTCCTGAGGCTAAAGTTTGTAGGTGCGTCCTGTCACTATTATGGGATCTACTTTCGTTTTTATTTGATTAATGGGCATAAAAGAAGGATGGTGATCCATGGGGATGTAAAAAGGAAATATATAACTCCTCAGTAATTTCATTGTTTTTTAGTAATGCGGCTAATTACCAAAAATCGTCATAAGCCATGTTATGAATCCTTTAATATCAGCAAAAGACAAATTATCGGCATTTGAGATATTACTAATTTGAAAGTACTCTGCATGTAAATATATTTATGATTTAAGTTTACTTAAACTCAAATGAAATACAGCATGTACCCGAATTACTAGAATGGGGCGAGCTAAATTGAATCTTTCTCGTAGTTTAATCTCTTCTAAATTGTTTTGTTCGTTGGTTATATATGTAAAATTTACTGATGGCATGTTTTGTTTTGCAAACTGATATAAATCAACTAGTGTTAAAATGTGTCTAGATGGTGTGCTGAAGGCTTAAAGTGCTGTTAATCTTTTTAATATTAGGCCAAGGCCGTCACATAGACCTATGGTATGTAGCTAACTGTGCCATTCGCTACACCAAAATCTAATTCATGATAACACAGATTTGATTTTCTGTTTGTATATTGTGCAGTTGATCCGTCAGCAGCAATATATTTTACTTATCTTTTGAAATAAATGGTTAAAAATTTTATCATTTTGGTCTGGTATAAATGTACTGCAATAACATCATGCAGAAGTGACTCTGATATTATAACAAAATTAAGGTTTTCTATATTGCCATTATTATTATTATATGCGATCATAGGATGGATAGTGGCCTGATTATTATTCCAGTGGAATCATTGAACAGCGTCTTGGATTATAAAGGCATAATTTTCAGAGAAATTACAAATTATCAACATGGTTGTAAAAAATGTTTAAGTTTTGACTGATTGGTAGCGATAAATGAATGATGTAACATAGGTGGAATTTTTTTTTTAAATTAAGAATTCTTGAGAAAATTTTGTTATCGTTTCTAGATTAATTCTATCAACAGATACCCACTGTTTAAAGGATATATGATCTATGTCATTTTAGGCAAATTAATTGTTCTTTAATTGAGAATGTGTCTGAACAATAGTCACAATCTCCCAAATAATATAGTGCTGGATTGCATATTGCTTGGGCTAAAATATTTATATAGTTATGTAATGGATATTCTGGAATAGCTAATAGTTTTGCCAAGTTAGCATCTACAAACATAAGCTTAAAATTTTAATGAATTGCACAAACAAACAATGTGTGTTCCACTGGATCCAGCCAGAATATAATTTTTTAGCCGTAAATCTGCAAATTTAGAAAATCCAATTTTAATTATAGTACTTCTCTTTAAAAGCAGCTGAATGGCCTTTTTCAGCAATATCCCATGGAAAAGGTCCATGTGAAGGCATTTGCGGAACATAAAAAAGTTAGCAGCACGTTCAAGCCTTCAGCGCACTAGTTATGGACACATTTTAACACCAGTTGATTTATATTATTTTGCAAAACAAAACATGCCATCAGTAAATTTTACATATATAACCAACAAACAATACAATTTAAAAGAGATTAAACTATGAGAAAGATTGAATTTAGCTCGCCCCATTCTAGGAACTCGGGAAATACATGCTGTATTTCCTTTGAGTTTATGTAAACTTAAATCAAAAATATATTCATATGCAGAGGACTTCCAAATTAACAATATCTCAAATGCCGTTAATTTGTCTTTTGCCGATGTTAAAGGATTCGTAACATGTGTTTATGACGATTTTTGGTGGATATCCACAATACTAAAATCACAATCTTTCTTTTACCCTACAATTGAGGAAAATATATTGTGGCCCATTAATCAAATAATTACAATAGTAGATCCCATAAAAGTGACAGGAGGTACCTACAAACTTTAGCCTCAAGAAATGCTATTAATAAGCGCAAAATTTTTTAAGTTTAAAACATGGGTTATTTTTTTTATAACTGTTTGTATATAAAATTTTAAAAATTATTTATTAAAATATAGCGTTCTAATTATTATCCGTATGGGCTTCTTCCTTACTTATTACCCCAGGAAATCATTTTGGTTACACTTAATCGATTTTTTGAATTTTAATACCAATACAATATATATTTTTAATTAAATATATTATATTATAAAAAATTTTTTAATATAATGTCATCTATATTATCTTTTATTATTTCTAAAAATAAATAAAATTAAAAAAACAAAAATGGCTATCGAGATATTTTATTAAATAGTTTAATATAATGGTAATAAACAATTTTAGAGAATATCAACAACCAAAAAAATCCCTTCCTAACAAATTTTTTATTTTAACGGATATTTTTTAAATTTTTTTTCGATATTTTTCAATGTAAAATTTAAGGCTATAAAATGATATATTATTTGTAATTCTATCTTAAGTATTTTTTTAAAAAAAACACGATTTAATGAAATCATGCATTACGCGATTTCGACTTTGAAGGCGTATATCTTTGGATCTGGTGCTCTAAAATTTAAATTTTATTAACATTTACAACATAACTAACTAACATGCCAAATTTCATTTATTTTTAGATGGTCGGCCATATCACTAGTCGCGTCATGGAATTAATTACACAAGTAATAATGTGCGTATTATCTGGTTCAGTAATTTTAGAATAGATAGTAGGTTGATCTTATTTAGTAAAATAACTATAACGTTTTATGATTCAAAAATGTTTGACAATATGCATAAATTAAAAATATTTTTGAGGCCTTGATAATTTCATTAGCGATAAATTATAGGTACGCCCAGTCGCTGCTGATGGACTCATTATTATTAAAATAATATTTATTGGTTTGAAAAGGTGATCTAGTGTCGCTGGATAAGAAAATATTTTTCATTTCGTCTCTATTTACATTAACTTCTTGCACAAATCCTAATTATCAAACGTTTTCATACATACAGATCACATATCCTATTTCATCGATCAATAGATCCTCAAACAAAAAATCCTCACATGGATTAACTATATTTCGGTAACAAATGTCTGCAAATAAGAATATATTTCAGCATTGAGCTTAGTTAAACAGATCGGAAACACTGCGTAAATTTTACTATTTGATCTGAATAAGGTGTTTGTAAACTTGCCTTAGCAACTAACCTTTTTACTGTGCCGCCTATGCGATCTCAGGCACTTTTACCATGTGCCGTAGCAAAAAATGTCATTCTGCTTGAACGCCAAAATCAGTTTCATGGTAACAAACATTGATGACGCTTTTCTTTATATTTAGTATCGCGCTGCTGAACCATTAGAAAAGGAATATAATTTTTCCTGGTGGATTGTCGAATTTTTTAAAAAATGAATAAATTGCGATTGAATAAATGGAGTGAAATAGTATCATGAATTAAGGATCCTATTACCACAAAGCTTAGGTTGTTTATTTGATCTCCTATTTTATAATAAATTGAGAATGGATGCAACGTAACTTGTGAAGCTGTCCAATGATAACTCTGAACTTCGTCTAGGAAAATAAAAGAATAGTTTTCCAAAGACACAAATAATTAGATAATTTATTTTCTAAACTATTTATAAGATTATGTTTTAATTATTAAAAATTTCTATCATAATATTAAAACACTATAAAAATATAAAAATATAAACAATTTCATAATTGTGTTCCTCAAAGGAAGCTATAGTTAAATCCACAGATTTCTATCTAAATTATCTGACGAATATTTAAAAATTCTTTGATTCGGTTGGTAAAATGCGAAATTTTGCTGCCAAAATTTTAAAAACTTATAGGTTAGAAAATGACCGTTTGTGGAATAAAAAGGAGAGATTTTTGAATTTGTTGATCTGTGTTGTTTCTGCTTGAGTTAGCGAATTTATAGTTTGAGGAGAATGAAGAAACGCATGTGTAATCCCACATATGATTTGCCGAGGTCCCAATATAGTTTTCAACAATCAAGTCTTAAGCCATCTGAAATAAATTTGCGGGCTTAAACCTCGATTTATTGCTGTGTGGAGCTGGTGCCGCCCCTCACTGTATATACATTAAGAAGGCCGTGCCACTTTAAATCAACTGGTGATTTGCATTTGATACAAGCATGTGTAAGTACGATGTCCCAAGCTGGATGTAAATCAATGGAAACTCTCAATTGTTCATCTGATAAAGGATTACCAAGGTTATGAATACAGCTCCAAGGATGCAATCTATAGGTGAATTGCCTTGATATATCGACTTAGTAATTCAATATTAAAGGAGTGAATTTTTTTTATGAGTGATGATTGATGGTAAATGAGCGTTAAAAGGTATAATAGCCTCCCATTTGTTGGTTAGGTCTACTAATAAAGGATGGCATATGAAGCCTGACAAACGTGGATGAGAAAAATGACAATAAAGATAATAGATTGAATGGAAAAAAGTATCTACCACACAATTTAGAGGGTAACTGGGCGAGTGATCAATTGAATGAGTTTTATTTAATATTTAAGAATTTTTCTGATGGATTCCGTGGAGTCCTTTGTTGTATGCCTTCTTGGGAGAGAATCCGAAAATTAAAGGCGGTTGAAAGTCATAAGAGAATTCGATAAATTTAAAATAAAGGAGAAAAGTTTCATATAAAAATTTAAAAAAAGAAAAGAGGCACGATATCTCCCTTGATCCCAAAATCTAGTTGGTAAGTGTTATGTTGACAGCCACATGTTTGATAAATTCGAAGAGGATTTTAAAACAACGATTTCTTGAAAAAGTGTTGATCTAGTTTTACTACTTGATACAAATATCAGACATATTTTTAAAGGTTACATGTCAATACCGCGAAAATTTTAGCGCGAAATGTATTATCGCGAATGAATAAAAGCGAATGTCGATTAACGCGAAATATTATTATAGCGAATGCATTACCGCGAATATAATATTGCGAATGCATTATAGCGAATATAATACAGCAAAAATATTAAATCGAATGCATTAGCGCTAATGTAATACCGCGAAAGTATTATCGCAAATGTATTATAACGAATACAATATAGCGAATGAATTATCGCTAATGCATTATAGCTAATGTATTACCGAGAAAGCATTATCGTGAATGCAATGCAGCAAAAGCTTTACCACGAATGCATTATAGCAAATGAATTATCGCGAATGCATTAACGCGAAAATGTGAAAGCGTATTAATTATAGAGAATGCTTTATCGCAAGTGTATGATCGCGAATGCATTATCTTAAATGAATTACATCAGTTGCAATATCGAGAATGGAGTATGATAAAAATTACAATTTTATATTTATCAGCCTTAAGATAGACTTGGTTGAACCTGGAAATTAAGTTAGACATTTTTTTTTGAAAATAGGGCTAAGGCTTTTAATTTTTTTAATTCAAAATATATAAAAAAAATTCTAAGCAATAAATTAGATTGGGTAAAGAAATTATTTTTATATTAATTGATTGTTTAAATATGCTTTAGTTATATTTTCAATTAAATTTGGGATAGGAAGACCTAAAATTTAAAAATAAAGATTTTTGATGGAGCTTTTGCTAAATAAAATATGGCCCTTAATATCAAATTGGGGTTTATTATTATGTTCATACAAGAAAAAAAGGATAGATTAATTACATAAATTATATTTATTATTTTAATAATTTTACGAATCTCAAAATATGCTTTGTTTTTCCATTATATTTTATAATTACGAAAAAAATTTGAAAAATAGGCGAATGTCCGACTATAGATCAATATAATGGGAACACGTCTAGCCTATTTTTAAATAAATAAAAATAAATGAGGGTCTTAAGTTATTTTTTGTCCAATGTTAGTATTTCAAATTTTCTAAAAAAGGATTTAATCTAATTATTAAAAAAAATTGAGGATATGAAAATTCACAAATAGCAAGTGACGTGTTTTAGAGTTATAAAAATTTAAAAATGCTACGTTAAATAAATATAGAAACGTCAATTAGGCTGGTTTTTTGGTTTTTTGAAAAAGGTCTCAACTTGCTAAATGAGTTACAATATAATATACACCTATTAACACTCATTTACCATCAATCAATACTCATAAGAAAAAATTCACTCCTTTAATATTGAAATACCAAACAGATATATTAGTCAATCCATTCACTTCCTTTAATCATTAGGAGATACATTGGTTTATATTTACGTTGTACATCGTACAGCAATAGTTTGTACCATATGCAAATCACCAGTTACTTCGGCTAGGCACGACCTCAATTGTATGTCAGAGGTCAATAAATGGCAACTTAAATAATATTTTTTCAGATTAATGCTGGAAAATCTTATCATTTAATGTTTGAAATTTTAAAAGCATAATGAATTTAACAAAAATGTGTTATTTTATATAGGAGCACCTTATATTTTTGAGAAAATATTCATTTTTTTTAAATCGCAACTAAAAAAACCCATGGTTGTTCCAAGTTAAATTTTTTTTAAATAGATATAATGTAAGTGAATAATAAATGTTAAATTCAAAGAAATTCAGAAAGAGAGACACCTGAAGCTTTCAGGTTCAAAATTTATAATGTAAATAAAAACCCAACATTTTTATTTTAAAAAAAATCGTAATATTTACTAAAAGCCCTTTAATAGAATTCAAAATGATACATAATTTTTATTTTTTGCTATAGTATTTTTTAATTTATCTCAATTTTAAAAATCGTATTTTCGAAAAGGTCATTTTTGGCACTTTTGACTATTGATATCTCAACTATTAGTAATAAGAGGTTAACATTTTAGATTCGATGCCTTCCAATGATGTTCTCTCAATGTAAAAATTATATCAAAATTAAAAAAAGTCGAGCATGATAATTAGATTTGGTATGGAATTACTCTTTGGATATAAATAGAAAACAAAAAATAAGAATCTTTCATCGGGGATATTTGTATCTAAGATACAAGTTATTTTAGTATCGAACATTTTCGAAAGTATCTTTTACATAAGCAATTTTTTAAAATATGTGGATTTAAGTAAAATTTTCGAAAAATTTGGCAACCCTATTATACTATATTGTAAAAATAACCTGTGGACTTTTTGAAATATTGAACGCAGGCGTCGAATGGAGTCATACTGTGTGTTTTTTTAAAAAAAATTTAAGTTTATTATATATTTTAAATATTTAAAAAAAAAGAGTAAAATATAATCCATGCAATAAGTATAACAAATCTGTCTGAATAAAATTGTTTTAATTCCTTAAAGAATCAATTTTAAATCAAAATATGTGCATAGGGGAGACCGGGGATAGTGTTATCCCGGGGCAGGTAAATTCTTTTCAAATAATTAAAAACGAATAAACTTTGAGTTTTAACATTTAAGCCAAATATGTGTTTTAATAAGGTGATTAAGTAGGTCTAAAAATGTTTCACACAAAATTTTGTAAATTAGTTTTAAGTGACAACAAGTTCTTACAAAATATATGAACCTGGTAAATTTAACATACTTGGCAATTTATTTTCATATATTTACTTAGAATTAACATTTTTAAAAAGTACTTTTTTTATCCGAGAATTAAAATTATTTATCTTATTTTAAAAATATTTTTTTAATTACAATCTACGTATAAGAGATCTAATAAATATATTATATAAAATCTAGTATTGGGCCAATAAATAAATAAAAATTTCGATCCAGTCTGGTATTAGTAAATAAATTGATTCCGGTCCGGTATTGGTAAAAAATTGGACCCGGTTATATCTTATAATATGTAAAAACTTTCAATGAAAACATATTGCCACGTACTTTGTCGATTTTCAAATATAATATACAAAAAATACTATAATTTTTTTTAAAAAAACCATTAAAATTTAAACCCTCCAGCTAAAGTTTGTTGTTGTGACATGGCAGTTTTATCGCCAGGTGAATAAATGACATCTTGACCTCCGAAAGTAAAGTGTTGGACAGGACTTTCGTCTACTGAATGATAACGTTCTAAATTACCTGGATGTTTCTTAGTCTTTTTATCGTTGGGAGAGGGGGGTAGTTCATCTAAGCCCATGGTCAGAATAGCGTCGGTTATAATAACAAGACCTTTTTAGATTTGGTAAAGAATATGTTTATTGTAGCAAACCTATCTTTCCTTTTATATTTTTTAAAAAAATGATAATTTATAAAAATTTTATTGAGAAAGTTTTTAATTCCAACATGCCTTCAGAATCCATCATTAATATCTTAAATCCTATACAAAAAAAATCATTTATTGTTTTAACTTTTGAACTTAAGTGAATGTTAATAAATTAAAATGGGAGAAATAAATTAAAGTTGTTAAGAGGATTATTAAAAAATATTATTTAGAATTTTAAATCGTAAATCCATTAAGGTTTATTATTGAAATATGAAAATTTAATTTCAAAAAATGTTAAAAATTTCAATTTTATAGGATAGTTAATGCCATCCATAAAATCCATACCCAAAATCTTGGTGGAAAAAATAAATATTCGAGAAAAAAAAATATATAGAAAAGCATCACTCTGTTTATAAATCAGTGATTGGATGTCTTTATCTCACCAAAACGGACAAAAAATATTGGTCATGCAATACTGGTAAGACCCCCTTTAGGTCTGTTTTAACCGATAAAAGAGAGATTAGGGCGGCTATATGCGTAACTTAAATAACCCATAAATCATATAAAATAAATATGTATTTAAATCTAATTAGTACCTAACCAAATTTATATATAAAAAGGTATTGTAATTTACCCTTATATATCGTGTTGCCCGCGTAAATTACAAAATCCCCATCTATTTTAGTTACCAAGTCAATTAGTAAAATCACACAACCCCTGTAAGATATACTATCCTCCAAGACTTTGTTTGCATTTTTCTCTTTATTAATGCATTTTTTTCTTCTAGAACATAATTTAAGGCAAGCTACAAATCACATCTCTTATGATAAATAGAATGAAAAACAAATTAGCAGTACTACTAAGAAATTTTGAAACGGAGAAATTAGACATTGTTGGTATCCAGGATAATCACTGTCCAGGAAAGAATATCACAGACTTTAAAGATCATAAGTTGCTTTGCAACGGTACCACCTCCAATAGCTGGTTTGGAATTGCATTCCTAATAAACATGCAAAAATCCATCATCAAATTTGTATCCATATCTGAAAGATGTGGTCTACTATATCTGAACACAATATTTAGGCCTATGATATTGCAAATTATACGCCCCATTTAAAAAGGAACGATAGATTGGGGTTTATAGACAAAATGACAAATATGATAGACTCCCTGCCATCAAGATATAATATTATAATCCTAGGGGATTTAAATTTGAAAATTGGTAAAAGAGTAGAATATGTTAATAATAATATAACTGGAAGACAATACAACAATCTAATAATGAAGATAGCAGAAAACTTCTCGATTTTTGTAAAAGCAAAAACTTAAAATCGAAAATACCTTCTTTTGCCACCATAAGGGAATAAACACATACAATTTCGTAAGAGCCAATCAGAAATCCCTAATAGATCTTCATCTCTAATATCCATGGGTGGTTCGATGACGTTAAAGTTTCTACTCATATTAAATTGCCATATCACAGAATGGTGATAGCTAAAATTACTAAAAAAATATATAGGAGTACCACAACAGGATTAATCAAAATCCATCTAGACCCAGCGTAAATTTTTCAAAACATTCATTTCATGGAAACATATCAAAGCACAAACGCAGGAAGATACATTGATATTTGATCAAACGTTAGTCAAGAGAAAAGAAAACTTTCAAAATGTAACCTTACATAGAAACGTGGATAATGTTAGAGTCTTTTTAAAAAAGATATTGCAGAATTCTATAACACGCTGCCAAATGTAAATTCCTTAAGGAAAGAATGTATGCCAAATGAGACATTAGAAAAAATAAGATAGCTTAGAGAAGGAAATGACTTAAAAAGAGACTTATGGAAAGATATACAGAAACTGCTGCGGAGAGATAGAAGAATCTATGTTGTAAGAAAGGCCTTTGAAATTGATTAGGACATGAAAGAAAATATGATTTATGACGCTTCAAAAAATTAAAATATTTCTGTAAACCATAAAGTTCCAAACTCCCACTTAGTTTTAGCGAATGGAAGGAAAATCATTGGCCAAGAAGAGCAGATTATTACATGATGGTTTATGATTCAAGGAAAATATTCTGTCCAACAAACACAAATATGAACCCAGCCCCGCCCCCGTCGAGTTTTTCTATAAATGAAATAGAAAAATAGTTAAAAAACTGCGGAAAAATAAAACTCCTGGGCTTAACAATATTACTGCCGAATACCTAAAAATTGCACCCATAACAGTATCTTCCTTTCTTCTATCCATTTTCAATAAAATCTCGGAAAGCGGAAAAACCCCAGAGGAATGGAACAATCCTTACTGTGTAATTTCCCTAAGACCAAAGACCCTAAGAAATTTACAATATCGTGCTATAGCCCTCACATCTTCTGTATCTAAAATCTTCATGGTCCTCCTAAAGAACAAGATTATGACATCTACACCATATTTGTTCCCGAAATATATTTGCGCTTAAAGACCAAATAAAAACATACTGGAACCAATACTTACATTAAAAATAATTATACAAAAATGTTAGAAATACAAAATACCTGCTTACTTCACTTTTATAGATTTTAGTAAGGCCTTTGATAACGTAAACCATGATGCTCTGACACTATCAGCATTGAACCATATTATCAACATTCTAAAAAACCACTACTCCAATCTATCTGTTTGTTTCAAAATTAACAATTATCACGCCCATGTAGCCTTTTACTAATAATTCCTATAATTCAGAAAAAAATTGTTGATTTGATTTAATATTTTTACTAAAACAGAAAATTGAAGATCTCGACAACAGGAAAATTGATTAAAAAATATTAAAGAAAATGATAATATTGAATCTGAATCTGAAAATGACTCTGCCATGGAGAGCTAAACATTCGTTATTGAATGATAAAGAATTTGAAAAATATTATAAAATTAATATTAGATTCGTTTTACCATTATATACAAAATAGTTAATATTGACTTTAAAAAACATTTATTTGAATTTGACCATATTTGACCGATCAAATAGCGGTGAATTGACCGAAACGTATTTGACCGGTCAAATACACAACCCTGATAAAATATATTTTATAGATTTTTCCAAATATATTTAAATTAATGCATATTTTTGGCAACAATACTAATAAGCAAAAAAATAAGAGAATCTTTTCATTACTGAGAATAAAAATTATCTCAAAAATGGGACATCAGAAAATTAATTGAATTGATTATTTCTATTTAATAGACATAAAGATTTGATCTTACAGAGCAACTTATTGAAAAATCGGTTCATTTACAAAGAAAAAAGTTTAAAATTTTATTTAGGAATATATATTGATCAAATTTTTTGAAATCATCATATGTTTAATTCTGATGTTATGTAATTTATTTACAGGGTTATATGCCTAAAATATATTTTTAATAATATTATGTATAATTTATTTTCACTCTTATTAATATATTTGTATTTTATATTCTAAATTTATAAAATATGATGAGAGTTCTTAATAAATTTTGTATAAAAAATCATCCCCCTCCTTATTTGTAGAAGATTCCTGGCCACGCGCCTGAAGACATCAAATAATATATGCCTATATTTGTTTATCATAACCAGTTAAGGACTCAAAATTTAAACATGATTATTAAAAAAATTTTTAACCTAAAGTGTTTTATCAAAAATAAATATTGGTATCAATCGTTAAATTATTAAATGGTTGCAAATGAACCTTGGGGCAAAGTTCTTTGCGCAATTTTGATAGCAGCAGGATTGGTGTGAATGCCGTCCGTTATCATTCCATAGAAAATATGAGGACATGCTGTTAAAAGGCCGACCAATCCAGGATCTCGGTGATGGAACTATATTTTTTAAAAAAAAATTCCTTTTTTCTATTCGATAATCTCTATAAAATGCAGAGAGCAAAGCAAATATGTAAATGTAATTATTACCGGAAGCATTGCATTAAATAAATGGGTTATAAAGGAAGCACCGCTTTCAACACCTTTCTCTCCTTGTTCCAGGTTGGCCATTGAATGTCCTAAAAAAATCATTGACATTTTATTTTTATGTGTTATGTCAAAAATTTTGATTAGAAAACTAAAACTAAGCATAATGTAATAATAAATCAGTATTTTGTGTACAATTTGCGTATTACTTATGAGCCATTCTATGTGTTAAATAGATCAAAAAAGGCATATTTACGGTCGTCCCCTTTTAAAATTGTTTAAAATTTTCTGGAATTATTTAGATAGGTAAAAAAATGAGAAAGTCGTTTATTTTATCATGCTAGCACACCTGGTTTCCGAGATATATATAGGGTCTCAAAGGTTCGAAATATAGTGACTTTGGAATCCGTATTTTTAAAATGCTTTATCTCAAAACTATTTATGGTAAAAATAAATGTAATATATCATATTGTAGGTAAAAAAAATATTTAAAGGTCAATCATAAGAAGAAAATTTTATATATGCTTAAACCATGTTTTTAAACAATAAGGGGAGTTGGTTTTAGAAATTTATTTTTTGTAATGTATTTAGACACCTTTTATAAATATGTATACGATGTGAAAACCTTTGGTATGCTATCGGATCTTCCGAAATTGCATTTTTACCAAAAATTAAAATTTTTTGCATAAAATAGATGTCGCTATATGTGTCTAAAAAGGAAAAGGGGAAAAATTTTTCCGAAAACCAACTCCCCTTATTGCATAAAAACGCAGAAAAATTAATATAGGTAAACAAGAGGTTAAAGCTCAAATTGTGTCAAATTTTCTTTTCTTCCGATAAACCTTTAGATATTCGATATAAGCTTTTTTAAAACTTTACAGATTCGAAAGCGGCTATTTTTCACACCTTTGAGGCCCTCTATCTCGGAAACCAGGTGTCCTAGTGACCTAAAATAAACGGCTTTCTCATTTTTCCACCTATGAAAATAATTCTAAAAAATTTTAACAATTCTAAAAGGGATCGGTAGAATCATGATCGATTTGACATGGAATAGCCTTTATTTTGTAATCAATTACAATTGCTTCCCTCCTTTTAACCAAATCACATTTATTTACAAAAAGAGTAATTGTAATTCAATTATATAAGTAATCAATCTATTCAATCCTGCCAAATAGCACTGTTTTTAAGAGTAGCACTCTATCTAACCGGAGATAGAACCCTACAATATTTTCTAATCAATAGTATTATTTATTTTATGCTATAAATAACTAGAAGATAAATTAACCTAAGGAAACGCGGATCCCCTTCTCTCGCGTGAGTTTTTCGATTACCTTGTCAGCTCCCACATATTCGGGAGCTAATGTTATTATGAGAGGAGCTGAATCGGGCTCATCAAAACCTTTGGTTAATTTTTAATATTTTAAATAAAAAACGTTTCTTTTTCCATTCCTTTCATCATTTTATTATATTTCTTATTTTTTCTCTTCATTTATATTTTCACTTATCTCCTTTTCCTTCTTTCGTTCATTTTTTTTTCTATCTTATTTTTATATTATATTTATTTTCATTTTCATTTTGCCTTTTTTAAAATCCAAGTTACCAAAAAAAAATTTGATTGAATGGAGTGAAACGGGGTTTCCATTCGGAAAATAAATATATATGATACGGTAATAAGAAAAAAAAAATCCCAGGAATAAAAGCCCCCTGAAAAATTTCAAATAACTTATAAACACTTTTTGAAATTCTCTCACATAACGTAGGATTGGTCCAGGCCAAACCAGAGTGGTATGGAGTTATTAGGAATGTTTTATCATAATAATGTATGAAGGTTGGGTAAAGTAAGAGTGGGGGTAGAGGGTGAGGTAAATGTGAAATAATTTTTCCATTTTTTGCCGATTTTTATTTAGAATTTTATTTTTTACAAATTTGGATTTATATTTCTCTAACACTATAACTCCTGGTATTTAGAAAATTAAGCATTAATAATGTATCATTTTATACGATATAAAGATAAAAATAATATTATTATTGTATTTTAATTTTAAAATTTATAAATATATTGTCTGAAAATATATATTTTATAAAACAAATTTAATGAATCTAATTAACCCTGGAAAAGTCGTATTTGATATACCATTAGTGTTGTTAAAAAGCACATGGGTGGATTTTTAAAAATGGTCTGATTAATTTTAGCCAAAATAGTATTATGTAAATCTGGAGATTTTGCTCATAGATGGCAGAAAGTATTTGCCAAACTCGAGGCTTACATAAAAATTAATTTGGTCGTCAAAATCTTAATCGGACCTTTTCTAAAATTCGACCCAAATCTGGCTTTTAACACTATATACCATACATAAAAAAATTATTAAACTTGAACATCACCTTCACCATCTTATCTTGTTTAAGAATATTTTATGGAGGGTATATGAGTAACCTTTAAATAATGAATTCGAGTCGTTAAAAAAAATTAACTTATTTTGTGACCTCATGAATGTATATATTATAATGCAAATAAAAATATCTTTATTATTAGGTCATAAATTTAATAAACATGGGTAAAAAAAATTCCATGGGTTTTTTTTTCCTAGGGATTTATTTCGGTTTTTCTCAGGGATATTTTCTTTTGGATTAGTATGATACACAAACTCATTTTAAAAAAGGATAATTTTTAATGTAATTAATCAAATACTTTTTCTTTCTTAAAAAATAACCTGATCCATAAACTTCCGTTAAAGAAGAATAAAGTAATGGTCGATCATGGGAAACAGTAGGTACTTGCTGCGTTAGGGCCCCATTTTGAGGCAGAGGAGGCAAAGATATGGAAGAAGGTTTGTATATAAATTCGGGCTGGTGAATGCCTCTTTTGGATGGGTTTATAAATGGGCCCTCTAAGTGTACACCTTTATAGTTTAAAAGAAATTTTTTAAAAATTGAGTTTTAAATATTTTTAAAAAGTTTGCCTCTAATTTATAAAAGCCTTGCTTTCAAGTGACTGAGAATATTATTTGAGCTATTTTATCTATTTTTCCAGTATTTTATAATAAATATTCAGCCTTTTCAAAAAAATTATTTTTATCAGAATAAATAACAAATTGATCAGTATTCATTTTTTAATTCCATTATAAGAATTGTCAATAAACATATTTTTCCGTCATTATTTTAATTAAATAGTCAGTAAATAAATTTTTCCCCCATTCTTTTGATTAAGTTGCAGTAAACATTTTTTCCCCATTACCTTAATTATATTACAATTAAAATAAATTGACTATTTACTATTTAAATAAATTTGAAGTCATCTAATATAAGTTAACCCTAGTAACCCACATTAGGCCTTTATAGCTTATTTATACATAGTTTAGATATTTTAAAAAAAAATTAAGCAAAAAAATATTTATATTAATATTATTTTAATCTTACCCTACTAATTCTAATTCACATCAGATCAGACCTTAGACCAGGTTTAGTTATGATAAAATAAATAAGATATATGATTATACGGCTGTGAAATATGCTGGTTTGTTAAAAAAATATCTATTGATTATATCAACGGGTAGCCATCTCATATAAGATCTTCCCCATATCAGGTTTTAACTTGATACTTAATTTGGTAAAATATATCTAACTCTAGCTATCTCCAATTGTTTTCCCTGGGGATTTTTCTTTCTCGCAAAATGCCGTTTCCGCAATAATAGTTTTCATATTTTTTCTTACTGAACTAAACAAAATTTTTTTTATGCTAAACATATTTTATTTTACTAATCAAAAAATATATAATATTAATTAATTCTAGTAAAAAATAATGGTAGCTTAAATTAATTGTTTGTTGTTTATTATAAATATATAAAATATATATTTGAATAATATCAAAAAATAGGACAGTGAGACAACTAGAACCAAACAAGTTAGAGAACGCCTAAAAAGGCAGCAGCTTACAGACAAATAGAATTGTACCAACTTACGAGATTGCCCGCTCTACTCCAACTACTTATTCCCTAACTTAACGCTGACGATTATACAACTTACTAAAGAACCGAGATTACTAGAAGTACACCAACTCACAGTACTATTAGAACTAAAAAAACTACTCCAACCACTTATCCCCCTATTCACAACTGACAATGACGATTATACAAATTAAAATTACTAGAGATGACTAGAACTACACCAACCCACAGGGCCACTGGAACAAATAACCTATTCTCTATACAACTGATGATTATTATGTCTTTTATCAAAATAACTATTACATATAAACCATATACATAATATTTGAATTATAACAATTATATTAATGATTGTATAAATAAAAAATATTTAAAAACTCACCCAAAACATTAGCACATCTATGATCGGGAATCTTGGTTTTCTTTATTTTAGGAAGAATCTTTAATAAAAAAAAACATTTTAATTGAATAAATATAATTAAAAATCTATGCATAAATATAAATTGATAACTTAATAGATTTTATAAAGGCGTCCTTCACATGAGTGGAGCAGAGGGTGAAGATTTTTAAATTCAACTTTAGTGGAAATTTTTATTATGTCCTCCAATCCAAATTTAATTATCCTACTCACATGGCCACAGACCCTATCATAATTTTAAACATTATTTAGACAGACCCATTTTTTCATCTGATCCGAAAAAATAATAAATAAATTGTCCGACCAATTCGTTAATTCCGACCAATTCGTTAATTTTTTTCAAAAAATCGGGATCTTATCCGAAATTTTATCTTAGAATAGGCCCAAATGCACCAGGAAATTCATCTAAAAAAATTTAACAGTTCGGGGACTGTTTTTAGCAATTTAAGGGTAGGGAAATTAATACAAAAAAAATTGGTCCTAAAAAGGTCGAACAAATATTTAAATAGTGAGCCGGAGGCCGACTTACAGATTTCTCATCCCAAAGAAATTTCTTCAAAATCATTTTATTTATCACATATTTTGAATTTTGATGATCAAAATAATTTCAAGAAAGATCTGACCTAGTTAATATCTTCTTTCAGATAATTTATTTTTATAAAATTATTCACCCCCCATTAAACTGAGTGGTCAGAGCAACGGGCTCAACTTCACCCAAAAGATTTTCGAAGATTATCTTGTTAATATTTAACATTAAAGAAAATTTTTATATAATACAGGATTTCTTCAAATTATGGCTAGAAAGCAAAATAGATTATAAAAAAAGTCGACAATGATTGTTACTCTGAATATGCTAAAATGTTGGGATAGTCGATAAAGTTATACCTTTTGATTATAATTTATTTATGACTCGAATTTACATGGACTCGAGATTTAAGAAATGGGATCTAAAAAAGGGCATGCCGCATAGCAGCAAACTTGAAATCCGGTGAATTCTCGAATAGTGATTACTCATTTGCAAGTATGTCATCAAACGAGAAGGAATCCCAAAAACATTTAAAATAATCATGAACAAATCAAAGTTTTCCGATGCCTCGTGCGTGGGTTTTAATCGCCATCAACAACTTTTCCTTTAACCTATTAAATAATATACCATCACATATTATTAGATACAATAATCCCAATTGTTAAAAATTAAAATAAACAAGCGAACAGTAATCTAAAATTAAATAGGTTGCACCAGAAAATAAGACGCCAAATTATTAACAAGTATTACGGCGTACTTATTTCGTTGAAAATTGATACTGCAACACTATTTCAAAAATAGGTATATTAATTAGGAATAAATTCTCAGAATATTATAGACGGTAATGGAAATCTGAACGTTGTAGAATCATAAAAATCGTAAAAAATCCATATAAATATTAATTTCATGGGAGGAATTATTAGTAAGACCTCAATTTAAATCGTATATAGAGTTGCAGAAAACATGATTAAAATGATTGAAGTGTTAAAACACATAAATAGCTAATCACTGTATAATTCAAGTATTAGCAAATAAATGACAGCCAAATTTCTAATATAGATGATAGTGATACTGTAAAGGATTCGAAGAAATTACTTCAGGGGATTCAGGTAAACACCCAAAAGATAACATAATAACCTTTACTTTGAAATAAGTCACGAATAATTTCAGCAAGATTTTGAAGAGCCTATCTAAAATAATATGAAAAATTTGTTAACCTTCAAAAAATCTTTTAGACTAAGTTGTATGCGTTGCTGTGTGAATAGATAGGATACATTTTAAAATTATTTAAATTACATAAACAATTTTATAGTCTTAAAAATAAATTTTATAGCCTTAAAAATAAATTTTAGTTGTTAAAATAATTTTTTAATATCACCGGGGTGGCCTAATGGGTTAGATGTATGCTTGGAAACAGAAGGACGAAGAAGGACGCAGGTTCAATCCTGTTAAGGAGAATAAAAACTTTCAAGTTTTTCTTCGATGACTGATGTGTAAAGACAGATAGTATGATGAATTTCGGAGCTTAGAGATGATACCCCGGTCACAGGCCTGGACAGCCGGGTGCTAAGGATACCTGTCCAATAAACAAAATGAAGGAAACAAATGGAAATATGAATAAGAAAGCTAGGGCGTTCCGTCCAAGCGACGCGCAGGGTGTAGACCTCCACCCTGTGAAAAGTAAAATAAAGGTCAAAGCAAAGAAGACAAGATTAGCAAGTTTGAATATTGGGACGCTTAAAGGTAAGACGAGAGAGTTGGCATCAATGTTGAACAAGAGAAAAGTTGATATAGCGTGCATACAAGAGACGAAATGGAAAGGTCAGAAGACTTTAATGATTGGAGATGGGTATAAATTGTACTATAATGGAATTGTTAGCAATAGAAACGGTGTCGGCATCATCCTCAGTCAAGATCTAACCTCCTCAGTAGTAGAAGTGAACAGGATCTCTGATAGAATAATGAAGATAAAACTCTGCATTGATCAATCAATACTACCTATCCTTTCAGTATATGCTCCTCAAACGGGTTGCAAGGAAGAAGAGAAAAATGACTTTAGAGCTATCCTTGATGAAGCTGTAATGGAAATCCCTAAGGATGACCTAGTCATAATTGGTGGTGACTTAAATGCGCATGTGCGGAAAGCAAGAGATAGCTACAAAAGGCATCATGGTGGTTTTGGATATGGAGAAAGAAATGATGAAGGAGAGCACGTACTGAAATTTGCGCAAGCCTTCGACCTTGCCTTAACCAACACCTACTATAAGAAAAAAGACAGTCATTTAATAACATACGAAAGTGGTACAAGGAAAACACAGATAGATTATATGCTAATCTCTCGCAGAAGATTAAAAGATGTAATAGACTGCAAAGTCATCCCAGGAGAAGATATCGCCGCATAACACAAGCTACTAGTCATGGATTTACACATCTCAAATAAATCCACTCAAAACAAGATAAAAATGGAACCATGCATCAAATGGGGCAAATTAAAAACAATGACAAATGCCTTTGCAATCAATGCAAACATTGAAACTATAGATTCCTCACAAGTCAGTGAAAAAATGTGGACAGACCTTCCATCCAGATTAATAGACACTGCCAAATCGACACTAGGCTTGACAAATGGAGGCAACAAATCATACAAAGAACTATGGTGGTGGAATGAAGAGGTACAAACCACTATAAGGAGAAAAAAAGCCCTTTATAAAATATGGTACAAATCCAAAAACCCAGATGACAAGACAAGATACAAAAAATCCAAGAGAATAGCTACAAAGTCGGTGGCTAGGGCCAAATCTATGGCATACGATGACATGTATGAAGAACTACATACCAAAGAAGGGCAAAATAAAATATACAGATTAGCCAAACAGCGAGAAAAGAACTCTAGGGATATAAACGGAGCTACGAAAGTAATCAAAAATGAAAATGGGAAATTGATAATAAAGGGAAAAGAAATAATGAATAGATGGAAAGAATATTTTCAGAAGCTTCTCAACTTTAATCCCCACACACTACATCTAGACGAACACTCCCCATGTCAAAACCTTGTACAACCTATAACAGAACAAGAAATAATCACATGCCTCAAGCATATGAAAAACAACAAAGCTAGAGGTCCAGACGATATTCCAATAGAAAGCCTTAAAGCACTAGGAGATGATGGAATACATCTCCTCACAAATCTGTACAATAAAATACTTGGAAATGAAGAGGTTCCCCAAAAATGGAGGCAGAGCTATCTAGTTCCTATCTTCAAAAATAAAGGGGATCCACACAATTGTCAAAATTACAGGGGCATAAAACTAATGTCACACTTTCTAAAACTATACGAAAAAATAATAGAAAAAAGATTGAGACATAATCGAAATAGGAGAGACTCAGTTTGGCTTTATGCCTGGAAGATCAACAACTGATGCTATCCACGCAATTAGGCAAATGAGTGAAAAATACAGGGAAAAGAACAAAAAGCTACACATGGTCTTTATCGATCTAGAAAAGGCATTCGATAGAATCCCAAGAAAACTTATCTGGCGCTACGCCACAAAAAGGTTCCCGAAAAATATATAAGAATAATACAGGATATGTATATGGGTCATACAACAATGGTCCGTAGCACAACAGGTACTTCAGCAGGCTTCACAATAGCCGAAGGAGTTCATCAAGGGTCGGCTCTCAGCCCACTTCGCTTCATTACAGTAATAGATGTATTAGCAGTCAATACCTCAAACAGTCCCGTGGAATATGATATTTGCAGATGATATTGTGATATTTGCCGAATCCAAGGATGAAATGAAAGAAAGATTAGTGAGTTGGATAAATATCCTAGAAAAACACGAACTAAAAGTAAATAGAGAAAAGACGGAGTATATGGTGTTAGGAGGAAGATGAAACAGAGAGTATTGATATAAATAAATGGCAGATATCAGCAATTGAAAGCTGCAAATATTTGGGCTCCACTATACAAACAAACGGCACAATAGAAAAAGAGATAATGAGTAAAATTAATCAAGGGTGGTTAAAGTGGAGATCTTTATCTGGAGTGCTATTTGACAAAAGAATCCCACACAAATTAAAGGGAAAAATTTACAGTTCCATAGTACAACCAACTATTCTATATAGTTCGGAAACATGGCCAACCAAAGTATCAGACGAGAGAAGTCTACAAACTATGGAGATGAGAATGCTGAGGATGATTGCTGGGGTAACAAGAAAGGATAAAGTGCACAGTACAAGAATACTAAGTAGTTTAAAGGTAGTGCCCATTAAGACTAAGTTAATGGTAAACAGACTTAGGTGGTATGGGAACACAGTGAGAAGGCCTATGAACTACATAGGAAATAAGGTTGAGAGTTTGGAAGTGATGGGCAAACGTAAAAGAGGAAGGCCAAAACTTTAATGGGGCCATAAAGTTAGAGCCAACATAAAGAAGTATAAATTAGATAAAAGAGATTGTATGAATAACAAAAAGTGGAGAGAGATGTTGAAGGAGCTTACCATCAGAAAAGGTGATAGCTAAAGATAAAAAAAAAAATAATAATTTTTTAATATTTTTTTTATACATGCCTAATTTTTGTAAAATGTACAGATGAAAAATTAAATTGCCATTTGTTTACATCTAGGGTCATGATTTTCCAAATTAACAAATATTAACATTACTTAAATAAAGCACTCCTGTAGAAAATAGATTTCATCTAGGGAAGCTTTCTTGGAGAAAAACTAGCACACCTTTATTGTGACCTAATTGAACGTTTTCGAAAAAGCTAATTAGTTTGCGCTTTTATTGAAGTTTATAAATTGTTATCAATATGCACGATACCATTTGAAATGCATTGTTTGTATTTTACATAACAAAGTGCAAACGCTTAATTCAATATTAGATACAAATTTTGAAAATATTGTTATTCAAATTAAAATTTAATAACCCCACATTTCTTAAAAAAAATGTTTTAATTAAGTATTTTTTTTGAATAAGTATTTTTTTTGAATAAATATTTTTTTCAGTGCCAATAATTATATGGCAAATTGTTTTAGTGCAAATATTTTTTTTATTTAAATTGTTTATATATTTAATTCCCTTTGATTTCAATTTGTAAAAATTTTACAAAATAAAAAAATTATATTTAAAATGATGAATTACCTAGGCATCCTGGACAAAATTTTAAAAGCTAGGCTAGGTGGGCCTTGCTGGTAAAAAAAATTTGGACAAGATAGTCAGATTCAGACTTAAAATTAATTTTTTGGTCAATAACAGTTACAAAAACAGGTTCAATGCAGGACTCTAATATAGTAATTTTAGTGAAATCAAAATTTTAAATATTTTTCAAGCATGATTGTTACACCAACTAATGGAACCTTTCAAAAATAATATTCATTTAGTTTATAATTAATTACACTTCTTAATTAATATAATATCGAAATATCAACTTTATGTTTGTATATTATTATCTAATAATATTTAATAACTTAATTTCATATATTCCTAAAGATATATTTCAATAATAAACACTGATTTAATGTAATCATTAAAAAAATTAAACTATTTTGCAAAAATCGTATATTAAATATCTAGGAACTTTCTGTTTGAATATTTTTCCTATAATTATTATAATATAAAACATGCATGTAACCAATGCCTTAATAACAAATTTGGCTGTTCTCATAAATATCAATATAAGCAATAAAAATCCCCCCCCCCACTCTTTCCTAAAAATGTATACAATGTAACACTATAAAGAATGAAAAATTAGTAAAACTTAATAACTTTTAAAATAATTTAAAATTTTTAAAAAATATAAAAATATAAGTAAAAACCAAAAACAATTTTTTATAAAAATATAATATAGTCAAAGGCCTATAACTATAATAAGTGAACCTAAAGACCTCCAATAAAATTTATTGTAGAAACCCCCAAGTGTTTCCCTCCGCCTATAAAAAATACTGGATACACCTATGTTATTAAAATAGCAGCCTAAATTTATCAAGATTTAGAAAATTTTGATACTCCTAAGTATCTGCAGGAAAATCATATATTTTTTCTATAATATACTAAAACCTTATGATAATATGATACAGGGGAGGTTATTATTGTAGGAACAAATGATGTCACTCCATGTTTTAGCAACTTTTCACCAACAAATTGAATATCTTTATTAGGGTCATGGTGATCTTGAAGTTGGGAAAAGTCAATTCCAAATGCACCTTGTAAATATTATTTTAAATATATTGATATAATGGAATGTAAATGTTACCATTAATTTGGACGTCTATAAAACCAGGTGAAATAATGTTATTATTACAAAAATAGACCTCATCCGCAATCCTTTTTTCATCAAAGAAAACAGGCTTTGGATCAATAATTTTACCTCTACGTACCCATATATCTTCTTTAAATATTTTGTGATCCCTTAATATGAAACAATCTGTAAACTGTGTCAAAATATCCTGTTTTTGATCCAGTTTGTTTAAAATTAAAGATTTTGCGATTAGACTGACTTAAATTAAACCTATCTCATTAGGGTTAGTTTTTTAAATTCGTTCATTCATTATCATCACTCCAATAATTGGATAATTTATACTTTATAGGGCAAGTTTAAAACTATTAAATATAGTATTATATTGTTATTTGTTACTATGGAGAGAGGGGAGAGGGGCACAGGGCTCGATTCCTATGAAAAATTTAAAGCGCCCCCTTAAAATTTTAGAGTTCATTGTTTATACAACTAAAAAAGGAATTTTAGATAATGTTATCATATTATTTGAAAGAAATTAATAGATGCCCTATAAAATTCGATTATGACAAACTTTATAGATAAAAGTGTCTAAAAAATATATAATTATTTTGAAATATATTATTTATCAAATCTTCGAGGATTTTTTATACTTCAGGTTCATTTGTTGTATTTAAAATACTTTTTTCTCTTATGAATTTAAGTCTATTTAATGTTTTAACAAAATTATCCATTAGTTACTTTAGGATTCAACTTTTGTTATCTTAATACCGGAATCATAGGCGTAGCCAGGATTTTCATAAGGGGGGGGGGGGGGATTAAAAAATTAATAGTCATAAAATATTTTTACAAATTTTAATAAAAAAAATAAGCCTGGAACAAATATGAAATATATTTTTATTAGTTTATATAAAATAAAAATATAATAAATTACTTGTATTGTATATACCTTAATATAAAAGCATGGTAATAATTTATTCCAAACAATTATAAGAAATTTATTTATAAAAAGTAAGTAGACATATAGTTGATTTTACTCTATTATATAGAATTAGTTATAAAATACAGGTAAAATTCCACTTTTACAGACATATTACAGTTAATAATTTAACAAATTTTACTAATCAATGCTCTTGATATTAAATATAGCAACAATTTGCATTCAATTATTTAACGCCATCTATTTATTTTAAGTAAAAATGATATTTAAATTTAATCTTCATATTATTCATCCCACAATGTCTTTAAAAGATATTTTCTGATGTCCTTATCAATATTTTATAGTTTTCTGTAAAATATATAATCGCTATATTGGTGAAAATTACTTGATTGTCATTTGATAATTAGATCAGCGTCTACATGAGCGGGAGGGGTAGGAACAGTTTGCATCCTATTTATTTGAAGGGGGTAGGCTCTTTAATGGGGGTAAGGGGTAGGCTGCTTTAATGGTGGTAAGATTTATTTTTTGGTTATATATTAAATTTTGAAAGGACAAAATTTATTGATGTAAAAATTAATACTTTTATAATAGAATTATTATAATGCAATTCATACCAAATCTATATATTGCAAACAATCACACACATTGTTTTCCAAATAAAACTTTCTGCTATCATTTCAGCAAGCTCATAATGCCATAATAATTAATTCATTGTAAATAATGGAGGTTTTAATTGAATTTATTATCTAAAAAATAAATTCTTTACATTTCAAAATATCGATAGTTGGTAGTAGAGAAAGATTAATTTAAGTTATCCTTTATAAATTCTGTGAAAAGAGTATCAATATATTTAAAAGGTAAAAATAATAATAGGGAGACACCGTCGCCGAGGCGGGGATTTTTTTTAGGGGGGTAGGCAAAGGTTTTTGAAGGGGGTTTGCATCCAGTGAAAATCCTGTCATGTAGACGCTGATTAGATATACTGTAAATCTACGACATATAATATTCCACTGTTTGTATTGTGCTTTAATATATTTTTAATTTATGACTTAATTTTATCAATAGTTTTATAATTATATTTTACTTTTATTAAGATAAATAAATTAAAATTACTCACTTTATAAAAAATTATATTTGATATATTATATTATTTAATAATTTTCTGGATCTATTATTAATAATTATAATACATTTCACTTCTGTCTTAAGACTTATTTTTGGCTTATATTACATTATTAAAAAACATTTTTAGTTCATTTTACATATTTATAAATTTATTTTCCCAAAAATCTATAAATTATGATGAATAGTTTTATAAAATAATATCAACTTTTACATTCTTTCTTTTAAATTATTATTTAAGATATATGCATACATATTTGAGGGTCAGGGAGTGGGGGGAGGACTAAGGGGTGTTGTAATATTTTAAATTATTATTTATAATTGTATTAAAATGATAATATTATTTATTATAATATATATATTATGAACCTGTTGTTAGCCATGTATTTTGTTGATTTTTGTGAAAAGGAATACAGTGGCAACAAAGGAAAAGGATTTTTAATTAATTTGTTTTTGTTTTAAAAAAGAAGAAAATTTTACGATTGGTAAATTATTGAAGATACGAAGAAAATATTGAATTAATAAAGAAACCAAGAAATTATATAATTAATAGAGATTCTTAAATTATAGAATAGACCAAGAAAATATTTAATTAATAAAGAATAGACCAAAAAAATATTTAGTTAATCAAGGTAAAGATACTTCCATATTAATTTACTTTCATTATAATTTACTTTCATTTTAATTTATTTTCATTTTAATTTATTTTCATTTAATATACTTTCATTTTGGGGGATATTTTTTTATTAGCTAAAAATGATATTTACAAAGTGATAAATTTCTGAAGGGGGGAATTCCCCCCCCGGCTACGCCTATGACCGGAATTCTTTTTATAAATTATATTATTTAATTGATTCACGTTCTCGGATTCAAATTATATTGTTACCTTTTTATAATTTTTACTATTATTTATTCAAATATATTGTATATAGATTATACTTGGTTATATTATTTTATATTTTGGATTATTATTTTTTGTTCAAAAATAAATTTTTATTCTGATTATTGTTTAAAGATCTGTAAAAGTAAAATGCATTGCAAGGAGGGCATGCTGTCAGCAACAATTAATAGATTAAATCTTAGAACCAGCTCTATAATCGAAACAAACAGGTTATAAAACAATCGTGTAATAATAATCAAGATTTCAAAATATTTTAATATTTTGGAGGTATAAATTCTATTTTTGGCCAACGTCTACATGACGGTTAATAATAGTCACTACCAAGTCAACGTATATCAATTTTCTATACCGACCAAAATTTGGTCGAGTCCGGCCTCCTATATATCATCTCCACAAGGACGGAACCATGAAGTTAGATTAAGAAAAAACATGATCTGCTGGGATTCGAACCATCAGATTGTTAAGCGACGCTCCTGCTGACTAGGCCACAGAGGCTTTCCAAGAATCACGATTTTTCAAATATATATTATATATAAATTTGGCAGTGCCTCTCTAAATGTAAAATAAACAAAATACAAATTTGATAGGTAATACCTTAAGGTAGTGACTATCATTAACCATATATGAACGGGATAGTAGAAACAGTTTGCATCTATTTTTTGAGGAGGTTAGGGGGTAGGCGCCTTTCGGGGTTGGGGGGGGAGAGATAAAATTATTGGGGGTGTATATTAAATTTTTAAATAAAATAGGGCAATATATATTGCTGTATATATTAATATTTTTATTATAGACTTAATATAATACAATGATATTGGTGATAATCAACCAAATCTATATATTGCAATAATCATAGACATTATTTCCCAAATGAAACTTTCTGCTGCATTTAAAAGGGTTAGCCATTCTCAGCAAACTCATATTCATACCAAACAATATATTATAATAATGCATTCACTGTAAATGAGGAGACTTTTAATTGAATTTGAATTCATCCTAAAAAATAACTCTTTTATATATTATATTTTGATAGTTGGTAGTTGAGCTTAAATAATTTAAGCAATTATTTTTTAATTTATGAAGGGATACAATTATAATTCAAAAATAATGTAAAAACATCGTCGCCGAAGACGTTGAAATTTTTTAGGAGGGTAGGCATTCGTTTTTGAGGGTGGTTTGCATCCAGTGAAATTCCCGTCATATTGACATTGTTTTTGGAGAATGGAATTTGACTTTTGGGATTAGTATAGACTAGAAATCTGTAACGGGCTAAGTTTATGCCGGCCCCCATACGACCGATCGTCTAAATGGGTGGGCCGGCTGGCGATCTTAAAATTTTTAAAGAACAGGCGGAAGGCAGGCGGGCGACTAATAAAATTTAGACAATGAGCGGGCTGGTTAAAAAACATATAAATTTTATTTGTTATTTAAAATCATTTAAGAAAACATTATAAAAATATATGTCCCATAAAATTTCAATATTTTTAATACCAAAGTTCCGATAATTGAAGATTTTGTAATGGATGAAATTAATAAAGTTTAAAAAAATATCGAAAACATGGATCTTATTTGCTTTCTTTCTTTCTTTCCTTCCTTCTTTCACACGACATACTAATTTCACCTGTTTCCCAAAACTCAAAGAGAATTCAATTAAAGAGTTTTAAATTATAAATGTAAAGTTTGAAATAGAAAGCCATCATGTCAAAATGAAACCACTACCGATAAGAGGATGAGGTTTTTACAAAGGAAAGCACCGTACCTAATAACATAATAAAATATTAATTTGTAAAATTTTGCAAGCTTTTAAGCTACTTAGTTTAATTTAAATATAAACAATTAATTTAAAGAGAAAAATCAATTGAAATGTACCTATCTCGGATGATATTTTATTCATTAAGTTGGAGCCCCGCTCCGTTTTTTCATTACTATTGCAAATTTTACTTCGAAATTTTGGGCTTTATATAATGTTGGGAAGAAGTGTATTTTCTAGACTAGATAAAAATTTTAATATAATCTTGAAAAAAATAATTCAAATTTAGTTAAAACTTAAATAGAATTTTTAATTTGATACCCTTCTTTACAGGGATATATTAAATCGTTGAAGCCTAGATGTTAGCTCTGCGCCCTTAACCTTTCTATAATTTAGTATTTGAGGATTTCCTGCCCGAATCAAGAATAGACTCTTGCTGTTTATCTATATTTAAATTTGACACCTTATTTGTAATATCAAAATAATTCTTTAAATTTTGCTCTGATATGCTGTCTTATAGCTTTTAATAAATCTATCTATCTCGATTTTAATTTAATATCGATTATTAGAATAAGTCATTTATAAAAGTGGTCTTATCTAAACGTCTAGTCATATTATTTAATTTTTGAAAAGTGATTGTATAACAGAAAATAAACTTTCCAAACTGCTTTCGCTATGGGGAGTATGCAAAAAATCCAATTGAGTGAAGTATTTGTTCAATTTTTACATGTTCGATCCTCAAATCACTAGAAATGGAATTAAGTTACATTTATTTATTATTGGATTGATAATATAATAATAGATTTTATCGAAAAAAATTTTAAATTGTAGAAATATAATAAAATCACATAATGCTATTTGAAACTTATAGTTTGAAGTCGGTTTTGGATTTCCTTTATTTTTCTAATTTATTTGATAATGGGGGTAAAGGCTATGATATGAAAACACGCAGCAGGGTGCAAGAGGGTAACATGCAGTACTCTGAGAGAAAATACAAATGAAATATTCTTAAAATCCATATTTTAATAAACCTGAGCTATTTAAAAAAATTTAAAAATGGTTAGGTTAATATTTATTTAATTGATTTTATTTATTTAAAATGTAAATAATTTTTCAGTATAAGTATAAGGCTATTAGTTGACCGCACAAATTTATATATTTTTTCTTAAGCTGTTTTTATTACTTTCTTTTTTACTTCACTTTGATTTGTATCTTAGATATTAATTAAATTTAGTGCTGTTAAACAGCTCATTTTGAGCCGATTTTTTAAAACGGCTAACTCAATATTTCATTCAGAATAATATTACGCAACGAAGGTTTTGCTTGTAGAAAACAAAAGTTCTCACATCTATTGGCGAAATCTCATGGCTTAGGCAATATATTTCTGGCAAAAATATTGAGTTAGCCGTTTTCAAAAATCGGCTCAAACGGGTCGTTTAACAACACTAATTGGATTGTTTGAAGAAAAAATAAAAAATAACCTTAACATAATTCTAAATAATCAAACTCAAAACGGTTAACATAATAAAACTCATATTTACGAATTTAATTTTTATTATTAAGAACCAGGAATAACAAAAGCATGAAAAAGCAGATATCACATTTTAGCCAAAAAAAATATATTACCAAAGTCTTGAGAATCCTTTTTTGACAATATCTCAAGACTTGTAAATCTGCTACATGATATAATTTAAATTCTCTTCGATGATAAAAATCGTTATTTTATAATAATATATTGCCACTTCTCCGCTTTATTTAAATTTGTAATTATATATGAATAAAATTATATATAGAATAAATGTTTCTATAAAACAATATTAAATAAACAAATCACATATTTTTTCTCTTTATCTCTAATAAACTAAATTATATATTTTCAATGGACGAATATTCCATTGAATGTCTGATGAAAAATAATTTAAAAATATTGAATAATATCTTACCCAAAAATGATGAGTGCTTGATAGAAATAATGTTTAAAAGAGATGAGGAAAAATTGAGAAAGTTATTGATATCCGAAGATTCTGTGGATTCCGATGCCGATAGCTCATCAATAGATTCTATTTATCCTCTGAATTTGTTCAAGTATTTGAAATTCTATTTTGAAGAGTTGAAGGCTTTTATGGTAGAGAATAGAATTCAACTAGAACATGGATCCACCAAAAACACCAAATCCGTGTCACTGAAATCACAATTAAAACAATTGTCCACTCATTATTACCAAAAGGGATACACTCATATAGTTAACTCCTCGAAGACTTATTTTTCCCAGATAGCGGAGTGGAAGGAAGAAGATGGCCTTCATGATTTGATAAATTTCGCTTTTAAAACATGTTCTTTGCCTCAAACGGAATTGATAGATCACGCGAAGAAGTTTGAGGAAAGAGAAGAAATGCGCAAAACTGACATTTAAAGGAACAAGCAAACCATCTTGAAATTATTATAATATTATATATTTATGATTTAATTTCCAACTTAATTTATTTGATAAATCTATGCCTGTATAAATATATTATTTTTTTCTTCTTTGTCGGTAAACCTTTTTAAAATACTATGAAAGTAAAAATAAATTTACAACACATTTGATTGGTTATCACAAAAGTTTTACAAGTCATATTAACGAAAATTTTCATTTGTAATAAGCTATATAAAAAGTGATGATTGGCTTTTCTTTTTAGGAGTGGAGTACATAAGGCCTCGTTTATAATAACCGCGAAAATCACGCGACATCGTTTAGCTTTTAATTACTATCTTAACCATTATCGCCGTTACTATAAACGAGACACGATCTTTTTTAAAGACAAACTGCCACTTCTATTTTATTCTAATAAGTTTTAGAAATCTGAAATGACAGGCACTAGGTAACGGCTGAAAAAATTTTTATATGGGCCAGGCCGGACAAAAGAATTAACAGGCCAGATCGGGCAAAAAATTATTGGCATGGATTATTGATGAACTCTGTTATATGGTAGAAAAAGAAATGATAATTTATAAAGTATAGTCTTTTTAATTTAACCACTCCCCAATGTTATAAATAGTTGTTTATTTTGGTGTTCAACTAAATCAATTTCGGTTTAGGCCTTGTATTTAAAAAAAAAACCAGGCCTAACCTTAGTAAAAAAAATTGAAAAAGGGCTGGACTTGGTACACACTTGGCCTGATATGCAAACTAAATTCCAATCGGGCCTAAAATTTTGACATTTTTATTGAGCGAGTCTTCTTAAATATTTTAAACATTGGGTAAGTGGCGGCATGTTAAAAATATTGCGGGCGATGGGTGGGTGAATTTTAAATATCTTTGGGGCGAAATGAGCAGAACAGACTTCTATTTATTAATAATCATTTTGGAGTTTATTTAAAAATACATGAAATTAAATAAATGGCCACTAAAATAATTTTTAAACATTGAGCGGGCGGACAGGTAAGCGTTAGGGTTAGACAAAATTTTTAGATAAATAGGGGAGCGGGTAAATTTTTAAATAACGATGAGTGGGTGGGGGTTAATCGGTAGGAGGAACTATGGTTTTGCTAATTTTGATTTGGATTCCATTTTTGTTGCTAATTTTGATTTGCTTGTGAGTACGATGAGCGGGGGGAGATAGGAATAAAATAGTCATGCTTTAGAGGGATGTTAAAATGCTTTCTCGCTCATCTAAAATGATAAAAGCTAGTGAATGTCACTGATAAAATGTGATTAAAGTTTTAATATAAAATAAATGGCAA
The DNA here is from genome assembly GCF_954871325.1 of Gordionus sp. m RMFG-2023. Taxonomy (NCBI): domain Eukaryota; kingdom Metazoa; phylum Nematomorpha; class Gordioida; order Chordodea; family Parachordodidae; genus Gordionus; species Gordionus sp. m RMFG-2023. Next base: position 11,408,877 of record NC_088779.1, read on the forward strand.
TCGATAAATTATAAATTTAATTATTTTTTTAAAAGAAATATAAGATAATACATAAAATCTCTTAAATATACATATGTCTGGCCTAAATATTTTTATCTATGTTATAGTCCAGTTCACCCCTGGCAATTAAATTAAATTTTTCTTAAAAGCACCTTCAATTTTTATTTATTTATTTTAATATAATTATAAAAAATTGTTTTCAATGTCGATACAATATCGTGATATTATAGTTATCTATTTGTTTTAATATCGTTTCCTTTCAAATATCTATTGAAACCCATCAACACCCATCGCTTTTTCACCTATTTTAATTAAAAGATTTATTTATTTTTTAAAATTTATCTATTAATTTGTCTGTAAATAATTTAGAGATAAAAAAACATCCCAAAATGTTATATAAATAAATGATTATATTATTACATACATAGAATCGAATAGAAGGAAGAAGGGAAGGAAGACATGTTATAGAGTAAAAAAAAATTTCATATTTCGTTAATTAATATGAAATACAAATTAAAATTTTTTTAATACTATGTTTTTATCAATTTTCGTTTTATATCAATAAAACCTATAAATGTCAAATATAACTAATGTATTTCTCCTCCCTCTCGTTGTGTTGTTTCCCCTTTTTTAAAGTTCAGCGTACCTGTAAAAAAAATATTAAAACCTTTACTTAAAAAATTTTAACACCCCCCCCCCCTTCCCCCCATGTCCAGAACTTGAATACTAGATATTTTTCAAAAAAAAATCACTCCTTTTTAAATTAAATTGAAAAAATGATATTATTTATTTTTTTTAAAAATGAGGTGTGTGGAAAAAGGGTTATAAATCTTAGGATATTTTTTATGATATAATGTTATGAGAGCAAACTTAACGATTATTAAGTTTGATTAATGAATTCTTTGATTGAGAGTTTATTTTTTGTTTAGATTAATCGGTTTATAATATTTGTCAGAAAGTGTATCTAGCATGTTATAGTATACTAAGAAAATTTAAACTGTTAATTGCAATCAGTAAATTCACTATATTATATAATATTCATATGGCAGGTAAAAAAAAAGTCAAAAATAAAATATGTAAGCGCCTAGTGATCCTAAAAATGATTTTGTTTAAATATAAAATATATTAGGTTTGCTTAAATGAAAAACATAGGGTCTTGCTATGGTAAGCTAGCACTTCCCCAACTATGCCCCTCAAGGTAAGGGAAGGGGAAATTTTAAGATCATTTGCTTATTCCTGTTTAAAATATTAGCCCGCCCATTGCAGGTTTCGGGATTATTATCATTGATCTATGTATGACTCAAAATATATATCTTGGAGGGATGCGATTCTTATAGTTACATGGTGGTATAGTCTAGTTGTTACCGGTAACTATTTTTTTTATTACTTTTCATATTCTTATATGTCATTCATCATCTTTATTTTAATGATTTCTTAAATTTAGATTAAGATTTTTTAAATATAATTTCTAATTTACATCAAGCACTCCTTGTAGTCAGTTATTCAGTCCAGGGAGGCTTATCTTTTTCTGAGAAAAACTTGTACGTTTTTTTTATGCCAGTTTAAAAAAATTTTTAAGATTGTAACTTGCAACTAGATACTTTTCAAAAGGAGCCTTCAACAACATTACTGTTCATCAGCCTATATGTAGACTATTAAAAATAGATGTTCATATAAAATTAGATGATATCTATCCAAGTAAGATTAAAATTTTATCGGTATAAAAAACATAATCAAAAGAGTCATCTATAAACATATATAAATAAAAACCTGAAAATTAGATATAACGGACATTGCGATAATACCAGGTTAGAATAAACCAGAATCAAGTATGTTTACAAATTTTTATGAAAATTTTTCACAATTTGGTACAAACACTGTTATTCTCATGATTATTTAGAGTGGATGAAGAACAATGGATGAGTATAGTGAAAAGAAAACGGTCATTCAATATGCACAAAATGCCATTAGGGATGCAAAAGGCAAAATATATCATCTTCAAATTTGAAATATTCAAACGCAGAGAATCCTATTATCAAACCCATCCTTTCGTGGTCTAATTAATTAAAATATCAAATAAGGTTTATGGGAAAATAAATTATTTTTAAGTAATTTGTAATACAATGTAACTCCTTACTTTTGAAATATAATTGTAACGAGTTACTTTACTCGTTACAGTCACTATTACTTCTGAAAGGTAACTTCAAACAACGTTAAATATTTTATATTATATAATAAGTTTTAATGTATTTTTAAAATAATTAAGTGAGAGCGAGGTATTTTTCAAATCTGGGAAAAAATTAAAATATCTAAGTAAGATGGTAAAAATTTGAGCTCAAGCCATTTTTTATACAACATACAAATTCATTGATTAATTATATGATGAAAAAATAGAATTTGTGCGTTTTCTCAAAAAAGTAAAAAAGTATTTCATCTTTGTAAAACTTATAACTATAATTCTTAAGATTTATATATGATATAGGGAACTTGATTCCATCTTTCTATATTACTAGGAATTTTCATTGGAGGTGCAGAGTGCTCCTAGGGTGTTTCTGCGTAGGGTGAAATCGCAATTAAAGGGATTAAAAATAGGGTAATTCCATTCCAAATTATATCTATATAAACGAAAAAAAGAAAAACGACAGAGGAGCGGGTTATATATACCCCTATTGTGACGAATAATTATTTTCATATCTTTCGAAAATATTTTATGTTATTTTGGTAAATTTTGTTAAACTTTCTAATTTGAAAAATACATTTGCAAAATTACCCCATAACCTTGCAAGATTACCCTTTTATGCGGTAAAATTGCTAGGAAAAAATGGAAATTTTATTAAACTCCCATGTCATGGGAAATAATGTCTCTAATTTATATATTTTGTAGGTTCGTGGTGTGATTGGATTGGATACAATTAGATTAATTAAACGATTTCGAATAATTACTTGATCGCCAAAACACCTGTAGGAATTCTCCGGATCCTACTGTAGGTAACATTTTCAGAAAGGCGTTTTAATAAAGAACTATATATGTTGAACGAATTATGTAAAAGTTAGGCATAAACCCACTAAAGGCTGGTTGAAGGCTAAAAATTTAAATAAGATAGCTATAATAAGGTTTATAATTGAACTTGAATTGATAATATCGATATTTGACCTTTTCTATTTCCAAATGTAAAAACGCATTTAGTATTAATTTACTTAACAATCGCGAAATATTAACGTTTGAGAGTAAAAAAAATCAACTATTATAATCGTTTTCAATTTCACAGTAACAACTTCATCTAATTTTAGAAATATATTTTCCAAAGATGTCACAAGTCTATTTGACTACTTTTGCTACCACCATTAATTTATAAAAGACATCGAGTCTCATAGTTTAAATTACGATAAAAGTTTACTTTATATAATAATGATAGGATTTTTTTCGTATATTTAGTTTATTTAATTTTTTACTATAATTGCTTTATTGCTTCTGTATTTTTCATTATACCTTCAATTTTGATACCAATTTTAGAAATTATCTTATATTCTTAATCACTTTTTTAAAATTTATATTATACAGTTTATTTGACTTATTTGGTTAAATTTTTTGTGGTTGGCAAAATTGATTGGAAAATTGTAATTAATAGGTAAGGCACTAAATATTTAACGCAAGTCAAATATTTAGATTTTTATATTCTCCGTTCTGGTATGATATCAATTTGACAATTTTTTTTTCTTATTTTATCAATAATTTTTTTCAATCGACCAAACAGATTAAAGCAATAAAAAAATACTAATTGAGTATTATTTTAGAGTTCGTTATAAGTTTAAAAATAAGTGTTTCCAAAAGCATGGTTTTTTCTTATAACCTTGTTCCTTTCTTGTGGTTCGTAAAAAAACTGAATGAGGAATTAATAAGTACTAGCAGACAATAAATATTAGCGTAAATCAGATATTTTGTTCTTCTACATTTTCCATGGCATGATGCCAATTTTGGCTATATTTTCTTATTTTGCCAATATATTTTTCTTTATGCTGTCTACCAAGCGGATTAAAACAATATAGAATAGCCGTAAACATTGATAAAATTTATAGATAATAAAAAATTTCAGTTGTTTTTAATTGCAAGGCTTAGTAATGCAAAATCGCCCCATTTGAGACGATTTTTTAAAAACGACTAACTATATTTTAGCCAAAAAATATTGCTTAAGCCTCGAGAATTTGCTAATAGATGTCCAAACCCATGCGCCCTCTATGAGCAAAATCTTTAGGCATGCGTAATATTTTTCTGAAAAAATTACTGAGCTAGGCGTTTAAAAATCGGCTCTAAAGCTATTTTGCATCATAAGCATGCCTGGAAAAATAATTTCTGTTACTAATTTTTTTTTCTTCCTTACACTGGTTACTATACTGGGTGACGCACTCATAGAAACTGATAAAGTATAAAACATTGGCAGATTTTAGAAATTTATACCTCCAATTGTTTAAACAATTTTAACGGATGATATCTAAAAATTTATAGGATCTGGACTAAAGCCGAGAATTAGGATTTGGAGGCGAACCCTTAAAAAATGTCGTAGCGCCCTCCCACCCAGATATATTCCGGCTACACCATTGGTAATAAGTATGATGTTTTAAAATAAAAACTGTTATGAACTTCGGGATAAATTTTTAAAAAGACTAGGTAAATAAAAAATTTTAATGGGTCAGACTTACCAGAAAAAAACCTGACCTGATATGATAGCCTTGAAAACCTTGTGAATTATATGGGCTTTCGCATTTAAAAAAAAAATATTTTATTATACCAAAAGATAAAGAAAAAATTCATTAATTATTTAAAGAATATTTTGACGATTTTGACTGCAATTTGTATATAATGTACCCCCTCCCTCATAGATATTATTTATTTATTTAAAAATTTAATTAAGTTATCAAGTGTTTATAATAAATTCAAATATCGATTTTTTATTTGAGATACACATAAAGAGTTTAAAAGGGACATCATTTTTTTTACATAAAAAAAAGACATAACTATTAAAGTTGACACATTTAAAGGAAGATGACCTCTTAGGCAATCAATTTGACAATTTGTCGGGACACTTTTTGTATAATAAATTTTTTTTTGAATCTCAAGAAAATAAAATTTTTAACCATTTTTATAATTAAACATTTTTTTTAATTTGAAGATTATTTATAAGAAGGAAAAAAACGAAAACTGTCATTAAAAAATTCTTTTTAATATAAGACTTGGCCTTTTGTGACAAAAAAAATGATTGTAAAATTCCAAAATATTTTTATAAATAAGAGGAATCGGTAATTAAAAAAATATTTGTTTGACATCTTCCTATAAGTTTTAAATAGAAAATTATAATATAGTATCATTTTGATTTCATAATTTATTATAATGAGATTATAAATTTAAAAAATTCGTTACAAATAATTATAATAAAAAATATTTTGTATAATTCAAGTCAGACCAACTCAGACACTCTTTAATTCAATTTTAGATTTGTTTTCTTTTTTAAATAAGTAAATTAAATATAGTATGAAACTATTACTTATTTATCCATAATTTTTGAAGTAAAATGATAGTAATTTGATTTAGGAAAGGAAAAAAATGAGTCTATTTTTGGGGTATCGGGGGTACCATTATAGTTAGTTAATAAATATCAAAAATGTGATTTTTTTTATAGAAATATTGTGTATTTATATATCGATTTTCCCTTTAAATCATCAAATGTTATTAGACTTTTTTTTAAAGGTTAAACTTTTCTATAAGGTGAAATTTGGTAGGGCCAAGTTAAAATTTTTATTTATAAAATCTCATTAAAAAAAATAAGTAACATCTAAATAATTTTGCAAACAACTATTTGAAACTAAAACACCTGGAGGTCACTTTATCAATAAAATATAGGCGGCGGCGCATCCAGAAAACTTAAAATATAATGCATAACATTAAAATAGAGATAAAACAAATATGAGTTTGAGATTTCTTCCCTATAAGCCTTTAAAAAATTCGGGCAATGAACTGAAACGGGCCACAGACCACGCGGAGATCTAAAAAAAATACTATCTGGCCTCGGGCTGGCTCGAGGAAAAACGATCTTATGCTAAACTAAAAGTAATAAAATATTTTTTACAACTCATATTATTACTATCTATATTTTAATCTAAATAAAGCGGACTGTGCCAAAAATCAAATCAAGTTAAAGGGAGACCAGGGCATAGCGGTCTACATAGTTTGATCTTTTTTAAAACGAATTAAATCTAAGGTTTAACATCTAGTTCTATAAGATAAAATTATGATATAAAATACACTCTCGGCAATAAACATTTGCCTTACTATGACAATTTTATACTCAAAAAATTTTTTTTTTAGCTTTCACCTTATCGGATGGTAAGCTTCTTCAATATCTCTTTCCATAAATTATTCATATACAATCCATTTTATTGAATTTATATTTCGCGATATTGCCTTTAACTTTGTGGATCCATTGGAGTTTTGGTCTTCCACTCCCTTCATTCCTAAACTCTTAAGTCTTAACCTTTTTTTCCCATATAGGTTTTAGGCCTTCTCATTGTCCATACCAACCATGATCTTTGTTTTAATGGGTACTACCTATAAACCTCCCAGTATATTTGCATTTAGTATTTTATCCTTTTTGATTAAGCCCTGCTATCATTCTCAGCATTCTCATTTCATTGTATGTAAACTTCTCTCATCTGATTCTTTGCTTGGCCATATTTCCGAACTATATAGGATAGTTGGTTAATTTGCGAGGAATTCTTTTGTCGTCCTGATAGGTTTATCCACCTCAGTCATCCTTGGTTCATTTCATTTTATTTTTTTATCTCTATTTCGATTGCCATTGATTTGTAAAGTGAAACCCAAGTATTTATAGCTTTCAAATGCTGACACCTGTCATGTATGTATGTCGATATTGTCTGTTTCAACTCCACTTCCTAACATATACTCTGTTTTTAATATTTTAACCCATGCTTTTCTAGTATATCTACCCAGCTCGTCAATCTTTCCTTCATTTCTTTGTTTTAGTAGATATTGCAATATCATCTGCAAAAATCATATTCCATGGGGCTATTTCCGAAATAGTCTGTAGGGCGTCCATCACTTTTATGAGCAGCAGTGGGTTGAGAGCCACCCATGATCAATTTTTTTAGCTATTTAGAAGCCTATCGATGTGTCCGTTCTTTAAACCCCGAAAATGTAAAAATATTACGACTAATTTTCACCTAGAGTTAGACTCTAAGATTAAGAATCACATTTGATATATATATATTAAATGATATCTTTGAACCCTCCATTGGGTTCGGGCCGTTGTCTTTATAATATTAAAATATAATTTTCAAACAAGATTTTATAAAAAAAAGATCATATTTGATAATAAAATTTTCGCTTTTTAGTAATACCCGTAACTAGTGTTGTTAAACGGCTCATTTTGGCCGATTTTTAAAAATAACTAACTCAGTATTTTAGCCAAAAGAATATTGCCTAAGCTTCGAGATTTCGCTAATTTATGTCTAGACCTTTGTGCCATCTATGAAAATCTTCAAACTTGCGTAATATTTTTCTGGGTGAAATATAGAGATAGCCGTTTTTAAAAATCGGCTCAAAACGAGCCATTTAACAACACTATCCGTAACTTTATTAACAAGAGAATATTATATATATTTTATATATGATCTTATGAGTGGTCGTATGTACCTCATTACTTGGTCCAATGTGCCCTGGCTTTTTTAATTATGAAAATCATAAAAAATTATAAAAATTGAATTTTCCCAAAAAATTAATTATACATTTATATATTGTATAGGAAGATTTTTTTGATATGATGATGAGGGAGCTATTAATAAAATAAAGAAAAAGGGAAAGATAAAAACAATAGAATTTAAACACTTTCTATTTCAAATTTTTTAGCATTTGATAAAAAATTTTTTAACAAATATTCTTATAAATAATTTTATAGGTTATTTAAAATTTTTAAAATTATTAAATATAAAAAATACGGGTGCTTCCAAAATCAAAATTTTATTTTAAAAAAAATAAATTTATTATTGAAATTTACGAAATCGATTAAACGCATAATGTATAAATGAGAGAATTTTTGAAATTTTTTTTGACTTTGGGCTTGTAAAATTGCGAGTTTTTTGGAATCTCCCTCACATGGCCGGTCTGACGGTTCCTTCCAATCAGGCGCGCACGCAGGAATTTGGTCTGGAGGGGGGGATAATATAATTTTTTAAAAAATATTATTGTTAATTAAAAATACTAAACATAAATTTATTAGGACTATTAACTTTTCTAATACACAATTTTAAATTAATGTGAATTACAAAAAAATTATATATATAAACCGGGATTGAAAAACTATAAAATAAATGTGAATTATAAAATATAAAGTGAATATAACCATGATTTGAATCACTTAAATGATCTAAAATTGAAATTTGAATTTTTTGAGCCTTTAAAATATATAAAGTATAAAAAATTAAAATGTTGGAAATATAAATTAATACACAAAAAGTTTCTTAGGAATAATTGTATTTTGTATGTTTTGAGCTAATTTTTCAATTATCTATCCTTGCTTGGCGTTAAATGCCTATGAATATTCAAAAGATCCAAATCATTCAATCTACTTTCAGATGTTGTATTTCATAGGTATGTTTTTCACAGACTTGCAAACCCAGCCACCGAGCCGGACCGTATTTTAATTTTTTAAACATAACCGGACCGGGCCCGAAATTTTTTTAAAAAAATTCAAAAAAAAATATCAGGGCAGAGCTGTATATTTTAAAACCAAATATTTGAAATCGCCATTATTAGCTATAAAAATCAAAAATAAATATAATTTATTTTTAAAAAAATCGGGCCGGGCCTGAAGATTTTTTTAAAAAAAACGCGTGCCAAAAAAATTTTTAAAAAAAATCTGGCTATGCCCTGCAATGGTACCTCTGCAAGGCTCTGTTATTCTTCTTAAAAAAGAGAATTTTCTCTCATTAGTTTACTAATGGGAAGAGTTGCTAATATATATATAACCATTTTGATACATTGGAAATATAAACTAAAATGTTTTTGAAATAATGCAAAGCAATAGCATTTTTTGGGACTGTATCAACCATAGTTAATCTTTTAATCAGAGTTATTCAGCTAATAAGGCATAATAAGATATTTTAACATCTTCATGATAAAAATCTACAAATATTTTTTTTTCTATCACCATCTGAAAAGGTTGCAAAGGCTTTTGTGGAAGTAATATCTGCGGATTTGTAAGTGCTGGATGATGAATTAAAAACCAGTTATTTATTTGGGTTATAAATGTATCTAAGAGAGGGGACATTTGTTTTATAAAACTCTTCTACTGATCCTATATTAATGTTTTGACGGTGAGCTTGCTTGCTGCAAGTCGAGGGGGACAAATATTAAACACGTATAGCTCTTATTTTGACTCAACAATAACATATATAATATGAAATTCTTCATCAACATTAGCTCTAATTTCCTTGAGTTCTAATAAAATGCTCTCGACTATTCTTATCTTTTTAATCAAGTCAATGTCATGTTTTTGAAAAGTATTACATAAAATAGTTGTATAATTAAATAATACATTCTAATGAGAAAAAAATTTGAAATATGTATTGAATCCAATAATTTTCTTGCTTCTGAGGAAATATTTCTTTCAGGCCATTGTGATATTTCAGTAATAGCATTAATAATCGGCTCTTCTAACTCCATAAAAGCTGTTTCTGCCTGATGGCGGAGACTCTATCTCGTTGGACAGGCTTGCAATTTCTTTCTCCCTGATGGACAAGGAGTTTCAGAGATAATTATTATTTGACTAGAAATTTAGATAAATAATAGGCCATTAAAATTTTAAAATAATGGGTAAATTACGCCAAAGAAAACTTGAAATCGAAATTAATTGATAATGAATGTGATAAATAAATGTAATTAAATATATATATGAGATAAATAAATATTAACAAATATAAATTAATATTAACAATAATATTTTTGAAAAATATAATCCAGCATCTGCATTTTCTGCCCCCCCACCCCGCTGCATATGCGCCTGTTTCCAATATAAATAAAAAATAAGTAAAACAAAATTTTGACTAGCTTTGTAATTAAATGTCGACTGAAGGCACTAGGGGAGACCTGGGATCTTATGAGCCCGAGGTTCTTGTGATCCTTGGTATTTTCCTAGAGTGCTCAACGCTAATTGTTCATTTTTTAACCAAATATGTATAATTAAATTATGCATATGAGCTATTATTTTTTTTATTATCGGATCACATATAAAATTTATATAACAAAATATAGGATTTATACCTTCAAAAGTATAGATTTTTTAAATTCTGTCAAAAATAAAAAATAATAACTGTTTTAATTATTCAATAACTATCTTAGATAAAAGAGAAACTCTATTCTATATAAAATTATTTTTTATTTGAACATGTTTAAACTACCATAAAATTAAATTTTAAAGATATTTAAAGTTTGGATTACTTTTCAGAGGTTCATATGAGTTATAAATATATGTTTTCTTATTAAAATTTGAATATTGTAAGAATTCATATTAGAAAGAGACATAACTAATAAATGATAAGATGATTAATAAAATTTAATGAAAATCCGTCCTTGCTTTTACGGAGGAAACAAACTTAGGTTGTGCAATAGTAAAAAGATATAAAACAAGATTAATAAAACGGCAAGATTTGAAATGTCATCAACACAAATTTTCAAGAAAGTGAAGGAAACTATATAAAATTATCTAATAAATGCATCTAAAATGTTTATGAATCTTTGTCCCACGTAAATTCTCTTTTTCGCGTGGTTTCTATTGCAATTTTTATCAATTCTTTATATGTTTAAATTGTCAATAAATTTCACTAATTTTTTGTAATTATTTTCCATTATGGCTTATTTTTATCAATAAAGTAGTAAAAATAATACATATCATTTTTATATAAATATATAATATTAGCAGCTCAATGCCGCCTCATGGGAAAACTCATCCTTCCCCGGGTATGGCTCATCCTTTCCCATATTTTTTTCGGAAAAATTAATTATATTAAAAAAGTATAATTTTTTAAAAAATTATTTTTTTTTCAAAATACTAGAATCAATGTTTAGTTATTAATTAATGTATTTTGCAACCAGTTTGGAAGATAGTATATTTTAAAAAGGTTATTTCTAAAATTGGAATCATGCCAGGGAGGAAAATATAGAATCACCACATATTTAATTTTCTAAAATATTTAGCACCCAATCAGTATACATATGAGTATCTCATTTAGCTAAGCCAAACACAAATAAAGAAACCGAATTATAAACAAAATAAAAATGACGACGTCAAGCCGTTATACGTGTGTCAGCCAAACTTTATGAAGTTCAAATTCTGAAACGTATACCAATACTACTAATAATTATTATTTTGAAATATCGAACATAGCAAATATATCCATAGCACGGACTTCCATTATATTCTTTGATCGGGATATGTATATTAAAAACCAAAATCTAAGGTAATCTACTAAAATATGCAATACTACTCCCTTTCATCATAATGACGTTTAGGTTTAATCCTGTTTAATTGAATAGTAGCAATAATATTTCCTAAAATTTTTAATTTATTATTATTGTAAGCAACAAATTCTTCACATGAGGTTATTCTTGGCCTTCCAACTTGTATTTATTCACTTACATTAATTTATTAATATTTAAGCCCCATATTATCGTAATGGGCTTTTCGCTGGTTATAGGGTCATATCGCAGTTATTATACCAAGTTGGTATATAGTGTTAACCTAGCTATTTAAGTTATATCAGATAAATCATCAATTCGAGATCTTCCCTAGCTGTGAAGTGTCCAAATCTGTGGCATGTGTTACAAGGATATATTTGGGCTGGCCATTCCCTTATGTAAACGGTCACATTTTGAACATCTTTTATTAATCATTTTCATCGGCTTTGATTGTTCTCCCGCTCAAAATTTAAATATTTTATACGTGTTCCTTAAAGTCATAGCTATAAAATAAAATTTATCGGAAGTTCATATCTCAACCAGAACACGCAATAACGATTTGTACAATATATATCTTTAGGGTAAAGTTGTTATGGCAAAAACGGTTAAAATGTTCCATCTAATTTAAGCTGTAAAAAGATAATTTTCAAATTTTAACATCTAAACCATATAAAAAGATATTTTTGAGCAAAAAGGAAGATTAATATATAGTTTCTGTGTTATTTAGAATAAAATTATAAGAATAGTCGCAAGAAGGTAGTTTATTTGAAATATACGATGTGCTTAAAATAGGCAAACTCAAAATGCCCATACAAATCCCCCACCCAAAGATTAGGGAAAGTTAACAACTTTTAAAAATAACGACTATAATTCAATTTTTAGAAAAAAGGCATTGGTAATATAAAAAAAAGGTGAAAACCCAAAATTATTTCTATAGAAATCTAATATATCCAAAAGTCCAATAAAATTTATGGGGAAAAAATTCAAATAATAGTGCCCGCCCCCCTTAGCAAAATCGTGGATACGCCTATGGGCCTAGATTTTAGAATTCATGAGTCAAATCATACGATCAAATTAAATTCATGGAGCTGATTGTAGATAGATATTAAAAATTCCATAACTAGAATTATCATAGGTGGGATCCGACTGAAGGCCTGTGAATTTTCCCTCCTCCATTGAAAAATACTGTCTACACTGTTGTTGATAATATTGCTTAAGAGAAGAAATCTAAGTTACAAAGTAAATTGACCTAATTATCCAATGACGCAAATAATCACATGTTTAACATTTTTTAAAAAAAATTGTTGATTTTTAAAAAGAAAATAATAATAAGACTTTTATTATCCCAAAAAAATATAGTTGACATACACATTTTTATGTAGTAAATAAATAAGGTAGAAAGGAAAGCATTCGAATTGAATCGTATTTGATTTATTAAAGTTACAATATAAAATTGTAAAATATATATTGTAAAATATATATTGTAAAATATATATTATAAATTATGAAATAAACAAGTTTTACATTGAATTTAAAAAAATACTTGTATCGATTATCAAAAATATTATTGCCTATCTTAGATGAGTTTTTGTATAGAAAGATCTAACTTCCATCATCTAGATGAAAATTCAGGAAATCAACATTTAGATGAAAAATAATTATTTCTATAAAATTAATACAATAATATTGTTTAAAAAATTTTTTTAAAACAAATTGTAAGATAAATTTTTTTAGAAAAAACTAAATTAAATATCATAAATCCTTAATGTTCAAGTAATTTTTTGATTTTAAGTCCCAGCCCGACCTGGCAAGATTTTTGGGCTGGGCAGCGTAGTTAACAAAATTAATTTTAGGGCTGGGCTGATGACTAGGCCAGGGAGAAAGTCAAATTTATAAAAAGGTTATAATTTTTTAATCATTCCTCAGAATAGAAATCCAATTGAATCAATTTACAGTATATTTTTAAAACAAATTTTGCCATTTTACCACGGGAGGAGGAGGTATGATGCAAGTGCTCATTGAAATAAAATAGAAGGGAGGGGTAAGCGATATGGTCTAACTAATTTTGATTACCTTACTGAAAAAATAAATATTTAAAGGATGGGAGAAGGGTGGTGAAAATTTTTTTTTTGGGGGGGGGGGGTTTAATGTCATTGGAGGGTGTTGTAGAAAAACCTGAGAAGGACAGATATTTTATCACATTGACCTTAACTTTAACATTTTTTTTCTTTGGACAGAATTTGGATAAAATTTTATTAGGAGTCGGGTCTCAGTAGAACTATTTAAAAGTGAGATCGGAAATGTTCATAAAATAAGAGTTTGGACGGATTCCAATATTTGAAATAAATTAGTCGGATCGAGTGAGTAAATTGGATCGGGTTTGAAAGGAAATAGGTTCCAGGTAGTGTTGTTAAAAAGCCCGATTCGGGTCGATTCTTTTAAAAGACCAATTAAGATATTAGCCAAAATAATATTATGTGGGCCTCGAGATTTGGTATCTAGAGGTCCAAATCTTCCTGCCATCTATGGACAAATCCAGTTACATAATATTATTTTGGCTAAAATCGTAATCGAGAATCGTGCTTTATAACAACTCTAGTTCCAGGGATATATTAAAACTTACAGACTGTTTTGGAAATATTTTTTAAATTGATTAAAAAGGGATTTTGGAGGACTAACAAGGGTCACCTTATCAAGGTGGTCATCTTTCAAGGTTTCACAATATTTTTTTTTATTCCTCCAATATTTACTATTTACTTTTATAATAATATTGTAATAAATTATATCAAATTTTATTATTTTTTAAAAAAATATCCATTTTTATATAATGTTATAAAATATTTAAAATAATTTTTTTTTTAATGTGAACCATTTGTCTTTTTTCCCAAAGATTTTTTTTTGTTTTAGTTTGATTAATTTCGCGCAAATAATTATTCAAAAAAGATTATTTTTTGATTTGATCAATTTCCCTCAAATAATTATTCAAAAATAAATAAATTGTATTTGCGATATCGGGTATAAATATGATAATCTATAAAAGAGCCAGCCATTTAAATTACACAACGAAACAAAATATTATTAAAATATGGGGATTCTTTATTCAAAATTTTTTTTAAAAAAAAATCCAAGTAAAATGAATAAATTTGTGGATAAATTATTTTTTATTTAATAAATTATCTCCCTAATCTTAAGTGATATCAAGAAAGGAGACCCGACTTACCAAAAAGTTATAATAAATTTTTTTTTTCAGATATAATTTAATATTTCTTATTTTATTTTTTGATTGGATCTTTATTTTTTTTAAAAAAAAATTTATTAAAAATTGTTTCCTTTTCTAATTTTTGAAATTTAAATAAATTAAATCATATAGCCATACATTGGGTGTATTTAGGGTAAGGGATGGAGGGAGAGAGAGTATTAACCAAGCTTCTGACTCCCCTCTTCATTTTAAAAAATCATATCGACACTAATATCAAGTAGTAGTGTCTGTGGGAGGGGGCGATCACCTCTTGAATGAAATAATATAAAAAAATTAATGAATTAAAAATTAATTTAAATTGATATCTGGCTAGTATTTGTACAAAGAATATATGATAAATATTATAATATTTCATACTGTAAGGTGTAAAAACAAATCTAATGGCCAAAAATATTTAAAAATCTGCAATTCACGATACTAGCCATAAAATTGTACGATTTTAATAGTGCTCGAGGCCAGGTCTATAAATAAAAAAAGTTAACCCAGGCTAGGGCGGGCCGGATTCTAAAATAAATTTTGATAATATCAAATTAGCCAGCTGAAAAAATTATATATCATTTTAGCATTGCATTTTCTCATATTTTCAATTTCCCTTTGAAATTACATAAAAACTCGATCCGGGTCGCAAAATGGTCAAAATTTTAAAAATCGCTCGAAAATGGGGAAATCGAATGATTAAAATTTTTGCTAATCTAGAAGTTCAAGTTCAAAAATCCCCAAAATAGGTAGTTTTGTAAATAATTGAATTATGCAAGCCTGGAGATTTTGCTCTGCTCATAGATGGCAGAAAGGTTTGGATATCTATTAATGAATACTCTAGGCTTACATAATTTTGACTAAAATATTATATTAGCCATTTTTAAAAATAGAGCTGTTTAACAACAGTACCCAGATCCTGCTTTTAGAAATTTTTCGCTTTTTATGTGTTTCCGCTTTTAATGTTTTACGGTTTTTTGCTTTTAACTTTTTAACGTTTTCCCGTTTTTAACTTATTTTTTTTAAAAAAATCCTAATCATTTAAGATGTGTAAGTGTAACATAGTTTTTAAATTTAATGGAATATTATATTTTTCTGATATTTATTATTAACCTTTTTTTTCATTTCTTTATAGACTTTTAATAATCCATAATCTTTATGAATGATCTCTTAAACTTTAGCGCAAATCAAAATGCAATGCCGAAACAGTTTTATTTATTTGCATTTTTTTTTAACCTTTATAAATTAAAAATATATTACAATTGCCGTCATATTATACACCCTTTCAAATCAAATTTATCGTTTTTTAATCAATATCTTAATGTTAAAAGAATCGAAATGACCGATATTTATAGAGCAAGAAATAATAGAGAGTGTGTAAGGAATTACATAATTTTTATTTTATACCTTTACATTTTTTTTCTGTTTTAAAATTTTATTTATTTTTGGATTTTTTTTCACCTTTGAATGGCAAAAAAATAAATAATGTAATATTGTCTTTGCATTGATTTCATATTTTATAAAATATAGCTTTTGACGCGATTACTTTACCATAAATATATTATTGTTTATATATTTTTAAAACGAAATCGCCATTTGGAAATACGGGCATGGACTAAAAAAATTTAAAACATTTATTATAAGTAGGCATTTATTTATATATTTTTTTTTGTTTTTTATAGGTTTATTTAGTTGCCAGTTGCCACCACCCTCCCCACCTAGTAATAAATCCTAAATTATTAATAACGAGGGAACAAACCCCTAATTTTTGAAGGAATCGTTATTCCAAACATTCAAACAAAGTATCGGCCATCTTAATTTCATGCAATTTTGTCGTGCATGAACTATTATATTAATTTTACACGTAGGAAAAGAAAATGAAATCCAATTTTTTTTAATAAAAAGAAAAAATTCATACTAAAAAGGAAATTCAAACATAGCTGGAGCTGGCCTTTAAGATTGACTATTCCCCCCCCCCCCCGTTAGAACCGGCCTAAATTAATATTCCTCATGTTTTCACCTTTTCAATTTATATTATAATAATTTTGAAGTTGTGTATTCAAAAAAAACACATCACTTTCTTAGAAATATTTATATTAACAATTCAGGCAGAAATGCTAAAATTAAGGGGAAAAAATATAAAATGAAATGATAAACAAATATTTATCTTTTTATTGATGTCATATTATTTTGAACAATTTTTTAACTTTTTTTTATTTCTGTGAAAAGGAGGAAAAATTCTTTATTTTGTTGAGTGGATTTTTTTTTACTTCTTGGGATGAGCATTTGACGATTAAAAAATTAATAAATTAAATATAATATGAAATTTGGAGAAAGTTTGCATTTGTTATCATTAATCTTTGACTAATACAAATTAAAAGTATAAATTTATTTCGTTGTGCTCATGACCATTGACCAGCAGAACGATTTAAAATATTAATTATTACTTGATGTTGAGCAGAGCAGATATTATTTATTTTAATAAACGCTTATGTAATTTTATTTATTTTTTTTTAAAAAATAAAAATATATATGACCGGGCAGAATGATCAAAAAAATATTATTTTGTCAAGCTGAATTTTTTTTATCTCTTATGACGAAATTGACTACTATTTTAAAAGCAGGCAAATTTAATCAATTTATTAACATTAATTCCTAAATTCGGCTTCAAAATTTTATTATGTTATGACAAGGTAAGAGGAAGAGCGACTAACGAAATTTTCTGTAAACTTTTTAAAAAAAAGTAAAAATAATTAATATAGGTAAATTTAAAGTTTTTATTTATATCTTTTTTAAAAAAAATTATTTAAATTATGGTGAAAAAAAAAATATATTATGAAAATAAAAATTTTAGGAAAATAGGTAACAAACGATAGGAAAAAAAATTGTCGATAATCTTTGATCTAAATAAAGAAAAACGAATTCATATAATAAAAGTCTTATAAATTTATTTTTGGGCAAACAAAAATATTATGACCGGAGTTGAGAAAAATGTTTATATTTGCAAGTCGGCTGCTCGATATTTTTAAAAAGATAATTGAGCTAGGCAAAAAATAAAATAGATAATATTTTCATAAAATAAAAATTGTAACGTCGGGCACGGGCCTAAAAATAAGCCCGAAGGACACAACTTTTTAATTGGTTTTTTAAAATTCTTCTTACGATCCCCTCGATGAATCTATCTGAAAACTTGTTTACGAGCATTTTTAAATAAAATTTATTTTTAGGAAAAAAAATATTTGATCAAATTTTACCTAAAAATGCCAAAATATTATTTACATTTGCCTTATCCCTTCTGTGGACACCTGTGCCGCCTGTCACAAACAGGTTGATCCTTTCTCTAGACATTGTTTCTCGTGCCTCAAAGTCAGTGGCCGTTTCCTGAGGCACGACAACCTTAATAGGTTAATCGGCAAAGCCTTGATTTCGGCCGGTTTCCCCAATAGCTTGGAGCCATTGGGTCTCCTAAATGCTGACGGTAAGCGCCCTGACGGCATGTCTTTAACGTCTTGGCACGGCGGCAAAAGACTTGTCTGGGACGTCTCTTGTGTTACCTCCTTTCCGGCTAACGGAAATACCGACTCCTTGGAACTACAAGAAACCAATAAGTTTAATAAATATAGATTCCTCCCTAACTCTTTTTTATTTATTCCCCTTATTTTTAGCGTCCTTGGAAACCCCGGTCCCCAATCCCTAAAGTTCTTAAATCAATTGGGTGTAGAAGAATTTCGTTAAGGACAGGGGTCAAAAACGAGTCCCTATCTCTTAAACAAAAAGTCCAATTTGAAATCCTAAAGGGGAACTACAAATGTTTCTTCGAAACACTCCCATTTCCCTCCTAGTTTATCAAATATAGTCATTGTTAATTTTATATATATTTTGCATCGCAACTATAATATAATATATATTATATTTTTTTTGAAATATATGGATAAAAAAAAATTTTCAATAAGAAATCAAATTTTTTCTTAAAAAAATAATATAAATAATAGTTAATTTAGATTATATTAATATTTTTTTTTTATTAAAATTAAAATATTTGGAGGGAGAGGGGGGTGTGCTAGCCATTCATATAAAGTAAAAAAAAAATTATGACCGGTAAAAAAAAATGATCAAAAAAAAATTTATTTTTTAAAAAATTATGATGTCAATAAAAAAAAAAAATTAAAATCTTAAAATAAATAAAAGGGGTTAAAATTCAATTTCTATTTCTAGGAAAAAAAGTACAAATTTAAAAAAAATAAAATAAAATGTCTAATTCGTAAAACATGTACATACACATTAAATAAATATTCAGAATTTTATTATTTTAAATTAAAATCAAATTTAAATTTATATTAATTTATAAAAATTATATAAAAAAATTTTTTTTGTATAAAATATAATATATTTTATTTCAGAATTAAATACATTTATGTTATATTTTAAAAGGTTTATTCAAAAGAAGCAATTCTCTTCAATCAAGTTTTCTAAATCCCTTTATTATTCCTTGAAGAATCAACATATTATAAAAGTAAATAAACTATTAAATTAAAATAATGTTTAAATCATAAGTCAGAACCATGAGAATCAGAGTTTATAACCGGAGGACTAATGTAGGACTTGGAGAAAGAATCTAGAACCCTTTTTAAAATACCACAACCGGTCTTATCAAAAGTGCAACTACCTGGAACCGCGACACATCTTGGAGCACTGAACTTCTTTTTCATTTTTTTGGAACCATTAGAAAAAATGTTCTCAAATATCATTTTAGGTCTAAGTTTCCAACACATAGTTCTACAAAGCTACCCCCCCCCCCCCCACCAGCCCTTATAGCGTAAGCGGGATTTTAATTTACTTTTTTAAATATTTTGTACTTATAACAATATTTTAAGATTGTGTTTATTGTTGATTATGCGACTTATAAATAAGAGCCCCATCCGCATGCCAAAATTTATTTCGATTTTAAAATTATCAGTAAAAATTTCCCCATATAATCAGATTCCGCATGTCCCAAATGGATTTAATTATTTATTTTTTTGAACACGACTTTTAAGCAATAATTTAATGAAAGGGAGTGAACTCTTAAGGTAAAAAAAAGAATTAATGAATGCGAAAGGAAAGGAATAAAAGGAAGACCTTTTTTTACTACTCAATTTATTATGTTTTTTTTTGGTAATGAACTTTATCTTTTAGTTATTTCATAAAAATAACCCTAAATTACTTAAATTAATAATGTATAATGAGAAAAATTTGTTCAATTAAAAAAGAATATTTTCAAAAGAATAGTAATTCATTCCGAAAATAAAATTTATCTTGTAATAAGATTTTGTCTTAAATTAATAATGTATAATGAGAAAAATTTGTTCAATTAAAAAAGAATATTTTCAAAAGAATAGTAATTCATTCCGAAAATAAAATTTATCTTGTAATAAGATTTTGATGATTGATGACATCAATAGACCTAAAAACATAGAAGCAATTTGTTTTTTTTAAATTTAATAATATTATGAAAAGGTAATTATTTAATTAACCCCCACCCCTAACTAGTTATTGCTCTGGCTCGTATCATTTAGACGTGCTAAAAAATCAAATCTTGGAGAAATTTTTTTATCTTATGTTAGGCATCCTAAAAGTAAAACGCAAGAGTTTAAACATTTTACACATAGTAATAAACGATTATTTTAGAAAAGAAAATTAAAAAATATGAAATGTTATAAATCCTTCTAATAGTGATTTTTACGTTAATTATTAATTTTTTATATGTTCATCGGTCTGCGTTTGTAATTTTCTAAACATAAACTTTTTCGACACTCTCGAGGCTGGGGCTTGCAAATCTCTCATTTATATAACACATAAACCTTTAGGCGAATTATTAATCTATTTGAAAAAAGCAATGTTAAAACCGTTTCTAATTTAATTATTTATTTTCATCACCTTGTGGCAAATTCGAATCAAAAACTTGCAAGTCTGAGACCCGACCCTGAGGGTGAGGAAGCAAAATGTATAAATTTAAAAAAATATATATAAAGCCAGCATTTTCCCCTCCCCCCCATCCTTTGAATCAATTACAAGATAATAACTGACAAAATTATTTAAAATGATGGAAGATTCTACCAAACAATTGAATAATATATAAATAGAATTTCTTTCCTTGGCGATAATAGCATAAAACTTGCAAACATCGTCCAAAGCTCGGTGTTAATTTTAAAATTGCAGACGGGGCCTAGGAAAATTAAAAAATTGCAATTCGGGCCGCGAAAATTATATCAAATGTTTTTTAAGTAACCTAACTTTTAAAGAGCTATTAAAAAATTGGAGGGGAGGGGGCAGGTACTAACTACGATCTCATCGAAATCAAATTGCTATTGTTTTCTCTTTTTATTAAAATATTTATTTAATTTGTTATTGTTATTTGAACAAAAAAACAATCTTGTAGAATTATTAAACAGAACGATTTGAGCCGATTTTTAAAAACGGTTAAAACATTTATTTTATCCAGAAAAATGCGTGCATGAAGATTTTTTGCTCTTAGATGTTAAAAAGGTTTAGACATCTATTATCGAAATCTCGAGTCTTAGGCAATATTTTTCTGAATAAAATATTGAGTCCTCGTTTTTAAAAACCAGCTTAAATAGTTTAACAAGACTACTGTACGTTATATAAATTATATTAAAAATATATATATTTATACATCCATCCACATCACATTCCATAGGTCTTAGCCAGGATGTCCCTTTGTTGAACTGGTCCTATGTAGTTTCCGAAACATTCACTAAAGAGTTATAAATATTACAAACTTGTTATTATATCGTTTTTATACCTCAGCAAGTCTAACATCACAAAAGGGAAATAAATATGAGCATTCCAGGTTTTATTTAAAATTAGCTTTTATAGTATGATTTCTTTTGATGTGACGCTCAATATTTGCAGCATGATGGCCTTTCAAACTTTACATTTAGATGTACCATTTGTAATACTATAGGCATAATTTATATATTGGATTAAATTATCCATAGTCATTAATCAATGGTGTTGTATACAAGATTGGCGATTCACTAATTAAAAATGTACAAACAAAGGAGTCTGCTTAGCGCCGTTTTGCGGTTTGCATGTCGAATATTAATGCACATTAATGTCTGCTGACTCCTATGTATGTACACTTTAAATCATTTAATGCATGAATGTATATAGCACATCATTAGCATTGATGTTAGCACATCATTAGCATTGATGTGCTCTTTTGAGTAAAAATTTTAATTTAAAAAAGGAAATTATTTTAAAAAAATTGTAAAATAGAATATACAGACATTTATGAAACATGTGACTGATACTTACTTATCAATCAAAATTGAAAGATATTGAACATATTAAATATAATTTAAAATTTTCGCAATATACTAGTAATTTTACATTATTTCATAAGCATAAAATTATGAGGTTCAAACCGGTTTGCAAGCATTTTTAGCGGTTCGGATAAAAAATAACCTTACCGGGTTAAAGGTTTAGGTTTGGATATCTGTAATTAATTATTAGAATTTTACAAATACGAATAATGCAATGCCGATTATATTATTTCGTATTT
Source organism: Gordionus sp. m RMFG-2023 (assembly GCF_954871325.1). NCBI lineage: Eukaryota > Metazoa > Nematomorpha > Gordioida > Chordodea > Parachordodidae > Gordionus > Gordionus sp. m RMFG-2023. Next base: position 11,431,200 of record NC_088779.1, read on the forward strand.
TTATAGGTTTATATTATTTATATAGAGGGTGATGCAGGAAAACAAAATCAATTTAAATTTAAACTAATTTGCGCCTATCAAAAATAAAATAATAATATAAATAACAACTAATTTTATTTTGGAAAGTCAAAAATTAAATGTATAATATTATTAAATTAAAAGGAAGAAGCATCACGTTTTTTTCGTTGCAAAATGTGACGAGACAAGGCAATATTACAACTTTGATTTAAGTATAAATGGGAATTTATTGCGCAAATTTCCGTTTTATTATATAAAAAAAAATATCGTTTAAATTCCTTTATTTTATCGTTCTTTTCCATCCTGACTTTCTTTTATTTTTTGTTATATGACACATGTGGAAGAAATACATTTTTTTTAAAAAATTCAAGCGAAATAATGATTTTTTTATAAATATTTATTAAAATTTAATCCATGATGAAGATGATTTTATCCATCATGACAATTTTTTTATATTAACTATACTTAACTAAATACATTATTATATAATTATAATATATTTATGTATAATAAAATTAATCTTACTCCCTCCCAATTAATTTTTAGAAAATTGCCAAATGGGGTCTTTTTATATGAGTTAACCTATTATATTCGGAATAATCGAACAAAATTGTCATAATTTTGATACAAAAAACAATTGTTGTCTATAAAAAGTGTTACAAATCAAAATAAAAATTTTATTGTCGGTGTTAATCAAGTGACCATTTTTTTACCAATCCATATAAATTATTGCCAAAAAGAACCATGATTGGTCAACAAATCCCTCCATTTTTTTGCTTTAATTATATGTTGCGATATTTGATAGTCTCAATCTGGCCCTGATGAATTTTTATAAAATTAGCTTATATATGCCCCAGTGGTCATATGGAACTTTTGAAAATATCCTAAAAATTGTATTTTGCACTCTTCTATCTAAAAATAAACGACCCCCATTGCTAATTCGATTAAAATTATTGGTATTTTTAATATTTTACTTAAATCTTCATGTCATTATAACTAATTTAGACTGAACCATTAAGGTTTACGAAATATAATTTATAATATGATTTTTTTAGAAATTTAAATCTTGTACTATAAAATATTTCCGTTCCTGTGATGATTGATGAATTTAATATTATATCTATGTTATAACTACATTATAAAATAAAATTATTTATTTGAAACATAGTAAAAAGGAAACATTTACAAAACATTAACAATTAGAAAGTACAATTAGAAAGAAAGAAATGACAATATTTTCAATTTAATAAAAACATTATCTCTTATGTAATAACATAATGAGATGAGAATGACGTATAAATCTTTATAAGAAGTTTTTTTTTAAATCTTCTAATTCGATTAAAATTATTGGCATTTTTAATAAATTTTTTTTTACTATCTTAATGACATTACAATTAATTGGGACTGAACCTTAGATTTAATTTACGAAATATAATTTATAATGATTTTTTAGAAATTTAAATCTTGTATTATAAAATATTTCCGTTCATGTGATGATTGATGAATCTAATATAATATCCATGTTAAATGGTAACTACATTATAAAAAAAAATATTTATTTGAAATATAGGAAAAGGAAACATTTACAAAACATTAACAATTAGAAAGAAAGAAATGACAAGATTTTCTGTTTAAAATAACTTATCTCTTATGTAATAACATAATGAGATGAGAATGACGTATAAATCTTTATAAGAAGAATTTATTTATTTTTTTTGTTGCTTATTATCACATTGTTTATTTGTTTTGTAACTAACTCAGCAGTTTATTTAAAAACAAAATAATAATTAATTACATTCAGTATGTTGAAACGAGAATGGATAAAAAGAATATCCAGCTAAAAACTACTTCAGAAAGATACTGAGTCTTAACAAGAATCGTTTTTAAAAAAATTATAAGGTAGAATATACAAGCGATTCATTCACTATTATGTAACAGTGTTATATTTGATATTAATGATTGGAAAATGGACCATCATTTTTATCCGAAAGATATATATGCTCAACAGAACCAAGATCACTGAGAATTTAACTATCATTGGAAGAGGGGGAAGGGAATTATCCCTTATTGTTTTTATTTTTTTTAAATATCGCGATTCTATATTTAGAATAGGACGATGACATATATAATTTTATAATGTAAGTGAAGTAAAGTGTATTGAACTTACCCATATGTTAAAATTCCATATGTTAAAATTAAATCAAAGATGACTTTAGACAAAAGTCGCACACTTTATAAAAAATTATTATTTTATGTCCTTTTCTGCTCCCACTCACTCACTAATCTTGATTATTTCAAAAATTGAACAAAAAATAATAATAAACAGATTTTTTAAAAATATAATATTAACATAATTATTTAATTTTTGTTAAGTTTCGGTGACACTTTTTTCTCTCGTTATTACTTCATCTCCTTTCATTATGTAATGCTAATCTAATTGCTTTTCCTCTTTTTCCGATTTTATTTCATTAGTTTATTATAAAGTTATTTATTAAGACTTGGCCGACCTTTCTAGGCAAAAATTTATAAAAAATTTCCGAATCTATACAATCCGACCAAATATATATTTTTTTAAAGATTCGAGTCCAATTTTTTTTATTGGTTGGACTGTTTGAAAAGAAAAGTATTTCAATTCAACGAAATCGGATAAATTCTTAGGCCGTGTCCTGGTTCGTTATTTTTGAAGATTTTGAAATAGGACACCCCACCCCATTTTGGTTTGCGATTGTACATTTTAGATAAATATTTTGGTAAGAATCACAAAGATGTTTACATGTACGTGAATCTATGTGTGGGGGGTGGGGGCTGTTTTAGAAGAAGCTAGATAGACGGCCAGAATAGCCTACCGTTAAAATATGAAAAAAATTTGGGTGTCCGGTCCGAAATAAAAAAATTAAATCCAAGTTCCTAATCGACCCGAGTCCAAGAGGATGTGGGTAAATCCGACCGACTCGAATTCAGTCTGATCAGTCCGCGCCGGAAATTCTTTATTAGTAATTTTATAATTGCAATCATAATTTAATTTCGCATTATAATTTTTAATTTTTTTAAAATTTTAAAAAAAAATCACCACATTTTTTAAAAAAAATTCAAAAACGGTTAATTTTTTTTTCTTGTGATATTTTTTTAATATTTTTATTTTGTAAAAATAATAAAAAGTTCAGTTCGTTGGCTTTTTTTTGCATTTATTATTTAATTTTTTTTTAAATTTATTTATTATTAATTTTTTGTTTTCCAAAAAATGCATTTTTAAATTAAATTTTTTTCTTTTTAAATTAATAAATAATAAGAAGTGAAACTTCCGTAAGGTGACCACCGACTTACGGAAAGATTGACATTAATAAAAGAATTTTTTTGCAAGAAGTGGTCTATTTTTAATAATCAAGATAGTGAGGTGATGTCTTGGATTAATTGAGAAGTTCAGCAATCCAAAGTTTTAGATCATAGGAATCTCAGCATTTGGAGAAAATGTGGACTGGACACTTTATAAAGGTTTTACTCTTAAAAATATGTAAAAATAAATTTCAGAGGCTCGTCCTGTTTATTTTGTTATTCTATATGACAAAAACAAAATAGTGGATCAAAAAAATAATCGACAAAATTTACATATCTATAAAATGCTTAGAAAATGGTATTTTTTCAGAAAAATAATGATTTGTTTAAGAGCTTTTATAAAACTAAAATTTAACAAAAAATAATTTAGAATTTAAAGATTTGTTTTCACACAAAATTAAAAAAATAAATATGTGATTAAAAGATTTTTTTTATACAAAAATCATAAAAGATTTAAATTGGAATTTTGGGGAAAAAAATTTCAAAAATCTTGCGTATAGATTCAAAAAAAAAAATTAAATTTTTTCATCTTCATTCGAATCTTTGAAGGATTTTTGTGAGGAGTTTGCAAAACTGAATAAAAAAAAGAGATATTTTGGGTAATAAAAATTTTTTTTTCTTTTTAGCTTTCACCTTTTCTGGTGGTAAGCTTCTTCAATCTCTCTCCACTTTAATACTCATACTATCTATTTTTATATTTCTGATCGATTCCATTTAAATCTCCCACCGGAGTATCACTATCGAGTCCATTGTATCTTGATCTAACACTGAAGTATCAATATCGACAGATATCCCACCGGAGTACACCGGGGTATTCTTATCGATTCTATTGTAAGCTTGATCCCCCACACCGGAATATCAATCCCGATGGATCTCCCACCGGAGTATCGTTATCAAGTACATTGTAGCTTGGATACATTGTGCTTAAACGGCCCCCGAGGTCAGAGATCGTTTTCATCCTTGAATGACCCACGAGTTCAGCTGGCTTCTTATTTGGTTTATTGGACAAGTATCCTAGCACCCGGCTGTCCAAGCCTGTCGGTGACCGAGGTGGCATTTCTCAGCTCAGAAAATCATCTTATCATATGTCTATACACATCCGTCATCGAAGAAAAACCTGAAATTTTTTAGTTCCTTTCCAGGATAACCTGGGACTTTCGGTTTACAAGCGTATCATACACCACTAAAATAAATGATTAATAAAAATTTTAGCATGGGTATAGGGTTAGTATAATAGGAGATCTCTAGAGTTAGACTAAAAAAATTGTTATAGATTTTCACTTATACTCTAGGAAAAAAGGAACTCTTCAAAGTTTTAAATGCTAAAGTTTCTAAAGACAAGGCATTTATAAAATGGTAAGATGATTTTATTTTTAAAAAGATGTCAAATTTTTACTACATAATTTTTTTAAATTTTTTCTCAAATTAATTTTTTTTTAAAAAAAATATAAAAATAAATATAATGACGTGCCAATCTTTTGTCAAATATCGTTTTGTACATATTTTATTTGGGAAATAACATCCGGTCCGATTTTCAATAAAAATTTTTATCCTTCCAGCTTACAAATATATTTTTAACCGACCCGATTATTAAAAATCAGAGTTGTTAAAAGATGCTGATCTAGATACAGATACATATACACCATTTAAAAACGTATCTGTTTTATACAATTTTTATCATACTTATATACAGGGTTCGTCGTTCTCGAACAAAAAATAATTTAAAAAATATCATATCCCTATTTTTATCCATTTTCGAACTAGCATTATTTTTAAAAAAAACATTACACTTATAATTTATTCATTAAAAGTCAGAGGTGTATCTATAAAATTATTTTAATAAATTCGAAATAAATTATTTATTTTCTTTAAATAATTTTGTGCTAAATTAATGGGGAATGGGGGTCATGGTTAAGCAAGGATTTATATATTCCTTTATAGTGTGAACAAATTGAGCGTTTGTGTTTGCAATACATTTTTTGTATATGATAAAAATATCCTTCACAATCTTGAACTGATATCTAGATTTAAATGGGGAAAAAATATATTTAATGAATATATATATATTTAAGTTGTATTAAGTTTTAATATTTTATTATATAAATTTTAATATTTTATAAATTTTAATATTTTATAAATTTTAATATTTTATATATAAGTTTTAATAATTTATACATATATATTTTTATTATAATAGTCTTAATATTTTTTAATATATATTTTAGTGACCTGCATCTGGCCCAAGCCCGTTGCCAGTCCGACCCGAACCCGAAATATTTTTAAAAAAGTTTCGCCGGCCCGGTCCAAATTTATTTAAATATAGAAATTAATTTTTATAATTATCCCAAATAAAAGATATATGTGTTATATGGCGTCTAGTTTCTATAAACAATAAAATAAAATATTTAATTTACATTAAAAAATTCAAAGTAAATTGATAAATTTAGATATATTAAAAAAAAATTCTAAGACCCGACCCGGCCCGAATTTTTTAAAAATATTAGGCTTGAACCAGTCCGAACCCGATTTTTTTAACGTTGGGTCGGGTACGGACCGGACCAACTTTTGCGGATCTCTATATTAATTTTTAAATCATATGCTCATATAAAATAAAATGAAATTTTCATTCAAATATTTTTATTATTAAATAAAAGTATATAAAAATATATCTTAAAAATATCTAAAAACAGATAAAGATCCTCAAAAATAATATCTAGTTATAGATTTATATCTAGAATAAATGTTAAAAAATTATTATAGATATAGTATTTATTTATAAAACCTGACTCTTATTAGAAACTTCTACAATCTATGAAGATTCCAAATTCATGCATTTTCTGTAGTCTAAACAAATGTTTTCAAAATGAATTATCGTTTTAGTATAGTAAATCTCTAATACGGGCCAAAATATTTGTCAATAAATTTGCTCGTCAAATTGAATTTTGTTTCTTTTTTTTTTACCTTTTTAATCTTTCAAGAAATATAATAAAAATAAATTTATATTTTAAAAATAAATTTATATTTTAAAAATAAATTGTTTTTAAAATTAAAATTAGTATTTTTTTGCTCTTATATTTCTTTAATTTTTCTTTTTTTTTCCAAAAAAATTATTTTTATTATATTTATGCAAGCATAGACATTTAAAAATATAAAATGTATTATAATAAATATATTAAAAATTTTCCTATTTTCCCCTAGAAATTGGACTTTGTATCGCGCGATTTTAAATAAAATTAAAACTATATTCTTTTAATTTTTGACACGTCATATTGTTTTGTTTATAATTTTCAAATTATTGAAAGTTTTAATGGCATCAATTTTTTGACATTAAAAGATTGTCTGTCTAAATTATTAGTTACTCACCACTTCCGAGCCATCTATCAAGACCCAACCCAATAAGCCAATGGCACTGAGGTTTTCCTAATCCTGATGACTAAATATAAAATGGATATTGACTATGTATGTTAGCTAAGAAAGTACCCCACTAAGTTAACTCCCAGAAATTTCAACGACGCGTATCTGGGTCCTGTTTAACCGCTAATATTGCTTAACACTGATTCAAAATTTTAATGCGATTATTTAGAACTGAGAAATCTGAAATTTGATAATCAAGAAGTAGTCACTTAGTATTTTATTTTTGGGTTCCATTTTTGTTTAATTAACGAGTAACAATATTAAACTTCTATTTTTTTGCTTTTGAAGAAGAGAATAAGAAAAAATTTTTTATGTCTATTTGGTTCTTTTAAAAAACATTTGTTAATAGTGTTTCAAGAAGAACGAATAAATTAATTTATTAAAAAACTATAATGAAGTCCGACTCTGAATATTTTATTTTTTTTGTAGAAGTTAACCTATCTCTTATTACTGCACCCCCCCCCCCCCCATATTCCATATTCTTTATTTTTTTATAATAAAGAACGAATATTTTTCTTCCATTCACATTCAAATTAATTGTGTGTGCACATTAATTAACTTTTTATCAATCTCTCCTTTAAAAATTCTTCTATTTAACAAAAAAATGGAGAAGTAACCAAAGACTATTAAAACAAAAAAAAGCACAAAACAAAAAACATAAGTTTCATGAAATGATATTATGAATATGATATTATTATTATGTAATGAATGATTATTATATTTTTTTAAAAAATAGAAGATTGTATGATTCAAAGAAGGAGGCACATATGGCACAAATGCCAATGGAAAAATGGTTTTAAATTTTTTTAAGGATTTCATTATTTATAAAAAAAGATGATACTGTATTTTATTTTTTTAAATAAAGTGAAATTAAAATTTTTGTATATTTTATTTTTAATTAATAATGTCTTGTTTTAACCATTGATTTTTTTATCGATATTAAATTCTCCTGCGGTTTCTTGTAAATAAAAAAAAATTTACTTTGATATAAAAAAAAGAGGGAATATTCTGATGTAAAACAAAAGGCAAATTTAAATAGAAATACTAGAAAGAAAGAACGAAGCGTAGTTTACAAAAGCTGATTCTTGTTTTTTAGTAGTTCTGAAAATATTAGCCTTACTGTGTTGGGAAATTTAGGCAAATCTAAGAACCAGAACCGCATTTTGAAAAATATTCTTAACATGGAGCAGAATCTTTAACCCCTTAAGATGTAAAGTAAGACAGGGTGATTTTGACCTCTAATTAATTATTTTATTTTTGGTTGGGGGTATTTTGTTAGTTTTCGGCTAAAATAATCGGTTTAGCCTTTCTTGAAATGGGCTAAATCGGATAAAAATGTAGCTATTACCCAACTATAATCAATATAAATAGGAGGAAAATTGTTTAAAAAGCTCTTAGACTTCCCATTTTGAATCATGGTCAGAAAAGTTCCGGACAAAACGAAAATACCCGGGACAAACATGCCTGCGGACAAACCCTAATTTTCAAAAAAATTAGAATTACCTCTTTTTCAAATTTAAATAAATTTAAAATTTATTTTTGTTCGGTGCCTTTTTCTCCAGTTTCTTTTTCCCCTGGATTTTTTTTTTCCAGATCTTGTCTAAATATTTTCTGTCTATGATTCGCTCATTTTATGATTATTAAATATTTAGATTGGCAGAATATCTGTATTCAAAGACGTTGCGCTAACCCCATCCCCGCCCCCTCCCTCATAAAAATTGGACCTATTCCAATAATTTGATCCAATATCTGCAAAAATTTGGCTTGAGTAATTGTTACGCCTCTGCCTTTAATCGATTATAAAAAGAAAAACTTATTAAATATAGATTAGAGTGATCAATATAATGAGTAAAAAACAACATTTAGTATTTATTAAACTAAACTATATACTAATCAATTTCAATTTGGAAGGAGTAAATTTTTTTTAACGGTTACAAATAGAGAATAATAAATGGTAGTTGGCCATCATCATAATTATACTTTAAAGCTTAGTAATAATTTATCCTTATATCTCCTCTTCCAATAATCAACAAACTCTTCAAAATTGTAACATTGTTTACCTTGTGTTTTTTTTAAAAATAAAATTCTCTATTAATTAATAAATGAATCATTTATTTATATGTTAAATTTTTTTTTAAAAAGGTGAAGAAATTCTTAAAATATTGTTCCTTTATTATTTGAAAAAAAAAATCAATGTTCAATTTATCAGACATTTTTATTTTACATTTTTAGAATTGGGAAATTTAAAATATGATAAATTTATTTTAAAATAAATTCAAATAAGAACAACATACCTAACTAATATTATTTATACCTTTTGTCTTAAATTTATATTTTTTTTTTGATTTTGTGATAGTCTAGATCTAGAGAGTTATCTACCATCCAGTTGTATAAATACTTTTATTTTAATTTAAAAAATAAAAATTTTATTTAAAATACTTATTCATATATTAAATCAATACATTATACAATGCAATACAATTAAATTTACATTTTAACAATCAATATCAGCACGGGCTGGGCCGTATTTTAATTTTTTTTAAATATACCCGGGCCGGTCTAAAAAATTTTTTTAAAAAATATCCGGGTCCGGTCGTATATTTTAAAACAATATATTTTAATCGCTATTATTATCTATAATTCCGGGCCTGAAAATGTAAAAGCAAGTCCGAACAGAAAATTTTTTTTTAAAAAAAATATGTGCCTGGTTGTGCAAATAGTACCTCTGCTGGTCTGATCATTATTAGAATTTTAAGCCTACTTAAAGATTACCTTCTACTAAGTTCTTGAGCCAACCTATCCGATCTCGGATCGAGATTCTCTCGTGCTCGGTTAAGAAGGGACCTGATTTTAAATGTTTTATTCTCACCAGATTTCTCCCTGAAACACAAATTCTTATTGTTTTCCTAATAGCACTTATATTATTTCCGTTTCCTTAAAAAATCGTACCTTTTCTTCACTCCAATATTTTTTCACATCAGATTAGACTGGGATCTTGTTTTAAAGAGTAGAATTAGACTGGTGGGCTTTCTCGAATCGGTCCTGATAACTCGATGTCTGGATCACTCATCAACTAATTTAAATAAAATCTACTATAGATCAACTTTAATTTTTTTTTAGATTAATAACAACTTATCTTTTTTTAAAAGATAAAAAATTATTGCTTAAACAAGTATAAGCATGTTTAAAAATTAAATCAAGGTATATGCCTGACCATATCGACGCCAATAATTTGTCAGCCAAAAATAATTTCTTTTTGAAAAATTAAATAATTTTTTATTTAAATAGTTTTGAATTTTTCAATCTACAGGTAAGCATTTATTAATGAGATATTGAACACTATGAGATCCTTTTTAGATCTTTACCAATTTCCAACAAATATTTATCAATACTTGATAATAAGCCTTCCTTTTTTGTTGTTGGGGAGAATGGATGGGAGGGGGGGGGGGGGTGTTAATATTATTCTAAATATAAAATTCGATGTTACCCTAACCCACCCTCCCCAAAATATCTTAAAAACAAAAATATTTCTCTTTTTTTTCTTTCTCTTTTATTCCACCACCAAGTTCCAAAACAATAAAAATAAATTTGAATAATGTGCATTGTGTTATAAAATTATAACTTTTCATTCAGTTTTTCACATTAATTTTTTTTTGTATGAAACCAAAAAATAATAATAAGCATTTCTCCCCTTTTCCCCCTTTTAATATAATTTTTTTTGTCTGTTTTACATCGCGTTAAGAACGAAAATTGAGGAGAGTTGAGTTGGAGACTATTCTCATCTGATATAGTTTTGTCTGAAAAATTTTTTTTGTTGATTTTTTTTCCTTTCTTCAAAAAAATAAAATAATATTTTTGTTAAAATTGATTTACGCATGGGAATGGGAAACTTAGTAAATTATTTATTTTTTTTTAAAAAATAAAATAAAAATTAATTATTTTATTAATTTTATTTAAAAAGCCAGCTTTTTATTTATATAAAATTTTTTACAAGTCCAACGAGTTGAGACTCAATTTATTAGTGATTATTTATTATTTAAAATATAATTTTTTAAAAAATTTTTAATTTTTGTTTGAAAATAATACGACCTCGAGTTTCCTTTTACCTTAGTGAATTACTTTATTAATTTTTTTTTATTATCATTAAAAAATAAATTAGATTAAATAATTAAAAAAATGATAATCATCTTTTTGGAAACACTTTTTTAGATTAATTAGGAGGAAGAAGAAGAAAAGAAAATGATTACTCCCAGCAAGGTATTCGTTGGTAACTAAGAAAAGTTACTATCATCATAATGATGCTTTAATTAGGATTAAAGTTAAATTACCTTTTAAATCAACCATGCTAAACACACAATCGCAGCACCCATTTCCTCCTTCAAATCCGGATTTGATCAATCATTACAGAAAATATTTCATATCCAACGAATATTTTGACAATCTTATACTCAAAGCATCTTACATAACCCGTAATAGCGAATCTTATCCGCGATTTCCAGATACGAATATTTGCTCTTCTCGAAAACAAATTTTACCAAATGATTTTAAACTAATCACCGATGAAGAAATCGAGAAGAACGCAGACGATACCAACAATAAAGAGACCAATTTCCACGATGCCTCGACGACTAGGGACCAAATAGAGAAGGACAACGATCAAACTTCGAATGCGGGGGGAATAAATAAAGAGTCCTTTAATTATATCAAGGATTCTGGTGCTAAAAAATATATAAAAGAAGAATATTTTGCTAATGGCCAATCAAAAATTCACAATATACCCATAAATCAATATTCTGACGATACTTACCAAGCTCACCCGGTGCCTTATTTCCAGATACCTCGCAATGAATTTTTAATCCACGAAACAAATCTTGATACATTTAACGATCAAGACCCATTTATTCAATTGCGACCCAAATATTTTCGTAATGATGATGGTTCAATAAAGGAAATATACAAAGCAGAAGAAAATCTTTCGAACTATGATGCCAAAGATACAAGTAAATATGATCCCCCTCCCACCTCTTTAGCCTTTCTTTCACCTTTTCGTGTGGTATACTCTTTTATTATCTTACCATTTTATTTTTCCTCTCTTTCGTTTACCCATCACTTCTAGATTCCCTTGTTTCTATAGTTTTTAGGCCTTCTTATCTCATCCCCATACCTGTAGCGTCATTGGGGGGGGCACAGGGAATTTAGCCCCTGAAATATTTAAACTGAAAATTAAAAAAAAAAATTTCAAACCTATAAGTCAAAGCCAAAAAAATATATTAAAAATTTATTTTTGTGCCAAAGATTGATAAGGCTAGTTACGCCACTGGTCCATGCCACCTAAGTTTGTTCACCACAATCTCTGTTTTAATGAGTACTACCTTTAAACTTCCTAGTATTTTTTTATATTTAGTATCTTATCTACCAGCTATCATCCTCAGCATTCTCATCTCCATTGTCTGTTTTCGTTGATTATCTCATTTACGGGTGTGTGAATAAGCCAGTTTGACGACATACATTCGTTAATCACATTTAAATTTTTTGCGACTCTAATGTTAACTAATAGTAGGCAAAGTTTATCAAATGACTTCAGATAACCTAAATAACGAATGTGATACATAACACGTAGTGGCTTAGCCAGAACTTATCCATAAGGATGTGAGGGATGAAAATTTTGGTGGGGTTTCGTCCCCAAACCCCAATTTACCTGCCTTAAGCAAGGTCCCTCCTATAAATAATTATGAATAAATATTATTGATTTTTCCATGGTCATCTTTATATGATCTCCATTAAAGTTGGCCGATAAAGCACTAATTCTAAAATATGCCCATGTTTTGTGCTACATTAGAATATGACTTTAACCAGTAATAGCCAGTATATAGGAAAAAATTATTAGTAACAAAATTTTGTCTAAATTTACGATAGAAAACGACTTAAAGCATTTATTCTGAAAATTTTATCAATGTTTAGTGCTTAACTGTATGATTTAATCTGTTTGGTAATGAGTATAAACAAAAAAGAAAGAAATTTCCAAAATTGACATTATGTTAGAGTGGAAATTATAGGAAAACTATATATCTGGTTAACATTTATTAATTCCTCAATATGAGATTCACAAAAAAATACCTAGTTATTAACAAATTGAAGGTAAGACGTAACACTATGCATTCATCTGGTTTGCGTTAATACTCTAATCACAATTTCGCCAGTCACAAAATACAAACTATGATACGCCATAAGCTCGTATTCAGCCAAACTTTTTGAAGCATTAACTATGAAATGTATATCAATAATTATCATACTTTTATAATGCTTTAACCAGTTTGTTAGATTGTTTGAAGAAAACATTATTGCCAAAATTGACATGCTAGAAGGAAAATTATAGAAGCAATGAATAATATGTTATGCATGATTAGTACTTACTAATTCATTAATCAGTTTTTTCAGCCAATAGACAAAAACAGTTATAAGCAAAATAAAAATAAGAGCACGCTTAGGCCGCGTCGTAAATATTGGATTTTAATTTGCGATTCAAAAATCAATAAAGTCTAATATAGGCATATCCAGTATTTAGCTAATTGGGGGGGGGGGGCACCATTAGATGAATTTTTCCCCATAAATTTATTGGAGATCTTCAGGTTATAGATTTTTACAAAAATAATTTTGGGTTTTCTTTTTTAAAAAATAAAATCCCTTTTTTTAAAAAAATTTTGAATTTTAGTCGTTATTAAAAGTTATTAAAAATTTTAATCATTTTTCATTCAAATTCTTCTTATAATGGTATATGGTATACATTTGGAGGGTGGGGGGTGTTAGGGGGGAATTTTTATTAGCTTAAAATGTTATTTACGAGAACATGCAAATTTACGATGGGGGGATTCCCCACCCTCTCCCCTTGGTTGCGCGTCAAGTATAAATACACCAATAAAATCTCATTAATCGAGTTATATTTTCAAATATTTGATCTGAATCTGATATTAAAGCGCAGCCCTAAGCATTAAGTTTGCCAAACTATTGAAACATTAATTCTAAAGCTTAGTCAAAGTAATGCTTAAATAGGCTACAATTTTCTTTAATATTCAATCTAATTTGCTTAGTAAACAGAATAAATAAAAAAAAGTAAAAAACGAAGATTACTAAAATATATACGAAGATTCAAGATAGAATGAAGATTATAGAAGCACCAAAGCAATTATAATATATAATATAAATTAAATATAAAAATTTTACTATTATCAATGGGATAAAAAAAAATTAACTTTTTATCATCTTTCAAAATATGAGACTCAGTCTCTGGCTGTAGCTTTGATACTTTTGAAATTTAGTAGTGATTATATATAAAAATGGACAAATAGACTTATGGCATCTTTGGCAAATGTGATACCAAAATAAGATGTAGTTACGGTAAAATTAGAAACAGTAATAATATCTTATTTCTTTACCCTCACGCGTTAAAGTTGAACGATTGTTTAGTAAAGTAATACTAATATATTAAGTGTGCTTTTACTAGTGTTTTTAAACGGCTCATTTTCATCCGATCTTTTAAAACGGCTAACTCAATATTTTAGCCAGACTCGAGATTTCGATAATATATGTCTAGTCCTTTCCTTCTATGAGCAAAATCTTCAGGCTTGCGTAATATATTTCTGGGTGAATTGAGTTAGCCGCTTTTAAAACGGCTCAAAACGAGCCTTTTAACAGCACTAGCTTTTTCAATTAAAAATAGGAAAGGTAAAACGTTAATCCCTATGAAAGGAAACTTCTCGTTTTTCATTTTTTTTAAAATAATATATACAAAATTTTTATTGTTGATTCGTAGGTTTTTTAAAATGATTTCACTTTTTTTTTTAAATATGAGAAGGAATTTCCTAGATAATTTTATGGAATTAGAAAAATAAGGAGGCGTGTTATATCAAATTTTAAAAAAATCGTATATAGATAGTAACATTACCTAGTCGTATTTTTTTTTTTGGGGGGGGGGGAAGTTTAACCCCAAAAATTCTTAGCCTACGTCACTGGTAGCCACTTTTTTAATTTTCGTTTTAGCTAAAGCTGTTTCATCAGAAAGATTGTTTATCGTCGCTGCTAGAATTGGTAGTATTTTATCCAAAATGGCATTATAGAAGGTAGTATTTGAAAATGGTAATCCTAATAAATCACATTTTGATTATTCAAAATCATTTCATTTTGATAGGGGTAATGAAGCTTGGATCACATTAGGCTCCAACATATTTTTATGCAAATATGGGAAACCGTTAATGGAGTTATCTTTTGAGAACACTCGGTAACTTTGGATGTTAAACATCATGGAATATGTTGGAATCAGTTCCAATATTCGGGAATATGGGTTTTTCATATATCGGTATAAACTTTGCTCATATTTGTAATCGATAGGGATATCGTTTTCGGAACATTTGACATGATATTTCTTTTATGTGATTAGACAACTGCATGTCCCTTCCCGCCCGAAGGGAAAATTTACAGACTTTATATGCCTATAGGGCATAGTCGGGCTTTGCAGATCTCTAATCACATTAACAAAATTAACGATATCAAATGTTCCGAAAAAGATAGTATCTCGAATTCCTTGTCGATTAAAAATATGAGCAAAGTTAATGCAGAATATATGAAAAACCCGAATATTACCTAATACTGGAACCTATTCCAATCTTATATCATGATATTAAACAATCCATTTTACCAAGGCTTCGCGAAAGGTAATATAATTCCATTAACAGTTTTAATATTTGCTTAATGTGTTCTTAATGCGACTCAAGCTTCATTACCCATTTTAAAAGGCGATGATTTTGAACAATCAAAATGTGATTTAATAAGGACCATCATTTTCTAGTACCATCTCCTGTAATACCATTTTAAGGTCGAAAATACTCATCTAGCAGCGACTAGAGGAACAATTTTTCCGAAGTGACAGCTTTAACTAAAACGAAACTTCCAAAACAAAACGACGCCCAGTGATGACATATTACAGTTTCTCAATCATTATTTCAGTTATCCGAAGTCATTTGATAAACAATATTAGTTGTCGACTATTAGTTAATATTCAAAAGTCATGAAAAATTTAAATGATAAGGTGCATATCGTCACTGACACAACCGAACAGACGATAAAGCAAACGAAAATTAAATCGTTAAAAAAATTTAAAAAAGCAGATATTTATCAACAATTCCCGAATGACGAAAACAAAGATAAACCTTTTATTAATAAATATAAACCGGAAACCGAAGGTTTATACAAACGACGTTTGGACTTGCCAGATCACGAAAACCCCGCACTATTTTTCAAACATAATACGACTCTCCAATCCATAATCGAAAACCACTACAATTTTAATACCGAGGCTAATGGCGATTTATCGACTACCAAAGATTCTAAAATTTTTCCTTATATACACCCTCCAAGCAAATTAAATGAAAACCCGTGCCCGAACACGCCGGATACCTCGTACCAGCACTTCGCTAAAACGTACAAACGCGTGCAATGTCCCATTTGTCAAAAGACTTTTTGCGATAAAGGATCTCTCAAGATTCATCATAGTGCTGTTCATTTGCGGGAAAAACACAAATGCACCGTGAAGGGTTGCGAGATGATGTTTAGTTCGCGCCGGAGTCGAAACAGGCACAGTGCGAACCCGAATCCTAGACTTCACATACCCGGCTACAGACATCACCGGAGCGTGTGTATGAAAGATCTCGATAACATCTCCTGCCTTAATAATTATAATACAAATACTATGAAAACTGATGACAGTGTTTTTGACATTGAAAATGAGCTTGACGACGGTGACGATGGCAAAATTAAGGATCACAATGAGAGTGGAATCGATTTTATGTCTAAATGTAGTATGGCAGATGTAAAGTACGCAAACGATTTCCGAATTGAAAAAAAGTCGGATGAGGTTTTATCGGTTTATGTTCCAAAAAATTTGTTATCTCCCGACGGCACCTCCCATCAAGCTTTAGATCTTTCCATGAAACCATCAAATGGGTTCAACTATAATGCATCGAAGCATGACTTTAATTTTAAAAAGGAGTATAATATGCTTTCAAATAATAATATGTATCGCGGTTACTCCGACATTGGGTCAATTAGACGCAATGATTGTATAAATAATTCCCTTTGTTTTCAACAGTCCTCATTACCCAATAAGGATTGTCAATTAACCGATTCATCCCATAAATCTACTAATGACATCGCTATTCTGACAAAACCTCCCAAGAACATGTGCACTTTAGTGAATTCGAAAAGGGTTTGGAATAAGAGAAAAACCTATATACCATGTAAAATTTATCTTACTGATTCTCATAAAAATCCTATTGCTGATATAGTCAAAAATGAGGTGGATTACAAAATAGACAATCCTAACGGCCGTATATTTTCCCGGAATCATTCGCGGCACAATAAAATGATAACGGCAAATGACTTTTGTGATGATTCTTTGTACAATAATAAACAGATTTTATCTGCGATTACATCTCCAAATATTATATCCTCGAACGATGTTGTCAGCACCGAACACATAATCGGCAATAAAAATATCTATCTGAATCTTTACGAGCAATGGAAAAGATATCAAGTGCAAGTTGAAAATAATATTTGTGATAAATCAAAAAATAACTGCAACAATAATAATAATAGTAATACTGACAGATTATTAGATACTACTACCAACCAAATAACTTGCTCTGTATCATCGGTGGTATCCGAAAATCCGCTATTGAATAAAGTTATATCCAACAATCATGATTTAGACCCACTAGATTTATCCTGCAAACAACTCATTACAGATAATGTTAAAACTGAACCCGACGAAATTCAATTTATCGCTCTCGAATCAAAATGTCAGAATAGCTTAGCACCTTTTGCAGCATCAAATAATCGGTACAATAATAATAATAACTTGGAAGACGGTATAGATAGTGACCAAAAAGACGAGTTGCTTGACTTAAGTGCCAGCAAATTTAAATGCTCTTTGAACGCGCCACGTGATAATAATTCGATTCGATCCATAGATGTCCCCGAATTAACTAATAAAAGTGACTCTCATTCCAGCAATTCTTCAATGCACCCATACTCTAGCGAAGAATCTTTAGGCGATATGGATAATCCAGAAAATTATAACCTCTCCGAACCGCCCTCGCCTACGATACATAACAAAAACGCTTTTTTAAATTCGATTCATTCTTTTATACCCTGGATGTCTTATTTTTTAAATAAAATGGCATGCGAGAACTCCGATCCATATTCGTTCCTAAATTTTTCCTATCTAAATAACTCTAATTTTAGACAGTTTATAGCACAAATGGCTATGTATTATCCTAAATTTTTGCAAAATAAAAAGCTGGAAGCTCAGATGATGCAACAAACTAATTTCAACCACTATCTAGTTCCCCAATCATTGTTTTCCAGGAATAATCCCTATATGTATAATAACAACGATATGGCTGCTTATCCTAATTCTAATTTTTTATCCCACAATCTCGCATCACAGCAACCAAATCATATAAATCAAACTCCCTCCAACTATAGAGTTAAAATGGAGTCCTCCTCACTATTTCGCAAAAAAAAACATTTCGGAAAAGATGGGAAAATCCGCATGCTTACCAATCCAGACAAAACTAGAACCAAAAACCAAATTAAAAAACTGAAATTTTCGCTACCCGCTACTAAAAACAAACATTTTCCGCACAAGAATAAGCATTTGAACCTAAACATCGCATACGGGAAATGGCCAATGAACAATGCGGAAATACCGGAAAAGATTATGACCATCGCTTATTCTCAAAATGATAATCAACCTCCCCCTCAGAGCGATCTATCGTATAGATTATCGCATGATGATTTTCAAGACGAAACCATGCCATATTCTTATTCTAGCTCCTCGAACAATTTGCAACAGCCAAATCACCTCGAATATCACCATTCTAATGGTCACCAAAATAATGATGAAACATATGACACAGATGCAAATTTTAGTAACTATAATGAGTCCGGCTTGGAATCTGTGAGAGATAACATGCCCATTTCTCTGGTCAAGCTCAAAGCTAACTCCACTATCTTTGAGAAAAAACTGAAATATCGGACCAAACCTATTATCAATAATAATTACAAATATTTTGCGAATAACTACAACAGTGTTATAACCGATTTTGATCTCACAAACAACATTGATACCAAAAAAATTACTATGATTACCAAAGGGGGAATTGGGATTTATAGCAGAAAATCTCAATCTCCAAACACCGAGGGATTGGAGATTCCGGCCGACCCCGAAAATCCAAGGCTATGTGTTTTGTGCGGAAAAATTTTCCAAAATCATTTCGGGGTTAAGACCCATTATCAAAACGTGCATTTGAGACTCATGCATAAATGCACCGTACCCAACTGCGCCGCGTCCTTTCCTTCCAAAAGAAGCAGGGATAGGCATAGCGCCAATGAAAATTTACACGAAAAAAAGGCTGGGATCATCAATAAAATTGATACAAAAGTCATTTCATTAAATGTTTAGCGTTCTTAGGAGAAGATAATTAGTTGACTCTTGAACTTGATTACCTTTTTTTAATCTATAGAGTTAAGTAAGTTAGCGCTCGTTTTATCCGATTAGTGCAATTCGATCCAATTAAAAAAAATATGTCCATAGATTTTTATAAATCATTACTTATCCAATTTTTTTTAAAATTTAGCATAATTTTTTTATATAAGAAGCATAAAAGTTTTAAATCTAAGCACCCCACTGCCCTTACTACTACCAAAGCTGTCCAATCCTATCCAAAATTTTATAGTTAATTATTGGACCAAATAATACTAATTGTAATTTAACTTATTTTTGTGATTTAAATATTTGCATTTATTATTATTTTATATATAAATTTTTGTTGAATATTATCAACTTTTTTTTAAAACATATTTTTAGATTATTTAGTGCCCATTTTCAGTCCCAAATCAATAATAACAATTAATTATTATAAAAACAATTAAAATTATGTTATAATAAATAAATTATATAATGCATTTTTATTATTTTTAAACTATTTTGTATTTTTTTTTTATAAAAATGGTGCTAAAAAAATTAAGTGATTTAAAAACAATTAAAAAGTTTGGCTGCAAAATAATAAATTCACAAGTTTTACAATTATGGTCCCCAGGTATTTTATTAAATAATTTTTAATTTTTTTGGTCTTTATTTAATTTATATTATATTTTGTAAAAAAAACCATAAATAAATTCTCTAGCCCAATTTGAAAATAGCCCATTTAGCCCCATCTGAATTCGAAACCTATTTATACCTAGTTGAATTTATAAATTTTTTTTAAAAAAATGAATTTTGATATAAAACAGGTGATTTTTTATTATTTTTGAAATCCAATCAGATTCAAAAAGTTCTTTATATAAAATAAACTAATAATATTCAAAAATTAATTTTTTTTAAATTTTATTATAAATATTTAATTTTTATACGAATCTTATTATTATTATTATTTTATAAGTCCAAAAAATTTATATAAAACCAAAAACTTTTTTTTACAGTAATATTTAATATTAATTTATAATTTTTTTTTTGATAGGTTCATATATATTCATTCGCCCAATAAATATTTTATTATAATGATATTTGGCCATTTCATTTTTTAAAAAATGTTTTTAAAATTAATAAATTGGTCGTAAATTATTATTCTTCTTTTTTATTAACTTTCAAATCCACGAGACAATTTAATTATTCAATCAAATTATCACCTATTTTCATTATTGTAATATTTTTTTTTAAAATATTAATATTATATAATCATTATAATAATATATATTTTTTTAATTTAAAATATTATTTAGAAAAAAAAATAAAGTAAAGTATTTTTTTTTCATACATAATTATAATGGTATCTACTAACTGAAAGTTAAGTTTCCTTCCTTGCTTTTAGTCTTAATCAAGAAACCCAACCGTTATTATTTATCGAACCTAAAACTTTAAGAAGTTTTCACCTGAACTTTACTTCTAATTAGGTATGCGAACTGTATATCCTAACAGTAATCATTTAATTGATAAATATCACTTTAACTATATTTTTAGATATTTTAATATAAATTATATTTGCGATGTCAGCTGCCAAAGTATGCGTATAGAAGTTCCCAACCATAATTTTATTCATTCACTTATATAATTTTTCTGAAGAGAATCTTGAAAATTATTTTAACTTGTATATAAGGCGCAATATTTTTTTTTAGGGAGTAGCGATAATATTGTGATTTTTCTTTACATAATTCTAATAATTTTGTATGGGAAAAGGGGCTTTTAAATAAATTATTAAATTTACGAACCGAACAAACGCAACTCCTTTTTTTTATTAAATTATAATCATTTATCAACTTTTATTTGAATATTCGAATATAACAATATTTTACGAAGTCAAAATAAATAAATATAGATACCCACATTATCTGACGATTTTATTTTAGTTAGGAGTTTCTTGTTTTGGAAAGAATAAAAAGAATTTTTGGTTATTTCAATAGCAGAATATTACTTTGCCATTTATTCGATATCTAATAAGACGAAAGATAATGTAAAACAATTTTTTTTATTGCGATATTCATTAATTAGACTAAAATAAGATTGTATGACTTTCATTTGGCATTTTAAAATAGTAGCAAAGGAAATAAATTCATAGCAAAAAAGGAGATCGAAAAAAAAGATGAACCAAAATCAGTAAAACAAGGAGAAAGTTATCATTTTCATTAGAAAAAAACAATATTTTTGTTACTTTACAATCCTTATGGTAAATATAATCTACCAATATATTTTATTGCAAACTTCTCAATATCACAATCATCTTAAATATTATCTACCATATTTTAATTACAAATTTTTCATTATCACAATTATTATAAACTCCCTATTTCGTTAAATTTTTTTTAAAAAAAGTTAAAATTTCTTTATAAGAAGATTAATTTCATAAATTTAATTTTAATTTCCATAGTTGAAAATTTATTAAATAAAATGATTATTAAGCCTATTTTTTTGTTCTCATTTTTTCGCTGTTTTTTTATTCAAAAATTAACATAAATATTTGTGTATATTTTTATCGCCCCAACAACAGACCCCTTCCCACTGTTTGTATATTAATTTACCCCTATAGTCATCTCAAGTAGGCTGATATCTAGTCTATATATCAATCTTCTGCAGACTCATTTAGAAAATAATCATGTATAATATATATATATTCCATTTTTCTAATCGATCCGAAAATATTTAGCCACTAGTGCCTTAAAATTTATTATCGATCTTCCGGAACTATTCATCTGGAATCAAATTTAAGGAGGGAGGGGAAGTTGATTTTATCTAAATGCCCGCCAATTATTTAAAAATTTCTGAATATGTAATAATAATATTTTTTTTGGTGTTATTACGATACCTTAATAATAAGTTTGCATGCCAATGTCTGATTATCAACAAAGGATCTGGATAAAATATGAAAGGAGTTTAAAATTTAAAAAAGATTGATAAAAGATATACATTTTCTGGAATCTTTGGCTGCATGGTCTCACTAGCTCTTTTTTTTTTAACTAGGGGGCTCATTTTTTAAATTAATTTTTAACACTTGCAAAGTAGTTATTCTATCTAAAATGAGCAAAAAATAGTAAATTTTATTTAAATATAGCGCAAAAAAATATATTTCTGCCTAAAATTTGTAAAAAAATTAAGATTTTCAAACATCTCCAAATTTTAAAGTGGGTTTCCTATGCACTCCCCCTCTCCCTAAAGGCTAATGACACCACTGACTGCTTGGGCTGTGATAAGAAAATTAGGATTACTTCAGAATTTATTTATTCCATATGGTTTTGGTTTTGCAAATAATATAAGAAAATTTAAGTCTAGGTTACCACTATAACCATTTTTTTAAAAAATTGTCATAAATTATATTTTCACTAAAACTTTCTCATATTCGAGCAAATGAAAATTATTGATCTTTTCTTAAGATGTCATTTTAACGTTAAGGTGTGATTAAAAAAAAATATATTTAATTTTTTTATCAAACTAGGACGCTAATTTATTCTTTTAGGAAAAAAATAATCGACCCAATCAATGAACGTATGATGGATTTTTAATTTATTTTAGCTAATTAATAATCTATCTTGGCCTTAAAATTGTGTACATTTTTTTTGATGTTTGGGGATTGGATCTCGTTCATTAGGCGTCCAAGAACCTATAATAACACCGTTTCAACCTATATATTGTGGGAGATTACCAATGATTTTTACAATTATAGATTGGCTTTCATAATTTTAACATCGATTTTGACGATAATTGGATTATTCCTAAACACATATTTGTATTGCGCCTTATGTAAATATCGAAAGATTTATTCGGCATATTACTTTTTAAGATGTATGTGTTTTATAAACTCAATCTTTTGCATAATCCATACTATGGAAATCGGTGAACAGATTTTTATCATCAATAATCGTCCAAAACGCTCCTGTGACACTTATTTGTTGCTAAGAAGAGTTTATATGATATTATCCATGGTCCTCTACAATATGAGTTATTTGATCAAAATTTGTTATATTTTGGACAAATACCTGTGCATCAAAAACTTTCGCACGGTGGAATCAATCAGAAAAGGCTGGGTTTACAGAATTTTACCTTGGTTTGGATTCATCTTTTTCACGCTCACCACCGTACCAGTATACAAACTGAACGAAATACAATATAATTCACATAAGAAAGATATGCCATGCAAGATAGTGGTGGGAAAAATGAATAAACCATTGGCTATTTATTACCTCCTAATTAAGCAATTATATATAATAACATTCATCATCATATATCTGTATCTTGTGCTATCATTCTTTAAAAGTTTATGGAAATTGCAAAATGGTCGCTACCACAGTTACCTTAATAATTTAAAGCAATCTAGACGATCCATTAAATTAAGTTCAAAAGAATGGGAAAAATTTACGATTCGTAAAAAAGATCAGCCTAAAATTATTGACTTTAAAAAAATCAAAGTTTTTAACCCCTCTTGGAAGAACAAATCCGCGTTAGTAGCTATATCTAAGCCATCAAATTTACGTTCAACTAATAATAAACGATTTCGCCCGCGTTATAAATTAATGAGAGTATTGAAAAATATATATTTACTTTATTTACAAATAACTCTTTTTATGTTATTGGTTTGTCCCCATATATAACATAGATTTTATTCACAGGTGTGCGCTGAAACCTAATCCCAATTTGTCGCACTGTATCTATTACAGGCCTCTAAAAATGGTATTCTCAGTTCTAGAATTCTTAGACTATTCTTGTTATATTACAACGTTTATTTTGTGCGATAAAAATTTACAAAAAATTTTTTTTTTGAAATGAATGTTGTTACTCGAAGAAAAATTGCATCATAAAAATATATGTTGATATTATATAGAAAAAGGTGTAATTTTTTAAAAAGGTAAAAATTTAGCCAGTTTTTTAAAATAATAATTTATAAATTAAATGATGGCAAAGAAAATCAATTGTGGATTCAAATTTGCTGATGGTTACAATTGTTTTACGAATATTTTTAATAATAGATTATAATAAAACTATTTCAAGGTAAAAGATTGTTTAATTTATATATATAATACAAATATAATAGAGACCTGTATGACCGGGGCAAAGCCCGAGGCCGTAAAATTTTATTTAAATAAACCCGGGCCGGGCTTAAAAACATTTGTTTTTTACAAAAAATTGCTCAGTTGGAAAACCATACAAGGAAAGTTTAATATTCATTATTTAAAAATGATCATATTTTTAATTTATTCGAAACCATATACAAAATATAACCAATATTCTAAATAACAAAATTTTTGAGCTTATCTTATGGGCAGGGGGAATCAAAAATATGCTTGAATATAGAATTATTTTCAAATGTATATTAGATAGCTCTGCAGATCTCGTATATATAGTAGAAATCTGCATTGCTGGCCCCGACCGGTGGGCATGGGTTGGGTAACGTCTGAAAAATTTATTCGGGCCGGGCTGGTCGTGTACAAAAAAGTAGAGCTGCTCGATGCGTTTAATAGAGAATAGAAACATTTATATTCTTATAAGCCTAATTTTGTGAACAATATATTTTATTATCTAGTCCGATCAAAATTATTTTATAAATAAGTTCGAATCAGATCCAATTTTTTTTTTCATTTGAACTGTTGAAAAAGTGCGATATTTCAATGAAATCGAAAAATTATAGGAGATAATTAACAATTTTCTGTTTTTTTTTGAAAATATTCATAAAAACATTAAGAAAGCAAAATAATTTAACAGGTTGCCAAGTTGGTTATTAAAAATAAGGGTCGGATTAGACAGCCCTAATTTTCACGAACTTGGAACTGGGGAAAATTTGTAAGAAAACGAGGTCATAAATTTTTTTAAAAAATCAAATGATAAATTTAAAGTTTGTTAGATTTTTGGTTGTAGGTTGTTTTTATAAGAAAGAAAACTAGGATTGATTTTAATAAAAAAAAATATAAAATGCATATTTAAAAAAATTTTTTTTATTATATTTTACAATATGAAAAATAAAATTTTTATAAGTCAAGCTTCTTCTTTTTTAAAAAAAATTGTCACAAATCTATTTTTCATAAAATTCTTGCCAACTCGAGCGATGAAAAATTAAAGAGGTGATTTATCAAAATATATTTCTTTAAATATTTATTATTTTAGGATTAGGGTGCTAATTGAATTTTTTTTTAAAAAAGTTTTAAAATAATCTAACTAACTAGCAAACAGAAGATATTAATATATGTTTAAGTGCTAATTATAATAATATTTGATCTGATCAAAATCGAATAATTTTTTTTAATCATGTTTGGAGATTGGATTTCTTTCATTAGTCGTGCAAAAATATCATTACATCATGCAAACTACTTGAACCTATATATTGTGGGAAATTACCGATGATTTTTATAGTTATATATTGGTTTTCATAATTTTAAAATCGATTTTGACAATAATTGGATTATCTTTTTACACTTATACCTATTGAACCTTATGTAGGTACCGAGAGACTTATTCGGCCTATTACTTTTTAAGATGCATGTATTTGATAAATTTGATATTCTGCATAATCCATACTATGGTATGGACAGGGTTGCCATGTCTCACCCCATCAGCGGGAGACTCCCGCAATTTTTTAGTTTACACGCAGACATCTTTCTCCCGCAAAACTACTTCAATTGAAAATCTCCCGCAAAAATCTACCGCAATTTTTTAAAAAAGTTTTTAACGTTTTTAATAAATAAATAATAATTTTGAGAGACAGTAATTGATTATTTTTATATTTTTAAAATAAATTTTAAATATTTATTCGAAAAACATGTCTAGTTTGTAAATTTCTTTCTATCCTGTTTTATTTTTATCCAATAATAAGTCAACATCATTTCATTCATCAGTACAAAGGAGTGTATCAACATCTATTGCAATACAAAAATATTCTCTAAAAATAATAAATAATACAGATGCAATTACAGTTGCGGAACAGAGCTATATCATCACAATGTGGGTCGAATCTTTTTCCCATGATACTTAACGACTCCAATATAAGTGCAGCCTAACAAAAATGAGCAAGGCTATCACAAGTGTTTTAGTACCTGAATCCTAGAGGTCAATTCTAGACGATTTGAAAGCTGGGCATCCATATGCAATTCTGACAGATGCATCTAATAAGGGAAATATTAAAACATTTCCCTTGAGCTTTCGCTGTTTCAACAAGAATAAGAACATTTCAATAAAACTGTTAGATTTTTTTCCTCGGATAGTGAAAAATATAACGATGTAACTAACCACATAATGTAAATATAGCTGATTCAGGGTTATCAATGAATTGCATGTCAGCTTTCTGCGCTGATAATGCCTCTGTGAATTTTGGCAAAAACCAAAGTTATTTACCGAATTGAGGCCGCACACCAGTTGATTGTATATGCCATATACTACATGATTCTTGCAAGAAGGCAATGAATGTACTATCTGTGGATGTCGAAATAATTATGATGAGATGTTTTAACGAATTTAATTCATCAACTATAAGAGTTAATGAATTAAAAAAGTTGGTGGAGTGGTCTGACTTGGAATGGTGTGAGTTGTTGCGATATGACCTATCAGGTACTTATCATAAATACCTGCCATCAATAGAATTTTAAAATTTTACAAACCTTTAAAAAAATACTTTTTAAATAAAGATTTTAAAAGCTGTCCAAAAATTTTGAAAAATTTTTTCAAGTATGAAATAGCAGAAGCATATTTGGGATTAGTTTCACATGTAGGAAATCTACATGAAGTTAATATTCAGTTGCAATCAGAATATTCTTTATTAATAAAGATTCACAAAATCATGCTACAGCTCTGTTCATCTATACAGTTAAAAATTGATAATAAATTTTATGACGCTATTGCTAAAAATATTAAATGTTCAAATAATACTCTAATTATTACATTTTTAAATGAAGCAGATATTTTTATTAAGACAATTTTAGAATATTACGATCAAAATTTGATTTTAATTACTCTATTTACAAATGTATAAATCAGAGACCTGCAGGCCCGGCCCTAAGCCCGGGGCCGTATTTTAAATTTTTTAAATATACCCGGCCGGGCCGGGCCTAAAAATTTTTTTTTTAAACATATCCGGGCCGTTTTTTTAAATATATCTGGGCCGGGCCGGGCTTAAGATTGTTAAACCCGGGCCGGGCCTTAATATTTTTTATGAAAATTTTTACATTAGTTAATGGTTATAAGATTATATTATATTATAGTTATGATTAATATAATATTGGGTGATGTTTAACACTACCTAACAACCCACAGATCGATCTAATTATTAATTTCCTGCAAATTTATTCAAAGTATTAATATATTTTTTTATAATTCACATCTAAATTTTTACAACATATTTTACCAAAACAATCAAATAAAGGAATATCTTAAATACGCCCCAATATTCAAGTATTATTAATATATTTTTTTATAATTCATATCTAAATTTTTAGAATATATTTTACCAAAACAATCAAATAAAGGATTATCACTTCTTAAAGTTTGTAATTGATTTTACTTAATATAAAGCATTTTTTAATTGAAAAATTTGTTTTACACAAGTATCATTTTATTTCTCTTTTTCTCTGTCCCAAATTCAAGCAATTACGTATGTAGTCAGGGCCAGATCGCAAAATGACGGAAAACTATATAAAAGATTATATTAAATTACAAGAGGCTCAGGAAGTAAATGAAATACCATCGACCAGTCAAATTAAGACTGTTGTTAAACAAACTGAAGCGTTTTATGACAAATGGGGCGATGGTAATTCTGGTAATATGTCAATACCCGATGATGAATATTATAATTACATAAATAATAGATAAAACATTTAAGGTGGATAATTTGTTAGAGTGGTGGGCGGCTCATCAAAGCGAATTTCCAATTTTAGCAAAATTGGCAATTCCTGCTTAGTGCAAGCTGTGAGCGGAATTTTTTCACTACTGGGAGAATTCTTGAAGAAAGAAGAAGTAATCTTTAACCTGAAAAGGTAGATATGCTTCTCTTTCTTCATGATAATTTGTGAATTTTTAATATCTTTCTTGAGTAGAGGGTTTCGTCAATCATGCTGGTTTTTTACTTTGCAAACTGTCAAATATTTATTGCATTTATTATATTTACCTTGAGTCATGAAAGTTTTTAATCCAACATTTTTCATTATTTTTTTTTACAATATTATATAATACAATTATCTTCTTTTGTTAAAAATATATATTATAAAATAATTATATTAATATTGTGCAATTAGATTATATTTTCAAAATACTATTTATTATACATGCATTTTTTTAAATAGCGATTTATTTTTATTTTATAAATTAAATAGTAAAATTAAATACAATATATTATATTCTCAAAATATTTTCCATTTTTATAAATTAAATATTTGTTTTTTTTTAAATGTAATATAAAATATAGTATATGACAAATATTATTACCATTTTTATGAATATTAGTTTTATTTTTATAAATGCAATATAAAATATAGTATATGCTCAAAATATCCATTTTTATAAATAACAGTTTTATAATTTTTATAAATTCAATATAATATTCTCAAAATATTAGCTTTTTACATGCATTTTTTAAATAATAAGCGATAATACTCGCTGAAAAATATGGTAAAATACCTCATAGGTGAATTTTTGTATATACTAGGTCGAATATAATTTAAAAAATTCCGAGCCGGGCCTGAAATTTTTAAATCCGGGCCGGGCCGTAAAAAAATTTTTAAAAAATATCCGGGCCGGGCCTAAAAAATTTAAAACCGAGCCGGGCCGTACAAATTATACCTCTGCAGGTCTCTGGTATAAATATTATGATATGACCGTGGAACAGAAACCGTCAATTGATGGTTTTTGTAATTTAATAAATATATTAAAAAATATAAATACCGAAAGACATTGATGTCTTGTTTGAGGAGATTGTAATTATCTCTGTTTTTTATGATTCGCCAGAATACTTAAAGTTAGATTGTATAAAAGCAGAGGAGAAACGGGTAGAATTTTTTCGTAATAACAATAAATCAACATGCTTGGAAAAAAATTGCGATTATGTCTTCTTTACTCATTCTAATGCCTCATCCGAGAGCATTTTTAGCCTGATGAGGACTGCCTGGGAAAAGGATTGCTTTAACAACATTATAGGCCTAGCTAATAGTTTAACAAATTTATAATATGTCATGCCAGGAATTTTATAAATATCTCAATAACGATGGTAAACGTTTAGTTCCATTATTTAAATCTCAAATAATATATAATTAACATTATATTTAATTTTCCATATTTTTTTATTTATACATTTGCATAAAATAAATATAATTTTTACATTGTAAATCAAAAATAGAGAGCATTACAATATCCTCAAACAAGACATCAATTTCTATCGGTATTTTTAAAATATTTGAACATTTTAATATAGTGTTAGCAATGGCGCCATAAAATTTATTTCAATTTTTAACTGTAAAGATTAACACATCTGCAGCATAATTTTGTGAATCTTTGTTAAGATTCTTCTGATTGCAACTGCACATTAACAGTATGTAGTAGATTTCCTACATGAGAAATCATTCCTAAATATACCTCTGCCATTCAATACTGAAAAAAATTTTCAAAATGTTAGGACACCTTTTATAATCTTTATTTAAGAAATATTTAAAGGTTTATAAAATTTTAAAATTCTATAGATGGCGGGTATTAGGAACATATCGCAACCAACATTGTGCTGCCTCGATTCTGTAAATACACTCTGGTTTTTTCCAAATTCACTGAGGCATTATCAGATCATAAAGTTGACATGTAATTTATTGATAATCCCGGATTTTTCACTATTTGAGGGGAAAAATTTATTAGTTTTCTTGAAACGTCCTTAATTTTGTTGAAATAGCGAAGGATCAATTTTTTTTTTAATATTTCTCTTATTGGATGCATCTGTTAGAATTGCATATGTATGCTCATCTTTAAAATCGTCAAAAATTGACCTCCTGAATTCAGGTTCTAAAACATTGATGATATCCTTGCTCATTTTTGTTCTACAAGTAAAGTTTTCATATATCTTGGAGTTGTTAAATATTATGGGGAAAGATTCTACCTACATTGTAATGATAAGTAGCTCCGTGAATGTTGTCTACAAGATAAGTAATTACAATGGTTGCAACCGTAGTTGCATCTGTATTATTTCTTATTTTTGGAGAATATTTTTGTTTTGCAACGGATGTAGATACACTCTCCTGCACTGATTATAATAATGTGATTGAACAATAATAAATAAAATAATTATCATTGAAATGAGTACAATATTACCTTATTATATATTTAAAACGTGATAATTTACCTATCCCTATAATGTTATACACACACACAAGGTAGATTTCCAATTGCGGATGTTTCGCGGGACATTCGCATAAAATATATTTTAATTAAAATCGTTTGTGTTTACATTCTTTTTTATAAATTAATATATTTTAATAAATCAAGATGTTATTTTATTTTGAAAAATAGTTACCGAATTTGTATTTACATAAACTAATTATAAAAAATAATAGGCGGATAATTAAGTCAATTCAAAATCCAGGCCTGGCCGAGATTTTGCGGGCCTCTTTTAGTAAATTTTTTATTTCTACCGCAATTTTCATATTTCTCCCGCAATTTGAAAATTTGACCTGGCAACCCTGGGTAATTAGTGAACGCATAATCCATACTATGGTATGGAGATTAGATTTTTATCATCAATAATAGACCAAAACTTTCTTGCAACAGTTATTTATTGGTAAGGAAGGTTTATATGATATTATTCATGGTTCTTTCCAACATAAGTTATTTGATCAAAATTTGGTATATTTTGGACAAATACATGTGTGTAAAAACTTCCGCACAGTGATGTCAATTAGAAAAGGCTGGGTTTGCAGATTTTTACTTTGGTTTGGATTCATATTTTTTACGCTCACCACCGTACCAGTATACAAACTGAACGAAATACAATATAATTCGCATGAGAAAGGCATTCTATGTATGATTGTGGTCGTGATAATAAAAAAACGTTTAGCTATCTATTATCTCAACAAACAATTGTAATAATATTTATCATTATATATTTCTATCTTATGATATAATTCCTTAAATATTCATGGAGATCGCAAAATTTTTGTCAACGCTGTTATCTTGATAATCTAAAGCCATCTGATCCATTAGATCAACAAAAGAATGGAAAAAAAATTATGACTTTAAAAAAAAATCAGCCTAAAAATGTTGACCCTCAAAATAAATTCTTTTCACATCACGGAAGAACACATCTGCTTTTCTAACTAGATTTAAGCCATTAAATTTATGTTAAACTAATAACAAACGAAGATCCTCTAGGATATCCAAAAATACATTTATTTTGTCTACAAATATCCCTTTATGCTCTTGATTTTCCTTCCGCCATATATAACATGGATTTTATTTATAGGTGTGCACTGATACCTAATCCAAATTTGCACTGTACTTATTACAAGCCTCTAAAATTGCTATTCTCAGTTCTAGAATTTTTAGACTATTCTTGTTATATTATAGTTTATTTGTGATAAAAATTACAAAAATTATTTTTTATGAAATGAATGTTACCACTAGGTTATCAAAGAAAAAATGAAAATTCTAATTTTTTCATAAATGAAATACAGCAAATAAAGTAATAATGCACACTTTTGCTAATTCTACAGAAAATGTTGTAAATTTTTTGTCAAATGGATATTACATTTACTAGCTTCATTAATGTTATAAAACCCGGTAAAAATTGGGAGCCACATAACTGGATATTTTAAATTGTCAATTTATTTAGCTTTTAGATCCCTTTGGCTATAATACAAAATTGAAAATATAACTTTAGATCAAATGAGTTAAAAGCTAATGGCATCGGGCATAGGTTCTTTTTCCTAATGCTTTCGTAAATAGAATTATCGGTGAGAAAGATTTTTTTTTAAAAAAAAGTCAGATTGGTAGGATAAAAATAATTTTTAATAAATAACATCCAATAAGGCCTTAGAAAGTCTTAAAATCATTTTTTTTAAACTGCATGCTTGATATAATATTATAGCCGCAGATTGAAATATTTTTGAAGGACCCTGCTAATTTATCATCAGATAATGGCCTGAGTTCAGATGATTCTGTATCATGGTATTTAGGTAAATATTTAATTTGGGATTCACTGGCGTCTCTTCATTTCCATAATATATAAATTCTAAAACAAATTTTTTTTTCAGACTAATACAAAATTTTATCAAGGTGCGATAAAATTTAATACTAATTATATATTAATAATCATCAGCGAAATCCAGATTTCTATAAAAAATAAATATAATATTACATTATATGTTATTATAATTTATTATTATACAAGAGGAAATTCTTTAAAATAAGAAAAAACAAAAAAAAAGACGAGGGGGAAAAAGAAATAGGATTTGTTATTTTTTAAGAGGGAAAATACTAATCATCCGGAGAGATTGAATTATAAAACACGTAATTTGCATTAAGAATGGCCACTGATATCCCCTTAAAAACCATTTTGGAGCTCCCCGGAGTTTTTCCTGATTTAGGGGCCGATGTCTTTAAGAAAATTTTTAGCCAAATCCTTATTGTTAAAGTGGAGCATGGTACGAATATGTAATTAGATGAATTAGTGATTACCGCTTCCATTAGACACATGTTAAGGGGAACTCTAATTTTTTTAAATATAGGAGGCAAAAATAGAGCCCTAACCTCAACAGAAAATAAGGAATTTTATTATTTAAAACAAAAAATTCAAATTACTATTTTAAAATATGATTTAGTTTTTTGATAACTTTTAGTCCCAATTCCGTTTTTATATTTTTTTAAATTGTGAAATTGAAAAATGATAATATTTTGATTGTCACCATTTTTTTTTCTTGTTAAAAAAATCTGATATATCCTTTTTGACTACTTAGATTGCATGAATGTTGTAAAGCAAGGAAGATGTTACATAAAAAATATTAAAACACTTTTTGATTTAAAATAAGAAATGAAGTGTGTACTAGGCCTATTTAAAAAAGAATGCGAATAAAAAATTATACTCGTACCAGTCAAATAAGAATAGTAAATAATTCAATTTTTTAAAACTAATCAACTACTTATTTATGCCATACACATGAAATTAAATGCAATTCATGTCATTGATGTAAATACCCCTTAAAATAAATTGTAGGGAAGTTAACCTAATGCCAACAAGTCATGGTCCTACATCCATCTTGATTTCGCCGGGCTAATGCATGGACAATTATTGATTCTGTAAATGATCAGATGGTGTATAAAATAAATACTGAATGTATAAAATAAGTAAGATCTCAAATTTTCGTGACCTTTATCCCAGAAAACTTTCTTTAGTGATTGACAATATATCGAGAATAAATATTTATAAGATTTGGCAATAATAGGCTAATAAAACATGTGTGGCCATATCATTCACATTCTAGTGGGAAGATTTGCTCACTAAGTAGCTTATAATAAAAAAAATGAGCATAAAAATTGTATGTACATTCTATGAGATAAGAAATCCTTGGGGGTCGAGCAAACGCTGGGATTTTTTTCTAGAGTATTAAGCTCCGACAATTATTTATTCTTTTACCAAAGATTATATTAGGTATATTACATAGCATTATTGGATAACAATACATAAAAATTTTATAACAATGATTAATTTTTCAAATTCTGTCATTTTTCAAAAATAAAGAAATAAAATAAGAGAAAAATAAATTTTATAAATTGATAGCTAAAATAAAATTTTATGCAAAAATATTAATAATCAATAATAATGTGATTTAGGTTTCATGATTATTAAACAATAAACACAAGATGTAGGAAAAATAGATCGTATTTATGAATGACATAGTAGCAGGTCAATTAAATCATTAAAATTATAAGCAAAATAAAAAATATTATCTAAAAATAATTATAATTTAGAATAAAATTTTTCTATTCTCTATTAAGTGGGCCGGGAATCTCTATTTTTTGCCTGCCCCGGTTAGCATGACGTTAACAAAAATTTTGCAACTTCCATAAATTTTGTACGAGTGATATCATAAGATACAGATATGCTATTATATATAATTCTTTATTGAGGTAATAAATATCCAAAGGTTTACTCTTTTTCCTGATCACAATGCTATATCGCATGCCTCCTTCATATGAATGATATTGTTTGTTTAATTACTACAATGATACCATGGTCAGCGTAAATGAATATAAACAAAGGGAAAAATCTGTAAATCAAACCTTTATGATATGACTACCATATTGGAGAGTACTTCATATAGACTCTTCTTAGCAACAAATGCGTTATGCAAATACGTGGCAGAGGATTATTAGGAAAATTTATTCCCTGATTTCCGTAGCATGGATTATGCAGAAGGTCAAATTTACAAACACATATATCTTAAAAAGTAATAAGCCCAATAAGTCTTTTGTATATTTATCAGAGGCCTGCAGGCCCGGGCCGTATTTTTAATTTTTTAAATATACCCGGGCCGGGCCTAAAAAAATTTTTTTAACCGGGCCGGGCCTAAAAAATTTTTTTTTAAATATATCCGGGCCGGGCCTTAATATTTTTTATAAAAATTTTTACATTGTGAGTTAATGGGTATAAGATTATATTATATTATAGTTATGATTAATATAATATTGGGTGATGGTTAACACTACCTAACACCCACAGATCGATTTAATTATTAATTTCCTGCAAATTTATTCAAAGTATTAATATATTTTTTTATAATTCATATCTAAATTTTTACAACATATACCAAAACAATCAAAGAAATGAATATCTTAAATAAGCCCCAATATTCAAGTATTATTAATATATTTTTTTATAATTCATATCTAAATTTTTAGAATATATTTTACCAAAACAATCAAATAAAGGAATATCACTTCTTGTAGTTTGTAATACCTTTCAAAGCGAAAAAGGAGAAATAAAATTGATTTTACTTAATATAAAGCATTTTTTAATTGAAAAATTTGTTTTACACAAGTATCATTTTATTTCTCTTTTTCTCTGTCCCAAATTCAAGCAATTACGTATGTTGTCAGGGACAGATCGCAAGATGACGGAAAACTATATAAAAGATAATATTAAATTACAAGAGGCTCAGGAAGTAAATGAAATACTATCGACCAGTCAAATTACGACTGTTGTTAAACAAACTGAATCGTTTTATTACAAATGAGGCGATGGTAATTCTG
The DNA here is from genome assembly GCF_954871325.1 of Gordionus sp. m RMFG-2023. NCBI lineage: Eukaryota > Metazoa > Nematomorpha > Gordioida > Chordodea > Parachordodidae > Gordionus > Gordionus sp. m RMFG-2023. The sequence goes on from NC_088779.1 coordinate 11,466,766, forward strand.
GTAATATGTCAATACCCGATGATGAGTATTATAATTACATAAATAAAAAAATAGATGTAACATTTAAGGTGGATAATTTGTTAGAGTGGTGGGCGGCTCATCAAAGCGAATTTTTTGCAATATAAAATATAGTATATGCTCAAAATATCCATTTTTATAAATAACAGTTTTATAATTTTTATAAATTCAATATAATATTCTCAAAATATTAGCTTTTTACATGTATTTTTTAAATAATAAGCGATAATACTCGCTGAAAAATATGGTAAAATACCTCATAGGTGAATTTTTGTATATACCAGGTCGAATATAATTTTAAAAAATTCCGAGCCGGGCCTGAAATTTTTTTTTTAAAAATATCCGGGCCGGGCCGTAAAAAAATTTTTTAAAAAATATACGGGCCGGGTCTTAAATTTTTGAATCCGGTCCGGGCCGGGCCGTAAAAATTTTTTTTAAAAAATATCCGGGCCTGGCCGGGCCTAAAAAATTTAAAACCGGGCCGGGCAAATGGTGCCTCTGCAGGTCTCTGATATTTATATATAAGCACAATATATGTTATAGTCCGATTTGTCATAGTCGATGTCAAAATTATGAAGACCAATCTAATAATCATCGATGATCTTCATTGTTAATGTGGTATTATTAAAAATTCATGAATTCCTAATGAATGATATCCAATTTTCAAAGATAAAAGGTAATATTGTAAGGTCAAGCCAAAGGGAATTTATTAATTAACGCTTAAAAACATTTGATAATTTATTTTAGGTTCATTACTAGTGTAGATTATTTTATTTAAACTTTAATTAAAAAAATCAATTAGCGTCCTAACCCTAATCAACCTTAAAAAATAAATAATTGTTTATTCAAAGATGACAAAAACTAAAAAAATATATTATTTAAAAAGGGAATATTTTGTTTAAAAAAGCAGCTTATTTTATAAATTAAACGAATCTGTTTTCATATCAAAACAAACCAAAGGTTTCGATTCAGACTTGGGCGATTTAACGAACCACATGATCTAATTCCTGAGTTTGAATTAGAATTAATATTTCGAAAAATGTGTCTTTTACAATATGATAATTCATGAAGTTTGTTTATTTATTTATATTTTATTTACTATAAAACATCCAAATTATCATGTAAAAATCGAATAAATAGGAATCTAAAAGCATCCAAAATGAAGCCATAATAAGCATAATTAAAATAACGAGTGAGTTATAAAATATTGGTAGATTATATTTCCCATAGAAATTGTAGTGGTAATAAAAAACGTTCATTTTTAATCCCCAAAAACAACCATAGATAAAGGTCTAGCAATCGATCATATAACAGAATCTCTAATCAAATTTATACTATAAATGCCAAAATCAACTAAATAAATGTTAGCAAAATATATTTGGTTTTTTGACATTTTAATTTCTAAATATAAAAAAATATTAATAGATTTTATTATATATCACATTTTTATATAAAATGTATGTATTATACAAAACTAAATATAGAATATATCTTTATAAAAATTTTACCTAAGAAATAATATATTTTTAGGGTATATTGTTTAAAGCTGTATTTACAATGTAATGATAGATATCATATTGTGCCGTTTTATAAAAAGCTATTTGGCAATGGATCAGAGGTATCGTTTTCGGAACGCTCTGATTCTTTGCCAAGAGAGGAGAAACCAGTTCGTTATCCAACACCGAGGAGATAGATTCGAAAATTTCTGGATCCTTCAAACAATCGATGGGCTCTACTCCTTGAAAAAATTTCAGCTTATTTTTTTAAAACAATAAATAAATTATTAAAGATTTTATGTATATGGGGGTGATATGAAGAATAATGATTAAAATTAATTTATACTGCTTCATCCTTCCACAGAACAGCGTTAAAGCTATTACCAATTTTGTCAGCCAATCCCAATTTTAAAGCGTAAACATACTCTAGTTGATTCCCTAATTTGAAATTCGATAATTCTTTATAAATATAGAGCAAAATTAATTATTGCAAAAAATGATTATATAAATAAGAGACCTGCAAGCCCGGCCCTAAGCCCCGGTATACGGTCCGGGTCTAAAGTTTTTAAAAAAAATACCCGGCCAGGGCCGTATATTTTAAAACCAAATTTTTTAAATCGTCATTATTAGCTATAAAAAAATTAAAAATAAATATAATATATTTTTAAAAAATCGTGGCCGGATCTGAAAATATAAAACCAGGGCAGGGCCAAAATTTTTTTTTTACAAAAATCCGGACCGGGCACTGCAAATGGTACCCTGCAGGTCTCTGATATAAATAAGGCAACCTCAAAAATTATAAATTATTATTGAAAAAATATTTTATGTATTATAGACCATCTCGCTTACCTTATGTAATTTCTATTTCCTTCTAATTAATTGAAAATATTTGTAAAGTAAAACTTTTATTTTGGTTCAATCTACAGATCGGGCAATTAAAATAACCAATTTTGTCCTTGTAGGTAAAAGGCATAGCCTTTTCTACCCAATTTAAATTATCGATGCCTTCCACATCACTAGGGTTTAGAGGGGCAGAGTAATATTCTGATAAATCGCCATCATCACTGTTCCAAATGAAAGAATAAAAAATTTTTATGTCAAAATTGTTTCAATTTTTTACAAATTGTTTAATTTAAATGTGTCATTGTTAGATGGAGATAAGAGCTAGCCCAGGATTACTCCTATCATGTTGGATTTAAAACGTTCAAAAAAATTAGCCAAAATTGTTGATTTTTCATGCACTTAATAATTCTCAACCCATGTTATGTGACTAAAACTGCTATCTCAAGATTTGGTTGGGCAGAGAGACTTGGCTCTATTGCAGCAAAATCTTGAGGCCTATTTGTTTGACTAAATATTTACTTAGTCACTTTTCAAAATATGGGCTAATGTTTAATAGTGGTTTTTAAATCACTAGTTGTATCGTAGCCTAATCAATATTCTTATACAATTTCTTAAATTTATAATTGGCCTTAATTTGATAATTAAGTTTTATGGTTATGAAATTTTTTTTACCAAATATAGATAATAACCCCCCCCCCTCCCCCATTTTCATACGAAGCGAAAACTGTAGAGAATATCAATCTTATCATTTAAATATGTTTATGCTAAAAGATAATATAAAACCTGGAAACTATGTCAACATCGCTTAAATCGTTATTATCTATCGAAATTAACAATGAGTTAGGCTTATTTTGGTAGTTATTAGTAACCTTAACATTTCTACATTTTTTCTTTCTTTTAAAACGAGATTTTGTTTTAGGAATAGAGGAATCGTTAGCTAGGGAATATAGGGTTGAGCTGTATTCACTGCAGTCTTGTGTTAAAAATTGTTATTTTTTTAAAAATGTGCATTTAAAAACAGATATATGTGTTTTAGAATAATAATAATTATTGCTATAAAGATTTTCTTTACCGGTTGATAAATCATCTTCCCAAACATACTTGGAGAGTTGTTCATTTTTAACAATTCTTGTTTTCTTTGCAGGATTAATTATGGTCCCAGCTTTTGGATGAAGAGTGTTAAGTGGACATCTTGATCTAGATTTTATTTTATTCATATAGACATTTCATAAAAATTCATTAATTAAGACCTTTTAAAAAAAACCATTAGCATTATTGGGAAGGGAAGCATATTTAATTTTATTTTAAAACTTTTTAACGCGTTTAACTGATATGAGTTAGCAACTAACGCCTTTGTTTTTTTTAACTTACAAATAATTGCATTCCGAACACCAAACTTGAATGAATGTTAAAACGTTGTCAGCTTTCGGTGTGTAGCCATGCACACAACAACAAACACTGTAAAGGGTTTTAAATTGTTTTTGAAGATTAGTCGATTGGATCACCCCTCGTTTCTTATCTTCTTCTATTTTACGATAATGATTAGTAATCAAACTGGAATGTTCGAGTATATATTTTATGCTCTTAAAATCATGTTTATAGATAGCGGAATCGTTAATATTTTGCGTATGATTTATATTGGCGTCAATAAGAGGTTTGGCTTGATATAAAATACCTAAAATAAAATAAAAATGAAAGTTTTCTATTTTTTTACAGTTCAAATATATTTTGTATTAATAAAATGTAAAATAATCTCAGTGACTTATTTTTATATTGAAGCTTGATTTGTTGATCATACAAAATATACATTTGCTTTGTTCCTATAATAAATAGCACAATGAGTTTACATTTAAAAATCTTCATAACTTCACTATCAACTCAACTTCAGGGCTTTTTTTTGAAAATATTGCTCACGCTTTGAAGAAAGCATAAATAAATTAACACGCGACTAAATGCTTAGCGAATTTCTTTGCCAACCTGCAAATTAGGCAGATAATAGCTAATTTTTTAGTTATAACCCGTCTATACTAACGAGTAATTAATAATATTGTTTAAAAATATATTTAAAAAAAGTAATTAACTCGTTAGAATACGGAATTGAATTTGCAGCGTTTTGTCTAATCTTAAAATTTTGGATATGAAATCACGACAACACAAATCTTTGGCAGTTTGACTCATTAAGATTTCGGAGGAAAGTGATAACGTATCTGAGTCATTCATTTTGTCAATTGGGCGGGAAGTATCAGCCTTTAATTTTTTAAGTAACAATTCGGGAAATGAAGATAACGGCGTATAATACTGACTAGGAGAAGCCTCTTTTCCCATACTTTCATGAATATTCGCTGCAATGTTATCTGAATTAGAGGACAAAAGTTCTTCTTCCACTTTGGTCAAACGCCTGTCATATAACATACAAGATTTATTTATATTTAAAAAACTTCAAAATTTGATAATCGAAATCTATATTTTGATATTATTGAGCTAAGGGTAGTTCTAAAGAGCTAACCAGTGGCACACAATAGTAATGATTTTAATTTAAAATTTTAGAGAGGCGACAATTTTTTTGTTTGAATTAAAATTTTGTATATATCATGCTATGTGCTCCTACATGAAGGAGCGGAGATAAAAGGGGGGAAGGTAACCCCCCTTCCCTCCAATATAAAATATGATATAATTCAAAGTCAATATATCTCAGACCATTCTAAATGAATGTATAAAAGTAAAGCATAAGACTCTATTAACTCATACGACACTTCTAACACAATCCTATGGAATAAATATAACATAAACCCTCAAAATATTAGAGTAGTGCCGATTCACAAAATTAACGATTCGATCTGATATCTCGACCGTACTTTATATTGATTTTATTCACTATCTTTGAACCAATCCCATAAAAAAATTATTTTCTGATAAAAAACATAATAATTAAAATATGGGCAATGTTTATAGCTGAATGTAGTGTTGCTAAACGGCTAGATTCAACCAATTTTTAAAACGGCTAAATTAAGGGCCAAAATAATTTTCACTAAACCTCTAAATTTCGCCAATAGGTATCAGAAACTTTTCTATCATTTGTGAGCGAAATCTTGAAACTTGCTGGCTAAAATTTTGAGTTAGTTGTTATTAATAATAGGCTAAATCAAAACGTATAGCAACACTAGTTGAATGTGATTCATTAAATGCATTTAACCCCTTTTCTTGTTGCAGATTATATATATAACAAAAATACCAAATTAAAAAATAATACCAAATTTTTAGCTTTTAAAATAATTTAATTTTTTTAAGGATTAAAAATAAATTGAATTATGGTTCCGTTTATTAATATATTATTATGAAAATAAAATAGGTTTGTCTGTTAGTTTGATATCCTTATCGTAAGTTGTCTTTATCAATCTTAATTTTGTCATGTCAGCTTGCTTGTGGTACTCGGTTGTTACTATCAATTTACAAAATTGTTACCATCATTAGTCAGTCATGAATAATTACGAATAATAATTGATCAAATTGGATATTAGGATAAGTGAATTATCGGAATAATATACGAATTTGCAATAATATATAAAATATGGAATAATGCATAGAATATGAATCAAATTGAATAATCGAATATTGGAATGATAAATCAATAAGATTATTATATAATATTTTTAGCGTTTAATATTTTTTTTGAGTTTTTAATGTCCAATATTTATTTTATATATTAAGTTATATAATCTTTTAAATAAGCAGGTTTTTGTTTAATTCGTGGATTAGAAATCGGTATTATATTATCTTTATTGGTTTTTTTATTTTTGTCCACACTTCCCTCCTTAAAAGAATTTTTAGAGTTAGAACCATAGTTTATAAATATGTTAAAACAATTTCTTATTCGTAATTAGTCTAAATGTCTCCTTTATACACCTTTATCTGTCTGCCATCAGAATCGTAGACAAGTTTTAATTAATTTGAACTTTAAGAAGCTGAGTTCTGCGGATGCCACGGTAATTGTAATAATTAAAATAATCCTTAACACAATGGATATTTAATAAAACTTTATTTAATCAATCTAGTGTATATAATCTCCGTAATCAAGAAATGAACGTTTTCGTATAATCTTAATGTTAATTTTATTTTTTCTATCAAATTTCCTATCATCTTAATGTTAATAAATCGAAGGAGACTTTAATGTTATATTTTTCTTTTAAAAAAAAGAAAAGTTTTTTTGAAAATTTTTTGTATACATCAACGAGATTCGATCCCAAGACTTAACATTCCATAGGCAAACGTTCTTTCCAACTCAGCCCCCTTCTATCTTAAATTTAAAATTGTTCTTATATATGAAACTATGTTTTGATAAAGTAATTTAATTATATCAATATTTTTTTTATTGGAAGCTCCAGGCTTGAGAAAAAATTTTAAAATTATTATCGGTTGGTCAGGTTTGAGAAAAATTTATTAAAATTATAATGGGTCGGGCTGGACTTGGAAAATATTTTTATAAATTATATTGGGCTGGGTTTGGAAGAAATATTTCAAACTATTATCAGCTTGAACGCTTGGAATTTTTTTATTATTAACTATAGATCAAACATTGACCTAAAACAAATTTTTTTTCTTACAGGCCTGTGCTCGGGCTGATCAAAAAACCAAGGCCCATTTTATTCCAGTTCTCAACTACCAAAATTATAAAGATCTTTGGTTGGAGTTGGGGAATTTTTTTATTATGGCCTTGGACCTTACAGATTTTTTTCAATATTAAATATTAGGCATAGGTGATCAGTAATATTTAACAAAGAATTGGGTATAAAGCAAAAGCTTTAAATATATTTTGACTCAAAACATAGGATTTACACTTATTTTTAATGGATTGGACCTGGCCTGAAGGGGGGGGGGGTTATAAAGAATAAAAATTGGATATTATTTTGAAATAACAGTAACTATCATAAGAGTAAAAAGAAAATTCTCATTCCTCGTTATTTTTGACGGGCTCAGCTATGCTGAAACTGGAGCTCTGGTACTCTTAGTTATATATTTTTCATTTTGCCCATCAAGAAAGGCAGATCATCATACTTTAAATTAAGAATATCTTATGAGGTGTGATTAACAAATCTACCTCTTTTTCTCCTAAATTTTAATATTTTTTATAAAATATCTAAATAAAATATATTTAGTATCATATACACATAATACTAATTATCCCTCAACTCCGTCATTCTTGACGGGTTAGTTATATTATATAGCGTAAAATTTCCAATGGAGTTTATTCAATTAATAGACTTGCAAATTAATATTGCATTCAACGTATTCTGATCTGTTATATATTTAATTGACAAGATTTTTTAGTTCGGTTTCAGCGCATTTATTCATTCTGATTGAACATCGATCCAAAATCAACTTTAAAGAGCTTTAACAGGAAATGATCCTCCAACAAATTTCGCGCTTGATCTAGTTATATATATTGAAAAATTTAATCTCAATTTTTTTTTGAAATGTATAGGCGGGCCATCACCTTCGTAAGAAAATTGTTTTTGACCTTCAATCTATGAATTAATGTAAATGAAGAAAGGCACTGCTCTTCTAAACTCATTTCCAATTCCTGCGCAGGCTCTTTCGCTGAGTGAAGGAAATTCTGAAGTTTTTCTTAAAGCGATCTAAAAAATTTTACGGAATGTCTATAAGTGTAATGATTCTTTCTAATTCAATATTGTCATTTTGCATAGCCTTACTTACTAAATTCACCTGGGTTAATATATAAAACCAGATGACAAGAGTTATCAAAAATGATATCACAATACGTTTGTCAGCGACGTTTCACAATGCATTTTAATGAATAAATCGCTAGCCCAGTATTATATGTCATTCTAGCTACATAACTTGCCTAATAAAATTAATAATATGTAATTAGAATAAATTATTTTTAATAGTTTAATAAAGTTTACGAAATAATTATTCATAATTAATTACTCCTAAACGGAAGAGTACAAAATTGGAGGATGAAAGGGCTATATTTAATATATTAGTTATATATTTTTAGTTAAGCAAAGGGCATCATGTGCTTAATTATTTTATTCTTGATTTTTGGAAGATATTATGAAAAATCTTCGGTTTAGGTTAAATAACTCGTAGAGGGGAGACGCCCCTAGAATTGCTAAAGATATCTTATAATCATAATATTTTAATATTAAAAAAAATAGTATTAGGTAGATAACTGGAATTATATATCTTAGTTTTATATCATTTTATTATATAAAAAAATTCTTCGGTTTCATTTTCAGTATGAACTCGTTCATTTTAATAAAATATAAAAAAATTCTTTAAATAATAGATTTTATATTAATGAAAAATAAATAAAATGAGATTTTTTAGTGGAATCATTTTTCAAGTATTTTGCCTCCAGTAGGTAAAATTTTATTATAACTGATAATTTCATATGTTATAAATAAGAATAGATTGTATTTTGTTTTTATACTTCTTAAATATATCTAGATACATATGTATCATCTAAAATGGATCTAGATACATCATCTAAAAATGAATATAAACACAAATAAAATATTTATCATACTTAAATACATGGTTTGCAGAGCACAAAATATGCAAGCAATATTTATATATTTTGTTCTCATTCAATTCGAACATTAATAATAAATCGTTCTTCGTAAAAATTCTTATGTAAAACGAGTATTTATTTTTTAAAAAATTTTTACATTATAAACTAATAATTTATTTATTAAAAAGGGGAATATCTATGAATTTATTTTGAAAAATTCTAAATAAATTTATTTACTTATAATTTTGTGCATCAATGGTATTGTTATTTTATAAAATGGGCGTCATATTCCTTTATATGATAAAATATCTTTCAATCTTGAACTGATATCTATTAATTTAAATGGGGGGGGGGGGGGATATTAAATGTTTGTTTTAATATTTTATATGTACATTTTCTTTATTATATTAGTCTTAATATTTTTATATATATTTATATAAATTATATGCTCATCTGAAATAAAATGAATTTCGCATTTTTAATATAAGAAAGCGTTGTAAATCAAAATGTATCTTATACCACATTTGTATCTAGATATAGTATAATAAGATATAACTGTTGTTTTTATATCTATTTTAGAAATGAAAACATTGGGACATAAAAATATATTCAAAAAATAAAATAAAATACAATTTTTTGAGATATTCAATTTAAAATATAAACAATTTGTTCGATTGAATAAAATATTAATAAAATATAAATAAAAAATTTTTTCTAGTATATTACGTGGAGTAGAATAAAAAATATACAAATGATTATTGTTATTTTATTAATATAGAGTCAATATTTTTTTCTATTTAAACCCGAACCTAAACCTGAATCATTTTTTTAAATTTTATCCCCAACCCTGGAATCTTTTTTTGTCGAAGGGTTCACATCCATGATTAGAAGTTTTGTTCTACCATATTTTTATACTGCGTTAAATTTGATATTATTTATTTCATGTTGTAGGAAGAGGGGCATAGAAAAAAGTTGGGACAAGTCCACCTTTGAGCATATATATTTACTGGCATTAAAATTTTTATACATGGTTGTGTTGTGGCTATCACTATCTCAATTAACTATACAATATTATAAAGAAATAAACTTTCCAATAATATTAAATATAACGTTTTATTAATATTGCCTTAGAATTACTTCCATTATATTTTAAATTCTAAATATTATATAATATAAAACATAATATATATATCTATTTTTACTGTAAAAATTCATCGTGGTCAAATGCATAAACCCCTCTGCCAAAATTTTTACCACCCCCGTGAAGAATTAATTCGACTTTTGGGAGTTCGACTTCAGTACTTTGGTTAATGGAGAAGGGTATAGGTGACACGTGAAAATTTGCTATTTTAACTATATCCCTAAGCTAATAAATAAAATCATCATTATGATATAAAATAAAGGAGCAGATATAATATTTAACATATAGAGATAAAACATAATTACATTGTTTTGCCAATAATCAATATAAACCAACCCAATATTATCTTTCTTTTATTGTCTGCATTTAATCTTAACTTAATATTACAAACTTTATTTTTAGTAATTAAAATACATTACTATATTTTTTTAAAATTATTTCTATGGATCATTTAGCATTGTTTCCAGAGTTGGGCAGTACCGCGAATACTTGTATCTAAGATACAAGATCCTTTTGTATCTTGTACTCAGTATCTTATTGATATTTTTAATAAGATACTAGTATCTGTATCTAAGATCCTTTAATTTGAAAAGAATCTTGTATCATTTTCATTTTCTTTAAAAAGATACAGATACAGATTTTTTTTAATATTCATGTTTAGAACATTTACATATCACACAATGTAACTTTATTTTCTGTGAAATCTTGTATTATTTTTTTTATTTTTTGGTATATTTTAAATATATTGATAACCAAAATTAGTTGGAAATTTTACAGATCACAAAGATAGATATTTTAAAAATAACAACACCAAAAATAAGAAAAGGATATATTTTATATGAAATATTTTTTAATTTGTAGAATGTTTAACATATATTATAGTGAAGATGAAATTATAGATAGGTTCTCCTGAATCAAATCCGAATCTTAAAATTCTAGATGGAAAATTTTATAAAGTAATTCATGTGAAAAAGGACAAGGTACAAGCCGAATGTCAAAATTGCACAAGTAAAAAAGTTATTAAAGGTTGAACAAACTCCTCTACAAACTTTGTTAAACATATTAAAGTATAGTTTACATTTTTATTTTATAATTATTAACATAATAATACCTATACATAAGTCCCTCTTAGATAATTGTTATTAAAAATTTTTATAGAAGATGGATGGTTGACAATTAAAATCATTTTGGATATCTACCGATACCACTTTTTAGAGGTCGATCCGATCCGATATACAATTGATATCGGCCGATTACCGATCCGATATCATATCTAATTTTGTATTCTGTAAAGATACCAATGGTTTTAATTTTTAATATACTTTTTATTAGTATAACATCTATAATTTAACTATACCATAACTTATGTCATTTAAATATATTATAATGATCAGTTATAGTTTATATTCAATTCAATTGCAATTCTAAAAGTATATAAAATATTTTTATTGTTAAATCACTTTTATATAACAAGTAATAACATTAATCTATATACATATTAATTATTAACAATTATATTATGAAATTTGAAATAAATATTTAAAATAATATTTAACATTAATATAGCGAAGATTTCTTTTTAATAATAGTAATACCAATATTTCCAATTTATCAGAGGTCAGCTTGCGGCGATACTGTCAATATCACCAGCTTCACTAAAAACAGATTTTGAGATTATCGCACACTTTTATAAACAGAAAGCGCAAAAAAATAACAATATGGTAGAATGTTTATTAATTAAATATTATTATTAAAAAAATATACATAAAAATGGATTTCGATTTTATTTATAAAAATAAATGATTTCAGATATAACTATTTTTTTAAATTTTATAACATTTTATTTTTGTTAAAGACGCCATTTATATATCGGATCAAATTTTATAATATTGACCGATAACCGGTATTTTAAAATGGGTGAAATATCGGCCCGATCCTATGAAAAATATCGGCACATCCCTAATATTTTATATTTAATTATTTTAGCAAGTTATTATTAGAGCAAATATTTAAGCTAAATTTAACTTTATTAGTTACTATTTATTTATGATATAAGTAAAATTACATTACAGTATTTATTTACAAAATTTAATCAATTTAAAATGCATTAAAGAAAATCGCTATGTAATTAACAATTAAATAATATAATGTTGTACATTATTTTCATATTTTTTTATATATAATTAATGATTTTGCAAGAAATATATAAAAAAAATTTGAAAAGAGATTTAAATGATATTTATATATATATATGATATTACAAATGCAAGAATTAATAAGTCAAATTATAAAATATATCTAATTTAAAAAAATACATAAATATCACAAACAAGTAATGATAAATACTTATCAAAGATAATGAATAAAATAAAACTAGTATATTTTTTTTAGAGATGCCATTTAGCCATACACAATCTATATTTAAAACAACAGAAAATAACCTGCAAATTATAATTAACCATTTGATTTAATTTTTTTTCTTATTTGCACATTTTCAACTCCCATTAAATATACTACTCTCCCTTCCCTGTTTAAGCTATTAATGGACAAAAATTCATATTAAAATCCCTGGTTATTATAATTAATTCATCAATAAATATTTTACTAATTATTGCAAATATTCATTCTTATATGTGTATGCTATGTTCTTCACAAATAAATAATAAAAACTGTATTTTATAAACTATTTTAATTTAATTGGTAATGATAATTTAAAAGTATCTTGTATTTAAGATACTCTAATTTAGTAAAAGATACAAGTATCTTTTTGATATTTTGAAAAAGATACTAGTATCTGTATCTAAGATTCATTTTTTTATAAAGAATCTGTATCTAGATTCTTTTTCCAGAGGACCTGCCCAACTCTGATTGTTTCATAGAACCTCAAAATATAAGTTGGCCCAAAGTCCTAAATGCCATGGATTTGGGACTAATAAATTTAAATATCGGTTTGGGCCTAAAAAAATTATTTGTAATAAGGAACTAATGTCAGTGGCGTCGCTAGGGGGCGGCGCAGGGGCTCGAGCCCCCTGAAGTAAAAAATTTTTTTTTTAATGGCTCCTTAATATCTTCTTGAGCTAAAAATAAATTTTTAATTGCCTTCTGAATAATTTCTTTTATAATATTGAGTAATATATAGATTTAATTTTATTAAAAAATTAATAAGACTATCTTAATTTTTATTAAATGAATACTATTTTAATTATTAGATTAGATTATTACATATCAATTATACTATGTCAGCTTGCAATCAAATTATGTTTTAAAAATATAACAATATCACTCACTAAATATTAATTTAGCTTTAACAGTTGAAGCTTATTTGACTTTTATTATTTAAATTATTATATAACCCTAATAAATATAATCATTTATTAATTGAAAATTAATAATATTTTAGCCGAGGTCAAAATCACTAATCAACTATATTATTGAATTTTAAATTTAATTATCATGTCTCTTCCTAAAATTATTTTCAAGGTCCTAATCCAAATAAGTATAAGAAATTTATTTATAAAAAGTATGTAGACATATAGTATATAATCCTCTATTATATATAATTTTTTATAAAATATTAGGTAAATGCCACTTTTACAGACGTATCTGACAGTTATATAATATATTACAGTTAATATTTTTAAAATTTTAATAATAAATGCTTTTGATAATAAATATAATATAAGTAACAATTTGCTTACAAATATTTAACGCCATCTATTTATTTAAAATATAATGAAAGTTATACGTATAATTTTCATCCCACGTAAAAAATTAGATATCTTTTCTTTTCTTTTTTACGTGTTTTAAGGAAAGCTATATTTTTCTTCTTCGAAAAATAGATTTGAGTTAAATCTTTAATACAAATATATTTTTGATATTATTCCAAACTACCATTATTTTAAGATATAATATACCAACTAGAGATGGTGCGACAATAATATATAAAATCTTAATTGCTTTCATGATATCATTCTGGTTCTTATTATGTAGTTACAAAATGTTTCATTTCTAATATGGCATCCTTGCCGTGTAAATAACTCAAGGCTTCAATATATTTGCATAATTTCTTCTAAAGATTTTAATGTTTTTATTGTATCAATTTTTCTAACAGATTGTGGTTACCATCGTGAGTCTCATGGATAGGACTGCAAATTAACCAGCATCTATTATTTGTGTGGCTATGTAATTTAAGATTATTACTATAGCTGCTGAGAGTGAGAGCATATTTTAGATAAGCAATAGGTCAACTGTGTAGTCGTTTATATAACATTGAAAATGGAAGATAATCTTTTAGAAATTTAATATCATACAATAATTTTCTCGATTACTTATCTAGCTTCCATCATGTCATCTAAGAGGAAGCTCTAACCACCATATGGTTTTATGATTTTTGGTCGTTTATAATCTCTTCTTCAAGAATTGTAGATTTGGTAAGGTCTATAAATTTTTTATTATTAGTCCATTCTATAAAACATTGTCTAAAATTAGTTTCATGAACTTTCGTCAATGTAAGTTGCTAAGAATTATAATATATTATGAAGTTTTCACAAACTATTATCAATTGAGGCATATATGAATTAATTAAAATTTTTCATTTATTATTTCTTTAGACGCAAAATCATTTCACATCAACAATCGAAAATATTTTATACTGTAATAAATAGATTTTCTATTAAAAAATATTATTTTTATATGCTAGTTTATTTTGTATGCAAAATATAATACATGACATTCAGAATAATTATTTAGGATTAGTAAATTTTAAAAAAGTATACTATCTATATATATAATCCTCAAAAAATGTCAATCAAATTTAGCCAATAGTTTTCTTTTAAATATTATTTGTCCAATCAAAATGATTATAGCAGTAACAGTCATAGTCACAACTGTGACATTATATAGTCAATTATTTTACCTGATAATAGTCAATTACAGGGATTCGAACCGAACCCGGAGAAGTGAACCCGGGTTTTTAGAAAAAAACTCTGAACCCGAACCGAACCTGAACCCCATTTATAAAATTTTCAAAACCCCGAACCGAACCCAAGAATTTTATTTGAACCCGGGTTCAGTGTATTATTTAAAATCATATATTAATATATGTAAATACAAATATTATATTTTCAAATTTCCAATTAAATGAAGTGTTAATAAATTTTAAACAACTTAATTCATTTATGCCATTTTTTAATTTATTCTCGATTCCTATTGGAGTGTTAAAAAATTAAACAATTGAATTAATTTACGCCATTTATTTTTAAATTTTTATCTTATTATTCTTAAAGATTATTAATTAGAAGAAAATGGTTAACAAATCAAAGTAAAAATTATTATATTGTTAATTTAAAAAATTCTAAACATCTAACTTAAAAATTGTTAAATGTAGGGCAGTTTTTGTGAACTTATTAAAATGATTTTAAAATTTATATATGCTAATCATTTATTTTTGGTTCAGATTAATTTTTACAAGATATTAATGAAGTGCATATTATAAATGAAATTAAATTTATAAATATCTCTTTTTTAATTCTGAAATCATTGCTATTTAAAAAAATTGTTCTCTTTTTATAGATTTAAGATTAAAGATAAAGTCATATTTGATAAGCATTTTACCCTTAATACAATAGAAAAAAAATAATATGTTCATATTGCAAAGTAAAAATGTCTGGTAATCACTTGTCAAATTTAGAAAGACACCTGGAAAGAAATCACAACAATGAATATTTAAATTATTTAAATGAAAAAACCAAATATCAGGAATTTTTATTGGCAAAAATACCTAAAATTAATATAGAAACCTTTTTTCCAAAAAAGCATATAAGTATAAATATATCATCTAATGATTTGATGAGTTCTATACTAGAACTTGTTACTGTAAATGGCCGGCCTTTATCAATTATTGAAGATTCGGGATTTCAAAGAATTATAAATCCACTTCCTATCTGGGCTCAATTTGGTTATAAACAAAGAAAATTTATCCAGAACTATTAATAAAACAGCCCAATCAATTAGAGACAAAGTATCGAGAGAGATAGAAGGAAAATTAATAAGTTTAAAAGTTGATGCAGTTCAACGACTAGATAGGTCAATTCTTGGTGTAAATTTTCAATTTATATCAAAGTCCATTATAAATTTGAGGACTCTTGGAATTGTAGAGCTGAAAGAGAGATGTACAGGAGAATATATAAAAGAGAATATATTAAAAACTTTACTAAAATTTAAAATTAATATTGAACAAATATACACAATTACTTCTGATAATGGTTGTAATTTTTTAAGAGCTATAAAGCTCCTGCAACTTGAAACTGATTATGATATAAGGAGTGAATCAGCAGATGAGGAAAATATGAATGTAAATATATATAAATATGATATTGATGATATACAAAATACTTTTTTATCAACTATTATATCCTATCCGATTTATAGTGTACGGTGTGCAGCTCACACACTTCAGCTGGCACTTCAAGATGCTATAAAATTATCACCAAAGCTAGGAGCCTAAATTTAAAATTAAGACATCCCACTTACCAAAAGTTATTAAAAAATATGAAACTCCCTAAGCCTGTGTTAGATTGCCACAGATGGCATTCAACCCATGATATGTTAGAAAGGCTGATTTTACTAAAACATAATATCGAAGATTTTTTTTCAGAGCAATCTGATTATTTATTGACTGAAGATTGGAAAGAGATAATAACGATTGTTGAAATTTTA
This sequence comes from Gordionus sp. m RMFG-2023, assembly GCF_954871325.1. Taxonomy (NCBI): domain Eukaryota; kingdom Metazoa; phylum Nematomorpha; class Gordioida; order Chordodea; family Parachordodidae; genus Gordionus; species Gordionus sp. m RMFG-2023. The sequence goes on from NC_088779.1 coordinate 11,483,513, forward strand.
AAACCGCTAAAAATCGCAACCAAACAATTCCAATCTGAACAGTTAACACTGACAGATTTTTATGCAGCATGGTTAAGACGCTGCATCGAACTGGAAAAAAATCCATACCATTTTGCTCAATTACTATATTCTTGTCTTAAGAACAGAGAAGAAAGGTTTATAAAGAACGAAATTCTCTTAGGTGCCATATACCTGGACCCAAGATACAAGGTTAATTAAAAGCTTAGTAAATTAATTATTTTAGATTTATATTAAAATTGTTATTTTATGGAATATTTAAATATAAACAATATAAATCCTTACAATAATTACTGGATTTAGCTATTATAAAAGATTAGATAAAAAAGAAAATATTTTGCATTAGGAGTCTGCTAAGCTGGAACACCCTGAATTATATATTTTATCTAAAATCTTATTTGCTGTTCCTGCAACCCAAGTTAATTTATCATATTTTCACATATAAATAATACATTTAACATAGGTTAGCGTTGAAAGATCTTTTTCACATTTGAAACTCATTCTTTCACCACATAGATCGAGGATGAGTGAACAACTCTTGGAAGATATTTTGCTAATACGTCTAAATAAAATTTTTAAAATTGATACATGACTATATGCTTTGTATTTTTAACTATATTTGCCAATAAATAAAATAAAAAATTTATTTTTTATATCAAATTTATGTCTAGTTTTTTATTATGATTTAAATATAGAATTTTTTTTATCAACTCAAAAATTCTTGAACCCGAACCAAACCCGGGTTCAAAAATATTTCCCTGAACCGAACCCGAACCGAACCCACCTTTTTTTTTATACCCCGAACCGAACCCGGGCAAAAATTTTGTCGGGTTCGCATCCCTGGTCAATTATAATTTTGTTAATATATTATGTAATATTCAACTTCTTTATTAATTATTGGACGTTTGTCCTACTTAAATAGGTAGTGATTCTTAATAATATTTAATTAATATTAACAAATTCGGAAGTATTTAAGTTATGTTAAATTGTAGTTTTAATCTCCATGATATTTAGCGCCATCTATAATATTATGTTGAAATGTAAATATTTTGTCTTAATTGATGTCAAATATATTGTTCTTTCTATATATCTATAATTTATCTATCTATCTATCATAGCAATTTTAAGCCAATTTAGATCATATTAGCAAAATGGATTTAATCTCCTATAAATCATGGAAAGCATTTCAGAAGTATTTTGAGGCAATAGGCAGGAAGGAACATTAGTATGAAAAAAATGTTTGCAGATAATCCTACAAGAGCTAAGGAATTCAAATCTATAATATATATATTCAATAAAAATCATCATAGCTTAAACATATCAAACACGCATTCATAAACCAAATCGAACCGCCATTTTCAAAAAAAGAATTTCAATACAAAAAACAATTACAAAACATATAATAATATAATAATTACAATAATTGATATTTTTTTTAACTGACACAACATCGAGCAAAACCTTCAATCATCAGTAAATAATTATATTTTTTAACAGACACCACATCGAGCAAAACCATATACTTTCAATTTACACATCTTAATCTTGAAGATACTGAAAATCAAGAACAAGTTGAACAATACTGTGGGCCATTAAAATCTATTTTATTATTTTTTTTTAGATTCCTACACAAGATACCATTCAACAAAACCAAACAATGGAACGTTTCATACTACCAAAATCTAAAGAAGGCATTATTGCTTCAACAAGAGATTTTATATTTTTAAGATGTGATTCCGAAATATATATTTATTAGGTGAGGGGCTATTCTAATATTTTCCATTATTTTTTATAAATATGTTTATGAAGTATATATTTAGTAATTTTATTTTATGTCCACAATAATAAATATTTTAAACTAAACTTATTTTTATAAAATTGAGTAATTCTTATATTTTTAAATTTTAATAATAAATCAACATAAGAGAAAGCTAGAAAGAGACAGGCACTTTGTCGTATCAAGAAAAGGAACGAACAAAGTCTTATTCCTACAACATCCAACCATCTTGAAGATACTGGAAATAAACAATTTGCTTCAACATTCAATCATCTTGAAGATACTGAAAATCAAGAACAAGTTGAACTAAAAATTAGATTGCAAATCTTATATTGCTGATATGTTTCAGCAAATAGAGGAATTATTATAATTGCCTTCCAAAAATTAAAAATACTGTGGGCCATTAAAATCTATTTTATTATTTTTTTTTAGATTCCTACACAAGATACCATTCAACAAAACCAAACAATAGAACGTTTCATACTACCAAAATCTAAAGAAGGCATTATTGCTTCAACAAGAGTAAATTTTATATTTTTAAGATGTGATTCCGAAATATATATTTATTAGGTGAGGGGCTATTCTAATATTTTATTATTTTTTATAAATATGTTTATGAAGTATATATTTAGTAATTTTATTTTATGTCCACAATAATAAATATTTTAAACTAAACTTATTTTTATAAAATTGAGTAATTCTTATATTTTTAAATTTTAATAATAAATCAACACAAGGTGAAAGCTAGAAAGAGACAGGCACTTTGTCGTATTAAGAAAAGGAACGAGCAAAGTCTTATTCCTACAACATCCAACCATCTTGAAGATACTGGAAATAAACAATTTGCTTCAACATCCAATCATCTTGAAGATACTGAAAATCAAGAACAAGTTGAACATTACTGTGGGCCATTAAATATTCTATGCCCATATTGTAATGCATTAAATTTTATTTCTGAAAAACCATCTGATGGAAAATTTAAAAATTGCTGCCACAAAGGTAGTGTTTTATTGCCTTCTCTACAATATCCAGATTTTTTAAAAGATTTACTTTCAAATTTAGACAATCATTATTATAAAAATTTCTCTCAGAATATCCGCTCATACAACAGCTCCTTGGCCTTTGCTTCGATGGGGGCTAAAAATGATAATTTATTAAATAAAGGCCCATACTGTTTTAGGGTTCATGGTCAAATTTATCATCTAACTTCACATTTATATCCTCCTAATGGCGTTTCCCCAAAATATGCACAATTATATGTTCTTGAAACATCTCAGGCTATTGAAAATCGTGTACTTTTAAAAGAAAATTCAGCCTGTGCATTTATTAAAAAAACTTGATATTTTAATTCGTCAAATAAATCCATATGCTATTAGCTTTAAAACATTGGGTGAGGTTGATAAGGCCGAAGAAATGAAAGCTAGGTTAGAAAACCGTCCTATATCAAAGGTAAATATGATTTTTCGCCGTGATCGTGCTAATGATAGAAGAAGATTTAATATTCCTACTATTGATGAAGTAGCAATGATTTTTAATAACGATGATGGAGAACCACCTTTTCAACGTGATGTTAAAGTTTATCCACGAAATGATGATTCAAATTTAGTTATCTTAAATATTCTTAGCCCAAATTTAGATCCTATGGTGTCTTTACTATTTCCTTATGGTGATCATGGATGGCATACGGATATGAAATTTAATGGGCCATTTAACAAGGGAACAAGATCAAATATAACTATGTTACAATTTAAAATATCAAGGTTAGCTATTCGTGCTAACATTTTTAATCCTATTCTTTATGCTGGGCGATTATTTCATCAATATGTTGTTGATTCTTACCTCCAAGTCGAAGCTAATAATTTGAATTATATAAAATTAAACCAATCAAAATTACGTGTAGAGGAATATTCAGGGCTTATGGATCATATTTCTAAAGCAAATGCTAATACTAATTTACCTCTAGGAAGAGCCGTTATTTTGCCTTCTTCTTTTCAGGGGTCCGAAAGAAACATGCGTGAACGATATCATGATGATATGGCTATCGTTTCTAAGTTTGGCAAGCCTAATTTATTTATAACTTTTACATGCAATCCCAATTGGAGGGAAATTAAAGAAAATCTTTATAAAGGACAGAACCCTTCGGATAGACCTGATTTATTAGCTAGAGTTTTTCATTTAAAATTATCTGAATTATTACACGATATTATTAAAAAAGATTTCTTTGGCAAATGTTCGGCGTATGTTTATACCATAGAATTTCAAAAGAGAGGATTACCTCATGCTCATCTGCTCATTATATTAAGCGAAAATAATAAAATTGAAACAACCGAGTGTATAGATAATTTTGTTCGAGCTGAAATCCCAGATAAAAATATCGAACCCCGATTATATGATATTGTAACTCGCTTTATAATACATGGACCATGTGGTATTTTGAATCATCACTCACCATGCATTGAAAATGGTTCGTGTACAAAAAAATTTCCGAAAGATTTTCAAAAAGAATCTCAACACAATGCGAATGGATATCCATTTTATCAACGTAGAGATAAGGGTTTTATTCATGTCGGAGGTAAGCCAGTTGATAATCGATACGTAATCCCTTATAACAAATATCTATTATTATACTTTCAATTTACACAATATATTTACAGCAAACTACAATCAACAAAATTTTAGGGCAAGCGCTACAACCATGGAAATTAAAAAAAAGAATCGTATTGAGCAAAATCATCAAAGATCCGATACCATTATCAGTAAATTCTATTTTATACTTTCAATTTACACAATATATTTACAGCAAACTACAATCAACAAAATTTTAGGGCAAGCGCTACAACCATAGAAATCAAAAAAACGAATCATATTGAGCAAAACCATCAAAGATCCGATACCATTATCAGTAAATTCTATTTTATACTTTCAATTTACACAATATATTTACAGCAAACTACAATCAACAAAATTTTAAGGCAAGCGCTACAACCATGGAAATTAAAAAAAAGAATCGTACTGAGCAAAACCATCAAAGATACGATACCATTATCAGTAAATTCTATTTTATACTTTCAATTTACACAATATATTTACAGCAAACTACAATCAACAAAATTTTAGGGCAAGCGCTACAACCATAGAAATCAAAAAAACGAATCATATTGAGCAAAACCATCAAAGATCCGATACCATTATCAGTAAATTCTATTTTATACTTTCAATTTACACAATATATTTACAGCAAACTACAATCAACAAAATTTTAAGGCAAGCGCTACAACCATGGAAATTAAAAAAAAGAATCGTATTGAGCAAAACCATCAAAGATACGATACCATTATCAGTAAATTCTATTTTATGCTTTCAATTTACACAATATATTTACAGCAAACTACAATCAACAAAATTTTAAGGCAAGCGCTACAGCCATGGAAATTAAAAAAACGAATCGTATTGAGCAAAACCATCAAAGATCCGATACCATTATCAGTAAATTCAATTTTATACTTTCAATTTACACAATATATTTACAGCAAACTACAATCAACAAAATTTTAAGGCAAGCGCTACAACCATGGAAATTAAAAAAAAGAATCGTATTGAGCAAAATCATCAAAGATCCGATACCATTATCAGTAAATTCTATTTTATACTTTCAATTTACACAATATATTTACAGCAAACTACAATCAACAAAATTTTAAGGCAAGCGCTACAACCATGGAAATTAAAAAAAAGAATCGTATTGAGCGAAACCATCAAAGATACGATACCATTATCAGTAAATTCTATTTTATGCTTTCAATTTACACAATATATTTACAGCAAACTACAATCAACAAAATTTTAAGGCAAGCGCTACAACCATGGAAATTAAAAAAACGAATCGTATTGAGCAAAACCATCAAAGATCCGATACCATTATCAGTAAATTCAATTTTATACTTTCAATTTACACAATATATTTACAGCAAACTACAATCAACAAAATTTTAAGGCAAGCGCTACAACCATGGAAATTAAAAAAAAGAATCGTATTGAGCAAAATCATCAAAGATCCGATACCATTATCAGTAAATTCTATTTTATACTTTAAATTTACACAATATATTTACAGCAAACTACAATCAACAAAATTTTAGGGCAAGCGCTACAACCATGGAAATTAAAAAAACGAATCGTATTGAGCAAAACCATCAAAGATCCGATACCATTATCAGTAAATTCTATTTTATACTTTCAATTTACACAATATATTTACAGCAAACTACAATCAACAAAATTTAAAGGCAAGCGCTACAACCATGGAAATTAAAAAAAAGAATCGTATTGAGCAAAATCATCAAAGATCCGATACCATTATCAGTAAATTCTATTTTATACTTTCAATTTACACAATATATTTACAGCAAACTACAATCAACAAAATTTTAAGGCAAGCGCTACAACCATGGAAATTAAAAAAAAGAATCGTACTGAGCAAAACCATCAAAGATACGATACCATTATCAGTAAATTCTATTTTATACTTTCAATTTACACAATATATTTACAGCAAACTACAATCAACAAAATTTTAGGGCAAGCGCTACAACCATGGAAATTAAAAAAAAGAATCGTATTGAGCAAAACCATCAAAGATCCGATACCATTATCAGTAAATTCTATTTTATACTTTCAATTTACACAATATATTTACAGCAAACTACAATCAACAAAATTTTAAGGCAAGCGCTACAACCATGGAAATTAAAAAAAAGAATCGTATTGAGCAAAACCATCAAAGATCCGATACCATTATCAGTAAATTCTATTTTATACTTTCAATTTACACAATATATTTACAGCAAACTACAATCAACAAAATTTTAGGGCAAGCGCTACAACCATAGAAATCAAAAAAACGAATCATATTGAGCAAAACCATCAAAGATCCGATACCATTATCAGTAAATTCTATTTTATACTTTCAATTTACACAATATATTTACAGCAAACTACAATCAACAAAATTTTAAGGCAAGCGCTACAACCATGGAAATTAAAAAAAAGAATCGTATTGAGCAAAACCATCAAAGATACGATACCATTATCAGTAAATTCTATTTTATGCTTTCAATTTACACAATATATTTACAGCAAACTACAATCAACAAAATTTTAAGGCAAGCGCTACAACCATGGAAATTAAAAAAACGAATCGTATTGAGCAAAACCATCAAAGATCCGATACCATTATCAGTAAATTCAATTTTATACTTTCAATTTACACAATATATTTACAGCAAACTACAATCAACAAAATTTTAAGGCAAGCGCTACAACCATGGAAATTAAAAAAAAGAATCGTATTGAGCAAAATCATCAAAGATCCGATACCATTATCAGTAAATTCTATTTTATACTTTCAATTTACACAATATATTTACAGCAAACTACAATCAACAAAATTTTAAGGCAAGCGCTACAACCATGGAAATTAAAAAAAAGAATCGTATTGAGCGAAACCATCAAAGATACGATACCATTATCAGTAAATTCTATTTTATGCTTTCAATTTACACAATATATTTACAGCAAACTACAATCAACAAAATTTTAAGGCAAGCGCTACAACCATGGAAATTAAAAAAACGAATCGTATTGAGCAAAACCATCAAAGATCCGATACCATTATCAGTAAATTCTATTTTATACTTTCAATTTACACAATATATTTACAGCAAACTACAATCAACAAAATTTAAAGGCAAGCGCTACAACCATGGAAATTAAAAAAAAGAATCGTATTGAGCAAAATCATCAAAGATCCGATACCATTATCAGTAAATTCTATTTTATACTTTAAATTTACACAATATATTTACAGCAAACTACAATCAACAAAATTTTAGGGCAAGCGCTACAACCATGGAAATTAAAAAAACGAATCGTATTGAGCAAAACCATCAAAGATCCGATACCATTATCAGTAAATTCTATTTTATACTTTCAATTTACACAATATATTTACAGCAAACTACAATCAACAAAATTTAAAGGCAAGCGCTACAACCATGGAAATTAAAAAAAAGAATCGTACTGAGCAAAACCATCAAAGATACGATACCATTATCAGTAAATTCTATTTTATACTTTCAATTTACACAATATATTTACAGCAAACTACAATCAACAAAATTTTAGGGCAAGCGCTACAACCATGGAAATTAAAAAAAAGAATCGTATTGAGCAAAACCATCAAAGATCCGATACCATTATCAGTAAATTCTATTTTATACTTTCAATTTACACAATATATTTACAGCAAACTACAATCAACAAAATTTTAGGGCAAGCGCTACAACCATAGAAATCAAAAAAACGAATCATATTGAGCAAAACCATCAAAGATCCGATACCATTATCAGTAAATTCTATTTTATACTTTCAATTTACACAATATATTTACAGCAAACTACAATCAACAAAATTTTAAGGCAAGCGCTACAACCATGGAAATTAAAAAAAAGAATCGTATTGAGCAAAACCATCAAAGATACGATACCATTATCAGTAAATTCTATTTTATGCTTTCAATTTACACAATATATTTACAGCAAACTACAATCAACAAAATTTTAAGGCAAGCGCTACAACCATGGAAATTAAAAAATCGAATCGTATTGAGCAAAACCATCAAAGATCCGATACCATTATCAGTAAATTCAATTTTATACTTTCAATTTACACAATATATTTACAGCAAACTACAATCAACAAAATTTTAAGGCAAGCGCTACAACCATGGAAATTAAAAAAAAGAATCGTACTGAGCAAAACCATCAAAGATACGATACCATTATCAGTAAATTCTATTTTATACTTTCAATTTACACAATATATTTACAGCAAACTACAATCAACAAAATTTTAGGGCAAGCGCTACAACCATGGAAATTAAAAAAAAGAATCGTATTGAGCAAAACCATCAAAGATACGATACCATTATCAGTAAATTCTATTTTATACTTTCAATTTACACAATATATTTACAGCAAACTACAATCAACAAAATTTTAGGGCAAGCGCTACAACCATAGAAATCAAAAAAACGAATCATATTGAGCAAAACCATCAAAGATCCGATACCATTATCAGTAAATTCTATTTTATACTTTCAATTTACACAATATATTTACAGCAAACTACAATCAACAAAATTTTAAGGCAAGCGCTACAACCATGGAAATTAAAAAAAGAATCGTATTGAGCAAAACCATCAAAGATACGATACCATTATCAGTAAATTCTATTTTATGCTTTCAATTTACACAATATATTTACAGCAAACTACAATCAACAAAATTTTAAGGCAAGCGCTACAACCATGGAAATTAAAAATCGAATCGTATTGAGCAAAACCATCAAAGATCCGATACCATTATCAGTAAATTCAATTTTATACTTTCAATTTACACAATATATTTACAGCAAACTACAATCAACAAAATTTTAAGGCAAGCGCTACAACCATGGAAATTAAAAAAAAGAATCGTATTGAGCAAAATCATCAAAGATCCGATACCATTATCAGTAAATTCTATTTTATACTTTCAATTTACACAATATATTTACAGCAAACTACAATCAACAAAATTTTAAGGCAAGCGCTACAACCATGGAAATTAAAAAAAAGAATCGTATTGAGCGAAACCATCAAAGATACGATACCATTATCAGTAAATTCTATTTTATGCTTTCAATTTATACAATATATTTACAGCAAACTACAATCAACAAAATTTTAAGGCAAGCGCTACAACCATGGAAATTAAAAAAACGAATCGTATTGAGCAAAACCATCAAAGATCCGATACCATTATCAGTAAATTCAATTTTATACTTTCAATTTACACAATATATTTACAGCAAACTACAATCAACAAAATTTTAAGGCAAGCGCTACAACCATGGAAATTAAAAAAAAGAATCGTATTGAGCAAAATCATCAAAGATCCGATACCATTATCAGTAAATTCTATTTTATACTTTAAATTTACACAATATATTTACAGCAAACTACAATCAACAAAATTTTAGGGCAAGCGCTACAACCATGGAAATTAAAAAAACGAATCGTATTGAGCAAAACCATCAAAGATCCGATACCATTATCAGTAAATTCTATTTTATACTTTCAATTTACACAATATATTTACAGCAAACTACAATCAACAAAATTTAAAGGCAAGCGCTACAACCATGGAAATTAAAAAAAAAGAATCGTATTGAGCAAAACCATCAAAGATACGATACCATTATCAGTAAATTCTATTTTATACTTTCAATTTACACAATATATTTACAGCAAACTACAATCAACAAAATTTTAGGGCAAGCGCTACAACCATATAAATCAAAAAAACGAATCATATTGAGCAAAACCATCAAAGATCCGATACCATTATCAGTAAATTCTATTTTATACTTTCAATTTACACAATATATTTACAGCAAATTACAATCAACACAATTTTAAGGCAAGCGCTACAACCATGGAAATTAAAAAAACGAATCGTATTGAGCAAAACCATCAAAGATCCGATACCATTATCAGTAAATTCTATTTTATACTTTCAATTTACACAATATATTTACAGCAAACTACAATCAACAAAATTTTAAGGCAAGCGCTACAACCATGGAAATTAAAAAAACGAATCGTATTGAGCAAAACCATCAAAGATCCGATACCATTATCAGTAAATTCTATTTTATACTTTCAATTTACACAATATATTTACAGCAAACTACAATCAACAAAATTTTAAGGCAAGCGCTACAACCATGGAAATTTAAAAAAAAGAATCGTATTGAGCAAAACCATCAATGATACGATACCATTATCAGTAAATTCTATTTTATACTTTCAATTTACACAATATATTTACAGCAAACTACAATCAACAAAATTTTAGGGCAAGCGCTACAACCATGGAAATTAAAAAAACGAATCGTATTGAGCAAAACCATCAAAGATCCGATACCATTATCAGTAAATTCTATTTTATACTTTCAATTTACACAATATATTTACAGCAAACTACAATCAACAAAATTTTAGGGCAAGCGCTTCAACCATGGAAATTAAAAAAAAGAATCGTATTGAGCAAAACCATCAAAGATCCGATACCATTATCAGTAAATTCTATTTTATACTTTTAATTTACACAATATATTTACAGCAAACTACAATCAACAAAATTTTAGGGCAAGCGCTACAACCATGGAAATTAAAAAAAAGAATCGTATTGAGCAAAAACCATCAAAGATCCGATACCATTATCAGTAAATTCTATTTTATACTTTCAATTTACACAATATATTTACAGCAAACTACAATCAACAAAATTTTAGGGCAAGCGCTTCAACCATGGAAATTAAAAAAAAGAATCGTATTGAGCAAAACCATCAAAGATCCGATACCATTATCAGTAAATTCTATTTTATACTTTTAATTTACACAATATATTTACAGCAAACTACAATCAACAAAATTTTAGGGCAAGCGCTTCAACCATGGAAATTAAAAAAAAGAATCGTATTGAGCAAAACCATCAAAGATCCGATACCATTATCAGTAAATTCTATTTTATACTTTCAATTTACACAATATATTTACAGCAAACTACAATCAACAAAATTTTAGGGCAAGCGCTACAACCATGGAAATTAAAAAAAAGAATCGTATTGAGCAAAACCATTAAAGATCCGATATCATTATCAGTAAATTCTATTTTATACTTTCAATTTACACAATATATTTACAGCAAACTACAATCAACGAAATTTTAGGGCAAGCGCTACAACCATGGAAATTAAAAAAAAACGAACCACATCGAGCAAAACCATCGATATTCCAGACGAATGCTTAAAAATCTAACATACCTCTCATTTTGAAATATCTTTAATCTCATTTTTAGTAAAATTTTTGATATTATAAAATTTACTATATTATATTTTTTATCTGGTTACAAATGCATATGTGTTGGAACCCAATAATCGTGAAGTCTTGACGTATATACAATTATTATTATATATTTTTTTATAATTCATATCTTTGTCTCTTTTTTTCTATTTCTTCCTTCTTTTTTTCATTCTTTTTTTCATTTCTTTGCTCTCCTATCCATCTCCTACCTTCACGCGGTGGGGAGTGAACAGAAATGCTGACTAACAGGAGCTCTGGTGGATAATACTGGTATTTGTGGAGTCAAGTTTACATGTAATAAATCTTAATTATTGGATGAAATTTTCTTTTAACTTTACCTGGCACCCATAATCCTTTCAAATGAGATAACTCTAATTCCCCGTCATTCTTGACGGGTTATTAGCCAGTATTAATATAAAACCCGTTCGAAGCCGAACAAAAGCGGGCTATAAAAATTTTTTAGTCGAGCCCCCTGAGATTGTAAAAGCTAGCGACGCCCCTGACTAATGTACTAATTAAAAAATATTGCTGAATCCTGATAAAAAAAAATTATCAGGCAATATAATTTTAATATAAGTATATCATTAATTTAATATATTTTACCTTAAATTTCAGGCAACTTTCAACATGTTCATCATACACGTAAACAGGGACAATCAGGTATTTATTTTTATTCATTATTTGCTTAAACCTGCCATCAAATTGCATATTTTTAATCTCTACATCACTCAAATGGCATTTTTTTATCCTGTCTTTTCTTGTAACATTTTTTTAAATAATAAATGGGATTTAATATGATAATATAGGGTTAGAGAATATCAATAGTTATTAATTATTTAATTCTAAGCTCCATTTGTCTCGTGTTCTTTGGTGAATTTTTCAAGATGGAGGCAGATCTAAGGGTAATAAGCAGGGACGTGGAACGGAACGTTCCGGGAACGAACTTTGAGTAAATTTATGAAACGGAATGTGTTTTCCGGAACCTTCCTAGAATTATGTTTCTTATTTATTTTTGTAATTAAAAAATAATTCTTTTAATCCATCCAACAGGTGCATATATTAAGTTTTTTTAATTTTCTAAATCCTTACAAATGGTCACCCTTTCCTTTTCTCCGATATGAATGGAAAACTGTAGAAAAATGGTGGCCTCATTAGAGCCGTTAAAGGAAGCAAGCTTAATGTTCCAAAGAGAGCATACTTCCAGGTGACTCTATAGGTCAATGGACCAAATGTAAAATAAGGCTTCAAAAAATTAATTGTTATCACAAACTTAACTTCCGATCTCAACAAAATGGAATAAATGCTAATGAATTAATTACCTTTTTCTGCCATATATCTAGATGTTATTTAAACCTTTTTTTGAACGAATAGAAAAATAATATCGTTATAAATCATTTATTGGAGAAATTGGAACATATTAAAAATTTTAAGGATAAAGATTTAAATATAATGTGATTCGAATAAATCTTCTGAAGGACAGGAAAATGATAAATTATAAATGTTTCTAGGATCCAAGGATAAAAATGAAAAACATAGCAAAACTTACAGAGAGGATGATATTTTAACAACTATAAAATTCAAATGGATCTTCTAAATAAATCAAAAAATTTGCTAGAATAACTAGCAATCCAATAAAATAAAAAATCCTATTATGATTTGGTCCAAATCGTATTAGCAACTACATGTAGCCAGGTAAGTGTTGAATTTTAGAATAACACTATATAGAACTGATAGAATGATAATCTTTTAGAAAAATTATTATTGCTTCGATGTAATGATTGATTCATTTAATGATTAGGTAACTCACTGAAACTTGGGGAAATTTTTAATATTAATTTATTTTTTTAAATAATTAAAAAAAAGATTTTTATTAAAAAAATAAGAAATAATATATGATCGTTGAATAATGGTGGAAATTTTTTGATGTAAATATTTCAAAGTTTCATTAATTAAAAGTTTTAAGAATTGCTACTTTTTTCGTTGAATTGACGTAATTTTAGATTTTGATGCAATAAGAATTTTTTTTAAATATTTTTTTATTCCACAGAACTGAAAGATAATCTTCCACTCATTTATATATATATGTGAATATTCTTATTTTCGTAATATTAAAAATATGTCAAATTTAAGTAAATTAATAATAAATGATATAAATTTATATAAAAATATTTATGTACTTAAAATTATATATATCTATTACAAGTTTGGTTTATTCAAATAAATTGCTTAATAATCTAGTATTTGATTTAATAGTCCTAACTTAGTAGCAACCAGCACACAACTATTATATTTTTAATGCAAAATTAAAGAATTGTGTAAATTTTCAGTAGAAAAAAATATGGAATTCTTAAAATTTTTGAGTAATGAAACTTTGAATTATTATTATTACATCAAAAAATTAACCCATATTATCCCGATCGCATATTTATTATTTTAAATAAAAAAAATATTGAAAAAAAAAATATTAGTAATTTCCCCGAGTTTCAGTGAGTTACCAATTAAATAAAGATAAATTACAATGTGTAGTTATAAAAAATATATTTAGATATTTTATTTTCCTGGGAACGTTCTGAAAGATGGAATAATTTTTTTGACCAGAACTGGAATATAAAAATGCCCTTGTTCTGGGTCCTTAGTAACAAATTTTATAGGTATAAGCAATATTTTAATCAGGAAATAAGATTATAAGTTGGTATGAGAACATGGAATATGAAAATTTTGATGATTTTAAGGTTAGAGATTGCCGAGAGCTGATGAGGCTTGGCCCCACCATTAAGTACTAGTGAGATATTACATTGACCTAGTATATTAGGATCAGGAAAAGTGGTAAAAAAATTATGCTGCATGTATTGAGTTTGAACACATTTGCCCCTTTTCTGCTTGCATTATGTTGCAAGCATTGGAATAGCCTGAATTTATTTAATGATGTGCCAAGTTAAAAATAGGAGGAAATACAGATTATTTTCATAATATGATCATAAAAAAATAATCAGAGCAAAGAGTTATTTTCCTAGCAATTAATAATGTAGTTGGTGTTGAGATAAAGTTGACTGTAAAGGGTTTCTAGTCATTCAATTTTGAATGAATATGTCCAAGTTTATTGAGATGTTTTGAGATTAAATTGGAGTCAGCACTCCAATTACAACTCACATAGATGAGAGCAAGGAAAAGAGTAATTTGAGGTATGAATTTATGAAAAATCAATTGTGAACTCAAATTATGCTTGAGTGATGTGACAAGTCATAAACTCACATGTTTATAATCATCATAGATGCATTAATACAACCTGATTTCAATTTGGAGTAGAGAAATTTATACTTAAGTCGTGAAAAGCTAAGAATTAAATAATTAACTCATAAAAACCTGGGTCACAAAAATTATGAATGTGAACTCAAATTATTTTAATGTACAATAAAAATAAAGATTTTAAAAATGTTTAGGTTGCTTATGGGTAGTCTCCTATAGAGTCCGTATAAATATCCAAGCTATAGCTATAGAGGTCAAAATTTTAGGTTCAGCCATATTCATCTTATATTATTTAATATTTAAAAAAGGGATATTTCTAGAATAAACTATATTTAGTGATCTAATACCCAATATCCATATCAAACAATTACATCATTTTATAAAGAAATATTTATCTAGAAACAAGAATATAATAAATTTGTGTCTATTAAAACATAGATTAAGTGAATTTATACTTATCATTTTAAATTTACTAAAAAAAATTTATTGATGAGACTTGAAAGTAATATGTAAGAGCATTCTACTTTATTGAGATTATTTTTAGACTTGTTTGATTAATTTTAATCAACAATAAATTTGTAATTTTATGTTTGGCACTAATTCTATAATAATGAAAATGAAGGAAAACAAATGAGGAAACTTTATTATAATATTTAATTCATATTTTATTTTAAAATTTCATTTAAATATTTTTTCTATTCAGAAAGAAAATTATAAATAAATATTTATTACCCTATGCTTAATATATTATTACTTTTCTAACTAATCTCTTTTCAGGATTTAGTCCATATTAAGCCTAGCAATGCTAAATATTTGTGTGATAAAATATGGGAAATTTAAAATCTTTTGCCATAATTTTAGATAGATCACAAATAACTTAATAAAAGTAACTTAAGCCATATTGTGAAAATTTTTTAACAAAATATGCTGCCCTTAAAAAAAAAGAAATTTCCCTTTAAATATGAGTGTAGTGATGTCATGCTTAAATAATTTAAGGTTATTAGTATTAAAAATATTGTTTCATTTTTTTTTACAATGTTGAATGAGTTCCATCCCATATAAATAATATCAAGCCTCCTTTGTATAATGAGCACCTTCCTACAATTTGACAATTTATATCCAAATATTGGTTAATATTCTTGTCCAGTTGATCCAAACAAACTGGCTTGTTAAAGGGAACTTTTGATTTAATATTAACTGTCATTAAAAATTTTTGCAAGATATAAACCTTAATCTTTTTTAATTTAGGAAAGATATAAATATATACTCTCTCTTTGTCATAAATGGTGAAGGTAAAATTTTGTGGATAATGGGATAATGGATATATTTCATTTTTTTCTTGATATTGACCACAAAAAATCAAATAAGAAAATCCAACAAAACCAACTGCAATTAATTTATTTTTATTTTCTTCAAACTAATATGTATTTATTTTAAAACCAGATAATAAAATTAACTTTAACTCGATGTAGTCTTATAATATTTCCAGGTTTTAAAAAGTTTTCAGCATTTGAAATTTCACAGAATAAATTACAGGTTATTGTTTGTCCAGGTTGTAATGATTCATCAAATATTTTAATTGAGGTATAAATTTTGTTATCAGAGGTATAAGATTGTTCTTTGGCAGAGTTTATAATCCCATATACATTTGATTTTTGATTTAAGGTTATATCTGATAACAATGTGTATTTTATCATTTTTAGTGTCTTATGATATGATTTATTAATATAAAGAATGTGAACAAAAGAAAAGAAGCATCACATCATAATCATACTATTAACACTTATGTAACAAACCAATTGCACTATTTTATATTATGTAACATTACGATATTCAAGTATGTAATTAATTTATACTTATATTATTATAATGAATTATATACATATAGTTGGTATTATAAATAAAATAAATTTTATTTTATGTTGACTCCCATACTATCATTTAAGAATGGGATTAGATTTAACAAAATATTATCTATATAGATATAAGTTTATAGTTGAAAACATTTAAATTTAATTTAACATGATTATTTCAAATATTTAGTTTGAAATTATTTTTGCATTTTGTAAAAAAAGGTTTTATTCGTCAATACTTGCGGTATATTTAAATTTTTATTCTTCAATTTTATTAAAATTTAATTATAATTTTTATTTGTAAGTACCTAAATTAAATGAATGATAATCTTAAAAAAGCAGTTCATAAAAATTTATATACATGTCATGATGATAATAATATACCACAATTGGTAAGAAAATCATATATGATCGAAAATGATCAAAGCAAACAAATTTTTAAAAAACCAATTCCAAGAATTTGCAATAATAAGGAATTATTTCAAAATAACAATGGTAAAGAAAATACGATTATTAGTCGGTCCAGAAGTATTGAAATGACTGGAGTGATTAGGGAAGATACAAAATCTTATATAAAACATGAAATTGCCAGAAATAATTATAAGTCAATTTATGGAGTACATAATTTTACAAAAATATCAGCAATGAGTAAAGATCCTGAAAACCATAATGGTTTAAAACCAAAAATTTATAATAAAGGTTTGACTGGATCCTTAGCA
Source organism: Gordionus sp. m RMFG-2023 (assembly GCF_954871325.1). Taxonomy (NCBI): domain Eukaryota; kingdom Metazoa; phylum Nematomorpha; class Gordioida; order Chordodea; family Parachordodidae; genus Gordionus; species Gordionus sp. m RMFG-2023. The sequence continues at coordinate 11,501,093 of NC_088779.1, forward strand.
AAAAGTAACATTCACTCCCATTTTGATCATGAAAAAGATATTTATGTGAAAACAAATCCAAAAGAAGTTATTAATAAAGTTAATATATTAAAGATAGAACCCAAAAATGAGTTGAAGGATCTACAACTAGACAAAAATAATTTAGTAAAAGAACCTCTAAAAACTTTGGAAGAAAATAAAAACATTTCATTATCTGATCAGCCTGGCCACCATAGTAAACTTCTCAATACTATATATGTAAATCAAAATATTCAAGCAAAAGTTGAGGCTTATAAGAAATATATTTTATGTAACCCTTTAAATCTTATGCAACAAAAAACTAATTTCGATGTTGCTCTTACAAATATCACAAATACAAAACAAATAGTCAAAAAAAAGTTAGATGATAAAACTGAAGACATCAAAATCAAAGAGAGCATAAATTACAATAATCCTCCACACACCAATTCATCATCAAGCAGGTTTTTTTATGGGGTTGTATTTTAAATTCATTTATACCAGAGAACACAGGTATCAATTGCATGGCCTGACCAAGGTTTATAAAAAAAAATTTGGCAAGACTTAGACTAATTAATATTTTATTTTTCTCATAACCATCTTTGAATTCCATAAAAAAAAAATTCATTCAAAAAAAGCAGTTGACCAACTTTCATGAATTATTTAGTATATTTTCTTTTTTTATTCTCCAAAAGTTATACATCTAAATTAAAATATGCCAATTTTCATTGCTAAATGTAGATAGTTAAATGCTCAATTTAGCCAATTTTTAAAATGGCTAAGTCAAGATTTTAGCCAAAATATTATCTGTGGGTGAAATAGTGGTTGTTAAAGACATATGGGAATTCTGTGTTTGAGTTAATATTTGAAATAAGCAGTTAAGTTGGATGTAATGTTGTGTTATTTCAGCTTTGATTTTATTTATAGTGACGTACTGTTTAGTTGTTAAAATATTTTTTGTTTAGTTAATTAATATTTTGTATAGTGTTATGTTAATTAATGTAAATATATATAGTAAAGTGAATTTTTCAATTATTTTAATTAATTATTTTTGCATGTTTTAATGATGAGTTTTAGATTAACTAAATATGTTTAAGTAAAGTATAATATACTGGGGGTGGTGATATTGTTGTTATGGAATGGAAGTTTCTATATTGGCAGGAAAGAGTACCAAAATAGGAGTGGACATAGTGGTCATATTATGATGTTTTGTCCCAATTAAGCTGACAGAGTGAGATGCACTGGATGTGATAGATTTGGGAATATTAAGGAAAATTATAATATGGGAAATGTGAATATTAGAGAAGGGTTCCCACATAGGGGAGAAGTATCAGGTGCCATTAATATGAGAATGAAAATGAAGGCAGTGGTGAGGAAATGTGTAAGGTAGGTGAAATTGTATGTTAAATGCCAGAAAGAAGGGCATGGGATTGTGAAATGAAGTAACTCTATGATGGCAATAGAATGCAGGCTGGGAGTTTGGAACAAAAGGAGGTGAGCATGAAGGTAGGAAGATGGAAATGTGGGGTGCGGATGTTGCATAGAGATGGATATATATATAATATATATCTGACAATCTTTGCATATAACTTGATTGTGAATAAAATTTTCTGGGCATCCCAAATCAGACAACAATTAGGTGGGATTATATATTAAAATGGTGTACAACAGGGTTAGCAGTAACACGAATATTTGAATTTAAAATACAAATATTTTTTTTGTATTTATATTTATTTGAATATTTTAAAAATTATTTATATTTTTAATACTAAATATTTAATTATTTATAACGCATTTTTAAATTTTTGCATAAAAATAGTTTAAACATATTTAACGTATCACTTTCAGCGACTTTTATAAATGGCTAATTTCAGATTTTTGCCAAGGTATTGAGCATCTATTGGCGAATTTATAATTTAGCCGTTTAAAAAAATCGACTAGATCGGGCTATTTAACAACATTACATTCGTCATACACTTTGTGCCTATATTTTGAGATGATAAACATTGATAATAAAAGACAAAATATTGGCGAAATTTTTTACCCGTTTAAAAAAAATCGACTAGATCAGGACATTTAACAACATTACATTCATTATAAACTTTATTCTCATATTTTAAATGAGATGATTAACATTTTGATAATAAAAAACAAAATACATTTAATCATTAAAATTTAGTTTGTTTTTTTTGAATAGAAAAGCTAATTATAATAAATTCTGTTGTACTGAGCCAATAACTTTATAACATGTTGATGATGAATAAATCGATCTAGTGTTGTTAACGGCTCGTTTTGAGCCGATTTTTAAAACGGCTAACTATATTTTATCCAGAAAAATATTACACAAGCCTAAGATTTTACTCATAGCTCAATGATTTAAACATCCATTAGGGTAGAAATCGGCTCAAAACTAGCTGTTTAACAACACTAAAAGAGCCTATATTTTAATAGTATTTTGTAATATAATTATATAGGAAAAAATGGTGTGTGAATGATTTCGAAGTTGGAAGACCTCTAGGTAGAGGAAAATTCGGAAATGTTTATTTGGCTCGAGAAAAACAAACCAAATTTATCGTTGCTCTCAAAGTTTTATAACTAATTTTTTATTTATAATTGCTTTGTTTTTTTACAAAAATAATTTACAGGTACTATTTAAAAATTCTTTGGCGGAAGCTAACATAGAGCATCAGGTCAGGCGTGAAATCGAAATTCAATCTCATTTAAGGTTTTGCATATTATTTAAAAATTTGAACATATTTTTTTTACGCAGGCACCCAAATATACTAAAACTTTATGGCTATTTTTATGATTCGTCTAAAGTCTATTTAATCTTGGAACATGCTCCACAGGGTGAGTTGTACAAGAAATTAAAAGAATGTAAACGGTTTGAAAAAACTATTTCCGCAAATGTAAGTCACTTTGATTGGTGCGGGGGGGGGGGGTTATTATCTTTGAAATAATCTCACTTTTTTTTAAATAGAGGAAAAAATAATATTATATTGTGTGCTTATAAAATATCATTACATTGCTAAATAAACATTTTTTCTTCAATTAATATCAATGATCAATTTTTTATTAACCCCATTATATTGATATATTGGGTAAATATAATATGAACCAAACTTACTCACCTATACAAGGCATTACGGAATATCCAATAGAAATAAGGAAGTGAAATTAAGCCAATAGAGCTAGGGGAATTTTTTTGCTTAAAATATTTTCAATACTTGTTTATTTATACTTTAAGTACGTGTATCAAATAGCGGACGCTTTAAAGTACTGTCACGCGAAAAATGTAATCCATCGGGATATTAAACCCGAAAATTTACTCCTTGGTATGAATGGCGATATCAAATTAGCCGATTTTGGATGGTCTGTCCATGCCCCAGATTCAAAGTTTATAATTAACCTATTAACTAATTTCTTCTTTATATGATACAATAGTATTTATATATTCCATTATTTTGGGGGCAAAAAACATTGTCGTTCGAGTTCGCCAGTTCTAAATAAGTTATATAATTATTAACACGTTAAATACATTTAAATTAAAATGATTGTTAATTATTCATTAACAAAGACTAATGAGTAATTATATATAGTTAGCCTCTTACCATACCTAACTTTTTTTTGTACATAATGATTCATTCACACGAACAGCAAATAACTTATTGACATTAAAACATGTTTGTTTATCTTTTAACGCAGGCTTTATATTTTAACATCGATCGATTAGATGTTTTACAATGACCTCATCTATTGGATACATATATTTTACTTTACCATACATTTAATTCCTAAATAAAATTATTTAAATATTTGAATCGCTTGCTCAGTCAGTACTGATAGAAATATGGAATTTTAAAATATTAAATAGAAATAGTGGAGCCCAAGCCATGACATTGCTCAATTTATTTATATTAGTTAGAGACCTGCATTTTAATTTTTTTAAATATACCTGGGCCAGGCCTTAAAATTTTTTTTAAAAAAAAATATCCCTGCATGACCTAAATTTTTTTTGAAGTTACCCGGGCTGTATATTTAAAACCCGAATAATTTTAATCACCATTAATAGCTACAAAAATTAAGAATAAAAATATTTGAAAAAACAGGGCTGGGCCATGCAAATGGTACCTCTACAGGTTTCTGATTTAGCCCAAGCGATTTTATGCAGGGATCCATATCTGAACCGTGAAATCAGCATTAACTCTTATAATTTCAGAATCTAGAATTAGTAAAAGTGTTGGTGACCCGAATCAAACCTCTAAAATATTTGGAAACCGATTTGAATCTTTTGATTAGAAAGTTCTATTAAAGATTATTATCAATCAATTCCGATAATTTTCATATAGTCTTTTTAGAGATGTTTATACATTTATGGAAGTATTCCCAACCTTCGAATTTATTATTTCCCCTTATTGATATGATTTGATAGAGGGAATCTAATAAAATAAACCTGTTTTTGTTGATTTTAGTGATAAACAAAAAAATGTGCCTTCCTTCCTACATATTCGAGATCTGCAAAAAATTTTGGACAAGTTGTTCAACCGAATTTTGCCCGGCCCGATCCGTTATAAAATTTTAATTTCCCCAGCCCCTTAAAATTTTGAAAAATCCGTCCCATCCTTTTAAATTTTTTGTACGAATTTTCCGGCCCGTTATTAAAATACAAAGAAAATAGGCTATTGTAATTTATTTTTAGAAAGTCTTAATCAAAACATAAACCTGGAATTCAAAAAAATATCACTAAATGTCCTGGCTGACCTATTAAAATTTTACAAAAACTCGAGATTTTGGTGGCCCTGCCTGATTTTTTTATGTATAAATTGTTTAGCCCAGCCAAATAAATTATGTGTATGAATTGTCCGGCCCATTTTAATTTCTTAAAAGATTTGCCACATCCGCCGGCTGCTTTGCAGATTTCTACTGTACATAATTCCAATGAGTTTTTAATTTGTATGTAAAAGAGTTTAATCCAATTTTTAAAGTTCGAACCTAAGTTATATTATTATTTTGTGCTAGCCGAATCTTAATCCTAAGCCGATTTTTATCTGAACTTACCTGATTTTAATAATGGAGTAGATTAATTATTTTTTATATTTTACTACTCATCAAAATATTTTAAAATTGGTATCAAATTCATTTTCATTGGTTCTTAAAAGCGTTAAAAAAGGAAATCCTTAAGAAAAACAGGAAATTTTTTGGACCATATGTTGTTTATTATATATATAGGTAATTTTTTATTTGAATACATTACATAGGAGAGCCACATTATGTGGGACCATCGATTATCTTTCGCCAGAAATGATATTAAGTTTACCCCACGATTCCGCCGTGGATCTATGGTGCCTAGGGGTATTGTGCTATGAATTTTTAGCCGGTATATATTCCAACTTGAAATAAATGTATTTTACATGTTATCTTGTTTTACATATCGCCTTAATAAGTAAAATTGTATTTTTCCATTGCTCTTTGTTAATATTTTAGAACTATTATATCTTATTTATAAAATCCCTAAGGGCTGAGTAACAAAGCAAAACATTTTGTATTTCAAAACCACTGCGCATTTTGTTTTTGATTTTTTCTAATGGGCAAAAACTAGGGTTGACATATCAATAATTTATTGAATAAAAATTATAATTTAAATCAATTTTCTTTTTTATTTGTATTTTAAATCATTATTAGATATACCAATTTAAAACATTTTATTATACTTCACTTTAACATACAAGCCCCTGTGAAGGGGGTGGCAGAGACCTGGAGCAGCCAAATTTTGGTTCTTATACAGTTATTTTAATTTCCCTAGTTTACATTTAAATTTATTTTTTTTGTTTATTTGGATTTCTATTTTTCTTATTGTCAATTTTTTTTATCAATTTAGATTTGCTTTTCTTAGAGCTTTAATAGATTGAGGTTTTTAGGACCACTGAATTTATTTTTATTCCGGGCCGCCAAAATATCTTAGCATAGATTATACTATATTTTAAATATAAGTTTAGTGGAAATATCAAGAATCTCTAAATTATTTCAATCTATTTTTATTATTGATATATTCAATATTTTGATGTTAAAAAGATTTGCATTTGCAGTTTTTATATAAATTTTAATTTTTGATTCTAATTTACATTAAATTAAAATTCAATCACAAATGATTACATTAAATAATATGTGAGCAAAGAGTGATAATTATATAACATAAAGTACCTTTTAATCAAATCAAAATCTCTTAAAATTTTACAGGAAAATAGATGTCTATTTTTCTCCAGGGTATACATTAAGAAGTTATTTTATTTAGCTCGAATGTTGGCAAATTATAATTAACCGCAAATGAATTAATTATTATTATGATATATAATAGATAATTGATTACTTATAAATACAAAATTCATAAATATAAAAATAAAATTTTTTGGGTTCTGGTAATAGTTTTAATTTTGCCCGGTATATTTTGTAAAAAATTTAAAGTTCTCTTGACAATTGTTTAAGGGAAGAGATAACGATTTGTAAAACAATATAATTTGTTAATTTAAACTATTTGTTTTTCTCAGCTATATCAACTATATTAGAATTTATATTTTTTTGGAAAGGAAGAGACTTATGTGAAGTCCCAGATTAAGGACTTACTTAAGCACCAAGGTGCTGAAGTCAAACCATCTACAGCCATCATCTTTTTGTTAAATTATCAGGCTCTATGATATTCGATATTCGGGCTCTCATAAGAGTATGGCTAATTAAATTAATTGCTGCATGCTTTGCACCTTCACATTGACTATAGATATAATTAGGATCATGTCTCCTGGTTGAAAGATGTTACATCGAATTTTGTGGCCTTGAAACTCTTAATTGTGCATCTGTGATTTAATAATGTTTCCAACCATTTATGCATGTGTTTAGTTGAACGATTTTATATCCAATTCTGGGGCCTATGACAATTATTAACTGTTCATCTGATAAGAAGTTTCCAAGTTGATAATGCTTCCACCATTCATAACCAATAGTAGAATCAACATTTTGAAATTGTATATATTCCAAAGGAGGATTCGATTAGATTTTAATTAAAGGTTCAAATAACGGTTCAGTATGTAAAAAATTATATTGGTTACGGTTCTTTAGAAAAAATTTACAAAGGTTCGGTTCGGTTCAGCTAATTATAAAGGTTCATTACGGTTAGAAATTTTTTTTTATTGAAGCAACACCATCGTCTAATTTATTTTTATTATAAGCATATATGAATTATATATAAAAAAATTATAATATATTATCTAATATAAATGGATTCATATTTGTTTGTTGTGACGATAACACAAATTTTAGCCCCGAAAAGGCCCTTTCTACAGAAACTTGTGTTGCGGGAATCGCCAGTACTATAAGAGCAACTTTATATAATTCAGGATATTCAAAATTTTTTGATTTTTAAAATATAAAAACTGAACCGGTTTAACCTTTTTTATAAAGGTTATTTTTACTCCTTCAAAAAATTATTATATCGGTTCGGTTACGGTTCTGATATTTAAAACGGTTTATAAGGGTTTAACGGTTCACTCCGGGTTCCTGTTTTTAACTAAACTAACTTTTGATTGTAGGGTTATACCCTTATGTTGTTTAAAAAAATTTTATATACTTTAAATTTGGTATTTTTTAAATATAAACAATAATAATCTATCACTTTGATAAAATAAATAATTATGATAGGAAATCCTCCTTTTTATTCCACTAAAGTCAATGATACGTATGCCAAAATAACGAGAGTTCTCTACACCTTTCCTTGTGATGGATTTGACGATGGCTCAAGAGATTTGATTAAATCAGTTAAAAAATTATTATAAAGTTTATTGGTTGCTAATATAATATTCGTATTTTTATAATAAAACAGCAGCATTTCACCTAATATAAATGTTTTTTTTGCGTCCCTTTTTTGCCTTATTAACATGCATTAAAAAGAAATCTCCTTGCTAATTATATTTTTCCCCCTTCATACAGTGTTCCTTTATAATTTTTTTAAAAATTAGATTTTATAATAATATTAGGCAGGTTTTATATTTTTAAATCCTGGCCAAGTTTTGCATAAATAATTTGGAAATTTTTTTAAAAATCTCTCATTCGATTTTTATTCTCAAGTATTAGTTGATAAAAAAAATTATCAATAACTTATGATCCTTAAATGTCTTATTAAATTATCCATGAGTCATGTCATGATATTATTTCTTATATTTTTTCCATTTATTTCTTTTTCCTAACAATAAGGCGACGAGATTGCAAATATTTATCAAGAATATTTTGTGCGTCGTTACTCATGATGTCGCTCCATACTTTGAATTTTGACCGACATCTAGTGTTGTTAAACGACTCTATTTGAAATAAGATTTTAGCCAAAACAATATTACGTAAGCCTCGAGATTCCGCTAATAGATGTCCAAACCTTTCTGCCATCTATAAGAAAAATTTTACGAATTATTTGTTGGTTAAAATTTTTATTTAGTCGTTTTTAAAAAATTGAGCCATTTGACAACACTACAGACACCCCAAAACAGCCTATATTAAGCTATGAATTAATTTTTATAAATAAATACAAAAATCTAAAAAATATTTTTTATTTAAATAATTAGCTTTTAAAGAAGAATCCAAAGGAACGTTTATCTTTGGGAGAAGTAATGCAACACTTTTGGATCCAAGCAAACATGACTAAAATAAATAAGGAACTCAAGAAATAACTTAATTATTCCAATTTTTTAAGGATAGAAAAAGAGTTCTCCATTTGAATTTGACCATAAAATCAATAAAATTATTTATTTGACTGTGATTTTATTTTATAAAAATTATTTTTTTTAAAAAATAATTCATAATTTTAGCATAAACTGGGATGCATAATTTATCTTATATTATCACATTTAATATTACCTTGTAATTTATTATATTTCTCTATTTTTGAATATTATAAATTAATTTTTAACACATTAGTAAACTATATGAACATGATTAGTATTGCCTTAGTATGTTAAAAGTTACATCCTTAAAACGCATTCATTATAACTAGCTACACTTTAGTAACGAGTTCTAGCTCATTTTGAATAAGTAACTTTTAACGAGTTCTAATTCATTTTAAAAAAATAACAAGTTACAGTTTTCAAAAGTAGTTATTCACAAGTTACTTTAATTATCAAAATAATTTTGGGATTTGAATCTTAATTAAAAGAATTATAATTTACAGAAAAATATAATATTATTTTTTGATTTATTTTTTTTATATATTCTATTTTTATTATAAATCATATATTTTCAGAGATAATTTATCATATTAATTAAATAATCTAATAGAAAAGTTTAGTATAAAGTCAAAAATGATTATAAGAAATAAGTTAAAATTTTCACAATTATCGGAAAAAATATATAATATTAGTAAATCACAAAAAGTCATTAATTTTTGCTGTCTTTTATTGATTCCCTTTTAGCGTTAACGTTATAATTGGGAGCAAAATAGCCTAAGTCTCCTATGCATAAGATGTTCAATTAGGGGGTTTCGATGATTGAGAATGTAAAGCTGAGATAGTTGCATTTTATTATGTTTAGTGCTAACCATTGCCGTTCCTGCGTTGGGATCATTTAGCAGAGATCCGTTTCCCCAGCTCTTTACAGAATGGCAGGGCATGAGAGCCGAACGATGTTACAGTCGTGGCGATTAGTGATAGGAATGTTTAGTTGGCAGGAGGCGATGGCTAATATTTAGCGAGTTCATTTGTCTCGGCGTGGGACAAGAGGGTCGATTCATAAGAAACTTCAGGTTAAGAATTTCCCCCTCTTTCAAAAAATCATGGTAGAACCATCAAGCCCCATAATATCGGAGTTGTGCAGACCAGTAGGTTCAAGGGTTGATGGGAGGCCGGCAGATTTTAAGGCCCCGACAATAGTATCATTGCATTTTGAATGCCTAATGAATTTTTTATTTATTTTCATATCAAAATAATATATTCTTTTTCTATTATTCAAATTCATATGTTAATATAATAATGAAAATAAAAAGGAACCCAGAGGGTCACCTTGTATTCCATCGTTAGATGGAATTAATTTATCTCAAATTGAAGATGCGAGGGACTAGCATAGCTATCGAAGATGAATTGTGAGTATTTTGGGTAGAAGGTGAGGATAGAATTTAGAAATGCTCTGCGCCTTATAGAGTTAAAGGCGTTTTAAAGTCTATTTTAACTAGGATATCGTCGCTGGGGTCTGTTTCTAAACATCCGGGTCATGTGACGAGATACCTCGCATCCACCTTTTACGTTGACTCCTATTTGGGCACAGGTGATTGGATATTGTAAACAATATTCTGCTTACTACTAGCTTAGCGGTTAATCAGCGCTAAGTGGTTCCAATAGTGATAGGGTAAATATCTTAATTAGATTGGAGAGCGATGAGTTTAGCTCCGTATAGGAGTGGAATAATGGAGGGTGGTATGCCTTCAGATACGTTTTATGAGTTGGGTAATTTTTTCCAAAACATCACATTGTTGTGTGATGTAAGGTGTGGTTAGATCCTGTTGGAATATTAGGCGAAACCCATCAAACTCGGGTGAGGAATTGCGTTTGAACGAGAGAATAGCCTTTCTACAAACGTCGCTTGTGGTATAAGTGGCCCCCATTAGAAAAGCTTCAGGATAAGACGGTATTACGTCCTTAAGATCGTGTGAGTGTTTTGAAAGAGCTTGATCATAGGGAGCGAACTTAATGTCAGAGGTTGCCAGACGTATGGCGGATTTAACATTCAGGTTATCTAATATTTTTTAAATATTTGCCTGGCCTTGGTGAGCATGTTATTTTTGAAATTTTTATCTGTGTCATCCTAAAAGATGTGGAAATATGATTGATGGGTGAGACAGGGATTTTTTGCTGGCAAGGAACTTGTAGGGTAGTAAAAGCAAATACAGCGTGTCAAGCCAGTGTTTTCAGAAGAATAATTATTTATCAAGTTTTTTGAAAGGTGTCCCTCAACTTGAAGCCTTGTTCCCTTAGATATTCGTAAAATTACAAAAGATTTGTGTCACTAAAAATATTTTTACATATGTGGAGTCGGCTGGATCAAACATTGAAACATTTGTGATAGTGGAGGTAGGGACAATTAAGCTAGTAAGCACGTCAGCCAATGATGTGGGAATGGTGACTATGGGTTGTTTAGTTGTGAAGAAAAGGCATTAAGGGTTAGAGGAATAGCTGCTGGTAGGCCAGATTGACGGCATTTTATTTTCTGGTTTCGATGAGATGGCACTAGTCCTGATTTGGTTACTTTAATAAGTTTATTATACAATGGGAAGTTATATTTGATAGGTGCAGTGCTGAGATCTAGTAGGCTCATGAATTGGAAATTTTCACCAGATTGAGGGTGAAGGTGAATTTCATTATTGTTAAAATTCACAATTGTGTTTATGGCTAAATGTATGTATTTGGCTTTCGGCCGGGATTGTGAATTAGTTTAGTTGACCCCCTATTATTTCTTATAATTTCTTTATATAAATATTAACAAAGTCGGTAACGTTTTATAATTTCAGAATAGGTAAGATTTTTCAAATTAACTTCTTTGTAGTGGAGTTAATTTATTTGTATTATATACAAAAGAAAATAATTTGAATATCCTCAAACAAGACTTCAATGTCTATCGGTATTTTTAATATATATATTAAATTACAAAAACCATCAATTGATGGTTTATGTTCCAAGGTAATATAGGGTAAATTATTAAAAAAAAAAAACAATTAAAATAAAATAACAATATATTTTTTTATTTTTGCACAACTCTCAAAAAATAAATGACAATCAAATATATAATATATAACAAAACAGATTTAAAAAATACATTAAAAATTGGATATTTTAATTTTCGTTTTTTCTTTATATATATATTCTCCTTTTTCTAAATTCCTTTAAAATATATTTCAATATAAATTAAATTTTTATAAATTTACCTTAATTCATTGGTTGTCCTCGATAACCAATCTCCAAAAATTGATGCATTTTTATAATAATTTGAAAAATCAAAAGGAATAGTAAATTCATTAAGAATTGATGTTACATTATTAATTATTTCGTTTCGAGTATTTGGTCGGGGATTGATCGACCTATATTTGTTTTTTAACACTCCAAAAAAATTTTCTATCGGGTTTAGTTGCGGCGAATAAGGTGGCAAATATTCTATTCGCGCTCTAAAACAATCAATGAGGTGGCTTTTATGGATGGATGCATTGTCCATAACAATAACTGCATCACTCGGTTAGAATCACCACATACAGAGGAAGAATTCATCATATGGAAATTTTTTGTAATATTAGGTATTGAATTTGAATTAGATAAAACAGGATTAGGATTTAATGTAAATGAATTTGTATTACTAGATAAAATTTGTCGTATATTAAACATTTGAAAAAAATATTAAACTCTATTTTATAAAAAAAATTAAGTTATATAAAAATTGTAAATACAAAAAAATTACCGTATGTATTTTATAAAAAAAATTAAATTATATAAAAATTGTAAATGCAAAAAAATTACCGTACTTATTTTTTAAATCTGTTTTGTTATATATTATATATTTGATTGTCATTTATTTTTTGAGGGTTGTGCAAAAATAAAAAAACATATTGTTATTTTATTTTAATTGTTTGTTTTTTTTAAAATAATTTACCCTATAATATCTATACATTTTTAAATCGAGTTATTGAAATCAAATTTTGATTGCAAATATTCTAAAATTGTCTTAATAAAAATATTTGCGTCATTTAAAAATGCTTAATTAGTGTAATATTTGAACATTTTAATATATTTTCAGCAATAGCCCCATAAAATTATTGTCAATTTTTAACTGTAAAGATGAACACACAGCATAATTTGTGAATTTTTATTAAAAAAGATTCTTATTGCAACTGCATATTAACATGTAGTAGATTTTTTACAAGCGATCATTCCTAAATATGTCTCTGACATTTCATTCTCGAAAAATTTTTAAAAATATAAGGATAGCTTTTATAATTTTTTTTAAGAAATATTTTTTAAAATTCTATCCATGGCGAGTATTAGTGATAGTGTTGTTAATTAGTTGATTTCTTCCGACTAGGACTAATAGTCGTAGTCGAGGAAATCGACTAAAATTTTAGCGACTAAATTAGTCGACTAAAACGACTAATTAGTCGACTAAAAACGACTAACTAAAACGACTAATTTAGTCAACTAAAAGCGACTAATTTAGTCGAATAAAAACGACTTATTTAGTCGACTAAAACGACTAATTTAGTCGACTAATCAGAGAAGATAAACAAAAAGAAGTAAAGTGAGAATTTGTCATTAAAATAACTATATGAGTTATATATAAGTTATTTTTAATATTTTTTGAATTTATTTTTCTTTGAAGGAACAGGTTAAAATTATAAATTGTTATTTTTGAACTTTTTTAAATTATTTTAAAGCAAGGTATAAATATATATTGCAAACATGTTGAATCAAAATTTCAGTGAAGATGTACCATAGAAAAGTGACAATTGTCATAATCGTCATTTTTAAGTTTTTTTGAAATTTTTGAAGCATATGCGTAAAAATATATATTGTAAACATGTTATATTTAAATTTCAGTGAAGATGTACCATAGAAAAGTGACAATTGTCATAATCGTCATTTTTAAGTTTTTCTGAAATTTTTTGAAGTAAATGGGTAAAAATATATATTTAACATGTTTTATTTAAATTTCAGTGAAGATGTACCATAGAAAAGTGACAATTGTCATAATCGTCATTTATAGGTTTTTTTGAAATTTTTTGAAGCAAATGGGTAAAAATATATGGTGAATTCCATATCAAATCGACAAAAAAGTCAATTTTAAACCCTACCCTCTTCATTTTTTTTTAAATTTTGTACATTGGTAGTATATACTATTTAAATTTTAAATTAACATGTTTACAATTTATTTTACTCTGTTACTCCAAAAAAGTTAAAAAAATAATGATTATGAGAATTGTCACTTATCAATGGTATATCTTCACTGAAATTTTAATATAACATGTTTACAATATATATTTTTACCCATTTGCTTCAAAAAATTTCAAAAAAACCTAAAAATGACGATTATGAGAATTGTCACTTATCTATGGTATATATTCACTGAAATTTTAATATAACATGTTTACAATATATATTTTTACCCATTTGCTCAAAAAAACCTAAAAATGACGATTATGAGAATTGTCACTTATCTATGGTATATCTTCACTGAAATTTTAATATAACATGTTTACAATATATATTTTTACCCATTTGCTTCAAAAAATTTCAAAAAAACATATAAATGACGATTATGACAATTGTCACTTTTCTATGGTACATCTTCACTGAAATTTTAATATAACATGTTTACAATATATATTTTTACCCATATGCTTCAAAAAATTCCAAAAAAACTTAAAAATGACGATTATGACAATTATCACTTTTCTATGGTACATCTTGACTGAAATTTAAATATAACATGTTTACAGTATATATTTTTATCCATTTGCTTCAAAAAATTTCAACAAAACTTAAAAATGACGATTATGACAATTGTCACTTTTCTATGGTACATCTTCGCTTAAATTTTATTTTAACATGTTTACAGTATACATTTTTACCTATTTGCTTAAAAAAATTTCAACAAAACTTATAAATGACGATTATGACAATTGTCACTTTTCTATGGTACATCTTCGCTTAAATTTTATTTTAACATGTTTACAATATATATTTTTACCCATTTGCTTCAAAAAATTTCAAAAAAACCTATAAATGACGATTATGACAATTGTCACTTTTCTATGGTACATCTTCACTGAAATTTTAATATAACATGTTTACAATATTTATACCTTGCTTTAAAATAATTTTAAAAAAGTTCAAAAATAACAATTTAAAACTTTAACCTGTTCCTTCAAAGAAAAAGAAATTCAAAAAAAAATATATTAAAAATAACTTATATATAACTCGTATAGTTATTTTAATGACAAATTCTCACTTTACTTCTTTTTGTTTATCTTCTCTGATTAGTCGACTAAATTATCGTTTTAGGACTAAATTAGTCGTTTTAGTCGACTAAATTAGTCGTTTTAGTCGACTTATTAGTCGTTTTAGTCGCTAAAGTTTTTAGTCGAATTGTTCGACTAAAACTATTAGTTAGTCCTCTGTTAGTCGACTAAATTTAGTCGATTAACAACACTAATTAGTGATATAACCACCTGTGATAGGGACATGTCGCAACAACTCACACAATTCCAAGTCAGACCACTTCATCAAGACCAACTCTTTTAATTCATTAACTCTTTTAATTGATGAACTAAATACGTTAAAAAATTTTATTACAAATTTCGACATCCACAGATGATACATTAATTGCCTTGTAAGAATTATGTAGTATATGGTATATACAGCCAATTGGCATTAAGTCAACATTGGGCTGCCTCAATTCTGTTAATACACTCTGGGTTTTAAAATCACTGAGGCATGATCAGCCCAGAAAGCTGACACCAAACTCATTGATAATCTCAAATCTGCAATATTTACCATTATATGGTTAGCTATGTCTATTTAATAGTTTTATGAAACGCCCTTATTTTCATTTAAATAGCGGAAGGGAAATGTTTTAATATTTCCCTTATTAGATGCATCTGTTAGAATTGCATATGTATGTCCATTTTTTAAATCATCAAGAATTGACCTCCTGGATTCAGGTCCTAAAACATTGGTGATAGCCTTGCTCATATTTGTTCTACCACAATTAAAGTTTTCACTTATCTTGGAGTCGTTAAATATTATGGGGAAAAGATTCAACCCACATTGTGATGATAAGTATCTCTGTGAATGTTGTACTACATGATAAGGGTTTACCATTTCCGCAACTATAGTTGCATCTGTATTATTTCTTATTTTTGTATTACAATAGATGTAGATACACTCCCCTGCATTGATTATAATAATAAATGATTGAACTATAATAAATATTATAATTATCATTGAAATAAGTACAATATTACCTTATTATGTATTCAAACATGATACGTGATAATTAAGCGCCTGGCCTTATAATTTTTATACACACACATGAGAATGATAAAATATGAATGAATGATGTTGATTTATTATTGGATAAAAATAAAACATATGATTGGAGTAAGGATAGAAAGAAATACAAACTAGACATGTTTTTTGAATAAATATTTAAAATTTATTTTAAAAATATAAAAATAATCAATTACTGCTTCTCAAAATTATTATTTATATATTAAAAACGGTAAAATGCTAAAAAAAAATTGTGCAGGAGAAATTTAAAAATTACGGTAAATTTCCAATAGCGGTAGTTTTGAGGGAGTGAGATGTCTGCGTGTATACTAAAAAATTGCGGGAGTTTCCTGCTGATGGAGGAAACTCTGGCAACCGTGGATATGGAAACTTTAATTGCAAAGATGTGTTCATAATGGGGCAATTGATCTATTTAATTAATAACAGCATTAATGTTTTGTGGATTGTAATGGAGAGGGAGGAAACTTTTAGTGAGTGGAATCAGAATGTGTATACTTGACCTAGATGAAATAGAGCAGTATAATATGTCTCAAGGAGGGCAAAGACTCTTATTTAACATTCGAGTTTGTGATCAATTTGGGTGATAGTGTAATTTTGAATGTCAAATTTATTTGATTGAAATGATTTATAAGAATATTATATTAGAGTGAATATAATGTGTTTTAAGTAGTTTTTAACTGATTAATATATATTTTGAGCTTAATTGTTTTTTAAAAAAACCGCGGATAGCTGCATATTTTTAAATTTGGTATCTAAAAAGCAGTTGTCCAAAGTATCTGAGGACAAAAATTTGGTATCTGTGTCTAGATACTTTTTAAAGTATCTATATTCCGATACTATTTTAGAGGTATCTGTTTTTAGATACTTTTTAAGATAAATTTTGATATACCTTTTTTTAACGCTTTTTTATATTAAAAATAAAAATATTTGTCTAACATTGTATCGGTATCAAGATATGTTTTTAGGTGATATATGTATCTAGATCCATTAAAAAGGTATCTTTTAACAACTCTACATAAAGGTGTGCTAGTTTTTCCCAAAAACAAGTTTCCCTTTTATCCTTTTTGTTCTGTACTAAATTATCTGAAAATAAATACATATTTTAAAAATAACTAGCTAATTTTGCCCTTATATTCCAAAAAATGTAAATAGTCACAAGTTAGTAATTACTTTTTAAAAGTATTTATTTTTCCTTAAAAACATAATTAACAACACTAGTATATATTTTAGCGTCAATCTATTTTTTCTGCTATTTTTTAAGCGCGTTTTTACTGATTTTACCGAAAAAATAGCTACCCTGTGAATTTCAGATAATTTTATCTTTTGCGTCATTTATAATTTATGAAAAAACGAATATAAATTCAATTAAGTTTAAAATTTTCTAAAAATTACAAAATAGGTTTTCTAAAATTGGAATACATTTTTGCGAAAATCAAATTTTTTAAATTTTAAAAAATGCGCTCAAAAAACTATTTAAATTCGAAAAAATGTTAACTGAATAAACACTATGTAACATAATAATTTTAAAAATCATATTTGGACATGACAATTTCATTTTATCGGATACTATATGTTTTTTAAAATGATAATAAGATTAAAAAATATATATAACCATATAAACCTTGAATTAGTGTTTTGAGCTAGCTCGTTTTTTCAGTACTTTATGCTAAATATGTTTTTGCAGTTTCATGCATGAAATTTTCGGAGTCAAAAACGAACATTTTAATTATTTTTTTTAAAAAGGATACTATTTAAAAAACAAGTTTATAGTAACTTAAATATTATAAGTAAAATTTTTGATTAATGCATATATTTAAAATTATGAATAGTCTCTAGGACATTTTCGATTTATTTTCGACACTATGATAATTCTAATAAAATTTATATTTGATAAATCTTCAAACTTTTTATAATTAATATAAGGTTAACATCAATAAATGCCTAAAATAATATAAACTGAGTGAAATGTGACAGTTTTAAAATGTGGACGAGTTTCTTCCGTTATAAGTTTTCCAGGAACCCGAAATCGAAAGCTAAAGATGGGGAAACAAGGTTTAAAATGATAAAAAAAAATATTTTCTACAAACATCTTATCATAAGTATAAATGCCTGTAAAAAAATAAAAAAATAAATTATTTATTATATTTTATAGGATCGGGAAAAGGAAATATGATCAATTCTCTGGTAAATAAAATTCCTTGACCAAATTTGTAAATCGCTCCCCGAATTTGATAATTTTGTCTTCCGAATAGTCGGATAGGTTCTTCAAATGCGAAATATCGATAGGCCTTTAAAAATAAAATATTCAAACATAAAAGTAATAGATTAATAGTCTCATTGTTCTAAGAGTAACGCCCTTATCTTAGATGATACTTAAAACAGAAATATAAGAAAACTAATTTTAAACTTGGTTTTGATAATGTCGATCAAGTTTTTGTTTGATGCTACCATAAATGGAGATATATCGAACTCGGCCGCTAATTCACTCCTCATGGCTAATAATTTTTGGTATAACTTCACGTTGATCTGAGAGGGATCTTTAGTTTCTGGTTTATTAAGAACGTAATCGTTTAATTCTGGTTTTGTATTAAGAAAAGAATCTTTTATTTCCGGTTTTGTGTAGGAGGAATCCTTTGTTTCAGGTTTTGTATTAATTGAAATATTACCAATTTTGATATCGTGCCCATTCCTAATGGGTATTACAATATCATTAATCTCATCATGGTTAAAATCTTCAGGATTTAGATCGGAAAATACGAATTCCTCGCTCTTGGTAATAGGATGGTTTAATTTTTCAACGTTATTGTGAAAAACCTTATTACTTGTTGGGGCTTCTTTTTTTGCTTTGTTATTTTTTTCTTGCCGCGTGATTAAGGCTAACTCTGCATTTGAACTCATTAAGAATTTATTATCCTCGGGATTTAACCCGTAAACTTTGAGCCAAGTTTGAGCTTTTTCGGTTAAACCAATAAGTGCGCCAAAAAATTTCTCTGATAAAACCTTTTCCTCTAAAAAACCCTCTATCAACAATTGTCGAGCTTTATAATAGAATAATAAATTAATTAATCAAAAACGTAGAATCTAATTTTTAAAATCAAATTTTTATAACAAGAAGTTCCAAAATATGGGAGGGGGGGGGGGTGATGTTATAAAGGTAAATCCTACAAAATTCATTTTTTATATAAAAACTAATACTGTTCTTTGCTCAATAAAATTTAAAAATCAACTAAACAGCGAAATTGGAATATCCTAATTTAACAAAAACCGTTATATCAAAATTGTAAAAGGAGTGAACTAAACTGTTGTGATGGTAAATAAAACTTACAATTAGCAGCCGGGGCATAATCAATTTATAAATGTAAGTAACCTGAAACTTACTTAAAACTAATTATCATCTATAAAAAAATTCCTACCAAATATTTTCCACCATTTTTCGCTAAAATAATCACCTATCCCAAAAAGGGAATGAGAGTGAAATTTAGCCAGAAGTCTTTTATTATGAGATCCCCTTAACAAAAATATCGGTATGTTGATGCCATATCTCGAGCCCAATGCAGTTACTGCATTAAATAGATGTATGGCTTCCTGCGTAAAATCGTCCAAACCATCATTGACTAACTTGTTGATTGTTGTTGAATCAGGATTTAAATCTATTTTTAGTACCCGAGCCATTTCATCCGTTTTGTTGAGCCAATCGTTGCTCTCAGGTACTAGGAAAGATGAAGGGCTACCTGTCAGTCTATTTTGGATAACTCTTGATTTTACTGTTCTAAAATAGGGGTTTACATATCATATTCATAATAATTTTATTTCTTTTTTCTTTCTATCTCCTTTATGTCTGAGCAGTGTTTTTAAATCATATTATAATACAATAAATTAGTTTAGAATTAAAATTCATTTTTAAGCCATAAAAAAATTATTTACGTAATTTTGCGACAATTGTCGCAACATATCAATGAATCAATTTTCATATTCGCCATTTCCTTAGATGAATCATTGGAGCTATCGAAATATGACAAAAGTATTTTTCTTCGGCAAGAATTAGATTTGAGATACCTTTCCATTTCATTAATCATCTTTAATTGATGGTTGCGAAATTTTTCGTTCGTGATTGATCTCATCATATTTCTTAATTTTTTAAAAAAAACATATTATTTGAATATAAATTACAAAATCAAAACTTTCTGGCTAGCCGGCCCGCGCCAACAAATTTTTAGATGACTAAGCCCGAATTCAAAGAAAAAACATACAGTAATCTATTTATTCAAAAATATATGAAAATGATTTTACAGTTCTTAATTTTTTTTAAAACTTATCTTATTTTTTTTAAAATTCATTTTCATTTTATGATATTCAATCGTGAAAAAAAAGGAAAAATCGGAAGGAAATATAACATTCATATTTTTCGGGCCACGGGCCGGGTTCAACCTTCGTCCAAAGATTTAAAAATGTGAAATCACATATTAAGATTTGCGGGAACCAGGGTTACATTTATTGTAGTAAAATAAATAATTTTCGATGAGGTTTTCACTAACATGACAAACAATTTTTTGATTAGTTTCTATTTTAGTGTAATAGGCTAGTTTTTTTAGATAGGGATAGGCTAATTTTTTTATATAACCAATATCTCGTTAATAGGAACCCTTTTAACGGCAAAAAAAATAAATTTAAAAAAATACGATTTTGGTTTATTTAGAAAAAATTCATTATCGATCCTCTTATGAAGAATTAATTATAAATCTTATTTTTATATATAAAAAAAAGAGAAATGAAGAGGAATTTAATTGCTTAATTAATTGAAAACTCTAAATTTATCATTATAAGAGGCAAAATGATTTTATTATACTGTAATAATTAAATATGATTTATTATAATACTAGGTTTTATATTTGATCAACAAAGATAGGTCATAAATATAAATAGCGATAAGAATTGTTAACAGAATTTTAGCATTGATGGATCGACAGGAGATAGTTCATTGGAGATTCGACTTTTAGTCACAAAGGGTTTATTAAACAAATTTAATCAATTAATGTGATTTAGAAGAATATCATTTGAACTGTAAAAAATTGTCTAATCGCTATGTTTTAACTATATCTTTTTGTAAATTCATAAAAGAAATATGTGGGCCAGAAAATTCTTCCGAAAGAGCCCTGATAGTGAGCTTTTAATAAAAACAGCATGCTATAAAAAAAATATTACCCGATGTAGATGGAACCTTATTTTAATTTTAGGCGTGCCTTTCTAATGGTCTTCTAGACGAATGAGATTTTTAAATATACCAATCTAATCTTAACTCACTTTAAAACAAGATGAATGACCTATACAATTCCAACAAAAATAAAATAAAATTAAAGCGGTTGATAAAGGGGTCAAGATAGATCAAGCGATTTTAGTCATATTTTATTCTTAAAATAGTGGTTAGACCGAAGATACCTTTAAATGCTTCACATAAACATGTAATGGCAAAGGTGGGGTTGTAAAATATATATGAGCTGCTATTTTATTAATAATGGAGATAAAATGCGTTTAAATTATAAAAAAAAAATTCATATAGTTTTCTTTTTTTTTCTAAGAAAATATTCATGTTATATTTCCTTTTCATTTTTCCGCTTTTTTTGCCTAGAATGAAATAATAAAATGAATTTTAAAAAAGGAGGTGGGAAAATATTTCATTTTCATATCGTCTTTTATAAATTAATAAAATTGATAATAGATAAAATAACCATTTATAAATTATTAAATATATTGTTTGAATTAACGCATAACATTTAAAATAGAGAATAAAATAAATATTCTGAGCTTTGAAATATATTTTGCAATATAAAAAAAATCGAGATGCTCCTAAAAAAAAATGGCCATCGAGTTTGGGGTTTTAAAAAAATAGATGCAGGTTTCCATCTTATACCATCTTGAAAAAAATTAACAAATTTAAATGACCTTTATCTTTTGAATATAATTTGTGTCCCCATTCATTAAAAGCCTTACGCATATTTAAGCCCGTCATCTGATGTAATCCTAAAATAAAATTATAATAATTAGAGTGGACTAATTAGATCCAGATAATGGGAAGGAGCGAGGGAATGTAAACACTATTTTGATAGAATGACCTAAAATAAAAATAAATGAGCATGCTCAAATTTACTCTTTTAAAAAATAAATTATATCCTATTTATTATACGGTGTATTAAAACAACATTTTTAAGAAAAAATAATGCGACAAATTAATTGAAATTATATTTTAGGCTGTGGCCGTGTCGGATAAACTTTATAGAAAAACATCGAATCAGCCCCTTTTTTAAATATAAAAATAAAAACATGGCCAATAACATTTTTGCAAAATTTTGAAATTATCATTAGGTTTCCTAGCTTCTAAATTTTAGATACATGTTTTGGAAACAACCCTAGTAATAAAATATAAATATAAAGGTATAATTCAAAAAAGAATTGAGTAAATTTCACAAGCAAATTCAAACCCCCCTCCCCCTCACTCCCGAATATTGATTATGTCACTGTTTAATTATATAATATAAAAATTATAATTAAATTTTATTGTAAAAAAAATAATATCCTTGAAAATGGTTTGATAAAAATTGGGTTCAAAAAATGAATTGAAAAAAATGAGGTTTCAAAATAATTTAGGCGATTTATTTAGGTTGCAATCAATACCTGTCTTAAAAATTCCAAAGGTTTTAAAACTTTAAAAAAACATAAAATGATAAAGTTTTGAAAATTTAACAAAATATGTTTTTCCCAATTTATATTTCTAATTGATATTTTAGAACAGCAAAAATAAATACATTTAAATGCTCAAATTAGACAGATGGAATTGTTAAAATTTTACAATATTTAAAAAAATATGTGGTTTTCGAAATAGGTAAAAATAAATAAGGTATTAAGATGTGTTAATATTATAATAATATTCAATTATTTTTATATATATTTGAATTTATTTTATTAACATTTTCAAAAAAATAAAAAGGGTTTTAAAATTTCTATTAAATAAAATCGATAAAAAAAAGATTTTGAAAATATTTTTTCAAAAAAAATTCATCTTTTAATAAAAGTAAACCTAATAATAATAGGTAAAAAAAATATAATTATAAAAATAAGATATAATCCCATTACCCTCTGTTTTTTTTTGTTTAAAAATATTTTTTTAGAAATTGATAATTTTTAAAATTAAATTCGCGAAAGAGAAAACAAAATTCTTCAAATTATGAATTATTTTTTATAAAAATATAAATAAATTATAGTTTTTACCTGTAAAAAAAATTGCAAATAATTAATAATGAATTAAATAATCGACGGAAAAAAATGTATCAAGTATATGATAAGGATATAAATGATATTCCTAAGGATAGGCTTAAGGATATTTACGAAATATTCTCGGTTCTGGACAAAGATAAAGATGGATCCATATCGTTGAAGGAGATCAAAGATTTTCTCGTCACGCTCAAACTTGACAGGGAATCGTTAAAAAGATCCGATAGTTCGAATATAGCGAGCGCGCCGCGACAAATAGCCTCAGATAGTGGAGTCAAGCAAACTGACTTGGAGGAAGCGCTAAAAACGTCGGACCAAATGGGAGTGAATATCGCAGAAGATGAAGGGGGCCTGTTAAGCGACCAGGGCACGAATAAAAAGTCGAGTTTAGGGTCTAGAATATTAAATATGATGGACACGGATATGAATGGGTCCATCGATTTCGAAGAATTTGCCAGACTGGCCGATATGGAGCTACCTAAAAATCACAATATAAGGGCCTCTTTTAGCCGCAGAAATACAAGATCCGACGAAAACAGGAGATCAAGAACGGCTGAAGGAATTGGCGCACGGGGAAGTAATTACAACGCCAGTTTTAGTAACTATGATAATATGACTGATAAACGGTTAGGTCTTCAACGGAAACATAGGCTTTCTCGTAGCTTAAACGAACAAACGGCTGCAGTCGGACCACCTTCGATCATAATAAAACCTTCTACGCCAACTAAACGGGTAAACTTCGCCAAAAGTTCCCAATTATATTCGCGTAGCCATAACGACGACACTTTCGTCTCCGAAGAAGTGTTAGTCCCGTTAAAGGAATCTAAATCTGGTGACGATTTGACTACTACTCAAAGGATGGAAGAGGATAAAGACGAAGAAGATGAAGATGAAGAAGAGAAAGAATATTTAGAACTTCTAG
The DNA here is from genome assembly GCF_954871325.1 of Gordionus sp. m RMFG-2023. NCBI lineage: Eukaryota > Metazoa > Nematomorpha > Gordioida > Chordodea > Parachordodidae > Gordionus > Gordionus sp. m RMFG-2023. The sequence continues at coordinate 11,525,354 of NC_088779.1, forward strand.
CCACCGTATTCTCGGCCTTCGACGCCGATGGGGATGGTTACATAGATAAAACTGAGATCCAGAGGGTTTTGACGGCGCTTGGCCTAAAGGTAACGGAAAAAGGTTTGGTGGATATGATAGCGAAAGCGGACAAGGACGGCAACCAGCGCATAGATTTCGAAGAATTTGTGCGCATGAACAGGGAGAGGGACCGGTTAAGCAAGGAGGAAAAAGATAAAAATTCGTCGAGCCTTGACTTAGATCCAAACATGATGGGCGGGAAAGGGTCGAGTGAAAATGAAGGTACATCTTTGTTGAAAAGAGCCAGGAAATTTTTTGATTGCCGCCGATTTTTCCCACTTTCCCCGAATCAGTAATCGGAGTAAAGTTAGGAGACACTCCAAAAATAAATCTCTTATTTAAGAGACGTGGCAAAAATGGCTTGAGGATATAACGTGAAAAAGGGGGTGTATTACATTATATAAGAACTATGCAAATCCGAAAATTGTACAAATAACTATAAAACTAGAAGTATATTTAATCGTTAATTTTAACTCATATTTTTTTTAAAAAAAATATCTAATATGTAAATATACTATATCTAACATTACAGAATTTCGGTTAATAAATATAATACGTAGTATAATATATCGAATATTGTTTCAATCCTGTGTTATGGTCAAAATCTTGTCATTAGGGAGTAGGATTGGCAAAAATCGTGTTTTTTAAAAAGAATTTTTTTAAAAATATTTTATATTTTTATTAAAGAATTATGGGCTTAGATTGTAAATTATCGTTTTTTAAAATTTCAATTTAATATTATCTTGCAAGTAAAGGACTAATGCTTAAGGGAACAAATCAGGAAATTATTAAAAAATTAAATAATGATATGTTGTAATTTGATATTTTTTTAAAAGAGCCGATTGTATATATTAGTTATTTTTAAAAAAATTTAACTATCAATTGCTTGCTAAAATAAATTTATTGGAGAATTTTCTGAATCAAATAAAGATGCCAAATACAATTTAATTTTTTGAAACTAAAATTAGCAATTGCTATTTCTCAACTAGTTAAAAATTAGCCCAATTAAAACTCTTAATTAGTGTTGTTAAAAGGCTCGTTTTGAGCCAAATTTTAAAAACGGCTAACTCAATATTTTAGCCCAAAAAATATGTAAGCCTCAAGATTTCGACAATATATGTCTGGACCTATGTTCCTTCTATGATCAAAATTTTCAGACTTGGGTAATATTTATATAGATGAAGTATTGAGTTAGCCGTTTTTAAAACGAGCCGTTTAACAACACTACTCTTAATGGTTAGAAGAATTTGAAAAAATTCTTCACCACTTTACATGCTACTAAAAAAAATAAGTAGTCTTTCATCCTTTGTAAACTATATAATTCTTGTGAACTTCTTATCCTCTTTTTAAACCCGAAATATCATTCAAATTTAACAACCAATATGGAATAAGAGGGGGGGGGGGGTCGCTATGTATCCAAACATTGACATTTTATCTATCTTGGTAAAGTTTCAGCAAGATCAGAGCCAATTACTAAAATTATGTTTTCGGATTAAGTTAATAAAATAAATACAATTTAATAGTGGGTAGCCCAAGGAAATTTGATGAAGGATGTAAATATTCTAAAAATAATAAAACGAATATTTACTGCACCCTCATCATCCATTTCAGCCTATAGAATATTCTCATCGTTGGAGTTGTTCACTCGAAGCTTAGAAATCGTTTAGAGAAATGACAAGAAAATCAGGTTTTTTGCTTAAGCAATTAAATTCTAATAGATGACTTGAGATTTTTAATATATGTTTTTTCTTAATTTTACATCTAATTTATTATATTTTTTTATTAGAAAGAAATAAAAAAAATTTTTAAATATGGGTAGATTTTTAACGTTTTATATTCACTATTGCGATTAGGATCAGCTTCACTATTGCGATTAGGATCAGCAGTTATTTTTCTACTATGTCAAAAATTGAATCTAACAAGTGGTGATTACTAGCACAATTTGGTTATTTATTTAAAATTTTGTTTATCTAAGTCCTTATCTCTCATTATTTAATCCACCATTTACATAGCCCATCCCTCTTTCCATCATTTTTTTAAAAAATTTAAAATGAATTTGCCAACATAATGGCAACTAAGTTTGTTTTATAAATCGCATCCCAAACCTGATAAAAGTTGAATAATAACCATTTAATAAAATCAGAGACTTGCAGGCCAGGTTCTAAGCCCCGCCCGAGCCGTATTTTATTTTTTTTATTTACCCGGGCCGGGCCTGAAAACTTTTTTAAAAAAATATCCAGGCTGGGTATATTTCAAAACCAAATATTTGAAATCGTCATTATTAGCTGTAAAAATAAAACATAAGTACAAATGGTACCTCTGCAGGTCTCTGAATAAAATAAAGCGATGACATTATATAATTAAAACATATCACAACTTTTGTTATATGATATAAAATATATCATAATATTACCACATATCACATATAAATGTAACCTATCTATCACACCCGTATTGTCGCTAAATTTGACCTATTAAGGTTATCATTTTTTTAAAAAAAACTATTATAAAAAATTATTTATTTCGCGTATATTTTGACCAATTTAACACCAAATCCATAAATCAACAGATTTTAAAAAAAAATAAATAAAGTTACATATTTATGGATTTTTTTTAATTATCATTTGTGGTTTATAAATTATTGATATATCATATAATATAATAACTAGTAAAGTTTAAAAAAAACTAGGATAGGAATATTCTATAAACTAATGTTGTGCATAATAAAAGTATCGTTTTTGAATAGTAAAAAGATAAATAAAGTCCTTTATAGGTAATTAATTAAATACGTTAAATATAATACTTTTTATTGGACAAGGTTATATTTTATATTTATCTATCTTTAAAAATAAAGTCAAAAGTCCACAATAGGCGGATTAGTCATAAACTTTTTTCAAGAGGGGAGGGGGGAGCATATATTATTTTATTGATGAGGTTCTCAAATAAAATGTTTTGGTTATTGTTGAAAAAAAGCTTAGTCGTAGGGAGGGGGGGGGGGCTATGAGAACAAGTATAATTTGAGCCCCTTGGTTAAAACGCTCATATCCTAGACGAAAATTCCGAACTAAATAAGTTAAATTTAGAAAGTCTTGTTTATTTTTAGCCATAATAATTAAACATTGGATAAATTTCAAATAACTCAAAATTTATCGATGAAAGACATAATTTATAATATTTTTTCAACGGGCATAATGTCAATTTGGCCATATCCTATATGTGCTAGCCTTTAGTTTTTTTTATATAAATTCAACTGGTCTCTATAATTTTGAGATTTTATTTTAAGTTTAAGAAATTACACATTAGCTTCATATTTTCTTAAGGTATAGGTGAAAAAAATCCAATATTGAATGTCTCAAGATTGAGTGCCTTTTCCTCAAAGTTGTGCCACATCATACAAGTAAAATATAAAATTTTATTTTTAATTTGTTGTTTTATTTTTATTTTCAAATTTCTGAATTATATAACAATTTTTAATTTATGTTTATTGATCTTATTAATTAATACAAAGGATATATATATTTTATGTATAATTTAAATATGTATATAATATATGTTTGAGTTTATAAATATAGGGGAAAGGTATAAGCATGACAAATAAAACTCTACTCTTGGAAATTTGGATAAGACTGTTTTAAATTGTAGAATTCAGAGATTACCAGTTAAGCTCCTTACCTTCTTCCCGATGATGTAAATCAGTGCTAATCTTTGCGACTCATATGAATTAGCTTAAGGTTTCAGTAGGGATGCACCGACACCCCTTTTTAGAGACCGATCCGATCCAATATTGATGATATTAATTTGATATCGGTTGATAAACGATCCGATATTATATCTGATTTTGTATTCTGCAAACATACTTATCGTTTTAATTTTTAATGCATATATCTAGTGTTGCAAAATCGTTCCATTTGAGTCGATTTTTAATAACCCCACTCATTATTTAATCCAGAAAAATATTGTCATCTATGAGCAAAATCTTCAAGGGTTAGGTAATATTTTTTTGGCTAAAATATTGAGTTAGCCGTTTTTAAAAATCGGCTCAAGAAGCGATTTTGCATCACTTTCTACTCATCTCATGCATTTTTTAATATTAACTACACCATAACATAAGTCATTTAAATATATTATAAATGAATCTAAAAATTTTTAATGATAAATCACTTATTTATATAATAACATTAATTTATTTACATGATAGAAATATATTATCAAATTTGAAAAAAAAAATTAAATAAAGGCGCCATTTTATCGGATTGGAAAATTTTATTAGATTGGCCGATAACCGATATTTAAAAAGGATAAAATCCCTAGTTCCAGCTATAACTGTGCCAAAAAGGTAGTTAAAAGAAGTTAAAGTATTTATTTTGTGATTGATCTCTTGCTGTAAAACAGGGTTTACGTTAAGAATTGGATGAAAAATATCAACATAGAAAATCCCATGAAAATGTTTTCCGATGTCCCAATCGGTAAGTGCAACATCGTCATATTTTATGGTAGAGAAAAAAAGATTGAAGAGTTTCGAAACCCTACTGATGTAAGATATTTTTAAAATGAATCTTAGACGTTCTAATGGAACAAGTGACGATCTAATTTTTTTGAACTCGCGAGGCTATAGCCGATCGAATATCTACTACATACTCGTAACTCCGGAGATATTCAGCTATCAACCTAATCATGATCTGACATCGACCTTGAAATCTTCATTGATGAATAAAAAATGTCTACCGAGGAGCGCATTCATAGGCATTTTTTTAAATTTGGGTGGCTCTTGGTAGTTAAAAATCTGACATCAGTGCTCGAAGATAAGTGGTCAAGGTCTCCTTGCATTGCAAACCATAAAATATTTTATAGGTAAGATTGAAAGGAAAGTGTGTATTTAAAAGAATCATATCTGGCCAAGATTTGATGAAACTTATTAACCCAGGCCAAGATTTGATGAAACTTATTAACCCAGAAATGATAAAGCTTGAGAAAGCGATAATGACCTAGACGAGCCGATTTAATACTCAATATTTTATTTAGAAAAATATTATGCAAGCCTGAAGATTTTATTCATAGATGCCTCAAAGGTACGAACATCTATTAGCAAAATCTCAAAGCTTAAGCAATATTTTTCTATCTAAAATATTGAGTTAACAGTTTTAAAAATCCCCACAAATCGAGCCGTTTAATAACACCACTTTAAATTCTCCTGCGACTGCGACAATGAACAAAAAACTCCTATGAAGGTCACCCCCGATTGCATCTCCAATAAAGAAACTCTTCATATCCCCCTTCAGTTTTAGAGGAACCTGTTGATCAGAGGATTAGTGAAAGGCACGAAAACAATTTTATATTCAATTTTTTTCGAACGCAGCAAGAATTCCGATATTTATAATAAATGATTATATATTTTTTTTTAAATATTTGCAATAATTTAAAATAGGCATAATAATATGATCCCCTTACGGGCTAAATAAAATCTAAAACAAGGGTATTTTTGTATAAAAAAACTAAACAGCAAGAATTCGGATAACGGTAAGGTAAAATTTATAAATTATAATTAAAAATAATTATATTAAAATAATACAATAAATAAAATAAATACGAAAACAAGTGTAATTTTTTTAAAAAAACTCATAAAAATAATATCCTCATTTTTGGCACGTTGATTAATAATGTATAAAATATAAAAATATTCTCTTTGATCGTATTTGGAAGAATATTTATACCCTTTTAAACATGACTATTTTTTTTTAAAAAAATAAGATAAAAATTTTTGGACATTAATAAAAAAAATATATATATATTTTCTTAATTAAATAAGATTTCTACCTTCAAAAACAGTCAAAAAAAAGGTTGTGTTTATTTATTAAAATAATTTTTTCTTTAAAGAAAGGATATCTCTTTCTTAAAGTAGTTTACAAAAAAAAAACTTAAAATTTTATAAAAGTAATAAAATTTAAAAAAGTTAATGATAAGTGAAAAAAATATGTCAATTAGAGACACTAACGCCTTATTTATAGTAAATGCGTTATCTTCAAGCGTTGCGTAATTTATCGCAGCGTTTTTATAAAATAAAGCCAGTAAGTAGGCATAAATTTATAAATGTGGAGCATTATGTTGATGCTATGATAAAATTTGAAAAAGGTATGTTGCGGATACGCTTATAAAAAAATGTGCGATACGATTATAAAAATAATAGTGAATAATAGTGAATTTTCGATTAAAAGGTGTATGAATTCTGATTATTCTTACATATTTATAAAATAATTATCTATTTTAGCTTTATCTTAAATTAGTTTTTAAAACTGAATCAGCTGTAATAAGGCAAGGCTTGAAAATAACCGTTTGCTATAAATCTAGCCTAATTTTAAAATATAAATTTTAATAAATGTTATATGAAATTTTAATTGTCTTTTGTATAAATTTTTTCTATTTTAATTAAAAAAGTTAATGCTATTCAAAATCCAAAATTAAAGTTAAATGAGACAGTGTCCAAAATATCAAAAAAAAAATTAAATTCACAAAATTTCGAAATTTTAATTAAAATAAAAACATGTCAAAAAAATAATTCTAAAAAATTTTTTAAATTTAAAACAGAACGATTATATTAAAATTTGCAAAATTATTTTAAACTTTTCAAATTTTTTTAAAAAGATTTTGGACATATCCTGATATGATAATCGATAAATTTTATATAAATCCTGGATAATTTTGCCTAAATTTTTGATCCCGATTTATCATTAAAAAAAAATTGATTTTAAAACCCGGGCTCCACTTTCCGGGTGTATCTAAAATGAATGATTAGTTTTATGATTCGTATTTTAAGACAATTCGAATTTAAAAATATTATTAGATCGAATTATACTAATTTATTTGTATGTTCCTTGTGAAACTTTTTATTTTTTAAAAAAAACTTTATTTCCATATCTATTAATCCCTTTTTTCATTTTTAAAATAGATTAATTTTCAAAATCTAAAAATGGTTTTCTTATTCGTGCGAATATAGGAATTATGCGATTAGTTTTAGCTGGGGCTCTCGGCGGGTATCATTAAAAGGTTTTTTTTAAATTTTCCTTTTCTTTATTTACCAATATTATTACTTGTATAAAGCGAAATCGGATCCGGAATAAAAGACGTGACTCCGACATTGAAGTGCGGGTGAGTTATCTAGTTTTTCGGAGTCTCCGAATTTCAATCTTTTAGCTTTATCCTCAAAACCGTCGTTTACACTAATTTCCTCCTTGAAAATCTTCCTCTTAGTCATCATTATGCTGGTAGCGACTTCGTGTTTTTCTGATAAGGTGTTCCCTGTAACCCTGAGAGGCGATCTCATCTTGATTGAGGAAGTTAGATTTTCCGTTGTCCTCTGATGGGAATTTTCATTTTAGAAACATATAAGAAAAAAAATTATGATTTTTATATGAAAAATTATAACAAATAGGGTTATGTAGGGAAAAAATCCCGTTTATCTAGGAAAAAAATACTTCCAAAATAAATTTGTAATTGTGTGTTCTGCCTAAGGAATATGAACTCCCTAGCTTTAAGCATTTGTATTTTTATTTTATGAGCTAGATTATTTTTTAAATCGAACGTGATAGGTACAAATTCCCCGTTGGGCGATGCAAATGGGAAGAAAATAAAGTTGCCAAGCTTTTTTTTATTAATCTGTTTAATAGTGTGCAAAAAATATTTTTAAAAAAAGTTTCTTCCTCCTTATGTCAAATCTTAAAAATTTTTTTAATGAATTTTATTTTAAAAAATAAAACAATGCCATTAAAATGTTTTTTTTATTAAATAAACGAAATATTAATATAAAATTAGTTAAAATATACCATCGAATTTTTGGTCCGCCCGGCTCGCCCCATCTCTTGATAATAACATTCGATATTTTTGGGGGCAGAGTAATGAATGATATTCTTAATTCCAGCTTTGTCTATCCCCATGCCGAAGGCTATAGTCGCGATTACAACATTTATAGAACCATTTAGAAACTCGAGCTGAGTTATTTTACGCCTTTTAGGAGTCAGGCCCGCGTGGTATAGCGCTATATTATCTGTCATTCTTTTATCTTGGATGTTTTTTTAAAAAATATATATCTTACACATATATTCTATTATGTCTTGATTCATAACTATCAAAAAAATTAAACAAATTACTCCTCTAGTATAAATGAAATTCATTTAAAAAATTTTTTTAATAAAAAAACATCTGAAACTATGAATGTTTAAAACAAGGTGTAAAGAAACATGAATGTGCTGAATATTCAAAATAACATTAAACTAATAAAGTTAATGATTAGAGAATAATGATTTTAGTGTGATTAAATAACACACTGTTATACATTTTTTTAGTAACAATTTTATTCGCATTCTTAACCCTTTTGTTTTATACTTCCTTTTCCAACATTCTTTATTATTTATAATGATACTATGAATTACTAGTATATTTAGTACGATTTTTTGGAATAAGCATATGAGTATTGAAAGGTTTAATAACAAATATTTTTTTAAAAAATTTTGATTCATATCACGATTCATTCAAGTAATTTTTTAAAAAATTCATGTCTCTAAAAGAAGAAATAATTAGTAAAACCCGATGCCTTTTTTAAATAAATTTATTATGAAATTTAAATTACTCTTTGATTTTTCGAACGATTATGAGAATTTTGCAATAAAATGTTTGAAAAAAAAATTTGTGTTATACTAAAAAAAATATTTAAGTGTTTTTTTTAAAAATAACTAAATTATTCGATTCAAAATTAACGAATCGAATACGAATTGAATACTAATAATTCGTTATTCTATTTGATTAAGTACGAACAAAATACAGCATAATAAAACTTAATGTTCATTATATAATTATTGAAAAGAGATATAAACTTAATTGCATCTCTCCTTCCTTAAAAAATTATATGAGAGTAAATATAAATTTATTTTTTAAAAAAAGCTAAGGCCTAGCGATGCATGTGTCCTAACGCGCCATTTTTATATTGAACAATTTAATAATTTTTGCCTTTCCTAATCCACATTATTAGCAATTTCATGTTTGTTATAAAGAAATTAGCGGGCCTAAATATCATAAAAACCAACCTGAAATTTAAAATTTTTTTTAATCATAGCCCAAATAAATATTTTCAAAAATAGGCTCACCTAAAACTATAGTAATCTCGGACCCCGGGGGGGAGGGACTTTAAGAAATATTTTTAATTTATATTAATTAATTTAAAAACGTTTATTTTTATCAAAAATTCTAAATGAGGAAAACCGTTATTTTAAGCTAAGTTGTTACCAAAATGAAATGAGTCTTTAAAAAAAACCTAACAAAAAGTCGAGTAGATCATGCGCGGTCTTTTTGGTCTGACAATATATTATGGAAGGACCGTTAAAGGATAACTTCTTTTTATAGTACATATCCTCGGAATCGGAGAAACCCAAATTTTCATCATCGCTGATTCGGTGTTCGCCGCTTTCGACAAATATAATACCCATGCGTATTAGGGTTTGAAAATCGGTTTCTAAATCTTTCTTGACACTGGATGATAGAAATATGTTGGGTCTATTAATTGTTTTTTTTAAATTAAAAATACATAATACGATATGTTGCTAATGTTATCTTTAATTTTGTCAAATAAAGTTATTATTATGCAGTTTAGTGGCATTAATCTCAAGGCTTACTCCGATTAATTCTTTACCACCTATTCCTTAGAAATACATTTCCAATATTATATTGTGAGAGACACCCCCCCTTCCTCAAAACCAAAATAACGTCCCCAACTATATGGTTATTTTTGGTTTCTCAAGATATAGGTATAAATCCTTGTTGGTATTTCATATTATATTTATTACTACGTAATATAGTCCGCTAGTATTATTATTATTCCACAGACGGTATATTTATGATTAAGCCCATGGGAATTTCTTTCTGAAGCTTAATTCTGCTCTTCCATAAGTTTTGTTACAACTGAACCTAATAAATGAAGCAAGAATATTTTCAAAATAAGAACCTTTTATTTTAAACATAATATAAATATTGTGGTTTGGATATAAATAAGACAATGTTTCAGTATATAATAAATGTATGGAGAGGAGAGAGTGGCAGATAAAAGTATTTTCGATTTCTAAATATTTTCAAATGTCAGTGGGTTAGGTGAAATGCTAGGAACCAATATTAAACCCAAGATCAAAAATATTGTATTGGTATTGGGTCTAAAATAAAATAATATTTTATATTTCTTATATTGGTATTGGCTTAAATTCAAATTATTTATCAAAGAATTGAAATAATAAAACCCGTATTTTAAATATACATAAAAAAAAATCATGAAGCATTACCATTAAAACAGGGCTAAGAACCAACTCTCAAATTTTAATGAATCTAAAATCTTTTTTTAAACTAAGAATTTATTAAGTTTTGATTTGATTATAAATTTTTTGTATCAAAATAATTAATTAATAAACATATTGATTTTGAAACTTTTTATTTACCAAAAAAATATATTATAAATAACACCAATATTGATATCACAATATAGAAAAGATAGTATTTTGTTGCACTAAAGAAATATTGGATGTAGTACATGATACGTAATTTATAGTTTTTGCTTTCTGACGTTGAAGAATCAAAAGAGCTACGCTAGGCATTCCTCATTAACATCTACCTGGAACTAAATTAATATGTGTGAAAAAAAATAAGAATGAGGAGGCAAGTATTTGTATATGCAACGGTTCGAAATATGTTGCTTAAATGTCTAAAGTAAAAAAAAAAGATCAGGGCAAAAAAAGTAAGGATTTGAATGTAATAAGTTTAGGCAATTTAAATAAAGTAAAAAAATATACCACGATATAATCATCCACGAAAAAAACAAATGATTATATGTATTTATCTATTTTATTATAGGTATTGAGATTGGTATTAGTTAATGTCGTATTTAAACCAATATATTTAGGTAATTGGTATTGTAAACCAAGAATATATTGATATTAGTCCCATCCCTAGTTGGATCATTGATCTAGCTTACTCATATCCCCTGTAAACTTGTTTACTTCATCATGAGATAGTATTGGGTTGGGAAGGTATCATAAATCGGCTGATCGACATAAATATTTTATAAAATATATTTTTAAATTGCTAATTGAATTAAGAAAAACTATACCAACAGATATACCGGCTTATTTTTAGATCTATATTATAAGAAAATTGATTATAAATTCAATCTCCATTTTGTAATTTCATAGTTACTTACCATGTATAAAATTAATTTTATTTAAATTTGCGATCTCCCTAAATTCAAGTTAACTATTTTACTAGATGTGCTAGTTCCGGAAACTTATATAATTATTTGGTTGGCGTGAAAAGATAAGTTCGATCCTCTTTTCTTCCAAATTTAGAACATCCATATCCTGTGAATGCCATTTCACGTAAAGAATATGACATTCTTGATCTATGTCCCTTAGAATGGAATCATAATTTGTGCTTGTTGTGGGATGTTTATTTGACAACCTTGTAAAAAAATTTGCATTTGTTATTTCCTTTTGTTTTTCAATCTCTATATTACTAATCTATAATAATCTTCTATAAATTTAAGATTTAATAATAAATTCAGATGATGTGCAACGTTGCTTTATCTCTATTATATATTTTGACAAAATTTTTAATTTTTGAAGGTCCAGAAGAGAAGCAAATACCTAAAGCTTAATCAAATAAATTAAAGTACTTATCTAATATTACCTGCAGATCACAAACAGGAAATCGTAATGCAAGTTTTGTAAGCATATTTTCCTTATGTAAAATAATTTCCGTACTATCATTTCATTTACCATTAAATGCGTTGAAAATTAATTACAAGTTTAATGTAGGTCCTTTTTGTGAAGATAGAAATTCAACTGCTTATTTAAATTCAAAATAAAAATTAATGGTTCTACGAGATCCAATTATAGGTATTTCATATATGATGGAATATTTCAAATCAAATCAGATTTGTCAAATTTCCCTCAGAAAATGGTATAAAATTGAGATTATGAATCTACATGTATTCAATATCTACGACATATGCATTGGAAAGTTAAACATGCATATATTAATATAATTTATATATTTAAAAAACCAATCCTATAAAGTATTTTATCCTAAAATCTATTTGAATAAAAAGTAAAAACAAATAAAACAACTTATAAGGAAGTATATCAAAATAATATAAATGACATGTAATCAAAAACTCCTCTTATGATTTCAAGCTCAACTACCATTGACTGGCAGTTAAATAATGCAAAATCGTAGAATTTTTTTTAGTTAGTTTGTTTCTTTATTTAATTCCCTTTTTTTCTTTCTATCTTTCTTTCTCTCTTCCTAAAATAAAATAAGTTACCGATCCAAACAAGTGATAGATATTTGGGGATTGATTAATCCAAGGGATGTGATTATATCTGTTTGAACTTCTTTGGTAGCTGTGGCCGTAAGTGCTAGGATAGGAATGTTGGGTAAAAGATTTTTGAGAATGCCGAGTTTCCTATAGGATTCTCTGAAATCGTGACCCCATTGAGATAAGCAATGAGCCTCGTCTATGGCGATGACTGATATACCTTGTGACATAGAAGATTTAAAAAAAATGGATATAAATATTATAGTTTTGAGCACAATTAATGACAAGGAACCAATTTTTAATTAATTTAAACCAGAGATATATTATCAAATATCAAACTGATACTTAAGGAATTGCCCAAAACTTTTTATTCTTTGAAAGCATTTTGAGGTGATATTATATTTACCCCACTAAGACTGCATTCACAGTAGTGTCGAAATCCAACTTTATGCCAAAATACCTTTGACATCTTCAGACAAGTCATTCATTAGGTGCATAAAAAAATTTCTTACACACCTCTAACCCCAACCTCCGAAGAATGTATACAATATATCCCTAATTAAATCAATATTTTTAGAAAACTAGAATTAATATTTATAAACTACATCTGAATTAATTTTAGTTTGAGGAAATAGAATATATATATATAAACTGGGTAGAAATAATTATAGAAATTTTATATCTTATTTAATTTTGATAACATCTGAATGATATTATTTTAGGATTAACAACAACATATAAAATCATTTATAATAATGAAATTTCTCAGTGATCAAAACTTATGCAAAATATGGCAAAATGAGGTATAGAAAAAATTATTTGAAAATAAAAACTAATGTTTAGTATACAAATAAAAAGGATCTTCAAAACAAAATTTTTATTCAAAAAATCAAGTTAATTTAATCATGCCAACCATTAACACAAAGTAACTTAACAAAAATATTGAAATAATTCTTAAGGCAGTAAAATTGCTAGAGTGAAATAAGTGTTTAGAAGGCATTTTCTATTTAAAAATATTCATAATTTGTTTTAAGTGGCTAATTTCAATTTATTATTAAGTATAATGAGTAATATTATATTACCTATTAATTTTTCAAGTGTTTTAAGAAAATTATTTGATTTTACAATGTACTCTGGGGTTAAATATATTATCTTATAGGTGCCCTTGTATATTTCTGCCCATAAAGTTTGACTTTTTGATTGAGCAGATCCTAACAAACAAGCTTGTATACCTTTAATTCTGTTTTTATAAAAACAGATTAAATAAATTCACTTTTCAAATTTTAATAAGATAGATAAATAGTTATCTATCATTAATTTAAAAAATATATTTCTCTTAGCCTATGCTAATATATCTAATAATAACCTTGGTAAAATTAGCAATTAATCCACATTATTAATGTGTAAATAAATTATAAAAAATTAAATTAATGTCAAAAGTATATATATATATATTAAAAAGATTTTAAAGTATCATAAATCTCTGCTCTTTCAGATTCAGAATAATATTTTACATATAACTACATAGTTTGATAACAGAATAATTTATATTTTTAAATTATCAATCTGTTACCATCCTGAGTCTGAGTATCACAATAACAATATTTAATAATATATATAAATAAAGAAGTAGATATATTATTTATAATAATTCTAAGATTACTACCATAATATTTAAATTAACCTTAAATTTTCTACTTGATCCTGCATTAAAGATATAAGAGGTGATAGTACAATAGCAATTTTGTTACTAAAAATTGAAGGATATTGGTAACAAATACTTTTCCCATATCCAGTAGCAGCAAAAAGGCACTGATCTCGCTTCTCGTATATTAACGATTTTATAATTTTCCATTGTAAAGTTTTAAATTGAATATGCCCAAAATTCTTATATAATATTTGTGAATGGTGTAATTGTAATTTGTTATTATCATCGATTTCCATAATTAAAAAACTCGACTGACTTTTTAAAAAACGCGGCTTTGTACCATATGATAACAAACCTAAAAAAGGTTCAATTTTTTTAATTGCTTATTAATTTTTTCAAAAAAAACAAATAATATACACTATTCTATAGATACCTCGGCATATTTTTTAATATTCATTTAACAGAAAACTTATTATATCCAAAATTGATTTCGTAATTTTATAATTATCATGTATAAAAATTATTTTGTTTAAATTTTCAGGACATAATGATGATCTCCTTGAATTTAACGTCAATCCAGCGGTAGAGAAAACTCTTTCACTATGTGTGCTAGCACTGAAATGCAAAGAATTTTTTTGTCGAGCCTGGAAAGATTTTGAAGTTCACTCTTCTTTTCTTTCCAAAAATTTAGAACGTTGTGAATGTCATTTTCCAAGAAAACTGTGGTTCTTGTTTTAAGTCACCTATCATAATTTATATTTGTTGAATGTTTATTTGCCGATTTTGTCAAATAACATGAATTTAATCCTTCATCTTCATCCTCATTGGCTATATTTACTACCTGATTATCATCATTCTCTATAAGTTTAAGATGTTTTATAATAAATTCTGAAGCTGAGCAATTTTGCTCTATTAAATACTTTGACACAATTGTCAATTTTTAAAATCTTGGATCTAAAAGAGAAGCCAATACCTATATAATTTTAAATAAAATATAAAAGAATATACTTATATAATATTACAACCGGAAATCGTAACGCAAGTTTTTTTAGCATAATTTCCTTAAGTGAAATAATTTCAGAACTATCACTATCATTTACTATTAAATGTGTTTCAATTTCACTTCTAAAAAGTAACGCCAAGTTTAAAGTAGGCCCTCTTTGTAATTAAAGTTTACTAAGAATAAATCAAAGTTACGAGTTTAATTTATTTAATTAAAAATAATTTAAAGTTACAAGTTTAATTTAATTTATTTTAAAATTTAACATCTATTTTAAAACTAAAAATATCATGCTTATATAGCATGTTACAAACAAAAAATCAATTTACATATTAATATAATAATTTATATAAAAAAATCAATTTTCACAATTTATATAAAAAAAATCAATTTATATAAACATAAAAAAACAATTTAAAGGTTAGTATTAATCGGTCATATCAACATTCCCCTTTAAAAAATGATCTCCACTCAGGTTTTTCTTGCATGTGAATCTTATCGTGCAGTACGTTTCTTGATAATTATATTGTCATCATTAGTATATTTCATTAACTTTTGCTATTGAAAGTTTATTTAAAAGAAAAATATTTTATAATACATATATATACATATTTTTAGTCTTTATTTCATTAAAAAATTATCAAATTTTTTGTGCAACATTATATTCCTGCTTGGTCTTTGACTAACAAGACTCTGTTCTTGTATTCCTAAATTTTGATCATCATTTCTTCTAAAACTTACAGTAAAAGATATTGCATTTTCTGTATTTGTTTTCAAATGTGTCGTTTCATCAAGAGGTGTGCTACTCGTAGAACCTTTTTTTAATTTGGTCTAAATGTCTTCTAATAATTTTGTTTCCTGTATCTACTTCTAATATTAAATTCCCATTTTTACTTTTTACCGTGCCTTTATCCCATATATTATCCTAGAAGGTTTTATACCAAACTTTGTCACCATTCATGATATTTCTATTTGACGATAAATTGCGATTAAATTCATTCACTTTATCTTCTTGCGGTTTTATTAAATCCCATCTGGTTCTTAGAAGTTCTGTTGAACATCACTTCGCTTGGTATCTTGTTGGTTGTCGCGTTTGGTGTGTTGCGATAATTAAATAAAAACTTTTCTAAAATATCTAAGTCTATTTTATTATTACTTTCCATATTCCTTTTCATGCATATTTTCATTGATCTTATCATTCGCTCACAGACCATTGGACTGTTGGTGGTGAGGCGCGGTGAAATGTGATCAATATCATGATCCCTACAAAGTTTTTTGAACATGCTACGTGTAAAATTCGTACCATTATCACTGACTATCATATTCGGTATACCAAACAACTGATTATTTTTAATAATTCTTTAATTGTAGTTCTTCTGATGATAGAAAACTTGCTAAGTGCGTCAACGCATACCAAGAAATTGCTACCTTCAAACTGTGCAAAGTTGATGTGCACGTGTTCGAACACTTTTACAGCTGTTTCCCCTAAATTTTGTACATTATGAGGATTGTCCGCATATTTATTACACGTATTACAGTTTCTCACCTCCTGATCTATTTCAGCGTTTAGACCAGGCCACCACAAATAATCTCTCGCCAACAATTTCGTTTTCCCTACACCAAGATCCCTTTGTGTAATTCCTGTAATATCTCCTTTTTCATATTTTTCGGTATAATGATCCTATTCTCTTTAAAAAGACAATCTTTAATTAAGCTCAGTTCCATTTCCATATTTTTATATTTTATTCTTTATCCATGATTCTTTATATTGTTAATTACCTCCATTAATTTGATATCAATACTAGTTTCTTGAAGTATTCTTTTAAAATTTATTGATAAGTCCCAAAATTTGTCATCAATTTTTTCATCATCTATCTCTTGTACCATTTCTTTTGTGTTCATTTGTGGTAATCTTGACAAACATTCCTGTACTACATTTCGTTTCCCGGGTCTATGAAATATCATAAAGTCATAAGCTCCCATAGTCAAACTCCATTTTTGAAGTCGCATTGATATGGATGAATTATCCTTGAGTCCCTGCGTAAATATATAAACGAGTGGCTTGTGATCTATGATTATTGTAAATCTCGTACCAATTAAATATTCTTGAAACTTTTTTACCGCGTATATAAAAGATAAAGCTTCCCTCTCTATATTCATGTAATTAAACTATGATTTTAATAAAGCTCTTGACACGAAAGCATTGGGTTTCTTTTACCATCACCTTCAATATGAAATAAGACTGCGCCTAGACCTTTCTTTGAAGCATCAGTTGCAATGCCTATTGGTAGATCCGGATTATAAAAATTTAACGTAGGCGGAGTACTTATCAGTTTTTTAGGTCGTCGAAGCTTTCTTGATGTGTACTATACCATAACCATATGTCTTTATTAACCATTTTGTATAAAGGATCAGCCATGTCCACAAAATTACATAAAAATTTTCGATAATAGCTCGCCATCCCTAAAAAAGTTGTCAATTCATCTTTTGTCTTCGGTTCCGGCATGTTAGAAATAGCTTTTATCTTATCATCGTTGCAATGTATACCATGTTTGTCTATATCATGTCCCAAAAGGCGTATTTTATCTTGCAGGAATAAACTTTTGTCGAAACTGGGGGTTAATCCATACATGATGATCTTCGAATACCTTTTTAATGTTCTCCAAATGTATCTCATCGTTATCACCTGTAATTAACAAGTCGTCAATGTAGAATATAATATCTTTTAAATCTCCGAAAATGTTATCCATAGTTTGTTGGAATATTGCCGACGAAGTTTTTAAACCAAACGGTAGTCTCGTATAGCCCTTATGTGTCACAATTGTAAGAAAAATCTCTTGATTCTTTGTGTATAGGTATTTGGAGAAACACGTTTTTAAAATCTATCTTGGTAAATTTCTTACCTTTAGATAATTTTGCGATTAAGTCATTAATGCGTGGTATAGAGTACTTGAAATCTTATAAAGCAGGGTCGATAGTATTTTTGAAGTCGGCACAGAGCCGAAGTGAGCCATCTCTCTTATAAACGGGAGTAGGAGGACTAGCCCATCTAACATCTTCAACAGGTTCAATAATTTTATCGTTTATCCACTTTTGAAGTTCTTTTGTTATCAAATCCATTCTAGAATATGGTATACGCCTTGGCGGTATGATTTTCGGTGTGGCATCGTGTTTTAAACGTAATTTGACATAGTTGTGAAGCATTGGTTTTTTGTTAAGTTTAAAATTGCATAGCTTAATTAATTCTTGTATAGTATTATCATAATCATCCTCGACCATATTCACAAATTTATCTAGTATATTCCCAAAAACTGTTATCCAGGTCCTTCCTAACAGTGCAATCTTATCACTCTGGACTACATAAGCAGTTAAGATTTGACTTTTGTCCTCGAATTTTGCCTTGACTTTGGTAGTTCCTAATACATTTATTGTGTTTCCATCATATCCAATTAATTTAATATCTGATTTATTTTAGATTTTTACTCTCTTTTTCGCGATATGAATCGGTAGGATACTATATCTTGAGCCGGTATCAATCTGCATCAAAATAGGCATGTCGTTCAAATATACCGTGACCTTATAAGCATCGTTAGCTGTTAATTATTATCGGTATCCATATTGTTTATGTCTAAATTGTATTCTTTTCTTTCTAGTTTGTCATTTCATCTTCTTTTATCTCTTCTATATTTACAGTGTTCACTTTATTTGTATATCGTGATTGTTGTCGTTGTTATGATATTTACAATTGCATACTTGATTTCTTCCTTGATTTCCAATCTTATGATTATCGTTATGTCTTTGAATAAATCTTGAATCATTGTAATGTCTGTTATATCTGTAATTATAATCATTATTAAACCTATAATTATTATAGTTATTGTTATTATAACTAGCTCTATTATCAAATCTCGAAGAATTATTTTACGATCCTGGATAGTTTGCCCTGACGTTGTTGTAATAATTCGCGTTATAATTCTGATACCTAGGGTTGTAATTATTTCCTTGATAATTATTTATTTGAAAATCATGGCCTCTTGTTGTACATCGTTGTCTGTTATCGTAATTAGATTGTAAATTTTGTCATTCGTCATGGTCTCCATATCTCATTAACTGTTTATTTTCTTCTGTTTTCCTGCCTCTATGCCTTTCTACATGTTTCACGGTTGTATCATCTTTTTTTTGTTTAAAGAAATATTTTCAACTTAAGCAATTATATTTTCTTTTAATTCTAACTCTTCAAAATCATCTATTAAAGTAAGAACTTCTGCTAATGTAATGTTAAGCTGCGTTAAATAATAATAAGTTGGAACTTGTAAATTTCCTCGGGTGTAATAACCTGAATTTTTCAATCAATATCGATGGATTGATGAAGTCGATAGGTGAACATATCGATTTGAGCTTGATATGTACCTCATCTGGTAGTCTCCTTGTAAAGGAACCTGCTTTTTCGTCCGAGATCTGAGTGTCCTTGAAGATGCCTTCGAATCTACTCAAAAAAAGATCGCCATTGCCTGAGTATATTGAAAATTCAATATTTATATTAACATTATTATTGGGAATCTGTTTCATATTTATTTATTTATTTACGATTTCCTCGAATATGTAGCGGAACTGCCACCATATAGTTTTCTAAGAATATATGAATGTTACGAGTTTAATTTCATTTAATTTAGAATAAATCAAAGTTACGAGTTTAATTTTATTTAATTTATTTTAAAATTTTACATCTATTTTAAAACTAAAAATATCATGCTTATATAGCATGTTACAAACAAAAAATCAATTTACATATAATAATTAATATAAAAAAATCAATTTTCACAATTTATATAAAAAAAATCAATTTATATAAACATAAAAAAACAATTTAAAGGTTAGTAATAATCGGTCATATCAACAGTAATGAAAGAAATTTGACAGTTTTTTTAAATTCAGAAAAAAATGCTAATAGTTCTTCTACCAGATCAGATTCATAATTTGAGAAAGTGCTTCCCAATTCTTTTCAAAGCATTATTAATTAAATTCTTATTTAATCCAGATGTGCTTTCTAGCATAATTAAATGCCAACGTGTTGGGTAATTAAATTTTAAGGTTTTCATATGCGCGGAATTATTGTTATTATTATTATCATTAAATTCCCAATTTGAAAACGGGTACCAGAGTATGGATCAATGCTGTCAAGATCTAACATGTCTTATGTTAAATCTATTGTACTTAGACGTTTTCTTTGATATTCCTCGAATTCTAATTCAACCTCTGCAGTTTTATATCTTAGAACAGTAACAATTTCTCTAATTCTTTTGCAAAAAATTTGACTATGGTTTTTTTATTATCCAGAGTTAGGATACTAAAATTATTTATAGAATTATGAAATGTAAATACATCCATTTTAAAAATATGTAAAATTATGGTAACTTTTGGAATTTTAGATTTTTGATTGATTGAAATCTATATGACTTCAATATAATTACGATTTTAAAATACGATGTTGTGATGATTTCATGACACATATTGAGGATTAAATTTAAACCCATTCATGTATAATTAAATTATTTCTTTTGTTGTACATTTGTAAAGATTATAATTATATATGCATGTGTTTAAATTAAGTTGTTAATATGTTAAATTAATTACTCATAACACTGTAGTAGAAAATAAAAATTCATCAAAATCCTGATTGGCATTAAAAAATTACAAGAGTGATGTTGACCAATTATTAGAATAAAAAGGTATAAAGTATGAAAGAAATTTCTGCGCCGGCTTGATTTCTTCATCGTAACCAAAAAAGGTAGGCGGCCGGCTAAAGGCCGAAGCAATATATATACACTCCCAATTTAACAATAAAAATTATACACTCATTCGATAAAAAATTAAATTGCCCGGCTTAATTTACGGCTAAGCAAACTCGGCTTAACTATTTAACGACACTAGAAGATTATAAATAAAATTAAAATGAAGCAAAAATTAATATATAATTTTTATTTCGAAGTAAAAAGGTAATTTTTCTTCAAATATCTAAGAAAAGGATTTTGTTGTTATTTTAATAACTTCTCTTTAAATATCTAAGAAAAGGGGATTTGTTGTTATTTTGATAACTTCTAAGGATAAAGGTTTTATTTATATTGGGGCATTCAAAGCCAATTTGATCACAATTTTTACATGTCCTTTCGATTTTTAAGAAATTTTATATACAGGCTACAGAATCCAAGATGTTAGACCTTTGGAGATACCAGGGGTTAAAGATGAAAGTTAAAGCCAAGATTGATATTATAATACCTTTCATTTTATTTTAGCCGGGCTTTTCCGGGCAAACTATTTTAGTCTTAAAAGTAATAATTCCAAAATGCTATATATAAACTAATTTACATCTTTATCTTCAGCAATTTCGAAAAAACCTTCTAAAAGTCAAGCACGAAAATGATTAACATCACAGGAATACGACATTGAGAAATAGATAATTTAATCCGAAAATATCATTATAATTTATTATCGCAATTTTAATATCTAAGGTAACGGGCCTTCAAGGTATCAATTTAATTATATTAGAATTTCATATGAAAATATAAAATTATTTTAAATTAAAATAGAATTTCATTTCAAAATAAAGAATTTTTCATCAATTTGATTGGATCTCAACGTGGGTTATATTTTTTATTTCAAACCGACCCCCCCCCCCGCCTCGCTCACGAAAAGCATTATTTTTACACGTCCGTCACTCCCGAAAATTCACGTTGTTTTTAAATTTTTCAAAACTATTGCTATAATTTTACACTTTTTTAAATTTAATCTATTTATTTCTCTAATTCCATAATCCATATTAATAAATAAAAAAAATACAATATATAAATCGAAATATTTTTAGAAAAAGAAGAATATATCTATGTTTTTTATTTCATTTGTTACATCTTTTCTCTAATAAGCGATTGGCTACAGAAAATAACCTTTCACTAGACTCCGAACTTTCCGGGTCTGACAAAATTTTAATGAATCTTTTAAATTCATCTTCATAGCTTTCATCGGTAAATGTTGATGCTTCATCAGAATCTAGAAATTCTCTAAATTTCTCATTTAGAATATACGGTGTTTTATGAATCTAGGATGAATTAGGAAAGTTATAAATGATAGTTGGCATTGGCATATGCATATGCATATCATCTTATCTTATAACATTTAGCATTTTATGGTTGTTTTATTTTTTCTTCTATTAAATTTAAGGCTTTTGAAATTCGGATCTAGAATTAGGCCTACCTTATGTAGTGGCAGCATAATATATCTTGTCCTGTTTTTTAATGTTTAGATTATTATTGTATCACCTTCAAAGGTTGACAAAATTTTACTAATATTTATTTCCATAGATAAATTTTATTTATTGAGGACGAGAATTTGCGCTCATGTTATCCGAGCATTCTTTAAATATTTAATAAAATTTATCATGTTGATATCAACTAATCTATTTAATTCTTACTTGATAAGCAAGTATACCTGTATCTCAGAATATGATTTTAAGAAACTCTGTATCATGATATCAGAGTTCCATTTCGTTATTACATCTTGTTTAAGGGTGTGGCTTAGTTTGCTATTAGCTGTAGATTGTTTGAAATATTGTATTATTTTTTTTACACCATTTATTTTTTTAAGGTCAGATGCATAATATTATTTATTATAATATATTGCTAGCCTTTCGTCATCTTTGAATGTACTTATAAGATTTTTTCCGTTATCAGTCATATACATTTATTTAAATAATTTTCTACTTCTGTATATTCATTTAAAATTGAATTGACTACACTTTTAATATTGGCGCCTGTTTTTTTCATCCATTTCCCTTGTAGCCAAAACATATGTTCTAATTCAAAATCCTTATTGATAATATGTCCTGAAATGGTTAAAGAACTTCTATAGTCATTGGTCCAAAAATTGTATGGACAAGTAATTATTATTGATCATGCCTTTATTCTTAATTTTAATTTCATCATATATTTTAGAAGCTATATTATTTTTGAGAGTTTTAATCTTAATTTTAATTTCATCGTATATTCTAGGAGCCATAGTATTTATGAGAGTTTTTCGGTTCACAAGTATATCATTTATATTTTGGTGTCCATATGTATTATCATTAACTCTTGGCCTAGCTTGTAATGTAAAATCCTTCATTTCTGTTGCATTTAAAGGTCGAAGATACAAATAAAATATAATTTACTTTTCTGTAAAACTCTTTGTCTGACATTTGCCTTTTAAACATATTAAATATTGTCTGATTAGAAAGATTTTTGTATTTCTTAAGGCACATTTATTGAACATATAAATTTAAAGTTTAAGCAAAATTTAGCAAAAACTTTGAGACAAACTAAACACAGACGTGAAATCAATCACTATTCGACCAAAGTGTTTTAAAATTGTTAAAAATTTTTGAAATTATTTAGATAGGTAAAAAATTGAGAAAGCCGTTTATTTTAGCTCACTAGCACACCTGGTTAACAAGATATAGAGGCTCATAGGTACAAAAAGAATTTTGGAAAAACTCATCAGCATTAATTTTGTGTTTTGATAAATGGAGTAAACACATAATGAATGGGTACCATTGCTGCCAACAAATACACAATTCTCGGGACGAAGCGCAAAATTTAGAGAATCCAATTTTAATATTTGAATGAATATTAAATTTATGATATAGCCCTCATAAAATAATTAAAATATATCTTTTTTGGACTTATAAAAAGTTTTGAGAATAGCAACGGTGGCGGCATCTAGTTATACATTATCGAGCTAATAAGTCATTAGCCATAGTAGCAATGTAGAGATCTAAAAAATGTAAAACTTTGTAAGGATGGTGGGGGGGGAGGGGAGACAGAACAGGAAAATTTTATCACATTTCTTAACGTATCAATATTTTCATTTTCCTTAAGAATAAAATTATAAAAAAAACAAACTCTCTTTTTTGCGTAAAAATACAGGTAAATCAATATAGGTAAACCGGAAGTTAAAGGCTCAAATTGGCGACAATTTTTATTATTTTTTGATAGCCCTTTAGAGATTATTTTTACCTACAATAATTATATTATTTTTACTACAAACAGATTTTGAGATATAAGCATTCAAAAAATTTTACAGATTCTAAAGTGGCTCTTTCTTGTATCTATGAGTCCGATATCTCGAGAACCAGTTGTGCTAGCGAGCTAAAATAAACAGCTTTCTCATATTTTTACCTATCTAAATAATTCCTGAAATTTCTAACAATTTTAAAAGAGGTCGGCCGAGAATGTGCCCATTTTGATCGATTTGACATGGAATGGCCCAGTAGAACCAACGGCATTATAACGGATGTTGTTTATAAAATGCGGAAGATTTTTTGTTTTCAAAAATTCTTTTTTAAAAAAGAATTAAATTAAATTAGAGAATACATATTATAATTATAAAATTGCAAATTTAAATTTATAAAATAACATTTTAAAAATCCGTAATTCACAGGAAATTTATGTTCACGCCCGATCAGGCCCGAGAAAAATTTTGAGAATGCCCGTCATGCCCAGTCACGCAAAATAATTTAAAATTTATTCACGCTCACGCCGTGAACCGTGACACGATGGGTCGCGCGTAATTTCACGGCTCGTGCCCACATCTAATCGCAATATATAAATAAATATCAATATTTTGCTAAAGCATGGTTTGTGTAAATTACTAATTGCCTTATATTGTATTTTGTACAATTATATTTTGGAAAAATTTTAAAATTATTCTTTAACATTATTTGGAAAACATATAATTCAATCATGCCATGATTTTATAATATCCCTACCTAAAGAAAAGAAAAATTAAAGATACGTTTGAAAAGGAAAAAAAACAATCTAAATACATGTACTCTTTATTATTTATTGGATCCCCAATATAAGAGGAGCATTTTACAAGTAGTGTGTTTGATGAAGCATGTAATATAATTAAGAATTAGGAATTGCAAGGTGATGATAATCAAAATATTTTTAGTTGAAATAAAAGCGGCAGTATATTTAATAGCCAAAATATGTGGAAAGCAATAATTTTTATAAAAAACAATATGATTTCGGCCTCAATTTGTTAGCTTTGCCCACCTTGAACATTAAGAGAGGTGTCTAATATCTTACTTACAAATCCTTTATACTTCTTTTTCAGAAATAAATTGGTCTGTTTGAGGTAATATTCATAAAAAGAAAAGAAATCGATTGAAGATCTCGACAACCAGAAAGGCAAGTGTATATCATAACTTAAGATTGGTTAAAAATATAGAAAATGATAATATTAAATAATTAATTACAGAATTTAAAAAATTTAATTTAATATTACATAGATTTATTTTTTATTAAAGTTTAAAAAATTAATTTGAATTGAGCGGTCAAATATCGGTCAATTCACAGAATTCTATTTGACCGGTCAAATGCACTACGCTGGTTATGGGTATGATAAGGTTTAAATGAACTCAATTTCAATCATAATTCAGCCAACAAAATATTCTATTTGTTAGAGTTTACCAACCATATTGTTTATAATATCAGAGTTGAGTCTATAGGGGGCAATTTTTATAAACTTAAAAATTTAAGAAAAGTTTTTAGAGGATTCGCTACGCCATGTTATTACCTAATCAGGTCGAAAATAGCAATAAAATTTAATTTTCTCAATAAAAATTGAACTAAACAAAGTATTTTAAAAAAATGAATTAGTATAAAGCGACTGCCCAACATTCATAATTTCAACAAATTAAATTGTTTAAGCTATTTATATATCATACATAAATATATTAATACAAATTTATATTCTCAAAAAAATTAATTTAACAAGAGATATCGTTTATTATAATGAATATGCCCTCAAAATATTTTTATTATTTTATTTATTAAAGGATCATAAAATATAAAGATAAAATGTTTAAAATATAAATATCCCTGAAGATATATATTGTGAATATAAACATCCCTCCTATTTAAAAGGGCAAGTAATAATATTTGAAATATTTTGTCTAGTAATAATAAAGGAAACATAAATTTATGAGTATTTATAAAAATTTTATAATGCAATTTAATATTTTAATATTTCAATAATACACTTTCTTAATTTCCGTTTGCAGATATAAAATTGTTTTAAGAAGAGGATAATGGCCTTGTTACATATACCAATTCAGATTTTAACAATATGGGTAATATAAAATTTTTTACTTTTTAGAAACAATATAAAGTATTACTTGTCTAATTCGGGCTCTTGGTAA
This sequence comes from Gordionus sp. m RMFG-2023, assembly GCF_954871325.1. Lineage (NCBI taxonomy): Eukaryota > Metazoa > Nematomorpha > Gordioida > Chordodea > Parachordodidae > Gordionus > Gordionus sp. m RMFG-2023. The sequence goes on from NC_088779.1 coordinate 11,551,638, forward strand.
TTCGATCAACATCCTAATTTGATAAAAATTTGAGTTCCAATCATATCCCTATTAACAATTATCTATTAGAAAATGCCTTGTGGGCAATTGCCTAAGTTGGGCAAAATCTTGGTCCACACGATTCCCAAATTAGACAGGTTTTACGGATTTTACCCGCTAAACAGGTTTTTCAAATGAACCAAACATTAAATCAAGTTTCTTTTTATTTATTTGTATCCAGATTCTGGAATAGAATCCTGAACCCTTATTTAAAATAATTTATAAGGTTCAAAACAAGAAACCTAAACTCTCGAAACCGCATCAAATAAAGAACCAGAACCTTTTTTTAAATGCTTAGGAACCGTAAACAGAACTTTTTTAGTCAAGGTTCAATACAGCTCGTAAACGATACGACTTTGAGGACCGGAAATTGAAAGATTAAGAAGGAATAGTTAGAGGGCCATAACTGTATTTGCTACTATAAAAGTTTATTATATATTATATTTTTTATATTCAAATTTTAGATTCTGTTGAATTCTATAGCCAAAATGGTAAAATATTTAGAATTTTAATATTTTTTTTATCATCAGGTATGTTAATACCTTTTTTTTAAAATAGAACTTTAACATTTATAACCTAATTTAACGTCAATTCTTGTAATAAAGTTCAATGCAATTGTAATGCAGATAAATTTTATTTTATCAATGAATAATAAGTATATATTTTTGATTAAGATTTTTTATGTTAAAATTATTATCATCTTAAATATTGAGATTTTATTTTTTATTAAAAAAAATATAAGGATTCGAGATGTTTTTCGTCGAAACATTGTATCAAGGATCTTCGTCGAAATCAACATTTCAAGTTTATCACAATATAAATATTAATTATTCTATAATTTATAAAATTCTGTGGTTTACTTGTGGCTTCACTATGTGAATTGTCTAAAATTATTTTTATCTCTTATTATTTTATGTAATAAATTATTTTATCTGCCAAAATATGCGTTGTAATATAAAAAAATCTATATTTATTTTGGCAGACAAAATATATTATATTATCACTGATGTGACACTTGTAAACAATTAATAATATTTCAACCGTTTTTCAAAATCGCTAAAAAAAAGTCAGTTGTTAGAAAATGAAAGACCATATACAAGGTAAATTGTTAAAATCATGTATATAAAAACTTTTCTTATTGCTTTTAATGATAAAAGATATGATTGCAATAGTAACCACGTAAATAATGCTGGGTGTGGGGGCGAAAAAGATGTCCCAATTTTAATATGCAAAGGTGGGATATGTAAAGAACGAGACAATGGCTATTATGACCAAGACGTGAAACATATTTTAATCGATAACATATTGGGATCCAATAAAAAGTCCTGCGATCAAATCCTAGAATGCATCTTAAAGAGACATGCTGAAGAAAAAAGTTTTATATAAAAAAATAAAATCATTATGTATATATGTGACCGAATTTAAAATATGATTATGTTAAACAAATATTAGGGAAGAATGTCTTTCAGATTCTGTCAGAGTTAATAAAGAAGATAGTCGAGGATTCTAGAAGGAAAAATTATCTAAGCTACACACAATTACCTGCAGTGGGATCAATCGATCCTTTAAGCTATTTTCGTACATTCAAGCCTCAAACTCCAACCACCCAATTATCTACAGGAGCTTCAGTCGATTCCAAGTTAGATGTGATTATAATGCTTGAATCACCTATTGACTTAGTAGCTACCCCGAGTTCCTCTCAATCTCTTACACCCATGATGCCAAATTTTCGTTCTATAATGTCTCATTCCTCCACACCACAAATGCCTATTTCCCATTCAATGATAATGAATACAAATACAATGAAATACTTTAATCGTGCTAATGAAGGTACCGGGGAAAAAGATACACATCAAGTTCAGGTAAAAGTTGAAAAGATGATGATTGACCATGGAATTAATTCTAAAAATATGGATGCATTGATACAATCACCTTCCGAAAACGAAGAATTTTTTAACAAAATTATAGAGGAACAAAAAATTCAACAAAAAGAGGATAAATCGTCCTCTAACAATCAAATAATGGATAAGAACAAAAACAAGGTTATCTATGCCACTGGGTATCGGCCCGGTTTTTATAAGGAAAACACCACTGATCTAAAAGTTCAAAATGCACCTTATCAGAGAATACAGGAGAAATACCAAGTCAGAAGATCGAAAACAGAAACTGATTTACGGGAGACCATAACTATGCCCCCTTATTATAAGAGATATGAAGATAAGACGAAGATAAACGACAGTAATAAACAGTCTCTGACAAATGCAAATGTAGTAAAACAAATGCCTAATATTATGGATTATGATCAAAGTTACATGAGAGAAAAAGAGCCCGATATGCGCTTACAAGACCGGGGAGATGGAATACGCAACAATTAATAGCGTTTCATAGCTATATCATCTATTAATAATATTTAAATTAATATTGAAAATTTGATTTTAGTCATAATAATTTTTTCTACATATTTATAGTTCCTATCCTTAATGTTATTGTGGTTTACAAAAAATTATTCATTTACAAGAAATGAAAATTAATAGAAATGAATTGATTTATTTAATGAATAAATTATACTTCAACACATTGTTATTTTTTAAATAAATATGCGTGTAATTATTATAAATTTTATGATATTGAACTTGATCATAAATAAAATAAAGCATTAACGGGTTATTTACATATTAGAGATATTTATTTAAAATGGCGATGTGGGCAATTAAGTTTAAGTTTTATAATCTAACGGATATCTGTTGCATTCTTTGACGTTTCTCTTCCAGAAGATTACTCCTATTTTTGTGAATAAATTCATTTCTGTTGGGTAAATCTGACACAACGCAAGCACTCAAGGCGCTTCTGTAAAGATTCATGTCGGTGGCCTCAAACCATTCATTCATAATATCGTTATAACACTCAACATGAAAAATGGTTGAAACTCCATTAAATCCTCCTACCACGAAAATCATATCGTCGATTACCTTTGAATAATTTTAATTAGGTATTCAGAATTTGAAAAAAATCTACAAAATGATTATTTTTTTTAAAAAACTGTGGTTCATTTTGAAAGATTTTTATTAAAATTATAAAAAAATATACTTATAAAAGATTTAAAAGGTAAAATTTGATTAAAAATCTGTTCTTAAAAAAATTTACTCAGAAATTTATAAAAAACTCTGGATATAATGAATAAAAATGGATTTTAAAAAAAATCAATTAATAAGCCGTGTAAAATTTATATTTATAATTTTAAAAATAGTAACTTTCTATAAAATATATAGCACCACTTTTAGCTTTTTTTTAAAGGGTGCAAATGGAAGGAATCATTTGATTCATATGACTCTTATGTCATATCCATGTTACTTAACTGATACATACTTCGCAAGCAAAATTGCTTCTTGGATGGTTCATATCCGGAACGATTTCCCATTGACTAGTTTTTGGGTCATATCTTTCAACTGAAGACATACGCGAAATACCATTAAATCCTCCTAAGGCGTATATCTTATTATTAAGGGATAACACTCCTACTCCACTTCTTCGAACTTTCATATAAGCTATTATTACCCAAACATTACAAGTAGGATCATAATATTCGGCGGACGACATACATTCTTGCCCATTAAACCCCCCTGCTATGTAAATCTTATTGTCAAGTGTTGTAGCGCTAGCATCGCTTCTTTGATGGTTCATAGGTAATAATGGAGACCATTGATTGCATTTTGGATCGTACCGCTCAGTTGTATTGAGTCTAGCGTGACCGTCAAATCCACCCATGGCATATATAAAACCATTAAGAACTGCTACACTCACATAACACCGTGGAGAGTTCATGGGTGCTATTTCTATCCATTTATCCTTGTTCACATCGGTTATAATGCTTGTTGACAAAGAAGGGTCTAATACCTTACAAGTATTAAAATATTCATCTCCATTGAAACCACCTATCATATATATTTTATTGTTCAGGGTTATTAAACCGTGATACGCTCTAGGTTCTTTTGGTTCTAAATGAGTGCATTTTACCCATCTATCAGCTCTTGTATCATATGTTTCCACTATATTAGTAGGGCTTCCCCCACTCCAACCACCTATTACAAACATGATTTCGTGAGGCAATCTGGGTTTAGCTAGAGCATTAGCCAGATCAATTTCGCTATTTGACTTGATATTAACCTTATCCTTTGCAAAGCCGATGATTGAGCCTAAATTGTGGCTATCGTAATCTTTTTCGTTGATATTCTCTTCGGAATCGGTTATGTTTATAGTTCTCAATTTTTTTTCCTCGGATGATTTTGTCCTATTTTTGCCGAATTTACCTAATTTTTGTAGCTTAGAGCCAGTCGTTGAAGTTCGGCTCTCTCTGTTTTCTGATATGCTCCTTAGATCGTATAAAAATTTGATAGTGTCCCTTACCAAGGGACGACATGCTGGCGTATCTTTTATATATTTACAGGATTTCACTTTCTCAACAAAATAATTTGTATCTATCAATCCTAATCGAATGCTTTGAATTAAAGGTAATATATAATTCTTTCTTTTTAGAGGATCATGGTCAACCCATTTCACTACTGCTTCAAAAGCTTTTTCTTCACTCCTTACATTTAATTCTTCGGATTTAAGCAGATTGGTTAAACTCGAGGGATTTAGAATTAAAAACTCCGAACTTTTTTCACTGATACTTTGAAAATTTTTCCAAATAAATGATTGAGCAGCATCTTCAAGAATTTTGCAATTGTATTGTTTGGCAAAATGTAAAACGCTGATGCAATTTTCTATATCCAAATGATTGACTAGATAATTTATACAAAATTTAAGCAAACTTAAAAACCCATATTTGTCTGCCAATACATAAGTCTCCTATATATTTATGTTTAAAAAAATATATCAGTGGTAAAATCTAAGAAAAAATATTAAAATTACTTGAACATTTTGTGAGTTTATGTCAAATTTACCCGTGTAACAAAAGTTCAATAATTTTTCTAGATTGTTCGAAGATATGTCAATTACGTAAATGCTATTTGCTTTATCTTGATTCTGATTGTATGTCGTATTAAAAAGTCCTCGAAAATATTCACTTTTACTAGCTAATACTATTCTATGTGCCAAATATGTTTTCTTATCAACCTGCATAGAAAAATATTTTAAAATAAATAAGATAAATTACAAATGTTATGATTTTATTTGAAAAGTTTGGATTTTCTAATATTTAGTATTAGATGATGCCATAGGCAATTTAATCAGATACCTGTAGGTACCTTTCAAAGCCCGGCCCGGATTTTAATTTTTTGGCCCTGACCGGATTATATTACGGCCTGGGTTTTCTTAAAAAATTATACATATTTGTCAAAATGTGAAAGATAAACACTTTTCAAATTCTGAAGTAAAAGATATGAGTTTAAATTTAACTGATTCATGGTAATTCCATTATTTCCTGTTCTTCTTGTAATTTTATAAAGTCATTGATATAAGTACCAGTTATTTAAGGAACTCTTCCAGGCAACATACATAATTGCCTTAATTGAACAGAGAAAAAGTCAGATAAAATAATACCTAACTAAAATAAATATTTCCCTTAAAAAATGTATTATATTTTGAATATTAAGTATCTTTGTTGCTTTTAATTTGATTGAATATCACCTAAAATATTGATTAGTTGATTAATTATATTTTATAAGAATCAAAAAAATATAGAAAATGATAAATGAATGAAGTTGATATTTTTTGATACACAATTTATAAATATTTATAGATCCGACTCGTGTATCCGGACCTACAGGTCCATGATTTCATTGTAAAGATTTTATATAATAAATTATGTAAATGTAATTATTATTTTTTTAAATTTAGTAAATTTTAATATAAATTAATTTTAAAAAATATATTTACGCATTAAGAAATATTTTATTGATGTATCGCCCAATCTCCTCTTTTACTATATATTATATATATAACAAGGTAACCGATATTTGATCAATCAAAATATGATCAAACTCGATTATGTTTTTATAGAAATAGGCCCGAAGCTACGGGTGGGGGCATCCAAAAAAAATCGCCCCCCCCCCCAAACACTTATCTCTTAATAATAATTTTGGACCCACCCACCCAACCACCCCTTCTCCCCCCCCCCAAAAAAAATAGCCTTCCAAAATTTTTTCGGCTTTAAAATTTAAAAAAAATATTAATTTTTATTTTTCCGGTCATGGGTTACTTTATTTGAATATTTACTGAATGATATGTTGTCAAATGTAGTAGTAAATATTTTTTAAAAAGGTAAAATAAATAAAGGTGAAAAATGTAGAAATAGAATTTACGGGAAAGGATGGGGGATAAAAAAAAAGGAAGCTTGTAAAATAAAAAAACAATTTTAGAAAAATTTTAGTTATTAAAATTTTATTTTATTTATATTTTGAGGCTTCATTTATAGTCAACGCGATATGCGATTTTATCCAAAGTGAATTCATCATAACAATTTATCTTCTCGCATCGCTCCACTATAAATGCTGCTTTCTATCATATCTGATTTTGCATTGTCCGGCTATTTTTAGGCTTAGTATAACGGAAGCCTAGCGTGACATATCGCGCTGCATAAATTACAAAATATTTAATCTTAAAGAATAGGGCTACTCTATTGTTTAAGACTGAATATCTCATTACTTAATCATCATCACGGTAAAAATCATAACATATCCAGGAATTTAGTAAAAGTGAAAGCACTATATGTGGGTTTTCTCCATAAATTTTATAGGTCTTTAGCCCATCTTTTGTAGACATTGAGCTAAATTTTGGGTTTTCACTTTTTTTTATTATAAAAATGCTTTTTTCTGAAAATTTTGAATTATAGTCGTAATTTTAAAAGGTTATTTATTTTTATTAAATTTTCTTTCAAATTCTTCTTTATAATGAAATGGTGTAGACATTGGGAGGATTTGCGATGAGGGGGGCCCACTCTGTTTTGAGGCTGGTAAAGAGGCTAGTTTTTGTTATTATTGTAGAAAAAATATACAATTTAAAAAATATTTACTTTTATGGTGGTATCACAGAATTGTTTATTTATCCACATATCTCTGAGTTCCTGAAGCATCCTCGTATTATGAAATTTAAATTTTTTATGTTTGTTAATGTCATTACTTGTCATTTTAGTACGCCTGTTATATAATTGCTTGTCACTTTGCAAATCGTTCCCACTTTGCTCTTCCGTGTTTGAATCTGAGAAGTATTTAGATGTAGAGGCAATTTCCATATTAAAGGAAAAAAATGAAGTTTGAACTCATTTTCCGGGGAAAAAATATTGTAAGAGTTTAATTTAGCTTTTAACAAGGGAAAAATAAATAAAGTGTTATATAATAAAATCATCAAAATTACTTTTTTTATTAATTATGTCGTGATAAACGTGATAATCGACAAAATGTTTTTTAATATTCAAATTTTAATTGTTAAAGTTAATCTAAAATGTATTAAAATAAAGAGAAAAGGAAAAGGAAAGGTTTTTTCAAATTGTTAAAATATATTTATATTATACAAAATTAAATAGAAATGGAATGTAAAAGAAAGTTTTTTATATCAATATGTAAATTGAATGAATTTTAATAGCGATCAATTGTATCAGTAATTAAATTTTACACATTAATATATTTTGTCGTTTTATAACAGATTAAATTTAATTCTTTGGTTTAGTAATAAAAGTTCTTAAAATTTAATTGTCTGTTCAATTAAAGTTAATTAAATAATAAACTTAGTATATTCTAGAGATCTGCAAAAGTCGAGCAGGCCTAATTTTTTTTAAGAAGATTCGCGCCGGGTCGGGCCTTAAATTTTTTTTTAAAATATATCTAAATTTATCAATTTTATGTTGAATATTTTATGTAAAATAAAAATATGTGATTTTATTTATAGAAAGTAGACGCCAAATAACATATATCGTTTATTTTGATTAATTATAAAAATTAATTTCTATATTTAAATAAATTCGGGCCAGGCTGAGCCGGGCAAAACTTTATAAAATAAATTCGGGCCGGGCTGAAAAATTCGGCCCGATGCAGATCACTAGTATATTCTCTTCTGGTACCATTTCGTGTTATAATAACTTTAAGAACAATTTTAATTTTCTTTATGTTAGTGGCATATTTTTTTTAAATCTATGATACTAAGAAGTATCCTATTTGTGAATAGGAAGAAAGGTTAGTAGCTAGCCCGTTACAAATGACGGTGAATCATAAAGTGGTGAATCGGAATCCAACAAAAAAATTGGGTTAATAAAATCCCCCGTTATTATGCTATCAATAATTGAATGGTTTAATCAAGCATAATAGTATTTTAAAAGGGTAATTTTATTTTAACTATGTAAATTTTTGATGACTGTCCAAACATGTAATTATTAAAATTAGTCCAGATTTTTTTAAAACAAATTCCTGATCCCCTATGACCTAGACCCATTTAATCAGAGAAATGATTGATTACTATTGCAGTCAAAAAAAATTGGATATTCTTTTTTGATGCCAATCTAGTATTTATATTACAAATAGTTTATAAAATAAACAATAATAGCCCCCCAATGACTTAGATTAGTTCACATAGAATAGTAGTAATGATTAACATTAGTTTCAAGATATTTTTTAATTAGGCTTTGATTAGAGCCAATATATTTTAAAAAAATATTAATAAAAAAATCTTGATCCGTCAATGATCCACAACTTAAGAGGATTTATGATCTTTAAAAAGATAAATAATAATACCCCCCCCCCCCTCCTCCCCAAAAAAACCTGGACATAGTAGTTAGATTAATTACTAATATTTCAGTCAAAAGATATATCGATTATACCTTTTATTTGATATGCTTATATAATTTTTCTGTTATAACACTCCCTCCCCCCTCACCTCCCACAAGACTAAATACCAACTAAGACGATCAATAACTATTATCATTTTGGGCAAAAGATAATTCGGTTAGCTTTAATTTATTAAATAAATTACAACATCGGATAAATTTATAAAAATTTGATTTTTACTTAAAATTTGCTTCTTTTAAAATCTTGACTTGTAAGCTTGTGATTTATTAATATAAAGAATTATAATTTTTTTTTAAAAAAAAATGATTATAAATTTGTAATTTGACAAATTCACGCAAATTGGATATATAAAATTAAAATGTGATATTTAACCATTTTACTCTTCAAGTTTAAACTGACTTTTAGAACATGGCTCTTCTAACTACAGGTCTGGCAGCTTAAAATAATTAAGCTAAGATAAAACTCTATTTTATAGATCTCCAAACTCGATCAACTCAGCAATGTATAAAATATTTAACTTTTTTACTTATCTTTCGCTCGTGGATTAAACAAAATTAGCCTTGAAACTAATATTAAAATAATTATGATACTCTACTATTGAACACTTTTTATCCGGTCTAGAACCTAATTTATTATGTTGTTTTATCTATAAGTGCTATTAGCGCCATCTTGCAATAAAGTTATCATAATCAAATAAATATCTAAAAAATTTACATTATATGATTGGTTATAAAATTAAATGATGCTAATAAAACTTTTATGAATGATTTATTAAATAGAGATGATATAATTATTATAAAAATCTTTTTAAGTTTGATTTGAAAATAAAATTTTAATATAAGATATATAATATTTGTTCTATATGTAAAAGATTGTAGACTTATTCTTTAATTTCATATATAAGATAATAATAAAAAAATAATTTTCTTTAAATCTTCAATTGTTATTAATAATTTTATGGAAGACGATAAAAATTAAAAAATTATATTTTATTAATACTTTATTAACATTTGTAACACTTAAATATTTAACATTTTGTGCTCTATTTATATACATTTTAAATTTACATTTTTTTACATATTGAAATGATAAGTTTTTTAAAAGGTTATATAAAAAAAGAATTTCGACAAGTTCGTCCTTATATTTTATAAAAAGTAAAAGAAAATTTACGAAAAGGTCATTTAATTTAAAAAGAAAAAAAATATATAGTTTATTCAAAATTTTTATATTAACATTTCCCTCTTTTTTTAAATGTTTTTTTTTCTCAGTTTCTTATCTCCACTTAGTCATTTGTTCGTATATCTTGAGATTGTTTGTTTGACCATCTGATTATCGTTTGTTGAATCAATTATTGAACATCTTTTTTGAAACATCGCTGGTTGCACATCATTGTTGAAACGTCGTTGGTTGAACATTGCTTGTTGATTTGCTGTTTGTATTGATCATCCCATTTCTCTTTCAAAATTTTATATATATATTACAAAAATTTTTATTTATTTATAACAATCATTTTCTATGTCGTAAGTCATATTCTCGCTTTTGAACTTGACTTTGAATTTTTGAATTTTGAACTTGACTTGAATTTTCGAATTTTGAACTTGAACTTGTTCACTTCTTTCCCCTCTAAGAATTTTTTCTCCTTTGTAGTAGAATTTTCATTTGATATTTTGTTCGTTGTTCTGAGTCATATCTTTTTCATTGGTTTGTTCGTAGCTTGTTATCCTTATCGTCTAATCATTCGCTTGAACATCATCCTCACATTAGCTTGTTCATCTCGTTATTTATTATCATTTTTATTTATCACTATTTGTAAATATATATTACTATCAATATATCTCAAATAAAATAATTTTGGAATAATTGAAATGATAATGGAATAAATAATTTATCAGAATCATTCATAAGAATAAAATTGGAATATAGAATAATAGAATATTTGGAATTGTCTCTTTTTATATAATAATTTTTTTATTTATTATTTAATTATTTTTATTTTTTAATTTTACTCCTTTATTTTTCAATTTAAACAATTTTTTTATATCATAATTTATCTTCAACTTGTTCTTTATAAAAAAATTTCTCTTTCTCCTTTCATTTTCAACATACGATCTCCACATCATACTCTAAAAAACTTTTTCAACATCAAGATATTTAATCATCTTGTCTCTCTTTTTAATATTTATTTTAATTTTCTTTATTTCCAAAGTTTTTTTAAATTTTTTATTAATTATAAAAATTTTTATTTTATTATTTTCTCTAATTTTTATTTCATTATTGTTTTTAATCACTATTATTTCTTAAGTTGTTATCATATGATTTATTTCTTTTAATTTATAAGAATTTATTTTTTTTTAATTTGGTATTAATTTCAATTTTATTCAAGTTTTTATTATTTTGACTCTTAAAATTTTTTATTAGGATAAGATATATTATTTGATCTAGATTTTTCATTTATCTCTTTTACCTCTTTATAATTACAAAAATATTTTCATAAAGATATTGCTTCTTCATAACTTGAACTTCCATATATCGGCAACATTGTGTCCAATATAAGTCATCTGGTAAATTAAATGTTAAACTCAAAACATCTTTACTCTCATGGTATGTTAAATAATCTTCTATTTCATCTATGGATTTTGTTTTAATCTTATTGTCCCATATAGGTTTATTCATATTTTAAATATTTTATTATATTTATTTTTAATACATTTTAATCATCTCTTACGTGTTTTTAGAATTAAATTAACATCATTTTCCATAATTCTCTTTCTTCTAGCTTCACCATGTTCCAATATTTATTTTAATTGGTAGCTTAATGATTATTAATATACTGCCACCATAATAATTTTATTGGAAGGCGATAAAAATTTATTAACACTTAAATATTTAACATTTTGTGCTCTACATATATACATTTTAAATTTACATTTTAAATTTACATTTTAAATTTACATTTTAAATTTACATTTTAAATTTACATTTTAAATTTACATTTTAAATTTACATTTTTTACATATTGAAATAATAAGTTTTTTAAAAGGTTAAATAAAAAAAGAATTTCGACAAGTTCGTCCTTATATTTTATAAAAAGTAAAAGAAAATTTACGAAAAGGTCATTTAATTTAAAAAGAAAAAAAAATATAAAGTTTATTCAAAATTTTTATATTAACAGTTATATAATAAAATGAATTATATAATTTAATTCTTTTTATAATAAACTTAATTTGAATAATAAAAATAAAATAAATTAAGCCTTTTAAGATAATTGCGAGTTTAAATAAAGGTTTATTTAAATGTTTAAAATAAAAGTATATATGTTAGCGTCAATGTGTTATTTTCGGCAATGTACACATTGCCTGATTATTTTAGGCAATGTGTTACGGTGGTAGGCAGGACATTGCTTAAATAAACAAGCAAAGTGTATATTGCCTGGTTTTTTTTAGCCAATCTATTATTTTTTATATTATTAAAAATATTTTATTTAGTATTAATAATTTTTTAAGATTATTATTTTACTTAATTTATAGTATTTTTTAGATAATATAATTTGTTTTAAATATAATATTTTTATAAAATGATTTTTGATCGCTAATTTTTAATATTATTTTTTACGTATTTTTTCCTGATATTGATCTCTAATTTTTAATAATATTTTTAAATATTCTTTCCTGATTTTTTAATATTATTTTTTACATATTTTTTCCTGATTTTTTAATATTTTTAAATATTTTTTTATATTTTTTCCTGATATATCTTTTTATCGCTAATTTTTAAATATTTTTTAAGATTATTTTTAAATATTTTTTAAAATTATTTCTTACGTATTTTTTCCTGATATATCTTTTGATCGGTTTGAGTAAACTACAAATGCTTAGGTAAAAATTTTCATATATTATCATTTATTTGTAGTGGGATTCATTTTCCTATGATATAAATAACTTATAAAAAATTAAATTATTAGATATATTCAATAATAAAGAAATATATATTAATAGTTGAATTTTTTTTTATCTCATAATAAATCGTTTAAATCCTTTAATATAATTATATTAAAAATATTTATAAATTTTAAATTTCAATAATATTAAATCCGCTAGTTGGCGTGTATTATTATTAAAAAAAAATTAAATATTATTTATCTTGATTTATCTAAGTATTGTATATAGTAAATGATTAATTTATATTTATATAATTTATTTCACATGATGGCATTCATTTATTTACCCTTTTTTTACCTCATTTTATTAGATTAAAAGATTTTAAAATTTTTATAGATTTTTTTCTAATCGTCATATCTAATACACTTAATATATTCAATCTGAAATGGATAATCACGTAAGAAAATATTCATATTACATGGGTAGGTCCTCATATCTTTTTCAAAATATCAAAAAGATACTTGCATCTAATTATCATTACCAATTAAATTAGAATAGTGAAAAGTTTGCAGAAATCAAAGGCAGAAAATAAATGTTATAGACGTATATTACGTAAATTTATTGATATTTAAATTTAAAAAATATGATCATCACATATTCAAAATAGTTTCCTATATATATTCACAATTTAATTTAATGTAATTTATAATAAATTGATCTTTTTTCAAAAGTTAGAAATAAAAATTTGAACATTAGTTTATTAAGTAAATTGATTTATAAAATATAAAATTTAATATTAGTTTATAAACAAATTGATTTAAAATATAAAAGTTGTTTTTAACAAAAAGAAAGAAACTGATTTATAAAATATAAAATTTAATATTAGTTTATAAACAAATTGATTTAAAATATAAAAGTTGTTTTTAACAAAAAGAAAGAAACAATTCTTATTACATTTGAAATATTTTAAGTTACGCCATAAATGGCTAAAGGATGTAAAAAAAAAACAAATTTTTAAAGTTAATACTATTTAACATTTCACACTTTTTTTTTTTTTTTAAATTTTTGTCGTTTGTAATTCTTGCTCGTTCACCTCTTCGTTGATCTTTTTTTTTTGTACGTTTTATCAATTTAGTTCCACACACAAAAAAACTAATTTTGTTTTAATATAAGGAAGAAAAAAAATTTTATTATCAAATTTAATTCATTATAAAATTTACAAATTTTCTAGGCAACACACTATTTCTAACTGGTCTTTGAACGTTGCAATTCTGATCATTTACTTGTACATTTTGGTTTCTTGGTTCATCACCTCCCCTTCTAAAATTCAATGTATAAGGTGATGCATTATTATTAACATTCGCTTTAAAAACTGTTGCACCATTAGAAGAAAGTTCTACATTAGTTATCTTTTTTTTTATTTGGTCCAAGTGTCTTTTTATAATTTTGTTCCCAGTATCTATATCATACAACAAATTTCCGTTTTGGAATTGTTTCATTTTATATTATAATTTTTTATTTAATTATTTTTATTTTTTAAATTTTACTCCTTTATTTTTCAATTTGAACACTTTTTTTATATCATAATTTCTCTTTAACTTGTTCTTTATAACAAAATTTCTCTTTCTCCTTCCATTTTCAACATATGATCTCCATATTGTATTCTTAAGAGAAGAGAAGAGAAGAGAAGAGAAGAGAAGAGAAGAGAAGAGAAGAGAAGAGAAGAGAAGAGAAGAGAAGAGAAGAGAAGAGAAGAGAAGAGAAGAGAAGAGAAGAGAAGAGAAGAGAAGAGAAGAGAAGAGTCCTTTTCAACATCATGATATTTAATCACCTTTGTTTTAATTTTCTTTTCCAAAGTTTTTTAAAATTTTTTATTAATTATAAAATTTTTTATTTTATTATTTCCTACAATTTTTGTTTCATTATTGTTTTTAATAACTATAATTTCTTCAATTGTTATCAAATGATTTATTTCTTCTAATCTATAAGAATTTATTTTTTTAACATTTGGTATTATTTTTGGTACAGCATTTTGCTTTAAGCGAAGCTTGATATTGGTTTTGCAGATGGGTTTATCGGCCATTTTAAGTTTGTAATCAAGTATGAGTTTAGTAAGTTTATCATTACAATAATCATCACCTATATTTCCCACAAATTTTTTTAAAATATTTTTGAAGGCACTTAGCCAAGTTCTGCCAAGTAATGGACTCTTATTGCTATTAACAACGATCGCTTGTAAATTTTTAGACTCCTTCATAATTTACGCTAATTTGCGCCGTTCCTAATATTTTGATTTGATAGCCGTCATAGCCTGTTAATTTTAAATTAGATTTCTTTAATTCAGTGATGCATGCGCTCTTAGCTATCGAACTAGGTATTATTGAGAATCTAGAGCCAGTATCGACCAACATGATCGTTGACAGGTTATTCAATTTTAAAGTTACTTTATACGCGTTATTATCTGTGTTGTCTTTATCAGCATCCATATTATTTATGTCTAAATTGTCTAAATTGTATAAATTATATTCTTTTCTTTCTAGTTTGTCATTATCATCTTCTTTTATCTCTTCTATATTTACAGTGTTTACTTTATTTGTATATCGTGATTGATTATTGTCGTTGTTATGATATTTACAATTGCATACTTGATTAGTTCCTCGATTTCCAATATTATGATTATCGTTATATCTTTGAATACATCTTGAATCGTTATAATGTCTGTTATATCTGTAATTATAATCATTATTAAATCTATTATTATTATAGTCATTTTTATTATAACTAGCTCTATTATCAAATCTCGAAGAATTATTGTACGATCCTGGATAGTTTGCTCTGACGTTGTAATAATTCGCGTTATAATTCTGATATCTAGGGTTGTAATTATTTCCTTGGTAACTAGGGTTATAACTATTTCCTTGATAAATATTTCTTTGAAAGTCATGGCCTCTTGCTGTCCATCGTTGTCTGTTATCGTTATTCGATCGTGGATTATGTCTATCGTCGTATCTGACCACCTGTTTGTTTTCTTCAACTTTTATGCCTCTATGTCTTTCCAAATGTTTTACACTTGTTTCTTCTTCAGTCTTTTCATTTAATGAAATGTTTTCAACTTTAGCTATTATATTTTCTTTTAATTCTGTCTCCTCAAAATCATTTCTTAAACTAAAGACTTCTACTAACGTAATATTCTCTTTCAACGTAATTTTCTGCCTGATACTTCTGCTATTTGATGAAATTTTTACTTTTTCAATGACTCTACTATCGCTTAACGAACATTCATTTTGTAAAATACATAATCTACTTACCCAATTGATGTAACTTTCATTTTTACCTTGTACAGCTGCATTGAATAATAAAAATTTCGAACTTGTAGATTTCCTCAGGTGTAATAACCTAAATTTTTCAATCAATATCGATGGATTGATGAAATCGGTAGGTGAACATATCGATTTGAGCTTGATGTATTCTTCGTCTGGTAGTCTTCTTGTGAAGGATCCTGCTTTTTCGATATCAGAGATCTGAGCATCGTTGAATATGTCTTCGAAACGACTTAGAAAAACATCGCCATTACCTGTGTATGTTGGAAATTCAATATTAATATTAACGTTATTATTTAAGGTCTGTTTCATAATTTATAATTTACAATATCCTTGAATTTTTCTATTTTATAGTATTGGATTTTATAAAAATTTTAAGAAGTTAATTTATATTTAATATTTTAGAAAATTTTACTGCCACCATGAAAAAATCAAAGGCAGAAAATAAATGTTATAGACGTATATTACGTAAATTTATTGATATTTAAATTAAAAAAATATGATCATCACATATTCAAAATAGTTTCCTATATATATTCACAATTTAATTTAATGTAATTTATAATAAATTGATCTTTTTTCAAAAGTTAGAAATAAAAATTTGAACATTAGTTTATTAAGTAAATTGATTTATAAAATATAAAATTTAATATTAGTTTATAAACAAATTGATTTAAAATATAAAAGTTGTTTTTAACAAAAAGAAAGAAACTGATTTATAAAATATAAAATTTAATATTAGTTTATAAACAAATTGATTTAAAATATAAAAGTTGTTTTTAACAAAAAGAAAGAAACAATTCTTATTACATTTGAAATATTTTAAGTTACGCCATAAATGGCTTAAGGATGTAAAAAAAAACAATTTTTTAAAGTTAATACTATTTAACAAATAGTTAATAAAATACAGTTTTTATTATTTATTTGTGAAGAACATAACATATTCATTTAATAAGAATGAATATTTACAATAATTAATAAAATATTTAATGATGAGTTAATATATCAGGCATTTTGCATAGATAGGGAAGGGAGACTAGTATTTTTAATGGGAGTTGTATTATTAATTTGTAAAAGAGTATTTAAAATAGATTTATTATTTTATAAGATAATCAAAATTTTCAAATAATTGAGTATTAGACCTTTGCCATTTTGGCATGCATAGCATTGTACCTAAACTAAATAACCTTTCAATTGAAGCTGATGAAGATATTACAGTAATATATTTATAAAAAAAATTCCTTTATAAATTAAGCATTTATAATGTATTTCAACTTTCTCATAATATAATTTATAACCTCCAGTTCAATGTTATTTGTATTATTGAGCTCAGCAACACTTAAAGACCCTTTTCATGGTCATTTAAACAATCAAATTATATTACTTTCATGATTAACTTCACAAAACAATATTTGTAGAAAAAGAAATACATGGATTCTTAACCCACCAATAATTCTCATTAGATATTAGCCTATGTTAAAACCCAAAGTTATTATATCTCAGAATAGCAAATCAAAGTCTTTCATAATCAACTGAAAATTAGAACAAATACACCTACCCCTCCCCCCTCTACATTCTTTACTTAAAATATATCATTTTACAAAAATATCCTAAATCCCATATCTAAATTATATTTTTCACCTATAAATGGCAAATCTTTTTACATTTTTATGCTAGGTGTAAAATAATCTACAAACATTATATGTTCGATAAAATTTTTCTGTGATATCTTATTTATTAGAATGTTATTATTGTATGGTAATATTGTAATAATGGCAATAAAAACAAAGTGGCTATTAAGGAAAAATATCAATAGCAAGTATATAAAAATTATTAAAAAATTAATTTATCTTACTTTAAACATTAAAATGGTGATCATATGTAATTTATAAAAAAAAATCTAGATTTTTTCTTGCAATTCCTAACCCTAACCCTAACCCTTTTTTGATAGATAATACATGGAATTTAGCCTACTTTTTAAGTAATAATACAATATGATTTTAGAATATTATATAATAAAAAATAATTTTAAATTTTTTTATAAAATAATAATACGTCATATTAATGTATATTTCTTTATTATTTAATATATCTAATAATTTAATTTTTTATAAGTTATTTATATCGTAGCAAAGTGAATCTCACTACAAATAATAGGTAATATATGAAAATTTTTACCTAAGCATTTGCAGTTTACCTTAGCATTTGCAGTTTAGTCAAACCCTCTTTTGATCGTTAATTTTTTAGGTAAAAATATAAACATGTTGTTATAAAATTTCAGTGAAGATGTACCATAGAAAAGTGACAAATGTCATAATCTATATTTTTGATCTTATTTGAGTTTTTTTAAAGTAAATAAGTAATATATCTTGTAAACATGTTAAATTAAAATTTCAGTGACTATATTTTTGAACTTTTGTGAGTTTTTTTTAAGTAAATGGGTAAAAATATATATTGTAAACATGGTAAATAAAAATTTCAGTGAAGATGTACAATAGAAAAGTGACAATTGTCATAATCGTTATTTTTGAACTTTTTTGAAATTTTTTTAAGTAAATGGGTAAAAATATATGTAAACAAGTTAATTTAAATTTCAGTGAAGATGTACCATAGAAAAGTGACAATTGTCATAATCTATATTTTTGAACTTTTTTGAGATTTTTTAAAAGTAAATAGGTAAAAATATTGTAAACAAGTTAAATTAAAATTTCAGTGAAGATGTACCATAGAAAAGTGACAATTGTCATAATCGTTATTTTTGAACTTTTTTGAATTTTTTAAAAGCAAATGAGTAAAAATATATATTACAAACAAATTAAATTAAAATTTCAGTGAAGATGTACCATAGAAAAATGACAATTGTCATAATCGTTATTTTTGAACTTTTTTGATTTTTTTTAAAGCAAATGGGTAAAAATATATATTGTAAACAAGTTAAATTAAAATTTCAGTGAAGATATACCATAGGAGAGTGACAATTGTCATAATCTATATTTTTAAATTTTTTTGAATTTTTTTAAAAGCAAATGGGTTAAAATATATATCTACAGAAAAAAGGTACGTAAAAAATTAATATATAAAAATATAAAGATCTATCAGAAAAAAAGTACCTAAAAAATTAATATAACAAAAATCATTTGATTCAGATTTCTAATTCATGCAATGAGATTTGATGACATATTAACAAGAGAAGAGAGAAAGGTGGTAGACAGTGAGAATATTAAGCCTTCAATAGGAAGGTGTGGTGTGTATCCTAGAAAAAAGGATAAAAAAACTAAATATTTTTGTCAAATATGCAAAATAAATTTATGTTTAGTACACATTAATATTTTATGTAACAAATGTTTTGATTGTCAAATTTAACATATTTCAATGTTCAATATTTTTTTTATATTTGAATTTATCAGTGTAATTTTTTTTTAATATTGAAGAATAAAGATCCATGTTATGAATTATCAGGATTATATGATGGATAAGTTATTTTTTTAATTTTTAATTTCCAATTTAAAAAAAGTAAGCTTTTTTTTAGAAAATTTTGGCACAAATTATAATTATCCTCACCATCTTTAATCTAAACTTAAGAAATAAAAATAAATAAATATTTTATCAAGTTTAAGGTTAGTTCTATCTTATATTCAAATATTAAATCAAAATAATGAATATAACTGGACATATATACATTTGAAATTGGGGTCTATTAAACCCCACCGGAGTACTAACGTCATTTTTTTCACCGGAGTATTGAAGGGTTAAAAAAATTTGTTTAAAACAATAAAAATATTGACAATCTTAAAATTTAAAAAATATATCTAATAAAATCTATAAATTATAAAAATAATAAATTTATAAATTCCTCTCAAATAAATATTAAATTAATATCAAATAAATAATAAATTAATCTTTCAAATAAATAATAAATGTATTAATTTGTAAAATAAAATATATTGCCTAAAAAAACCAGGCAATGTACACTTTGCCTCATTATTTAGGAAATTAAATAACTATTTCACCCTGCATACCACAGTAACACATTGCCTAAAATAATCAGGCAATGTGTACATTGCCGAAAATAACACACTGACATATACAAAAATAAGTTTAAATAACTCAACACTATAGAATTAAATTATTAAACCTTTCTATATTTCCCTGAATTCCGCTAACGGAAATTCGCTGCGAAACATATGAAATTTACTACGAAGAATACAAAAATAAAGAATATTTTGCATACTTCGTTGCGAAATCGCACTAACTGTGAATGCAAGGTTACGATGTAGTAGTTCTAAGTTGGAGCGAAATTTCATTAATTTTTTCTCTTTATAATATTCAATTTAATATATACTATCGATACTATCTAATCTATAATATTAATTATTTGTGAATTAACAGTTTTAGAAGAAGCTGTTTCAGAAAATATCCTTGCCTCCACTACTGGAAAACTTTGAGGATTAAGAATCCAAATATAATATATTTTTTTTATAATAGTCATATTATAATATCCCCATTGGCGTATGCAGCGGGGGTGGGGGTCAGGGGGACAAATCCCCCCCCCCCCAAGCCAAAAAATGCAGATGCCGGATTATATT
The DNA here is from genome assembly GCF_954871325.1 of Gordionus sp. m RMFG-2023. Taxonomy (NCBI): domain Eukaryota; kingdom Metazoa; phylum Nematomorpha; class Gordioida; order Chordodea; family Parachordodidae; genus Gordionus; species Gordionus sp. m RMFG-2023. The sequence continues at coordinate 11,572,238 of NC_088779.1, forward strand.
TTTCAAAAATATTATTGTTAATATCTATATATATAATCACCGTAATCAAGAAATGAACGTTTTCGTATAATCTTAATGTTAATTTTTATTTTTCCTATTATCTTAAGGTTATTTTTTTAAGAAAATTTTTTGTACATCAAGGGATTCGAACCCATGACCTCAGCCACTTTCTATATTAAATTTTGTAATATAATCTTTCTTATATATGTTATTAATTTGTTATTAACATATTTTTCGATTAATTTATATAATTTAGATCTTATTGTGTTATATTAAAAAGAACTAACCTCACCTCAAATTAAGAAAAGAATGAATATTATTTAATTTAAAATAGCAAATTAAATTATATTTAGCCAATTGAAAAATAAATATTTATCTCATATTAATTTTAGCGTAAGTATTTATATTCAATCAAAGTAAAATTTATTAATTTTTATATTACAATTTAGATTTAATAAATAAATTTAAATTATTTACCATCCCAAAATATGATAGTAAAATTTTTTTTATCTCAACCACAATATGGGAGCTCTGCAAATAGTATAAAATACCTATTTATCAATATCTTCTCATGCCAGAAAATTAACCTCCCTCACTAATCCTAAATACTTATTATAATTTAGATTTAACAAATAAATTTAAATTATATTTAGCCAATACATTTATCTCATATTACCACCCCAAAATATGCCAGTATAAAAATTATATCTCAACAACAATATTTGAACTCTGGAAATGACATACAATACCAATTTATCAATATCTACACTATATTTTTGATTACTTTCATATACTAAATTTAATAAAATGAATAAATAATCACTAAAATTTGTCATTTATTTTATATAAAAAAATGTATTTTAAAAAAATTCATATAAGAGTTCAAGATTTTATTATTCCCGTCATTCTTGAAGGGTTATCAACTAGTTAATTTATATTTGTTAATATTTATTCCTATCTCATATATATATAATTACATTTATTTGTCATATTCATCTACTAAGTTATTTTATCAATTAATTTCGATTTCAAGTTTTCCTTGGCGTAATTTACCTATTATTTTCAAATTTTAGTCGTAATATTTATCTAAATTTATAGCCAAATAATAATTATCTCTGAAACTCCTTGTCCAACAGGGAGAAAGAAATTGCAAGCTTGTCCAACGAGATCGAGTCTCCGCCATCAAGCAGTAATAGCTTTTATAGAGTTAGAAGAGCCAATTATTAATGCTATTACTGAAATATCACAATGGCTTGTAAGAAATATTTCCTCAGAAGCAAGAAAATTATTGGATTCAATACTTATTCCAAATTTTTGAATGTATTATTTAATTATAGTAAACTAATGAGAGAACATTCTATTTTTTAAAGAATAACAGAGCCTTGCAGAGGTACCATTTGCAGGAGACGGCCCAGATTTTTTTTAGAAATTTTTTCCGGTTCGGGATTTTTTTTTTAAAAATTTCAGGCCCGGCCCGGCTTTTTTGAAAATAAAATTTTCAGGCCCGGCCCGAATTTTTTTAAAATAAACTATATTTATTTTTGATTTTTATAGCTAATAATGGCGATTTAGTTTTAAAATATACAGCTTGGCCCGGATATTTTTTCTAAAAAAATTTTCATGCCCCCCGGGTGTTTTTTTAAAAAAAATTACGGGCCCGGCTCGGGTATATTTAAAAAAATTAAAATACGGTCCGGCTCGGGGGCCGGGCCTGCAAGTCTGTGAAAAATATACCTATGAAATACAACATCTGAAAGTAGATTGAATGATTTGGATCTTTTGAATATTCATAGGCATTTAACGCCAAGCAAGAATAGATAATTGAAAAATTAGCTCAAAACATACAAAATACAATTATTCCTAAGAAACTTTTTGTGTATTAATTTATATTTCCAACATTTAAATTTTCTGTACTTTATATATTTTAAAAGCTCAAAAAATTCAAATTTCAATTTTGGGTTATTTAAGTGATTCATATCGTGGGTTATATTCATTTTATATTTTATATTTCACATTTATTTTGTAGTTTTTCAATGCCGGTTTATATATATAATTTTTTTTAATTTACATTAGTTTAAAATTGTGTATTAGAAAAGTTATTAGTCCTAATAAATTTCTTAGTATTTTTAATTAACAATAATAAAAATTTTATTATCCCCCCCCGCCCTAACCAAATTCCTGCGTATACGAATATCCCTGATGAATCATAAATCTCTGAATTCCTAACTACCATCAGATCCATCAAAGAGATCATGCAGGTGGATTATATAAAAATCTAACCATCTTCAAGCCATCAACATAAATTAAATTTTTCTCTAAGCCATACACCTTTGGACAGTGTAACAAAACTTTTAAACACCTTATTAAATGGTCACCCTGCTATAATAACAATTTTCATTATGCGCGATACCTACAAAAATATTAATCGAATTGAATATCACTATTATTAATAGATGTTGATTTTATGACCAAGAAGTGATACACGGTATCACCAACAACACTTAAACATTGTATAAGTTTAATTGGGACATTACCATATAAATTATATTATTTATATATGTAAACGATCCCATAGATGTATAATTTAGCGTTTGTATATTGTAAATTGCATATCGCTTGAGCGATAGACTGATAACTATGAACGAGGCCTGTCAACATGCATTTACTAAGCGATAATAGCTCAACTCAAAGAATATTTAACTGAAAAAGCATGGGCGTAGCCAGGATTCTAATAAAGGGGGAAGGCATTATTAGTTTTCGGGTTTCCCGGTTTTTTCATAATATTTATTGTAGGCATCTATGCCCACTTATTGTAATGCTTTCATTATATTAGATTGTTATAAAAATTACTTAGGTTTTCACTTATTTAAATATAAAAATGCATTTTTTAAAATAAATAAAAATTGAATTATAGTGGTCATTTTAAAAGTTATTAAATTTAACTAATTTCCCTTTCTAATTTATATTTATAATAATATATTGTATACTTTTTTATGGGAAGGGGGGGGGGGGTAGGAAGGTTAGGGTTTGTAGGGGGAAATTTTTTTAAAATGATATTTACAAGAACAGGGAAATTTATGAAGGGAATTCGACTTACCTTTCACATCCGACTACGTAAGGAAGGAGATTTTTTAATTGGATTTAATATATTCCTAAACAAAGATCGGAAGTAAGGAGATTAAAGGTTTAAGTGATATTGGTTAGGGTCCATAATGTACTAAAGTTTTAAAAAAAAATTTTTAAATAAAATTAACTAGTGTTTATTAATAATTTGTCAAATCTGTCAGGTCCTGCGATTTTAAATAGACGAATGGCAATTAAATCAGCAGTTATTAGGGCAATTTCCTAGGTTCGATATTCGAAAATTATAAATTCGTTTTTATGCTACTTTATTAATTGCGAAAAATTTAAAATGATCCAAAACCTTGATGAAAAATACAATATCGATAAAATTGCATCTATAATTGGGATAAATTCAAATGATATTGTTCCTCATGTGCAAACATTAAAATATAACTCTGATGATTCTATTAAATTAATTGAACTAGATGCAAATTTAATGAGGGCAATTCAAGATGGTCAAAAGTTTAACCAAAATATGTAACTAATAATTTTTATTAAAGTTTAGTAATAAGAGGAGAGTATGAAGATAGTTTAATTTTATGTACAGATAATAAAACTTTTGAACTTAAAGAAGCTGAAACAACAAATTCACTACTAATAATTTCAAATGGTTTAGCCAATGAAGAATTGTTGACCAATCCTCCACTTGAAAATAATTTGAAAGTAAATTTTAAATATCAAATTTATTTTTGCTTGTATACCATAGATTGAACATCTAACTCACAACTATATAGAGCCTTGCTTGATTAAGCCAAACTTTTTAAAATTAAAAGAATCCCTCGAGCCAACAGCTTATAGAGGTCCCACTTATGAAATTGAATTAATTGATTTTTTTAAAGTTTATAAATAAATAATATTTATTAAATTATAATAAAATGTTAAGTATTCAATGAAAGATTTAAAAAACTTTATACAAGCAAGTGATCAAGAAATACTTAAAGCACTATATGAATTAAATGCAACAATAATCAATGGTTTAAAAAAATATATATGATAATTCAATTTTAATTATAGGTTTTTACAGAATCATAGAAAACACTTATTTTAATCAAATAGTGAATCATATATTGTCATTAATTGAAGAAAATTCATGGTCATATAAGAATGTATATTTAAATGAAACATTATATACATTAGAAGAGTTATTTCCAAGGTTATTAAATAAAATTTAAATTTTAGAGATAAATTCTTTTTTTTATAAAACTCATATATTTCTTCGAAATATTTTTTTTAGTTGAAAATATAACCAATAGAATAACTAAAATGTTTCTTCAGCATATTAATCTTATTTTGCTCATATCTTTTATCAATCTACAACATTTTGAGTATTATAGATAAGGGTTTGGAAATAAAAATCAATTTGATTTAAATCAAGTTGGGTTCAATTATATTCAGAATTAAATTCAATAAATTCATTGCTTACTCAACAATTTTTTATGTATATTTTAACATTAAAAGTTATTTTATCCCTCATTTCTTTAATAGTTTTTAATTGTATACTTAGTGTCTTATTAAGTATTATTTGATCAAACTGCAACAATGATGTTGGAGATGGAAATAAGATAATAGAAGGTGAACATGCATTTTTATCAGAGTTGTTAAAAGATACTTTTTAAATGGATCCAGATACAGATACATAGTCTTAAAAGTTATCTAGATACAGATACAGCCTCTAAAAAGTTATCAAGATACAGATACATTTTTTATTATGCTCTTATAGGTTTGCATAAACTTAAATTAATATTATATTGTGAAAATTCATGATTATTAGATTTCAGTAATAAAATATTTTCAAAATTTTGATCATTTAGGCATCCTCGTTTATCTGTAAAGACATTTTTAGCAACACTAAATAGTCTTTCCACAGGGGCGCTGAAGGAATTGTAGTGTTATATTTAATAAATAACAATTTTATATCAGGGTATTCTTTAAAAATGCTAAAATCTCTATATTCATTTTTGAAAAAATTATTTAAAATTTGTTGATTATCAAAATTTAAATCATTATTAGAAATTATATCTGCTGTAGGGTACTGAAAAAATCTGAAATTAAATTATTTGTTTTTTTTGGCAGGTTATTTGCTTGCAGTCAGTTGATGACTTTGATAATTCACCAATCTTTGTATCAATTGTTTCTTTATTAAGATTTTCTTCCATTTGCAACCATGTCCAATCAAGTTTAAAAAAAGGGTGGAGCATGGTTGCTATAATATTATCTTCAAATAAGGTCACAATAAACCTAGAATTATTAAATATTTTAAATTTATTATATTAATTTACCTATCCTCAATCCCTTTAAGTAAGGCATCTAAGAGTGGTAAACAGAATCTCAGGTTCATTTCTTTAAAATTCTTTAATTTGATAATAAGTTGTGAAATAGTTGCACAGTAATAAGCTGTGCACATATACTTATCTCCCTGCAAAATATCAAGGGAATTAGCTATTGGCTTCATTAGCCAATTTAAAATAATGCTATATATATAAATATTATTTATAACTTACTAAACAATATTCATGAATTAAATCACATTCATTAGGTAAAAACCTAGGTAGTTTTATTCCATCACATATCTTGTCCACTTTGTCAGATTTAGCTTTTATAATTTCTGACATTAATTGTAAGGCATTATAGGTGGAGTTCCATTTAGTTATATTAGGACATATAAAATAATGACCAATATATTTCTTAATAATCTCAGATGAAATAGGAGACTTATTTTGCCTATTCCATATATTTTGGCATTTATGTAGTGTTGTGCTATATATCTGATGAAGAAAATATTACTTATTTAATTAAAATTAGTTTTACCCTCTGATATTGTTTACACTGCATGGCTCTATTGGCATCCACAGTGGCTATAAGATTCAATGTGTGACTGGCACAACATTGGTGATAAACTAAATGATTCTGATAATTCAGAATCAGTATTATAAGTATTTGATATAGAAATTGGCACAACTGCTTCATCTTCCAGATCATCAATTGATTCACTTGTATTATTTTCAATTGGCTTAAAACTCTTTAATAAATTAAGTAATCAATCATATATTATGTTTATATTTATAATAAAATAAACCTAAAACATTTTATAAAATTTTTGGCATTATCTGTAATGGTCTTTGAAATTTTATTTTGAATGCAATAATCCTTAGCTATATCTTGTCAATTTTTTCCTATTTTATCATATGTATGACTACCAGTCATTCTTTTACAAGCCAACGCTATATATTTTTCTTTCCAAACTTATTGGATTTATATAGTGAACGGTTACTCCTAAGTATGAACTAAAAATTAAAATTTCTTAAAATTGCTAAATAATTTATTCTTAATTAATTATTATACAAATTTAAATGTTAGCTATACCGGCTATAGGCACTCCAACAATCTGCTGTGCATATTAATGATGGTTCTATAAGACTTTTAATTATTTCTTTCTTTTCATTTTCCCATCTTTGGGAAATTCTAACAACGTCTGTCGGCAAATTATATTTTTGTGTGGATCCAAAGTGTTGATCATTTTTTTAAAAGAAGGATTTTCAACAATTGAAAATGGCTGCATGCCATCTATAATAAAAGCAATAATTAAATCATCTAAAGTGCCTTGAGTTAAGTCAAAGGTCTTTTAGCAAAAATATTATTGGAGGATGAGTCTTGTCCAATATTTTCTTTGGTAGTTTTATTTTCCTTCCCCTTTTTTATTTTTGTTAACAAGGTTGCATGTTTTCTCTTAAAATTTAAATTAGAATTTTAAATATATAATATCTATACCCTTATGTGCTTCACGATATTGCACATTGAAGTCATACTGAAGGATATTTTTGTATTTTTAGGTAGACACGGCAAACATTTTACCATCAGAGAATTGTTTTCTTTGTTTTGAGATATTATTTTAAAATATGCTCTATAAATTGGCCATGGTAAAGAACTTGTTGTTGCTTCCTCTTCTTCATCGATATAGATATATATAAATATATAAACTTAAAAATTTAGTTATAAAATAAAATTTACTATTTCCTTTTTGTAATATTAAAATTTGTATGGTTTATTGATAAACTCGGACATATTTAAATTAATGAATATTTATATATATTTTTTATATATAAGTTTTAATATTTTATGTATATAAATTCTTTATTATAGTATTAATAAATATAAATATATTATAGTATTAATAAATATAAATATATAATATATATATATTTATTTATTTCATAAGCTCATATAAAATAAAATAAATTTTACAGTCAAATATTTTTATTTATAATAAAAAAAGGGGTATATAAAATGTATCTTAAAAAGTATCTAAAAACAGATACAGATACTCTAAAAAAATATCTAGATACAGATACCTTTCTAAAAAATCTATCTAGATACAGATACTACATTTTTATATCTAGATACTTAACTCAGATTTTTATAATAATTTTATTTGCCTTATGAGTTATTTAAATTAAAAATCAAATGTAAAAGAGTTCATATTTCATTATTATTCAAAAATCATCATATGTGTTCATATTAGTTGCACGTAAACTTTGATGTTTCTTGAGATATATGATATATCCTAGAAATCCATGAATACATTTTTTTCCAATGTTTGAATAATTTAATTTACAAAGGTCATAAATGAATATTAGAATTTTGATAAACTTTTAACTATAACATTTTATAAACTTGTAAAAATAATGCATATATATTATTCAATGGCATAGAACTTTTTATTGACAAATCATAGTATATGCTCACATAAAATTCCACTTTTCTTATTTTTTTTAAAATCAAATTTAAATATGCTTTGATATATACAAATAAATTAGTTACAATTACTTTAGTTTTGGTTTTTTGTGATTTTAAAATAGATTCTGGTTCTTAAACCTATTAATCAGAGTTGGGGAGTAGCAGTTATGTGAATACTTATATCTTGTACCTTATATACAGTATCCTTTTGACATTTTGAATAAGATACTAGTATCTATATCTAAGACCCTTTACTCTGAAAAGAATCTTGTATCCTTTTCATTTTCTTGACAAAAGATACAGATACAAAATTCATTTTTAAAAAGTTTACATATTACAGAATAACCTTATTTTCTTCATGGAAATCTGTTATGTATTAATTTTCCTTATTTTTTTGCCATAATTTAAATATATTGACAACCAAAATCAGTTGGAAAATTTAAAACTCACATTAGTTAGCTAAATATAAATAGCAACACCAAAACGAAATAAGTAAAGAATATATTTTATATATAAATGTGAAATAGCTGGGCTTCAGATACAGGTACATGTTGTTATATCATTCACGGGCACATTCTTTAATGGATCCTGTAACACTTGAGATCTTTGAGGGTCATGATTAAATGGATATTTTATTATACCACAAAAATAATCCAAAATAGACTTTTATAAAACACAATAAATTAAAACTAATAATATTTTAAGACTCAATATTAATTTTATTAAACCCTAAAAATAAAAGACTTTTATGAAACACAACTAATTAATTATAAAAAATTTGCAAACTAAAAATGAGATTCAGATAAACATAAAAATTAGTCCCTTTTACAGGGAAAATAAACAGCACAATTATAAATTAAAATAAAATTGGCGCAAAGTGAGAAATAGCGGGGATAAAAAACCCCCCTATATTTTCCGAACTCTAATTATACCTTCGGATTCAGGACGATCTCCTGTATCTGACTATCTAATTTATAATTAATGAACACCTTAAAGGAATCCAAAAGTATAAAAAACTATTAAAAGAAAACATAAAAGCCATATATTTTAATTATATCATACAAAAGACGGGCTTAAAAATATATATAATAAATTTTGATGTATTTAAGGCAAAACAAAAGAGGGATAAAAAAAACTAGTTTAAAATAAAATAAGAGAAGCCATATTTAACAAAATGGTACTCGATAGTATATCATTACCAATTTTATGTAAAATTTTTAATTTGTAGGATGATCAACACTCATGGTAGGGTAGAAAAAGGTAGTGAACGTGAAATTATGGGAATAAGTTTCCCTGAATCATATCCCAATCTTAAAATTTTATATGTAAATTTTTTTAAAATAAAGGGTGTAAACCCTTGACAATAAATGCTCATATCAACTACTCAATTTTACTTTGTGTAATTATTATTTTATTAATGACACTAAATGAAGCTGATATATTGTGGGATAAATCATTTTTTATATGGTTTTTCTTCTCCACCCTTTTAGATATGGAAAAAAATTATAATAATATTATAACATAAAATTATTATACAAATAATATACTTTAATATGTTTAACAAAATTTGTAAAGTTTGTTGAACCCTTTATCATTTTTCTGTTTGTACAGGTTTGACATTCAGCCTGTGCTGACTTTTTTGACTTAAATTATTTTGAATAAATTTCCATATAAAATTTTATAATTGGGATATGACTCAGGTTTCCATAATTTCACGTTCACCACCTTCTTTATCACTACTAGGAGTGTTAATCATCTCACAAATTAAAATTACATAAGTTACATTCATATATAAAATATATTCTTTAATTATTTCGTTTTAATGTTATTATTTTTATTTACCTATCTTAATGTGAGTTATAAATCTTCCAGTTGTCATGGCGGAAAAAAATAAGAAAATTAATTCAAGATACCTAAGAAAATGAGATTATATTCTGGGACTTTTTTAAACAGAAATATTAAAAAGTATCTACATCTTTTTTAAAGAAAATTAAAAATATGCAAGATTCTTTTCAGAATAAAAAATCTTAGATAGCGTACTACTATCCTCTTAAATATATCAAAAAGATGAGTAATAGATACAAAAGGATTTTATATCTTAGTTAGAAGCATTTAAGGTACTGTCCAACTCTGTATACCAATAATATAATTACTGCAGAGGTAAAAGATGCCACAAATTTATAAGTCACTCTCAGACTTGTCATCTAATTTCTTCAAATATCTGAAGGTATATTATATTATTTTATTATAAATCTCATTTATAATGATATTCATTACCATACATTCATTTGCAAAATTTAGAAAATTTTTATATTTATGATTGATAATGAAATGAAAAAATTATATATCTGATAATCTAGATTTGAAAAGAATAAGATTAAATATATTAAAAATAAAAGAAAAAAAATCGAATCTTAAATATTTTCTTATTTTGTTTCACTAGAACGTCTTCTAGAATCTTGCAAATTATATGAATCAAATTTACTACACAACCCAAAAAACTAAAAGAAATTGTGAAAACTCAAAAATTTTAACACAAATAACACTAGAGCTTTGAAATAATAAAAAGAAAACAATATATCAGTAAAAATTAAATAATCTATTAACCTCGTTTGTTTTTGAAGGAATGTCAATTATCTATAGTTGAACCTTGATACATTTTGATTTTTACTATATAATAATTTTTTTTAAAATATCTAATATCATTTTTGCTAAGTATCTTGTATTTTAAATACAAAATTTTTAAATAGTATCTATATTCAAATATAATTTTATGAATATTTGCACATGGTTAAAACCGATTATTATTACCTATATAGATAAAGTATAATTAGAAATTTTCTTTTATATTTAATATGGTTAAAAGGAAACCGATTATTATTACCTATATAGATAAAGTATAATTAGAAATTTTCTTTTATATTTAATATGGTTAAAAGGGGGGGGGGGTTCTGCTTCCCGTTCAAAGCTCTGATTTTAATAAATATTTTCGAATTAAACCTTCAATTTTTTTTTAGGGAAGTTGTAGAATTTGTTTTTAAATCTATGATGAAAAAACTTTTAACCACTAATCCCAGTAACATAATTAATAGTAATGATGATGTCTATGAATTAGATGAAATAAAGGTATAATATAGGATAAATTTGTATATGATTAAGTAAATATTTTATTTTAGATTTGCAGGTTTTTTGCTGAAGATATATTGAAAAATACCATTAAATTTGACTTCAAAGATTTTTTAAATATTTGGAAATTAAGCGTCCCCAAAGGTATTAAGACTCACATGACTTATTTAGAAGTATTATATGATAATTTAATTTTATATAAGTAAAATATATAATATATTCTTAAATATTGCTTAAAAAAATATTTTGTTGGTGTTTTGGATGCCCAACTATCCATGGCTTCAAAATCAAAATTAAATATAATTTTGCATAAAAATAAAATATTTATATAGAGAAAATAGGGGAGAGTAATAAAAAAAGGATAAAAATATATTCTTTGGGGTTGAGAAATATTTAAAATTGTTTAAGTTTGATGATATTTGAAAATAATAGTTTTATATTTTATATATATATAAGATAAAATAATTTCCATCTACATATAAGAAGATTGTAAACATCCTCTCTATTTTTTTGAGATTTCTACGCCTTCTCTTATTATCCTTTAAAGTTATTGTCTTCTAGCTATTTTGTAATTTTATTAAAAGATTCTGAATTTCTATTAGAAGCTAAGCGTGTGGTTTCAATGAAATCAAGATTTTTTGTGAATAATTTTTTGAAATAACGATGATGTGAATTGGCATGAAGGTAGCTATTAGTTTTCTAAAGTGTTGTTAAACGGCTTGATTTTTAAAAACGGCTAACCCAATATTTTAGCCAAAACATATTATGTAAGCCTCAAGATTTCGTTAACATGCCCAAACATTTCTGCCATCTAGGAGCAAATCTCCAGGTTTTCATAATATTTTTTTGGTAGAAACCTTGGGTTTCCTTTTTTAAAAATCATTTAACAACACTAGTTTTCTATAAATGGAATGTCTGAAAGAAGCATGTAGGTGTGGTTTACCATGTATTGAAGTTAACATTTGGGAGCTAATAGAATTATTAATTAATCAATTCTTTAAGAATCTTATGGGCTTATAGATCTTTCTGAAGAGTCTTTTTTAAGTATCAGGAGAGACTGGGGTAGGTAAACCACTTCTTATTTTATAATTAAATACACCAGAAGGCTAAAATTTAATCCTAATATAATTTTTATTAGTTTACATCTATAGATAAAAAATCTTTTAAAATAAATAATTAAAAATTTTCAAAAGATTTTTACATGACAGAATTTTAATTTTTATTAAAATATATAATCATTTATATGCAAATTAAATTTTATAGCAAAGTTTAAACACTCTTCTATAATTTGCAAAAGTTTTATGAGTATTTATTATGTCCAGATATTATTTCAATCATGATTGATTAGTAAATTTAGAGCTAGCGGGGCTTGCTAAACATACACGTCAATCCTTTTGAATGATTTTTTTAAATAATTATTACATTATTCGATATGGTGCGAAAATACAAATCCAACAAAATTAATCAGGATCATTTAATATTAATAAGGTTATATTTTTCTAATTAAATATAGTATAACTTGTACAGAACGAATGGATAAAGCAATAATGCTTGCTATATCTTGTGTTTTTGGAAGCTTCAATTTTAAGTGTTTACATATATTTAGTTTATTTCAATTGTGGGTGATTTTTGTATTTTTTAAGTTTTTAATTTCTTCATTTTCGAATAAGATAAGTGTTAGAACATAATTTTGTTTCTTCTTTATAACAAATAATAATAATTATTATTTTAAAATAACAAAGAAAATTAACTATCGATTATAAGTTCTCCTCTCTCACCAAATACCAGTATAAATATTCTAGCAATCCATTGAAGAATTTTTTTTGACAATCCTTTCCGCTAGCAAAGGTTGTTTTTGCTCTCTTGACAACATATTCATAACATCACTAGTCATATGATATATATAAGCCAGAAATCACATAACTGAATAATTAACATCTAACTCACGATGGGAAAAGAAATTAGTAACAGATAACTTTGCATATCATGGTTGATGCCTTTTGGGGAATCCTCTTTATCTAACCCATTCATACTAATATACCTTATTGTCACTTGACATCATCAATCATTTTAAATATCTGCCATTTATTTTTAACAAACCTAGCAGTTTAGTGTTCCTCTTCTCTCCCACTTACTAAAATCTTTATAAAAAATGAAAATGATTTTGATCACAAAAATAAATTTTCATTAGATATTATGGCTATCCTTCCATATTTCATAAAGCCTAAAAAAGGGATGTGCATGCACAAGAAAACCCGGTCAAATTATAAGAGAAAACTTCATGGGTATAAAATAAATATCATTAAAAGGTAAAAATGAACATTCCTAGGAGAACACATTACCAAATTTCTTAACATGCTATGTACTGGAAATTTTAATAATTGAAAATAACTATAAAAAAGTGTTATTCGAACTTAAAGTTTGCCAACTCCAAAAAAGGCTTGCTCAAATTTTTTTTCCCTAAAAATATTTGTCTCAATGTCGTAAAAGATTTAAAATTTTTTGGCTAATGCCATATTGGAGTTAGCCAAAGTTAGGTAATTTAACAATTAATAACATTATTTTTAAAAAAGAGGTCAATCAAATAAGTGAAACAAAAAGCATATAAATTTAACAAAAATTTTATTAATTTAATATATATCCGCGCCGGGCCTAGGGGCGGGCTCGTATATTTTAAAACCAAATATTTGAAATCGTAATAAAAATTAAAAATAAATATAATATATTTTTAAAATTTATCGTCCGAAATGGAACGCTTAATTAACTTTTTGCTCATATTTTTAATTTCCCTTTGAAATGATTTCTAAAATTCGGACAAAATTATTCAAAATAATGAAATTTTAAGCGGGGCGAGGTGGGTTAAAAAAGCTATGGGCCGGGCGAGGTTTTAAAATTCATTATTTTTTTTTCAAATCCTGGTCTGAAATTTTGACTGTTGGTATATGATTTACATCTCGCTAAACATCCAATATAAACTTTTTATGATAAACTTTTTGTTTTCTCGGTAATTAGAATCTAATTTTCGCCGATTAAAATCTCAGATGTCCGATTCACGATGACGAATCGTCTTTTCGGAATATATATTTATATCTATAAATGAGATTGCATCCGTTTAATATTTTTTAATTCACATTTTTTAAATTGTATAATAGAAATAGTTATTAGTCCTAATAAATTTATGCTTGATATTTTTAAATAACAATAATTTTATCTTAAAATTTAATAATCTCCCCCCACCACTTAAATTTTTTATGGATAAATATCCCCGGTCTTAGTATATTTTCTATTGAGACAATCTATGTTTTATATATTGGATTCGTTCCTGCTTACAGTTATTCCACACCTAGCTCACATAAACAAGATAGGAACATTTTATAAAAAAGGAATCTATTTTCTATTGAGACTATCTATGTTTTATATTGTATTCGTTCCTGCTTACAGTTATTCCACACCTAGCTCACATAAACTAGATAGGAAAATTTTATAAAAAAAGGAATCTAATATATTAATTAATACGATAATTATATGTAAATATTGAACTAATCGTCTTCTAGTTTTTAAATTGGGTTCACGATCACACGAGTTACTAGTTAAAAGTAAAAATTATACAATATTTTTAGATTTTAAGAAGAGAACAATTTTTTAAAAAAGGAATCTAATATTATTAAAGATAACTATTTTTATGCTAATATTGAAATATTCGTCCTCTATGCATTAAAATATGATTAAGCAAAATGATATAACAATAAAATATTATAATAAGTTGGATTTGGGTTGGTGCTCGAGTTTATGGATTTGGTCGATTAGATAGGCCCATTTGCTTGGTTTGGTTCTGGTTCATTTTTTCGATCAAAAACCATGACCGTGGTGTAAAACCATCCATTTAATCACAATGATGAGTTTACCTAGGTTTTTAATTACTTCAGAGTCTATAAATTATTTATGTTTTGTTCATCATTATCAATAATCATATCAAGATCTGAAGAATATAAAAACAATATTTTTAATAATAATATACAATTACTTTGTAGGCCAGCAGATAGCAAAGCATGCCTTCATATACTTTATCTAAAATTGATTAATTTTATTAAGATATTAAAAAAAAATTTCGGACAAATTTAATCGTTTATTAAATAATATCTACAATTTTCAAAAATAAAAAAAGTGATCTTAAAACACTATTTGTTATAATTGAAAAATCTATTTTAAATAAACTCTTTAAATACAATGTTCTGTCAGTCATAAATACCAATATCACTATAAAAATTAATATTAAATCTAAACATGTTAGTTATAAATGTCAATATACTAAATATAAATTTATTTAAAACAGGGTTCATTTAAAACATTAAACTGGGCAAAAAAATTAAAAAAAAATAAAACCCGGGCCGGGCCAATATTTTAAAAAAAATCCCGAGCCGGGCTGATAAAAATTTTTGAAAAGAAAATCCAGTTGAAATATCTTTACTTTTTACAAAATGCTGGAAACGCAAATCAGCTCTTATAAGCCGTGTCCTAGGTCAACTTATTACTTAATAGCCGGCTATTTAGTATCGACTGCATAGCCAAAAAAGCGATAAATTAAAAAAAAAATAAAGTACGAAAAATAGCAATGCCACCAAATACTAAAACAAACCAAAATTAGGGTGTCATAGCTCAAAAACCTTTTTGTTTATACTAAAAAGAAATTATGTATCCAGATTAAGTCGAACCAGGACACAGCCTTAATACTTGAACAAAATAATTAAAAACAGCGTAAAGGAAGTGATATAGAGTGGTATTTCAAGTTTTACTTTCTGATTTTTTAGATGCATAAAATTGCAGAATGTAAATGATTAATTTAATTTTGTATTTTTAAAGTGAAAGGGATTTTTGTAAAAGATGACTTTCATGATAAAAATATGATTTAAATATAAATGGACGGCATCTTATGATAAACCAAAAAATCGGAATTAATTATTTAAATGTGGGAGGAATAATCGGGAATTATGTATATAATTGAAATAGAGTATTATTATGCAAAATATATATTATTAAATTAAATAAAAGGGTTTAGCCATTGTCTTGATCGAAAATAACAAAAAGATTATAAAATTTTTACCGGAAGCATCTTTGCCTCAAAATACGAAAGAAAGACTGAATTCATTGTTTAAAATCAAAGAAAAATGGAGCTTAACAGAGTTAAAAATGTATTTTAAAGGATTTTTGGAAAATATCTCAGACAACGAGAATCCTAGTAAAAGCGATGATAATTCTATTTTAGGGACTCTTTTAAATAAATTTGCCCGTAAAATTATTATGCCGAACACTGGAGATGATTCAAATGATAAAGTGTATTATTGTTCGAAATATTAATGTATTATTATATTTTATATAAATTTTTCACAATTATATATATATATATTTAAGTTGAATAAATTAGCATATTTTTTTTTATAACCTTCATAAATTTTATAAAAAATATATCTTTTAAATAAGAGGAAAAGCTTAGAATAAGGATAAAGAATTCTATTGAGAAAGAAGAATATATCTGAAAGTTTAAATTAATTTTAACCTTAAATTTTAATTTACATTTATTTGCAACTAGGAATGGTTTTAATATCATGAAAATTTAATTTAGAGTAATGATATATTTACTTTTAATGTATTAACTATATCGTTAATTACGGTCTCTATACGAATTAGTTCGCCTTAATTAATAAAAAAAAATAAGGATCGCGTTCATATGATTAAATCTATAATAATTATTTTTTATTGCAAGGATAATCCTACATTCAACTTTGGTCGAGCGGGTGTTTTCATGTAACGAATTCCTTTGAAGCGATATTCCTTATTGAAAATTTTGGGAAACACTTATTATTAATTAATATAAATTTTTTTTAATGAACAAATTTTATAATATGTAATTATTGTTTTATATTTATATACATTATATTCCATGGTATATGCACATAAAAGAAATATAGTATTCATTGGCTATGTTATTGGATATTTTTTTATATTAGGCTATGTCTATTAATGTTAGATATAACATGCTGTGATATTGAACGAACCAGATTTTGATAGATCGAGGTAACATATAAATTTTTATATTTAAAAATAGTTATTTTCGAAGAGCGTCTCAGGCCTGGTCGGATGAGTATGTGTATCATCCGAGGTTCTGAGTTCGAATCCCGTAAGAGTCATGTTATTTTTTCTGAAGCCAGGTCTAGTTAGTTGAGTGCGTAAGCCGAATGTTCTGGGTTCGATCTTAAGGATCATTTTTTTTCTGAAGCCAATTGGCCTATTCCTACGAGTGTTTGTATCTCAATCCAAAGATTTTGAGTTTGTATTTTTTCTGAAGACAACTTGGTATCAATACCTGAGGGATGATATATAGTAGATCGGATTCGACCACGTGATTCCATTAATTAATATAAAATAAATAGGTCTTATTACTTTTTTTTGAAACTATATCTTGACCGTATTACATCTTACAGTAACCGATATGTCTATACTTGATTCTTTTTTTTTACTCCTACAAAAAATAACTGTATTAACTGTTTGATGTTCCAAAATTTTTATTTTACAAAATAAACTTCCTACTCCTTTCTATTCGATTGTTAGCTTGGGCAATTTTCTAGTAAGAAACCTACTTGTAATCGAGTTTGAAAGCCTTCATTTTAAAAAATATATTTATAAATTTGAATGGATGTGTTTTCGAATATACCACGTTCCTATTTTTATAAAAGATTTTTTATCATTGTGTTTTTAAAAAAAAATGTTTACAGCATTACTTTTTATACCTATAAACAAGGACATATAAAAAAAATAATTTTGCGTTTCTGTCCCGCCCAGGATTTTGAGTAAAAAATCTTTGAAGATCAAAAAATTAAAGATTTTTTCCATTTTTTAATCTTTAAAAGAGCAAGGATCTGATGATTTTTGAATTTTCAAATGTTAAATCCTGGTTCCGCCACCGTCTAGAATATCTATTTAATTAAGATTTCATATATTACAGTACAGAATTGATCCTAAACTAATTTATTATATTAAATATGTACTATAAAATATTCGTGATTAACACGATATTTAAATTTATTCTTTAATTATTCTGTTATAATTTGATTTCTTTCCAAGGTTAGCTTCCATAAAATTAATTATAATATGTGCAAATGAGATTTGTTTTTATTTCCTTAATAAATTTATACTAATATTTTGTCGTCTGTTGAAAGAGCTCAGATTTTAAACAAACCTAAAGTATTTTTTTTAACAAACAAGTTAAATAAAAATTTCCATTTATATTATTCTAGTAAAATTATGTTGAATGAATATAGTTTATAATAATATTTCTTCAGTATGACTATTTTATGACCAATGTGGATGAACACCATTTACGTGATATTGAGCTCCTATCTCTAAGTTATATATACAACAGGGCAACGCTTGGTTCTCTCATAAAAGCCCCCAGACTGATAAAAGATATAAATAATTAAGAGGACCATCCACGCTTTTTTAGGCATGTCGCAGTTACCTGTGCGCACAAGAGGCAAAGCCACTTACTTAAACACCCGTGGGAAATAGGAAGAGAGGTTAAAATCATGACCAATTAAATAAAATTTCATTATGGAGGGGTAGTTGCTATGCTAATTTTACTTTTATTTATCTACGTGAGAACCTAGAAATAAATATAAGATTAAATAAAATAAAAAACCAGTAAAAATACATTCACTTATCAATAAAACTAGTTCTTTATATCCAACTTTAAAGATAATCCATTCCTTCATTATCCATCAATGACCCACAAAATTACTCATATAAAGAGGAAATATAAAAAGAATAGATTCAAGTACAAATATGAATTTTAAGAATTAACATCATATTTTGATCTTCAACAATTTTAAAACCTTCAATTTTTGAAGAATCTTTTGTCATATGATAATAAATGAACTAAAAAGCACCTTAATTTTAAGATTTTGGGGTTAGGCATTCCATATGATTTTTCTTTTCAATGTTTGAGGGTTCGAAAGAAATTCATTTAGGCAGTGAAGAAATAAATTCTTTCACAACTGGTAAAGCGATTAGAAAATATTTATATAATATACAAAAATTAGATAATGTGAAAGGCGATTTCGCAACCTCAAACAATAAAAACGATGATCACCATTCTCGAAATCAACCTCTCAATATAGATATGAAAATTAATTCAAACAATGATAAAATGGAAAATCATATTATTTCAGAGAATAATGAAAAAGATATAAATAAAACCGAAGCCTTAAAAATGGTGGAAGATGAGGTGGATCCATTATCTCAGGAAATAAATGAGCCTTACAAGTATTTTTCATAATATGATTTTTGTCATTCTTTATGCATTTACTCGAAAATTTTAGGAGTTAAGTTAAATGAAAAGAACAATTCACCATTTTTTGGGCAGGCTGAAATAGCTGTGTGCATAAGGACACTGGCTACATGATTAAGCACTTATGGGCTATAAGAAGATAAAAGAATGCTCATACTAAATTAGTTAAAAGTTTTGATTAGGGAAGGATCTGACTAGCTAATTTTAAGTTTATTTAGAATTATGATCAAGGTTACCAAGTCAAAATTTCCTAACTGTGGGAGAAATTTTGTTAAATTTTTTTGAAGGAGTAATTTTTAAATTGTAAATATTTTTTTTTGGATGTGACCATAATTACTTCTATAATTTAATTATTAGTTTATCATACTTAACAAAGTAGATATCTTTTTTATAATATTTTTCCAAATAGGTAATTTTTTATTCTTAGTTTTAAATATTTATTTCTGATTCTTTGTATTGAAGTTATTTATTATATAACTTTGATCTGATAAATGGGACAAGATTTTATAAAATAAGCTTTAATTATAAAAATATTTTAATTTTTTACAAACACAAATGATCTTTATTTTTGAACTGTTTTTCAAAATTATTTTTTATAAATTAAATTGTGGGAGATTTCCAATTGTTGGAGGGAGATCTCTACATGTTGACAAAACAATTGCAGGAGTCTCCAGCTGAGTGGGGGGGGGAGCTGGTAACCCTGATCATAATATAGAAAAGAGCACCTAATGAATAAAATTTTAATTTTCCTTCTTGCTAGAAGAAAAACTGATTGAATTTATAAACTTCAAAGTAGTTTATTTAGTATTATGATGTTAAAAGATACTATGTGTGGATAAATTTTATTAAATAAGAATATCAAAATGAGACATTAATTTCAATAAAGTCAATTTTATGAATTTCTTTCTTGGAATTAGGCTGAAATCTGGTTGTTTAGTTTTAGAATATTATACCCAAAATCCAAGCCAGTCTATTCTAAACAATGTTATCATTGTTTTATGTTATCTTGTGATTGTATGTAATTTATAACATAATTTTCGATAATAATAAATAAAAGGAAACAAAATTCAATATATTTGTAATGTTTACAAAAAAAAACAAATTATTAAAAGAAAGAGTAGCTAATAATATGATATTTTAAATAAAAATATATGCAGCAATAAAAGTATTTAAGATTTTTGATGAGCTAGATTAAGCCATAAACATTTCCCATATTTTAAATGAGATGATTAACTTATAGGAAATAATAAAAAAACAATCATGTCAATGCACAAACATGGAAAATTCCAAATTGTTTTGCCAATATTTTAGCTAAATATTTATTTTACCTAAAAAAATATTAATATTTTTATGATCTTGGTTCAAAGATAGATTGTAAATAAAAATCAATCTAAAATGATCAGATCAATTTTGTACAATTGGGAAAAATTTGTTGACTGGATAACCCTAATAATTAAGAATGGCAAATCAAAAGGCTAAATACAAATATATATTTTTTGAGTCAACGATTGGAATTAAATATTTACTAAAAATGTATTTATCTTGAAATAAATACTATTTTTATCAATGTCTTTCAAATTTTTAATTTTATTGGGGAAATTTGACATTTATTTTTAAAAAATTATGATTGACGATGTTTTATAATTATTAGAAAATAATTATATTTATAATGAAATGAGGAAAGTAATCCATTCCAATCATCCTTTTCAAAAAAACAAATATTTATACAAATCTAATAATGGGAGGCTTTATTTTACACCACATCTAACAGAGAATCATATGTGATGCATGTGGAAAACCCCATAATTATGCTAATTATCATCATAAATTAAATTGCACATGACACAATTTCAAAACTCTCAGCTACATTAAACTTTAGAAATCTAAAACTATTCAACAAAACTATCACATTTGTAATAAATTTAATCCTAAACAAAACAATTATACAGACGGAAAAAATGCTTGCCCAATGCTTACATATTCTCTACACTACTTATGTTGTTAAAAGTATATGTTAATTTTTTTTGCAGATATAGTGACTAGTCAGCGATAGCTTTACCACATTTTAAAAAAATTACAGTATTTTTGAAATTTAAATTATTTAAAATAAAATAGATAAGAAATATTATTTATCTTTGTAATTTTGGTATTTAATTTATATCGGAATTTATATTAAATTCAATTTAGTCACTCGCCTAATATTAGAAATACAAGTATGATAATGATTTAACCTTAGGGGAATATGATATATGTAATAATATAGTTAATACAGAGTTGTTAACCATACTTTAAATATTTATCGCGATACAATTTTATAAAAGATCTAACGATCTCTTGCATTTATTTATTTAGTGCCTTACAGTGGCGTAGCTACGGGGGTGGTTTTCGGGTTTGGACCCCTCCAAGAGCAAAAATTTATTTTTAGATTGTACGTAAATAAATACCTTTAATAAATATATTTTTCTGGTTTTAATGTTTGTGGACTAGTGAAATTTCTGGATAGTATTATTATAAAGTCAATAAGAATAATCTACTAAATTATAATAACAAATTATTGAAGCATTAAAAATATATTTATAATATATTATTGAAGATATGGTTATGATTTGTAAGATAAACTCGGCCGAAGGCCCCAGGTTTTTATATGTATGGAACCCCCTTTAAGGAAAATTCCTAGCTACGCCACCGGTGCCTTAACTAAAGATTGTTTAGAAAGGATTACATCTTATTCGTAATCTATTAAATAAATTTCTATTTATTTAAATATTTTATAAAATATTTATTTTTTTCATTAAAGTATCTAGATATAAAAATGTGGTATCTGTATCTAGATAAATTTTTGATTAAAGTATCTGTATCTAGATATTATTTTAGAGGTATCTGTATCAGTTTTTAGATACTTTATAAGATACATTTTGATATACTTTTATTTAACGCTTTTTTATATTATAAATAAAAATACTTGAGTGTAAAATTTATTTTATTTCATATGAGCATATAAATTAATATTAATATATATATTAAAAAATTATATATATAAGTAAAATATAAAACTTATATATAAAAAAGAATATATAAATATTAATTAAATATTATGTCCGAGTTATCAATAAAAAGCAAATTCTGATATTACAATCCATCTCAAGGAATTTGCCATTTTTAATTGCAATGGAATTGGTATTTTATTTTATTCTATTATATTAATTTGATTAATATTGATGACAAAAATGACGACATTCCATGGCCAATTTATAGACCATATTTTAAAATAATATCTCAAAATAAAGAAAACAAATCTCTGTTAGTAAAATATTTGCCATGTCCAAAAAATATGAAAATTTCAGTTAGCACTATCTCAACTTGCAACATTGTAAAACATTTAAAGATACTAAATAAATGTTTACAATTTTAAATTTTAAGAGAAAACATCAAACACTCTTAATCCAAATAAAAAGGGGGAAGGAGAAAAAATTTATTAAAGAAAATATTGGACTAGGCAACCCAAACCATTTTAGATGATTTAATATCTGATTTTATTATAGATAGCATTAAGCCATTTTCAATTGTTGATTCATCATTTATAAAAATGATCAAGACATTAGCTCCACACAAAAATATAATTTGCAGACAGACAGTAGTTGCTAGAATTTCCCAAAGATGGGAGAATGAAAAGAAAGAAATCATTAAAAGTCTAATAAAACCATCGTTAATATGCACAACAGCAGATTGTTGGAGTGCCTATCGCCGGTAAACATATTTCCCAGCTCATTATTAAATTGAAATATTTTAAACAAATGAACCTGAAATTTTGTTTACCACTCTTAAATGCCTTACTTAAAGGAATTGAAGATATAAATTAATAAGTATTTAATAATTCTAGGTTTATTGGGACTTTTTGTGATGAAAATATTTTGGCCATCCTTTTTTTAAACTAGATTGGACATGGTTGCAAATGGATGAAAATTTTAATAAAAAAAAACAATTAATAAAAAGATTAGTTGAGGAATTATCAAAGTCTTCAAATGAGTGCAAATTAACCTGTGAAAAAAACCAATAATTTAATATCCGATTTTTTTCAGTATCCCACAGCAGGAGATATGATTGTTAATGATTTAAATTCTGATAATCAACAAATTTTGAATAGTTTTTTCAAAAAAGAATACCAAGATTTTAGTTTTTTTTAAACAATATCCTGATATAAAAATGTTATTCATTAAATATAACACCACAATCCCTTCCAGCGCTCCTGTTGAAAGACTTTTTAGTATAGCTAAAAATGTCTTTACAGATAAACGAGGATGTCTTAAACAAATTTTAAAAATATTTTATTACTGAAATCTAATAATTATTTATAATCATTTAATCATATATTATTATTTTATTAATGATATATAATAATTATTTATATTAATCATATATTATATTAATATCTAAAAATCATTATTTTCGTTATATTTTGATAAATGTGATATCGAGTCAATAAATCTTTTAGATCATTTCATGAATTTTCACAATAGAATCCTAATTTAGGTTTATTTAAACCTTATCTAAAAGTATAATAAAAAATGTATCTGTACCTAGATACATTTTAAATTGTATCAGTATCAAGATAACTTTTTAGAAGCTGTATTTGTATCTAGATAATTTTTTGACTATGTATCTGTATCTAGATCCATTTAAAAAGTATCTTTTAATAACTCTGGTATTTTTATATATTAAAAATAAAAAGTATTTTATATTTATTACGATTTTTAGATTAATACAAATACTTCTTTTTTTTATTATAAAAATACAGATTTATTAATTTAAATTTTGATCCTCGTTAGTGAAAAAATTAACATTTTCCATTTAAAAAGCTTTTTATTTTTAAAATGAATATTACCTAAATTGAAAACGAAAATACAAGTTTTTTTTGAATATGAGAAAGGTATAATAATTGAAGAAAAGGAGTTTTTTTATATTAAGCTCTGTATTTATCAGATATTTTTTCTAAGATTCTGTCGTCAGCATCTTCTAAATTTAATTTGACAATTTTGGATAGAATTTTTTTTAGAATATCTTCAAATATTAATAATATAATGGAAGCTAAACGTAATATCTGAATAAAACCGATATTAAGCAATTTCATACTCCATCAATTTATTATATTTTCTGTAAAACGAAGATATTAATTATATTTGCAATTATTACAAAATTTATGCATATGTTATACTGCTGCTACAATAAAAATATTAAATGTTGCATAATTTATAAAATGTATTTCATCGACTAATGTCCAATATTTAATTAAATTTTTTTCCCAGGCGGAATTCTAGACATGATTAAGGAAGTAGTTGAAGATATTTAAATTATTATTGGAATGAGGACTAATTATTATTAATAATATGTTCATAATAAGATGTTATTAATTTATTTTTTCTTTATTATTTTTTAAGGTCTATAATGTAGTATTACTGCAGATAAAATATAATTGGAACATTTTCGATAATGGGTAATAATTCTTTCTTTTTAATATAGATATTTTTACATCAAAAATTTTTGGTTGGGGTTGTCTAAAATGAATTGAGTACGGAAATTTACTCATGCTAGAATACATCTACCATAAAATCAGATTTAAAAAAAAATCACCTTTTAAAATGAGTAGAATTGTGATTCCGAACCTATTACATGATTATTCCACATAATACCAGAAAAACTTAATACATAGTTCATTAAAAAAATGAATATCATTTGTAAGTGATATCTCGCCGGTTGTGAATTTAATTTTTTATATAAGTTTGGGTTGACGGCTAAATCAGATTAGTTTCCCTTATTTAAAAAATTATTTAAATTTCAAATTACTTTTTTTTTTGCATGTTAATTGGATTATAATTATTTATATTAAATGTCCCATATTTAATTATAATATCATTAGAACTACCATCGCCACGATTTAAAAGCTGATCAATTTGTTTAGAGGAAATAAGAAGGTTAACCCCCGAAAATGTGATTCTTTCTTAATGATTATTATAAACATCAAGCTAATTTATTCAGGTTTTATTAAAAGATTTTATGAACACGATCAGCTGCTAGATCGCATCTCATCTCGTCCTCTGTGAATTCAGCCTATTATACCTTAATATATCATAAATTATTCTTTCAATTTCCTTTTTTTTCAAATAAACTTTCAGCTCAACCAATGATCACATATGGCTTGATTATGATCACCCTTCAACTCCAACCACATCCAATAAAATATCCAACCTGACTAATCGACTCAAAAACTTAATGCCCTCTACGTTGTCCTCTTATCAAGTTAAGACTCAACA
This sequence comes from Gordionus sp. m RMFG-2023, assembly GCF_954871325.1. Taxonomy (NCBI): domain Eukaryota; kingdom Metazoa; phylum Nematomorpha; class Gordioida; order Chordodea; family Parachordodidae; genus Gordionus; species Gordionus sp. m RMFG-2023. Next base: position 11,597,870 of record NC_088779.1, read on the forward strand.
TCCTTACGCTTACACATACGGTAACCTTCGAACATCTAATCAGAATTCGGTCGGGAATCGAGTTATGCCTTATTTCAGTTCTGTTAAGGGACCGCATATCTTTCTTTGGACCATTCTCTGTTTTCCGATCTCTTTTTTGATAACATTTCTCTTTTCCCTATATTACAGCTCTCTGACCCTGTATAATTTCTATGATTATTATTTCGGGGATCGTCGTCACGCCCTTTACAGGCTCAATACTCCTTTCAAAATAGCACTTCTCACATTGCTCTTACTTTTTTCTCCGATTTTCGCGGTTTTATGCGGAATTTTTTCAGGTTTATATGTCGCTGTGACTCAATTGACTTGCGATTTCGATGTGTGGAGAAATGAGATATGTGATTTTGAAAAAGGATTTTATGGATGGCTTTGTACCGTGACTAATTTACCACATTGCTGCCCTTACGACGTAGCTCTAGCTAGAGAGACGAGAATGATCAAACAGGGTACAAAATCTGCTAAAATTGGTGGTAGCAATAACGCAGAAAGAGTCAATGTCAGTACTATAGGAAGCGACGAACGAAGGAGACATTTGCAGTTTGATTACGGTACCATTATTATAATTTATATAAAATTTAAAAAGTGGTCAAATTGCAATTTAAGTGAAATTTAACATTTTATTTTTTTAAATTTTATAATATCCTTAATTTTTATTTAGGATTCCCTATGTTCTAATTGGAGCTATTGAGCGTATTAATTTCAAAAAAAATAAGCATTAAACTTTAATCAAGAAGCATGGTATATTTTGTTTAGCCAATAAAGTTCATCTTGTACTAACCAACCATTTATAAAAACTTTTCTGATTTAACGTAGTATTCGTCTCGATTATCTGATACTGAAACGTTTGATTAGGTCACTTTTGTTATTGAAAAAAAGTGGCCCATTAGTTGTTAAACTTAGACCTTTCTTTAGGATCTATTCATATTATTTAATATGTACTATTAGTCCTAATGGTGCTTATGCAGCCTTCTATTTTATTGTTGAATATTACTCGTATGTAAATTAAGGAAACGGTAATAATTTAGTGCATGGTTAGATGCCATGCTATTTTAAGAATATATTTTTCGCATTTTTTTGTTATTTTGTAAACAATTTATCATTTTTTAAAAGTTAAATTATTGCTATCATTTAACTATTATTTACAAAAATGAAGCAATATTTCAAATACCTTTATGATTTTTTTTATTTTAAACAAAAAGGCAATATACGAAACAAGGGAACGGGTCTTTCTATGATGCCTACCAATAACGCGCACGAGATTATAAATCATTCGAATGGCGACAAAGTGTGATTCAATATTTTTTATACCTACTTTATACTCTATTATATAAGAAAAAAAAATTATATTTTTTTAACAAAAACATCTTAATTATATATGCAAATTTATATATATATAATAAACATAAAACTTGAATTGATGAAATCTAACATTCTGCTTTTAAAAGAAGTAAAAAATGTTTAAAGGAGTTTATTTTATCATTATAAGAACCAGAGACCAAAACACATTTTTTTTAAAATACTATTATATAAAATTTAATAAATATGATATAACTATGATTTATAAATAATATTTCAGATACATATCACCAAAAAATAAATTGTAAAAATATATATTTTTTTCTGTATCGGTATTTTGACAATTTATAAATAAAGATTAAATGATTATGCATTTAAAAAATATATATTTAAGCTAAGCGACTTAGATTTTAAATTTGTTTCTTATTTTTAAATATATTATAAATAGGATATTGCAATGCTTTTAGCTTGTATATAAATAAATGATTAAAATAATAAAATACATATTTAAAATATATTATAAATAGAATGGGATATTGCAATGTTTGTGTATAGATATTATATTAAAATAAACGGGAAAAATATTTAAAAATGACTAGTCAAAAGCTTATTTTTATATAAAAAAAATATAACTTTTTGAGAACAAGTATCATAAATAATCAGTAAAATTATGTAAATATCGTAAATAAAAAGGAATAATTTTTTGCATTATAATTACAGTGAATCAAAAAAATCACATTATATTATAACCTAATCGTCTTTTGTGTTAGAAGTATTAGTATCGTCTAACTGAAACCTAATATATAGAAATAAAAGTATAAAACGTTGAAAATGTTAAATTTTTTATAAAATAAATCAATAAAAAAGAGATTATAAAATATTTTGTAAAATTTAGCGAAGATTGTGATAAATAGCAATACTATATTAAAAGAAATAAGCAAGGAATACATGCGAAGTGATCATAAAATTTTTTCAATATTAACTGCGAGATTTTTGAGCAAGGTTTATTAAACCTTAAAAGTAAGATATTATATTTAAATAAAATTTATATTTGAATATAATTGTATTTTATTAATTTTAATCCAATCAAAATGTTCATTCAGAATGTCTATGTTTAGTATGCACCACATGCTTAAACCAATTGAAGCAAGGGATCTTTTTACTAGGCATTAAATTAAACCTTGTTTTTGTAATAATAAAATTTTCAAAAAGATGAATTATATTTTTTATTTCAATTAAAATCTTAAAAGACAACTGCAAAGCAATAGAAAAATATAAGGTATAAATAGGTAATTCATATAATAAATTAAATTGACATTAGAAATATGCTAAGTTATTTGTAATAGTAGTAAAAATTTACTACTACAATACATATAAAATCATGCTAAAAAAAATATACCAGAAAAACAACATGCTATGCTTTTTTAAAATGTTTAAGTTAATTTTAAAAAAAATGAAACCAATATCAGGGAACTTTTTATTTAAATTTAATTTTTGGAACCAAAATCCATTAAAATTTTTATGAGGCCGAAACCTTTTTTTATTCGTTTAATAATAAATTATTTAAAAAAATATAAATCAATGTATAAATTTTTTACCATACGCCTCTTTCTTCGTTGAATTCAATTTGTCCTAAGTTTATCTCCACCTTCAATTATGAATTTTGAAAGAAGAAAATGGTGAAATTTAATTAAAATATTAAAAAAAGTTTTGAGATTAAAAAATGAATAAATATTCGATAATATAAAATAATTATGTATTATATTTATATATGTGTAATAATGTAAACTAACCGATCCGAGAGTAGGACCAGAAGACAAAAATCCACCCTCACTTTTAACCGCCACTAACAATCGTTTATATGGTAATTCCTCAAAGGTACAGGTCCATTCAAATCTAAAATATATATTTTTAAATATATGTGGCATCAAAATGGTGACAATTTTTCCTTCTAAAGAAAGATTCTTTCGGAAGGAAGGAACTTAGAAGAGAAAAGAACTTTAAAAAATTTGTGCCTAAGCAAAGAAAAAATAGGATGAACAAATGAATTAATATATACACTCTCCTCCTTCTCTTTTTCAACCGTCGAGCTATATCAATTTTGAAAAAATTTAATTTTCATTTAGGAAGTGAATAAAACATTTATTTTATTATAAAAAAAGTAAGAATAATATATTAGCATATAGAAAAAAAAATTAGAATTACCAGCTATGTCTATATGTCGTAGGGTATATTTTTAAAATATTAATAATTTATAGCGCATATTTTTAGACTTAATTTTGCCGGAATTATGTCAGCAGCTGCATAATGCCGCAAGACCTGCAAAATCAAAAATTTTGACATAAGCCTGCAATTTTTTTCAAAGGCCCTAATTTTTAAGTTTTTAGGGAAGAAAATTTAAATATTTTATTCTCTATTTTAATGCTGCTTTAATAAATATTCAAGCAATCACTATAATAATGTTTATCTATTTTATTAAATTTATTATATATAAAAAATTTTTTAACCTTCCTTAATTTTTAGATTTATTTTATAATTGTAATTATTCAATCAGGTGAACAAATGAAGAATAGCAGGGACCCGAACCTTTATTTATAACGGTTCAGCATATAAAAAATTATAACGGTTACGGTTCATAAGAAAAAATTTATAAAGTTTCGGTTCGGTTCAGCTAATTGTAAAGGTTTATAAAAATTCAATACAGTTAGAATTTTTTTTTTATTGAAGCAACACCATCGGATAATGATTTTAATTATGAATATTATTTATTAAAATTTTTGCCATTACTAATTTATTTTTGTTATAAGTATCTATGAATAATATTAAAAAAATTATTTAACATACTAAATTATAAAAATGGTAGTTGAACTGAACGTGTAATTAATATATTTTCTAATATAAGTGGCTTCATTCTCATTTGTTCGTTGTGACGATAACACAAATCTTAGCCCCGGAAAGGCCCTTTCAACAGAAGAAAAATCATTTAATTTTATAATGAGAAAGTAAAGGTGATCGATAATGTTTGGGATTAAAAATTTTAAACCTAGAGTAGTTTCTAGATAGTCCAATCGCTTAAATATTGATGAATCTATGATTGAGAATATAAAATAAATATTTTTACTCCCCTTATTGATACATTTTTATTTCAATTAAAGGAAAGATTTATTAGTCACAATTTTATTTTAAACAGCTTTTATTTTCCTTTGCCGGTTGAGTCTAAATACACTTTAAACGCGAGAGGATATTAAGAAAATCTCAGAGTTTTATTCTGACAAATTATCAGGATCGTATGATAATTACTTTGTGATGTCGAATTTTGGTATAAAAATTTTGACAGAATAGAGTACTCTTTGAGATCAAAATATGCTTTGCAGTCCCTTTCCATGTATAATTGCACTTTAGATTCCTGCCTAATATCAAAACATTGCTTTTTATTTTAGCTACCTTACGGATTAGCACCTGCACTAATGAAAGGTCTTTTTAATCTTTGAAAAGGTTAAAAACCTATTTAAGAAATAGCGCCGGTTAAAGCCGTTTAAATGGATTCGCAATATTAAATATTTATAAGGAGATATTCTATATAAAAATTTGATTCTAGATGAATTAGTCAAATCTCAGAGAAAAGTAGACCTCTCTAAATTATAAAATTGCTATATAATTATAATATGATCTTAGTCACAAAATTTTTATATTCAAAACGTAATTATAATGAATTCTTAGTCATAATATTTATATATTATACTATTTTTAATAAAAATATTGCATTTGCACTAAGAATTAGTGATCTGCATCTGGCCTAATTTATCAAGCCAGGCCCTGCCCAAAATTATTTTAAAAAAGTTTTGACGGCCCTAACCCGAAATTTTTTTTAAAAAGTTGACGACCTGGCCCGAATTTATTTAAATATAGAAATTCATTTTTATAATTACTCAAAATAAAAGATATATGTTATATGGCGTCTAGTTTATATAAATAAAATCAAATATTTTTATTTTACATAAAAAATTTAACATATGATATATTTAGATATATTTTAAAAAATTCCAAGGCCCGACCAACCCGGCCCAAATTTTTTTTAAAAATATTAGGCACGACCCAGCCCGATCTTCCTACTTTTGCGGATCTCTAATAAGAATTATTTATGTTTTATTAATACACTCATTTGTATTAATTATATAATAATTGTTAAATTAGATTTTTTTAAATACCGCACAAGAATTACTCATTTTATTGTAATTCTATTTTTTTTTAAATATAGTTATTTAGAAAAAATTTTTAATATAATTTGTATAAAATTTATACATTTTGAAATTTATTTTATTGTATAAATAATAAATAAAATCTATAATGAAATTCTCTGCTAAATATATATGCAAAAATTTAATTAAAATAATTATTTTAACATAAAATAAGATATATTGAGTAAAAAAATGAGAGGTTTGGAGGGCGATTTTATACTTCTTACTACACCGAATGAATTGAATTAATTTACAATTGACTAAACATTGATAAAATTTTCAGAATAATGCTTTCAGTCGCATATTAATCATAAATTTGGCCAAAATTTTGTTACTAATATTTTTTTCATTTAAGCTGGCTACTATAGTGGTTCAATTTTTAAAATGCGGTTTGAGGGCGAAGCCCCCAATAAAATTTTAAAAACCCTCCCATGGATCAATCCTGGTTACGCCATTGCCATGTACAGAAATCAGTTCTGTGCAAGAATTTACTACTGTGTATTTATCCATTTTATTTCTAATGATAGAATTCAATGACTGCTCAAGAGAAATATTATAGCTAGGTTTCGATATTGATTGCAAAAGAGGCTCGGAAAGCTTTAATTTGTTTGTAGGTAGGGATTCATATATCTAGAATGATACCTTTCCAAATTAGTTCCATGATCACTTCTAAGTATGATTTTGCAATATATCTTACAGTTTGATTCATTTAAGAGAAAATTATAAGTGAAAAATGAAAGACTAGGTTAAGTTTGGAACAAACCATTTAAATTTCTAAAAGCAAAAAATAAATTTTTATGTATTTTTAACATAAATACACTAAAAAAATAAGAAATCTAAGCAAACAAATATTGTATGATTATTATATTGATAAACTAATTAAAATTCACTGTCAATTTTTAAAGCCAGATCATATGGATATTATTACTTAAAAATTTACAACTCCTTACAACTAAGAAATGCCCAATGACATATTGTTATTGGAAATGCCTTAAAATATACTCATATACCAAAATTCTATAAATAATATATAATTAAAACCTTATAAATTTGGTCATTTTGAAATTTATATGGGAATAATGGCCTTTATTCACACTCAGGATGTGTAGTGATATTATACTTAGATTAATTAAATAAATGCAACTTAATCAATTGATTATTTAGATATTTTGCATATTATGATATATAAAATAGGCTCTAATACTATAAAAGAGTAAAGACGCCGTTGCCTTTTCCTTTATTATCCCTGAAACTTAACCTCTTAAATTGTCGGATATTCATAATTCCATACAAAAAAAATATGAGGTCAGACTTAGAGCAAACAAATATTGTAAAATTTTGATCTTAATAAACTAATTAGAATTCATAATAAATTGACAATACAAAATCTATTTTTTATAATAAAGCCTATAACTACTACTACTTTAAAATATACTCATATGCCATTCTATAAATAATATAATTTAGATATTTTGCATAAAAGCAGGGGTTCGAACCAAACCCGAACCCGGAAAAGAAAACCCTGGTTTTTGGGGAAAAATCTGAATCCGAACCTGAACCCCGTTTATAAAATTTTCAAAACCCCGAACCGAACCCGGGAATTTTATTTGAACCCGGGTTCAACCGAGTTAAGTGTATTGTATAAATTAATATAAGATTTTTCTATAATTGTAAATACAAATATTAATAATTTACTTAACATTTTATAATATTTTCAAATTTACCATTGAGTGAAGTGTTAATAAATTTTAAATTAAATTTTTTTAAATTTATTCTCAAAGATTCATTAATAAATTTTAAACAATTTTCATTTACGCCATTTATTTTTAATTTTTAACTTATTCTCAAAGATTATTAATTAGAGGAAAATGAAAGTGAACAAGTCAAAGTTTATTATATTAGATACCGTTAATTTAAAGAAATACGCCTAAATAAATTTTTTTAAATCTATACATGACTATGCTTTGTATTTTTAACTATATTTTGCCTATAAATAAAATAAAAAATTTATTTTTTAGACAAAATTTATGTCTAGTTTTTTAATTATGATCTAATTATTGAATATTTTTTTATATCAATTCAAAAATTCTTAAACCCGAGCTGAACCCGAAACCAAACCCGGGTTCAAAAATATTTCCCTGAACCAAACCCGGGTTCAAAAATATTTCCCTGAACCGAACCCGAACCTAACCAACCTATTTTTTTTAACCTTAAACAGAACCCGAACCAAATCCGGGAAAAAATTTTGCCAGGTTCACATCCCTGCACAAAAAAAAATAGAAATTCTCTAACACTATATGAAGCAGTTGAAAGATTGAGGGTAAATTCAAGCCATAGGTAAAAAATTAATACATAATTTATTAAGGAATCACATAAATATTTTGATCATTTAATAATTACCGACGGAGATATAGTAAAATATGTAATACACCAGAAGGAAAATAATGCAAAAAAATGGAAATTATTTATTTTATTTTAGTTCAACCCGTTTTAAAATTTTTTATAAAGATTCTTTTTTACTCCTTCAAAAAATAATTATATCGGTTTGATTATGGTTCAGATATTTATAAAGGTTTAGCGGATTATTCCTACGGGTCCCTGAGAATAGGAAGGAAATAAATCATTAATATTATTTGAACCATGGGTCAGACTTTATGTTTTAATTATGATCTTACCGCCTGCCCTGCAGGACTTTAATGGAGTCTACTTTTAAAAAAAATTCAGAGGTCCATCATAAAATTTTGAATTTAATTTTCAAAAGATCTTTATATATTAAAGTTAAACACATAATTGTCTGAAATTTATAGAATCTATTTACATGCTGAAATACAATTCCGGCAAATCAAAATTTCAAAAAATATAAGGTAATGCAATTTAACTAATTAGAGCACTCTGAATACAAATTTTTAGCTCAAATTACAAATGTTTATACCTTTTTTTCTGAAAAAAAAGAAAAAAGAAATATGTGAATGTATTACTTTTCGTTAAATGTGGGATTTGTAGAATTTTTGATAACGATACTTTTCCTCTTGTTAACTTCTTTGCCATCGGCAGGTAAGAGCTCGAATTTGACATAGGGATCGGGATTTTTGGTGATAGGAGTCAAGTTTCTAAATGAAAATAATGTGAAAATAGTTCATTTCATATATCAGATACAGGGGCATGCGCATACTATTTTAAAATTTAGTCATCAAAAATAAGGGAAGCAAATGACGATTAAATAATCGGTCGCGTATTTTATCAGCTGATTAATTATTTGTATAATTTAAATTTATTAAAAATCCGGTCAGTATGTCATTTTTTTGGCTAAGATTTTAATATGCCACAAACCGCGTTATGGTAAGAGTTTATTGGTCTCTGATATATTATAATCATGATTAATTGTGGCTTCTATGATGGGTGAAAATATTATTTAAATTTTTTTATATATATTTATGACTTTGTTTAAGGGGAGAAGGGGGGGGGGGGGGGGGTTCTATAAAACTTATGTTATGTTAACATAATTTAATTCAAATTTAAATAAATTCTGATCGGAATAAAAACAACGAAATTTCATTTGATATATTGCCCAAAAAAGTTTTAAAGAGGAAGAAAAACTCGATATATTTTTTTAGTTATGAAATTTAAGATAATAAAATGATTTCAGTTTAGTCTTTTGAAATTGGTCTTTATTTCGATGGGACCTTTTCATTTTGGTGCGCCGTTCTTTGGATATATGTCAATGGTCTAATGGGTTTCACTCGTATATAATTGAAAACTTATTTTTTTTAAAGAAAATATTTTTTTACTCTACACGTTCCAGCAGCACTATAAGTTTGTTACGAGCATCATCGTGATAAAATGTTAGTAACACACGAGGGCTTCTAAAAAGAAAAGAAAAGCATGTCAATTTTTCTTATGGAATTTTTATTTTGATTTTCCTTATCTTAAATTTCTATTATTATTATCATTTTTGCACGAAAGAATTTAAATTCATTTAATTATTCCTTGTTTTATAACAAAATATCTAATAATTTTGTTTTGTTTTCCCCCTAAATTTTAAAATAGAATCTAACAATTTTTTTTAAAGGTACTACATATAGATACTTTATGAAGGAATTTATCACAAGTATCTTATTGGAAATGTTTCGAAGGTATAGTCATGAAATATTTACGAAAAAGATAAAATATTATATATTTTTTTTTAAAAACTAACACAGTGTTTTTCCTTTGCTTTAAAAATTCTTGATTATTAGAATAAGTGTTATTGTGGATCAACGATAGACTTTTACGTGTCATAACTCTATTTCCAGTAGGAATACCACTTTCCTTCGAGTCGATGAGGTCTGATCGTTCTTGGTCATTTCTGCGATTTAATTTTAATAATAAAATAAAATTTACTTTTTAACCCAATGAATAAAAAAAAACTGAACAGTTAATATTATCATTTAGAAAGTTCAACAGGTCAGTATGTGACCATTTTCTTCTGAAACCCACTTCCACGCGTAAGCATTTTAGGAAGAGAGCAGGGTTAAAGTTAATATTTATCATAAAAATGGCCGTTAAATGTTTTTATATTAATGGACTCGTTTTTATTTTAAAAAAACTATGAAATAATTACTAAGAATTTAAATAACACCCATTTTCTTTTATAAATATAACTATCATTTTTTAATTTCAAATTATTATAAAATTATATATTTAACAAAGTGTATTTAAATCATTGATTTAAAAAAAAAAATTAGTTAAAAATAAAAGATCAATTTTATATAATCAAAGCTTTAAACGTGGGGATAAAAAGAGTAAAATTTTTATACCGTCTAGTATATATGTGGTATCTTTATTAATATTATTAAATATATAAAAAAAAAGTATTTTTTTAACATTTGCCAAAATTAAATTTACAATAAAAAATATGTCACATTATAAAATGCAAAATTGATTTTAATTGCAGGGTTCAAGCATAGTTATTGATAATGCATAAACATGCTGAAGATAAGGAATACTATTAGTAAAATATACTAACTCATATATTTTAGCGGTAAAAAATGTAAAGGAAAATAATATTAAATATTTTAGAAATAATCAATTTGTTACATATAAAAATATAATGAGGCTAGCCATAACATATTAACGTATCAAAGTTCATAGACAATATTTAAAATTTGTGAAGAAATCCTTAAATTGACATTTCAAAAGGTCAACTGCCTCAAAAGATCTTTAGATTCTGATTTTCAATCACAAAATCCTTACACCTATCTTATTTTCCTACATATTTGATCATCCATGAAATTTATAATTAATTTTTTGTTCATTAATGTTAAAAATATATGATTTAATAAGTTAAAGAAAAAAAAATTAATATTATAATTTTTAAGCATAGGAAAGGCCACTAAATAATTTTTGCTTAAAAAACTGTTAAAATAAGTTTAAATAATATTCAAAGGGTATTTATAGTAAAATATGAAATGATTTGTAAGTGATAAATTTTGATAATTATTAGGTTTAGTTGAAATAAATAAATTTAATCGATGATTTTTTAAAATAAATAATCATTTGATCTAAATTAAATCAATTTTTATTTTTAGACCCTGATATTTTATTTACAAATAAATGTGATAGTTATCGTTGACAACGGTATTTTGACTCATAAAGTGCAGCCCTGGGGTTGAAATTTTTGAAAAAGTTTTTCTGTCCTTAAAATAATTTTTAAGAAATTATCTGGCCCTGGACTGCAATAATTTTTTATAAAGAAAAATTTGTCTCATTCTAATCTTAAAATTTTTTTTCGCGAATTTCAAGACTAGCCCGTAAAGAAATATGTTGTACAAGTTGTCAGATCCGCTAGCCAGACTTCGGTCAGACCTCCAATAAATAAATAGACACAAATGATAGTGTGGCTTTGTGATTATATTCATCAGATTCCGTTGCTTACTTACGAATAAAGAATGTATCGTGCCTTAAACTTATTGTGGGCTTATTTTATTCGGAATTGTATTGTTATAGATTCCCAAGAAACGCAAGGTTATATTTTTAAAAAAAGAAGCGAATCAATTAATTCGATGACTGAAAGCCCGAGTTAAGATGTCTTTCGGTTAAGACGCCACACTCAATTCCACGAATACTCCTGCACCCCCAAAAAATTAAATATTCAATATCAGTAGCTATAATAGAGGAACCAACTAAAAAAGTTTTGGGGTTGCTTATTCCTTATTTCTATGTATATTTGTACATAGCTAATCAAGACGCTACTTGATTAGTTGACGTCATCCTGATTCAAACTAATAATAAATATTATTAGCACGATACAAAAAAACATTTTAAGCAATCATAATTTCTTTGTTTTTATTATATAAAATTTTTAAAAAAAGTGGAGAGGGGGATTAAATAAACGAATAACCCTTTGACCCAACGGTAAAAATAAATATCAAGTTAATTGAAGTGCGTTTTTAAATGCTAATATACAAATTTACTTTTTCGGTCAAATATCACCTTTTCCAAATATAATCATATCTCCGAATTAAAAAATAAAAAAATTGACAACAATTTAAAACAGGTAAAAGAATACAAAAAAAATGATGAGAAAACAACATAAGTCATTTTTTACTGTTTTAAATAAATTTGATAATTTAATCATATATTCCTTCATTAATTTTAAGCGAAATTAAAAAAGAGCAAAAGGAAACGAAATTTTAGCATCTGATCGAAACCTGATAACAAAAGATCAAACCGGATATTTTTTTTGAAAATAGATTCAGTCCCAAATTGACCTTCACGAATTAACATTAAGGTAAAGAAGTCCGGTTCAGCGACATCGCTGGGAAAGGAAGGGACCAAAGTGTGCTCGGCACTATTTAGAGTTTAATTCAAAGTACGTTTCAATAAATTAAAGTTAAGACTTTTTGATAAGCCTAAATGGCGATGCGCTAGCGACGTCACTGGAAAAGTTAGTGGTATCTTATAATTTTTCAAACCTTTGGTCAACCCTTCTAACGTCTCGATATTGTTGGTTAGGAATGTTAGATTTGTCATCATAATAATCATGGTCGCTATTATAAATTATAATATAATAATATGAATAAAGTAAATTATATATATTTTTTAAAATTTTATAATTAACTACCCCAATTGATTAACGGATTTGGCATTGGGATCATCGCTAGCAGTATATCGTTTATAATCATCGTAAGAGACTGTGTCTCTTTTTTTGTAAGTATCACTTGCTACATTGACGTCTTCTGATTTGTTGCTCGCTGGGTCGGGTCCACTCTTCAGAAACTTGATTTTATATGGGTTATATTTTTTTAATAACTTTAAAAATAAAAATGCTATAAGAAGTAGATTGTGATGAAATTAATGATACCAGCATATTAATATAACTAGACATGTGCGCCTCCGGTAAAATGCGCCGCCGCCGATTATTTTGACCACGCCGACGCCGCGCGCCAAAAAATTGTCGGCATGCGGCGTGATACATATTTTTTATTATTTATTTTATATATTATTTATGAATATAAGAAAAATATTAAATATTTTTTGAATTATTAAAAAATGCGATTTTATTTTTTTAAATTAATAAATATTATTTGCTATAAATTTGATTTGTAACAATCCTTATTCGCTCATTTTGGGCAGGTTTGTGACCAACGTGCTAGATAAAATAAGATTAGGATATTAAATTTGAAAAGGTAAATCTATATTTTATTCTTTTATTTTGATTCAAATAATTTACAACTCGTTATATAAAATTTATTTTTTATCATAATAGAAATTTTATTTAATGATTTTTATTTTGTTGCCATTATAACATATATAAAAATACCAGGACTAAAACAATTATAATGGATGCAGCATTGCAATACCCTGTAACAATATAGTATATCCTTGCAAGCAAAACCTTCTTTTGCATGGAAACATTTTGGATCCTTAATATTAAAAACTGACACAAATAATAAGAGAACCAGTGTTGCTACAGATAAAGTCTTTTGTAATATATGCTTGCAAATAGCACTTGATAAAGATGGTGAGGATGAAAATAATTCTTCATTTTCAGAGTAAATTTTTTGATTATTTTATAAATATTAGTAAATTTTTTAATTAGTTATCCAATCAAATCTTTTTCAAAAAATATCAGCACATCAAATATAATAAAACATTTACTTGACACACATGATTTATCATGTAAAGAAGAAATATCTAAACAAAATTTAAAGTTATTTTTCAAACCCATTGTAAAAGATACAACTGACCCTATAAAAGATAAAAAATGGATTCTGGTAAGGAATTAGGTTCTCATGTGTTGCAAGGATTTAATGCCATTCTCTTCTATAAATAATACTGGAATGCAAGATTTTCTAAAGGTTATTTGTAAAATCATTATAATTTTTTATAGGGCAATCTTAATTTTTATTTGTTAAGATATTTAATTATTTTATAACATCCCACATTTAGAATTTTTTATGGCATAATATTTTATTATTAACTTTTTATTATGTAGAAATATGGCATTATTTCAGATGCCAAAGAATTACCTGACAGAACTACACTTAGCCGGAGTGGATTAGATGATGTTTATTTATCAATGAAAGCATACATATATGCCAACAAATTAATGTAGGTCCTAAATTTTGTGCTATAACTTTTGATATGTGGACAGACAAATATAGACGGCGAAATTATATCACCTTTACTTTTCACGAAATAGATAATAATTTTAATATTGTATTTTATACATTGGCGACACATCATGTCACCCAAAAACATACCGCTGAAACTATTCTTTTCGAAATAGAAAAAGTTGAAAATGAATTTGATTTAGGGTCCAAGAAAATTCAAATGGTTACGGATGCAGGACCCAATGTAAAGAAAAGTGTTCGTCTAGGAGAATATGACTATCATTTATGTTTGGGGCATGGATTACATAATCTAGTGACAGTCGATGGAATAAAAAAAGTTAATAAAATTGAAAATCTCATTAAAAAAGTTAGAGAAGTTATAGTTGCCTTAAGATTCAAAACAGCGGATTTTGAAAATATAAACGATATAGAAAATAGAAAATGTTTTGAATCGATATCATATACATCGGATATTTTAGATTTGGATGATAATGATCCTTTTTATGAAGATCGTTTGGGGTATGATGATGATAGTGAAAATCAAAAATCATATGAGAAAAAACATAAAACCTTAAAATTAAATGTGCCTACACGTTGGCATAGTATTTTAATAATGCTGGAAAGTGTGACTGGCAATAACAAAAATCCTATAAATATTCTATTAAATAGAATGGAGAAACCGGATCTCAAATTATTTAACTCCGATTGGGACTTGGTGTATGAACTTTTAAATTTTCTTAAAACCTTCCAACAAACTGTTGAATTTTTATCTGTCCAAAAAGGAGTTACTATAAATTTAGCCATTTTATTTCGTAGTGAAATTAAAAATCATTTAATTGTAAAAGAAAATGATAGTCCACCCATAGCATCCCTTAAACAAAATATGCTTACTAAATTTGATCATAGATTTCCAATAACCGATCTTCAGGTAGTATTTTAAAATACATAAATTATTTTTTATACATTATTCTTTCTTTTATTTTTTTTACTTAGGTGTTAGGAGCACTTTTGGATCCTCGTTTTCAATCAATAAACATAGTAAATGAATATTTAAAGGAAAAAAATATTACTCCGGTTGAATTTTTATGTCAACACGCTACCTCTCTACGGTCTTACACGGACGAATTAACGAATGTAAAACGACGGAAGTTGCTTCAAAACTCGATTATCTTAAGTCATTGGCTACGAAGCATTCATCTATTCAAAACAATAACCTGGAACAACAACACTATTTAACTAGTTTAGAAAAAGAGTGTTATTCATTATTTTCGCCTTATAATTTGGAGATAAAAGATGTCTTAGATTTTTGGAAGATAAGAGCATTGGATCTTCCTAAACTTTCAATATTAGCTAGAAAGGTCCTGTGCGTTCCAGCTACAAGCACACCCAGCGAGCGTGTATTTTCTATAGCTGGGCTCACTCTGAACTCTAAAAGATTATTATTATGTCCTTTAAATCTTAATAAAATAATATTTATTCATGATAATTATAACTTAATAAAATCATTAAATTATAGTTATAAACATAATAAAGTATAAATTTTATTTTAAAAATGTTTCCAATGAATTTATAAATTTACTTAAAAAAATTTAAGTTAGAAAAATATTTGACGCCGCCGCGCCGCCGCCGAAAATGCTGTCGGCGCACATGTCTAAATATAACCATCTAAAAGCAAAATTTATGGTTAACCTAAATTGATATATAGACGTAGATTATTCTATTCTAATCCTCGACCACTTTATATACTTTTAAATTTTACCGTAAAACGTGTTTACTATAAATCGCCCTAAACATAGATTATATTAAATTGTTTATTTTTTAAAAAAGGAAAAATAACCCTTAATGACATGATGAGCGATACTCTAGCATCGTTATAGCCTTTAGAACTGAGCGGGAAATTTCCAGCTTTATCGAAATTAGGTTCTTCCAAAATTTTGCCGATGGAGTAATTCATAGAGCCCAGGATTTTACCGCTTTTTTCGTCCTTCACCTGAGTGTTTGATTAGAAGTTTATTTTAAAAATTGTAAATTTGCTATATAATTTTATTTGTGTATCAAATGATTAGGCACATATTCAAATGCGATCTCGTTCATTCAAGTTAAAGGGGGGGGGGGGGGGGGTACTTGGTTTTTTTATATTAAATTTGTATGTAAAGTGTAAAATGAATATGCTGGTCTCAAACCTCTAAATTAAGTGTAGCCAGCAACGGATTATTGATAAGCAAAGTAAAACATTGCTCCCAAACCGGGTTAGTTGTTTTAGGCTGTGCTTCGGTTTTATAACCTCCTTTACCCGAAGAATCGTAGCTTTCGCGTCCTAGCGCCGCTTCAACAAGATTTTTGCTTTTGTGGGCTGGTTCTTTGCTTTTTATATCGTTGCTGCTAGGGCTGTTACCGGCTGAACCATCACTCCCAGCAAGGGTGAGGAGGGCGTAAGGGCTTGGTTCCGTGGCCACGTCCCTAGGAAACTACGAGTAATAAATTGATAAGTAAAAAAAAGTAGGTGAAAATGAGTTTAAGGAAGAAAGTAAAGGGTCATATAATTGATATGGTCATAGAAATTTTTGAATTAAAAATGACAAGTAATCTATTTCTTATCGATTTTTTTTTTAAATATCTATAAATTAAAAATTATATTAAGCGTAGGACACATAATTTGAAGGGGTTATATTTTTTGCATATGCAAATCTCTAACCTAAATAATTTTGTGGAAAAATTTTTCATTTTCTTAAAATAAAAAAAATGTTTTTTTTGGTAAATTTAATTAACTAGTGTGTTTGCGATAATTATGACAGTGTATAAAACTGTGATTTATTTTAAAAAGAAAAAAATTTCTGCTCAAAATAGTTCTATAAACGAATAAATATTGACTTTAAAATGCAGCAAATATAATTGATTTAAGAAATTAAATCAATTTTTAAAAAAAAACATATATAAAACACCAACTGGTAAAGCTTTAGCAGAATCGACGTAAACCACCAATATGGCGGTAGATAAGAAACCCCTAATATTTTTTCGCGTAAACTCTTGATCTATGTACTGCAGTTCTCGTTTGAGAAGGGCAAGATTTTCGGTTTTGATCTATTATTTTTTTTAAATTTTTTTATAATAATATATTCATCTGTATCTACTACGCATCAATCATTTAATGATGATTTTAAAAAAACTTATTTCGAACATCTCCAGAATAAATATTTTAACATTCTCCCATATAAAATCTCCTTATTCCAGCAAAGGTTTTCAAATATCTTTCGTCTATTTACCAAATGTGCATAAACCTTTCTAATATTATGACTAGGGTCTTCATTTTCTGAATCCTCGTCCTTTTGGGTTCCTAACATTGATAACGGTACAATGGGTCTCAACCAATCCAGTCTCATGTGTATGTCACCGTGCTTGGTATCTTCTAGTTTGAAGGTCTTCAAAGTTAAAACACATTTTAAATTGTAAAATATTTATCAACCGATTTTTTAAAATTTTTTTAAAAGCATTTCTTTTAAAAATAAGAGTAGCAAGAACGCCGTTGCTTTTACTTTTAACATTCCTGATAAGTATATTATAAGTAAAATAAAATAACTAATTCTTGATTTAAGAAAGAATGTGCAATATTATACATTATATTTATTATATTATTTTAAATATTAATAATGTAGATTAATGCCCATTATTGTATTTATAATGTATTCAAATTAGTTATAATATTATATTTCTTAATCGTAATTGAAGAAATATGTTATTTCTATTATTTTCTCTTGATAAGAATATTGCCCTGTTATCAACCATATAGGTTAGATCAGCATTTAAAATGACAGATAAATCAGATCTCTCTACGCGAAGATATTTATTATATGGATTGTTAATATTGTGTAAAAAAGTATATAGGAATTACATATTATTTCTTCAATAACGATCAATAAATATAATATAACAACTAATTTGAATACATTATAAATACAATAACTAATCTTAAGCTGCACAATTAATATTTAAATAAAATATAACTACAGAATGTGGTTTTACAAATTTAGAAGTCCGTATAGGCACAACTGAATTTAAAAAAAATAGATTATCTCTCTTATTAATGCCGATAAACAAAAATCAAGAAGAGATGTGCGCCGCTATCAGGTCGAGTTTAATTATATTGTCAGTAATTGTCCAAGTTGTGCCCTATATATTTATTATTAAATAACTTAAATCCTTTATTACCTATAATTTAATTTAATAAAATATTGTAAAAAAATGATCAACATTCAAAATAATTCATTTTTTACCCCACGGCAAACAAGGTATAATTTTTTTTTGCAAATATTATAATAAATGGTTATATCAATATAAATTATAAAAATTAATAAGTACTAATTTTAAAATGAGAACTAAGATTTTATAGATATTCTATGTAAATGTTTAAAACAAACTAAAAAGCATATAGGAATCGAATAAGACCTGGCTATTTTTATAAAACCGGTCGAAACTATTTAAGATTTGACGACAGTTTAGGTCCAGTGTATCTCGTCCTTGAGAGATGAAAACTTAATAACCGAATAGCATTGAAACATAGTATAACCTGCTTATAAGCATTTTTCCGCATTTACTAATTTGATTTTCAGTCATAGATGCTCGGTTTTATACATTTACCATTTCTGGTCATCTATGAATTCATAAGGTGTTGTATTTTTTACAGAATAAGATTGACTAATGAGGTTACCCCTTTTATAAATTGCAAATGCCCAAAAGGTAGTTTTTTTTGTCAAAATGTTATTCGACCATTCATTAAAATGATATTGTGATATTATTTATTTTAAGAAAATATATACCGTATCGATGATGCCTTGTTTCATGGCTGCCTCGATGTCAATTTCAATTCTGCACGATACATGTATAAAATTATTTTGCATAAATTTGAATCAGAACGAGAAGTTTATATCAAAGGCAAAAATTATATATTGAATACCCTCCCCTGTCCATAAGAATCTAGATATCGAAAATAGTTTCCAAAAAATTATTTTGCTTGTACATAACTCTCCTGCCTCACCTGAAATGTACAACTAGTTTCGTTTTATTATAAAATGTTTTGTCATAGTGACAATTAGTAGAAATCGCTAAACCAAAGCCAAGTTAATGATTTAATAGGATAAAAAACAAAAATTTTTTTAAATAAAAAAACCTTCCCAAGAAGTCATCTTTATTTGGATCGTGGTCGAAAATGGATATTTCTACTCGTTGGCCAAATGGTTCGTCTATTATAGCCTGCAAAATAAAATATTTATAGAGTATATTCTGCTGAAATTTTAAATTAAATTGGCCTAGCCAGCAAAAAAACATGATATCAAAAATAAACAGTCACTATTTTGGTATAAAAAATGAATTAGATATTAATTTTTTTATAAATATTTATAGGATTTGTATTGGGTGGTGATCGTTTAAAGTCCTACAAAAATAATATATTAGCATTCAATTATATTCGTACTTCAAAAGCCTCATTCCACACCGGGTCTAAGTTGTCGTTTATTATCGAGGTTTGGAATTCTTTCGCCCCGACTTTAAAAAGGTAATATAAATGTAATATAATTTATTAGTATATTTATATAAAAAAATTTGAACATTTAAAATCCATAAATCAACAAAATAAAGCTAATAAATTCTAGAAATCTTTTTAATCATAGAACTGGTGGAATGATCAAATGTCAGTTCATTTAATGGAGCTTCCTACCTCCCCCCCCAACGATTAATTGGGAAAAAAACCGCGTGAGTATATATCGGAATCTCAGTTTTAGGGGTATTGGACAGGCCTAGAATACTTTTTTTTTAAATCGGTGTTTATGTTAGGCTGAAATTCGTTCCTGTTAAACTTATATTGAGCTCAATTTTTGCTGGGCAAGCAAATATATTCATTTTTATATACTATAATGCCTTGTCAGCTCAGGAAAATCTGGTGTTGGGGTCAATAAATATTTTTAAAAAATTACTATAAATCTTTGTGTAAGGGTCGGATTTTCCTTTGCCCAATAAACTTATATCAGCGTTGACTAGATTATGGGCAGAATAGATGGTGATCCTAATGGCACCCTAATAATATAAATTATGTAATTTCTATAAAATATTTGGTTAAAAGTTAAAATCTCAAAATATTTTATAATTTTTTTTTTATTATTCGTAAATAAAGGATACTAATCTTTTTCTTCTTAAAGTAATGAAGTAGGGATAATTTTTAAGTGACGTTTACAAATTCTTTTAAAAATTTGAAGAAAAATAAACTACTCGTCCGGATATATATTTACTAAGTTAAAACGGTCAAAAAAATTCTAACACTACAAGCCCAAACTGTATTATTTATTTTGTTAAACTATTTTTGACCATTTTAAATACAATATGAATTCCTATAAAACCGGCCCCTCAGCCCAACCAGCAAGTGGGGGTAACATTTATTAAATATAGGCCCAGGCCCGACCTGTGGCTCGAAAAATAAATTATATATTTCCTTTCCTTCCTAGACTTCTCGAAAAATATAAATTATATATTTCCTTTCCTTCCTATACTTCCCGTTTTAGTTTGCCTGAAATATTATCCCAATTATAAAATGGATCTTAAAAAAATTAGAAAAGTTTTTTAAAAAAATCAGGTGACTAAATTTTCAAAGTTATTGCTGATTATTTGAATATGAATCATCAAAACAGACTAAAATAAATATTTTAAAAATTAATTCTATATACGCTTTTATTGAAATTCGAGCAGCGGGGTCGAAACGGGCCTGGTCTAAATCTAAAAAATATGTTGATGCAGGGAAGATGTGAATATACTTCATAACGTAACATATATCCTTAAGAATAAAATACAAATTTTATTAAAACTTTTGGAATTAAATATTTGATCTGTTGCGATTCGACGTCTTTAGAAAGGATTAATCCGAATTTGTTAGGTAAGACTAGCATGGATGACACCACGTCCAACATTATTTTACGTATCAATTCACTTATATTAAACAAAAAAATGACCAATTAAAAAAAAATAAGTAAGTTAAATTTTAATATATAGGACTTGTCATCTTTGGTGGTGAGGATTTTTAATGCTGGCTACCAGCCTGACGCAAACCTTCTTCCTTAAATTTACTTCTAACCCCTCACTTATGACTTTACCCCCCCCCCCACCCCCCATTATCATCTATACTCTTCATTATTTCGTTTTATTTTAATCATTCTTTCTTTCTATTTAAGATTTTAAAAAAAAATCAATTTAAACGCCAATCCAGGGATATCCAGAGCGTTAGCTATATTAGTGAAATCGAAATCTATGGCGGGTCGATTGAGCATGAAAACCTTCAGAGCTCCAACAAATGGTATAGTGCTAATGAGTGGGTTAATATGGGCCCTTATATCACCGTGAAAATTGACATTTTTAACTCCGCTTTTGACGTTGTTCACGTTGAGGGTAAATTCGCAATCACCGGAGTAACTAAAAAATGTTTCACCGAATATAGATATTGTCAAAAAAACTGAAAAAAAATCAAATATTTCAATTTTTTTAAACTTTAAGAGTCATGTCACATTTGAGTTAAATGAAGAGGGCGGGAATTTTTTGGAGGGTCCCTTTTAAACTTTGTTTATTATTTTAAATAAATTTGCGTGACCAGTATTAAAAATTTCTTAGTTTTTAAATTCCGAGAATTTATTTTGAAACTCAATAATATTCTAAATTTACTATAATTAAATTCGCATAAATAATTTATTAATTTAAATCGTAAGCGGCTGAAAGATAATTTTTCTGATAATCACATTCACTGTATTAGGCAGGACGTCAGTTTCGTAATCAAGTATTTTCTCTAAGGGACTGACCAATGGAGGGGGTATTTTTTTTAAATATTTGAATACTTGCTTACACCACAGACCTTTAGTACAACTAGTATATATTAAATTAACATTAAATTATTTTATTTATAATGATTAATTATTTATTCAGCATTAAAATATATTATAATGATACAAGTTATAAATACTTTTAAATATTTTTTTTAATCCACAAATTAACTAAATAAATCGATATATATTCTGTTAATCAGGACTGAGGACAATGTCCGATATATCTCGACAAATTTATTGGGAGAGTTCCGTGTTTTAAATTTATATAAGTTATTTTTGTTCATCATTACTATGATATAGTAAATATAAACATTCGGACCGAATTAAAATTATTTTTCAATTAATTTTTTCATATAGGGAAACACATTAATCCTGTTTTGTTTTAAGTGTATACTAAGCCTAAATAGCTTTTCCCCTTTTATTCTGTTTAGAGAAAATTATATAACAGATTTCTATTTTGAAATAAGACGAATCAGGACACAGCCTAAACCTAGATATTTTTTTTATAAATTTTTGTTGATAACGGTGTATCTTTAAAATCTATTTTTTATCTCTAGAAGTTTCACTAAATAAATAAACAATTTAAAGATGGCAAACTATCGATTAAAATTTTGCCAAAAAAATAAAACTTGAATACACAAACTGTATAAATGGAATAAATTTTTTTTAAAAAATTATATCAAAGATAAATAATTTGTTAATGATGTGGGGGGTCTATACAATTTTCGTGATGAGATCTATCCTATTTGATAAAGGTTGTTACAATAAAAAGAAGGATTTTTTACAAAATGTTGAAATCCAATAAAATGATCTGATTATATTTTTCTTATTGTCATACTTAAATATTAAATTATGTTATAACAATTTTTTCAAATCCTACACTTGAAGTTTACAATTAAAAAAAACATCTATGTTTTTAAATGAGAAATAAGTTTCAACAAGTAGATCCTAACAATTCATAGACGGTTAATTTTTGTCGCCCGTGAGGATTGCCAGATATATTTTTTAGAAAGAGTAAATTCTATATATCTTTTGTAAAAGGAGTGATAAGAAGAAGGCTAAATCGTGAGTTCTGGCAATTAAGTCCCCATGAGGCAAGTGATCATTAAAGAGAACCATTTTTACCCTTCAGTACTTTGGTGGGGTCACCGAAACCTAAAATGTATTATTAATATTACTTAAATATGGCGATATTTATTATGATCTCAAATCTTCAGTAACTTCATTAAATTTATCGTAGTGTATATATAATATATATATAATTTAGACTTATTAAGCCCCATAAAAGAGATGTAAGTTAATTTTTTTTAATCTTAGTTAATATCTGAAATTTTTTTTAAAAAAGATATCCGGGCCGGGCCGTATATTTTAAAACCAAATATTTGATGCCATTTTTAGCTGCAAAAATCAAATAAATAAAATATATTTTTAAAAAATACGGTTCGGGCCTGAAATTTTTTTTAAAAAAAACCAGGCTGGGCCAGGAAAAATTTTTGAAAAAAATCCGGGCCAGGTCGAATAAGTTTTTCAAAAAAAATTCGGTCCGGGCCGTACAAATAGTAGCTCTGCAGGGCTCTGGTTAATATTAAAATGGGGGGGGGGGGGTATTTTTCCATAATTCGTTTTTTCTAATATTTTTGTGCTTAATATTTAGTTTCAAAAATTTTAACTTTTATTTTGAAAGAAATTTGGCCTAAGTTTTAATTATTATGCTTCTTTCTTCAATATTTTTTTTAGGCATTAAATTAATAATAAATAAATGTTTTATAAAAAATTAATGTTCGATTCATTATATCAAGTTATACGAAATTTAAAAAATACATAATGTTAAATTATACAGCTATGCTAACGTTTAGTTTAGCGACGAATTACGCGTCACTTGAGCGATATCGTTGTATTTCATGCTAACTAAAAACGAGACCTAAGGCCTGCCAAACCCCACCAGGTTCACGTCATTTTTTTTTCGCGAGATTACTGAAGGGTGGAAATAAAATTTGTTTGAGATGGGTTTGGTACGATAATGATCAACTTTAAATATTTTTTTAAAAAAAGACTCAAATGAAACAAAATTTATTTTTACAAAATTTCCATATCTATGATTATTTCGTCCCTGTTGAGTTTTTCTTGATAAACCTTTATGCCACCGATTCTACAAGGCTTCGAGAAAAAAAAATTATAAGAAAACATGATTATTATAAAAATAGAAGATTTTTTTGCCTATATAATTTATTGATAACGTTGGGGAAAAAATTCACCAATTAACTATATTCAAAAACTAGAAGAAAAAAAATGTAATATTTTTAAAAAATAACAATTTTTTTTTCTTTTAGCCATCATGAATTATTTCGAAAAATATATTAATAAAAAATAAATAACCTTGGCGAAATGAATAGAAGGCAAAATTTTTCTAAACTTTTTTAAATGGCAAAAATCATTATATTAATTAAAATAATTATACAACATTTAAATTGGTATAAATTTTTATTAAAAAAAATAATTCATCAGCTGGATATCAAAAAAACTTTGAATAATTACAGTGAAACATAAGGTTCGTTCAATTATGTTTTAATCAATATAAAGATGGTCAATATTATAAAACATTTTGTCCAATTTTGGCAGAAAAAGATATACTAAATGAGTCAATTACGTTTTAATCAACATAAAGAGAGATGGTCAATATTATAAAACATTTTGCCAGTTTTGGCAGAAAAAGACCTATCTAAATGAGTCAAAAAAACGTTTCACATTATTTTATTTTTAAAAAATGATAAGCAGAATTGATTTAAATAAAATGACAAAAAAAATTCATTAATAATTTTCTCTTACCCTTTTTTTTACAATGATATTATAAAAAAATTTCCTTTACTATATCGCCGACGTCTATTGTTTCAAAGTAGAAATTTTTGATGATAGCGGGAAGTCTCTCTTTAACCTTTGGCTCTATATCGTTTTTGATCATAACTTTCAAGTAATTATTAATGAAAGGCCACATTTGCTTTATTATCTATGAAATAATATATTTATGATATACAATGTATCTGTGCAGATATTTTCTTAAAATCATTCATTCATAAGCAATTCAAATATTTAAATAATTCATATTTATTTATAAAAATATTTGGTGAAAAGTGGGTGCAAAAGTTCATTTTCTTGATTTGAGTAGTAAATAGATGAAAGATAAACCTTATAATCATAGACCACATCCCAAACCAAGTCAGATTTTCAAAAAAACAGGAAATAGGATAGGATAATAATTTTTAAACCCGGAAATACGTTAGGAATCATAAGATTCCAACATGTTTCATAGATTTTAAGAATTCTCACGTCTTTCCGGAACGTTCTGATTATAACGACCATTAATCTTAAAGGTTACGCGAGATGGGTATCAATAGGCAACAATTATTTTTAAAAATTAATATGATTCGCAAACGTTCTTAAAGACATCAATTTTTAAAAAGTGGAAATTGCAATTTAATGAAATTTATGGGGCCCGAACAAAACCCTAAAAACGAGAACTTTATAGTAAAAGTTAAATTCCGAAACAAAATATTTTATAATTACTTTGTTCAGCCATTCAGCCCTTTCGACATCCGGAAAGTAGACCTAATGTTTGATTTTTAAAAATAACTATTATATAAATCCTAATCAAAAGTTTAGATTAAATTATGTATTAATTTAATATAAATATTATTTCAGTTTCAAAAATAAATTTCGGTAAAACCAAAACGATATCTATAATGAGTATAGTTAGGGTAATTGTTGTTTTGGCTGTTTTAGCAGATTTATAGATGGCTAAAAAATGGATAAACTTATTTTTTAGCCAAGAACTATTACTTCAAGCCGCTTTTTTCTTAAATATAGCTTAATTTTACTAAAGCGGAAGACTTAGTTGCGTCTCAACGCGCGATTTCCTTTCGGCAAGCGCCTTTAGGTGGAGTCAAATTTGCCATTTTTAGCTATATCCAACTACAGTAATCAACCATATGAATTATGTCTATGGATTAAAGTTTATTTTATTTCGATAATAATTTCTCTTTTTTTTATTTATAATCAGTGTAGGCTTTCATTTTTTCGATCCTAGGATAAAATATATTTTTTAAGCTTTGATAATGTTTGATTATCTCTTTAAAATTCTTATTCAAAACTTAGTAAATTTTTACTTTAAACTTGAAAAAAAAAATTAAAAATTAAAGATGGAATTTTTCTTCTTCTTCAATAATTACTTTAAATCCATAAAAATAAATCAAAAGGTATTTTAAATAAAATTCAATTTTTCTTAAAATATGTGATTTATTTTTAAAAAATCCATAGTAAACGCGTTATGTTCAAGCGTTAGCGCTATTTAACGTTAATAAAATCACAATTGATTCTTCGTAGTGGTAATTTAATAGATTGATAAAATAGAGATAATTATTTTTCATAATATTTTAGAAATATCATATACCTTTTTATCAAATTCACTAATATTTATATAATATCGATCATATCACAGCATGTTTTTCAAATTTTATCCTAGCGTTATCGTCATAAGGCTTCTTATATCTATTTATTGGCTTGATTTTGTAAATAACGCCTAGCTTGAACATAACGCACCGCTTGTTAGTAATAAACATCAGTTTCAAACTTTGGTGTATTACACAGACACACACATAGAGAGTTACGATTGATTTAAGGCATAAATCCGCGAATTTTGAAGAGCCTATTTTTATATTTGGATACTCTTATTTAAATCAATTTAGAGCTAATCTTTTTTTGAGGCTTTCTTTTCTTCCGTCAATTTTAACAGATTTGAAGTCTTTCTTGACTGGCATCATAAGACTTACTTCGTCCGAAGAATGGAATTAAAAATTACATAAAAAAATTTTAAAGAACAAAAGTCTTAAGCGATGTATTATTAGGCGCAGAAGATGTAGTAAATTATAATAAAAAGGAAGTTTTTCGAAAATTAAAACAAACTTATCCAAATCTTTTCAAAGATAAAATAAAAACTACAAGATTACAACAATGTATCATCATCATGGACCCATGATAAAATAGGGAAAAAATTTGATACTACAAATTATATGGTGAAAAGATCCAAATAACTTAATTAAGTTTTATGTCATCTACTAATATAAAACCTGTCACAACAATAGCTCCAAAAACAATTGATATCATAAAAGAATTTTATTCTTCGGATAAGTCATATGATGCTAGGGAGGAAAGAGTTAAATTTATTACCATTAAAAAAAAGCCTCCAAAAAAAATTACTAGGGATCCGAACCGAAACGATTATCGGTTTTGTTTAAGGTTGGATACACATAACGGTTCAAGGGTCAAGTTCGGTTCATAAAAAATAAAAATATCGGTTAAGTTCGAACTAAAAACCGGTTTGAACATTTTTGTATACAAACCTACATTCTAATTATATGTTTTATTTGTTATATTTTGATTTTATTGAGTTATAGAGGGCTTTTTTTTAGTGAGACTCAAAATGTGGTACCCCTTGTTGTGTCACAATGATGTGCTATTAATACTATATGTAAACAATTTAAAAAATGGATTCAATTTACCTCTGGACATTATGATTGATGAAAAATAATCTCTAAAAAAAATAAGATTTTAGCAATATACTAATAACAATTTCATACTATTTTATAAGCACAAAATCAGGAGGTTCGAAACCGGTTCAGATTTTAGCTCTTCGGTTCATGTTTAACGAGAAAATCTTTTAACGGTTTAGATTCGATAAAAAATACCAGTTTAACGGTTCGGTTCAGATTAGGTTGGACCTGGTTCTAAATATTTTGAAAGAATTATATAACCATTAAGAAAATTATCATAAAAGTAGGCTTTTCGAAATTCGCCAATTTAGGCCTAAAAAATTGGGTATTAGCTGAATCAAGTGGAACTTCAGTGTTTGTGTCTGTGTAATATACCAAAATTTTAAGTAGATATATATCGATGCTAACTAGGAAGATTAACAACTACAGCAAACCATTTCAAAATTAAAAAAATATATCAACCATAGTTATATGCGACTCAGCACTACCTAGTTGCTTTTTAAGTGAAAAAGATTATTGATCCGGTATGTATTCACAAAAACATCTAAAAAATATATAAAGAAAGAACATCAAATAACTGTAAAACAATATGTACCTGTTGATATGACTACCCTGGAAGCATTACAAAACCGGTAGAGTAATTTGTAAATATTTTTACAGAAAAATTATACACTTTTTATGCTATACTTTTATTGCTAACCAGCAATCATCATATTATTTGAAGCTTAAATATATTAAAGCTGTATGAATATATGATAATCTGTGACTTTTCGGAAAGTTATACTTTTGTGATCCAAGAATCTGTTCAAAGATTCCATTGAATCAAGAGACTACCATCTTATGATAGCTTTTGGCTTATTATTATAATTATGGTAACGTAGAAAATATTAATTACGTAAGCGGTAATAAAAACTTTATAAATCTGTTTCGTGAATCTAACTTTTGCGTGCCTGCTGAGTGGCATTTATCAGCTATATGCCATGGAAAGGTCTATGTGATGCCTTTGGAGACACGTTAAAAAGATTGGCCTTACGTTGCAGCTTACAGAGCCCCATTTCTAGGCAAATTATAAAATTGATTAATTTTTACAATTTTGCAAAAGAAACTATGTTATTAAATTATTTTTATATATGTGACCAATGATGAAAATATACAGTTGTGTGAACGATTGGATAAAAAAATGAACATAATATCTCCCTTGGATTTAAATAAAATTAAGACAAAATTATATTCAGAAGCTGATAGTCATAATATTCGTGATATAATACTTATAGATAAAGGTAATTTTATTTAGCTTAATCAAAAAATTTGTAACACGCATATATGATAATTCTTGGTGATTGATTAGCTATGATTTTACAAAAAATGAAGCATCTAAAGCAATAGAATATCGTTCCTCCCTCTGTATGGACCATCATCTTAATTCTTTTATTCACCGATTCCAGAAAAGATATTATTATCCCTTCTTAAAGAAATAATACAATAGTGGATCCTTTAACAGCTACATAACGTATTTACAAACTCTTTTTGAAGATCAATAACTCCAGTTAGCTACTTAAGCTTTGAAATTTTGATTTGTATAAAATAAACAATCAATATAACCTTCATACCAAGTTATATACATTTTTAATGGTATTCAGAAGGACTGATATTTAGTCTATGTAATTTTCATAAAAAGTCAAATTTCTACAAAAAAAAGGGAATTTCTAGTGTTTATAATGCTAACATATTACTTTTAAATAATAACTATCATAAAACCAATATTAATAGAATAGGTAAAATATATACATTATATCAATATTAATGCTTAAAAAATCATAATAAATTATCGACAAAACAATGAAGAAATAGATAACAGTAATTTACCCAGCTGGGAAGGTCGTGAAGCTTAGCAAGAACCTCTTTTTTTTCGGTTATAGTATCGTTGATTCGACTTAATACCGCTTTATTCTCCCTCTTAATCTTGCGCTTGTTCCACAGCCAGGCCACCAGGCCAGCTCCGGCTATTACCCAGAATATGCTGCATTTTAACCGACCAACAAGAAATATTGATAACATGACGGCTAAGCATTTGACGTAATTTAGGGCTAGTTGATAAAAATCTAGCTTCTTTAAAACGAATGGGGGTACCTCGGCTTTGGGGTAATCGGAAGATTCTTTCTCCTTAGGCGGGTCATTTTTGCCGCTTATATCTATCCATTTCGTATTATCTAAAGTTGTAAATAATGTTTTTAGAAGAGAAAAATTTTTTGGATCATAAAAAAATGGTTTATTTAAAATCTTATGTGGCCTATAGCTAAGTTACGTTTTGACAACATAAAATGATGGTTAAAATATAAAACATTTTGCTAGCCCTATTCAACGAATTTCAAGATAAAGATCATATCCAAAAAAATTGTCCAAGCTTGGAAATTTTGCTCATCGATGGCAGATAGATTTGGACATTTATTAGGGGTGATATTATTTTGGCTGAAATTTTGATATAGAATTAAAGAGGTCAAGATAATAATTGTCTCAATGCTACGAATCACGAAATCGCACTAATGATAAACGAATTAATTTTAAAATAAAAAATTAATTATTGGAAAATTGAGTGTAAAAACATTTAATCTCTCAGAATACAATGTATCTGTATGGAGACTTAATTATGCTGGGATTTTATCTCCATATAAATTTTTTTATTTTATTATAATAGCCTGAATAGTGAATATTCCTGTTTCTGTTGTAAGATATTATAAAATAGTAGTATTAAGAGTTACATAGAAGTTAACTTAATATAAACTAAGTGTACAAATTTTTAATAAACAATCCTCTCCCCACAACCCCCGCCCTCCTCGTTGTTCTCTCGAGTTAAGAGGTTATGATTGATCCTCTCAGTATGCAAATTCTAAATTTTCTAAAACTTTTTAAATTATCACATTTATTTTTCTAGGTTATTTTTTTAAAAAAAAAGAATAATGTAAATCAATGTACTAAAAAAGGTATTGATGTTTGGTAAATAAGGCAATTCAAAAAATATTATTATAAAAAAATGTTCAAACTTATATAATATCGATTATTTATACGATTATAATTTAATTATTATTAAAAAAAGTATATTGATCGGTCCAAATTGAACCGACCCGAAACTCAATTGAAAACCAACTGGGGAACTAATTCTAAAGGCCAAATCGATAAACTGGATCGTTGACCGTCAATAAGTGATATGAATAAATAATGGATTGATTGAATTTTATAATTGAATATTATTTTATAATTGAATCAATGTTAGGGAAATAATTTAATTTTCAGGGGAGGTGGAGGGGGGGGGGGGGGTTAAGACTATGAAATAAATTTTATAATTGGGTTGATAATAATGTTTAAAACTTTCGGTTTGGGCAATTATTTTCATTTTATGGGTAGGGTCGAATTTGTCATGATATCGTAGTTTTTAAATGCCCGACCAGCGATGTGGGGAGTAAAAATAAGCCTTGATAAATTGAGAAACTGTCAAAGATGTGTAAAATCTTGGTCCCAACGATGCCCAAATTGGAAAGATTTAACTGTACTCAATCTCAACAATGCCCAAATTAGAGTTAACTGTACTCAATTTTAACCGATAAAGAGCTGTCACTTACAACTAACGGATTCTCGGCAAATTTCCTAATTTTATTAGAGACCTTCAGAAGTAACATTTGCAAGGCCAGGTCCGGTCCAGTTTTTTTTTTAAATTTTTCGGCACTGGTTAAATATTTTCTGGCTCGGCCCGGCTTGCTTTTTTTAAATTTTTTTTTGGACCAGCCCAGATTTTTTAAAAATATAAAACATTTATATTTCGGGCTTAAGGCTGGACGGTCTCTGCCCTTTATAAAAGCAAAATACCAATTCTTTTACGTATTATTTTCTTCTATCCTTAAAGCTGTATTCTGGTGTGTCCTTCTAAACAAATTTCTATTTAACAATATATATATATTGCTTCCTCTAAACTGACTACAAAAAAATTTTTAAAGAAGGACTATACGTGTCATTATATTTAAGTGTTTGATAGTCATTACAAAAAAAATTAATATATAATATCGCTATAAATTATATACAGGGTGGTTTTAAATATATTATATTATACATTTTACCTTT
The DNA here is from genome assembly GCF_954871325.1 of Gordionus sp. m RMFG-2023. Classification (NCBI taxonomy): domain Eukaryota; kingdom Metazoa; phylum Nematomorpha; class Gordioida; order Chordodea; family Parachordodidae; genus Gordionus; species Gordionus sp. m RMFG-2023. The sequence goes on from NC_088779.1 coordinate 11,629,546, forward strand.
ACTTTATGGAAATCCTTCATTCGTTCTTTTGTAAGTTGGCCTAAAACCCGATCCATCTTTATTTTAAAGAACTTACGTGAATGCGAAGTCCCTCTTCGCCTAACGCGTTTTTTTTCGCAAGAAAGCAAATAAAACCTTGTTACCCAGAAAAAAATAATAAGAGGGGGAAAATTATCCCATAAAATAATTCTTACACCTAAAGAATGTTGCTTCGATATCAATAATAAAATTATCAGCATGCTTCCAGGAAATTTAAAAAACCATTTAAAATCGTTGAATTTCTTAATGTTCAAACCCTTCGGGAATACTACATAATAAATTGAGGCTTAAAGTCAGTAATGGAAAAAATAAAGGGGAAAGATTCTTCATAAGTCGTATTTAATTAGCTAATGTCGCATCCCCGTTATTCCTTCAGAATTGCGTTTTATGTCTAATTTTTTTTCAATAATTTTCCTATGTATCGGTGATATAGGCCCGATACCCAGCAGTATCAGTAAAAAAAAAACGACACATCTCTATTATAAAGTAGTTAATAAAAATTATATATTGTATTTGGGTATCATACAACTTGACATTGCCAAGTTATTTTTTTAACGTCCCTTTTATTGTACGAACGGGTATCTCATTATTTTTCGTCCTTTAACTCAAGGTTTACGCTAGGTCGCACGTGATTCAGCATCAATTATGATTTTGCTAGTATATCAAATATAATAGGCAAAATCTAATTTATATATCGGTGATCAGATTTAGATTAGATTCTTTTATTTTTTGTATAACGTATTAATAATTTTTTAAAATTATATTTCTAAAAATAGGATAATGAGAGAGCGAAAAGTTAAAATTAAAATTTGCGCAAATTTTTTTGTTATATTGGTTTTGTGACACGAATAAATTATTACGCTTGTTATTTTATGATAATAAATGAGGAATTCAGATTGAATAATGAATTAGCTAAATTTTACTTGAGGGCTTCGTTAATTATTATTATTAATTCAACTTTTTTTTCTCTCTCGGATTTAAATATATATCGGAAACAGGCACACTAAGCCCGGTCCTTAAAATGGTAAGGTATTAAAAATCCCGACAGATCCTAAAAATAAAAATTCCAAAAATGGGTTGGGTGGAAAAAATTCATTTAAATTAAATTATATTCAGCCCTAACAATTTATAAAATTACAAACCAACAAATTATAATTTTTAAAAACCGAAAATTCGTGCTTTTTATCATAGCCATTTTTATAACAGTTGCGTCTGTTATCAAATTAGTAGGGTTGTGCCGATCCACAATTTTTTCTCGATCCGGTATTACTAAAAGCCAATCCGATAACCGATATTTAAATTGATTTTATTTACCATTTATCCTAGGTTCAATCTCATAAAAAAATTAATATTTTCTATTCAAAAAAAGCAACTTTACTTATGCGAATTATCAAGTAATTTTTTTTTTAATTTTCAAAAAGTTAAATTATCTCATTTAAAATAATGTATGTATGTGTTGTTAAACGGACTCGAATTTGGGTCGATTTTTAAAAACGGCCCGAGTAAGATTTTAGCCAAAATAATAATATGTAAGCTTGGAGGTTTTCCTCATAGGTCAGAAAGGTTTGCACCTCTATTTGCCAAATCTCGGGGATTATACAATATTATTTAAGCTAAAATCGTTATTGGCCGTTTTAAAAAATCAAGCCAAATCAAGCTGGCTCGATTTAGCCGATTTTTGAAAATGGCTATCAAGATTTTAGCCCAAATATTTTTATGTAAGCCTCGAAATTTCGATAATAGATATCCAAACCTTTCTGTTAATTGTGGGCAATTGGATAAAATCTGAGTCAAATGTTTTTAAAAATAGGCTAAATCAAGCCGGTTAACAACTAGCTTTTTTCCCATGTGTGCTTGATCTGCTGGCGATACATTCCTTTTTTTTTGACACAGTTCCTTTTTAAAAAAAATATATTACAGTAGTGTACTATAGATTTATTTTTCAATACAGCAAGTTTAAAAAATTTTGATTTATCTTACTAGATGTGTCAAATATTTTTTTCAGCCCAAACCTCGTAAATAGTGTTGTACGGCACAATTTTTAAAAACAGCAAACCCAATATTCTAGCCAAAAAATATTATGCAAGCCTCGATATTTTATAATGTCCACTGTCATCTATGAACAAGATCTTCAGGCTTGCGTAATATTTTTGACTAAAATTTTGGGTTAGACGTTTTAAAAAATCGAGCCCGTTTATCAAAACTACTCTTAAAAACTCACTGTCAATGGTAATGTTATGCATTCACTATAAATATTCAGATATAACTTTTATAATTTAATAATCTGTATTATTTTAGAAAATAGGGTTTTTGAACTAAAAATGGGGGAAATTTATTAAATATTTCCAAATTTAGACATATTTTTAAAAAATATGCAAGAAATCTCCATTTCATATCAATTTATTTCTAAAACTCAATTAAAGTATAAGTATTACCGTCATATGCGTAATCAATATTATTATTGAGATTTTCTTGAATGTATAATAAATATTCACATTTTCATTTTTGTTCACATTTTTGACCTCATATGATCAAAAAAAAGTTGATAAAATAAAGCCAGCTTGCATAAATATTTTTTATAATCCATAAATCATTGACTGAGTATTATTATATTATTTTTTATCTCCATTTTTTAAAATTCTTTAGGAGAGCCTTTAAAAAATATACTTTGTGCATTTGATATTTTCACTGTGGATATATAAGAATATAACTGATTAATTCATTTACATAAAAAAAAAACATTTTGCAAAAAAAGTGGATGTAGAATGCTATAATACTTAACCAACAAATAAATTTCAGGCTCACTAGTTTTATTTTGAAACCAAGGTCATGCCAAAATTATAGATATTTTTTAAAATACTAGATTTATAAAGTGTCATCCAATAGAGTTATATTATTCCATGGTATTTATTATAAAAATTAATTGATATAAATTTAAATATTATTCAAGGAGGGGCCTTGCATAATTCACATGCATTTTCATTAAAATGGGTTGTAGACAAATATTCTAAATAAAAGAATTATCTTTCAAAATATTATTTAAATAATTAAATTTTTTTGGAAATTTATATAACATTTCAATTTAAGCTTTTAACAAATCAATACTTATTTTTTATATAAGTGAAAATTGGTGTTTTTTTATAATTTCAATGCAAGCTCTCCATCAGAGATCTGCAGAAGTAAAAATTTGAGCATTTCCAAACCTATATTATGATTATTCAGTATGTCTCATGATTTTTTTAAATTGATACAATTATTATTTTTGATAATTGCCTAACTTATAATTATTAATTTTGGCTGTATTTTGCAAATTGTTTCAAAGAGAAGTTGAAGATATATAAATGAATATTAAATATGTCATTATAAGATTTTCTAAAAATTTTCTACTGCTTAATTGTTATTATTTAAAATTTATTTTAAAAAAAATAAGTCCAGCCCAGATTTTTAATTTTTAAGCCTGACCCAGATTTTTTAAGCCGAGGCTAGGTTAACAAGCTGGGCCAGGCTTACAGGTCTCTAATTCTTAAAATTAATACCTTAAATAAATTTAATTATATTTTACCTATTTCTCCCATTATTCAATATCAAACTCAATGAAAATTTAATTTCAAAAAAATATTCAAAAATTTTGAAAAATAATAAAAAAATAATAGTGCTCCTATAAACAACCCAAAATATATTGATTAATTATATTGAATAATTTTAAAAAAACTTGAATAATCATTATTATTATTGATCAATTCCATTTTATGCTTTCATTGCCAAGCTTTTTAGTTGATTTAAAAAAATAATAAATCAACAGCTGTATATGGATCGATGCATATTTACTAATAAATAAATATAAAGTTATTGCTACTTGCAGACCGAAATTATATGTTAATATTACATATATATTTTTTATATATCAAAATTTATATCATATTATATTGTCGGACTAAAATTGAGGTATATATCAAGAAAATTAGTAAATGAAATATTAGCAAACCACAAAATGGCCGCCAATATTAATTGTATTTTATTTTATATGTTTTCATTATAAATATCCATTTTCTTATATATTCTTTTTCCTATATAAAATAAATTTTAATATTAAAATATATTTGACGATTTTAACTTACATTATTTAAAATTATTCATTCAAATATGGAAATTATTTACATATTTTAAACGTCATTCTTATATAATTAATGTTATTAAGAGAAATAACATTTATACAACTACATTACAATATTAATATATATAACTTTATGGTTACATTATTTAATGATCCTATTCAAAATATGTAAATTATTCAATATTTTGGACATCATTCTTATGTGATCAATAGTATTGAAAGAAATAACCTAACATTTATACAACTACATTACAATATTAATATATAGAATTTTATGTAAGTAAATATATCATTATTCCTTGACAGAAAAATATGGAAATTATTTTAGATGTCATTCTTATATAAAAAATATTATTGAAAGAAATAACTTAACATTTATACAACATTACAATATTAATAATTTTAATGAAACTAACTTAATACATATCTAAATTGTTATAAATAGTTTTATTATTTTTTTTGTATGAGTCATGAAATATTTTTTTTTTTGTTTGAAATTTTATTTTTAATATTTTTTTTTTGTTTCGCGCAGTCATCTTGAACGTCATTATATAAATATTTTTTTGTTTGAAATTTTATTTTAATATTTTTTTTTTGTTTCGCGCAGTCATCTTGAACGTCATTATATAAATATTTTTAATATTTATTATGTAAAAAAAAATAAATAATAATTTAATATTTATAAAAAAAATAATAATAATCTTATATAAACTAAAAAAAAAGTGGAAATTCATTATTATTATCAATTATATTTTTTTTTATATTTATTGTTTTAAAGAAAAATAAAACCAATTTATTCAAAAAAAAAAGGGGTAAAAAAAAAATAAATATACTGTTAAGTTAAACATTTCTGTACGGTGAAATTTTGAAATTGGTGCCGTGTTTATACAAAGCAACCTGGTTAGTGCGGTTGTCGTAATATCATATAGTGGTATTTGAGTCTTCGAGTGGAAAATATCATATAGTGGTATTTGAGTCTTGAAGTGAATTGTACATCGTCTTCATCTACATCTACGGTAAAATATCATATAGTGGTATTTGAGTCTTCGAGTGGAAAATATCATATAGTGGTATTTGAGTCTTGAAGTGAAGTGTACATCGTCTTCATCTACATCTACGGTAAAATATCATATAGTGGTATTTGAGTCTTCGAGTGGAAAATATCATATAGTGGTATTTGAGTCTTGAAGTGAATTGTACATCGTCTTCATCTACATCTACGGTAAAATATCATATAGTGGTATTTGAGTCTTGAAGTGAAGTGTACATCGTCTTCATCTACATCTACGGTAAAATATCATATAGTGGTATTTGAGTCTTCGAGTGGAAAATATCATATAGTGGTATTTGAGTCTTGAAGTGAATTGTACATCGTCTTCATCTACATCTACGGTAAAATATCATATAGTGGTATTTGAGTCTTCGAGTGGAAAATATCATATAGTGGTATTTGAGTCTTGAAGTGAATTGTACATCGTCTTCATCTACATCTACGGTAAAATATCATATAGTGGTATTTGAGTCTTCGAGTGGAAAATATATAGTAGTATTTGAGTCTTGAAGTGAATTGTACATCGTCTTCATCTACATCTACGGTAAAATATCATATAGTGGTATTTGAGTCTTCGAGTGAAAAATATCATATAGTGGTATTTGAGTCTTGAAGTGAAGTATACATCGTCTTCATCATCGACATCAGCTGTCCATTTATTTTTTTTTCCTTTCTCTGCTCTCTCAAAATAAAAAAAAAAGTCTTATCGTACGGAAGTGCTGTCCAAATTTTACGAGTTGTAAATCTGTTACACAAAATTTGCCCAAATTTTTGTCGTATCTTTAGACTTATTAACTGTAGATGTACATGTGTATTATTGGGTTGTTTACACTATTAATAATATCATATCTATTAACATTACAAATAACAAAAATTTTTATTTTGAAATTAATTATAAATTTTTTATAAGGTCGAAATGAAAAGTTTAAAATTTGTAAAATACTGGGAAATACAGTATAATATTTTTGGGGCATTGGTTATATTAGTAATATGGATGTGTAGCTTAATATGGGGAAGAAAGTTGAAAAGAAGTCGAAGTGTGAAAATAAAGGGGCAGACATTGACTATAGAAGGACATAATGGGGAAGAGGATGTTATGGGAAAGGTAACATGGTTCCCAGTGAAGGAGTTAATTAATGGGTGGACGGATAGCGAATTAGATAAATTAACCTATAGGCCTGAAAGGAGAGATTCATATACTAATCAGAGATTGGGGACATATAGGGGACCTAGAGAAAGTTCACAGGGAAGGAGAGGAGAAATGAGACCCAACTTTGATTCAAGAGTAAGGGGGAGAATGAATTGTTATAATTGCGGAAGACAGGGACATATGGTCAGAGATTGCCAAGAAACGAAATGTTTTGAATGTGGAAAATATGGACATATAGCCACGTTTTGTTCAGGAAGACGTGATAAGCTACGATGTGCAGGTTGTGGTCGATTTGGTCATAATAGGGAGGAATGCAATGTGGGTAATTTCAAAACTAGAGGCGGTTTTCCGCAGAGGGACATGGGGCAAAGTGCTCCAAATGTTAGAATTATAGAAAGTGAAAAAAATAAAGAGGTAGGAATACCATTTTTGGCTGTGAATAAAGAGCAGAATAGAATCTGTTTCCGTTGCCGGAAGGAAGGACATGGGGCGAGAGATTGCGAGTATTTGTGACTATATGATGGCAAAGAGCATGCCGCAAAGGTCGGGGGGCTTTGGGCGAAAGAGATGGAAAGATTAGATTATAGTGAGAAAGATTGGGTATCAAAGGGCATATATATGATACAAGAAGAAAGGATACATGATCCTTGCCCTAGAGTTTGGATAAATTTGAATGGAAATATGGTATCCATGTTATTTGATACCGGGGCAGCCATATCCGTGATGGGATATGAGAAATATCAGAGTATTTGGTCGGAAGGGATAATTAAACGGGAGGACATCAAGATCCGTCAGTTGGATGGATCAGAAGTCGCAGTGATGGGAAGGGTGGAGTTAAAGGTGATATTAGAGAATAGAGTGGAGATTTTGGACTTATGGATAGTAGATCGAAAAGTAGAGTCAGTAGTGGGATGGGATTGGATCACCCGAATTGGTCCAGATTGTGGTTTTTGGGGGGTATTCGCATGGTGTGGTGTATTTTTACCTGTTGCAAGATATGAAGAAAATAGAGATATGAATTTGTGGTATGGAGAGAGATTGCCAGGAATTGAAACCTTTTTGGATGGGGAAAGGAGAAGAGAGGATAATAGGGTTGTTAGAGACTGTAGGGGAGGTTTTGGGGGGAACTATAGGGGAGATATTGGGGGGAATTTTAGGGGAGGTATTGGGGAGAATTATAGGGGAGGTATCGGGGGGAACTATAGGGGAGATATTGGGGGGAATTTTAGGGGAGGTATTGGGGAGAATTATAGGGGAGGTATCGGGGGGAACTATAGGGGAGGTTTTGGGGGGAACTATAGGGGAGATATTGGGGGGAATTTTAGGGGAGGTATTGGGGAGAATTATAGGGGAGGTATCGGGGGGAACTATAGGGGAGGTATCGGGGGGAACTATAAGGAAGGTTTTGGGGGGAACTATAGGGGAGGTATTGGGGAGAATTTTAGGGGAGGTATTGGAGAGAATTTTAGGAGTTGTCGCGACTTTGGGAGAAAGGAAGAAAGAAATGATACTGAAGAACAGAAAGAAATTCATGATCAAGGAAAGTTTGAAGCGGAGCTGGAGAGATTGGCAGATGGGAAAATAATGTTGCCAGAAGAAGAGACTAGAGAAGATGATGATTTGGAACAAGGAAATACTAAGGGAACACATAGCCAACAAATGGAAATGGATGGAAAGGAAACGAGACGACGGGAAGAGAGGGAATTGCGGGATAGAGAGATAGAATTTGGTATGATCAAAGTACAAGAGGGAGTGAGAAACTTGATGAAAAATTACAAGGAGATTTTTGATGAGAAGTTGGGTTGTCTCCGAGATTATGAAGTGGATATCAAATTAAAGGAGGGATATGTGCCCAAGTTTTGTGCATTACGTCGGATACCGTTCGAATGGCGAAATGAAGTAGACAAGGAATTGGAGCAGTGGGTGCAGAAGGGCATTGTTTGTCCAGTGGAATATAGCGAATGGGCAACACCGTTAGTACCCGTGAAGAAGGCCAATGGAAAGCTTCGTTTATGCGCTGATTTTCGGGTCACGCTAAACCCGTGGGTTGTGGAGATAAAATATCCGTTACCTCGGATTGAAGAAATATTAGCTAATTTAAAGGGTAGCATATATTTTTCAAAGGTGGACTTTTCGAACGCTTACTTACAATTGAAGGTGAAACCCGAGGTACAAAAGCTATTAACGATCACGACTCCGAAGGGATTGTATGCCTTCTGTAGATTGCCGTTTGGACTTAGCGTGTCGGCTCCAATTTTTCAACGAACGATGGCGGCAGTTTTTCAAGGACTAGAGGGAGTATTTTACTACATGGATGACGTATTAGTGATGGGAAAGACTCCCGAGCAACACGAACGAAGATTGGAGGAGGTGTTCAAAAGGATCAAGGATAAAGGATTGCGGGCAAGCGTTGAAAAAAGTGTGTTGGGAGTATCAGAAATCGTATATTTGGGGCATAAAATCAATGGGAAAGAGGTCAGACCTTTAGACAAAAATATGGCAAATATAACAAGCATGTTGAAGCCTAATAATAAAGTGGAAGTACAAGCTTTCTTAGGAATGGTGAATTATTATCACCGTTTTGTGGAAGGCTTCGCGCAGATAGCGGCGCCGTTGTATAAATTGTTAAAGAAAGGAGAAAGATTTGAATGGAAGATTGAACAGGAGGAGGCTTTTGAGGAGTTGAAATTGAGGATTGGAAGGGAACCAGTACTAGTATGTTTTGATAACGATGTGCCAGTGATATTGGCCGTTGATGCTTCAAATAGGGGTGTGGGTGGAGCGCTATTACATTGTATAGACGAATTGGAGAGACCTATTTTATTTTTCTCAAGAATCTTTAGAGAGGCCGAGACAAGATATTCAGTGATCGAGCAAGAAGCGCTAGCGGTTATATTTGGATTGACTAAATGTCGGGAATACTTGATCGGACGTCGATTTGTCATATTTACGGATCACAAGCCCTTGGTTCATCTTTTCAGGAAGGACAACAAGGAGCTCATGTTGTCGCCTAGGTTGCAGCGATGGCTATTGCTGGTAGTCAGTTTCGACGTGCAAGTGAAATACCGACGAGGAAGAGAAAATTACTTACCGGATATTCTTTCTAGATGTGGAGCGGGAGAGGATTGCGAAACGAGTAGGTCGAAAGATATGGATGAAGAGGATGAGCACGAGTTGATTAGAGCGATAGTCGGAATATCTAAAGGAGGACCAGTTGCATGGGAACAACTCAAAAATGCTACTTTAAAAGATCGCGAGTTGACGAGAATCAAAGCGTGCATATTGGGTCGGAAGCAATGGCGAGATGGGGACAAGAAGTTCAAGCAAGTGGAGAAAGAGCTAACGATAGTGGACGAGTGTGTGGTACGAGGAAGTCGGGGAGTGGTGCCGTCCAGATTGCGGGAGGCAGTAAAGGCAATGATCCATGCTGGACATCAGGGTATGGAACGAATGAAACAATGGGGGCGGGAATACGTATGGTGGCCTGGCATGAATAAAGAAATCGAGAATATGGTGAGAAGTTGTGAAATGTGTAATTCATGGGCAAGTATGCCTCGAAAGGACAAGAAAAGTATTTGGCCTAGGGCTACTCAACCATGGGAAAGAGTACACTTAGACTTTTTCGACTTCGAAAATAAAATATATCTCCTCGTAGTGGACGCTTACTCAAAATGGGTAGAGTATCAAGAAGTAAAGGGGTTAACAACGCAAGTAGTAATTAAGACGTTAAAAGATCTTTGGGCAAAGTTTGGGGTAGCGGAAATAGTCGTGTCGGATGGAGGACCCGCTTTTATAAGTAAACAATTTAAAGTTTTTTGTACTGAAACTGGGGCGAGACACATTTTGGCACCTCCTTACCACCCAAGCTCGAATGGGCAGGCGGAAAGGATGGTGGCGGTGGTAAAGAGTTGGTTGAGGAAGTCGAAATATGGGGGTGGAGAGATTTGGATAGCGATTGCGTATTATAACAATAGTCGAAAGGGAGAGGAATTGTCCCCAGCAGAAAAGTTTTTGGGCCGTAGAACTCGTATTCAGTTGGATTTCTTAAGACCCAAACCGGCGCAGGAGGAAAATTCAATGGATAATCAGTGTGAATTTGTGAATGGTCAGACCGTATGGGCGAGAATTTTTGGAGGTACCCGAAAATGGGAGTCAGGAATAATTATACAGAACATGGGGCATAAAATGGTGAGAGTAAAATTCGTGGACGGAAAGGAAGGAGTTAGACACGTAGAACAGATACGGAAGAGAGTAGAGTCTGAAAGATTGAAATCTAGCCATGATGCGGCGAGGAGAGAGGGATAGATATCTTAGCAATTCTCGAGTTAAAGCACATAGAAAATAATAATACTAATAATGATAATTAACCCAAGATGATAATACCTCAGCAATTCCGAGATTAAATCAAATTTAATAAAAAAAAAGAAAATCGATAATAATAATTAACCCAAGATGATAATACCTCAGCAATTCCGAGATTAAATCAAATTTAATTTAAAAAAAAAAAATCGATAATGATAATGGTAACCGGTGCTAATAATGTTGGAGGTTAAGGGGCTATATATATATATATATATATATATAAAAAAAACTTTCGTGATTCTCGAGTTAAAGCACATAGAAAATAATAATACTAATAATTAACCCAAGATGATAATACCTCCGCAGTTCCGAGATTAAATCAAATTTAATTTTAAAAAAAAAAATCGATAATGATAATTAACCCGAGATATTAATACCTCCACAATTACGGGATTACATCACATTTAATAGAAAATAAAATAAATATCAATGATATCAGTTAGTCAATGATTTCGTGATTCGGGGAATAAAGCGAGTATTTTTTAAAAAAAAAAGGGGGAATTAATTAGAGTGCCAATAAATGATGCACAAAAAGTTAAAAATGTTGGATATGTTAACCAAAGTAATAAATTAAAGTAAGGGATAATTTTGAGAGATGTCGGGATCGTAAATCAAAAGTTGGAAATAGAACTTGTATATAATTGGAGAATAGAATAAAAAGGAGTGACAATTGGACTAGGAAACAAATAAAAAGTGGTTCCAAGTTGGACTGAAACACGGAAAAAATTTCGGCAATGACAGTTGGAAGCGAGACACAAACAAGGAAGGTTCCAATAATTGGGCGTTAGAAGGGGAATTTTACAAATGCAAAATTAAATTTTTTTTTTGTATAATTGTTAATTTTGTTAAAGAAAATTTTCCTGTATTTATTCATTTTGACCCAAAAGAAAAGTGAGTGAAAACTGTTATTAATTTTTTTTTATATATTATACCTTTTCCTTAAAAAAGAATGTCGGGGAGGCATCGGTGCATATATTGGGAGAATTTAACCGTTAGGATAAGTATTTATCGAGGATATGTTAATGAGGATGGGCGACCGATCTCGCCTTTGAATTACCGAAGCATAATAGACCATTCGCCTCCAATACGCCGAAACAGTAGATCGCCCCCGGTCCAAAGGGGAGTGTCCGGAATAATAACGAACAATTTAGATCACTCCGAATTACCGGATCCCCGGCACCTCAGCATGCGCTCGAGGAGGAGACGTTCTTGTTACTTGTGTGGTTCGCCTAGTCATTTGCGAATGCGGTGCCCCCGTGGGCCAAATCGTAGGCAAGACTTAAATGATAATAGGGAAACGACGAGCCACAGAAGCCGAAGCCCGGGAAGGAGCGACGCACGCCCAGTTAGGACCATTTTGCAGCCTTTGACGATAGAGGCAATGCCGCAACAAGATCCATCCATAACTGCGATAGGGCGACCGGTGGGGATTATTGAGCCGTTTCGAGAAGAAGCGCCGGAGGCGAGTCCCAGGGCCTATTACGCTGAAGAGTGGCCGATGGTTGATTTGTCGGCCTCTGAGATTCAGGAATTGTTGGAGGATGTAATGGGACCAGAATAAATTTTACAAATTTTGTAATAATAAAACAATTTTTTTTTTTTAAATATCATTTTCCTTAATAGATTTTCGGGAAAAATACGATAAGATATTTTACATCATATATTTTTTTTTATTTATGTTAACATATGTAGAGAATAATAAATAATTACATTTTGATTTTATGTACAAAACCCCTTGTTTATCTTTGTTAAACAACAATTTTAAATTTTTTTGTATGTTCAAGGGTTTTCATTTAATGGGGGCGTGTTATAAATAGTTTTATTATTTTTTTTGTATGAGTCATGAAATATTTTTTTTTTTGTTTGAAATTTTATTTTTAATATTTTTTTTTTTGTTTCGCGCAGTCATCTTGAACGTCATTATATAAATATTTTTTTGTTTGAAATTTTATTTTAATATTTTTTTTTTGTTTCGCGCAGTCATCTTGAACGTCATTATATAAATAATTTTAATATTTATTATGTAAAAAAAAAATAAATAATAATTTAATATTTATAAAAAAAATAATAATAATCTTATATAAACTAAAAAAAAAGTGGAAATTCATTATTATTATCAATTATATTTTTTTTTATATTTATTGTTTTAAAGAAAAATAAAACCAATTTATTCAAAAAAAAAAGGGGTAAAAAAAAAATAAATATACTGTTAAGTTAAACATTTCTGTACGGTGAAATTTTAAAATAAATATTATACTATTATTCTTTAGTAGCAAAATATGGAAATTATTCAATTATTTTAGATGTCATTCTTGTGTGTGTAATCAGTATTGATGAAAGAAATATAGATTCTTATGCAACAAACATATGCTTGCATTCTAAGAAGTTGGTGAACAGTTTTTATTTTCTGATGATATGATATAATAAAATATTAATAGATGATCATCAGATTGTAATACCTAATGGTCGCATATTAAGTTGGATAGAAGTTTATGTTCTCAATGCAGAAGCTCTATTTTAAGAATGGCTGAATACCTATTTTCTGGCCCTGCTACCTTTATTCCTCTCCTAACAATCCCCCACAGTTTTCTCTTGAATCCTGGGACTGTTCCATCTACAATATTGCAACATCAAACCTTCTCTAATCTAATATACCTGATATACATTTCGAGAATCAAGTTCAGTACTTGAAAAGCACATAAATATTTATTAGCCAGGCCATATAAATTTTTGTGCTAAATGCTCAAATACTATAATATAAAATGTAATTTTTTTTGCTTTTGAAAATCAATGATAGCTTAAATAATAAATAATATAAATTTTTATCCTTTTTAAAATTTCCGCAATCATTTGCAGTAGTTGGAGCCAAAATTAGCATGAAAGATTTACTTTTCAATTTTTTAATTCTATCTTGAGTCTTCTTTTTCGACAATTAATTTTTTCCCATCTAAACATCTGGCCTTGAGTCTAAAGACCAATAGAGATCTGTAAAACACGGTCAGGCTTAAATTCTAGCTCAAATATTTAAACTGGCGTGGCATAAAAATAACCAGACTTGCCCGGGCAATTCGTGCATGAAAAATTTTCATTGACAATTCATATATATAATATCAGACAGGGCCTCGCTAATATATGTTTTTTCGTTAAACATTTACAGGCCAACCCTGGCATTAAAATATGATATATTTTTTTAGAATTATAGAATATTCTGATTTTGATTAATACCAATTAAAAAAAATTTTGATATGCTATTTCTGAATTTAAAGAACTGTTTAACCAAATATTTAATCTCAAAAAATTCACAAAACATTAAATAATTTATTTATAATATGATTCAATTATAAATGCACAATACAGATTTAAATAGAGGAGAAATAAAGGACTTAATTGGCCCGACTTTTTATGAAATATTTACGGGCAAATCCGGCAATTTAAAAAAAAAAATACCAAGACGGACTTGGCAAAAAATTTAACGGGTCGGGCAACATGTTCAAAAATTCTTAACGGAGCAAATTGGGCTAGGATTTTCAGACTTCTAATTGATAGTATTAGCCAGCGTCTACATGATTGGATTTTCACTGGATGCAAACCCCTTTCAAAAACCTTTGCCTACCCCTCCCCCCCCCCCTAAAAAAATCTCGCCACCTTACCTTTTTAATTTATTGATACTCTTTTCAGAGACTTTATAAAGGGTAACTTAAATGAATCTATCTCTACTACCAACTATCGATATTTTGTGAATATAAGGAATTTATTTTTTAGATAATAAATTCAATTAAAACCTCCATTATTTACAATGAATTAATTATTATAGCATTATGAGCTTGCTGAAATATTGAAACTTTTAAATTACATTTAAAAGGATAGCATATTTGGAAAACAATGTGAATGATTGTTTGCAATATATAAATTTGGTCGATGAATTGTATTATAATAATTCTATGATAAAAGTATTAATTTTTACAGCAATAAATTTTGTTCTATTTCATCTCAAAAATTTATAGATAACCCCCAAAAAATTTATCTTACCCCCATTAAAGCAGCCTACCCCCTACCCACCTCAAAAAAATAGGATGCGAATTGTTCCTACCTCTCCCGCTCATGTAGACGCTGGTATTATTAGTGTGCAAAATCGCTTGAGCCGATTTTTTAATGCAGCGAACTCAATAATTTATCAGGAAAAATATTGAGTTAGACATTTTTAAAAATCGGCTCAAATGGAGTGATATTCCTCATGTATTATTGAGGTAAAATAAAAATGTGAAAGGTATTAATATTTTAGATTTCCATATTTTAGCTAATAATTTGGCCAATATTCAAGTGATTTGAAATATGATGTTTTCCTTTAAACCAAGGAGCTTCGACTTTTGAATTATGGTAACTATAATGTAACCATTAGGTTCAATATTAATTCAGGATAAATTTAAAATTTTAAATAATCTTTCTTAAACTTCATTCATATATAGCTTATATTCAGAATCAGAATTACTCCTTTCTCCAAAATTATAAAAAATAGATATTTTTCATAGTGCCATTAAACTCTAATCATTTTTGAACCTCTGGATATTTGGTAATAAGATAATTCAAAATAAACAATATAATATAAATATTAGTCGGTATTATTATCATTGATTTTTAAATACTAAGTTTGTTTATACATTTCTTATCTTATCTTTAATTTACTTTACTTTACTTTATGTATTTGTATTTTTTTTTTACATTTAAAAAAAAATGATACCAGTCATGTGTGATTTAAGACTTCATGAAAGCATTCGTTAAAATATCAATTAAACGTGGCCCCAATATAAATTCATAATTATACATAACCAATGGTAGAATTTAAAATAGAAGTATATTATTATAATATTTTAAACTATTACAGGTACTGTTAGCAGCGGCAGTATGCACAAAGTCTGGGAAAAGTATGAATTACCTAAATTTATTAATATATGAAAATTTTTAAGCCATATTTTCACGGCAATTTATGGACATGAGTAAATCAAGAATAGAGGGTTTATTAGCTGCCTTTCCTAAACTTATTTTACCAGGTATGCAATAAAGGAAAATTTAATAATTTCTTATATACTTACCAAGGTAAGCAACATACATTTGTTGACACTGAAAGTGTTAGATATGTTTATCAGCCGCTAGATAAACTATATATGCTACTAATTACCACAAAAGCTAGCAACATTCTAGAAGATTTGGAAACCTTAAGATTATTTTCAAAAGTAGTAAGTATTCAAAAAAAATAATAGTGATAATTAAAATATCATTTTTTATCATGCTATATTTTATTTGTTATATATAATTAAATAATTGTTGATTTGGAATATATTAAATATTTTACCTTTATATAGTATCATAATTTATTTTAGAGATAAATATTATATTATTTTATTAAGATTCCAGAATATTGTAAAACTATGACTGAAAATGATGTATTGGATAATGTTTTTTCACTGATTTCAGCTTTTGATGAAATTATAGCACTAGGTTATCGAGAAAATGTTAATTTATCACAAATTAAAACCTTCACAGAAATGGATTCTCACGAAGAAAGAGTATTTCAAGCTGTTAGACAAGTATATATATTTAAATTAATTACAATATTCTTATTTTAGCAACATATTACTTTTTTCATACTTAACAAATTACCTAATTATATTTTATTAATTATATATACACATATATTTTATTTTTCATACCATTTTACACATTAAGTATTAAAAAAAATTTTGATGTTAAAATTAATATATTTTTTTAATTTATCTTTAAGAACCAAGAAAGAGAGGCTAATGAAAACAGTAAAAGGAAAGCCAAAGAACTTACCTTAGCTAGAAAGGATGCATTAAAACGAGGGGGTAATTTTAAATACCCATCATCTAATGTAGCCAGTTCTGGTTTAAGTAGTCATACAAAAAGCAATATTGATATTGAGACAGTTACAAATGGGAACAAATATTCACAGCCATCTAGTTTTAACAAGTTTGCACATTTGAAAAAAATTTATATTTTGTACTAAATGGCCAGTATTTTTTAGTTTAATATTATATTATCATATTTATTAATATCAATATAAAAGTTTTATTTGGGTATGAATAATAAAGAACATCAATAAAAAAATTTATTGGTTTAAATATTTATTAGGATTTAATTTACTTTTTTAGAAAAAAATATTGAAATATTGGAGGGGACAATGTTCTGCATTCCTTGGAAGAACATTATAATTAAATGCTAAATTAATTTAAATTCTTGTTCATTTATTTTGGACAGTGATCTACAAATTATCCCTAAATTTTTAACCAATCCAATCCAATATTCACCAAAAATTGATTTGATCATGGTTATTATCAGATCAGGAGTATTGACTAAGCCTTATTTATTTAATAGAAAGACATTGCAATTGCCTAGCATCCATTTTTTTGCTCTGGTATAAAACAATTGAATTAGAAAATATGGGCTGTTGGGTTTTGGCATTGAAAAATCCTATCAGATTCAGGTTGGGCTGTAAAATGTGTTTGACTCGAAACCCTACCCAAAAAATTAATATAATATCTTTTGCTTCACAAAAATGTCAATGCATCAATAATGCAAATTATTTTTTTTTAATCACAGTAATTTTTAAACAGCCTCTATCTCATCCCATCTAGCTGCAAAAATTATCATCAATATTGTATCCATTCCTATAGATCTTAACCTATCCCTGGCCCTTACCTTTTAAGACAGTGACAGCTTGTCCACCCTCTATCGTCCTACCTCCAGCATTTAAAAAGATGGGGATGCTCCTTTGATTCCCCTTTCCATGGAATACCTCATTTTGTATGGGCCCTTTGAGGAAAATCCCTTAAACATAATATTAAATGCAAAGGAATCTATCATCATTTTCAATCCTGGCCTCCTCGTGACTTGCGAACTACATAAATCTATATTACTTTGCCTTGGCTGTAATGCCTTAGTATCCTCCATTTGCATTGATTGTGGTCAGATCATTGAATTGAAAGCCAACCATTCCCTGCACTACAAATTCTCATCGCAGATGACAACCCCACTATAAATCCATCAACAACATTCTCCTAGCTCCCCTCAAGAAGTTAATATCTTATCCACCCTTGAACTAGTGGCCTTTCCAATGAAGCGCCATATGCCGCAATGGTATATCATGGTCCCCCACATCTAGGACTATATTTGTATCTATTTTGCTGAAAAGTCTAACATCTCATTTTCTGTATTGAAAAGGCAGAATTCCTTAAAAAAACAAATATGCTAGCCTCACCAACAAATTTCATTAAAAGCATAGGAAAAAAATGAGAAAGATCACAGCAGACCACAATGAAGGATTTTACCTTCAGAGTCAGTCCAATTTTTTAAGCATTCACTCTTTTCTAGGGTGTTATGTATTTAATTTTTTTTAAGTTCTTTTTAATGTTTTATATATATATATATATTTAATATAATTTTTAATATATCCTTATTAGTTTGTTTTAAATATATTTTTAATTTGATATTATTCATATTTGTATTTAATATTTTTAATACTGTTTAAAACAATTAGTATTAAGATCAAAATTTGAAGATGACAAATTAATTTATTAAAATATATAGTTAATCAAAATTATTCTAAAATAACATAGATAGAAGTAAAACGTATAAATATAAAATCTAAATATAATGAAAAATGATAAAACTTTCTCTTATCTTTTTCTTAAATTATTACATTTTCTATCTCACTATTTACACTACTAAAATTTACATACCATCAATAATTATTGTATAAATGTCATTTAATTTGCTTACAATTTAAACATTTCAATTATACTTACAAATTTTATATTCAAATTAACAGTTTATCTTTAAAATTATAAATAACTTTTCTTTTTCTATACACATATATGACAACCACTTTCTTTAGAAATAAAAATTTTACTAAAGAAAATTGTATTCTAACTTTACATTTTATATTTAAACTGAATAAAATTAATATGTATACAAACTAATAAAATGAAACTTTATATGAATATTGCTAATATTATGATGGTTAAATATACTTTTATTTAAGGTGGAAATATGGAATAAATACCAAAGACCTGCAGGCCCGGCCCAGATATCAGGGTCAGGCTGTATTTTAAATTTTTAAAATATACCTGGGCCGGGCCTGAAATTTTTTTTTTTAAATACCCGGGCTGGGCCATATTTTTTTAAAAAATTTATACAACATGAATTATTATATTCGTCAATTAGATATGTTTATAATGATTATATATAGTTATGATTAATATAATGTTTGGTGAAAGTTAACACTAGCTAACACTCATAATATCTATTACATGATAAAATTATAGTTTTCCTGCCATGGAATAAATACGCAAAGGATTAAATACATTATTATATAATATATGTTATATTTTTTATTAATTAAAATATCATTTTTATTTTTTTATAAATATATAGCATATTCTCAAAATATTATTTACACAAATTTTTTATAGTATCAATTTGTAATATACTAAATATCTGTTTAAAATAATAAAAAAAATATGATAGTGTTGTTAAACGGCTCGTTTTAAGCCGATTTTTTAAAAAGGCTAACTCATTTTTATCCACAAAAATATTATGCAAGCCTGAAAATTTTGCTCATAGAAGGAGCAAAGGTCTAGACATATAGTTTCAAAATTTCGAGGCATAGTCAATATTTTTCTGGCGAAAATATTGAGTTAGCCGTTTTGCTTATTAAATGATAATACTTGTCAAAAAATATGATAAAATACAAAATAATCAATTTTTGTATATACCAGGTCGATATAATTTTAAAAATTCCAAGCCGGGCTGCACCCCAAAAAATTTTTTTTTAAATATTCGGGCTGGGCCTAAAAAATTTTAATCTGGGCCGGGCCATACAAATGGTACCTCTGCAGGTCTCTGATAAATACACATAATTTTTAATTGTTTCTTAGCTATGATAATGACTCAAATTATAAATTTTTTTTAGTCAGACTCGGGTTGGGTTGGATCTAAAAATGTGTGCTCAAGTAGGGGTCGGACAAATTTTTTTTAAAATTTGGGCTTGGGCAATGAAAAAATCACTTTACAGACCTCTACTGTAAGGTGCCCATTATTTAATTTTCTAATATTATAAATTTAGACATAAAATGATGATTGCGCTCAGTCTATTATTTTTTAGTTTAAAAACCATATTCTCGTCAGTTATTTATAATATTATTCTTAAAAGAAAAAAATGTGAGTTAGAATGTAGCCTAACCTTTAGTTATACTTTTAAAATCTAACCAGATATTGAACAAAATAATCCTTTTATAAATTAAAATCAATTTTGAATTTTTTCTACATACGTTTAAGATGTAAGTTTACAGGAAATTTTAAATATAATAGAATTTTAAAGTGGCTATTTGCATATTTATCACCTATTTAATATGAGAATTGGGATTTTATATCTATAGCTTATTTTATAAAAATTTAATAATTACTCAAATTTATAAAGTATGTTAGGGTATATTTATAAGATCTTCTTTTGCAAGAATATTTCTAAATTATTTTATATATATATAATTAATTTTCAGGCCTCCAGCTATGAATAAAGCTATGAAACTTGGTGGTAAACTTAAAGAATTAGATCAATTCGTAGACAAGCTCATTTCAGAAGGAGAAGGTTTTATTTCATTATTTAAAAATTGTATGTGTCAAATACTATAGTATAAATGCCCTATTCAAACTTTCATTTTCGAAAAAAATTAATAAAATAATTTTAAAACATTAAAAATAGAGTTCACTAAGATCCCTAGAATGCTGGAGGATTTAAAAATTACCAACAATAACTATAACGATATCCTACCACCCAGAAGATACTCCGAAAAGTAATTTGATGAACTGGCATGTTTAAAAATATTTTCTTATTACCTGATATAATGTTAGACCATCCTTATTTTTTTTTAAAAAATACATTTGGCTTAAGTATTAATTAATATCAACAGTTTTCATAAATTATCTCTTAGATTTAGGTTTTGTTAATGCACTATGTCCTTACTAACGAAATTACTTTCCCCCAAAAAATTAGGTAACGACATTACTATTCCAAATATAACCCTTAATATTTTATTATTGTTTTAATCATTTTTGTTTTACTATTGTTTAATACTTAGGTCTACTATTTATATATAAAACCGAGTTGAACAAATTATACAGATGTATCTCATTCCCTTTTTTTCAGCTGTTATTTTTGTTCTTTTTTGAGGAGATATTGATAAAAATAAGATATATACTAAAACTTAGACTCATTCTCAATATAAAATAAGTTTTTTTTAATGAATATATGTCCGTTCGGATAAATTCTTCTAGACATTTAAATCCTGATTATAAAATATAATACATTCCTGGCATCATCAGCACATATTGAACTGTCTTTCAGTAAGAAAATGCAGTTGCTGAGAGGTAAATGATCTTAAAAATTTAAAACAATCACAATTCAAATTGTTTAAAAAATAAATAAGTTCAGTATATTTATAGCATAATATTTAAAAAAAATATTCTTTATTTGAATTTTGAGATATAAAATAAAAGGAAAATAATTTATTCAATCTTTTTACCTAGTAACGGTTTCTTTAAAAAAGAGTAATAACGTTGTTACTATTTTTAAAAATCAATGTAATCCTAACCTTATGACGTTACTCTTTTTGCAGAGTAACTTGAAATGTAACATTGCTTTTAACGTCGACTACTCTAATAATAAATGTATCATGACTGAACTTTAAAATATTTCTTGCCGAATTTAAACGAATAGCAGCAGGTTATATTAGCACGCTATTCGAAACTACACTACTTGTTAAATATAAACTTCTTATAAATTCATAAATAATTTTCTAATTTTTATTATAATATTTAAAGTAGAGTATAATGGGTTCATCTTTTTTTTCTATAAATTTTCCACAACTTGATCTTATTCAATAGCATCTGTTTAAGGTATATGTTTGCTCATGCCTTTTAAAAATTAAGCCCAGACATTTTTTTATTGATTTAATAATAGGATTTGATCATCCCACTTCAAAAAAGGTTGTCTGTTAAATTTTTAGGGTCAACTTTGATGTATCTTCTTAAGGAAACAATACATTCTTCAAATCAATGAGCTCCTTCGATAAAATATCTTGATACTTGACTGAAATATTTCTTCAGCAAATATATGCTACCTAGACCTTTTCCCTTCTTATAACGCCATAACATTTCATTAGGCATCATCTTGTTCTCACAGTACAAAATTCTTTCGAATTGAGTAATCGATCTCTAATCTGTTTTCATCATTGAAAATTAACGGTATCCATTTGGATTCATCTAAGGGCTCATTCTTTCGTTTATTTGAGTTTTTTTTGTTTTTGTTGGCATGAAAGAATTCGATGAAGATTTTAAAGAATTAAATATAACTTAAAATGGAAAACCTATAAAATAAATCTTTCTATTACAAAGGCATAATAGAATAATTTTTTTTGAACAAAGAATTTCACGTGAGTAATACCACCCGTACATGAAAGTCTATTTTCGATTAACAGATTTTTTCTACCTTCTCAATTTTTTTGGATTGTAACACTTTTCCTATTAAATGAGAAGTGTTTGATAGAGTCTTTGGATTGTACAATGCTGTTAAACGCTAATTTTGAAAGTATCGTTCTACAGCAATTACAGATATTTTTTCAAAAAAGTAATGCATTTCGCTACTTTTTGTGCTATTAGAAATTTTTTAAATTTTATTTATTTATTAAAATCTAATCTATGTTCATAGAATTAATTGAAATTTAAACTGATATAAAAATTTAATTTTTTATTTTCGTTGCATTAGCATAATATCATCTCTATATTATTATCCCAGTCTAAAGTGGCTATCAGAAAGTATAAGCTCTGTTTTCATCACTAACTTGAGGGCAATGTGATATGCGATATTTAATTTATAAACATTTTTAATATAAAAAAATTTATCTGTAATGTTCATTAGAATATTTTTAGATTTAAAAATGCGTCAATAGGATTTTCTATTACATTATTAATTTATATTAAAAAAATCATCGATAGTATATGCCGTTCTTGAAGTATTAGCGAATGTATTTTTTGGATATTAGATTAGTCAACTTTACCATTCGCTCATATATCTCCTCTTTGGATCTAGTTAATATAAGGTCTATTCAACTTAAAGTTGAGGTGAAACTGATAACTATTACATTGTCATATAGATTTGAGAATTTATATTAGATTGTCGACAAGATATCTTGGTACCAGGTGAGGATATCTTAATCAGATTGATAAATGAGGAATCGTCGACCAAAGAAATTGGCTATATCTACTATAATTTATTGACTATCAATCAATATTTGAGGAAAACCTGGTCATGGTATAGGATTAATCAATTTAGTTCTAATTAAATTTGATTTATCTTCTAACACTTCAAATTATTGAGATATTTTTCAATTTCTCTGATATTTTAGGTATCATTCTAAATTCAGTAGTAATTTTATTGAAATTAGATGCCTTTTTAGGTTGAAGTAGCATAATTTATCGGACGATATTATCCTTCAAAATTTTATGGATCTAAATTTAAATTCTGTAAACTAATTTTTTTATTCTAAAAATTTTCTAGTAAATTTTCCTTACATTAGTTTCAAAATTCTTTTCCATATCTATCTCTATTAGCTGAATTTTATAATTTAGATTTTGAAATATAAATTTTGAAATTAAATTAAATATAAATTTTAGAATTATAAATAATTTTTAATGTATATTTATTATATAAAATTTGAGAGGAGCGAAATAGCGCGCTACTTAGCTACTAGTCTATAAAAAGGAGAATGCTGCCGCTATCGTTAATTTTTTAAAGTAAAACGCTATTAACCCCTCACAAAAAAAGTAACGCCCTACTTCTACCGCTACTAAAAAATGCTACTTTGACAACTGGATCTATAATCACGAATAGTTTCACGATTAAAAATCAATGTTTCGCGAATTTTTGTCATAGGTTCTATTATTGAATTTGATTTTTTCTTTTTTCTAAAGAACGGCCCATTATCTGATCAACATGCTACTTTTAAAAATATTTTTAATATTAATAATCAAAACAGAAGATAACTAACTTAACTTACATGAAAAATTCGTAAATTTAAGTAATGGCTATCGAATGGATTCACCATTGTTAAATGGTGTTCATTTTGATATGTATATTAGAGATCTGTTCTGGTCGGGCTCGGTCTATTTTGAAAAAATATTTTCGATTCAGACTGTGTCAGGCCTAATATTTTCTAAAAAATTTCGGGCCGAGCCGGATCAGGCTTAAATTTTTAAATATGATATTACATTTTGTCAAATAAATTAAATACTTTTAAATTCTTGCAGGAAACATAGCTCTAATATTTTTTATTTTTAAAATATATTTTTTACAATCAAAAATATTTAAATAAATTTGAGCCGGGCCGGCAGTCAAATAATTTTTATTTTGGGCGAGGCTTTTCGGACGAATAAAAAATTTTTTTCGGAATCTAGCTGAACAGGACAAATTGTTTAAAAAAAATTCAAACCATGCCGGGCTTGAAAAATTAGGCCCGATGCCGATTACTAATGAATATACTATTTACTAAAATTTAAATATCTTTATAAATTATTATTGATATAATGTTTTCATTTTACATGGTAGATACCCGCAAAATAGAAATTTATTTATCTTTAGATATAGGACTATAGCAGCACATGGCCCGAATTTAAAAGTGAAAGCTTATAGGAAGAGATGAATTCTCTTAAACTCTTTAAATTTATTACATTAAATTTAAATATTCATTTAATAATTTTATGATGTTTATCTATTTTGTTCTGTTTTATTTATTACAAAATATCGTAAAACGAAAAGCTACTTCCTGATTATTTTTTTTTAAAAACTTTACCTAATTTTTTTAAAATTCATTTATTTAGACAAAATGGAAGAATAGGAAGGAAATAAACGTTAATATTTTTCGATCCATATGGCGATCTAATTTGATGTAGTGTTTTTAATTAGCTTGATTTGAGACTATTTTTAAAACGCTTAACTCAATTCTTTAGTCAGAAAATGAATGCCTAAGCTTCTAAATTTTGCTATTGATTGTGCAACTTATGAGCAAAATCTTCAGGCTTCCTAATAAATTTAGTTAGCCGTTTTTAAAAATCGTGAACCGTTTAACAACATTATATAGGGTAGTAAGTGAGTTTTTACGGTTATCTTTTTTTGTAAAATGGCTATGCATGTTGACACTTCTCATTTACTATCCTAGTAAAATCTTATGCTAACTTCACTAGGATAGACAATCTATCAGACCTTTTACCTATGGAATTTAGCTTAAAGGTTGCCAAATTCAACGAGAGAAATCAAAATGGAAAGACTATCACACCCTTAAGCATGAAGGAAAACTGGAAGCTGCTCCCCAGAAAAAATAGAAATTCTCTCTGGGAATGGCCTCAAATCATTCATATCCAATTTTTATGCATTACCACTATATATGGATTTGATTAAGCTCCCCAACATACGATATATTTCCTAATAATTCCCCCCCCCCCCCCCAAACTCCCCTCATCTTTAAAAATATTTCGGGTTATTAAGTGTATTCATCCATAATAAAAAATATGTATTCTGTTTCCTTTTTTTATGTCACTTTAAATTTATTAACAAAAAACGAAAAAACTATTTATTTCCCTAATCTAAGAGTTTCAATCATGGTTGAAGAAAAGGTGGCCATCTCCATGAACAAAGATGGTGGCGTTCAACTTTTCGATATAAACGGCATATTGATGGTTAGGATAAGCGATGAGTCTTTTGGTCGGATCAAACTTTACATCGAAAATCCGCTGAGTTCCAACACACTCAACGATCACGATATTTTGTCTCAACTAAAATCGCCCCTTCAATTACAGGTGTTTAATTATAAAATTGTATATCATTTTACTATCATACATATCTCTTGCGGGAGGGGGGGGGGCTGATATTAGAATTATATTTTCGATTCTTTTTTACTGGGTATAGAAATCACCTTTATCGGGTCTTTATTGGTCCATATGAGCAATAGTTATATAAAACCATTTTTTTATTGGACTGAGACTTCCCTTGGCTCGGTATACAAATTTTGGATAATATTTACATAAATATAATATTCAATTTCACAGGATAAATTGCCATATATTCTTAAAGTAAACGGCGGGAACGAAATTCAAAATTTTCATTAAAATTCCTTGCAATATTTAATTTATAATATTTGAATTTGAAATAGAAATAGAAAAACGCTTACAAATTCTGAATGATGATCTCTAGGTAGCCCTGGAAAATATTTGTAACATATTATTCACGTACACCCAGATTTGCACATTAGAAAGTGATAAATCGATTATATCACATACCGATTTATCTTCCATTATTTCTAGAAAACAAATATGTAACGAAAGTGATCATATATTACAGCGAGTGAAAAACGTAAAGAGTTTTTTTGTCAGAATATTCATCACTGCAAAAATATTTGATCCTCATTTCGATAATTTTGAACTAACCAATGATAAGATATTATCTGGCATGGCTGCAATCATTGCCCTGATTGCAACATTCATTCGTGATATACGACTTGTTGCCAATCTCGCAGAATTTCGATCAAATGGTTTT
Organism: Gordionus sp. m RMFG-2023; assembly: GCF_954871325.1. Lineage (NCBI taxonomy): Eukaryota > Metazoa > Nematomorpha > Gordioida > Chordodea > Parachordodidae > Gordionus > Gordionus sp. m RMFG-2023. Next base: position 11,655,923 of record NC_088779.1, read on the forward strand.
TGGGAAAACATGTGGAAATCATGTTCTGGCTTGGCTGCAGTCAATGCCCTAATTGAAACATTCAATCGTTATCTGAGTTGTTTTAGCCAATCTCGCAGAATTTCGATTAAAGAGTGGTTTTGGGAAAACGTGGGAATATTGGAAATTGTAAATCATATTTGACCTCTGATATGGTGGATAAGCCTTTATCTGCTAACCTATAAGTATGATCGCTATACGTTTTTTATCAATTCCTACGACTTCCTCGGAAAGAATTTGGTCTTTTTCTGGAGGAACACATTCCAAAAGTGGTAATAGATATAGTTATTAACACATGGAAAAGTTAATTTCCATAAAATGCAATTTATATTTGCAAGAAAAAATTATTAAAATACTACATATAATTATTAGACTCGTGAAATTTTATAAAATGGGAATATATCATCAATAGATAATGATATCATTATAGACGAAGAGCATGAGTTGAACTCTTATACATGTATATAATATTTCGATTATTATAGTTTCAAGTATTAAATAAAAGCTTATGCACCAAAAATTAATATCTTTTTTAGTTTTTATTCTATTCAGTTAATTCATTAGAGTCAAACATGACTCATTTAGGTTAAAAAATCAAATTTTAAGCTAAATTGGGAAGTTTTTATTAAGTTTTTTGAAATTCTTAGGGAGAATTTTCCATTTGCATTATGTATAGATTTATTCAATCTCGGGGACAAACACTAATCACTTTAAATATAATTGATGGATATTTTTTTAATTGCATCCAAATTTATTTACATGTCTATTTTATAGTGTCATCCCAATATTGATAAAAAAATATTCGCATGCGACAACGTTATATGCCTGAAGGATACCTCTAAATCGTTCCCGCTTAACATGGATGTCGGAGTTGTCAAATGGCATTTATCTAATTTTCAAAATCAAACACAATTCTTACCACTTTTAGGTATGATTTTACTGATGAGAAACATTAAAAAATAATTATTGAATTTAAAAGTATTTAAGCATGGCAATACATTGCAAAAAGTATTCACAAAAATTAAGTTACCTTCATGGTTATAAAAATGTTTATTAATGAAATTAATAACTTAAAGCAATATTGCATGTAAATGTTTAGTTGCATCTAAATATTTAACCATAATTATTATTTATTAAAAATTAATTGTTTAATCTTTGTTGAGTATATTTTTGAATATTTAGTAACGTGTTGGCCCTCAGAAGGAAGCGATGGGGGATGCGAGGTTAACATAGAATTCACTTTAAACAAGGATGATCTGGAGTTGAAAGACGTTTCTATACAAATACCCTTACCGTATGTACACTTTTTTCTAAATAAATTTTTATAATATAAAATAAGTAATTATTAGAATTATCGATATCAGATAGTATCGTTATCGGCCGATACTTTCAATCTTAACCGATAAATTCATATATAAATTTGACAGATAAGAAAAGAAAGAAGGAAACTGCTGAATGTAAATTACGCATCTCATCATTAAATAAAACTGGGGGGAGGGGGGATAGAAATTTATGATATATTTTGTAAGGAACGCGTTATGCGAAAATACCTATATTGCTATTTAGTAAAATAAATGAGATTTCAAAATTTGAATCAATCATTATTAAAAATTTGAAAATATAACATTTTTATAAATTTTATGGCAATCTAATTTATTTATAAGGTAAAAGCTAGATTTGTTAAAAAGCTCGATTCGGGCCGATTTTTAAAAACGATTTGATTAAGATTTTAGTTAAAATTATATTATGTAAACCTAGAGATTTTGCTTATAGATGGCAGAAAGGTTTGGACCTCTTTTTACCAAATATTCGATATTTTGGCCCTTGGTTGGACCGAATTTTTATTTTAGGTTTGACCCTAGAATTTTAATTGACATTTTTTATAATGTTAAATAAAAGTTATAAATGAGGTTGTACCAATCCCAGGTATATTTTAATTACCATTTTATTTTGATAAAAGATGTGAAAATATCAGTTTCTATTTTTATCATATTAAAATTTAAACCTAAGCCTGACCACATCTTTAAAGAAAAATTATTATCAGCCCTAATTTATTTTAAAAAAATTTTTATAGGACTGAGCCCGATTTCGGGCTGGACTTGCATTTTATTTCTAGATCCTTTCTGATATATAAATTAACAATATAATTCTCGCTAACTTAACGATATCGAATCAAAATTGTCCGTTTATTTAATCACCAGATTGTCAAGTCTTACTCTCCCACGGCTCTGTTATTCTTGCCTAAATTTTTTTTAAAAAATCGGACAGATCTTCAGCCTTAATTGCAAAAGTATAATTGAAATGAATTTATTCCCTTCTTTTATTAAAATAAAGAGATATTTGGAATATTACTGGGATTAGAACATATAATTTTTTTATTTAACTTTATAAAAATGCGTTTTAATTTATAGTGTCAATTAAAAATTTCGGACCAGGTCTATAATAGAAATTAGACCAGACTTGGGTTTTCTAATTTTTAGCTGAAAAAATCGGATAAGCTTTGAGGCTTAATTGATTTTGCTCAAAAAAAATTTTTGATTTACAAATTTGCATTAATAAAATATATTGTATAGAAGTGCCTGTAAAACCTTATTAGTAAACGAATGTACCCAGGGTGACTATACTAAATCCCTTAAACCTTCCAGCTCCAACACCCTTGGCACCCTCACTTGGCATATCCCCCTAATCAATAACCGAGATAGGACTGGTACCCTCGAATTCTCTATACCCGATTCTGGAACTGGCTCAGACTTTTTCCCCATCAAAGTTGGATTTTGCTCAGCCACGACGATATTTAATCATGCAGGTGGTGTAGAAGATAATGAATGTAAATCGAGACCGTATTTCGATATCAAGGTAGAATTTACTGAATTGTCGTATATACTTATTTTTATAGAAATTTTGCATGGTTCATTTAATTCCATTGCTTAACCTAAAATAAAATAATAGTATAAAAATTTATAATATCATTTGAGATTTGACTTAATTTATTTTAAACTTTGGCATAGAGAGTTTCGTACAATGATCTTTTTTTATAGATTTAAATTTTAAAATACAGTTCAGGCTAAGTCTAATTCGCCTTTCGGACCGAATTCTGATCTAATGGAGTTAGACATATCCATGTATTATATAACAACGTATTTGTATAACATGATATTTTTTGTATTTCATAGGTAAACGAAATCAACAAATTAGATGAATCGGATGGTGAAGACACATTTGTAAAATTTTCTTCAGATTATCAATTGCTGGTCGATAAATACGAGATTGTCTAATAATTCTCTTTTTCTCACATTTGACATTTATAAAAACAAGTTTATAAAAAAAATGGTGATATCGTAATTTTCGAGTTTTAAATTAATATCTTTCAACATGTTTAATATATTTCCAATGAACCATATGTAGCAGAAGAGTGTGTGACTTTATTGTTTATTCTATCACAAATCAAACTCTTTTATTGGGTGAGCGTGAAATAACGTCTTGTCCATCATATTTTTCAAATTGACTTCCTTTTCTATGTTTTTAAAAAATTAATTTTTATATATTATATTAAGTTAATTATTATATCGCATCATCATCTTTTTACTATTATTTATATATTTTACTTATATTTAACAATGGTAATTGTGCATCGATTTATTTGTATATCGCCAAACATATTGTTTTATATCAAACTACCAAAATGTAACGAATGGGAAGTAAAACAACTCAAAAAAGTTCAAAGTTGTAACATAAAGCCTTAATAATAATATTATGAATGTTTAAATAAAAATTTATATTTAATAGTACATTATATTTATTTGTTAGGAGGGGGGTTTGGGAAGGCTTTCTTTTTCCGTATACTCTATGGTCGGATTTTCTTTTAAATTTATAGTCATTAGTTTAAAAAATTATTTTCCACAAATATTGTTTTGAATGACATTGCATGCATTTTTGCGGAGGAGGAGTGTGGGAGGGTTGTTTTTATTCATTTATAATGTTATTTACGAAAACTTTATATTGTTTGGGGTTTAGTAGAGTGACATTTTCCTCTCCTTCCAGTTGTTAGGCCAATGACCAAGGATGTTTAACTTATTAAAAATTTGGTGGGTTTATTCTTTTTTACTAAAATAAAATATATTATATAAAATACAATAAAAAGTAACTATCTTTTTCATAATTTTTTTTTGAAGGGGATTTTTCGTTTTTTTGTATACCGTTGATCCTTGTTAATCTTCAAATTATTTTGATATTTGCTCAAAACCAGGAATGCTCACAACCATTTTTTTAAATTGAACGATAGATATTCGGATTGATCTTGTAAGACTGGGCAGAGCTATATGAAGAAAAATAATTCATAATTGGAATTCAGGTGAAATAAGTTACTACATTTTTTTCCTAGTTTTAAGATCCAATTTATTTTTATGATTGTATCAAGAATTCTATTTATTTTAGAAGGTAAATTCTTCATTAAAAAGGGCTTCCCTTTTAGATCAGACAATCTCTAATCCCCTTTCATTTTTTTCTCTTCAAAATACCACATATGCAATTAGTCTCCATTTAGGTTAAACAGTTTTCGGGGGCGACTGCCTATGCAACAATCTGCAGAGATGCGAATATTATGGGTGAATATAAAATAAAATCAATATTTAAAACATATATAATGGATGCTGTGTTGTATAAAAAATAAGATAAATTGTCATCAAAACTTTCTCTAGCAAGAAAAACCAATGTTCTTATAGATAAAGTCTCTTCGATATTTTATTCAGACTTATTAACTAAACTTAAGCCCGTATGATTTTTTTTAAAATCCTTGCTTGGATTTTTTTTGCAAATTCGAACCGAACTATTTTTTGATGTGTTTTATGAAATAATATATTTAGTTATTTTGAAAAAATTAATTATTTCAATGCGATTTTAAGATTTATGTTTATAAAATTTTAGGCCATCTTATACGAATTTTAAAAGAAAATATTTCATTTGCCGATGACATTTGTGATTTGTTTTTTTAAGATGACACTATTTAACCCTTAAAATTAAGGTAAATATAATTTGAAAAATTAAATCAAATGTTAAAATATAATTTAGATTTCAATATTTTATAATTTATCTTGTAAACTTTTATCATCTAAATTTAATCCAGATATCGTTAAGTTAAATTTTACAAAATTGGTTGATTATGTATATGTTAGCGGCAATTGTTTTTTCGGCAATGTGGTATTTTTCAACTATATTTTAAGCGCGTCTTATAAAAGGTAAAAATGTATTCCGGCATGTATAGAATACCTACCCTAAGATTTTGCCATGAACTATTGAATCTAATATTATTTATAATGGAATTTGCATATAGTTTTAATATAAATCACTCAATAATATTACTTAATAGATATGATATTCACTTAAATAAAGAAAGAATTGCACGGAAATTTATTTTAAAATTAGTATAACTATTCCCCAAAAACCCTAGATTTCCAGTTTGAAATATCGGTTCCGTGTAAAGGTTCTAATTTATATATAATTATATTATCAGTGGATTTATAAATAATTATTTCTTTCTGATGAAAACCCGGAATTATAATCTGGTTCTCCCAAATCTGAACTTATCTTGTTTTTTTTGTCTTTAACGGAACCCTGTCAAATATCTTAACAGATTTCGCCAGTCTGAATTTATTAAATAAATGATACTGATGTTAAGAACATGATAATAAATCATTAAGAGTAAATTTACTTTGAATATTTTAAAAATATTTTTAATTTTCATCTCCGCCAGCTTATATATAATTTTAAAATAAGAGCACTCACCTATTAAAATTTTTCATGGAAAATTTTTCGAAATAATTTAAACATTTTCATGAACGCATACTTAAATTAATTCTCTTTTTTCTTCTTGTTTTAATCGTATTTAGAAATGTTCGCACTTGAAAAATCTCTCCATTCTTTACTTTTAAATAAATTTCTCTGTGACTAATGCTAAAGAATAGCGTTTGCCAAAAAATCAGCATAATAGTACGCACAAATTGAACGTTTCAACGCAGTGTTTCAAAATGCAAATAAAAACACGTAAACTCAGCTATGTAATTGAAGCATTGACTTTTCTTTTTAAAATATGAAACGTCTAAATTCTAAACAAAAAAAAAGAATTGTTCTATATTTAATTAGCAAATCTTTTTGTAATATCATAATTCCATAAGCTAAAAATATTATTGTATTAATTATTTTACTTTTTAGAAGATGTTGTATCCATGCTATCACTTCAAAATTTAAAAACGCTTCAAAAAAACGCATGATATTTTGTTTTTTAATAGATTTAAAATGTAAGTTAGGTTTTTTAAAAAATGGTTTCGTTTAAATAGAACTCAGATCAAGTATTTAATAAAAAATAACTATCACCTCAATGTCGATTAATTGGCAACAGTGCTACTCTGGAAGATATGTAAACCTTTTTAAATATACTTTAGTTAGAATGGTTTTTCATTTCAAAAATAAAAAAAATTTTATTAAATAATATAATTACATTTATTTTTATAGTACAGGCCGGTTGGAGATTTTTGTAAAAGGGAGAAGGGAGGGGGTGACTTTGAAAAAAACCCCTATTAAAATATATGTTGCTGGATATTTTTAAGGCCCCCTTACTTGAAGGACTTTGGCCGCGTTATAACTTTTAAAATATAAATAAATCAACGTTTATTTGTTGAAAATATTATGCAAAAATCGGGTAAATTTTATAAAGAGAAAAGATATGCCTCCTCCTCTCCTTGGTTACGTCAATGAAGTTTATGATATGATTTTTATCTGTTGACCCCTCGCCCTACCCCTCTCCCCTACCCCACTCTCTTTATATTTTATTTATTAATAAAAAAAATTTCACGCATAAATAAAAATTCTTATAAATATTAAACTAACAACAAATATCACGCTCTCGCTTGGTATTATATCTATTAATCACCCTTGCATAAAGATTATAATGTGATACCACTATGTGACACAAAATATAACATAAAAAATTTATATTTCATATTACAGATAGTAATTATAACTAAATGATTAATTTTTCTTTCATTCTTTTATTTAGTTAAATGTTATATTATATTATTCTCATTACAATTATATATGTATTAAATATATATGCTAAAACAAAGTATTTTTAAAAAAAGACTAAAATAAATGAGAAATAAAAATACTATTATAAACGACTATATGGAGCCATTGATAAGAAATAACGACAAATTTCTAAGCCAGATTTCTAGCGAATATAGAAATATTCTTTAGAATCCTCCTAAAGATCGGTAATTTATCTTCCTATCTCCTTCAGGAAGGAAACACCCTCGTGGCCGAAATTTCCGTGGGCTGATGTGATAACATATACGAATTTAATACTGTTTAGCTCTGAATATTTTTTTTTACTTCCGCCACCGAAAGAGCGCTTTCGTGGGTGTTATATTCGAAAGCGAGAGGGATATCCTTTTCTAGTGGAATTATGGTTTAGCCACCTAGCCTCTAATCATAAAGTATTGAGAAGTAAAGGTTTGAGGGTGTATGGTAAGTTGGCTCTTATAGCTTTGGATATTATATTGTTGACTGCGCTATGCCTGAGATAGCAGCTCTAGAGAATCGGCAGTATAATGGATGGTATCCATTTTCTTTACGAATGTTACAAAGGTAATGGTTGAAAGAAGAAATGATATTGCAACCAATGCTAAAACCAATGGATATTCTTAATTGTTCGGAAAATAGATGAAGTCCGAGATTTTGGGTGGGGATAGCTTCATTCCATTCATAGCCACTGTCAAATTTGACAAATAAAGTTAGTTAATTTGGTTGTAGGGTTCGATAATAGAAATTCGAAACGTTATCTATCTGCAAACATGAAGAAAGACAATGGGCGATTGAAGATTTATTGACATAACAGCTCGTAGGGGATAATATAATTGTGTTTATCTGGAAGAATGCATAGATCAATTATTAAGCACACTATTTATAGTCTTAAGGAAATGAATGCTGCTATTGAAAGATGTAACGGCAAACGAATACCTAGACCCCCTCCCCCTCATTTTGAAGGTAATGATGCCTGAGTCCAATATATGGATTAAGGATCTCTTTAATATTTTCTTTAATTTTGATTTTCATGCTCAACGAGTGAATTTAAATTAGAAATAATTAATGAAGAACGAAAGATGTGAATAGTTTAGGGATGTAGAAATAATTTTTAAATAAAAATATAATAATTTAGGATAGAAGTTTTTTCGCAAAAACTGGATTATATAGAATATGATTTTTGGTCATGTTTTCTGTTATTTTTAGTAACTATCTCTTTACCGGTTAATCTGAATAATTAAAAAAATATTCTTCTTCTACATACAAATTTCTTATTTAAAGAACAAACGGTATAATTACGACAATTTTATGACATAATAATATTAACTATAATAGACAAAAACTTGATATATTAAAAATTTATTTTATATTAAAGTTGTTAATGTTTTTACTCATTTATAATTCGCTGAAAACTTTAATTTAAATAAACCCCTCTAAATCACATTCAAATATAATGAGAATATATGGTCAAATATGGCTATAAAAAGAAAATTTTCATTAACATAATCATTTACTTTGTTTTAGGAGAAATATGCCATACGTATATTTATTTTAATAATAAGAACAAAAACCCGTCCCATTCTATTCATAAAAGAAAAAATTTTATCAAAAATATTTTCATAGCCAACACTAAGAAAAAAAACAAAACGGTCGACCATTATATGCAAGATGAACAGGAGGTATCGTGGTATGTATATGATTTTTTAATAAACTGGGACACACATGATATTGAAATAGAGCGAAATTTATCAACAAATTTGGTTAAAAAATCGAAAACTAACATAAGTTCAGAACCATTTAATGATGTATCTAATCACGAATCATTTGGGTTTGTTGGGTCGGACATGGAAAATTCAGAGGTAGATGAATTAGCTTTATATCCATCGTCAAATTACAATATAAGCCTTAAATCGGTTCAAGAAGTATGCCAAGACACTCAAAACGTGACAAAAGACAGCGATTGGATGTCGGCATTCGTGTTCAAAACTTCTCGAACATGTTATTGTAGAAAAGTCCATTCTATTCAAGGAATATCTGGTAATATATCCCTTTATGGGTTGATGCCGGAAATTATTTGTCATGGATTTCACTTAACTGATATTTTATCGTCATTTAACCTGTTGTATTTTGCCTTTAACTACGTGAACAAGATAACGCGGTCTAAATATAGTGAGGATATTTTATCGGCACCCGAAATAGCGGCATTGATAGAATTGGTGATAATAGATTTTTTAATTTCCGACTTTATGTTGATACCGTGTTTAGTTTCGCAAAAAACTAGTATTATTCGCGACAATAATCATTATTTAATCTCTACTGGTTGGAAAATGGATCATTTGCGCCTGGCATTGCTATGTCTAAACAATGGCTTACCTCCTACTTACTTATACGTTGACGATTATACAACTGATAAAACCAAAATTAAATACACTGGGAATCCTTATTCTTTATTAAAAATTCAGAAATTGATACTTGACACTTGTACATTTTACCGAACAAATTTTAAATACATCTCCCTTAAAAAATTAGGAGGTAGTGTATGCACATGTATTGAATTTAATTGGCCAAATTTATTTGTATCTTGCGATGGAGCAAAAACAGCACCAAATTTAGTTAAATCTTTTAATAAACTTTATCAAAATTTCTTGAAGCATCACATAGATACCCGCAAAACTGAAAATATGAATAATGGAATAAAATCAATTATTTTGATTATCAAAAATAAACCCCGAGACTTTCCACGATTATACTTATGTAACGCGATTTATAATAACATTAAGAGTATAAGTAATTCAAAGACAGACTCTCAAATACCTCTTAAACCTTACATTAATATTTCGAACGATGGCACTCTATATGAGATCCCTATGGATACTATCTCACCATTAGATATACTTTATGCAGATAAACGAACTGGTGAGAAAAAAATCAATTTTAATACTTGTCTTGAAAATAAATTATGTATGATTTCCTGGGATTCCCAAAAACGCGTTAAAGAGATTAGTAGTCGTTCCAGTCATAATTATGAAACCAGTGTTTTTAATATCCTATTTATAATTTTTTTCTTTCTTTCATGTTATACTCTTTATTAATTTTATGGCAAATAGTTTTTTTGGTAAATATTAATAAATATCTCCCCTCTCAAATTTGTACATTGTTATATAAATATATTTCTACACTATTTGCACTCATTTTTATATATATAGGGCAGGAGCCTCTTAAGCCTTGCCTCGTTTATAGTAAGAGCGATATCGTTTGAAGTGATGCGTAATTCATTGTTAAATGTTGTAAATAATCTAACATTTTAATTTTGCAATTCACGCATCACTTGAGCGACATCGCGTTATTTCCAGGGTTGCCATGTCTCCCGCCATAAGCGAGAGACATCCGCAATTTTTTAGTTTACACGCAGACATTTCTCTCCCGCAAAATTACCGCAATTGGAAATCTCCCGTAAAAATCTACCGCAATTTTTTAATTTGTCCCGCAATTTTTTTTTATAGTATTTATACGTTTTTAATATATAAATAATAATTTTGAGAGACATTAATTGATTATTTTTATATTTTTGAAATAAATTTTAAATATTTATTCGAAAAACATGTCTAGTTTGTAAATTTCTTTCTATCCTGTTTTACTTTTATCCAATAATAAACCAACATCATTTCATTCATATAAGTCAGTACAGGGGAGTATATCAACATCAATTGCAATATAAAAATATTCTCAAAAATAATAAATAATACAGATGCAACTACATTTGCGGAAATCGTATACATCTATCATGCAATTCAACATTCACAGTCATCACATGTGGGTCAAATCATTTTCTCGTGATATTTAACGACTCCAATATAAGTGAAAACCTTACTTGTGGTAGAACAAAAATGAGCAAGGTTATCACAAGTGTTTTAGTACCTGAATTCTAGAGGTCAATTATAGACGATTTGAAAGATGGACAACCATATGCAATTTTAACAGATGCATCTAATAAGGTAAATATTAAAACATTTCCCTCGATCCTTTACTATTTCAACAAGAATAAGAACATTTCGATAAAACTGTTAAAACTTTTTCCTCGGATAGTGAAAATTTCAACGATGTAGCTAGTTATATAATGGTAAATATAGCTGATTCAGGGTTATCAATGATTTGCATGTCAGCTTTCTGCGCTGATAATGTCTTTGTAAATTTTGGCCAAGACCAAAGTTACTGAATTGAGGCAGCACAATAATGAATTAATACTAATGGGCTGCATATGCCATATACTACATAATTCTTGCAAGGAATGTACTATCTATGGATGTCGAAATAAATGTGATGAAATGTTTTAACGAATTTAGTTCATCAACTAAAAGAGTTAATGAATTAAAAGAGTTGGTGAAGTGGTCTGACTTGGAATGGTGTGAGTTGTTGCGATATGTACCTATCAGGTAGTTATCATTAATAGCTGCCATCGATAGAATTAAAATTTACGAGCCCTTAAAAAAATATTTCTTAAATAAAAATAAAAGCTGTCCTAAAATTTAAAAAAATTTTTAAAGATGAAATGGCAGAAGCTTATTTGGGATAAGTTTCATATGTAGGAAATCTATTTCATGCAGTTAATATTCAGTTGCAATCAGAATATTCTTTATTAAAAAAGATTTACAAAATCATGCTCTAGCTCTTTTCATCTCTACAGTTTAAAATTGATATTAAATTTTATGGCGCTATTGCTAAAAATATTATATTAAAATGTTCAAATAATATTCTAATTAATACATTTTTAAATGAAGCAGATATTTTTATTAAGACAATTTTATAATATTTAAAATCAAAATTTGATTTTAATAACTCTATTTACAAATGTATAAATATTATGACCTTGGGATAGAAACCATCAATTGATGGTTTTAATAATTTAATAAATATATTAAAAATACCGAAAGACATTGATGTCTTGCTTGAGGAGATTGTAATTCTCTCTATTTTTTATGATTTGCCAAAATACTTAAAGTTAGATGGTCTAAAAGCAGAGGAGAAATGGGTAGAATTTTTTCGTAATAACGATAAATCCCCATGCTAAATATGCATGCCTTCTCCATACCTTATTTTAATACCTCATTCGAGCGCATTTTTGGCCTAATTAGGACTGCCCTGGAAAAAGAGGAGAAATCGGATTGATTTAACACTTTAGAGGCCGAGCTAATGGTTAAACAAATATATATGTGTCATGCCAGGAATTTTATAAATATCTCAATAACGACGGTAAACATTTAGTTCTTTTAAATCTCAAATAAAATATAATTATTTAGCAATGGCGTCATATGTCAATTTTTAACTGTAAAGATGAACATATCTGGAGAATTTTGTGAATTTTTGTTAAGATTCTTCTGATTGCAACTACACATTAACAGCATGTAGTAGATTTTCTACATGTAAAATCTTTCCTAAATATACCTCTGTTTTTCATTATTTAAAAAATTTTAAAAATGTTAGGTAGCTTATATAATCTTTATTTAATAAATATTTTTTTAAAGGTTTATAAAAATTTAAAATTCTATCTATGGCAGGTATTAGGAACATATCGCAACCATCTTGTCCCGACTCAATTCTGTAAATACATTCTGTTTTTACAAAATTCACTGAGGCATAATCAGATCAGAAAGCTGACATGCAATTTATTGATAATCTCGAATCTGCTATATTTACCATTATGGTTAGTGTCTTTGGATTTTTCTCTATTTGAGGGAAAAAAATTTAATAGTTTTATTGAAACGACCTTAATTTTGTTGAAATAGCGGAGGATCAGATGCATCTGTTAGAATTGCATATATATGCCCATCTTTCAAATCGTCAAGAATTTACCTCCTGGATTTAGGTCCTAAAACATTGATGATAGCCTTGCACATTTTTGTTCTACAAGTATAGTTTTCATTAATATTAGAGTCGTTAAATATTATGGGGAAAAGATTCTACCAACATTGTGATGATAAGTATCTCTGTGAATGTTGTTCTACAAGATGTGATTACAATTGCCTCAACTCTGTATTATTCCCTATTTTTGGAGTATATTATGTATTTAAACGTGATACGTGATAATTAAGCACCTATCCCTATTATTTTATACACACACACGCAGTAGATTTCCATTTACGGTGGTTTTGCGTGACATTCGCATAAAATATATTTTTAATTGTAAAATTAAAATCGTATTTTTTAAATAAAATTTTCTAGTTTACATTCTTTTATATTTAAAAAAGTTATTTTTTTTTTATAAATTAATATATTTAGATGAATCATTTTATTTTCAAAAATTGTTCCCACTTTGTTTAAATAAACTAATTATAAAAAATAATAGGCGGATAATTAAGTCAATTCAAAATGCAAAATATTTTTTTTAGCAATTTTTATATTTCTATCGCAATTTTTAAATTTCACCCGCATAATACCAAATTTCTCCCGCAATTTGAAAATTTTGACCTGGCAATTCTGGTTATATCACTACTATAAACGAGAACCAAAAACACGGGGTGGGGTATATGATGGAATTGCGTTAATATAATTTCAAGTAGGCCCCTCAGATGTTTTACCTTACTAATAGGCTAAACAATTGAGTGTTTAAAATGTTTTAAAGTTACATTTTTCATTAATTTTCTAAATATTTGTTAAACTGACCATGGAAACACTCAACAGTATGCTTCAAACACTCCAAATAGGCCTTAAACTTAGTCACTATCTATAGAGTCAGTTATGTGTATAATAATTTTCACCAGGGGGCCTCGCTATCATTTATTGGTTTAGGTATCTAATGGGCTATGACATTTGGTCGCCTAGTATTAGGGACGAACTTTATTACTCTATTTTATTGCTTTATTCTCTTTGGAGGTTAGAAAGAGGAAAAGAATTATTAATAAAAAAATAAAAAATTGCAGTGGCGTCGCTAGGGGGGGGGGCGCAGGTGCTTGAGCCCCATGAAAAATTTGAATAGCCCCTGAAGCAAAAAAAAAATTTTTAATGGCTCCTTAATATCCCCTTGAACTAAAAATAAATTTTTTTGATTGCCCACTGAATGATTTATTTTATAATTCTATTGAGTAATATATAGATTTAATTATATAATTTAAAAATTAATAAGTCTATAAATTATTCTTAAATGAATACTATTTTAATTATTAGATTAGATTAATACTTATAAATTATATTTTCACATTGTCAGCTTACAAACAAATTCTGTGTTAAAAATAGAATATCACTCACAAAATATTAATTTAGCATTAACAGTTGAAGCTTTATTGACTATTATCATTTAAATTATTATATGACCCTACTAATTAAATATTAATTGAAAATTAACACATTAAATATTGCTTAGAGTTCAAAATCACTAATCAACTATATTATTGATATTTAAATATAATTACCATGCCTCTTCTTAAAATTTTTTCAAGGTCCAAATCCAAATAAGTATTAGAGATTTATTTATAAAAAGTAAGTAAACATATAGTTTATATCCTCTATTAGATATAATTTAGGTTAAATACCACTTTTACAGACGTATTTGACAGTTATATAATATATTACAGTTAATATTTTAATAAATTTTACTAATAAATGCTTTTGATAATAAATATAAGTAATAAATTGCTTTTAAATATTTAACGCCATCTATTTATTTAGAAATATTTTTAAAGATTTAACATTTTATTATTAATCCCAGAATGGATGTAATAATTATATAACTTTTTTTCTCTTTTTTACGTGTTTTTAGGAAAGCTATTTATTTCTTATTTGAAAAACAGTTTTGAGTTAAATTTTTAATACTAGTATATTTTTGATATTAATACAAACTACTACTATTTTAAGATATAATATAACCAACTAGAGGTGGTGAGATAATAAAATCTTAATTAATTTCTTTTATCATATCATATCACTCTGGTTCTTATTTTATAGTTATAAAATATTTCATTTCTAATATGGCATCCCTGCCTTGTAAATAACTTAAGGCTTCAATTTCTACTAAAGATTTTTAGTGTTTTTGTTTTATCAATTTATCTAGCATAATAAATTCTGATATAAGATAATATAGTGAGTGTCATGGCTATGACTGCAAATTAACCAGCATCTATTATTTGTGTGGCTATGTAATTAAAGATTAATACTACATGCTGAGAGCATATGATTGCATATTTTATAAGCAATAATGGTCAACTGTTTAGTTGTTTATATATCATTAAAAAAGATAATCTTTTAGAAATTTAATATCTCACAATTTTTTTCTCAATTACTTACCTAGCTTTCATCATGTCATTTAAGAGGAAGCTCTAACCACCATGTAGTTTTATGATATGGATTGGTCGTTTATATTCTCTTCTCCAAGAATTGTTGATTTGGTTAGGCCTATAAAATTTTCCTTATTAGTCCATTCTATAAAACAATGTCTAAAAATGGTAACAGAGTGTTATATTAGTTTCTTGACCTTTTGTCAATAATATCATTGATTATATCTTAAAATAGTAGTAGTTTGTATTAATATCAAAAATATACTAGTATTAAAAATTTTACTCAAAACTGTTTTTCAAATAAGAAATAAATAGCTTTCCTAAAAACATGTAAAAAAGAGAAAAAAAGTTATCCAAATATTACATCCATTCTGGGATTAATAATAAGATGTTAAATCTTTAAAAATATTTCTAAATAAATAGATGGCGTTAAATATTTTAAAACAATTTATTACTTATATTTATTATCAAAAGCATATATTAGTAAAATTTATTAAAGTATTAGTAATATATTATATAACTGCCAAATACGTCTGTAAATGTGGTATTTAATCTTATCTTTTATAACCAATTATATCTAATAGAGGATTATAGACTATATATTTGCTTACTTTTTTTAAATAAATCTCTTATACTTATTTAGATTTTAACCTTGAAAATAATTTTAAGAAGAGGCATGGTAATTAAATTAAAATATCAGTAATATAGTTTATTAGTGATTTTGAACTCGGCTAATAACAATATTAAATTTGTTAATTTTCAATTAATATTTATTTAATTAAAACATATATAATAATTTAAATAATAAAAGTCAATAAAGCTTCAACTGTTAATGCTAAATTAATATTTAGTGAGTGATATTAATATTCTATTTTTAACATAAAAATTTGATTGCAAGCTGACATTGTGTAAATATAATTTATAAGTATTAATCTAATCTAATAATTAAAATTGTATTCATTTAAGAATAATTTAGATAGACTTATTTATTTTTAAATTATAAAATTAAATCTCTATATTACTCAATAAAATTATAAAAGAAATCATTCAGTGGGCAATCAGAAAAATTCATTCTTAGTTCAAGGGGATATTAAGGAGCTATTAAAAAAAAAAATTTGCTTTAGGGGGCTATTCAAATTTTTCAGGGGGCTCTAGCTCCCTCGCAACCCCCCCCCCCCTAGCGACGCCACTGCTTATCATCTATTAATATTAATTTCAAATTTACTTTAAAAATTTTCTAGGATATATAAGCTAGATTCCTAATTTTTTTCTTTTGATTTTAGCTATTTTATTTTAGCGATTTAGAAAGGAAAATATTTTTCTGCCCCTTTATTTTGCTTGCTCTATTCCTTACCTTTTTCTTTCCCTTACACGTTTTTTTTCCCTTTCTCTTTTTCATACCTACCCTTTCCGAACGCCTTTATTTATCAGCAATAAATGGTGTCATATAAAATTATTTTATTTTTTTATTCAACACGCTTGTTTTTTTTTCTTTAACAAATAATAAATATTAAAAAAAAGTTGTTTATTATTTTTTAAGTATTTTTTTTATCTAATGGAAAAAATGGTAATTTTAAAATTGATGCTTTTATTATTTAATAATTTTTATTTAATAGGAATTAAGATATAAAAGATTTTTATTAATTTTTATAAAATATTTCACAGTTAGCAAATTTTGAAAATGATATTATAATATACAAATACATGTATTTTAAAAAAAGATTTTTCCCAAGCTAATCAAAATATGACTGAAACGATTAACCTACCAGCTTCCAATACAGAAAACACTCAACTATATGGTATCACTAAAAATTAAATGTTTATTGTTTATTAAAATACATTAGCAATCAAATTATCTTCATCTCAAATTATTTCAAAAAATATGTTAGGCACTCAAGTTAAGATACCAGAGAGTAAACATTTTACTTTTCTATATTTAATATAACAAAAAAATAGCAACAAACTTATATTCCCAATATCATTTTCAAAATATACCTAAAAATTTAGGCCCTCAGTCAAAAACTATTCCAGCTAGTATATTTTGTGTTATAATTTTTATTATATATAAAATAAAAATAGAATTCTAATTCTCTTCATCTCAAAATATTTCAAAAAATATCTTAGGCACTCAAATTAAGCTACCAAATAGTAAACATTTTTCCTTTATTTTATATAACAAAAATTATAGCAACCAAAACTTTAGACTACACTGGATATTCTCTTCAAAATTTTTTTAGGAAACCATAAATAAAACAAATAGTTATTATATATTTAGAATGTTTATATTAAATTTAAAAATATATAGGAACCAAATGGAGGTTCCAGAAAACAATACAATCAAGATTTAAAAAACCTAATAAAAAGCAATTTATAATTTATATTGTATTCTATTATATCAAATTTTATTTCTGTATATATATTTACAATTATACTATATTATTGTATTTTATAATACATAATTTTAATTATATATATATAGAATTATAATATATTATTGTATTCTTACAAATTTTATTTCTATATATTTCTAAAATATAGAATAAAAAATATAAAATAGATTCTTGTGTTATAAATAACAAACATTCATTATTTTTGACAAAAAAAACAATAAAAATAATTCTTTATGTTAAATTATATCGTTTAAGATATATTCATAGGAGGATTCATAGAATAGTTTTTTGCAATGCCTGATCACCATTAAAAATAATATGAAAATTACAAAATAAATATTAAAATAAAGTAAATTTTAGGTTTGAATGATTTAAACAAAGTATAAAACAGGTTGTGAAAATCCTATGAATAGAAATAATAGGGGTAACATAATTAGCAAAGTTATAAAATTAAGAATTATTTGAAACAATTTATTGAAGAGACCAAAATTTGAAGCCTTTGCTGGATTTTAATTCAATGGCATAAGAATAAGCTGTAGACATTGATGTTCATGTTTTTCACAAGTCCCTTGCAATTTATTTTAGTATCTTTCAGCCAATTTATTTTTATGTTATGTA
This sequence comes from Gordionus sp. m RMFG-2023, assembly GCF_954871325.1. Classification (NCBI taxonomy): domain Eukaryota; kingdom Metazoa; phylum Nematomorpha; class Gordioida; order Chordodea; family Parachordodidae; genus Gordionus; species Gordionus sp. m RMFG-2023. Next base: position 11,674,290 of record NC_088779.1, read on the forward strand.
AAAAAATAATAGCATATTTGGGATTTGATTAAGATATCTGTCACCATGTCTTAATAAGCTAACAAAAATATTTTACTTTTATATATTAAATATCAAACTGAATAAATATTATTTAGTAAATTTTGATATTACATTCACCTTACATGATTAAAATAAAAAATTGTATTTATAAATCTTAGAACATTAAGCTTAGGCCATGCATCTATATAAATATGAAAAGCATAACAAGTCTGGTGTACCAGGATTAACATTAATTTTTTTAAATTTATTAAACGAATATTATGACAAAATTGCATGAAGGTTAATTTATATCAGAGACCTGCAGGCCCGGCCCTAAACTGGCCCGGGCCGTATTTTAAATTTTTTAAATATACCCGGGCCCGGCCTAAAAAATTTTTTTAAACATATCCGGGCCGGACCTGGCCAGGCCGTGCCTAAAAAATTTTTTTTTAATATATCCGGGTCGGGCCTTAATATTTTTTATAAAAATTTTTACATTATGAGTTAATGGTTATAAGATTATATTATATTATAGTTATGATTAATATAATATTGGTTAATATAATATTGGGTGATGGTTAACACTACCTAACACCCACAGATCGATCTAATTATTAATTTCCTGCAAATTTATTCAAAGTATTTGTTATAAATAGTTTTATTATTTTTTTTGTATGAGTCATGAAATATTTTTTTTTTGTTTGAAATTTTATTTTTAATATTTTTTTTTAGTTTCGCGCAGTCATCTTGAACGTCATTATATAAATATTTTTTTTGTTTGAAATTTTATTTTTAATATTTTTTTTTGTTTCGCGCAGTCATCTTGAACGTCATTATATAAATATTTTTAAACTTCACTTCAAGACTCAAATACCACTATATGATATTTTCCACTCGAAGACTCAAATACCACTATATGATATTTTACCGTAGATGTAGATGAAGACGATGTACAATTCACTTCAAGACTCTAATACCACTATATGATATTTTCCACTCGAAGACTCAAATACCACTATATGATATTTTACCGTAGATGTAGATGAAGACGATGTACAATTCACTACAAGACTCAAATACCACTATATGATATTTTCCACTCGAAGACTCAAATACCACTATATGATATTTTCCACTCGAAGACTCAAATACCACTATATGATATTTTCCACTCGAAGACTCAAATACCACTATATGATATTACGACAACCGCACTAACCAGGTTGCTTTGTATAAACACGGCACCAATTTCAAAATTTCACCGTACAGAAATGTTTAACTTAACAGTATATTTATTTTTTTTTTTACCCCTTTTTTTTTCTTTAAATTAGCTAATATTTCTTCAATCCGAGGTAACGGATATTTTATCTGCACAACCCACGGGTTTAGCGTGACCCGAAAATCAGCGCATAAACGAAGCTTTCCATTGGCCTTCTTTACGGGTACTAACGGTGTTGCCCATTCGCTATATTCCACTGGACAAACAATGCCCTTCTGCACCCACTGCTCCAATTCCTTGTCTACTTCATTTCGCCATTCGAACGGTATCCGACGTAATGCACAAAACTTGGGCACATATCCCTCCTTTAATTTGATATCCACTTCATAATCTCGGAGACAACCCAACTTCTCATCAAAAATCTCCTTGTAATTTTTCATCAAGTTTCTCACTCCCTCTTGTACTTTGATCATACCAAATTCTATCTCTCTATCCCGCAATTCCCTCTCTTCCCGTCGTCTCGTTTCCTTTCCATCCATTTCCATTAATACCCCCCAAAAACCACAATCTGGACCAATTCGGGTGATCCAATCCCATCCCACTACTGACTCTACTTTTCGATCTACTATCCATAAGTCCAAAATCTCCACTCTATTCTCTAATACCACCTTTAACTCCACCCTTCCCATCACTGCGACTTCTGATCCATCCAACTGACGGATCTTGATGTCCTCCCGTTTAATTATCCCTTCCGACCAAATACTCTGATATTTCTCATATCCCATCACGGATATGGCTGCCCCGGTATCAAATAACATGGATACCATATTATATTCCACTGGACAAACAATGCCCTTCTGCACCCACTGCTCCAATTCCTTGTCTACTTCATTTCGCCATTCGAACGGTATCCGACGTAATGCACAAAACTTGGGCACATATCCCTCCTTTAATTTGATATCCACTTCATAATCTCGGAGACAACCCAACTTCTCATCAAAAATCTCCTTGTAATTTTTCATCAAGTTTCTCACTCCCTCTTGTACTTTGATCATACCAAATTCTATCTCTCTATCCCGCAATTCCCTCTCTTCCCGTCGTCTCGTTTCCTTTCCATCCATTTCCATTTGTTGGCTATGTGTTCCCTTAGTATTTCCTTGTTCCAAATCATCATCTTCTCTAGTCTCTTCTTCTGGCAACATTATTTTCCCATCTGCCAATCTCTCCAGCTCCGCTTCAAACTTTCCTTGATCATGAATTTCTTTCTGTTCTTCAGTATCATTTCTTTCTTCCTTTCTCCCAAAGTCGCGACAACTCCTAAAATTCTCTCCAATACCTCCCCTAAAATTCTCCCCAATACCTCCCCTAAAATTCCCCCCAATATCTCCCCTATAGTTCCCCCCGATACCTCCCCTATAGTTCCCCCCGAAACCTCCCTTATAATTTCCCCCGATACCTCCCCTATAGTTCCCCCCGATACCTCCCCTATAATTCTCCCCAATACCTCCCCTAAAATTCCCCCCAATATCTCCCCTATAGTTCCCCCCGATACCTCCCCTATAATTCTCCCCAATACCTCCCCTAAAATTCCCTCCAATATCTCCCCTATAGTTCCCCCCAAAACCTCCCCTATAGTTCCCCCCAATACCTCCCCTAAAATTCCCCCCAATATCTCCCCTATAGTTCCCCCCAAAACCTCCCCTACAGTCTCTAACAACCCTATTATCCTCTCTTCTCCTTTCCCCTTCCAAAAAGGTTTCAATTCCTGGCAATCTCTCTCCATACCACAAATTCATATCTCTATTTTCTTCATATCTTGCAACAGGTAAAAATACACCACACCATGCGAATACCCCCCAAAAACCACAATCTGGACCAATTCGGGTGATCCAATCCCATCCCACTACTGACTCTACTTTTCGATCTACTATCCATAAGTCCAAAATCTCCACTCTATTCTCTAATACCACCTTTAACTCCACCCTTCCCATCACTGCGACTTCTGATCCATCCAACTGACGGATCTTGATGTCCTCCCGTTTAATTATCCCTTCCGACCAAATACTCTGATATTTCTCATATCCCATCACGGATATGGCTGCCCCGGTATCAAATAACATGGATACCATATTTCCATTCAAATTTATCCAAACTCTAGGGCAAGGATCATGTATCCTTTCCTCTTGTATCATATATATGCCCTTTGAGGACGTCGATTTGTCATATATACGGATCACAAGCCCTTGGTTCATCTTTTCAGAAAGGACAACAAGGAGCTCATGTTGTCGCCTAGGTTGCAGCGATGGCTATTGCTGGTAGGCAGTTTCGACGTGCAAGTGAAATACCGACGAAGAAGAGAAAATTACTTACCGGATATTCTTTCTAGATGTGGAGCGGGAGAGGATTGCGAAACGAGTAGGTCGAAAGATATGGATGAAGAGGATGAGCACGGGTTGATTAGAGCGATAGTCGGAATATCTAAAGGAGGACCAGTTGCATGGGAACAACTCAAAAATGCTACTTTAAAAGATCGCGAGTTGACGAGAATCAAAGCGTGCATATTGGGTCGGAAGCAATGGCGAGATGGGGACAAGAAGTTCAAGCAAGTGGAGAAAGAGCTAACGATAGTGGACGAGTGTGTGGTACGAGGAAGTCGGGGAGTGGTGCCGTCCAGATTGCGGGAGGCAGTAAAGGCAATGATCCATGCTTGACATCAGGGTATGGAACGAATGAAACAATGGGGGCGGGAATACGTATGGTGGCCTGGCATGAATAAAGAAATCGAGAATATGGTGAGAAGTTGTGAAATGTGTAATTCATGGGCAAGTATGCCTCGAAAGGACAAGAAAAGTATTTGGCCTAGGGCTACTCAACCATGGGAAAGAGTACACTTAGACTTTTTCGACTTCGAAAATAAAATATATCTCCTCGTAGTGGACGCTTACTCAAAATGGGTAGAGTATCAAGAAGTAAAGGGGTTAACAACGCAAGTAGTAATTAAGACGTTAAAAGATCTTTGGGCAAAGTTTGGGGTAGCGGAAATAGTCGTGTCGGATGGAGGACCCGCTTTTATAAGTAAACAATTTAAAGTTTTTTGTACTGAAACTGGGGCGAGACACATTTTGGCACCTCCTTACCACCCAAGCTCGAATGGGCAGGCGGAAAGGATGGTGGCGGTGGTAAAGAGTTGGTTGAGGAAGTCGAAATATGGGGGTGGAGAGATTTGGATAGCGATTGCGTATTATAACAATAGTCGAAAGGGAGAGGAATTGTCCCCAGCAGAAAAGTTTTTGGGCCGTAGAACTCGTATTCAGTTGGATTTCTTAAGACCCAAACCGGCGCAGGACGAAAATTCAATGGATAATCAGTGTGAATTTGTGAATGGTCAGACCGTATGGGCGAGAATTTTTGGAGGTACCCGAAAATGGGAGTCAGGAATAATTATACAGAACATGGGGCATAAAATGGTGAGAGTAAAATTCGTGGACGGAAAGGAAGGAGTTAGACACGTAGAACAGATACGGAAGAGAGTAGAGTCTGAAAGATTGAAATCTAGCCATGATGCGGCGAGGAGAGAGGGATAGATATCTTAGCAATTCTCAAGTTAAAGCACATAGAAAATAATAATACTAATAATGATAATTAACCCAAGATGATAATACCTCCGCAGTTCCGAGATTAAATCAAATTTAATAAAAAAAAAAATCGATAATAATAATTAACCCAAGATGATAATACCTCAGCAATTCCGAGATTAAATCAAATTTAAAAAAAAAGAAAAGGGGATCAATAATAATAATGGTAACCGGTGCTAATAATGTTGGAGGTTAAGGGGCTATATATATATATATATATAAAACTTTCGTGATTCTCGAGTTAAAGCACATAGAAAATAATAATACTAATAATGATAATTAACCCAAGATGATAATACCTCCGCAGTTCCGAGATTAAATCAAATTTAATTTAAAAAAAAAATCGATAATGATAATTAACCCGAGATATTAATACCTCAGCAATTACGGGATTACATCATATATTTTTTTTTTTATTTATGTTAACATATGTAGAGAATAATAAATAATTACATTTTGATTTTATGTACAAAACCCCCTTGTTTATCTTTGTTAAACAACAATTTTATTTTTTTTGTATGTTCAAGGGTTTTCATTTAATGGGGGCGTGTTATAAATAGTTTTATTATTTTTTTTGTATGAGTCATGAAATATTTTTTTTTTGTTTGAAATTTTATTTTTAATATTTTTTTTTAGTTTCGCGCAGTCATCTTGAACGTCATTATATAAATATTTTTTTTGTTTGAAATTTTATTTTTAATATTTTTTTTTTGTTTCGCGCAGTCATCTTGAACGTCATTATATAAATATTTTTAATATTTATTATGTAAAAAAAAATAAATAATAATTTAATATTTATAAAAAAAATAATCTTATATAAACTAAAAAAAAAGTGGAAATTCATTATTATTATCAATTATATTTTTTTTATATTTATTGTTTTAAAGAAAAATAAAACCAATTTATTCAAAAAAAAAAGGGTAAAAAAAAATAATAAATATACTGTTAAGTTAAACATTTCTGTACGGTGAAATTTTGAAAGTATTAATATATTTTTTTATAATTCATATCTAAATTTTTACAACATATTTTACCAAAACAATCAAATAAAGGAATATCTTAAATAAGCTCCAATATTCAAGTATTATTAATATATTTTTTTATAATTCATATCTAAATTTTTAGAATATATTTTACCAAAACAATCAAATAAAGGAATATCAATTCTTGAAATTTGTAATACCTTTCAAAGCGAAAAAGGAGAAATAAAATTGATTTTACTTAATATAAAGCATTTTTTAATTGAAAAATTTGTTTTACACAAGTATCATTTTATTTCTCCTTTTCTCTGTCCCAAATTCAAGCAATTACGTATATAGTCAGGGACAGATCGCAAGATGACGGAAAACTATATAAAAGATTATATTAAATTACAAGAGGCTCAGGAAGTAAATGAAATACCATCGACCAGTCAAATTGCGACTGTTGTTAAACAAACTGAATTGTTTAATGACAAATGGGGCGATGGTAATTCTGGTAATATGTCAATACCCGATGATGAATATTATAATTACATAAATAAAAAAATAGATGAAACATTTAAGGTGGATAATTTGTCAGAGTGGTGGGCAGCTCATCAAAGCAAAATTGGCAATTCCTGCTTCAAGTGCAAGCTCTGAGCGGAATTATTCCACTACGATAATTCTTGAAGAAAGAAGAAGTAATCTTAAAAGGTAGATATGCTTCTCTTACTTCATGATAATTTGTGAATTTTTAATATCTTTCTTGAGTATAGGGTTTCGTCAATCATGCTGGTTTTTTACTATGCAAACTGTCAAATATTTATTGCATTTATTATATTTACCTTACGTCATGAAAGTTTTTAATCCAACATTTTTCATTATTTATTTTACAATATTATATAATACAATTATCTTCTTTTGTTAAAAATTTATATTATAAAATAAATTATATTAATATTGTGCAATTAGATTATATTTTCAAAATACTATTTATTATACATGCATTTTTTTAAATAGCGATTTATTTTTATTTTATAAATTAAATAGTAAATTAAATACAATATATTTTATTCTCAAAATATTTCCCATTTTTATAAATTAAATATTAGTTTTATTATTTTTAAATGCAATATAAAATATAGTATATGCTTAAAATATCCATTTTTTTAAATAACAGTTTTATAATTTTTATAAATTCAATATAATATTCTCAAAATATTAGCTTTTTACATGTATTTTTTAAATAATAAGCGATAATACCCGCTAAAAAATATGGTAAAATACCTCATAGGTGAATTTATTTTAAAAAATTCCGAGCCGGGCCTTAAATTCTTTTTTAAAAATATATCCGGGCCGGGTCTTAAATCCGGGCCGGGCCTAAAAAATTTTAAACCGGGTCGGGCCGTGCAAATGGTACCTCTGCAGGTCTCTGATTTATATAATGAAATATTACATTTTTAATAGTATCAAAAGATTTAATAAAAACCTAATTCATGATTAAATAAGACATTCAATTAATCCCATTAATTGACCCTATTGTTTGGGAATATTGTTAAATTCCTCAACATCTATAAAAATTTTTAACAATTAATAGATTAATAACTTTTCATGAATATTTCTAAGATATGCATGTGCTAATATATTTGAAAAATTTCAATCTGGGTTATAAATTGTGGTCCATACTATTGGAATATGTTTTAAATATAATAATTTGAAAAGGTATTCTTCTCATAATTACTCACAAACTGTTTTAAAGTAGAAAAATTTTTTAGTTCTAAATTATATCTTAATTCCTATTAAATAAAAATATATTAAATAATAAAAGCATCAATTTTAAAATTACCATTTTTTCCATTAGATAAAAAAAATACGTAAAAAAAATTTATTAAAAAAAATAATAAACAACTTTTTTTTAATATTTATTTGTTAAAGAAAAAAAAACAAGCGTGTTGAATAAAAAAATAAAATAACTTTTTATGACACCATTTATTGCTGTTAAATAAAGGCGTTCCCCTTTCCTCTACCTTTTCTATGCTTTCTCATATTCCCCTATATATTCTTATAATTGACTAATAGTATAATAGAAAGTGACATTGACATATATTTAAATAAAATATTTTATAATTGTATATAAAAATGTAAAAAATATGTAAAATTTCGCGATCGCGATACTGCCCAACTCTGTCACTAAACTACTTACCCAAAGAGTTGTCAACAATTACTTCTTCACAATCTTTTATTAAAGTCTTTTTATTTTTTATGCAGACCATTACAAATTATATAAATATGCACAAATTATGGTCACCTCATAAATAAAATATAATGTAAATTTTATTTTCATTAAATCCTATTTTACTAGTTAAACAGTTTATTACCATATGACGAAAGAATCATCAAAAATTGAAAGTTTTAAAATTGTTGAATTTAAAAACTCAAATTCAAATTACATCAAACCATTGCGTATAGAATTCGAACAAGTCACTTTATATTTATTATATTAATTTAATAGACGCCTAGGATAATAAATTAAAAATATGGGATTTTATTAAATCACATGACAGGTTTACTTAATAATTATAAAAGCTATTATTATTATTATAGTGTTTCTATAATCTTATATAATAAAACGCGTGATGTTCTCATTTTTGTTAAGCAATTTAGACCAGGTTAAAGTTAATATAGAGATATATAACTTTAAAAATTATAATTTTTTTTAGCAATATATGCCAATAGATTAGATGGATTAATAGATGGAAATAAATTAAGTTTTGATGCAGGATTTTCCTTAGAATTATGTGCAGGTATAATAGACTCTGACTTAAATCCTGAACAAACAGCTGTAGAAGAAGTGAAAGAGGAAGTTGGTTATCAAATATCAGTTGGGCAATTAAAATATGTCAATACTTATAGGTAAAATAACAAATATTTAAAACATTCCCATGAGCATTTTTAGGTTGTTATTACAAGCAGCCTCATATATTTTCTTAGTATTTTATGATATAGTTAATATTATTATTGCCACTAAAGCTGTTTATAATAATTAAACAATACACATAGACATGAACCAAAATATTTCTCTACAATTTTATTATATAAAACTTACTAAATTGTATTTATTTCATTCAAATTCATGCATTACAATATACCAAATGTCATAAAATTTTAAAAATACACTTAAAATTTTCCTTATATTAATATTTCTTAATTAAATTTCAGTAAAAGTATTTTAATGATTTCCTATGAGACTTAGAATATTTTAAACTTATAAATCTATCATTTTTATTTATTTTATCAAGACAATCTAATACAAAATAAAATCATTTAAAAATATTCATAGAAAAATGAATACAAATTTATTTATTGATTCATAACTGTTAGGGTTGGAATTATTGATTTTAACTGAAAAACATATTTCACTAAAAATAAGTTTCTGATAAAATAAAAGGTGAGAGTTGTTATTTTTTTTAAAAATTAATTTGCATTAGTATAGAAATATTGTGAAAATGAAAAATGATAAAATAACAAATTATTTAAAACTTATATTTTACATAATTATTCATTTTTATTGCTTTTAAGAACCAAGTATTCTTATAATATCTATTTGTTATATTCATATTTTTTGAATCGGTTTAATATAACCAGAATTGTTAATCGCTACTTTTAAAAGTAGCATGCTACCGCATCTATTTGTCAAAAAAAGTGACGTACTCTTTGCTACTATTTTTTAAAAGTAGCTTTAGCTACATTTTAAGCCACTTTTTATAAAAAAAATTTAGAAACAAATTTGTTTTATTATTTGCTTATAATGTTATTGTATAGTAAATATATAAATACCAACATTTATAAATATTAAAATATAGTTAGTTTTGATTATAAAAAAATTTATATGTAATAAAAATAAATATTTATGGTAATTTATTGCATTTTATAAGTTTTTACCTAGTGTTATGTGTCCAACTATCTGCCATGGTATATATATATGATATCCCTGATAACTCAACTATTAGAGCATCTTTCATCACTTTAAAGTTATCTGCTTTTTTATTCATTAGTGTCTGGCAACATAAAATTGTTGTACCAGGGGGATAGAGTTTTAATCATCATGGTAAATGATGGATTATCAACCAAGGACATTGGCTGAACTGTATCAATTATAAAATCAACAATAACTTTATCAGCAAATATCTGAGAAATATTGTCATTTGAATTATTAATTAATTTGGTTTGAATTGAATTAGTCTTTTTGGATGTAGAGTCACCCATACCAAAATTATTTAGATGTTTCTCCATTTCCTTAAAACTATTGGCATGAACAGTCTTATAAAACAAATACTATTAGAATGTAAAAATGACAATTTACCTTTTGGTGTTTCTTGTTATAACTGGATTGATTTGAGGAAATACTTTTTTTACATTTTAAATAAATTTGAAGCCAGTTTTGATTTTTATATTTATTTTTAAAAAATTTTCAAATCTAGGGAATGGTAAATTTGTATTGTAGCTATTAAGAACATTTTCTTCCCTGGTATCTTCCATTTCATTAATATTGTATAAATCACTTTCAACGATTTGAATACTCATAGGCGACGACATTTTAAATTTTTAACACGTGATTTAGGTTTATAATACAAATGAAAATATAAATTACATATTGAAAATATATTTCAATTTCAAAATTAAATAACAAATCATAAATAATAATTAATTATGATATTATATTTAAATTTTCATGTTTATACCTACCTTCATTATATTTTTTAAAGCTATTTAGCTACTTTCAAAAAAAGTAGTGCGCTAAAAAATTAAATAATTACAAAAATACTAGCCGCTATTAGCTATATCAACCAAAAAAGATAGCGCGCTACAAGTAGCTCGCTACTTTAACAACTCTGAATATAACTAATGGATTGATAATATGAATCAAATATATAGAGACCTATGCCCATCCAAGGATTTTAAAAAAAATTTATTTTCAAGCCTGGCCAAGGATATTTTAAGAAATTTTTTGGACTGGTCTGAATTTTTATTTTTGATTATTTTTTTGTCAATAATTTTGCAAATTGTTAAAGGGAAATTGAATAATATGAACAGTAAATGAATATTAAATGCTCCATTATAAGATTTTTTCATTAATTATTTGATATAATTATAAAAGTCTGCTTGGTCAATATTTAAAAAATTTTTTTGCCTTACCTGAATTTTTCATTTTTTTTTTGTATTTTAAAATCTTTCTAGCAACAACCTATAAACAATATTGTAAATTCACAAAAAAATTAAACAAGTTAGTTATGAATGATATGATCCAACACACAATGATACCAACCAATTGACTTATAAAGTTATGGTAGAAATCGATAGCCATAATAAAGGCATAGACTTATATTAACATATAGTGCACAAGGTTTAGAAAACATCTTTATTAATCGTCTATGTTTATAATGATTTTAATAAATATTTCATATATTTATGAATTTTTTTTATATTTTATTTAAATCACATATAAATAAATATAAATTACAAGATATAACATTTATTTCTTCTTCTATAGAATCCATTTCTTTATTTATATTAAAAACTAGTAAGATACACTATAAAATAATTTTTTTTTAAAAAAATATATAAATTAAATGACATTTAGAAAACAAAAATAGGTTTTTAAAAAACCTTGTGGGTGGGGGTGGCAAAATAGATTATTGAGATGCCTTGAAACATTTCGATTTGAGTTGATTGTAACATTTTAAAAGAGAATAATCATTTTTAATTTGAGAAATTTTTTTTGCTTAAATTAATATAAAAAAATGATAGCCTAGGGGGGCTAGGGACCCATTGGTAGAAATAACTATGGGGATAAAGTGAAAATCAGAATTTAATTTTTGACCTTTCAGCTTAATCTGACCAATGCTTGGTTTGGAGTAAAATTCGGAGACACAAGTGAAATAACAATAAAGTGTTTTCCTCTAAACCAAGGAATGTTTTTGAGCCATCTGACCTTTTCCTATCAGACAGGGATAAGTGAATGAGCTATGGAAGATTAGGGTAGTTGGCCAACCCCAATTATAGAGTTAATAACTATGGTGACTGAACCGTCTAGAATACAAACGGCTTAAACCAAGTTGACCCTTAGGATTGAAGTCTTTCCTGCACCCTTTACATTTTTCCCAAAAGATATAATATTAAAGTAATTAACTATTGTTTAAAAATTCATATTTTAATGAATGTAGAGAATTAGTTATATAGATTAAACAATTTTTAAAATAAAAATATATAATGAGAAAATTGGGTAACAAAGAAATTTCCACAAGATGAACCGTTTTTAAAAATTTAATTTGTATATATATATATATAACAAAAATGGTAGTTTAATTTACAATATAATAATATATATTTTATAATATAAAATGACATAAATTTAAAATTCATTTAAAAGTTTTTTATTTTTTTGGAAGAATTGATAAATTACAAAATGCAAGAAAAATTAAAAATAACTACATATAATTTATGAAAACCTAAAAGTTTGTAAAAAACAGGAAAATATGTTTTATATAATGAAAAAAAAATTAATGACTATTTTTAAATAATCTTTCTTTTCTCGCTAAATGATAAAATAAAAAATTCTATAATTTTAATTAATATTATATTTTTAATTTAAAGACATAATGTTAATATCTATCACTTTTTTCTATTATTTTTACTGCTTATCACTTTATTATTATATAGAATAGGGTGTGTCTTTGAATCAAAATGCTTATCATTTTTTTAATTATCAAGGTTTCCAATTAACAATAAAACTCTTTTCTATAAGTGGACTCATGCAGTTAAAAGAGAATTTTTTTAAACAGCATATGCTAGATTATATATTATTATTCAAATTTAACCATTATATAAAGATTGTTTTAAGAAAATTTCAGAATGTAATTATTAGTAGAAAAAAAATATTTAAATATTGCTTATACAAATATTTCATTAACTATTAAACTTGTAAAAAGATACATCCTTATTTTTGCTGAACAATAAATTATAATTATTTTATGTTATTAATATGGAAAAATAAAAACTTTGATAGAATAAATTCAAAAAAGAAGCTTAAAAGCATAGCAATAAAGTTTTGAAAATTTAAAAGCCTTGAATTTTCGGACGTTATCAAAATATTTTTCCTTTTGAGCAGGCGGGTTGAGTTAAAAATTTTTAGTAGTATGCCTAAAGGCGTAAATTTTTTTTATTGCCACCGTGAGCGGACGAGCCGTGAATAAAATTCCTGCAAATTAATTAAACAAGTCGGAGGTGATTGGTAAAATTATACCAGTTTGGGCCTGGCAATTTTTTAAAAATTATAATGGGCCGGAAAAAAATTATGGCCTCGTCTGGCAACTTATTTGTAGATCTCTAATTTAATATCAACCTATTGCTAAATCCCCTCTCCCCTTCCTCCCAAGTAACGAAATAAACCTAATCTTAAACTGCTTTAAATATGAGCTCTAGATTTTCTCCTCTTTTATAACGAGCCCTTAAACGTTTAAATGATCCAGTTCGACTTGTGATGCGTTCAATAGCTGTATGCCAAGAAATTGGCCGATGATTTTTCTCATAATCTCACTTGAATTATTTTTCTCATTTTGATGAGCATTAAAAAAAATTAAGTATAACTGTTCTCAATACACGAAAAGACGATGCTTGTAAAGAATGACGAGAGTGGGAAATACATCGAGAATTTCTGGATACTTAAAAATATATTTTCGATTTCATGGGAAGGAACTCCGAAATATTTCAACATAAAAATTTATTTCTTTTTTTAAAGAAAAATGATCATCATCATTTAAAACTATTATGATTTGAAAAAATTTACTGTTTCTTTTTTAGTCGCTTCATTAAAGAAAAAAAACCGAAAAAATTATTATGACAGCAGGATTAGTTATAGTATCACTACATAATTGGTTTGACAAGGTCAAAATAAGGAAGCTAATGAATAAATTTATATTTTATAATATTTTTTTTTGCTTTTCCCTATTTCATAAAAAAAATAATATATTTTAAATATTTAAATCCCTCTACCCTAAAAAATATAGATAATGAAAGTTTTGTCAGGTGAATTCTTAAAATATTTTTCCAGTAATTTTCTTGTTGTTTTGAAATATAGTTTAATATATTAATAATTTATATCTTAATTTTGAAATATTGGTCCAAATTTGAATGTCAGCACCAACAACAATTAAAGAGAAACTCGGACATTCATCAAAATGCCAATTTGCCTGAGCTTCCCCTATCCCAATTTTTATTAATAAAAATTCTGAAAGTTTTAAATATGTTAAATAAATCAATATTATTTATAGTCATAATAATATATTGTACATCATTCACCCATTATTATTATTATATATTTTATAAAATGGGCTGGCTTTTTTAGCAAAATCAATATTATCATGTATCATCGTGTCTTAGTAAAAATTAGTTTTTTTTTAAAATTCTTTTTTATGATTAAATTCAAAATATAGTATAAAAATTTAAATTGTTTCTTATCACCTTCTGCTATACAATTTTCAATACAAGGGTTTTTGCAATGTAGCCACGATATATATAAGAAATAACAATTATATATAATAAAATCAAAACTAATAATGTTGTTAAACCGCTCGATTTGAGCCGATTTTATAAAAACGGCTAACTCGATATCTTATATAGAAAAATATTGTCTAAGCTTAGAGATTTCGTTAACAGATTTTAAAATCTTTGTGCACGAGAAATCTTCAGGCTTGCGTAATATTTTTCTGGATAAAATCTTAAGTTAGCCGTTTTTAAAAACCAGCTCAAAACGAGCTAACAACATTAATCAAAACTAGTTATACTTTGAAAATCTAATTTCGAAAGAAAAAAATAAGAAAGCTACCCCATATATTACCACCAGATTATAATCCTAGTTTTAAAATAGCAAAAATAAAAGGATGAGAAGGATTTTGGTAAAATACAATTTATTTGCCAATAATATTAATATTTTAAATAATTATTGAATAATATCAAATAAGACCCATAAATATGATAATAATTTAGGCTCAGATATGGGCTCATCCATAATCTAATTACTTTTAATAGTATCAAACATATTAAATTAACAACTTGTAAAAGAAATTAGAAAATGATATCAATACACTTAATCAAATAACTGATTTATGAAGTTGAAACCAAACACCTTGGTTACTAATACTGGGCAGGTCATGCCAGATCAATTTCACATCGGCTTGCTTATTATGGTAAGTATTACTAACGCTAAAACTCAGTAAATACTGTGGTAAATTAAATTATTTTACGAAATTTAAAGATTGGGTAGAATTGCTCAAAAGGGATCTGGGATAGACCATAATTTTTCGAAACGAGTTAATTAATTATTCAAATAAAATAACCTAATATTTCAGAGATCTTGACCTTCCAGAAAATATTTTGAAAGAAGTTGACCCTAGTTTTTCCATTACAAAACACGGCTTCAGAGATCCTTTATTTTTTTTATTGAGGAAGACTAGAGCTGTATTTGGGGTAAGAAAGCAAACTCCTAATACTTTTTAACTAGCTAAATATTTCAAAAATGTTCGAAAGATGTATTTTTGCACATAATTGTATAATATGCTCAATTAAAATGGGGGGGGGGGGTCCACAATTCAAAGATATTGATCAAAAACTTCTCTCTTTTTTAAATATTCCTCTGCAAAAATATTTTTTGCTTAGAAAAAATAGTTAATCTAAATTTTCAAATGATAGAGATTTATCCATCATGTAAGAAAGAATAGTGCCCTCAGAGTCAATGGTTATGACATATAGCGTTGATTATCGTATATCATTTTACTAAGCAATCAACCAAATTTTTATTAAAATGCAGTAAGAACTATTTTTACTTATATAAACGGTATAATACGGCCGCATCCGATATTTTGTATATCGTAGCACATAAACCACTTGGTTAGCTTTAGAAAAAAAACCTTACTGGATTAATTGAAAATGACTTATAAATTTTTATACATATCTGCAGTAAAAAAATATCCTTACATTTTTTTTATTATTATTTCCTTTAGAGCTGGGGTTGGTATAAATGGCGCCAAAAGCCTGATGTACTATTGTGAAGTTACAGATGAGATGAAAAAATTTAAAGGTGGAGGTATAGACAACGAAAATATCAAAATCATTGAAATGACGCCTTCGGAGGCAGAAAATATATTTATTTTGTCAAACAACGTGTATAAAGACTCTTCGGAAGACAAAGAGAGCAATCCCACTACTTCCAGCTTATTGTTTGGCTTGTTATGGTTTTTAAGATATCGCTACCAAAAAACGAATTGCTGAGCATATTTTTTTTTATTTAAATCAAATATAATAATTTATATTTCACAATATTGTGATAAAATTTGTAGATTTTCTAAATTACTTTAACCCTATTTAAATTAATTATATTGTTAGAGTGCTATTTTAATTTAAAAAATTATTTAATAACATTTGGTGTTGGAGGTTATTTTTGAATAAATTTTATGAAATTCGGAATTGTTGTTTTTGATGTTGGATTTGTTTTTATCTACCATATTATCATTGTCACTTCCATTATCGTTATTCATTCCCTAAAAAAAATTTTAATATATACGAAAAATAAAAATTATTGCATGATTTTGCTTTTTTTATGTATATGTAATTCTAGATATTTTTTGCCTCTCTAACTTTCCTTGAATTATTTTTAATATTGTCCAATTTTGGAATCTTGTAAATGCCTGGCACATAGGCATTTTATTTCTTTAGATCGCCTATTAGGCCATCGCTGAGATAGGATTCTGCTTGACTTGTATCTATTCTCAAATATTTTGTGTTCCATACTTTTTCAAATACACGCCAATTAATTTATTTTAGTTAAATAATCATCTAGTATCAAAAGGTTTTAAATATTTTTATAATTGATTGAATCTTTAGGCAAATTTTCGGTTCAGAAAAGTGAAAGTTATAAACAGCGTCGGTTAAATGATATATATATATCCTACTAGGTTGGCGATTCATAAAAGTTTCCATACAGAGGAATTCGCTGTAGTGCCTGTGGTTTGCACGTCGACTAATTGTTTTTATTTATCACTATATGAATACTCATTAATGTCATTTAATCAACTTGTAAACTACAAAATGGCGCTAAAGCTGACTCCCATGCATGGACATTTTTAACTGAATTTAATAAATGAATCGCCAATCTAGTAGTATATATGTAGCGTCAATGTGTTTTTTTCAGCAATATGTTATTTTTCAACTTTAAATTATTTTTTGAGCACGTTTTTAGAATTTAAAAATCTGATTTTACCGGAAATGTGTGCCGTCATGTTTGGGATACCTACCCTATGAAATTCAGACAATTTTCTCATTAACTTTTAAATTCAATATAATTTATATTAAAATTTCCATATATTTTTTATAAATGACTCATAGGTTTACAGAAAAATTGTTTGCAATTCATAAAATAGGTATTCCAAACATGATAAAATATATTTCCGGTAAAATCCGTTTTTAATCTTTTAAAAACGCGTCAAAAATTGATTTAAAAAAAATAACACATTACCGAAAAAAATACATTAACGCTAACATATATATATGTATGTATACATCATTGTGTTGGTTCAAACCATTCCATAATCGCCAAATTTTATGTATTTTGTTAACAAAAATTTATTAAAAGAAATAAACCGTAATTATCTTAAATTTGTTTAAGAATTCGCCGTTTTTAATAAAGCCGGATTCATCTTGTTGATTTCCCCTTCTTTTCGAAAAGACTTTTTGCAGCTCCGATTTTTCTTCTAGCACATTTCGCCCTCTAAATAGAAAATTAAAAAAATAAAGTAAATAATGAATTGTGAAAAAATAATATTCAATAATAGAGTGATTTTTTTTAAATAAAAAAGATGTGCATCTTAAAGAAATTCAAATATTTTGAGTTACGTATCAATGCATAACCCTGCATTTACAGCCCGAATTCGCGGGGCGAAGTATTCAAAATACGATATAAATATAATAATTTTACATTAATTTTTGTATTAGTTCGCGCGCTAACTGTGAATGGAGGCAAGATAAGAAAGAAACATGATGAAATTTATAAAAAAAATATTTTTTGAAACGCGTTTCCTTATTCTCCATCGCGCAGGTCTTTGAATGAGATGTTGTGATCAATGACATAGAATATTACCGGTTTTTTATATAAATAATTTACAAGAAATAAAGAAATTTCATAAAATTTTAAATGTAAATTATTTGTAGTATCACCAGCGGACCTATATTCGTGAAACTTCAAAATGCGTTTTACGAATAAATCGCCAATCTAAGTAAGTATTATATGTTATTGTTTTAATGGGCTATGTATTTTAAATAATCTTTTTTTTTACATTTTTTGATTCCAGTTCAATTCATGAAAAACATTTTGATGATTTTCCCACACGCATCCTACATTTTTTTCACCGATTTTAGGTACGTATTGTTTCCTGTAAAAATTTTATAATAGTTTTAATATGACAAATACAATGTTAAGAATAGTTTAAAATTTTTTTATATCTTTCAAGCCGTGTCTTGGTTCGTCTTATTTCTAAACATTAATCTGTTAGCCTGCTTTATAGCTTCCTCTAAACAGCCTAAAAAAGAAAGACGCTATTTAGTTTTACTTAATGGGTAAAAGTATCTTTGTGGGTATATAAACAAATAATATTTATTTAATGAACACACTTATAATACAAACCAATATAGGATTTCCTAGTTCAATTGTTTAGCATTGGCTAAACAGAAATAAATTTAAAAAATAAAAACCAGGACATCGTCTCCGCTTTTAATAGCGTTCATATGAAAGTTAATTTGCATAATAAGTGTGAAGATGGAAAAAAAAATTCCGGTCCGAATAAATCCTAATGTAATATGTGTCCAAATTTTTGGCGGATAGGACACTGACAGTTTCATTTAGGGCTGAAAACTGCATCATTAGGAAAAAATCTATATACCTGCATTCACAGTTAGCGCGAATTCGTGATGGAAAATACAAAAATACAGCATATTTTGTATAATTTGCCGGGACGCGCTAACTATGAATCAGGGGTAAGATGTAAAAAATTTATGTATGTTCCAAAAAAAAATACGGTTTACTTTTTAGATTTACCAAACATGCCCTCACCACGATGATACAAATTGACATTTGGAATATCGTCGGAATTCATATTTGCTTCCTTTTAGATAACTTGCTCTGGATTTTCTAAATAAAATTATATTTTATTTTTTAAAAAAAATAATTTTGATCTTAAGTTTATTGAAAAATAAATTTGTTTTTCTAGTTTACGAATTTTTTTTATTTGTCAATGAGTTTAATTTAATATGTCCTTTTAAAAAAAATATAAATTTATAATTATTCAAAAAAAAAAATATAACAACTAAAATACACCGACAAATTTTCATTTAAAATAATATAATCTTTTTATTTTATTTTTCTTCATTAACATAAAGTTTACCGCTTCACACCTTTTTATAACAAAAAAATTAAAAAGAAAACTGATATTTTGTCCAATTTTGGATTATTTAATATTTTTTCTCTTTACAATAAAGTTTTCAGAATGATTTTTGTTTGTGAAAAAGCCCCTCAAAAAAATAATTTTTGTTATGCTTGAAATTTTATTTAAATTAACAAGAATATATATAGGTCTAATATTTAAAAAAAAAAATTGCAGTAAAAATTATAATAATGTGTATGTTAGTGTTTCACAAAAAACACCTTTAAGTCATGTTAAATAAAATAAAACAATAAAAAAATAATTTTTTTTATTTGTTTAAAATGGAGTCTCTAAATAAAAGTTATAATTTTATTTTAAAAATTTGATAATCAAATTCCTTACCTGCCAAAATATCATTTTACTTCTTTAAAGTGTATAATTTAAAACTTAAAAGTACCTGCAAAAATATCGTTAAAGTATCATTTCAAACTTAAAGTAAGCTTGTTTTATATATTATTTAATACTCTCAAAGTTCAAAATAATCCATTACAGTTTTGAAATACCTAAAATGCTATGAATTAAAGAGGCAGGGGGACTTCAATTCGAAAAAAAATTTATTTTTAAGCCCGGCCCAGATATTTTAGAAACTTATTCCCATTCGGATTTTTAACCATTTTTCAGCCTAGCCTGGAATTTTTAAAAATTTAAATAAAGTTGTAAATTGAAATGTTCCATTTATATTATTTTCCGGTTGATTAATTTATATTCAAATTTTTTTAAAAAAAATGACCCTGCACGTACCCGGCCGGGATTGCAGTTCTTTGCTATAAATAAATAAAAATTAACTTATTCATATGAGAATAAGTATAAATCAAGCATGTAAAAAGTTAGGTCTACGAAAATAAGAAATTGAGTTCGAATGACATTCATAGGCCCAAAGGTATGCCATGAAGATTAGGCTTACAAAAAATATAAATGTAATAAATAGGATTTTAGACCTATTCCTAAAATAATGATTTAGCTAAAAAAAAGTTATAAAATGTTATTATTAATTCCATCTACAGTGTTAATACGATTAAGTGTATTTTTTTAAAAAAACATCGTCTATAAATTGATTAGTTTTATCAATAAAAAATAAAAATAGAGGAACTTTATGAGTAAGCGCGTCTTTTTTAACAACTCAATAAATTGCTTATTATAGCTGTAGGCGCGTAATGGCTAAAAATTAACTCAATCTATACACGCGTGTTGGAAAATCTCAAAAATATTCTAAGAATTATTTCATATATTCATGAAAAAAATATGGTATATTGAAAAATATAATTAAGAAGCGTATTATAAATTTAAAAGTCAATATTCTTTGGGATCGAGTTAGTTTTTCAATGATTTCATCCGTGTTTGGTTTCAATTTCAACTATGTATATTAAAAAGGGATGACCATTCAATCAATTTTCAGAAGTAGTACTTCTTATGCTAACTGCTCGATTTGAGCCGATTTTTTAAAACGACTAATTATCCAGAAAAACATTACGCAAGCCTGGAGATTTTGTGTTTGGACATCTATTAGCGAAATCTCGAGGATTAGGCAATATTTTTTTAAAAATTGGCTCAAATTGAGTAACAAACACTAGTTCTCAGGTATGCCTTTACTTTTATTAAAGAAGAAAATGTTCTTTCACTGAAAAATTAGTAATAATATCTATGCATTAAGAAAATAGTCTAAAATATGTATAAAATTATTACAAGCATCTATAGCATTTAACATTATCAACCATATTTAACCTTTTATACCATAGTTTGCATTCAGCGAATAATGTATCATGGGATATTTAAACATCCTCATGTCAAATATTTAATCTCTAAAAGGATTTAAAATAGATTAGGAAGGATATGCGATAATAATATTTGCAGATTTGTAAATGCTGCCCGATTAATCATGAACCTTTAATTTAATTTAGTTATAAAAGTATCTAAAGGGGGAAAAGAGATTTATTCTAAAGTATTCGTCGACTACCCTATATTATATTGCGATAGGCGCTGCCACTTAAGGTAAATTATTAAATTTTTGAGCTGAGCTTTTGACTTAACGACATAATTTATTAAATTCATCTAATTTTCTTAAGTTCAATTATAATTCTTTCATCTATTCTCATAATCTCAATATCATTTTTGAAATATTTAATTTAATTTAGCAGTGTAAAAGGTTCAAATAATTTGAGAAATTTTAAAATGGTAGATGGATATAAGATTAAGGAAAATTTTAAATCGTTATAATTCTTAGAATAAATTAACAGCGTATTTATTTCTGCTTGAATGTGATAAATATTGGAATATATATGTGATAAGATGTAGGAATTATATTTGGGAAATATTTTAGCCTGCATCTAGATTTTTTGGTTTTGACGGTGGGGGAATTTGCCCCCTTCCCCGCTACGCGCCCTCCTGGCTTTCTTCATAGTTGAGCTATATTTTTAAAGAAAATCCTAAGACTAAGGTGATAATTTAAAGCTAAAAACTAAGTTTAGCCGGCTGAAAAAGGGATCAATTACTCACATATTCCTCACCATCAATAAGATTTATTTCTTTTTCTTACACCAACAATTAAATTTTTTTTAGCTAGATTGTTCTAAGACTAAAACTATTTTAGAACTGAAACAGGATACATCGTTAATCAATACGATTTGGAGATAAATTTTTATAAACTTCATACTTACTAATTAAATTTATTTTTAATTTAATGAAGATTTAAAATTTTTCTAAATTAAATCTAATTATCGATCAACATTTTGTCATAAAAATCTAGTCTATTGTATTTCAAAAAGGAAAAAATATTTCCTTTCCTTGCTTTAATAATCAAAATATTAATCATTCAAATGTCCTGGTCTCTTACGAACTTATTTTTTATATACTCTACTTACCACTAGGTTTGATTAAAACTTTGCTCAAAATTTAAATGGCTAGTACCTGAATTCCCTAAAGAATATGCAAATTTGAACTTGTAAATAAAATAATTTAGGATATGAGGGTGAGGGGTCCATTTTTTTATTTTTATTTAAGGGTGTCAGCAACACTAAACTAATAATTATACCAATTTATATTTAATGAAGTAGTACTTTCAATATCATGTCCAGATTAATTTTAGCCCCATAATATAGACAAATTATTTTTAAAAGCTCTACAATTCGAATATATTTAAATTGTCCTAAAGCTTTATTCCCACTAATAATTAATCTTAAGCAAAGTTACCATCTTTTTGGCTGACGCCATTAATAGATAAATGTTCATTAACTTCTAAATTTGATGGGAATTTTATATATATTGAAGAAATAAAAACAATAAATAAATCGGAAGAAAATAATAGTTAGGTAGGGGAGACCAAGAGTGGAGTGATATTGGCTTGATACAAACCTGCTTTGATAAACTAGAAAACTATTGGGGTTAATTCTTTTTAAAATTTAGAATATTATTTTCAATCATTGTTATTCGGCTATAAAAAAATTTAAATAATAGTTCGTAATCATAATCAGACTCAATTAACAACATCTCCCAAATTGGTGGAAAAAGTGCTAAGATATTCGTTAGATAAACCCAATACCGATTAAATTTGATTATGATACGGGTGCACAGGTGTCGATGGTTTACAATATTGTAATGAAATTGTCAGATAAAAACTTGGACCACCAAAACTGTCAGTTTACGGTAATCAACAGCTGGACGTTCTTGGTGAAACTTTGGTAAGGGTGAAACTTAAAAATATTGGTTGATCATTACCAGTGGTCACCCGGTCAAATAAGATACAACCGTTTGGACTACCATGGATATGCATTTAATATCTTATCCCACGACAAGTTAGAATACGTAGTATAACTAGTAAAGATATAACAAATGATAAAAAATTGCTGCCTTACTACTAGTATCTGTAAGTGTTTTAAAAATAAGTCAGAACTTGTTCATGATTTTGAAGTTATAATACATCATAGTTATGTAGCAAGGCATAAATCACGTAGCACGTAAAGACCTTTTTCTTATGAAAACTAATAGAAAGAAACACGATAGATTGATGAAATCGAGAATTTTGAAGACTCAAAAAACGCATATGACCTTGGCTACTCCTGAGGATGTTGCCCCTATCATTTGGCAACTGTAACATGTTACCATTAATAACTAGACATTAGTTCTTCCACATCGTAAACAGTCATTGTCCCTATAAGTATTATTAATGTCAAATTAACTATTATCTGTATTTAAAATTGTCATTATTATTAATGTATTAAAACTTCCTTTTCTATGATATATGATTTTTGATTAAAAGGATTTTTTGATGATTATTTAATTGCTCCTTGGTTTATTAATTTTTACGATCATATTTGCAACTTCATTCTTAGCTCTTCCATTGTTGAAAGCTTACTCTTTCTCCTAGCTTATTGATTCCATCTGGGCATCTGGGATTTGCTATGAATATATTTCTCCAATGTTGCCATCTTTATTTCTGCAACCATCTGATATTCCCATCATCATGGTCTGATTGATAAACTTACACTCTTGTGCCAATTTTTTAGGTCGTCCTCAAAACTCAGAAACTCTTTGGCATTCCTCTCTTTCTATTCTAATGACCTTAATTCTAAAACTAAATAGAGGTGCGAGAGTAATAAAAACGGCACTATCTATTTCTACTATTTTATCACATTGTAAATCTTTCAAAATTCTCGGATATATTCTGCCGAATTACAAATCCCCATGTATGCAAAAAATATTTTTTTTCTTGATTTCCTTATCTAACAATAATCCTCATATCTCTAAAACATACTCTATATTCAATATAGTCTTGAAAATTGTTTTGTTTTTCAAAATTATCACTTGCTTAATCTGTATATATACTTCAAAATTTTTTTTACATGATTACCATTGTTCATTTCATTTAAAATATTAATTTCATCACTCGAAATTTTTTTTATTCTATCATATCCACATATTGTATTGATAATATTTAATTCCTTTTTTTTTATAAATGTGGGGGTCAGGGAGATGTTTTTGGAGGCCCTAACAATTTATTCCGCGGCTTCCAACTGATCCAAAATCAGTTTTCCACATGATAAAATTTTAAAAAATAAGAAAATATGATAGTATTTTATGAAACAATATAAATTTTAAAAAAAATTAAATGAAAGATTGAATCTACCAATTTATGTCGCATTAAGAATTAAAAAAACCTCATTTTATGAAATTTATATCAGCAGCATATGCAGAATACCTACCTTATTTAGATAATTTTCGCCATAAACTTTTGCGCATTTTTATAAAATTTATAAATGGTGAATTCCATATCAAATCAACCAAGGTTTCAAGACCCCCTTCAATTTTTCTTAAATTTTGTATACTGGTAGTATATACTATAAATAAGAAAAAAATGAAATTTTACCTTCCAACACTGTTTATCCGCTAAGATATGGCTGTTTAAAGCGCGGGAAAATGTCATTTGTTTTCAAATATCTCGAGAAATAATTATGTTAGAAAAATAATTAAAATTTTATTTTGTATCTTAATAAAAGTTCTTTGAAATGACATAAAAATAAAAATGATGGACATTTTATTAATATCGAAAACCGGATGTGTAAAACCGGAAATGGCCATAGAAAAAAATTATATTAATATTTTTTTCTGTAGATAGATAACACACTGCTTTATATTTGTACAAAATCCTAGACTGGGATGAACATGGGTTTAGGAGTTATCACTCTTTATATGGCTAAAATTGAACAAATTTAACATTAATATCATCATATTTTAATTTAATGAATAGTCATGAAATAATGTTAATTTAAAAATTATGTCTAAATGACAGGCCCTTACTTTTTTTTATCTTTATCAAAATTTTTGAGAAGTAGCTGGAATAATGAGCTTTGTTTAACACTTTAGTTATTTTGTCTCGAAATTACTTGACAAAATAATTCTAAAGATATTTATAACTTTATTTGCCTCAAATTGCATTACATATAATACAATCAAAAATTTATAATTAAAATATATCATATATTATAATCATCCAAGAAATTTTAAAAAATTCTTTTGTTTTCGTCAGTGGAATAAAAGCTTAGAACTTTGTGTTCCAGAAATTCTCTTTGCTCTCAAAAATCTGCTTTCAAGATGACTTATATTCATTATTGCTCACAAATATATAATTTACCCCATAGATATTATTTCTTACATAGTTAAATAAATCTATTGTTGTCAATATGTGATGTTCATAGACGTTGCAAGCTTGCTCGAGCTGCTAACCGTTTAGTAACGGCCCCCAAAATGTCGCATGGACCTTTACCTTGTGCGGTTTCAAAAAATGTCACTCAGCCTTTATCCCAAAATCATTTTCATGATTGTAGAGATTAATGAAATCTTTTATTTTTATATTGGTTACTGCTCCATCAGAAAAATAATAAATTTTAGCCACTCTATTAAATCTTTCCTTCAAGAATACGATCAAGAGTTGATAGTGGCTTGATTATTGGCTGATTAAATCCTTGTGCATGGTTCTGCACTACAAATGCATAGTTTTCTGAAAAGTCTGCAATAATTAAGAATTCACCAACATTTAAATTGAATTTTAAAAAGTTTCGAATTAATTATTATCGTGAAGCTATAAACAAATGTGTAATTAAATTGTTAAATTATTCAATTAAATTATCTACAAATTCGTCAGTGGATTTTGTCAGTTTTTCGAGGGTAGTTCGGTCAACTGCTATCCATTGTTTGAATGTTTTATAATCTATAATTCTCGTCAATAATATATTAAGCCTTTTTTTAATTTTGAATATATGGGGGAAAATTTATTGTTGAATTTCAATTTTGGTTGATTATTTTATGCTAAATAAAATATTTAAAATTATTTTGTCAAGTAATTTTAATTTCGAGATAAAATTTAACTAAAGTTTTAAACAGCTCATTATCCCAGCCACCTCTCAAATTTTTTTTATAAAGATAAAAAAAAGTAAGGGCCTATCATTTAGACATAAATTTTAAATTAACATTATTTCATAATTCTTAAAATATGATGATATTAATGTTCAATTTGTTAAATTTTAGCCTATGGCCATTTCCGGTTTTATACATCCGGTTTTCGATATTAATAAAATGTCCATCATTTTTATTTTTATGTCATTTTAAAGAAATTTTATTAAGCTACAAAATAAAATTTTAATTATTTTTCTAACATAATTATATCTCGAAATATTTGAAAATAAATGAGGTGCATTTTGTCAAAAATGTACCATTTTTCCGCGCTTTAAACGACCATATCTTAGCGGGTAAACAGTGTTGGAAGGTAAAATTTCATTTTTTTCTTAGTTATAGTATATAACCAGTATACAAATTTAAGAAAAATTGAAGGGGGTCGGGTTGAAAATCGACTTTTTTTTTGATTTGATATGGAATTCACCAAATTAAGAGTTCAAAGTTCTAGGCAAAATTACCTGAAATTCGTATGAGTACGTATACATGTTGGAATAAATTTTCGGTCAAGTGAGATCTTCAGATTTAAAAATTCCTCTCATTAAATTATTTAAAATGAAGAGATTTCGAATAAGAATGAATTCCATTCAATACTATATATAATAAAGGCCTTCAAAACCCTGATAGATTAGTAACAATCATAAATGATAAATTAAATTTAAAAAAAAAATAACTTATTTAACATAATTTATTTAGCACCATTTTAATCATATCGTTAATCATTTTTTTTTGACTCGTTTGAAAATTTTTGAGAATTAATATTTTATAATCATATAAAACTATATAATAAAAATTTAAATTTTGGAAGTAGTTAAATTTGTTATATTAGGCAAATTTTTTATATATTAAATTAAGCTAGAAAATAAAATTTTATACTTTTAAAGATTACTTTAAGTTATGATATCAATATTTTTTAAAATTAAACATTTCAGTATACGTAAATTTTTCTATATTTAAATAAATTCGGGCCGGACCAGGTGGAAAAATAATTTTAATTTCGGGCCGGGTTTTTTCGGGCGTAAATTAGTTCAGGATCAGGCCGGACTGTGTCCATAGGGAGCTTGAAAAATTAGGCTCTATATATCACTAATTCAGGGCCTTTCGAATATATATTATGACGATTCTTGAACTCAAGATTCGTTCATTTAATTGTGTAGCAATACAAATCAGCTTATGGCACGCCATTTTGGTTTCTCATAATTTTTATTAAAATTTTATGAAAACTTTTAATAAAAAAAAAAGAAATAATTATTTGGGGAAAAAAAATATGTTTAAGATAAAGCAATTTGGGATTTTATTTTATTTAACTTTATAAAAACGCGGTTAATTTATTCGATTATTGGACCGGCCTAAAAATAATATATTCGGACCGGGTTTTAAAATAGATCAAAAATTCGGAAAATTCTCTAAGACAACATTAGACCTTCTAAATCGATTCAAAAATTAAGATTGAATGATGTTATTGGTATGAATCGAATGATATATGTGAGAATGGAAAACATTTTTAAGCCAATTTCTTCCCTTCCTACCATAAAACTTTTTATATTGACTACCTTACCAAAATTTATTTGATCGAGGGTTACCTTATGGAGGTTTCACTTTAAGATATATATACTTTTTAAAAAGGTTGCGAAAAAAACAAATGTTCTAAAATTCAGAAAATCATTGTATATAATATAAAAATATGACTATTTTATAATAAAAGGAAGAACAATTAAATTTGGATACAAATATAAAATATTATATTACAATGCAGAATGTTAAATTTAATACATAATTAAGGAGTGAAAGTATATTGCATCTTTGACAGGGGACAAATAAAACAAATCGAAATTTTTATGTAAAATAACAATACGAATCATAAATATTTAGTTTAAGAATTATGAGTTATATAATAAGCTTAAGCGATATTAATAACTTGAATGACCTACACAACGCTATATAAATATAAAATATTCTTTGATACCTGGGTTGCTACAATTCTAGCCTTTTAACCCTAAGATCATGGTGAGTAATTTGTTATTAACCTAATAATTATATCCTCTTTTTTTATCCAAATCTGTATATCAAAGCTGCTAAATGGTATTTTACTAATGTATATAGATATCAATTCATGGCATAGGTGTATTTAGATTATTCAAGGTCTGCAATGGGCTAATTTTTAATCTGCTCACAGTCTTTGCTTGAATAGAATTTTAATTTGGCGGGACCGCTCAAAAAATTTAACTTCTTTTTATCTTTACATTTTTATCTTAAAGATTTTTTAGCATTAATTAAAAAAAAAGGTTGGGGGCATATTATGCCTCATTTCTCTCAATCAAGAACAAAAATTCATATAAATGCTTCCGATTATTGCTATACTACGCGAGGTCTAAGTCACATTAATGAAATAATAGATACCAAATTTATATCTTTTTTTCTAAGTATAAAGCTATCTCTACCCCATATATGTTTTTGTAGAGATCAATCTTGTAGAGATCAATCAGATGATATAAAGAGTTCTTAATTTAAACAAATTTTTAAATATAACGTTATACTTTTAGAGCAAAACCACTTGCTAACTTTAGGCCTTTGTTCATATCTTATATAATATACTTAGTTAATATAATCAAATTTAAAGAATATTTAATATGAGGCTATTTACAATTAGTGCATGTTATGTTGCATTAATCAAAATTTTAATCTTTATTCCATTTTTATAAATTATTAGTTATCATTTATCCTTAGAAGCTCATCTAAACCATGATATTTGGGTTCGCCACAATCTCATTTATGACCGAATAACCTTTCAATAATTCTATAGTAAAACGATTGTTTTTGTATAACAAAGGAGTCAAAAAAAAGTATTCTATATTTGACATTCTGGATAAATTTCAAAATCAAAGGAAACTTTAAAGAATTCTTTGTCTAACACTTTTTAAAATAAAGAAAAATTATGTTCCATGATAATTTATAAAGAGAAAATTTGGCATCTACTAAAGAGTTAATTAATAATTAATATTTGACTTTATTGTAAAATAAAAAAATTATCAAAAGAAAATTTAGCTAGTCATATTGAATTATATTATTCTGCCTCTAAATTTTTTTTTACAAGAGAAAACAAAAAGAAATTTTTTCTAAGTTAAGAAAAAAGATGGAGAACTCAATTATTTTAATTCTTTACCTTATATTTTTTTAAAGAAAATCAAATCTTTTTGAGTGTCTTCTTCTCATATATAAGTGATTTTTTTATAGATAAGTTCGGTTCATTCACTATCATATTTTCTTATAAAATAAATTTTTATCAGTTATTAATTAAAAATATATTTTATACTTGATTCGATTTTTCCTTTTTAAAAAATAAAAGTTGTATATAAAAGAAATATTTTGTGAAGGAAGATATCATTCGAAATAAGTTTTTACAATTGTTTAAAAATGAAAAAAAAGGAATTATTATAAAGTCAATAATAAGAGTTTGTTACACTTTTATGGTAGGTTATGATTTTTTTTTAAAGTTTAAAGTAATATCGTCACCTCTGAGTGTTGGTTTGATGTACAAATCCCAAATATGACATTAAAATGAGAAAATAAGTTTAATTAAAATTTCTACAAATAATACATTAATTAAATAGGATATATTAAAAATGAATCCCGGAAAAAAACCCCCTGAAAAAAACCCCGAAATTTTTTTTCGAATTTACTTGATCTAATAATATAGGTATATTTTTATTTGGATTTATATAAGGTATAGACAAATTAGTATTTTAGAAAAAAATATTATAAAAATATAATTTAATAATAAATTATATACATAATAATGATTTATCAATAAAATAAACAGATCTTATTGCAAATTTTGTCAAATTTAGTTTACTTAATATTGTAATTAAGGATGGATATTGTATTTATTACTATAGCAAAATTTTTTACGAAAATAAGTAATACTTAGGTTATTTTACTAGGATATTTTTTTTTCCCAGTATCAATTTGAATATTAGCATTTTTTTTTGTTTAAGCACTGCGATTTTGTTTTCAATGTCCAACTACCTACACGCCATCGTTTAAGTTGGGTTTCATCGGCAGCCACCTTGCATTTCATTTTTTTTAATCAATACCCAGATTGATGGGTGTTTATTCCCAACCAGATTAGAAAAACGATGATTCGAACCTTCACATTGATTATTTATGAGTTATTAGTTGGATAGAGTGCTCTGATTCAAGTTTCTGGAGGAAATCGAGGCCCAATTCGACCTGTCTGGGATTGATAATTGCTTCTTGTGACCTCCCTTGATACTCCATTGATGTAGGAGTAACCGATCTAAGGAATGCCATTGCATTGGCCATATCAAATAAAGGAACAAATGCTAAGCTGTTCATCATGTCACAAAAAAAGCTTAGGGCTTCATTGATTCTGTAGTGGCTTTCCAGAACTAGCTTTTAAATTTTTCTATGGGTACTTTGACACAAATGGTAAAAGCATCCTCTGATTATTATGTGATCTCCTAATCAAAAAAATAAATATAAATAATTTAACATATTAATAATCATACCAATGACAGTTTTAACCGCGCTCATAGCAGACTTTTCTAAATCCATATATATATATAATGGATCAAAAAATAAATCCCGTTCTTGACATTTAGACATTATTACTTCGAATATTTTTTCGTAAATATTTTTTTTTTTTTTGGAGTCTATAAGCTGTTAATGATTGTGGCATTCGCTTATAAAATTATTTATCAATATTAATTATTGCTAGGTTATACTAAAAAATTAAGTGAAAATTGAGAAGAAAAAAATTGAGAATAGGTTAGAAAAATAAAGATTAACAATGACTTAAAGAAAAAATTGGAAGAAAATAATAAATTGAGAAAAATTTAAGAAAAATTGACAAGAAAAAGTTTTAAAAAAATAACGATTTTCTTTCTTTTTAAATTTTTTTTCCATGGGGTTTTTTTTCCTGGGCGTTTTTTCCAGGGGTTTTCCTGGGGATTTTTTTCCTGAAGGTTTTTTTCCGCGGGTTTTTTTCGGGATTTTTTTTTCCTATTACTATTAAAAATAAGTTATAATGAGGCTAGGCCACGCTAATATATGAAATACTCATCTATATAAATATTTATTTTTAAATTTTTAAAAAAGTTTATAGATATTACTAATAACTCATACACAAATGGTAGTTTATTTTAAACATTATCTGAATTAGGACATAAGAAAAATAATGGAATGGGTATTAGATGATTTATATAAAGGTTTAATGGGTTTAGCAATATGCAAGTGCACTTTTACCCCACTTTCCTTCAAGTTAAAGGAAATGAAAAAAATCAGCTTATCTTACCCGATCAACATTAATTTACCTCTCTCCTATTTTATTCTAATAATGATAAAGCCTTCACAACCTCCTACCCTCCAATTTTAAAGACCATTTTGTGTTCCCCCTTGATAGATGTGCCTGAATATGCATAGTCATATTCAAAAGCCAAATATTATTAAATTATTCGTTTTGCGAATATAAAATTATTCGATTCGAATAAAACGGATATAATTCTTTTATTCAAAAGTTATTCAGAAATAATATTAATATTTTTTAATCAATCTTAATCATTTGTATTGATAGCTGTAAAACCGACAGATTATATAATTATCGATGTTATCTACCTTGTGAGAGACTTCTCTTGGAACTAATTTGTTGTCAAAAAATGATATGTCTTAAAAAGAAGAAACAATTAGAAAATTGGCTTCACTTTATAAATTAAATATGCATTTTAATTTCGTCAATAATTTGATCAAGGGTGTCACTAGCCTTATCAATCTCAGGGGGCTCAAAAATATTTTTAAATTTTTTTAGGCAACATTTTTAACATTATCATTTTTTTAGGTATAAAAAAATTTCAGGCCTCTGTTAGTTACATTATTGAATCACATGTTTCATCAGATTATCATATTAATTTTTTCTGGTTAAAATTAGATGTGAAACATATTAAATATATACTCAAATAAAAGAAATAATTGAAAAATATTTTTTAAAAAAGGTGTCAATGTATTAATTATTCTATAATTAAAAAACAAATTATTCGAATTGCTTAGGGTTATTATTTGAACTAGTGATATGCATCGGGCCTAATTTTTCAAGCCGGGCCCGAAATTTTTTTAAAAAAGTTTTGCCGGCCCGGCCCGAACCCGAATTTTTTTAGAAAGTTTTACTGGCTCGGCCCAAATCCGAAATTTTTCTTAAAAAATTTACCAGCCCGGCCCGAATTTACTTAAATACAGGAATTAATTTTATAATTTAAAAGATATATGTTATATGGCGTGTAGTTTCTATAAATAAAATCATATATTTTTATTTTACATTAAAAATTCAACATAAAAATTGATAAATTTAAGATATATTTAAAAATATTTCCATGGCCTGACCCGACCCGGTCCGAATTATTTTAAAATATATTAGGCCCGGCTCGGAGCCCGTTTGGCCGGGCCGGGTATGGGTAGGGACTACTTTTGCAGATCTCTAATTTAAAATATTCGATAACCAACCGAATACTTCGTGAAATGGTATATACATTGTCTTTTATATATTATTAAAAGCCCCATTGGGTATCAATGCAAAAATATGGTCAAGTAAATACACAAAGAAGAGACTTTCGCTAGCTTCCTAATTTAATCTAAAAGAATTACTCAAAGACATATATTTAAAAAAATTGTCAAAATTTTCAAAAAGTACATTGCAATGACTTATATTAATGGAGCGTGATCAGCCAATATTGTTATTTTACTGCCCAAATGATGTGTTGACCTTATTTTAATTGACATTATATTCCTCTCAAAATATATATTGACTACTTCTTAACATAGCAAGCCTAATAATAAAAATGAGGCCATTACTTTCTTATTCGGGTGATTATCCAAATATACTATCTATAATAATTAGTAATTATTATCTAAAAATATTTAAATTAAAATTATTAGGTGACGGTGAGATAATACGATTCAAATTTATTATTTTGATATGTGACCTTCATTTTATATATATATTTTTTTAATAATTGTGTTTTTTTAATGCGAATTAATCTTAATAGGATACAAAAGAATTAATTTTAATTATAATTATAGATAAATCACAAAATTTGGGTTATTAACAGCTTAGAAAAGTTTAATTAAAATCGGTTTGATTTTTTTTTTAAAGTAAAAAAATATTCTAATTTAAAATAATTATTACGCATTCATATACCATAATTTAAATTAAATTTTTTTAGAAAATATGTTATCAAAATTCACTCACATTATAATCTTTACTCTAGAAAGTTTTTTCTCCTCTATTTATATCTAATTAAAGTTATATAAAAAAAAATTTAAATAAAGAAGTCTTGCATAATATTTTATAAAACAAAGATATATAATGAATAAAGAGTTAGCGCCTTAAATATTTGATCTCATAACTTTAATAAATTATTTCATTCAGAAATTATAGTTAGTAAAAAAAACTGTTTATTTCAACAATTTTGCCCAAATATTTGTGATAAGTTCTAAGTTATAAAAAAAATTATACTTATCGTTCGTTACCTCTCACTCTGATTCACAGAGTACGATTCGTTAGCATCGCGCTTTACCCTGGTAATTAGTAAGTGTTAGTTATTATTCTCATGGGAAAATTAAATTTTTAACTATAAATAAGTCTGAGACTCAAATTCGAGTAAAATTACGAAGTATTAAGGATAATATATTATTTGCA
Organism: Gordionus sp. m RMFG-2023; assembly: GCF_954871325.1. Lineage (NCBI taxonomy): Eukaryota > Metazoa > Nematomorpha > Gordioida > Chordodea > Parachordodidae > Gordionus > Gordionus sp. m RMFG-2023. The sequence goes on from NC_088779.1 coordinate 11,708,282, forward strand.
ATTTTTTAGTACCTTTGTTCCCCACCCTACGCCACTAGGAGGATATAATCTTGATTAAATTATATAAATAAACAATAAACATGTTTGCAATACACATTAAAACACATCCTATATTTTACCCTCTTACAAAATAAACAAGCTAGGGAGAAAATGGGGAAAATAATTTTTTTTTTCTTCTAGATATACCTAAATTAGGCTATCTATAGAATAAAAGGAATAATTCCGAAAAATAATTCGGCTAATGCCAACGAGTTATAATAACTTGCCCTTCAAAATAGCCAAGCTAGGGTTGATTCTATTTCTTATTTTCCTTATATATATATATAGAGGGTCATAGCTACGGGGAGGGGGGAGGCGGCAAAAAATTTTTTAGCCCCCAAACCCGGCCCCTAGAAAAAAACTTTGGCCTCCAAAATTATTTACGGTTACTCAAATTTAAAAAAAAATTATTAGTGATTTAATTTTAGTTACCATTAACAATTAAATCTTAATGAAAATACAATGCATTTTTAAGAAAAATATTATTTATTTAATTTATACAAATTTATAAACAAGAACATACTAAAAATATTGGTTATATAATATTCATTCACTCGTTTCATGAAAAAACAGCAAATTATTTCCATATTTTTTATACATCGTCAAAAAGACAAACCTCATCTTGAACATATAAGTCAGTGACTGATAGTACACACCATCATCTGGACTTGGAGGAGGAAATTGATGGTAAATACGTTAGTTAAAGTTTTTAAGTTAATTTTTATCAATTTTTCGATTTGATGCTATTTCTTAGCATACAGGAACTACCTTTTCATGGGACTGGTTCAACAAAAATTAAGGATGCTGCAAAAGATGAAAGCACAATTTATTCTTCTGGACTATATAGCAATGTTTTCATACACTCAAAAAGATCCTGAATTAAATAAAATTATTACCCAAAAAGGCTCAAAATACATCACCCCAGATTCAAAACGAAGTAATATCTATTAACGCAGACATGGTGCTTGAATATTTCTCAGATAAATATAACAAAAGTGCATTGTATAATATTTTTAGGCTTTTTGACGTATTTTCTGAATATTCAGGCCATACTCTTAAGAGTGGAAATCTCGCATTATTTATGAGAATTTTTGAGGCCATGAAGTATTATTTTACTTTTCTAATAGAACTCTCAATTCAGAGGTTTCCACTCATGATTTGGTCGAAGCTGCGGTCTTCTATCTCAATTATAATTTATGAAATATTAATAACAAACTATCTACAATCAATAGACACTAAACTAATCTGGTGGATGCTAAAAATTGTATTGATTCCACTATCAATATATTAAAAAATAAAAGAAACGATATTTCTTTTGATTTGATTAGAATGAAGACTGCAACTTTTAGCAAAATTTAATCTCATACCCCAAAAATCATTGAGGGTACGTAAAACGCCTATAAATTTCCAAGTTTTTTAGTCCAGACCAAATTACAATTTGATTGTGAAGAAGACTCCAATTGGAGTTCTTTAAAAAAAAATTGTTATGAAATTATTGATTACTTTATTGATCGTTTTTTAGATAGATTTTCACAAGATGATTATAATTCTATCCCTGATTAGTTTATAGCAGATAAAATAGCCCCATTAGAATCATTATTAAAATAAATGTGGAAACATTACATCTAAAGAAGCAAAAGGGTTATTAGTAGCAAAAGTTAAAGAAACACATAATTTTCAAAATATCCTAAATATTATGTATAAAAAAAATATCTTACCTTTAAAAAATTGTATAAATGCTATTTAGCAGCCATTATCATTGAGGTATTAACTCTTCTTGTGAGGCTCATTCTTTACACTAAGAGTTCTGTCTACCACTAGAGAATCGATGAAAGATCAACGTAAACAAAATTTAGTATTAATAACTTTAGGAAAAAGAATAACACAGAATTTATCTTTTAATTCTTTATGTTAAAATTAAAAAATAAAAATCGCCGCATTATATTATAGTATTATTTAGTATATTCATATTATAATATTATTTTGTATATTCAATATTACATTTACAAATTTTTAATAAAAATCGTCAATAATTTATGAATGCTTAATTATAAGTTTTATTTTTTAAAAATAGCGGCCTCCCTAAGTAAGCAGCTGCCCCCCCTAGAAATTCCTGGTTACGGCCCTGTATATATTAAGCTAAGTCTAAACAGTGGAAAAAAATTAAAAAATCCCCAAAATTTTAATAAAACTAAATTTGTGACATGTATATAACTTACAAAAATATTATAAAGAAGAATTGGTGGGGGAAAATATAGGTAGAAGCAGCGAGAACAATTACAGTTTAATATACAAAAATTTAATTTCCTCCAAAGATAAAGTCAATCTGATATGTCAAATTTATCAATCTCGTGAAACAGAAATGAATAACTTACATGCTAACGAGTTAATAACAATATGTATAAACCCCACTTCTAACGTTTTCTCAAAAAAATTAAATGTGAAGCATTAAAGGCGAAGAATCTGATACCTTATTTTAGAAAATTCTTTGGAATAATTCCTTAAGTCTCTTCCAGACAAATCGTTTTTTTTTTTTCAAAACGATTTTCTAGGCACGTTTCCGGAATTTTTTATTTATTTCCAAATAAAGGTAATAATTCTTCGAATTAATTTATATAGGCCTGAATTCTTGCCGATGCTAGTTTTTTGACTTTTATGCAAAAAATAAAATTGCTTATAACGTGCTTAGGAAACTAGTCCTGAATATATATAAAATCAAACAATGTTAAAATATGTTAATGAATGTTTTTAAAATTAAATTCAGAATTAAAATCAAATTTAAATTGGAATTCACCAATCATTTTGCCCTTAACCTACAAATATTGTTTATTTTTACTTTAGTACACCGGATTCTTATCAAATCAAACAAATGATATCATAGGCGCAGTCAGGTTGATTGTGGGGGGGGGGTATAGCATGACAGGTTTTTTCTCCATAAATTTTATTTAAAGTCCTTAGATATACTTATTTTAGGTGGCTATGTTAAAAGTTGTGGTTCGATAAAACTATTGGCGGGCAACGCATTACTTAAAAATCAAATCGGCTGCTGACAGTGGGCCGCTTTTTACTCTAAAAGCGGTATGAATCGGCTGAACAACATATTTTTTTTAATATGTAGTAAATTAAATGCTATTTTATTTTTTTTAAACGCTAAAAACTATTAAGTAAAAATATATGTTTTATTGCTATATTTTATTTTTTTTTGTTGAAAAAACTGATTATAAATTGAAATTCTATTTTATAATTTTATAGCCATGATGCATAAGAAGAAGAATTTTATTAATTGCCAGACATAGATGATCTTAAATTTAAGGTTAACCCAGTGATAAGGAAAACCCTTTCACTAATTTTGCTAGTTATTGGAACACAATTATTTTTTTGCGAGCATGGAAAGATATGGAAGTTCGATCCTCTTTTTTTCCAAAATTTCAGAACAACTACATCCTATGAGTAACGTTTTCCGATAAGAATATGTCATTCTTGATTATATTATAGTAAAATCATAATTTGTGTTTGTCATTGAATGTACTTGCTAACATGTAGGCAGGGGCGGACTGGCCTTAAGACCCGGTGGGCATTTTGCCCACGAGGCCGCGAGAAAATGTCTATTTTTGAGGCCGATCAGAGGAAAATATCAAAATAGAGGCCGATTTGAAAAAAATTATTATTATGATCACATTATTTTTTCTTATCATTTATTTCTTTTTAATGATATCTCTATCATTTAAATATCACATTCCTTGAGTTGTCATGTCATTTACTATATTTTATTGCATAATATATCAATAACGTCGCTTGACGCTACACATCATTACCACTTTCTTTTCTTTGTTTTTTTTTCAAATGAAGTGAAAACGTTTCCGTTTGAGTAGAGTCTAAGTGATTAATTTATTATATTATATTTTTATACATTGATTTATTGTAGAAATAATATAGTTAACATTTCTTGTTCTTAATTCATTGAAATCAAATAAAATCCAGGTCGGTGAATCAGATAAAAGGATAGATGCTTGGGTGAAACAGAATAATTTATCTGGCTAAAATAAGTTGAAAAGGCTGCAAAAAATAGGTGAGATAAGGTGGTGGGCACATGAAAAGCCCTTAGATGGATATATGGTAAAGAGAGCTTGCCCCCAATAACGATAAAGGCACTTCATAATAAATAATTTGAGACAAAAACTTGATAATTTATATAAATTTAAGACTTTAAGTACAGTTATATTATATTTGTAAATTTTTAAAATAATGGGACCACTGTCATATCTTCAAACTAAAAAATTAGGTACTTTGTCAGCATGGGAAATGAAAGAAGATGCTAAATCTTCTGTATCATCGATTATTACAACGATTCAAAATAAAGCAATAAAATGGCTGCTAATTTAAATGAAACATTTTCATATTTATAGCTCCCGAAGAGTATCTGAGTACAAAATGCTCTGTAAAAAGATCGAACAGGAAAAGCGAAGAGAATATATAGTGACAAATGCCAAGATGAACGTCCTCAAGAATCGATTTGCCTTTATAGGTTCGAACAATTTCGTCCTATAATTGATCAAATTATTAACAGCTTGTCGGAACTACTTTCTGCGAATTGAGCGCTTATCTTGAATTTGCAATATTTGCATCCAAGACATTTTGATGAAATAAATAGTAAAGGTATTTCTGAAAAGGCCTTGCTGGCACAATTAGCATATATATTGAGTGTTAAATTTCATAGCGATTTATGTTTATTTGCCAGTGTATTGAAAGATGTTGTAGCAGAATTAAATGAAACGGACGATGATATCGCATGTACAAGTGAGGAGTCAAATGAAGAAGATGGAATATTACAATATGATAATAAATCAGAGTGTGATGATAAATGTAACGAGTGTTTAATATGCGTGTATGAAATTCTTAAAAGATACAATATGCATACAAGTGACACTAATTTATTTTTCGCATATGAATACATTTTAATTTTATCATTTACGCAGGTGAATTGCGAGAAAGCATTTAGTAAATTAAAAGTTATAAAAATAAGCTGAGAGCTAATATTGACCAAGAAAAATTAGAAGCGTTTTTAATAATGTCAGTTGAACGAGAGCTATTAGCGTAGATTGAACTAGAAGATATTCCTGTATATTTGAGAAAAGGTTCAAAGTTAATGAGAGATTTATTAACGTAAAAATTATATATTTTCTTAATTCTCTTATTAGAATCTTATTAATATTATTTACAATTTGATCGGTGCCTGATTTTATAAAATAGCAGCAATTTTATTATCTTTAATATTGTATAACTGCAATAATTTTATATTTATAATTATTTGATTTAATATATTGAGTATGCATTTTTTTTTATATTTAATAGTGATGTATGATTTGATTTTATAGTGCAATATCGTTGTAAATCTAATATTCAATGAATATTATTTTATATAGGTAATGAATATGATTTTAGATGTGCATTTTTTTAAAAATAAAATATATAATTAACTTATAATACTTTTCTTTTTTTTACTAAAAATGTAAAACTGAACTTAATTTTAAAATAAGAAGTAATAAAAATCATGCAAATCAAAGAAGCCATTTAAGGGAACCCCGTAGAAAACCGGGCAAAAGCGGGCCGAAAGCCCTCAAAATAAGGGTATGGGGGCGAAGCCCCCATATAAATGAGGCCGCTATAAAAAAATGCCTAGGAGGCAATAGCGTCGCCAGTCCGCCCCTGCATGTAGGGGATACTGGGGTAAGGCGATTGACGGGGTAACAATGTTAACTCAAATAATTTCTTAACCCTTGAACTTTAAAACTTTAAATTTGGTGTGTGTGAAGATGTATTTTTAATCTATTTTCTTCCCATGTTAATCTTTTGAAGAACTTTCACTTGTTTGACATATTTTGCCAAAAAACTGTTTACCGTCTGATTTAAACCGTAAAAAGATAATGTTTAAATAACGTCTACACCATATAAAAAGATACTCATGTGCAAAAGGAACACTACTAAATAGTTTGTGTGTTATTTGGAATATTATGAATAGTCGCTAAGGGGAAGAATATTGGGAACATTCAAAATGTGTTTTGATATAATTTTTTTACATTTCGGTATTGTATTTATTAGTTTATATTAAAAGTGATGAATAACTGTCAAAATTGCAATATTTTATTTAATTAAACAATATGGTTATGTTTATTTATTATAACCACTTTATTAAGATGTTTTATAATAAATTCAGTCAGTGTACAATACTGTTCTGTCATATATTTTAATATAATGTTTAATTTTTGAAATCGGGAATCTAATCAAGAAGCCAACACCTCGATATTTTATGATTTAAAAAATTAAAATAAATACTTAAATATAATATTTACCTGCATAGAGCCAACAGAAATTATCGTTATTTTAAACATGTTTTCTTTAAGTGAAAAAATTACAACCATAATGATGAGTATATGTTAAAAAAAATGTACAAAATTATTAGTTTCTTACAATTATTTTTAGATTTTAATAGTTCTGAGGAATGTGTGTAAGGGGGGGGGGGTTCATTTTAAAAATATATTTAAAACAGGCAATGCTATACCTATGAAACATGTCAATAGTTATCTGTTTTGTTTTTGCAGTACAAACAATAATTATATTCTTCTTCTTTTCATATTTTAAATAATATTTATTTATATTTAATTAAGGGAACAAAGTTGCAATTGATTATCACAAATTGAATGCTATTTAAGGATCTTAAGATGTCTAATTTTCTTATATTACAAATCAGGTTACGAATATAAAAAAATTGTCATAATTCTATAATATGGATTTTCTTTAATATTTGCTTGTTTAAATATAATGCACTATTAACCTTAAAAACAAGAACAACATTCTTTTCTGTAAGAAAGTAATATATTTTTTTGTCGAGTAAAAATATGAAATGATATATGTTATTTATAATTTCATTTCATTTTGTATTATGGTTAGAATAAAAAGAATGAATTAATATACTATTGTAATTGGGAAAGGACAAAAACTTGATTCTGAAACATTTAAAATAATGTCATTTTTATGATTGGTAAATTAAATTTTATTCGGACATTCCCGGAGATCAAACTTTAAATCCTATTCTCATTTTACTGATAAAAATTAAATGCCTGAAATTTGATCAAAATATGTATTTATATACATATCAGTAAGCGGGAAAAAATACCCGAAAATAATTCCCCGGAAAAAAAACCAGAAAATAATTCCTCGGAAAAAATTCTCCCAGATATAAATTCCCCTATTTTTCGATTTAAATAAAGGGGAAAATAATTCCCATAATTTTTTTTTTTAAATATATAAATTGATCAAGTTTTGCTAAAAATGTCAAATATTGTTTATAAAAGTTCTTTTATATATAATATTTTTTGCATAATAAATCTCTCAAATTGAAATCACAATTTATAGTAAAAATCGGAATTACCCAAAAAACGGATATTCAGTTTAAGAGATAAATTGCTCAGAAAAATATATGAAATTATTAAATAATTTTTTCTATTGATTTTAAGAAAATAGTCAGTAATTATCATTGTATTGCTTTCGCCTTTTCCTCGATATTTATCGCATTAATAAATTCGTTATATATATGATTCGCAAAATAGTTTTCGCTAAATTATCTTCGCGATTTGATTTCGCCTTCTATAAGAATTTCGCTCGTTATTATAAATTGGCTAGAAAAGTTTGACTGTTATGTATTAGCTCTAAAGAGATCTCGGTTAAAGTTCCGCTATAAAAAAATTCTAGATATGGTCTTCGCTGAATAGCAAGCGAACATGGATTCGCGACATTTATCTATAAAATCTATTTGCTTTAATAAACATTCGCGCTGAAAATTTTGCGAAAATGTGTTTTATGATAAAAGTTTTGTTGTCTTATTGGTTTGTTCTAAATTTATAACTTATTGAGTTTAAAAAAAATCTTCAGAAAATTTTTGAGAAAAATCTTTAGCATTAAGAAATAATTCTAGATAATCAGTATTTTTCTGAGCTTTGAGTATTCTTAACGTTTAACGCTGTTTCAGTTTTAATTGTGAGCATCTGGAGGTATCTTTAATACCTTATTATTTAGCAGTGATAGTATAAAAAGTATTCAAATAGATTTTTGACATTTGGAAAAAAAAATATGACACAAAGTTAGGATGGCGTGGCTACAATGAAAATGAAACGATACAATAGATTATATTTATAATCCTCAAATAAAAAATTATAGGGATAACTATTTTATAAACAATTGAGAGAGGACTAAATTTATGTCAAACGAATCCTTATTATTTTCGACCTAATTGAAAAATATTCTTATGACCAACCATTTTTAATAATTATTAAAATCCTCAATTGAAATCTCCCAATTAGATACTTAAAAAAAACTTCTTGGAAATGATAAATAATTTTCATAATATTTTTTAAAAAAAATCTATATTCTAAAAATTTGTAAAAGGGTATATTTTTTTAAAAGAAAAAAACTAATATGACGTTTTATAAAATTTCTACCAGTCATTATAAACCTTTAAAATTTTTTCCTATAAATATCTAAAATTATTTTAATAGATGTCTCGAAATTTTCAGAGGGGAATATAAGAAATAAATTTCAGATTTCGATTTATTTAAAGCAGAAACCTGACGGTCAGTGCCAAGTTTATTTTAAAATAATTCTTCTGCTTAAATTTTATTAAAACTGGGTTCGGGATATCACCATAATGTTAAACTTTAGGTTAATTTTAGTTTAAAATTACTTTTTTAAAATAATTTTGGTTAACAATTTAATTTGGGAAATCTTTTTCAGAAATATATTTTTCAGGAAATTTTTTATATTGTTGATTTTCTCAAAATTTTTAAATATTTTATTTAGTGGATTTATTTATAGAAAATTTTTCCAATTTTATTAATTTTCTAATATCTAAAAAACGGGAATTTTTTTTCGGGGATTATTTTTTTTGGGAATAGTTTTCCGGGGAATAATTTCACTTGGTTTTTTTTCCAGGAAATTTTTTTCTGAGGATTTTATTTCCAGAATTTTTTTCCGGGAAATTATTTTTCTAGATTCTCATATCATAGATTTTATTTGTAAGATTTGAAGTTCGCTATTGGAACAGATTTTAATACATTTTCTCAAATTATTTTTTCGTTTCGTGCCTAAATTATATATTTTTTGAATTATGAAACTTAACGATTCTCTAGATTGTAAATAATATGAGGACTTGATCCCATTTTCTAGATTCCTATGTGGTTTGCATGTCGATTAAATGACAGTAATCTGTAGTGTTTAAATGGCCGTGGGTCGATTTTTAAACACCCAATTATGATTTTAGCCAAAATAATATTATATAAGCAACAAGATTTAACATCATTAATGTGCATTCATAGATAAATAGAGACAATTAGTCGACGTGCAAACCGATAGTATGTTGATTACAAAAGATAAACAATAATTATAAAAATACTGATTGATTATGATATTACCATGATAATTTCTGAAATCATATTTTTAATATTTGCTATTTCATATTTTATCATTGCTTTGTTTCATGTTATTATATCCTATAGTTATAAAAAATCAAATTTTTCGTACCATTTTCGTGCAAATAAATTCATATTTCTGGTTATCAAAATATAAGTAATAATTTTATTTACTTATATTTTTGGGTGGTAATTAGATTATATTTTGATAAGTTACCTTTAATGATTATCTAATGTCTATTAGTGAGTTTTCTTGGATATAGACAGAGGTTCTAATTAAATATTTTATATAAAATAACATGTAATAATGAGATACTTTTTATATAAAACAACATGTAATAATGAGATACTTTTTATATAAATATGCATTTAGATATGACTACACAGATCCCCGAGGGTGATGTATCTGAAAATGATTTAGAAGTTTAGACGAATAAGAAAATTATTATTCATTGCTGGCAGGGGATTCGCCGACATCATCTTATATTACAAATGAACTATGATGGATATAATCGAAGATACTTTTATAACTAAAATAAAAGATAACCCCCTTTGGTCTAAAAAATACATCGGAAACAGAGTTTATACCTATGTTGAAAATTCCTGAACAGGATTCAACTCCTCTAACCTATATTTGTATTTGGACAATCAGATAATTAACAATTTATATCGGAAACAAATATATATTTCTTTTAATATTGTGGTAAATCTATAAATACAGATAGCGATATTGAAAAATTTATTGGGATACACTTATATATAAGCTTAGTTAAGATGCTTTCTTTACGACGTTATTGGGCGGTTGAAACATCTATTCCCCAAGTAACGGAAAGTATGTCCCGTAATCGTTTCCTTTTGTTCTGAAATTTATCCATATTAATAAAAACAAAGATATGATAAATAAAAAAGTTAAAGAATACAACAAATTATTCAAAATTCAACCCTTCATATGCCAACTAAAAATTCAAAAAAAGCCAACTTGAAGAGAAACTAGCTGTAGACGAATTCATAATTTCTCAAGGGACGCTCTAAATTACAATACCATAAATCAAGCCACATAAATGGGATAAAAGTGTTTGCCCTACGTGGCTCTTCCGGGTTTATATAGGATTTTGAAATATACCAGGGAAAGTCTACTTAGGTCATAAAATTATGTTTAGGTATTAGTGGTGATATCGTCCTTCATAATGAGGGATTTGGTTTAACGATATACTGGCGGAGTTATATCGGACAGTTAAATGGAAGCCATATTATGAGTATGGTTTTCCATTTATTGAATTCTTTTGTAATAAATTCCTGGTTCCTTTATAGACGCCACATGAAAGCATTAAATAATACAAAATATATGACATTGCTGAGCCGGGTAGGGGTCGGGCCTACGTTTTCAGATCTCTAATTTAAATAGCAGATAGCAAACGGGTTGAGACTATCGGGAAAGGATAATAATAAGAAGACCGAAAGACCTTACAGCGTAGTTGTAAAAAGAAGAAAAGCTATCAATATTGTACCCATATCGGATATAAGATATGACCAAGTAGGTCATTACCCGATGCCATTCCTTCTGCATATTACTAGTTTTCTCACTTATTATTTAAAAATAGAAATGCAAATTTTTGAACTAGAATACAAAGTTCTATGAGAAATTCATGTTGAAGATTCAACAAAAAATTTTGGATGAAGGAATAGTGTTTTTAAAAAAATTATAAAATTTTATCTACAAATAGCAAAATATTTCTATATGAGTTGCAAGAGAAAATAGTTTAGAACTTATCCCAAAGATCTTAGAAAGGAAGTAAGAAAAAAAGGATATCAAAAATGATTATAATTAGTATATTCAAATTTCAGTAAACATTCTGTAACATGAATGTTACCAAAAGAAGCTTTTTGTAATATTATTTTAACTTAGTGAACCGAATATTTAAAAATGATTGCAAAATTCGTCACATTTCAAGATTAATTGTAAATGGCAATCAATTACTCATTTTTAAAATAATTAGAAATATTAAATCATTACAAAAAAAATTGAAAGTAATTGTAATAGTATTCAATTCAATTACTTAAAAAAAAGAAATTATACCCTATTGGTTTTAACACGCGTAAATGTTAAGCTAATGGATGCACGAAGTGAAATATATAATATTGATAGGGAAGTCCCCAAGAATCTATTGACTAGTTAACCAAATAAGTGATCTGATTAACTTGCCCTTTTCTTCATCTGGTCTCCGAACCATCATCATTTAAGCATGTTATAATAAAATTAAAAGGTTCACCTTAATTTATAATATTTCTTAAATAATTGTATAAAAATGTAATAAATTAATCATACTTTGTTCGAATTAGAAATAAATCAAAGTATATATTATATATTTAAAGATTTTTTAAAATGGGAAAATAAATTTAATTACTTGATACGTGATATTAAGCGCACTAGCCCTAAAATGTCATATATATAACAGAGAGGTATATACAACAGAGTAACTCTTGGTTCTCTCATGAAAAAAACCAATCTAACTAGGATAAAAGATGGAAAATAATTAAATAATTAAGAGGACCATCCACGTTTTTTGGGCATGCCGTAGTTACCTGTGCGCGCAAGAGGCAGAGCCCCTTACTTAAACGCCCATGGGAAAATAAAAGGAGAGTAAAAGCCCATGCCCGATTAAATAAAATTTAATTATGGAAGGGATTGGCTATATTAATTTTATTTTAAATTAGTATTGAGAGAAACCTAAAATAAGTATAAATAAATCAAATTTAATTAATTAATACTCACAAAATACAATGGGATAAAAATAGGATATAAGAATAATATAATATAACTATTTATAGAATTTTAGTATTATTTTTAAATTAAAATAGAAAATATATTTTAACTTTTAAAACTAAAATACAAAGTTTATTATAAATAAAAATAAATTTAAAAATTAAATAATAGTAATAGTAATAATAAATAAGGTAGTTTTTATATTTTATTATATACTTTTAGGCTAGGAAGTGGAGACAAAGAAAACCATGATTTTCGACTCTTTTAAAAAAAATATTGAGTTTGCTTCCCATTAAACGATATTATATTATAGTTAATAAATTATATATTGACATTATTTTTAAACGTCATATGAATATGACAAAGATTATTTGTGTTGTTATAAAATAGCATTTTGTAGAATATATATTTTAAAAAAATAAAAAATAGAGCATATACTAGAGAAAGGAAGAAGGAGAGATAGCAATAAAAAACACTTCTTCTCACTCATTTATTATTATTATTTATTAACAATTTTATAACAAGGTATTTATAATTCTAAATATTAATTAGAGGTCATATATCAGTAATTATGTATATAAATGGTGAGAATTATAGAGATTTCGGTCAAAACAATATTTATTTTTTTTAAATATCAAACAATAATCATTCTCCCCTTTTAAAAAACTATAATAAACTCTCAGGATTTAAATTTTTATTAAATAATTTTCAGATAACTTTGGATGTATTTAGAGGATATGATATTCATGTCATCATAAAAAATCAAACCCATATTTTTACTAATTATCAGAACTTGGCTTTAAAAAAAATCTCAATTTAATAGAGATTAGGTAAATTAATAGTTAATTAGATAAAAAATAATCTCCATTGTTAATTAAATAAGAAATTATAAAATATAAAATATAAATTGATAAGATTTTTCTCTAAGATTTATATATATGGTTTATGATTAATTTTTTTTTAAATCAAATTTAAAAACCGGAACGAACCGAAAAGAACCGTTATGAATTTGTAAACGAAACCGAACCGATATAATTTCTTCAAAAAAACCTAAATGAAACAAAACCTTTATAAAATTTTAAACTAAAAACCTAAACGAACAGACCCGCTATACTTAACGGTTCCAAGCCCTGATCTAAATGTTTTTTAAAATAGTATTATATTCGCGCTTAAATATTTTGTATTTTCCAATATATTTTTATTTGTCGATGATTGATTCTAATAAATTTTATATAATTATTTTAATGAATTATAATGTTCCAAAAAAATTTATTACAATATAACCTCCCTCCCCCCTTCCCCCCACCTTACCATTACACGTCTAGGTCTCATATGTATTTCAATATTTATATAGTTTACTTTTTCATTCTGAAATGCTTGTTCGAATATCTTATTTTACGAATCTAATTAGTCAATCGTGAGTTGCCTCATTCTATCTTTTGTTTTTTAGAGGGGCCAATTTGCATTAAGGACATTATTTTTATTATAGTTGTTTCAAAATATTTTATACTTATTTTAACAATGCTCAAATTAATATTAATTAGTCCAGTTTTTTATCACAGATTTTCATTTCTGCAAACATGTATTTAAAATTATTAAATAAGATATCCATAATATATATTTATATGTTTTTTTTGTCAATGTTATAAATCTTAATTCATCCTATTTTAAATAGTAAAATTGTATTCGACTCAAGATAGATTTGACAAATAAAAATTTTGTCACAATTAAATCAAGAAAAAAGTTTTTTTATAACTATTTATAACTAATGCTATGTATTCATTAAATTGCGCTGTGATTATTTTCAATTACGTAATAGTGATAAAATTGTGTTGCGTTGAATTTTATACATTTCCTATGTATAAGTGGAGATGGCCAAATTCTATGGGCTTTAATTATCATCCTTTCATATTTAATTTTTCACACTTTATACCATAATCATCCTCAACATTTAAATGATTAAATAAGCTATCAAGTAGAACCAGGGTTGTGCATTTGACCGGTCAAATATGGTCAAATTCGAATATAAGTTTTTTCAAGTCAGTATTAACTTATTATGAATATAATAATAAAATGAATCTATAATATTAATTTTTTAAATTTATTGTCATTCAATAAATAACGTTTGTAGCAGAGTCTTGTTCTGATTCTTCAATATTATCATTTTATTAATATTTTTTAATCAATTTTCCTGATGTCGAGATCTTCAATCGATTTCTATTTTCATAAGATTATTAACCCAAATCGGCCTATTTCTTTCTAAAGAAGAAGTAGAACTAGGAATTGTTAGCCTCTTAATGGGCAAGGGCAAAGTTTAATCTATTAACTTGAGGTTGGAATTGATTGTTTCTTATGTAAATTACTGTTTACCACATAAATTGCTATTAAACATGCTGTTTTTGCCTCTGAAATTAATTATGTCCCTTAAAATATTTTAGTCATCACCACCTTCTAAAATGGTTTCTTGAATTACACATACTTCATTGAATTCACAACTAGTGAGATCTCCTCTTGATATTGGGGACCCAAAAAATATTTAACATTGTGAGCACATGTATTTATATCCTTTTTTCCTTTTTTAAACATATTCTTTATTTTCCTTTCTTTAGAGTATTTGACCGTATTTGACCAGGTCAAATACTCCTCCAGTCAATTGACAGGTCAACTGACTGAATTTGACCGATAAATTGACCGACTTGCCAACCCTGAGTAGAACTCTAAGTTTTTTTGTTCATTTCAGTCAGATTCTAAATTTATACTCATAAATGATTCATAAATTGTTTTAGAACAAATGCATTTATATATAAATATACTTGACAAAATTAATCTATGAATTAAAACTCTGCCCAAAGCAGGGCAAACAAAAGAGAAGTATGGGGGGGCGAAAGCCCATAAACCTAGAGGGCTGCTAAATAGAAGGGAAAAAATTTGGGTTGATTGATTATATATGTAAGCAGACTATTTATCATGCTTAAACTTTCAATTGGAATAATTTACCTAATAAATTAGAAATATAAGATCAAGTATAAATGTCTGAATATTATTACAGGCATATCTTACAATATTATATAAATGTGGAAAAATTGTGATTTTAATATTTCTATTTTTTCTTTTATTATAATAAAAGTAATTTTATATATTTTTTTAAAAATTAGTATTTGAATATGGATATAAAAATAAATGTAATTATAATTCAAAATAATTATATAATTAAAAAATAAAACGGGAACAGACGTGGACGCCTTTCGTTCAAGGTAAGCGTTTTTTGGATGGATGTCATCCAAGATGATCGCGACTATAATTTTATTTTTTATACCAATTTTATTCATTTATTATAATATACTCTAATAAATTCATTGAAAATTTTTGGTCGAAACAAAATTATTTGAACAAATGTTTTTGTTTGTACGGCTCATAAGAGATACCATTTTGGTATAAGAAGCTTGGTGATTATTATGTAAATGACTGTGGTTTAAATTATTATGAGTCCACATGGTAGCGACTTGAAATGGGGACGACTTTAGGTTGCAATTGGTATTTGTTGTATAATATGCATCGAAATTTGGGTAAGGTTGAACTTTCATGGCACTAGCTAAATGATTTTCATCATTATAGAATAATCTTAAATTTCTATCATCTAATATTGGTTTGCTTACATTACTCAAATTAATGGGTGGAATTTTAAAACTTTTGTTAGTACTTTTGAATACGTTCACTATCTTGTCTTGGTTATCATCTGTATTGATCAATCGGTGATCGTCTTTTATGGAAAAGTCAATATGGTTGTTATTATTTTTGAGTACAATATTTTTGAATGCATTATCTTGTCCCATTTTCTTTACTTTTTCTTGATTAATTTGTTTAGTCGGAATATTAGAGTTAATGTTATTGTGATTCCTTCTAACATGACTATCATGGGCTGCGTGCGATGCAAAAGCTTTCCCGCAAAATTTGCACTAAATATTTTTTATAAAAAAATTAAAGATATATCTTCATTTAAAATTGATGGAACAATAAATTTGTAATAATTTGAGAAAATAAACTCCAATTTTTTAAATTATCAGATATATCAATCAAATACAGATTTAAAGGTAAAGTTTGCCTAAACTAAAACCGAGTTAAAATAGTGGGGTTGCTTAAGTTAAAGGTCATAGTAAAGATGAATGTAAGATCAGCGTTTTTGTGTGAACATAATTTTGGGATAACAATAAAAGAGGGATAAAGTTTAATGGAAGAATTAATCAGAAATTTTTCCATAGTTTACCTTCTATTTATTATAGAACTTAAAGTGAAATTAAATAAAATCAATATAATTGAACAAAGAGTTAAAGAAAATATTCGATAAGCAGGAGGAATCTTAGAGCCATATCTAAAATGAAGTATTTTAAACATGATGAAATATACATATCAGGCAAATCAAATTTTTGAAATTTAAAAAAGCTCCAAATGAATCATGTAAAATTGGAAAATAGCAAAATAGTTTATTGTAGGATATATTTTTATCTTGTCTGTAACATAGATACACTTATTAGCTATAAAAATTATATTATTATTATACCTTAAACGGTTTTTCTCCACTATGTTGCCTCATATGTGTTCTGAGTATGCTGGAAGCCGTAAAAGCCTTGCTACAGTATACACATTTGTAGGGCCGCTCACCACTATGGACTCTTATATGTTTATTGAGGGAAGAGGATTGAGAGAAACTTTTACCGCAAAATGCGCATTTGTGAGGCCTATGCTTATCGTGAACGTGTAAAACATGAATCCTCAGTCTATCTTTTTTCTCGAAGGATCTTAATGTGCATTATAAATAAATAATTTATTTTTTATCGCATAATTATAAATATGCCATAGGCTTTATTTGTTTAGTAAGCGCGTTAATAGCGCAACATCATATTGCTATATTTGAATTACAAATAATAATACGATATCGTTTAGCAATAATAATCGCATCCCTTAGCCATTATAGTGTTTATTGACCGTCGCATCCCTTAGCCATTATAGTGTTTATTGACCGATTTTATAGCTGATTAGGTGCATAGGCAGCGAAGAGGTGAAAGACATTTTCTCCCTCCCACACCCCCCCCCCCTCTCTTCATATAAATATTTTGATATAATATAAAAAGTTTTTATGAATCGTAAATTTCAAAGTATATTCTATTTCAAATAGGTGATATTCTATTTTAAATTTTAGCAAAAAGTTATTTATTTTAATATTTCTTCCTTGTGTATTAATATTTTATTCCGTAAAATTTTATAATATATTTTCTCATATATCTTGAACATTGATGTATATAAGAAAATTTTATCAACCAAAAAATTTATATTTATCTCTACTAATAACAATGATTGTGCAATTTCTATAGTGTGAGTTTAAACTTGTGTTACAAGAATAAACTGTAAAAAGCATGCAATCAAGCTGTTACAGCACTTTTGGATATAGAAGAGCCTACAATAGTTCCCTCGGAGAAATATCAGAATGGCCTGAACCAGATATTTAATCTGGAACGACAGAGGATTTATTTTTCCATTGGAATATATTAATAAATTATTTAATTACACAACAATTTTAGAAATATTTTTCAAAAAAATGATATGGATTTGGCTAATATTCTTAGAAAACTAAGAGACAATATCGACTAAGAATTTCACAAGATTTATGTGAGAGTTGAGGTGAAAGCGAAATTATATGATTATAATTAGACAAATAAATCATGATAATATTAACATGGACTCAATTGAGGATTACTAAAACATAACCGTTTTTATTCCACATTTGATTGAAAGGATTGCTAGAATCAATACTATTACCAAGAAATCCTTTTGAGGATGTATTAAATCTTGATATTAAAAAAATTTAACAAATTTATACAGAGGATAATAATGTATCTTAAGGCCAATTAATCTCCGAATTAGAATCCTGGCATAAAATATTATGGTTAATTTAAGTAGATAATCCTCAGAAATGTCATGAAAGCATTGCATACTTTATCGGAGGTTTTCCAATTATATTAAAATTAATGTATATCTTAGCAATAATACCAATTAGTCCAAGTACAAATGAAAATACCTTTTCTTCAGTAAGGAAAATAAAACTTAACTCAGAAGTAATCAGAAAATCTATTGAATGAACTATACTAAATATACATAGAGATTTAATTTCCAATAACGAACAACCTGTTTTTTAAAAATTGGCATAATCGCAAGATTACATTTCTATTTATAATTTAATTAACTTTTTAAGTCATCAGAAATCTGTTTAGCTCAAATACCACCAAACAAAATAAAAAGAAAGAGACTATTTAGACTTATTATGACCCTGTCCTGGTTAGTCTTATTTGGAAGCTTATTTCTGATTGGAGTAGTCTATTTAGATTTTAAACTTGGACACCTTATTCTGCTTGTTTTATGTGTGTACCTCTTTTTATTCTATTTAGAGGAATCTATATAGACTCCTAAACTGATTACTTTTAGGAATAAGACGAATCAGGACACGGCTTACATACTTATAACAAAGCAGAATAGTGTCCTAGTTTAAAATCTGAATAGGCCAGTCTAAACAGAAATAAATTTCAAAAATAAGACGGGCCAGGACATGATCATAATGCTTAATTTTTTGTTTTATTGTGATTTATATATACAGGTTTGTATCGCTTTAATTTTAACAATATTATATTCACTCTTAAATTTCGTATTTCTATTTTCCAATATTTTTATATTTGTGTTCGAAATTGCCATTTTTAAAATATGATTTTTTCTAATAAATTTTATATGATGATTAGTTCTAATAAATTGCTCCAAAAAATCCCCCCCCCCCATAAATAATTTCCGCTTACGCGCTTGCAGCTGATCAAGTTTACGAAATCTTTTAAATGAAATCAATTTAGCAATAAATTATTTATTATATTTTTAATTTGCGATTATGATGATATCTAATACTAATTAAGCAAAGTTATTAAATGATTTTATAAACACGATCCACTTTTAAGTCTCTCTATTTTTTCCCATTGCGTTTATTATATATTTCGCCTCAATAATCTAGTGTATTTTTGGCTCCTTAAGTAATAGAAACGTTCATCGGCAAATGAGTCTTTAATAAAATAACATGTATCGATATTCAAAAAAATATAAGGAGGCAATAACTTACACAAAAATCAAAATAACTATATAAAAATTGATAATTCACCAAGTTAGGAATTAATAATTTAAGCCTGTGGCCGGGAAGAATGTTGCCAAATAAAAACATTTAATACTATCGATATCTGTAACTTATTTTAATAACTATACTCACAATGTTAATGATTACATTTTTGAATGGATTATACTATCATCATTATGCTAGATATAAGCTCGCTCATTATTGCTTTATTGAATTGATTATAAGACTATTATTAATAATTTGTTGGTTTATTTATAATTTGAACTAAATAAAGCTACTAACCTGGAACAAAGATGACATGGGAATTTTCGATCTCCTTGATCAACACACCGTGTATATTTTAGATGCTTTTCCAAATAATATTTATAGGCAAACACTTTTTCGCAATGAATACATTGAAATCCTTCGGATTCTTATTCAAAAAATTGATATATTCATTTTAATGGATTCTTGTTATGATAATCATATAGAGATAGCAAAAATATTAACATTTTAAACATTCTTATTATTAAAAATTCCTAAATGTATCAATCTTCTCACTCTCAAGCCATTCGGAACTCATAATGGAGTTTGTATTTGAATGTGATCCCTGTTTAATCATATTTTTATGTTCATGCATGATTGATTTAAGTCCAATTGGTATTCCAAAATATTGGTCGTAAATTTCATCACCATACCAAATCAAAAGTTCTGTTCCTCTATTTATATCTTTGTTGACTTCGTAATAAATTTCCGATCTTTCGTTTTGATAACAAACTAAATTTTGTTCCTGAGGATATCGAGCCGTATTAACCATAAACATCCAATGAGTGCTATTAGTGTTATCACCTTTAGTATCTTGATGTCTTTCTCTTGGATTTGGAGCAAGAATAAAACGGCAGGCTTGATTTGTTCCGTCGAAAATCTTTTAAAAATAAAATATTTTTTAGTATTTCAATAAATGCTTTTTTAGAAGCTATTAAATAAAAAATAAACTCCTATTTAATTTTTAGCATAATAAAAGGTATATATATAAATATATTTACTTCCCATCCAGAATATATTTCTATTTTATTTGCAGTATCGATCTTCGTAGGTTCAACACAAGTAAATTTATTAATATTTCCTTCATTAAGGATATTAACTTTATCACAGATATTCTCATTATAATTTGCGTTATTATTTTGGGTAATTTCAATGTTGATAATATTGTTTTGGAACATATTATTATCCTTATTAAATGATGCCGAGGGAAAGCCAACTTCATTATGCAAGTCAGGTTTTAGTTCGATATTCATCTTTTCAATCTTACCCTGTAGTGGTCCAAATTTGGTTCCTTTGGGAATAAGAGTTGTCTGACAAAAGATGCCAGAATGAAATAAATTGGAAATCAGGGTATAACTTATGGCTAAGCCTAAGAATGAAAGAAAGTTAATTTAATTATATTAAGATTGTATAAACCAGTTGGTAATCTTGTATTGTTGATAAGATTAAATTTCTCATACATGTCCTTATATTCACCTATTTAATATTTTAAAATATTAACAATAGTAAGTAAATATTTTAAAAACCTTTAAAAATAATAGAAATTAAACAGTCGGAAAGTCATTAAATATTATATGTTCATTTTATGGTTAATCAGGAGTACACACGAAGAACCAATGCAAAGTATAAATTTTTAGATATGTTTGCTAATGTTCCAAAATTTTTTAAGATGCTTTTTATTTTTTAAAACCCATTTTAGACTATTTTCCTAATATATTAGAAACATTATATATTTTGGTAACTCTACCCATTAGTACTTATACTAATGAAAGAACATACAATAAAAACATACCTAAGAATAGTTGTGTTAAATTGTTAAATGGCTTGATTTAATCCGATTTTTAAAAATAGTTAACTCAATATTTTAGCCAAAAAAACATTGCCTGCCTCGAGATTTTGCTGATAAATATCCAAACCTTTGTGTCATGAATAAAATTTTTAGGCTTGCATTTGAGTTATTCGTTTTAAAAAATATTTTCAAAACTTTCCATAAGCTTTAGCTCAAAATTAAAATAAATTTTTAGAGATTTGATAAACTTATTATACTGAAATTACCTTGATTTAAAGGATTAATTATCATTTCTGAAAGGGCAAATGCGATATTTTTACCCGATTTGTATTGAAAAAAATGATCATCCCCTTTGGTGTAGCCGTATAATATGCTGTCTAATTCTGATTGTGTGAAGTCGCAGCAATAATTTAATTCCATTTTCCTGTAAAATTACACATCATTTTGATGTAATATAGATATTGATCATAATATACCTTAAAAGTTGCAGTTTCAATATGTAAAAAATTTTTTTTCTATATTTATTGATGCAGATTTGGAAAGACAAGAATATTAATCAATAAAATCTATCTTATAAGAGTAAAATAAAAAAATAAAGGCATATATGCTCATAATTAACTAGAGTCAAAAACTCTATTAAATCGACTTTTCAGAAATTAATAATGCTTTAATATATTAGAGGATACTGGGTTAATTGAACCTTGAGATCCCATTTTTTAAATTGAAGGCGCTAGAATATTTAAATTTTCCTTAATATAGATTTTAATACTGTGCATATCTATATATAAAAAATATTTTGAATTGACTATTATTTCATATTAGAAATAAAATCTTGATGTCAATCTAAAAATTTTTGCTAAACAAGATTATAATATATATTATTTATAAAAAATATTTATATAATTTAACTTTATGGCAAAGTTTGAACACTTTTTTTAAAATAGTTTCACGAACATTCTATCACCTAGATATTTTTTTAATCATGTTTAGTAAAGCTACGGATAGTGGGGCTTGCGGAACCAGGGTATTTTGATCCGCTAATCTTAAGAAATAAATGACATTTTCTCCAGAATCTTAGGAACTATATGACATTTTTATTCAATCATGAGAAAGAGATAACTTATTTATCCAGAAAATCCAATGCCCCACAAGATAGTTTGACTACCCTTATTTATTTTGTGGTCATTTCCTACCTTTATTTTATGGTATAGTTTTATTTAAAAAAAATTACTTATAGAAATTTTTAGATTAAATTTAAGGGGATGTCATTAATAAACTAAATATTGATAAATATTTTCATCCCCTACCTCAAAATGATTTCATTATTAAGAATATCTAAAAACCTTGTAATCTATAATAACTTAACTCATTTTTGATATTGTTCACATACGTATAAAACCAGCCCTACCATTTAATCAAAGAAATAAATAAGGAAGATTTAGAAAGAAGTGAAAATATAGATAAGAGTATAAAATCTGATGTAAATGATTCAACTGTTATATAGAAAATTGAGAAAAATATTTACCAATTAAAAGGCAGCCAATCTATATTATACCCCCACAAAAAAAAAATTTCTTTAAAAAAATCGGATTTAATAAAATTTATTTTTTACTAGAAAACATAACAAGTGTAAAGCTACAGTGGCGACTCTAATACAAGTAGAAAAATGGACGGAGCTCACGCCTTGATTAAAAAAAGACTACGGGCCTCATTTATATAGTGTTATTACCATCAGGAAAAAATAATTATATGTTAATCTATTTTTAAGAAATGGTTTGTAAGCATGGATGAAAAGTATGTTACACGCTCTTCTATGGCGTTATTAATTCTGGTAATGAAGGTAAATTCCACATAGATAAAACTTGGGTTAATTCTGATCTTCTGCTTTTTAAATGGCATCTTTTAAAATGTATATATTAGGCAGAGGAGGTTAGTTTTCAAAGAAAATTACTTTGCTTCAAATGCTTAACGTTAAAAGTTCAAGAAGATCTAGAAATGGTGTTAGTAGAACATTGAACATTTGGGGTCAAAATAGGTATTATAGAGATTATTATTGCTACAATTTCAAAATAAATTCAAAATGTATAAAAATATTTTGGAAATTAAAATAAAAGTTAAAACGTAACTTATTATTTACAAGACTAACAAGGCACACTTTTTTCCACAGGAATTGTATTGGAACCAAAATGAAGCCTAACAAAAATTTATAATAACCAAAGTTCAAAAGACAAAACTATAAGTTAATAATATATTTTGGAATTCTAGCATTGTTCTATTCATAACTATGATTTAGCCTTATTTAAACGTTTATAAAGATTTGTACCTTTCAATATCCCAAAAAAAATTATCTGTCATTACTAGACTTTGCTCGATTTGTCTACAAATGCCAGCTCCTTAGGTTACTATATGTCGATTGTATTATATGGGATGCAAATAGCTTTATAAAAATACTTATATTTTATGAATTCAAATAGAAATAAATGTGCCTGTTGGTACATAGCATCGCTTAATATCTTCGATCCTCAAAATTATGTTCTTTAAAGCTTCAAAACTTAGTCACTATGGTTAATATTTGGAACATTTAACAGCTAACTCTGAAAGTTTCTTAATGCTTTAAATAATAAATTCCAGTATATATTATTTTAAAATCTCTTTCCTGAATTACAGAAACAAAAATTAACCTCTAAAAAAATTAATTTCAAGGATAAAGCTATAGAACAATATAATAAAAATAATCGAGAAATTAGATAAAAATTAAATAAATTAACTCTAGATTACTTTCCTAAAATCTTGTTATCACAATAAAATACAGATGCACAACAATTGAAATAGAAAAAACCTTAGAAAATAATATATTATTTAGTTGTCATGTTTTTGCATAATAAATTATTACCTTAATTTATATAATTAAAAAAAATTAATTAACTTTTTTAAAAATATTTTTTTTACCTGATAAGTATAATTTTGTATTTATTTTCTGAAATTTAATTTGAATACAGGTGAACAAAATAATGTGAAGGAAAAAATATAATAATTAAGTTATAAAGAACTCGGGTTTTTAATCTAAATTGTTTAATTTCTATTATTTAAAATAAAATAAATCTAAATAATATTTTCATTTTAAATTTTGTAAAGAAAAAAAACAAATAAATAAGAAATATTTAATTTAATAAAATAAATTTAGATAATATAATATTATCAATTATAACTGGTAATAAATTATTTAAAAAAACATTATTATTCAACGGAGTCACTCCTCCTCCCCTGACAAGAAACAAAGGATAATGAGATCCCATAAAATTAATTATAACGTGCTTTAAATTTTCTTTTCCAATTTAAAAAAAAATGTATATCAACCAGAGACCTGCAGGCCTGATTCATTTTATATATACTGATTTGAAAGCATAAATTTAACAAATGTTATTGTTCTAAACTATAAACCCTAACGATATGAAACAAAATTTACTTCTGATAACGGGTGTTAAGTTATTTTTCCTAATGATTTCAGTTTTTTCCTATCTTTTAAGGAATTCTAATTTAAAAAGAATCGACTTTTAAAATAGAATATTTGTTATTTTAATCAAGATTTTTAATATATATATTATATAATTTAATAAACATCAATAGATATTATATGCAAATAATATACATCTAATCTAAAAATAAATAAATTTATAATGATTTTAAAAAAAAGATTTAAATAAAACAGAGAAGAAAATAAGGAAGGAAAACTTAGGAAAGCTCTTCTTGGGAAGACAGATGTTGAATCTAATCTAGTTTACTCTGAGGAAGCTATGATCAGCCAATTTTATAAGAAAAGGCTTTTTCGAGGTTTGTTGGAGAGCGGATCCAAATATTTAAAGAAGGATAAAACAGGTTTATCAAAGGAAATGTCAAGGATATAAACTTATGAAAATGTGATTACTAAATTTTCAAATGTATGTAAATTTTAAGCTGTTTTTTTTGCTCGGGTAAATAAATATTTGGTTGGATAGGGCCAATGGATTGTTTTAATAAATATCTCCTTACTTATTTCTTAAATATTAATATATATGTTTTATAATCTAATTAACATTGATGGTATTCAAACACTTATCAGATAACAAAGTTGGCATGTCAAAAAATCCCAAAATTTCTATTTTCAGATTAAAGTAGATCTGCGTAACTCTACTTTTTAATAATTTGATGAACCCAGATTTTTTGATTTCCTTTGCTCATTTTTGATTGGGTTTCTTTATATTTTTTAGAATTTTATTAAAATGAACCCTTCTAATTTGAAGGATAATCTTGATTTACTTAAATGTTTAGAAAAACTGTCCTCTCTATACAGGCAAGCTATATAAATATAAGATTAACAGTTAAAAAATTTCTATAACCACGTTTTGATAAACGTCAATATTCTAGAATTGGTACTTAATCCAGGTTTTGGGTTGATTTTTGAAAATGGCTCGATTAAGATTTTAGACAAAATAATATTATGTACTTGAAGATTTTGCTCATAGATGGCAGAAACAAGACTAGTCATTTAATAATTTTTTTGATCATGAATTTTCTCAATTTTAATTTTTAGGCTGGGATTTAATCATGAACTAATTTTTTTTTTAATATGCAAAATAAAAGGATATTGATAATTTATGATAAAATACGATTTCATGCGAACCTCCCCCCCCCCCACCCCTCCCTCCTTTCTTTAAAATTATTTATTTATTTCTTTTTTCACGATAAAATTTAATGTCATTTAGCAAGGGACTTATCAAATTCTTTCATTTTGACTATTAAAAAATAATATATCTTTAAGATTCAACGAATTTTATCTTCTAATATTTAATAATAATATACCCTTCTTTAATCATTTTCACTCGAAGTTAACATTGTGTAATAACATTTCTAGTATATATTAATATTAATCTCATTAAAGAGAATTATAATCGTTTTGAAAATATAAAAATAAATAAATATATTATTATAAGTTTTTAGTATACTCATGGGAAAAAAATCTATATAAATAAATTGTGAATTTTATTTTTGGGTCTAGTAATTTCATCGTTTAAAATTTAGATACATAATAATTAAGATATTTAATAAACCAAAGATTTGATTTATATGCAATAATGAATTTTATTTTATTTATACATTATTATTATATTATATATTATTATGTTAATTTGACCTATGTTAGATAAAAAAAATAAAATGTAAATTAGAGGTCGGCAAAGCCCCCCGCTTTGTTTCGTTAAGAATTTTTGCACAAGTTTGCTGGCCCATTAAATTTCATGATAGGCCGGTTCGAGCCCATTGTAATTTTTTGTTAATTTCCCTACCCGGCTCACCCGTTATGATATTTTTTTAATTTACCCAGCCCTTAGACAAGCTCGAGACGTTAAAATTTTATGAAAATTTGCCCCCCACGTTAAATTTTTTGAACGAATTTCACGGCCATCCCATTTTTAATAAATATATCTCATTTTTCCCCAAATAAGGCACTTATACTTCTCCTTTATGACTATCTATTTCTAGAACAACCATTTTCTTATTTTTGACATCCTTATTCTGCATTTGTACTTGAATCATATCATAAATAAATTGTTTAATTTCTTTTTCCAACCCCATTATAATTTTAAAAAATTCCCCACCCGGCAAGGCATGGACTTTTAGAAATTTTTTAATTACATTCCAGGAAATAGTTATAGGAATTAGTTATATTTACAAAAGTGACCCGTTACCTTTATTATTTTTCAAAAGTAATTAGGTATTTTAGCAACATTAATAATAATGCTGGAATGTACTTAATTATGAAAAACAATACCTCTATCTCCTGTTTAATATTTCAATCAATCTCTGTAATTTTAATGCAATTTTGATATATAAATTAAAAATAAGTCAAAGGTGGATGATAAAATCATTTTAAATTTATAGGATGAGTTTTCATTACATTATCGGTATAATTAAATCTTCAAATTTAAAAACGCATAATTTTCCAACTTTATATCATTTATATAACATGTTTTTTTTAAAATGTGAACATATGTAAAATGCAAACTTTATTCACAGGCAATTCTATACGATATTACACAACCAGATTACTCACCAATAACATATAAAAGCTACAATTAAAAAGTTTAAAAATTATAAACTAATTCATAACCCACTCCCCCCTCCCCAATATAACTCATATTAACTAACAATCATTGCTATCCGAGTTTAAAAGTGAGAACAACCTTAAAACTTTATATATATATATAACTTAATTTAATTAAAAAATATATTATTTTACACTTCTTGTGTATGATTTTTTTTAAAGCAAAAAATATTTAATCTGAAAAGGAAGGAAGAGTCAGTAATGATTCTACATATTTCATCTATATTTTAAAAGAATGAATTTCCCTTTAATGAAAAAATATCTTAATAAATTGGTGTTTACAATTTATAAAATATTCCTAAATTTAATGTCTCATTTACATAAGTGCTCTTGTAAAGCATTTATTATTCTAGAGAATCTTATTTTTGGGGGATATACGTACACGCTTTTTAGACGCAAATTTTTAAAATAATTTATTGTTTATAAATATTTGTCGAAATTTTTATGAAAAAAGTATTTTATTGTGGTATCATTTTTTAAGGTAATTATTTCTTTATTTAAATTATATTTTTTTTAAAAAATTCTTTGACTAAAATGTAAGTTACTTTTAAAATATAACTGTAACTAGTTAAGAATATAATCAGTAACTGTAACTAGTGTAACATTTTAACAACAATGTAAAATATTATAATTAGAGATAGATTCTAAGAGGAGATTAACACCAAAGGAGTTTTGATCATAACAATAAAAATTAATTATATAATTAGTTGAGTACAAATTTATTATTAATTTTTTTTATTGAGAGTAATTTTTTTTTTAAAAAAAAATATATAAACGTTCAGGCAAATTCTATAAATTTTATATAAAGATTGTGAATACTAAAAATTATTTTTTATTTTTTCGCCTAAGAAGCCAAATTTGTTTGATAAAATAACTTTTATAGATAAAAGTTTATTTTCTAGAGTTTTCATTATTTTTTTCCTTTTTTTTAGGCTTACATATCGATAAGATATTTCATTGGTAATAAGGAAGGGGAAAAAAATATCATATAAAAATCTATATTAATTACTAAATATTAATGGCTTTATTATTATAATCTTATATTTTTTTATGTCACAATAAAAATTTAGATCATAATGATAAATTTTTAACAATTAAAGATTATTACAACTTAAAAAAGTCAATCCTATCTTTATTATCGAGAAGAAGAAGTCATAATTTATTAGGCAATGGAAAACTGTGGTATCATGTACACCACCATTATAATATTATAAAATATGTCAATTTTTTACAAAAAAAGGAAAATAAAGTTTTTTTTTATTATGAATAAAATGTCGCAACTCGCCTAGTAATTTAGAAGAAAAAATAATAATAAAACCAATTATAATATATTTTGCTACTGTTAATTTATATTATTTATATATAATTAATATAACTAAATATCTGAATTTGGCAAAATAAAATAAAGAATAGATAAGGATGAAGATAGAAAAATAAAATAAGTTTCATACTATAGGGAATTTAAAATTTTTGAGTGAGTCGCTTAATATATATTATATATAGAACTTATGTATTTAAAAATAATTGTCATTCTAATAAAATTATTTTCACCATGAATAAACAACTTCATCATTTTCATACTTGATCTATCATTAAAAAAACATAATCGTGTTTTTAATATTTATAAATTAGTATATAATGTTAATAGGCGATAAATGTAAAAATTATACAGTTCTTGAAACATGTCACTTTTCGAACTTGATAATGTGAACATTTTATTTGAGCAACATTTTTGCTTAAAATATTATTATTCTCCACCTTTCTGTCGGAGCCATTTCAAGCGCTAATTGTTAAAAATTATTTGGATCTCAGGTTACCAAAATTTTTAAAAATCAATCAATGATTAAAAATCATACGTTGACCACTGATAAAATTTAAAAAAACTGCCGCTGCCGATTGATACTTCAAAGCACAGGTCTAAATTAAAAAAATTAATTTGAAATATTACGAGGTAATTTCATGTTTTCGGATTTTCTTATGGGGATAGGTGTACGTGGTATTTATCCAGTGAATATCCTATTATGAATACGTTGAACGAGCAAACAGAGTTTGAAAAAAATCTTAAAATTATTTGAGATTATTTTTTCCCCAAAATTTCGAGCAAAAAATCTTTGAAGATCGTAAAATTAAAAGAGATTTGAAATTTTAGGTAAAATTTGATCAAAAATCTTATTTTAGCATTTTCAAAAATTTCCTCTTTTAATTTCAAAATCTACAAGATTTTTATTATATTTTTGAATAAAATGTTAAATTCTGAAACAAAGGCATTCAAGTTTAAATCTTCATATGATAGCTGTGGTCGATAATAATTTGTAAATTTATTCATATATATATTAAAAAATATATTTAGATTATGTCAGCATCTTTATGAGAGAGAAAAAATTGCAGGCAACACACCCAGATTTACTCCCCTACTCCAAAGGGTAGGATAGAGAAGGTACTAGTTATAGTTATTTTCTATTTAATATTAACATAATTTATTATCTGTAAACCAGATTCAACTAGATTTAATTAATTCCATTTATCTTAAGAGAGTATTCTAAACGAAGATATTTATGGGAAATAGGATATTAAAAAATATAAATTTACTCTCTATAATAATTTTATTATATATAATTAAATTATATACACATTTTACACAATCTAATAATGATATAGAAAAAATATTTACAGTCTAAACATATTCTATTCTTACAATTCAATTAATGACAAATATATTTTTTTATAATATAAATCTATATTATCTTTAAAAGTTTAGAATGATGTTCAGCCAAGTATGAAAACAGTATTATATAATTTTTAAAATTTTTTTTTAAATTTACTACATTCACTAAAGCTAGACTTAAATTATGTATTTAATGACAAATATAACTTTAATATTATAAATAAACACAATTTAAATGATAATAAGATGATATAGTTAGAGGATTATATAATAAATCATAATATTATTTTGATATTTAAAAATTATTTTTATTTTTTCTTTTATATAAATTTATTTACTGTTAATATCAAACTGTTGTAAAAAATAAATAACTTTATTCGATTCCGGACTGTTACGTTAATAAAACGAAGTAAAACATACCAAATTTATCACCTGTACACTTAGAAATAACTGCATTCCATTATATTATTTTCAATCTTTGAAATTACTAGTCATAAAGCATCCCCACCTTTATTTGGCCATGGAGTGTTTAAAGGGATGTGAACCAGAGATCTGCAAATATCTAAATTTATCAATTTTATGTTAAATTTTTTATGTAAAATAAAAATATGTGATTTTATTTATAGAAAGTAGACGCCAAATAACACATATCGTTTATTTTGAGTTATTATAAAAATTATTCTATATTTTAATAAATTCGGGCCGGGCCGGGCTTGAAAAATAAGGCCCGATGCAGATCACTAATGTGAACATAAATATTTTAATAAGATTTGTAACAAGAGTTTTTAGATAAATTAGTATATCAAATTTAATGCATAAATTTAGCTAAGTTAATAAAACAAAACAGTATGATATTTGCAAATATAAGAGAGAATCGATTCGGGAAATTGAGATGAGATTATATTAGTGCTGTAAAGACGTCGTTACTAGCGACGTTACTTTTTGAAGAGTAACGCAAAACGTTACTCGTTACTTTATATTTTTTCTTAAAAAGTCCAGCAGTTCAAACTTAAAAAAGCATTTGAAGGTAAAAAGATAAATTAATATATCATTATTTTAAATATTACTTTAATAATAGAATAATATTCTTTCATAATATTTGAAAAGCTTAATCATGGAATTAAAATATAAGTAGGGCTGTGTCGATATTAAATATCGGATCGGCACCGATATTTAGAATTTTCCAAAAATATCTGATCGGGCCGATAACTGTCAAAAACCGATCCGATCTTTTTTTTGGTTATTTTATGTTATGTATATTTATTTTACATTATTATAATATTTTCTAAATAATTTTTTTTTAGACAATGCAAATGCATAACATCCTTTAAATTTTATTCTTTTTTTAAATAGATTTATAGTATTTTAAAAGTTTATATTATTTTTGTATAATTTTATTTATATTATAATTAAATATATGAATATTTTTTTTTATAAAACGATCTTATATATTCTTTTTGTATAGTTTTATTTTATTATATATTGTCGGGAAATAATATTTTGTATATATTTTATTTTTTTTAAGTAACGAGTAGCCCGTTACTTTTTTGAAAAGTCGGTAACGCGCATTCCTTTTTTGAAAAGGTAACGAGTAACGGGAACGCGTTTCTTTTTTCAGATGTAACGAGTAACGGTAACGGTTTCTTTTTTGTAGTAAAGTTTACAGCACTAGATTGTATGTTTTAAACAGTCCAGCAATAGCGAAAATATAAATGTAAATCGAAATATTGAATAAATTAATTTTTAATAATCTTCAACATACTTAGGTTTCTATATACACATGTGGGCTATCTTTTGATTTATATTTTTTTAATAAATTTTGGAAAGAAAAAGTGTTACAAGTATAGAAGAAATGAGACCGGTTGACAATTTTTCTCATAAATATCAAAACCTGGACAAATAAATGACAATATAACAAATAATAATTTAATCTTCGCATTTCTGTCTGAAACATTTAATAATATATTTGAATAAAAATTAAGTATACAATAATGAGATATTAATTAAAAACACCGAATCTATTTATAAAAGGGAAAAAAACCTCTAAAGAGAATTTTAAAAAAAAGATTATTGATAACTTTCAATTCTTCAGCAACAAATTTTCTAACTCTTAAAATTATCCTTCCTCGTGACATAACACTTTATCTTAGTACATAGATGCTAGAAACTAAATGTGTGCATAATAATCATTATATTTAATATAACATATATGTGTATAACTATATATCTATAAATTATTTGATATTATTAGCCACATAAATTATCATAATTTTCTATACTAGTATAAATAAAATAATATAATATTCTAATTATTCCCTTTCTATAGTATTTTACATATAAATTTAAATATGATTACTATTTATAATATGTAATGCAATATAAAATATAAATTAATTTTTTTTTATAAAAAAATTTGAAGAGGGAAAAGAATATAAATCTCTTGAGGTTTTTATTACATATATTTTATTTTTATTTTACATATTATAGCTCATATGTAAAACGCTTATCTTCTAAAAAAAAATTATATACGTATGTTATATAATGAATAGTTTGATACACTGTAAAAACTTTATCCTTTTTTTTATCGGGAATAAATAGATAAATAAAAAGTATAGAGTCAAATATTACAAAATAGTTAAATTATCAAACGAATTATATTAAAATATGCTAGTTAAAATGGATTCATTCAACATTCATTATTAATAATGTTAGATAAAAATTTGTAGATAAAAAAAATAAAATAAGTTTGATAACTGTAACTTCTGCCATTTTAAAGATAATTAGATATGAATCTTATAAACTATATAAAAATTTTCAATGATTTTTTACAAGTAAATTTAAATATTCATGTAATATATTTTGTGCGAACATGTCTTAAAGATAACCAAAAATTCTACTGCCAGCCAAGCTCGTTAATAAATAATCATTCATCCATGTTTAGTTTTTAATAAATAAATAATAAATCCAGCCTTGTTTTTTTTCGTTCTGAGCCCCACATCTGGCCCGACGATCAATCAAATATTGTCATCTTTATAGTAATTTATTTAAATATTAGTTATAACACTCTTGTAACTCCCATGGATTGTATAATATGTAAAAATATAAGCGAAATTTCAATAATATCGCTAATATTTAGTTCCATAAATAATTGATTCGTTTATAAGGATATTCTAAAAGGGGGGGGGGGGGATAATCATATTGTCAGTAATTGTAATTTAGGATTTTGTTTCAATAAAAGTTAGAAAATTTGATATTTATCTAAACACTAATATTAATCAATTGAGTCAATGATATTGACTAATTACAATCATATATTTGCATAGAAGCCTCTAGGTACCGAGGAAAAGAATATAAAAAGCTATATTTGGATAGCTTTATAGAATATTTATCATGGTGAAAATATGTATTAATGATTATTATTTAATTTTTCTTATTGTTCGTTATTACTAGTTACTATTAATGGTCCTAAAATGTGTGGGATACTTATATCTAAATTCAGAATATAAATTAAAATAAGTTTTTTACATGTATGATTCTTGTTAAACATCTAACCACTTCTTAGCTCCATTTATAATCTGTTCTCTATTTCCCATCATAGTACAAAAATGATGGGGAAACAAACACCATTTTCCTGGTTCTTGCAAATCCTGCATTATCATGTATAAGATGAGAATGCTTAAAATTGATCCTCAATGTAATCCAACCTCAATATGCAAATTTTTCGAATCCCTCTAGTAGTTCCAATATTTGTATTATTTATTGCATATTTTTGATGAGACTATCATAATATTCTGGAATATTCTTTTATCTTTATATATTATAAAATTAACTTCCTTTTCCAAATAAAATCATAAATATAGAGTCAATCTTCTTTTTAAATCCTTCATACTTTTCTGCTATGGGGTTGATAGTGTTACAATTAAAACATGTGTCTCCTCTCTTAAGCGATTTGTCAATTTTTTTTTATTTAGTACTTTCAATGATTAAATTTTAATTTTATACTATTATTAAAATTACTCCAACTTTGGACATCATCATTTCCTTTGTATATTGGGATTACCACACTATTCCTCTACTCATCAGGCATCTTATTCAGTATCTACATATGAGGGGTGGGAGGGTAGAAAATATTGGTCTCAACAAAGGATCAGTAATTATGGAATAGAAATGTAAATGCATGGAATTTTCTCTACATTCTCAGAAAAATGTTTCATTTTCTCCAGTAGAAAATTCCTCATATTTTATATCTAATATGCAATAATAATAATAAACGATGATAGAAGTTTGCATATACTATATATACTCTGGGGTCAATGGCATAGGCAGAATACATCTAAGAGGGAAAGAGGTACTTTCAAACTGTCATTTATCCGGCCTTTGTCGAGTCTCGCCTATGAAACTTTAATTAGTTTTTATTTTCCAGTGGTTATTTTTTTTTGCTTTTTTAAAATATGTTATCATTATGTTATATCTGTTAATGTTATGTAATAATGAAAAACACAAATTATAAATTATGCCAATATTTAGTGATTTATTTGGGCTTATGTTATGAGTGCATTAACTAATATAGTAACCAATATAAAAAAATTATAAGTATCAGAATTTTAGCCAAACTAGCGATTAAATAGCGACTTAAGTCATTAATTCTAAAATTTATTCAATATTGTGCTGATTTTTATTTTAATCCATTTCTGTTAAAAAAATATATTATTTGCAAAATAAGAAAAAAATGCCAAAATTAGCATCATTTTATATATAGAACATTAAGAAGTGTTAAGTATCTAGTTTGAGCTAATATTTAAGGCCAGACTGGTACTTGTTTGAGAACCACAAAAAAAGAAACCGAGTTATAATGAAAGCACGAAGTTAGCTAGGTTTTTGGAAGCACTAATTTTGAAATTTAAATCGTGCTTGATTTCTCTAATCTGATAAATATAAGGGGAAAATTTAAAAAAATTACCAAAATCGGCATCATGCCAAAACGGATAATACAGAAGTTATAAATATCAATTTGTCGTTAATATTTATTAATCTTACTTATTAATTTTCAATCCATTTCGCCAACCATAAAATTTAATTAGGATATCATGCTTTAGGCACATCCAAAAGAAGAAAAGTTATGATCAAAAAAGGAAAAGGTCTAACCCAAATGAATAGGTTGGATCAAAAAAGGAAAAGTATCACCCGTTAAAAAGAAAAGATGGAGAAATAGCAAAGACTTAGGAAATGTCCCGATCAAAAAAGGAAAGAACTGATCAAAAAAGAAAAAGTTTGAATTAAAAAGAAAAGGGTTCGATCAAAAATTGAAAAGTCCGATCAAAAAGTAAAGTCCCACATATGGTTCAATCAAAAAATAAAATTTTTTGTTCATAAATGGAAAACTATTATTTATAATAATTTTTTATGTCATTTTTTGCCATATTTATTGATATTATTATATTTCCTTCTTATTCCTATTTTTATCTTCCTTTCAATTTTTTTTTATTTTCTATTAATTATTTTTGTGTTTATAGCTCTATAATCTTTAATCATCATTTTATTCAATAATTTCTTTATTTTAATTATCATCTTTTTCCCATTCTCCATACTTTTTGTCATGCTTATTCATTCTTTTTCTTTTTCATCTCATTATAATTGCGGGATATGAATATGGGCTGTCCGGGTTGTTTAAAAATAAAAAATAAAGCCCATCATTTAAAAAAATTTTATTTTTAAGTCAGTCCCAGATATTTTGAACAAATTATATTTTTTGACAAGTTCCTCTGTGCTAACAGGTGTCTTTATTTTATATATAGTAATTTATTCGTTAGTATTGTAGTTAAAATTTATTCAATCTTAAAATAGTACTTAATTACTAATTTTACACAATCTTAATAAGATAAAGGTTTAAAAAAATGGTTAGAACAAAAAATACAGAAAAAAGATGACCGGGATATAAAAGAAATTATTTTAAAAAAGACAAAAAGAATTTTTAAATAAAAGGGAGAAGAATTTTTTTTTAAGAGATTGATAAAAGATGATAAAAATTGATTAAAAATGATATAAAAAATTAAACAAAGATAGTAAAAATAAAAATTAAAGGAAAATTAAAAATCCACAAAATTAAATATTAATTAAAAAATGTTTTTAAAAAAATATATAGAAAATATGATAAATTAATGATTTTCATTTTATGAATGGAAATTTTCCTTTTTGATTGAACCTTTTGTTTTTCTTAGAATTTTTCCCTTTATGATCCAACCTTTTCATTTTTTATTGGACTCTATTTTTGATTGATACTTTTCTTTTTTAGATCGAACACTTTATTTTTTAGATCGGAATTTTTCGCTTGATTGGGATCTTTTCTAAATCTTTAGCACTTGTCATTTTATGACCGGACCTTTTCCTTTTTTTATCATAATTTTTCCTTTTTTCAAGGGTAAATTCTGTATTTATATTTATAAATTAAATCATATCCATAAATCTGCCAGGGGGCGCTAAGATTCCCCTAATAACCTAATTGATAAGGCCGGCCTTTGACGATGTTACATTTTTTTTAAATAATTTTATAAAAATGTTTTTTTCTGAAAATTTATAATTATAGTCATTATTTTAAAAACTTACTTTTGCTTATTTTCCTTTTAAATTATTTTCTTTAGGGCAGTATTATATACCTCTTTTTAAGAGAGGAAGATGGGGGTATCGTAGGAGGAAAGTTTTTATTAGTTTAAATGATATTCATGAAAATAGGCATATTTTTGAGGGGAGAGGGAGCCTCTTGCCCCTCTCCTGGCTACGGCTATGTTATTTATAATCTATGTATGTTTTCAATTATGATTATCTCATGTTAACTGGGTTATGTTTAAATAATTAGAAATGTAAATCGATATTATCATTAAAACGGAATATCACTGGTAAAATTATTATTATCTGAATTTTGTCCACGGGGAGAGTGTATGAATATATGACTGTTTGTCTAAGTAAGGTGATAGGCGCGTATGCAACTAGGTGTCCTAAAAAACAAATAGCAAATCACTAGATAGATATTCCTAACAGAACTTCATGATCCCACAATGGGTTCCTGCAATAAATGAGTGCCCCTCTTCAGAAATAATTATCCATCCGTATATCTGTATATGAATATCGATCTATTGGTCAAATTGCTAAGATATTGGTATTAACGTATACCTTCAACTCCAGAGTCGTGCAGACTGTAGCGAGCGAGGCAGCCACCCCGCCGAAATCAACAAATTTTCTAATTTACTCAACTATTTTTAGCTTTTTAAGAATAATAATTTTTTTGTATATACTAAATACTAGCAAGGCATTGTTTCTTTTTTGTAAATCTATGAATTTTGAGAAAAAATTTGATATGTATAGCCATATGTATTATAACAAAAAATTTGTTTTATATTTTAGTTAAAAAAAACTCATTTGTTTTTAGTTAAGTGTTAAATAGTAACATTTAAAAAGTTATTTCGTACAACCTTTAAAAATGTTATTTCGTACTTTTCTTTTTATATATGTACAAACTTTAAATTAACTCAAATTGTTCTTGGCCTTAAAACAAATCTTAATTTTATAAAATCCTTATTTTAAATATATGTAAATATTTATAAAAATAATAATATATATATCTAATAAAAATTGTAAAAAGAGAGAATAAATTATTTATAATATTTGTATTAAATATTCTCTGCCTTCTGTGTTTTATCATTAAGAAATTTAATTTTTTTTTATTGCCCTGAGCCGCCAAAAGTCTCGCTAAAGCGCTGCTTAGCATAATAGAGGGAGATTTTTAAATGACAAAATTGAAACCAATTAATTAATGCTAAACATAGGGGAAGGGGCAGACCTTATTCTCAGCCCCGCTTTTGCCCGGTCTTCGGCTGGGTTTTCTTAGTTTATATATACGCATAAAATTTTTTGCAAGATAGAATGTTAATTTTAATTTAAAAAATTTTATCTTTATTTAAAATATAAGAAATTGGTTTAGATTATATCAAAATATAAGCCTGGAACATATAAGAAATATATTTTTATTAGTTTATATAAAATATAATAAATTACATGTATATACATTAATATAAAAACGTGGTAAAAATTTATTCCAAACAAGTATAAGAAATTTCTTTATAAAAATTAAGTAGACATATAGTTGATATTTCTCTATTATATAGAATTGGTTGCAAAATATTAGGTAAAATGCCACTTTAACAGATATATTTGACAGTTAGAGAATATATTACATTTAATATTTTAATAAATTTTACTAATAAATAATTTTTTAACGCCATCTATTTTTAAAAATATTATTAGAAATTAAACATCTTATTATTTATCCCACAATGGATGTTCCTTATTAGATATTAACGCTACTGAAGAATAGAATAATTTTTTAATTTACATTCTTTAAAAGATATTTTCTGATGTCCTTATCAATATTCTATAGTCTTCTGTAAAATATGTAATTCCCTATTGGTAAAGATTATTTGATTTTCATACGATATTAGATAAAATTAGATATACTGTAAATCTACGACATAATATTCCACTGTTTGTATTGTGCGTTAATTTATACTTAATTTATAATTTAATTTTATCAATAATTTTATAATTATATTTTATTTTATTAAGAAAATATAAAAAATTATATTTGAGATATTATATTATTTCGTAATTTTATGTATCTATTAATAGTAATTATAATACATTTCACTTTTGTCTTAAGACTTATCTTTGGCTTATATTTCATTTCCTAAAAAACTTTTTGGTTTCACTTCTTTTATATATAATTTGCTTTTTTTCCAAAAAAGTATGAATTATAATCAATAGTTTAATATTATATGCATACATATTTGGGGGACAGGGGGTGAGGAGAGGACTAAGGAGGATATTTTTATTAGCTTAACATGATATTCACAAAAAGTGATAAACTTCTGAAGGAGGGGGGGGCCCTGGCTTCGCTTATGTATGAATTATATCAATAGTTTAAGGTATATGAACAGGGTTGCCATGTCTCCCCCCATCAGCGGGAGAATCCCGCAATTTTTTTAGTTAACACGCAGACATCTCTCTCCCGTAAAACTACCGCAATTGGAAATCTCCCGCAAAAATCTCCCGCAATTTTTTTTATAGTATTTTAACGTTTTTAATATATAAATAATAATTTTGAGAGACATTAATTGATAATTTTTATATTTTTAAAATAAATTTTAAATATTTATTCGAAAAACATGTCTAGTTTGTAAATATCTCTCTATCCTGTTTTATTTTTATCCAATAATAAATCTTTCATTCATATAAGTCAGTACAGGGGAGTATATCTACATCGATTGCAATACAAAAATATTCTCAAAAAATAATAAATAATACAGATGCAACTACATTTGCGGAAATCGTATACATCTATCATGTAGTTCAACATTCACAGAGCTATATCATCACAATGTGGGTCGAACCTCTCATGATATTTAACGACTCCAATATAAGTGCAAACCTTACTTGTGGCAGAACAAAAATGAGCATGGCTATCTCATGTGTTTTAGTACCTGAATCCTAGAGGTCAATTCTAGACGATTTGAAAGATGGGCATCCATATGCAATTCTAACAGATGCATCTAATAAGGGAAATATTAAAACATTTCCCCCTTCTATATTTCAACAAGAATAAGAACATTTCAAAAAAACTATTGAAATTTTTTCCTCGGATAGCGAAAAATCCAACAATATTGCTAGCCACATGATGGTAAATATAGCTAATTTAGGGTTATCAATGATTTGCATGTCAGCTCTCTGCGCTGATAATGCCTCTGTAAATTTTGGCAAAAACCAAAGTTACCGAATTGAGGCAGCATAATAATGAATTAATACCAATTGGCTGTATATACTACATTATTCTTGCAAGAAGGTAATGAATGTACTATCTGTGGATGTCGAAATAATTATGATGAAATGTTTTAATCAATTTAGTTCATCAACTAAAATAGTTAATGAATTAAAAGAGTTGGTGAAGTGGTCTGACTCGAAATGGTGTGAGTGTTGCGATGTAT
This sequence comes from Gordionus sp. m RMFG-2023, assembly GCF_954871325.1. Lineage (NCBI taxonomy): Eukaryota > Metazoa > Nematomorpha > Gordioida > Chordodea > Parachordodidae > Gordionus > Gordionus sp. m RMFG-2023. The sequence continues at coordinate 11,748,356 of NC_088779.1, forward strand.
ATCTATTAGGTGGTTGTCATTAATACCTGCCATCGATAGAATTTTAAAATTTTACAAACCCTAAAAAAAGCTTCTTAAATAGAGATTTTAAAAGCTGTCCTAAAATTTTGAAAAATTTTTTCGAGTATGAAATGGCAGAAGCATATTTGGGATTCGTTTCTCATGTAGGAAATCTACTTCATGCAGTTAATATTCAGTTGCAATCAGAATATTCTTTATTAAAAAAAATTCACAAAATCATGCTACAGCTCTGTTCATCTCTACAGTTAAAAATTGATAATAAATTTTATGGCGCTATTGCTAAAAATATTATATTAAAATGTTCAAATAATACTATAATTAATACATTTTTAAATGAAGCAGATATTTTTATCAAGACAATTTTAGAATATTTACAATCAAAATTTGATTTTAATAACTCTATTTACAAATGTATAAATATTATGACCTTGGAACAGAAATTAATAAATATATTAAAAATACCGAAAGATATTGATGTCTATTTTGAGGAGATTGTAATTCTCTCTATTTTTTATGATTCGCCAAAATATTTAAAGTTAGATGGTCTAAAAGCAGGGGAGAAATGGGTAAAATTTTTTCGTAATAATGATAAATCCCCATGCTTGGAAAAAATATGCGAGTATGTCTTCTACCTCATTCTAATGCCTCATCCGAGCGCATTTTTAGCCTGATGAGGACTGCCTGGATAAAGGAGAGAAATCGGATTGCTTCAACAACATTAGAGGCGAGCTAATGGTCAAACAAATATATAATATGTCATGCCAGGAATTTTATAAATATCTCAATAACGACGGTAAACATTTATTTCTATTATTTAAATCTCAAATAAAATATAATTAAGTTTTAGCAATGGCGCTATAAAATTTATTGTCAATTATTAACTGTAAAGTTGAACACATCTTCAGCATAATTTTGCAAATCTTGATTAAGATTCTTCTGATTGCAACTAGTAGTAGATTTCCTGTACCAATATGGGATTGATATTTATATTGCTGAGGCTAGTGGGAGAGACTGAATATCTATGGAACTAATAATAAATAAATAAATATATAATTATTAATAATTTTTTAATACTAATTCACTACTTTTACTCTTTATTCAACTTCTATCAAATCCAAAATAATAATCAAAATATCGTCTGTAAATTCTTTTATTAAATTAATAATCAAAATATCATCGGTGTATTATAATTATTTTTCTTGGCTATTTATATATTTTTTGCTAGCCATTAAAAATCCTTTTTCATAAAAATTCAAAATTATAAATTTGCATGGCGAATAAAAATTAATAATAATAATGCTAACTAAAATTATAATTTAATATACGAAATATAAATTTGCATGACGAACAAAATTAATCGTAATAATAATTAAAATTATAATCTAATATTTGAAATATAAATTTGAATAGAGAACCAAATTTATAATAATAATGATGTTAACTAAACTTCTAATATTCAAAACCTAAAAGATTAAGTACAAACTATAACACCTCCACCCTTTAAGATTAGCTCTCCAAGGCCCCCTTCGTTAGTACCCCGCCTTCCCGCACTTCCAACTCAGATCCGTTTATTGAGGACGCTGCTGTCGTAGGACAAAATCTTAATTTATGCATTCCGCCGCACGCCCAACATTCTAATCGATTCTTCCTAACCCAATATGGCTCCATTCTTCGTTCTACCTTTGATTTCTGGGTCTTTCCTGCAGTAACTCTCCGTATCTTCGTTGTGCTTCGGCCCTTGCTGCTTCGATCCATCTGTTTGACTCAGCCGATCCATCTGCTTCCCTGATTTCCATTTTGATAATCTTGTTTCCTACTCTGACATATGATGCCATCTATAAAATTACTATAAGCATATATATATCTTTCATAATCTTCTAATAATCTACTATTCCCTGATAATTTATGATTCTCATCGTTATGTCTATCATCAATATGATTCTCATAATTATGTCTATCCTCAATTCATCTCTTTAACAATTGATTCTCATAATTAAGTTTATCATCAATATGATTCTCATAATAATGTCTATCATCAATTTATTTCTTCTAATTATCTCCCATATCTTTTACTTGCCCTAAGCTTCTCAGTCTGACTTGTTTTACGTGTCTAGTAAAAGTGCCTTCTTGCCCTTCAATCTCTACTTCTACTTTCTTTTTTCCTATATTCTTACTTATTATACCCTTCCCCCATTTAACTGGACCCTCAAACAGTAGAATCCATACTAGACTTCCAACTTTAAATTTATCATCATATGTATCCTCCTTTTGCTTTATTCTTTCTTTCAAAAAAATCTAATTCCGTTCTTGTCTTTCTATCTAAAAACATTTCTGATGGTGAATTTCCTTTGCTTGTTTTAGTATTGTTATATGCTAATAATAACAACCACCATTTTCCCTCTCCATATTTTTCTTTTTTAGCCAGCTTTTAACAATAGCTACCATTCTCTCGGCCTGCCCATTACTTCTCGGGTAATGTGGTGGCGATACTAAATGTTTAATATTCCACCTATCACAAAATTGATTAAAAACTCTATCTTTAAATGCTGGGCCTCCATCCGAAACTAAAGTTTCCATTAATCCATATTTACCTGCAAAATCTTTTATTTTAGTCAACGCTATCTTCGTCGTTAAACCCGAAACCTGTTGACAATCTATCCATTTCGATCCAGCATCTACCATAATAAAATATCTTCTTTTTTCATATTCTAGAAAATCTACATGTATTCTTTTACATGGAGTGTCCGTTTCTGGCCATTTATCTGCTTTATTCCCTGGTGGTACATTAGCCCACATGTTACATGTCTCGCAGCTTCTAGCTAATTCTTCAATTTCACTATTCATCTTAGGCCACCAAATATATTATCTTGCTTTATTCTTCATTCTTTCTATGCCTTGATGTCCTGAATGTAATACGGCGAATGTATCTTTTCTTAACTTAATCGGTATCACTAATCGATATCCTCTCAATAAACAATTGTCTTCTATATTTAATTCATTCCTTATATTTTTAAAAGCTTTGTCTTCACCTTTCCATTCTGCCTCTCCTTTCAAACAAGTTCTAATTCTTATTAATTCTTCATCTTTTTTGGACATCTCCTCTATTCTTTCGAACGTTATCGGTTCTTCTCTTGCATCTATCTTCAAAGCCCTTATCACTTTACTATTTAATTTTTCTTCCTCTTTTATATATTCTAAACTATTGCTTACTGTATCCTTGTCTGCAATGTCTTTATTAAACAATCTCGATAATATATCTGGTAAACAATTATGTTTACCCGCTCTGAATCTTATTTCAAAATCGAAATTACCAACTAAAATTAACCATCTTTGTAACCTGGGTGACATCATAAGCTCCTTATTTTCTTTTTTGAATAAATCTACCAAAGGCTTATGATCAGTATATAAGACAAACCTTCTTCCTATCAGATATTCTTTGCACTTCTCTAGCCCGAATTTCACAGCCAGAGCCTCTCTCTCGATCGTGGAGTAATTTTTCTCAGTGCTACTAAACCGTCTCGATAAAAATAAAATCGGTTTCTCAACCTTATCTGTCATCTGTAATAAAACTCCTCCTATACCTTCATTAGATGCATCAACCGCTAATATAATAACCAATTTCTCATTAAAACAATTTAAAATCGGTTTCTCTACCATCTTAATCTTCAATGTTTCGAAACTTTTCTCCTGTGTTTCTCCCCATTCAAACTTTTTATTTTTCTTTAATAAATCATACAACGCTGAGGCGATTTCTGCAAAATCTTTAACAAACCCATTATAATAATTCGTTGCTCCTAAAAACGCCTGTACTTCAGTTTTATTATTTGGGGCTCTCATACTCATTATCTTATCTATATTCTTTACAATTGGAGTAATTTCATTTCCATTTATAATATGTCCTAAATATTTTATTTTTCTTGCTCCAAAAACACTCTTCTTCATATTAGCTTTTAAACCATTTTCTAATATAATATTTAACACTTTAATTAACCTAGCATTGTGCTCTTCTTCTGTTCTACCAGATATCAAAACATCGTCTAAATAATACATTATTCCCTTTATTCCCTGAAATAACTCCGCCATTGTTCTTTGAAATATTGGAGCCGATACTTTCAAACCAAATGGTAAACGACAAAAAGCAAATAATCCTCTATGCGTTGTGATCGTTAATATCTTCTCACCTTTATTTGCAAGTAAGCATTCGAAAAATCTATCTTTGAAAAAATTGTTGCTCCTCTTAAATTAGCCAACAATTGTTCTATTCTAGGTAATGGATATCTTTCGTTTATTACCCACGTGTTAACTGATACTCTATAGTCTATACACAGTCTTAAACTGTTGTCTGGTTTTCTTATGGGAACTAATGGTGTTGCCCATACACTATGCCCTATTGGTTTTATAATTCCTTCTTTTAACCATTTGTCGAATTCCTTATTTATATCTTCTATCCACGAAAACGGCAATCTTCTTGTGCTGCAATATTTAGGTCGATAACCTTGTTCTAATCGTATATCTACTTCAAAATCTCTAAGAGTCCCTAATTCTTCTTTAAAAACCTCCAAGTACTGATCCAAAATCATACTTATTTCATGGCTATATTTATTTTCGATAATCTCTTCCTGTTCTACTGTCTTCTTAATTATCTGTTTGTTGCTTTCGACTGGTGTTACCTCTAAAGAATTTATATCTCTTGACATCTTATTCTCTTTGACTCTATATTTAATCAAAAATTCTGGTGTTCGATTTCTAAGTTTATCGAGAACTAATTCTTGTTTATCCTCTATAATAGGTAACTTAAATCTATCGAAATCACTCCTTATTATTTCACTATTATCAATAAATTCTGTTGTTCGATTTCTAAGTTTATCGAGAACTAATTCTTGTTTATCCTCTATAATAGGTAACTTAAATCTATCGAAATCTATCATTTCACTATTTTCATCATTACTTACAGGGATAGTATCGAAAAATTTCCACCAATTATAAACTGGACCTAACGTTCTTATATCATACCATCCTAAAATCGGTTCAATCTTCAACGTAGTTATCCACAAATTTATACTTTTATTAACTCCTGGTAACCTTACCCTATAATACCCTAAAATTTTCACCATGCTACCATCCAATTGTTTGGCTCTTATCTTTTTTGTAACAAATTCTTTCTCTGGCCAAAATCTCATAAAATCCTTTATACTTATCAAACTAATTTCTGCTCCTGTATCTAATAAAAAACAAATTTCTGCTTCATCCATGTTTATCATTACTCTAGGGCATCTATTTTTCATTAAAAAATTCTCTAATTTCATTTTTAGTACGTCTACACTAGTTGCCTTTTTAATTCTATATATTTCAAAATCTCTATTTTTTATTTTTATATCACTTCTATTAATATCGCTTGAATTATAATTATCAACGTTAAAACACTTTTTATCATAGCAAAATTTATCTTTCTTATTACAATCATTATTCTTACTTGCACTAGCATTATCAACATTATCCAAATTATCATTATTAAAATTAAAATACTTATTTTTACTACAATTATTAACATTAACAAAATTAGTATAATTATCTAATCTATCATTAAAATTAAAATGCTTAATTTTACCTGAACTAAAATTAGAAAAACTATTATTACCAAATTTATTATTAAAATTAAAATATTTATTCTTATTTTCTACTAAATTATCAACATTAAAAAAATTATTAAATTCATTATCAAAATATTTCTTTCTTAGTCATTTGTTACATTTTTCTTGAGTGTGTCCATCCTGGCCACAAATATTACATCTCACAATTATATTGTTTAATCTACATCTTATAGCTAAATGGCCATTCCTGCCACATCTCGCGCATTTCAAATCTTTTGTTAAATCACAATCACGCGACATATGGCCTGGCTGACCACAGCTATAGCAACTTATCTGTCTGTAATTATCCGTTCGTATGAAGTTGTTTATATTTCTTTTCTTATCTTCCTCTCTTAATATATTCTTAATATTTTCTAACTCTTTAATCTCTATCTTAACGTAAGTCGTATTTCTTCCTATAATTAAACTTAACGTGAAACTTAAAATTAGCAACAAAAATATAATTATACTTATATTTTCAAGTATTAAACTTAACAAATTTATTTGCGTAATATACATTAAAGTGTACTCAATAACCACTTGATTAAAATAATTTTAACTAATCTTAAACAATTAAATAAATATAAACATACGAATAAAACCAATACCAAGATCCAAAATTTATATAACATCAATAAGAAAACCGAAATTATCAAAAATTTATATATATTTATTTTTTATTATTTTTTTTACCTTGTTCCAATGTATAATTAGACTGACTTTTGATCTTCTAAATCACTGTAAGGCACCACTGTACCAATATGGGATTGATATTTATATTGCTGAGGCTAGTGGGAGAGACTGAATATCTATGGAACTAATAATAAATAAATAAATATATAATTATTAATAATTTTTTAATACTAATTCACTACTTTTACTCTTTATTCAACTTCTATCAAATCCAAAATAATAATCAAAATATCGTCTGTAAATTCTTTTATTAAATTAATAATCAAAATATCATCGGTGTATTATAATTATTTTTCTTGGCTATTTATATATTTTTTGGTAGCCATTAAAAATCCTTTTTCATAAAAATTCAAAATTATAAATTTGCATGGCGAATAAAAATTAATAATAATAATGCTAACTAAAATTATAATTTAATATACGAAATATAAATTTGCATGGCGAACAAAATTAATCGTAATAAGAATAATTAAAATTATAATCTAATATTTGAAATATAAATTTGAATAGAGAACCAAATTAATAATAATAATGATGTTAACTAAACTTCTAATATTCAAAACCTAATAGATTAAGTACAAACTATAACATTTCCTACATGTGAAATCATTCCTAAATATACCTCTGCCATTCATTATTGAAAAAAATATTAAAAATGTTAGGACAGCTTTGATAATCTTTATTTAAGAAATATTTATATAAGGTTTATAAAATTTTAAAATTCTATCGATGGCGGGTATTAGGAACATATCGCAACCAACATTGTGCTGATTCAATTCTGTAAATACACTCTGTTTTTACCAAATTCCCTGAGGCATTATCAGATCAGAAAGCTGACATGCAATTTATTGATAATCTCGAATCTGCTATATTTACAATTTTATGGTTATTAGCTATGTCTTTGGATTTTTCACTATTTGAGGGGAAAAATTTAATAGTTTTATTGAAGCGACCTTAATTTTGTTGAAATAGCGGAGGATCAACGGAGATATTTTAATATTTTCCTTATTAGATGCATCTGTTAGAATTGCATATGTAGGCTCATCTTTCATATCGTCAAGAATTAACCTCCTGGATTTAGGTCCTAAAATATTGATGATAGTCTTACACATTTTTGTTCTACAAGTATAGTTTTCATTTATATTAGAGTGGTTAAATATTATGGGAAAAAGATTCTACCAACATTGTGATGATGAGTATTGTGAATGTTGTACTACAAGATAAGTGATTACAATTGCCGCAACTGTAGTTGCATCTGTATTATTTTTTATTTTTGGAGTACCTTATTATGTATTTAAACGTGATACGTTAAAATTAAGCGCTTATCTCTATAATGTTATACACACACGGTAGATTTCCAATTTTGGTCCTTTTATGGGACATTCGCATAAAATATATTTTTAATTGTAAAATTAAAGTTGTTTTTTTATAAAATTTTATCTTGTTTACATTCTTTTATATTAAAAAAGATTGTAGGTTTTTTAAAATTAATATATTTTAATTTTTCAAGATGTTATTTTATTTTGAAAAATAGTTACCGACTTTGTATTTATATAAACTAATTATAAAAAATAATAGGCGGATAATTAAGTCAATTCAAAATCCCGGCGAAGGCCCGCAAAAATTTTTTCTTAGCAATTTTCATATTTCTCCCGCATAATACCAATTATCTCCCGCAATTTGAAAATTTTGACCTGGCAACCCTGTATATGAATATATATTTGGGGGACAAGGGTTGGGGAGAGGATTAAGGAGGATATTTTATTACATATTTGGGGGACAAGGGTTGGGGATAGGATTAAGGAGGATATTTTATTAGCGTAAAATGATATTCACAAAAAGTGATAAATTTCTGAAGGGGGCAGGGAATCCCCCCCCTCGGCTACGTCTATGATGCTAAAAGTTTTGCCATGAAAATAAATCTTAATCTAGGAAAAAAATTTTATTAAAAAAAACGAAAACACAATTTGTTTAATCTTTAAAATGATAAATTAAAATTTCAGAAATATTTAAATAAAAATATCATAATATTTGGTAAATTTTTACCTTCCAACACTGTTTATCCGCTAAGATATGACCGTTTAAAGCGCGGAAAAATGGTACATTTTTGACAAAATGCACTTCATTTATTTTCAAATATCTCGAGAAATAATTATGTTAGAAAAACAATTTAATTTTATATTGTAGCTTAATCTTTAAAATTACAAATATGATGGACATTTTATTAATATCGAAAACCGGATGTGTAAAACCGAAAATGGCCATAGAAAAAAAAGGTATTTTTTTCAAATTTTTTTTCTGTAGATAGATATAACACCGCTTTATATTTGTACAAAATCCTAGACTGGGATGAACATGGGTTTAAGCGTTATCACTCTTTATATGACTAAAATTGAACAAATTTAACATTAATATCTTCATATTTTAATTTAATGAATAGTTATGAAATAATGTTAATTTAAAAATTATGTCTAAATGATAGGCCCTTAACTTTTTTTATCTCTATAAAAAAAATTTGAAAGTTGACTGGGATAATGAGCTTTGTTTAACACTTTAGTTAAATTTTGGCTCGAAGTTACTTGACAAAATAATTCTAAACATATTTATTACTTTTATAATACAATCAAAAATTTATAATTAAAATATATCATATATTATAATCATCCAAAGAATTTTAATAAATCATGACTTTTGTTTAAGTCTAGGGGAATAAAAGCTTGGAACTTTGTGTTCTAGAAATTCTCTTATCTCTCAAAAACCTGCTTTCAAGATGACTTTCTATGTTCATATGTTCATTATTGCTCACAAATATATAATTTACTCCATAGATATTATTTCTTAAATAGTTAAATAAATCTATTGTTGTCAATATGTGATGTTCATATGGACGTTGCAAGCTTGCTCGAGCTGCTAACCGTTTAGTAACGGCCCCCAAGTCGCATGGACTTTTACATTGTGCGGTTTCAAAAAATGTCACTCAGCCTTTATCCCAAAATCATTTTCATGATTGTAGAGATTAATGAAATCTTTATTTTAATATTTTATTGCTCCATCAGAAAAATAATAAATGTAAGCCAATCTATTAAATTTTTCCTTCAAGAATATGATTAATTTTTAAAATAAATAAAATGCACATGCGTTGTGCTTTAAACAATCTGATATAACCACTAAATTTACATGTTTTATTATGTTGTTCTTACGGTAATAAATTATAAAAGAGTCGATAGTGGCTTGATTATTGGTCTGATTACATCCTTGATGGCCATTTCCGGTTTTACACATCCGGTTTTCGATATTAATAAAATTCATATTTATTTTTATGTCATTTTAAAGAACCTTTATTAAGTTACAAAATAAAATTTAAATAATTTTTTTAACATGATTATTTCTCCTGATATTTGAAAATAAATGAGGTGCATTTTGTAAAAAATGTACCATTTTTCTGCACTTTAAACGGCTATATCTTAGCGGGTAAACAGTGTTGGAAGGTAAAATTTCATTTTTTTCTTAGTTATAGTATATACTACCAGTATACAAAACTTAATTGAAGGGAGTCGGGTTGAAACCTTGGTTGATTTGATATGGAATTCACCATTTATATTTAAAATAATTCATGATTGACATATCAAACATTTCGGGAATTTGCGTTATCGATATGACTAAATTTAGAAAATATGTTGAAGAATGTATTGATAAAAACATAGATGAATTAGATATAGTTGACAAAGGATTGGTAAATATTTATGATCTACCAGGATTATGTATATAGTATATATATATATAAATAATTATTTATGTTTTAGTTAGTTTAAAGCAACTAACCAGATTAACCATAAGCCATAATAAGATCGAATGTAATTAGAAATTTAATTTATATAAATAAATATATAATTTAGCAATACCACCTGGAATTGCAGAATTGGAAAATTTGGAAATTTTAAATTGTTTCAATAATCAAATAGAGGTAATTGAATTTTGTTATGTTAGAAATATTTATTTTTTATCATTTCGTATACTATTTTGATAGGAAATTCCAACAACAATATCTACATTGCCTAAACTTCGAATTCTTAATTTAGCGTAATACTATTATTTTTATATTACTTATACATTTAAAATTATTAGTTTTAATAGATTATCAAATTTGCCACGTGGGTTTGGATCATGTGCAACTCTGGAAATCTTAGATTTGACATATAATAATTTAACAGATAAATCATTACCTTCCAATTTTTACATGCTTTGTAAGTATTTTGTATTGGTGTTAATTTTTATTAAAGTAAAACTTTATTTTTAAAAAAAGCAGCACAATAATAGCTATTAGTTTTAAAAAGTAGCTTTAACATGCTACCTAAAAAAAATATTTAATTACATAAAATGCTATTTATCAAAAATCAATTTTTGGAATTCCAAAAAGAAATGTTATAAACTATATACAGTTTTTTTAAATATTTAATAGTCAATACTTAAAATATCCTATTTAAAGTTTTTTAAAAAATATAATATATAATACTTCTCAAATTTGGGAAATGAAAAGTAACACCCTTACTTAACAATATTATCAATTACTAGATCATCTCTGTTTGATTATTTAAAATTATTCATCATAAGTTACTACTTATCAAGTGGAACTTTTTATATGTTACCTAGTGCATTTCCATTAATCATTTTTTTACAAACAATTTAAAAAAATTAAAATATTTATTTATGTCTAAAATCTAGCAGCTATACAGCAGATCCTCATATCTGACATTTTTGTGAAATTTATTTTTTGCACATATAAATTCAAGGATATCTTTATTTGGGGTCTCCCAGCACGATCCCAAAGCTTTTGCAAGATACTTTATGTGCCAGGTCAAAAGACATTTTCAAAAATTTCCCCATTTTGAGCTGCACCATGTTGCTTCTAATCTTTATTCCTGTCGCTGGCCAAATTGGCAAATGGAAAAAATATTAATATATTTTCTTCCTATTCTTAAAGTTTTGTCAGATTGAATATCACAATTAAGAAAGTTTAAAAAATATCTGGTGGTGGTAGATATTTAAATTTATTTTTATTTCATGTTTAAAATAGACAATTAAATTATCAGAGTTATTATTGAATAATTATTTTATGGTGTAATATATTTTTCAAAGACCAAAAATCAAAATTATAGGTTTAATTTAGATTTTTTAATAATTTAGCTATATTTTGTAAATTGTTTTAAAGGGAAATTGAAAATATGAGCAATAAATGTATATTTTAGATCTTCATTTTTTTGCCACCGATAATTAAAAAATAAGTAAATGTGTTTACTTATTTAATATTATTATTAATGATGTAAAATTGCTAGCCAATTTTTAAAAACGGCTAACTTAATATTTTATCCAGAAAAATATTGCCTGAACTTTGAAATTTTACTAATAGATGTCCAAACCTTTGTGCCATCTACAAGCATAATCTGGCTTGCATAATATTTTTCTGAATATACTTTTAGCCATTTTTATCACAATGATATAAATTAATATTAATAGAAAAAAATAAAAATATTTGAACAATTTCTATATGCCAAACATGAGATTCTGCACTGCTTGCCAACAATACATAACTAGCAATTCATAAAAATATTTGAACAATTTCTATATGTCAAACATGAGATTCTGCACTGCTTGCCAACAATACATAACTAGCAATTCATAAAAATATTTGAACAATTTCTATATGTCAAACATGAGATTCTGCACTGCTTGCCAATAATACATAACTAGCAATTCATATTATTATTTTTTTTATTAAATATTTTATTAGGCATTTATTTATATTTTCCATATTATTATTTTTTAATTAAGCAACATTAAGGGCACTATATTTGGGTGATAACGATTTTGAAATAATTTCTCCTGAAATAGGAAAATTGAAAAATCTACAAATTGTAAATTACTTATATAACATATTGTATATATTTTAACATGTTTATAGTTGAATCTTCGAGAAAATGATCTCATTCTGGTACCCAAGGAACTCAACCAATTAACTAAATTGAAAGAATTAAATATTAGTGGTAATCGTTTATCTGTTTTACCTCCCGAATTAAGTTATATTTTATGTTGATTTTTTTATTTTAAATTTGAATGCTTAATTTCCTACCCTTAATTTTTTAAATATATTTTTTTTAAAACTTATTAAGATTAGTTAATACTATTTTGAATTTTATGCTTTACATTTCGAATTTGAACCACAAAAATATATTAAAAAATAAAATAATAATATTTTATAGGCGAAATTGAATCTTTAGCCAATAAGCAAATGCTTAAAATGGATAACAACCCTTGGTTGCCCCCTATTTCCGATCAATTGAGATTGGGAGTTAATCATGTCATCAATTATATCAAAACTCAAACTTATAAATTGTAAGTTCATGTGTGCTCATGATAAAACAAACAAAAAATATTTTTTAAAAAATTACATTCATAAATCTATTGATTTAACAATATTTATTATTAGTAAATTACTTGTTTACAGAATATTTGGCATATCACATAATAATTGTTATAAACTTTATCACAAAAAAAATAATATATATACAAAAGCTTGTACAATAGACATCTATCGACCATGGAAACTGACAATTCCATAATTCCGATCAAAGATAAATCTAAAAAATTAAGTAGGCTCAAGAAATAGATTATTTAATCCAGAATGGTTGTATGCTTTATATTTATTTAATTGCATCATATAAACTATTATTTAATTTATCTTTAAAAAAAATTTGTATTTTATAGCTTATATCAGCTTAGCATTTTGTTAATTTTTATTATATATTTTTTATACAAATATTTAATATATCAATAAAATATTGATTCTATAACGCTAAACTCTGATTCAAAAATGTAAATAACAATCATTATGTGAAAAAAGTATATTATATACATATTGACATTAAAAGCTAATAAGAATATCATATGTGAAATTTCAGTTTGATTTTTTTATAATTAATAATAAGTTTCTCTCTCTACCCATCCACCTGGGTTGTGCCTTATTAAGTATCTTCTGCATTCATCGTAGATAAAGATCAAAATACTAAAAGGTATTGCTGGTAACCACCAATAAAATCTTTCGAAAAATAATAAATTAATGTTAAATATTCTTTAATAAATTGATGTTTGCTAAATTACTGTAATTTTTTTAAATATCATTATTTTCAAGTCAATTTTTACAAAATTATCATAATCATTAAAATGACAAAGAAAAAGAAGTGTATATATTATATATATACGAACTTTAATGGATACATGCGTAGGCCCTTATCTAAGCCTGGAGTGTAACACAGTATTGCAGCAATAACTGTTTCGAAGACTAAGGCAAAATTTAAGACCCAGTTTCTATAATGTTTTTTTTGTATAAAAAAAACTATGATTCTTAAAATAAACTGCTATCTTTCAAATGAATTAGGCAGATTCTGCCCATCCCTTCTTGATCATTCAAAGTTAAATTTGGTAATTTAGTAGAAACTAAATCCTTTTATTAATTCCTTGAACTTCAGAATATTGTGGAAAAAATTTAATATAATTATATATACTTAACATAAGAAATAAATTAAATCTTGACTACGTCATTCCTTGGTGTACGATGGAATTTTTTCTCGTTTTACAGATAATTAAATCTGCCCATTGAACTACGACTATCGAAACGAAAAAGGCTGTGTGACATGTGTATTCCAATATTTTTCGGTTCTCATAGGTCTATAAGCAACGAATAACTTAATGATTATCTTAATAGAAAATTGATTTAAGATATACCCATTCTTGTCCGTAGGAGTCCTGCAAATCGGTAACACTTTCGGAATCCCATTTAAGCCTCAAGCCAATTAGTTTTTTGGGAAGGAACCCATTTTCGGCCATTATCAAAAAATAAGTAAAAAATCCTGCCGCCGCTTGTATCATTCCAACTTGCCCGTATGCAACGTTAATGAGCCTTTATATTTTTACAAATAGCATTTGAATTTTAGTATTTTGTATGGTGTAAATCAGTGATGCCTATCAATACTCACCCGTATCAGTTGATACTTCCAATAATAAACCATGCTATATTATTATTTTTTTAAATATATTTTCATACTTTATTAACTCATTTTACATCATCAATTTTCTTTCTATCTAAATTTAAGTTATTTTTTGATGAGGGATAATTTAATATAACTATAAAGAATATGCTCTTGTGTGGTATCAAAACTCACATACCTGGAGTTAACTAATTTATCGTATAATGCATTTCTGGGTTTCCTTCTCATAATGTCGCTTTCAGCCTTTTCATAAGCCAATGATATGGCCGGAATCTTGAAAAGAAATTATTTGTTTTTAGTAAAAGAATGATATAATAACCATGTCAGTTCCTAAATCAATGCACAGGATTGTAACTGTTCCTAATGGTAGAGGTATATTTGCTAATATGAATATTAGAAACGGGCTAATCTCAGGTATATTACTAGTCAACGTATATGCTATGGACTTTTTCAGATTATCGAAAATTAATCTACCTAGATATAATTATTTTTCATTTACAAAAAATAAATTTAGTATAGGTTCTTATTTATTTTGTCACTTAATTTTTTCGCCAAAAATAATATCATTCATGGTTATACAGATTAATATATTATTTTTTATTCCGAACATTTTTTTTTAAAAAGCAATTATTTTATAAATAATAGATATTTATTTATCTTCACAGTTTAAAGATTAAATATGATCTTTTTTCAAATTTTAGGTGGAAAATTAAAAAATTTATATTAGCGATTGATCTATTTTTCTAAAGTTTCTAATTTTTTTAAATAATTTTACTTTATGAAATGAATTTTGATTATTAAAAAACCTTCTTCAACCCCAGTGACTATCGAAGCGAAATTGTCATCCAGTAAAATCATATCGGCGGCTTGCTTGCTTACATCACTACCAGCGATGCCCATTGCAACACCTAAAATCATTTTTTTATATTTCTTTATTAATATATTATTTCGATATTTTTTAAACCTTATTCAATAAAATAAAACAGGAATTCGTATAATTCTAGCTAACCCCTCATTCATAGTTAGCGCGAATTCGCTGCAATTATACAAAATACTCTCTATTTCTGAATTCTTCGTCACGAATTTACTCTAACTGTGAATGAAGATTTACCATGCATTCACAGTTAGCACGAATTCGTGGCGAAGTATACAAAATATACTGTGTTTTAACAAACTAAGGAACATTTTTTATTATTTCAGATAGATATTCTTATCTTATAAACTTTATATGTATTTATTTTTCATGCACTTACCTTCCTTATTAAATGCCCCAGTGTGAAGTTTCAAGTCTGAAAACAATTGGTAAATTTTATATCAGAAAAAGTTGCGCAAGATTTTGGAGTGACCTAAGTTTGAGGCGAATCGCACGTGCCTCAATTTATATAATCAATTTAAAAAATTTTTATAACCAATATCGGCTTGTTTAAGAGCAGGCGAATCATTGACACCGTCTCCGGTAACTGCAACAATTGCTCCCTGGCGTTGACAACCTTCCACTATTATCAGCTTTTGTTGTGGGGAAGTTCTCGCAAATACTATTTCAGAATGTTTCCTAAGGATTTCGTCTAATTCAGATTCTTTCATGTCCTTGAGCGTTGTCCCATGAATGACACATGCTGTAACATCTCTTCCTCGTAAAAATTATACGTATATTAATCCTTGAAATACAGCAAAACTTGTATAATTTGAGTGTCCAAAATTTTTCCTCAAATTATACGAGTGTTTTATTTATACAAATATCATTTATTATAGCATTTATACTTAGTATCCACTTCTTCGGGCTTAATATTTAGCCTGGCTGCTATATCTTCAACTGTTTCATTCTCTGGAGATATTATCCCAACAGATTTAGCTATGGCTTTTGCGGTAATGGGATGGTCTCCAGTAACCATTATTACCTTATTAGAAAAAAAAGAATATTATAATTTAAATCATGTGATTCCCACAGTTGACCATCTAGGATATCATTTCTAAAAAAAGATATTACCTAATTTTTTGGATAGAAATTAATTGTAAATCTTTTATTTTAATCCACAGTACAGATAAAAATAATAAAAAGCGATATATTTATTTACTTTGAAGATCTTATGGAGCATTTAAAATATTGTACTTTAATACCGGCACTTCTGCATTTACTAACCGCATCTGGAACGGCGGCTCTTGGTGGATCTATCATAGATATCAAACCTACAAACCTAAAATTAGTTATGGCAGGAAACTCAAAATCTTTTTGATCAAAATAGCCATGGGAGTAGGTTTCGATCGGTAACCAGCAATCGCAAAATCCTAAAACCCTTTCACCTAAACTTCCTAATTGAACGTAAGCCAAATTGAACTCGTTTAGAAATTCCTTGTCAATTGGCAAATTAACGCTCATTTTATTATTATCTTCTCTGGACAGGTAAGTTTTGCAAGCGTCTAATATTTTCTCTGGCGCTCCTTTCATGACTAGCAGATATTCGGATTTGTCGATACTATCGTCGTGACACTCGTGAATAGATATCTAAAAATTTTCCTTGATATATGATCTTTCGATAAAAAAAAATATCGATTAATTAATATTATAACCTGATATTTATTCGTTGAGTTAAACGGAATTTCAACAATTTTCTTATTCTTGTTCTGATATTCCGCACATTTTCCTATGGCCGTTTCCGAGAATTTCAGCAAAGCGCATTCCGAGGCGTCCCCGATACAATCTCTAAAGTAATTATTAAAATAGCATAAATTAAATATGCAAGACCAATTTTCAAGCTTAAATTTTTCTAGCCCTATCTCCTCGGCAATATTTAGCGCAGGAGTTTTTTGGGCAAAAAAAAATTAGTTCAAATGATCCGAAAATCAGGCGAGTTCCAAAGTTTTACCTATGAAATATGGGAATACTGTCCTGCCCTGGTTTAAATGATGCCCTATTGCACAATATAGCTATGCGCATAATCGACATGAAGGATGGCGTTTGTTCGATTTCAAAGTCTAAATTATACAATATATATAAAATTATTATGTTAAAATATTTTTTTATTCAATGTGACCTGCTAATAATTCAGATGTATCACTTTCCCATATCTGTTTATCAAACCATAAATGGCTAACTGTCATTCTATTTTGGGTTAAAGTTCCAGTTTTATCCGAACATATGGTAGATGTCGATCCCAATGTCTCGACTGCTTCTAGGTTTTTAACTAAGCAATTCTTGGAGGCCATTCTTTTGGCGGTCAGTGTTAAGCATACCTAATAGATAAAATAAATTATTTTCTTGTTTGAAGATTTATTTATATTTTTAACATTTTAGATAATTTATCATGAAATTATAATGATTAAATTAAACAATATTCAATTTAACTAATCAAGATTAACATATTTATTTTATCTACCTTATTTAATATTATTTCTAATAAAATATAAAAAATCTACTAGATCTAGGGCTTTAACTATAGGAGGGGTAGGGAGCCGGGCCATCCCTCAATCTTTTTTGATACCTAATGGATTTTGCGTTTTTTACTATTTTTATACACTTAGAGGTGATTTAATGTAAAATATATAAATAATACATAAATTATGATCAATTTAATTAAATTAGTATATCTAATATGCTTATTCTATTTTCGCCTAGGAGTACTAACAAGCTTAAATACGTATTAATACGCGCCAATTTCGCCCACGACATTTCGTTAAGTGGCAACAAGCGCTAATGAGTCCAACAATAGGCGTCAATGAGTCACAACAAGCGCCAATATTGTCAATTGCAATAAAAACCCGGATTTAACAATGATAGGTATTTGGAGAGTGTGGATGCTTTGGTTAATAAATTAATAGTTTGGCACTCATTAGCGATTATTGACACTTATGAGCGCTTATAAGTCCCTAATTTACGCTTGATAGCACTCATTGTCGCTTATTGGCACTCATTAGCGCTTATGGGCCCTTAGGCGAAATGTCTTTAGGTGAATTGCTGGTATATTAGCTCTCGTTAAATGAAATAGCTATAGAGAAACGTCTTAGGCGAAATGTCTAATCGCCGGTAGACCGCTTATCCTATTTTAAAAACAACATACCCCCGGGCCCCTATAAGAAAAGGTTTATAATTATGGTCCTAGTTAGATGTCCAATATTCGAGAAAATATATTTAAATGTTATACTGTGACTGTTGCCAATAAGCCCTCCGGCACATTGGCAACAATAATTCCAATCAAGAATATAACTGCTTCAAGCCAGGTATAATCGAATATCATAGCAATGACGAAAAATGCGACACCCAGGAACACGGCGACTCCTGTTATTAAATGGATAAAGTGGTTTATTTCTTTGTGTATGGGAGTTTCTCCTATACTGATTCCTGAGGTTAAATTAGCAATCCTTCCCATAACAGTTTTATCACCGGTATAGATAACGATCCCTTTTGCGGTTCCTTATTTTAAAATAGGTGATATTAACTGGTTATATACTTAATTTATAAATACATTTCTTAAATTCGATAATATAAATAAATAAATAAATAGCATATCTCGATAATAGAAAACAACCATCTTACTTGGTGAGACAGTACATTCTAACCAAAATAAAAAAATGATAAATATAGCTTTTACAATTCAGATAAATTGCTTATAATCTTTATTTAATCTCGAATCAAATATAATTGAAAATTAAAAAATAGGGCACATAATATGAAGGGGTGTCATCTAAGCCGTAACGAGAATTCTTAGTAGGAGGAAAATGCCAGTATCTAGGCATTTTTGCTTAAAGTTATTTGTATATTATCTATATTTGGTCCAGATTATTTCCTTATTTTTCTGTACAAACACTTAAAAATAATAATCATAAATTTTTTTTATAAAAATGTTTAGAAACCTTTATTTTTAAAAATATGTAAAATTGCCAATGATCTATAATAAATGGAAATCTCAAATAAAATTTATGGGGTAAACCACCACCCAATATTGTGACCCCCTCTCAGCAAAATTTTGGCTACGCCGTACTAATGGTTTATTATCATTAATTTTAGAATAGAATTAAGGAATATCCAGCATATTATATTATAATAAATTTAGATAAATAAATTATAGTAATGATTAATTTATTGTAATAGCTCATTATTGAAATTTTACTTTTAACTAGATATAATATTGTTAAAACCGCATTTTTTTATTGCAAATTTTTTTTGGAGGAGGCTAAATTTTCTTGGGAGGACTAGCTTCCAAATTCCAATTTACTACTTTGTTGTCGTATAATAAACATAGTGTTTTGTAAAGTTAATATTTAAAAAAGATGTACTATATATTCAAATAAAACTTACTAGCCATAAATAAATTCGAAACCAAACCATCATATTATTATCCGCCATTTTTTCTAAGAGATTTTGATATGAAAACAACTTTGGTCTTATCTTTCATTGTTAAACATTGTATGTGTTATATATACTTTTTTTCAACATAAGATTCAACACACTTTTACTTTCTATAGAAATAAATATTCCTCACAAATTGATTTTATTTTGTCAAACATTCATAACTGGTTTTTGGATGTGAGAGCGATTACTACAGTCAACATCTCTGACCACAAAATAGTGAAAGGACATTTAATGATCAATAGTGAATTGTGGAGAAACAAAAATACTTTATGTGCATCTAAGAGAGTAGCTCCCCGCCAACTAAGCTTTCGGGAAAACTATAATAATTTAAAATGTCCATTAGTCAAAGATGAAATTTCGATTAAGCTCTCTCTAGAAATAAATCGTTTCATGCAAACTAATCGGAATTCAACCCTGGAAAGCTGCTGGAGTGATTTCAAAAACATCCTATTACTCAATTGTAAGAATTTTACAAAAATTAGAGGCCCTCCCCCTAAAGAATGGATATCCTCGACCACAGAATCCAAAATAGCGGAACTAAAAACCAAAAGCTATAGAGATGTGGATCTATGGAAAACTATACAGAGACTTCTAAGGTCAGATAGAAGGAAATATGTGGTCAATAGAGCAAATGAAATTGAGGCAGATGTGAGATGCAACAGATTATTTGATGCTTATAAGAAATTGAAAATGTTCGGAAAACTTTCAAATTTTAAATGTCTTCCCAGATTAAAAATTGGTGATAATATCATTCGAGACCCTGAAGTACAAATGAAATTATGGTTAGAACATTATTCTGAGATGTTCAACTCCAATCATGTGATACTTCCTACGGAGAATGACCTACTCCCCACCAACTCAAATTTTACTACGTCGGAGATTAAAAAGGCTATACTAAAACTGAAAAATAACAAGGCGGCCGGACTTGATTGCATTAGAGCGGAACACTTAAAAGTCGCTCCAGATTATATCTCAGTGTTTTTACTGATGTTGTTTAATAAAATTTGGGTTTCCGGTGTTACTCCAAGAATGGAACATCTTTATTTGCAATTTCCCAAAAGTTTCCAATCCATCCACTTTTGATGACTATAGGGCTATTGCGCTGACGTCTATAGCATCTAAGGTCTTCATGGTACTTCTAAAAGATAGAATAGTAAACTCTACTAGCCATTTATTATCAAATAACATTTGCGCTTACAGACCAGGTAGAAACATCCTTCAACCCATTTTAGCGCTAAAAATTACCTTACAAAAATGCTTCAGATATAAACTACCTTTTTTCTTCATCTTCATAGATTTTAAAAAAGCATTTGATTGCATCAAGCATGAAGTTCTATGGAATATCTTAACAGATAGTGGTGTGGACTTAAACATAATAAGAATCCTCAGAAATCATTATGGCTCACTGATGTCTACCTTTAAAGTAGAGAATGTCCAATCTCCTTCCTTTATGGTACGTAAAGGAGTTAAACAAGGATATGTTCTGTCTCCTATCCTATTTAATATTGTTATGAATAAAATTATCGCAGATACATTAGGAGCGTTTAACTTACTAAATCTATCTCACCAAAATAACCTGTACTTAAAACACCGTATCATATCCTATGCTGATGATATTGTAATCATTACGAAATCTATGGGGCAAGTTATATGTATCCTCGATATCCTTAAATCATACAGCAGCGAAATCGGACTTATGATTAACTTTAAAAAAACAGTTATAATGCCCTCTCCATGGGTAGAGATAAATCCAAATTATACTGCTGAAAGATTAGGGATTAATTTAGTTGAGGAATTCAAATATCTTGGAGTAAATCTAGACAACAAAGGACATATAAAGAACGAAATAGAATTAAGACTCAAACATGCAAAATGGATATTCTACAAATATTTTAAACTATGGATAACAAGAGAAATATCAGTCAAAAGTAGACTACAGCTGTTCAATTCGTTGATCATCCCCATTCTTCTATACGGAAGCGATATCTGGGATGTAAATAAAACTCAAACTAAAAAACTTCAAGTCTATATCAATAGATGCCTAAGACTTATAAATGGATATATATATCCTAGAGTCATTACAAATATTAGTCTATGGAAACTATCCAAACACATTCCAGTCGCAGTACAGCTAAAGAAAAGAAGAATTCAATTATTTGCGCATATTCTGAGAAATACGGGAAATAATTTGGCCTATGAAGCTCTGGACTGGCTACCGATCTACAAAAACAAAAGATACTGTAATTATAAAACATACTGGTTAAATAAAACTATATTTGACATTCTGAATTTGAACATAAGCCTAACTCAATTTACACATCTGAATAATAATAAAAGTTCAATCAATAAACTTTTTAAAATGAAAACCAACTACCTTATAGATCGATAGTTTTTTCCTAAGTATTCATTCAATCCCTCTAGGAGGTTTTAGAAATTTCATTCTCCTCTTTACCATTTTCAAGCCCATTCCAAAATTTTTTCTACATAACCTTTATATTCCTAAACCTAATACTGTACACTCATTGGATGGTTATTCGATTTATTATTGCTCAACGTAAGTTTTCTTTAACCTTAGTTTTAGCATACTACTCTAACATTATGTTATTATATTTATTTAAGCTGAGTTATTATTTATTTCTCAATATTATTTCAAATAAAATCAATATAGCTAATATTATCCTTCCATAATCTAGTTTTATTTTAATCGGGCATGGGCTTTTTATTTACGATAGATGAATATTATAATCATTTCTTATTTCTAGGTTCTTATTTCTAGGTTTCTCACAATGCAAATTGAAAGTAAAATTAACATAGCCAATATAGCCCCTCCATAAATAAACTTATATTTAATCGGGCATGGGCCTTTTGACCTCTCCTTTTACTTTCCCATCGGCGTTTAAGTAAGGGACTTTGCCTCTTGCGCGCACAGGTAACTGCGGCCTGCCCAAAAAACGTGAATGGTTTTCTCTTATTTAGTTAAATATTTCCTCTTTTTATCCCAGTTAGATGGGCTCTTATAAGAGAACCAAGCGTTGCTCTGTTATATATTTATCTTTGATATATATATGACAAACAGGTATTTATATTTGCCTCCAAAGTGGTTATATGAAAAGACATGTGTAAAAAAATGATATTTTAAAATCTTCTTTTTATAAAATAAACTCTAAGGCAAAAAAATTAAATTTTCGAATAATTTACAAGACGGCTGAACCCAATAATGTCCTTTTCTTAATTGTAAGTTATTATGACGATACCTGTCAAATTAATTATAACTTCCTGCTTTTATTATGATATTCACTGAGCAGGTTCTGATTCCTATTAAAATACTTTCCTCAAAATTTAATCTTAACTCCTAAAAAATTTTTTTTATAATATTATAAGGGTTAGAGATAAAAAATTATTTTATAATTCCGAAAAATAAAATCTTAATTAACAAAATCTTTTTCTTTAATTAATATTAATAATGTTACATTACCTAAATATTATTTAAATTCTTAAAAAATTATATTTGTTTCCCCTTCTTCTAAAGTTTATATATATTCACAAGAATGGAATGATCACTACTTATGTTCCTAATTTTTCAAGCCTCTAACTTAAAAAAAACATATTTGCTATATTGAAGCACCAAATTTTCCAATATTCTAACTTTCTAGGTTGAGATATCAAAGTTTTTCTACATAAATTTGAAAAGTTTTGATATATCATTTTTCTTCTCTTAATATTTTTAAACAGGATTCTACAGTTATAACCTGCTTATCAAACAATTCTCAAGGGATCAAAAATTTGAACGTTAAAGGTGGTGTTGCTAAAAAATATACCGAGTCGTGCCAAACGACTCGTCTTTGAAAGGATCTAAGTTGTAAAAATAAAGACCGATTTTATTCCAATTATGATTTCCTTATTCTAGTCCCATTTCGAGATAAATTTTTACGTTAGATCCTTTGAATGTCTTTCATTCGCTAAAGGATGAAAATGTTGCGGGTTATAACTGTATTGTCGAAATGTTATATAATATATATTTACTTGATGTGATTTAATATATGAGAATAATCAATCATTCGAATATTTTTTTGGAAACAAAATTCAAAATTTAATTAAGTATTATTAGTAATAATTTAAAATAAGATATATTTTATTCCTACTCGAGTTCGCTTTATAGTTGTTATAGTCGCATAATATTTTTAATATATTTATTATTTTTTTGTAAAAAAAAAATAAAATATGACCATCTAGAAATTCGGAAAAAAAAATAAATTAATACAAAAAATAACTTATATATATTCTCATTTAAAATTTTATTCAAAATTTTTGGATGAATATTTTTTTATCCCTATTATTATAAAGTTACATTGTTATAATTATTCATGAATGAAGCAATTTTAACAGATGTGGTGGCAAAATTTTGTTTTAAAATTATCTTCTAATACTATAATAAATTTAATATTTATGTGGGATAAAATTAAAAGTGAAAAATAATTGTTTTCAAGTTTCCTTGGATATTTTTTAAACAACGCTCTAGTAGTAAGATGAAGCTAGGATTGTAATAATCCTCTTATTATAACGAACTTTGCCACTTTTTAATTATAATACTCGACGAAAATAAAACTAACTATATAATGCATATTTAACTAAAAATAAATTTACATACATAGATATATGATTTAAACTAAACCTCTTAAAAGTAAATTTTTAAATTTTTTTTAAAAAATTAAAAGTAATACAGTGTTTTTACCACCTAATAACACCTTATTATATATTTAAAAAAGAAAATCAATATTCTGTAATAAATTATTTGAACAAATAAAAATTTTACCAACATTGTAATGATAGTGAGAATTTAGGGCCATTTTTTGAGGGTGATAAAACTGTCCACATTTGCAAATTACAAATATATAGCTTTTATATGTTAAAATGTTATAATTTCTAGTCCTCAAACAGCCTATGCATGGCCTGCCAGACTTTCCGCTTATGGCTTTCTTGCTCAAGGAAAAAAAATTAAATGTGCCGCGCAATGGTAAAAATGTTAAAATCCAGCAAAACTATAGAAAATTATATAATTTTACAAAATATATTATTTAAAAAAATCTGATTTTATTTCTAATTTAATTTTTATTTTTAATTATAACTTATAAAAAATTCCTATTAGAAATAAACTTTATAGACATGTATAAATTGTAAATTTATTCCTCATTCAGCTCTTTACCCCGAAGACTTACACTCATTCTTCATTTATTTTGCTAGTTATATTAATTCGTTTTTGTGTTACATTGGAAAATATTGGTGATACTACTACTTTTTCTAATATTTTTTTGTCATTTTAATTTCATATTATTATAAATAAAATATGTTATTGGGTGTGACTTGAGTAACCTTTATAGACAACAGTTTGAGTTCCTGATTTTAACAAAGGGGAACCAACTTAAAGTGGTCAAAATAAGAAAGTGGTCACCTTTTTGACGTATTTTCCATTCCATGCCAGATCGATTTTTTTTAGTATTAAAATTTTTTTTAACCATCGAAAACCAAAAACCTATTATTTTTTTTAACAGTTGTACATTATATTTAAATATATTCAGTTTTATTTGTAAAAAAAATAAATCATAATATAATTTTATTTCTATCACATTTCACTTATAATAAAATAAATAATTGTTTATTATAGAAAAAAAATGTAATACCTCACGATACCATTTTTTAAAAAATTTTAATTTTATAAGTGTTATAAATGGATTATTAAATAATTGAGATTTAAAGAACCAGAGAACCAAGGTAACGTTTAAATTTTGGTTAAATTTTATCATTTTATTAAGTATATTATATTATAAATTTTATATATCGTGTTGATATATGAAATTCATGAGGATTCTGAACCTTTTCATTTTAAATCATTTACTGAGGGCAATTTTAAATTTCTTTAAATTGAATTAAGGTAAATATTCCAGCATCTAAGGAATATATGCCCTAAGAATTTCAGACAATTTTGCCAATAACTTATATTTTTTTAAAATTATATGAAAAATTGATATAAAAATAATAGTTCAAAAGTTCACCATAAAAAAGTTTCTAAAATTAACAGTGTTGGGTGCTTGAGAGGGAGGGGGGCAAGAAAAATCCCCGCCTTTTAGAAATATCACTTTTTGTGAATATCATTTTAAGCTAATAAAAAAATATCTTCCTTCGCCGCTTTCTCACAGACTGTCCCCCAAAAATGTAAGTATATTATCTTAAATAATAATATAAAAAAGAATCGGGAATTAATAACAGTTAATTCTGAAATCATTGATGAATTATCAAAATAAGTTTTTGTAATCATATATGTATATATATTTATATAGAGATTTTATTATAACTAATAAAAATATATTTCCTATTTGTTCCAGAGTTAGCTATTTTGATACAATGGTAACCAATTTTGTACATTTTAAATTAAAAGAAGGAAGGAAGTCAGTCAATCTACCAATTCCTATTGGGCAGATCTGGATTGATAAAACGCGCAAAAAATGGTTGTATTCATTTTCGAAATTAACAAGTAATAAATTTATAAAAATTGGCGAAGCAAGAAATATGGGAGAGATTTTTGGTTAAAAAATTAAATATTTTATCAGATAAAATATCAGGTGGAACCATAGGCTTTTGGTGTGTCACTAATATTATTATACTTAACCATTATTTGTATTACTTAATAATAATATCATTTATTAGGTTACTAATTATGTTTAAATAACATTTCCTACGTCTCATCAATAATGCGGTCCCTCATATATTTTCTAAACGTATTAATTTACAAATTGCCATAAAAGAATTTTTTTAGAAAGTTATCTGTTACTGGAACCGTTTTTATTAAAATTAAAATTCCCCACCCTTTAAAATAGGTTCGAAAAATATATTAAAAGTAGAGCCAATTTTCCGGATCGATTTATCAAATCAGACTCGGACTCAATCGAATTAGAACTCGACTATAAACTTTTACTTTAACCGTAGGGACCTCGAAAAATTTTTTAAAAAAAATCTGTTTTCGTTATGATTTTGTAAATATTTTTTTAAATAATAAAATCGAATTTTTATTTTCCTTCAGCGCTTATAATTTTTCCGCTCTCCTTAAAATAACGCATTTTTTAAAAAATTCTACAAAAAATTGGGGGAAAAAATTAAAGTTGTATTGGTAAAAAAATTTTTTTTTCCCCATATTCGGTCAGACCAAAAATAAATAGGTATGCAGGGCTTTAATTAAAAGCAAAGAAGTAGGTAATTTGAAATACCACTTTTCACAAAAACACAAAATTTAAAAAACACCTATAAACTTAAATATTTATATTGGAATAATAACATTTTAAATATTATTATTTGAATATCTTTTTCCCAATTGGAACAATATTCGTAAATATTTTAAAATTATTTGAATACGATAACTAATTAAATAACAAAAAATTATTAGATTCTAATAATATTCATTAAAAGTAATACACGTGGTTATCCAAGTGTTTTAACGTCTGAAGAGGTGCTCATAATGTTTAGATGTTTATTTAAAGAGTTTTACATTGATTCATGTTCATATTGGAATCTTAAACTCTAAATAACTATAACAATAAACTTTAGCAAAGGCATAAATATCACTAGCTTAACTTTATTATAAAATAGTTGTTAATAATCTTCATAAATTTTTTAAATATATTAAACATAGATATTTTATTTTATTCTTGAAAATCAAATATAAATGCTATATTTTTATATGTGGTACCATGTAATCTACTAGTGGTAAGATTAAATTGTCTATATTATTATTTATATCAATAAAGAAAGAAAAATATGTTTGAATCTTTGTTCACAATATCGTGCGCCAAATGTGAAAACTCTCTAAATCTTATTGCTGATAATTTCAGCAGGTATATCTAAGTAATTAAAATTTTCAATAATATAATATTTATTTTAGGTCTATATTAGGATACCTATAACTAATAAACAATATTATTGACGTGGGGTATAATAAGGATGTTAATATCGATCTTAATGGTAAAGACTTGGATTAATAATATTATACTATGTATGAAGGTGAGATATATGTTGATATTGAATACTTTAATTAGATATGATATTACATCACTATTCATTAATTTGAAATAATTTTTATTTCTATATTCAAAATTTAAATAATATTGAATGCCATCACTGGTATAACAATGAGGTCGACGGTTACAAACTAAATTTATGTAATAATATTTTCTCTAAAACACAAAGTGATAAAGTTATATCTAATTATTCGATTCTAGGAACCAAAATCCTCTAATTTGGTTAAAGCTAAACAAATAAAATTGTGTTACCAAGTGGTAATTCTGGAAATTTTATCAATAATTCACTCACATTTCTTCTTAGTTCCATGAAAAATTTATATAATTAAACAATAAATAAATTTAATAATGGAAATGGAAATATCACTAAATAATAGCACTCTTAAATTCCATTCATACTTCCACCATATTTATGGAAACATCATGGAATCTGTCTAACTAAATATTCTAAAGATGGATTTAAATTCCAAATATGTATAACATTTTTTAATATTATGACTTTATTGTTTTCATCAATGAAAGAAACTTCTAAGTAGGGTCAGTCCGTTCCTATCGGTTTTAGACCAGGTCCGGACTATGATCTTAATCTTTATTTTTATGGTCCGGACTATAAAAAGACCGGTCTTAAACTGATTTTTCTATTTAGAATCGCGGTCTAATCTTTTTTTAAAGGATAGTAATTCTGTCCCGTGAATTTCTTTGGCCGACATTTCACTTTTCAGGACATGGTTTGAAAGTATATGAGAAATAAGTGACTCGGTTATAATAATGATGGAATAAAAAGCAACAACAAAAATATTTTATTGTAAATTGAAATATGAAAAAACATTAAAAATTTTAAAACTAAATGGTTTAGCCCATTTTTTGAAATTTTTAGCAATAATCTGGAATTTCTTGGTGTTATCAACCTAAAAATTTTGTTTTCGATTTGTAGACCTTTTTGAATTTAAATTATCATCAATATTTCCACATGCCATATCTTATAAAATATTGACAAAATTTATATTCAATAAAATCTTATTTTGTTCCAAACCTTCATAATGGTTCCGTGTTAAAAGATTTATTCACCTTAAATTCCTTTATATCTTAAATTCGCTCTATTTTTATTACATTTTAAGTTTTACTTATTAACTTGTAGTTTTTAACCATTAAATAATTGATAATAAAATTTAAAATATTGAAAATAAAATTTAAAATAATTGAAATAAAGAGAAAAACTTATAAAATCTTAAAATTAATTGTAATTCAAAGTATTTTTTTATAGGTTGCTTCTGAAGGTATATACATTAACAATTAACATCAAAAACTTTTGATGAGAGGTATTATACTTTGAGAGATTATTTAAAAAGTTGTAATTTATATTTTAGTGTTTATATTTTTAAGCAAAATTGAATAGAGAATTTCTTAAAACAATTTAAAAGTAATATAATTGGTACCTAAAAAATTTAACCCCTAAATAGCTCGAGACTAACGCGGTGCGTCCTTTACTTGTTACAATTCCTTATATGAATTGTAATCAAATTGTCGAAGGCTCGTGGGAGAGACTGAATTTAATGGAACCTAGTATTAATAAAAAAGAATATATAAAAAATTAAATAATTCGGTAATAAATCTTGCGACTCCTGTATTTCACTCTCTAGAATTTTTCACCACAATACTAAATTTCTTCAAATTATAAAACCATACACTGACTTTTATTTTAAAATTTTTTCATTTATATACATTTTTTTAATATGCAAAAAAAATTACAAGTATATTAAAAATTCATAAAAAATAATAAAAATTACAAGTATTCATAAAAAAATAATTAAAATACAAGTCTATTCAAGTTCATAAAAAAAAAAAATTCCTAGACTGCATACATATTCAAATTAATACTTAACAATCGTCGATCACATATTCATAAAGAGAATATAACATTACTTTTTGTTTTTTCTAGCTTGGTCATTTATAACCAGGCGCAGCTAAACTAAGCTGTTCTGTTCAAGCGCCAAACTAATTCGAAACAACACAAAAAAAATAAAGTCAGACAAGCTAGCACAAGTTAATTTGAAGAGAAATACAATCTATGACAAGCCCAACTAAAACCAACTGATTAATTTAGGACCGACTTGAGCCATTCAAGCCAAGAAACCCCATATGCCGATAAATAAAATAAGGACATGCAAGGCAATAATTGGATTTGATTATGACAAAGCTTTAGAACAAGCCGAATGGAACTGGGGTCGAACAGGACAAGACAAGTCAAGCTGCAGCAAAATCCAATCCATAACAAGTCCAGCTGAAACGATAATGGCACCGAAGACTAAATCCAGAAAAAGTCGGTGGGCTATTACAAGTCGAGACCGAGTTGATTGAGCCAAGCCAAACCGAATCGAGACAATCTAGTCGGTCAAGATAAACCAAGAGCAGATGTAATCGAGTTAGGGCGCTGAACCAATCAATAAAGCAGGACTGGTTATTCCATGAAAAGCTATGCAAAATTAAACCTAACAAAACCAAATATGTTATAGAAAAACCGAGAAAATCAGAACATCAATCTATATGATAAAATTCAGGCCAAACCGGGCTGATATATCTAAAAGCCAGATCCCAGCTAAATTAAAGGAAATGAATCAAGCTAGAACAGGCCAATCAAAACGAAAACAGTCAAACCAGCATGAGTCAAACAGAATTATTAAGCCAGGAGAAGCCAAATCAAACTGATAAGCCAGATCAAGTTCAACAGAGCCAATTTGGTAGATTGGCGAGGAGAGCAGGAGAATAGTCAATCTGATTGAAGAAATTAATTCTATCGAAATATATGGATTCTGCTAAATTATGAAAAGTCGGGCTTGGTGAATTTGGCCATTGTGATAGAACTGTTTTTTACATTATGTTGAATTAGAATTTATCTTGCCACGGATAATCGCTGATAATAGCCTCATTTTTAGTATTTATTTTTTTATTACCTTTTATGGTTTTAAATTTACTTTTTAAGTTTTATTTGTAATAATGATTTTACTAATATAATTATTATAAGGAATGTATTTTCTCATCAAAGGAGAGAATTCCGATTACTTAGCCACCAGGCAGATTATTGGGGGATAGATTAGGAGAATATGATTTTATTGTATATATAATTCTATGAAAATTAAAATGAAATATTTAAGTTTAAAAAAAAAATTCAAGTTAGTTTAAGGATATAAAATAGGAAAAAATTAATATAATCTATCATGACACCAATATGTCCTTCATGTAACACATGTAATATACATTTTCTTAGCTCTTGAGAAATAATTATTTGTCTTTTTAAACACAGTCAATCTTTAATTTATTTAAATGTTGTCTAAACTTTTTAACTTCTGATTTATTTCCACTACAACAATAATCTTTTAACCTTAGTAAGGTCTGTGTCTTTAGTTTTTTTTAGTTATATGAAAGTTATTCATGATTCTGATTATTATTCTCTATGGCATCATCGTTAATTATTCTCGATAATCCATCAAGAATTATTTGATATTTCCCCTTTCTATAATTTATATTGAGATCATATCCGACTAAACACAAGACCCATTTTCGTAGCCTTGGTTACATATCATATAATTTAACCGAATGTGCCCTAAATAAATCAACTAGTGGTTTGTGATCTGTATATATTTTTAAACATCTCCATTTTTTAAACTGTCAAAACTATTGCAAATCCTTTTTCCTCAATAATGAAATATTTTTGCAGTACCTGACCATACTTTAGACATAAATTCAATAGGTCCCTTACGACCATATTTATCAAGAGGAACATTAGTGCTCTCATACCCTCATTGGAAGCATCAGCTGAAATATATAACGCATTATCTCTCTCATAATGAGCCAATCTTTATGCATTACATAATCTGTTTTTGCTCTCGTATAGGCCTCCTCTTTCATTAAAATCCAATAAAATTGTTTCCCTTTTTAAGAATACCATAAAAATTGTATATGCCAATTTTGAGAATCCCTCAATAAATTACCTTGATTAATAATTCATAGGTCCTAATCCTGACTGTAACTCATCCTTCAATTTTTCTTTAATAAGCTGTTACTGCATATTAAGTAACCTGAATATCTAATATTATCTTTACCAGATTCGCTCTTCTTAATATTTCCTATTAAGCCAAATTCTACCATTCTTTCAAATACTTTTTTCAATTTATTAAGTAATCTTTAGTATCCTTCCCAAAAATTAATAAATCATTTAAATAATATATAACCCCATTCATGTCAGAAAATATTTCATCCCATAGTTTTTAGAAATATAAAGTTGAAACTGTGAAGGTAACCAATTGAATTAAAATAGGTCTTTTTTAGTTGCCACTGTTAGAAATTTTGAAGATTCATTAGAAACAGTTATTTGAAATAAGCTGAAGAAAAATCTATTTTGAAAATAACTTTTCGTTCTTAGCAACAATATTATTTATCTTTGATAGAGGATATTCAAACTTTTCTAATTGTGGATTTACTGCAAGCCATAAATCAGCACAAACTTGAAAAGTATTATCCTTTTTTTAACCAAAACTAAAAGTGAGGTCTAGTGTTGTTAATTGGTTAGTTTGGGTCTATAAATCGACTAGAGCACAGACTCGGGGTTCAGACATGGAGCAAAAAGCAATTTGTTGTTGTTTTTTGTTGAACTTAGGAAGTATATATGTTCAATATATATATCAATAAAGAGCTAATCAAAATATCCTTCATTAAGAAGACAAGCGTTTCCGCTCGATGGGCTAATCAAGGCGGGGGGGGGGGGGTCAAGGATAGTTTTATCAACACAAAATAATATGGGTATCAAATAAATAATTTTTAATTAGATCTTGACTGTAATCATAATTATTATTCTAAGTGGGGGTTCTAGGTCTTGAGGGGTCAGGAATATTTTTAAAATCACAATTTATCAATATGAATAGTAATTTTAATCGACTAAATTTATTCGACTAACTAATAGTTATTGAAAAATAATTTAATTTGGATTTCGCGGCTATTCACGACATGAAATCTAAAAGTTTTATAATATAAGTAGAGTTGTAAACGCTCCTTTTTAAAAGTAGCTAGCTCCCGGTCCCGCTCTTACCTTCTCAAAAGGAGCTAGCTCCCGCTCTCGCTACTACATTTTTAAAAGGAGCTAGCTCCCGCTCTAAGTAATGGAGTGTCACTACATAACCGTTCCTTTGATTTTCATTTTTTTAGAGGGTATACGAAATAAAATCTTATTTTTTTTATCAAAAAGCTTTATTTATATTAAATTATCTAAAAATATTTATAACCTTTTATTAGCTTTTAAAAGTAATAAATTTT
Source organism: Gordionus sp. m RMFG-2023 (assembly GCF_954871325.1). NCBI lineage: Eukaryota > Metazoa > Nematomorpha > Gordioida > Chordodea > Parachordodidae > Gordionus > Gordionus sp. m RMFG-2023. The sequence continues at coordinate 11,781,462 of NC_088779.1, forward strand.
AAATTAGAATCTATCAAACATCCACGCCCCCCTAAGATCTGTTTTGCAATACTAAATAGGCACTCCACAGGAGCACTAGAGGGAAACAGGGTATTGTATTTTATAAAGATATTTTTTAATTTAGGGAATTGATCAAAAATAGTAATTTTGGTATCATTATTTAAAAAATATTTGTCCAATATATTATCTTCCTGATGATCAATTTCATGGAATCCAAAAAAATCTTCCAAATTAATTTGTATTTAAAAGAAAGATTTTTTACTTTTAGATGCTTTTTTAGATTGAAGCTGCTCACTTTTGAAAATTAAATAGTTTTATTTAAACACAAAAGACATTTGCCCGTAATTTGTTTGATCATTTGGATCAACATCTTTTAGAAGTTTAAAATATTTTTTGCATAATGGAAATGGAAATTAGATTTCTTCATCTATAATATTTAAATCCATAATATCTAAAACTATTTTTTATTATATATCTATAAAACGAAGAATATTAATATGACTTACAAGATTTTCCAAAAAATTTTCAATATAAAAAGGAAAACTTGATGTTCAATATTTAAAATGATTAGATGAAAAACCAATATAAAACTCGGCTAAACATTTAATAATGGATAAATTTAAATTAAATAAAATTTCATTTTTATTAAATTTAATCAATAAATATTATTAATATTTAAAAAATAATTTAATTTATACATTAAATTTAAAGGAGCGGTGAAGCGGCGCTCCTCCACTCCAACCCTAAAAGGAGCTAGCTCCCGCTCCCGCTCTCCAATTTTAAAAAGGAGGGTCGCTCCAGGTGTTTTTGGAAAAATATAGCGGCGCTCCAGGAGCACCGCTCCTTAACAACTCTGAATATAAGTAATGAAAGAAGATAATAGAAAAAAAAATATAACCTAAAATAATAAGGGATTGGTTTTGTTTTTTTTTTTTATTTATAGTTATAATATACAAAGAAAAATATTTTTTTGTTTTATTTATATATGTTAGCTTCAATGTGTTTTTTCCGGCAATGTGTTATTTTTTCAAATCTAAATTATTTTTTGAGCGCTTTTTTTTAAATTATCATTTTATAGGAAATGTATGCTGTCATATTTGGGCTACCTACCCTATGAATTTTAGACAATTTATTTATGAACTTTTGAAGTTAATTTAATTCAAATAGTTTTCCATAGATTTTTCATATAAATTAATAAAAGGTTAAAGGCAATATTGTCTGTCTACAATTCATAAGATAGGTATTCTTAACGTAATAGAATATTATTCCTGAAATCCGATTTCTATATTTCAAAAAACGCGCTCAAAAAATGATTTAAAGTTGTAAAAAAAATAACACATTGCCAGAAAAAAACACATTGACGCTAACATATATATATTTTTTTTAATGTTAGGTGATACTTTATTTTAAATTAAAAAAATATTTTATCAGATTAAATATCAGGTGGAACGATAGGCTTTTGGTGGATAAGAGATTCTGAAAGTTGTTGAAAGTCTCTCTCTAAAATTTACAATGTAAATGTGTATTAACTTGTATTTAAAAATAATGCGTTGAGGGAGACTAATAGAACAATTAAGCCAGTATTTAATTTATCTGTCACTAATATTATTATACTTAACCATTATTTGTAATACCTAATAATAATATTCATGGTAAATATGTTTAAATAACATTTCTAATGTCTCATAAATAATGAGGTCCCTCATATATTTTCTAAACATATTAATTTTCAAACTGCAATAAAAATATTTTTAGAAAGTTTTATTATTAGAACCGTTTTTATTTTTAAAATTAAACTCCCCAACCTTTAAAATATATAAAATTTAATTATTAAAATGGAATATACAAAATAAAAAATTTATTTTTTAATAATTTTGCGATTTTAAAAAACATGAAACAAAATAATAAGGAAGAAGTAGTAAAATAAAATGTAAGGTAAATAATATTTATTTTCTTTCATCAAGGCAGGGCAAGGGAGATAAAGAAATAATTAGACCTGTGCGCCGCCGGTATTTTTATTCACGCCGGAAAAGCCACCGATTGAGATCATCGGCGTGAGCCGGCTAGCCGCCGATTTTTATTATGGCGGCGGCGCGGCGTGTGTAATTTTTAGAAAGCATATTAATTATATTTGTATATTAAATTATTATTATTTTAATTTAAATATAACATTAATAAAATTAAAATATGAATTATATTCTATTGCTATATATAATAGACTAGTGTATATCATTTACATTCATTCATACATCATATTTTATTTCCACAAACAATTCATATTAATTATTTGCCTACCACGTTTTAAACCACCCTATATACAATTATGAAATAACAACTCTCTCTACTAATCATAAATCAAGTTATGTCTGGAGGTACTTTGGAAATCTTATTTTGAAGAGGAAAATAAGAAAACAAAATAATGCCTCATTATATTTATTGTGAACTTTGTTTAAAATTGGCGAAAAAAGATGAGGAAGATTCAAATAAACATAATTCATTTTCACAGTAATTTATTATTTTTAGACTATATTTTTATATATTTTATATTTTAGTTATGAAATAAAATATTTTAGTAAAAATATAAGTACAATTAATCTATCTCGGCACTTAATTAATTATCACAAACTATCAGAAAAAATGAATAATAATCATTCAAAGTCTAAAAATGTTTTTAAAAGATAAATAATGGCTCCTAGGTTAGTATTATTGTTTATTATTATTCAAATAAAATTTTTAACTGGTTTGTTAAATTAATTTTTTTAAGCTTTATTTTGAAAGTTCAAAACAACTAAATTTTTAGTTTATTTATTGCCAGCTCTATTTTGAGATCTTTTTAATATATAAACTTAATATATAATTTATTAAATTAATTATGTAAAATTTTATTTTGAAAGTTACTACTAAATTAAATTCATAATTTGTTTCATTCCAACTCTAATTATTATGTTTTTTAAATGTCTTTTTAATGTATAAACTTAAAAGTACACCTTAGACCCTTCTTTCTTATTCATACCCATCAACTGCACCATTCTCACCACCTTCGATAGCAAATCTCAACGTTTTTCCAAAAATTTGGGCAAACGGATCCGTGAAAAAACCGACCAGCCTAAGGAATCCCTCTTCTTACGCCAAAGACTTGCTACCGCCATCATTCATTCTAACTATCTAAGCTTCAACTCTTCCATTGAATAGCCTTCCATTTTCAGGCTTCCTTTTTTTTTATCCCCTATCCTTTCCCGTAAATTCTATTTCTACAATTTTTCACCTTTATTTATTTTACCTTTTTAAAAAATTAATTATTTGCTAATACATTTTAACATCATATCATATCAGTAAATTTTCAAATAAAGTAACCCATGACCGGAAAAAAAAATTTATTGAATTAATTATGTAAAACTTTATCTTGAAAGTTAAAACTAAATCAAATTTATAATTTGTTTCATTCCAGCTTTAATTATTTTGATGTTTTTTAATATCTTTTTAAATTATTACTTAATATATAATTTATTAAATAAATTATTTAAAACATTTTAGAAAGTTAAAACTAAATCAAATTTATAATTTGTTTCATTTCAGCTCTAATTATTTTGATGTTTTTTAAATATCTTTTTAAATTATTACTAAATATATAATTTATTAAATAAATTATTTAAAACATTTTAGAAAGTTAAACCTAAATCAAATTTATAATTTGTTTCATTCCAGCTCTAATTATTTTGATGTTTTTAAATATCTTTTTAATGTTTAAAATAAATATGAAATCTAATAGGGCGAAATTATGTTTTGAGTTGTTTAGAATTAATGCCATTTGATTCTATAAACAATAAAGGAATGACAGATTTTCTAAAGGTTTAAAATTTATATAAAATGATTATTAAAAAATAAATTGCCTAAAAAATAGAAATATAAGATATTTGATTCCTCGTCAGAATTGCCAAATAGGACAACCATTAGTCGGGGTGCACTAATCGATGATTATTTATCTATAAAGGCCCATGTTTTAAATCTGTTTGATTCTGGACCAAAATTTTGTTCTATCACTATTGATTTATGGACCAATCATTTCAAGCGTCGAAATTATATCACACTTAGTCTTCATCATTTAGATGAAAATTTTGATTTAAAATATTTTACCCTAGCAACTGCTCAGATATTATATGCTTAAAAGAAAATATGAAAAAAAATGTTTGACCATAGGTTTCCTATTACTGAACTTCAAGTTATTTTACATTTTTATTAATAAAATTATATTTTAAACATTAGATATTAGCAACTCCACTTGATCCCAGATTTCAAAATCTTAAAGTTGTTTCAGAATATTTAAATTCGAATTCTACGACATCATTGCAATTTTAATTCGACATTTAAAACTTTAGAGCATGATAGAAATGCACAGAGTGAAATTCAAGTTGAGGATAATGGTCCAACATCAAACTCTTATATAGCTAAATTAGCTCGTAAACATTCCCTTCTAAGTAAAGATTATAACAATATTAGTAATCTAGAACAAGAATGCCATATTTTGCTCAGCCAAAATAATATCCCAGAAGAGGACGCATTAATCTTTTGAAAGAAAAAGCGACTGCTTCCTATACTTGCTAATTTAGATAGGAAGGTTCATTGTATACCTGCACAGCGAAAGAATTTTTTCCATTGCTTGATTAATACTCAATGCTAAAAGGACTTCTTTATGTCCCACAAATTTTGATAAAATACTGTTTATTCATGAAAATTTTAATTTTGCTAAATCTGAATTCTGACTTATTATATTTCATACTTTATATTTTGCTTGCATTCCAAATTTATTTTAATTATAATAAAAATCAATAGAATATTTCTTATATGTGTTGTTGATGTGACTCTGATCTGAGTAAAAATGCAATTCCTTAGTCTATTTCTGAGAATCAGAAAATACATAAATTTAAATTGGAGTGAGACAGGAAATATTTTTAAGATCAATTAAACTACGTTAACAATTTGTTAGAAAAGATCACCCAAATAAATTATAAAAAATGTAATACATTAATTTATAAATTAAATTCATTAAAAAATAAATTGATTTATAAGTTAAATTCATAAAAAAAATTTTTAAATGAATATTGCGCCGCCGCCGAACGCCGATAAAAAAATTGTAAAACAGCAGCCGTTGATTGAGACATCGCAGCACAGGTCTAGAAATAATATATAAATATAAAATTTTAAAAAATCGTCTGGGCATTTAAAAAATAAATTCTAATTATTTTCACTTTTTATACTTCTTATTTTTTTTCTCGCTTTATATATTTATTTTATTTTAAATTTTTTATTTTGTATAGCGTCTACATGACAGGATTTCCACTGGATGCAACCCTTCAAAAACCTTTGCCTACCCCCCTATCATTATTTTCACCTATTTATTTATTGATACTCTTTATAAAGGATAACTTAAATTAATACTACCAACTATCTATATTTTGTGAATATAAAGAATTTATTTTTTAGATAATAAATTCAATTAAAACCTCCATTATTTTCATTGAATTAATTATTATGGCATTATGAGCTTGCTAAAATATCTAAACCTTTTAAATTACATTTAAAAAGGATAGTTTATTTGGAAAACAGTGTGTATGATTGTTTGCAATATATAGATTTGGTCGATGAATTGTATTATAATAATACTATGATAAAAGTATTAATTTTTACAGCAATAAATTTTGTCCTATTTCATCTCAAAATTTAATAGATAACCCCCCAAAACATTTATCTTACCCGTACCCCCATTAAAGCAGCTTACCCTACCCCCTCAAAAAATAAGATGCAAACTGTTCCTACCCCCCCCCCCCCGCTCATGTAGACGCTGTTTGTATATTCCATTTTAATAATTCTATTTACAAATGTATAAATGTTTTGAGAGTATGACCTTGAAACAAAAACCATCAATTTATAAATGTTATAATTTGATAAATATATTTAAAATACCGTTAGATACTGATATCTTGTTTAAGGAGATTATTACGCTCTCTATTTTTTATGACTCCAAAATACTCCAAATAAAAGCATTGGAGAAATGGATATAATTGTTTGTAATATTAATCCCCCACGCTTAAAAATATTTGAACATGTATTCTCTTTGAAAAATATTACAAAACGTTATTGACTTTGTTATTATTATTTAAGAAGTAATAGGGGGGGGGGTATAACTAAGTCATTTTTCACAAACTCGATTTTCATAATTCTTCTACAAAATAAAAATTTTCATCAAGTTTCTCCCACAATTGATCATACATACCCTGTTTTCTTCAAAACAACTCTTTTCCTCTTCAGGAATTCTTAATATCTTATATGCATTAAAAATTTATATTTTTTTAAATTATCACAAATAATCCTCTTGATTATAAGTTGTTTTGTTTATCTCATTCAAATTAGTTTTTCTGAAATTCGCACTAAAATTTAGAAAATATGTTTATTTTCTAAATTTTAGCAACTTATTTCTAAATGATAAATCATTTAATGTTATTATAATTATATAGCAGACATGTCAATTCCAAATAATCATAAATTTTTTTTTATATTTAGCAAGATAATAAATAAATTATATTTATGGATCTTATACCCTTCACCCTGGATATAATATATATCCCTGGGTCTGAACCCTGGATCTGTGCCAGGGTTCGTGCTCAGAGCAGGTCTAAGCACAAAATTGGGTCGTAAATTTTACGACCAAGCAAATTACAACACTAATGGCCTATTGTGAACCAGAAGTTATTGGATCCTCCTTGTGCCGCTCAAAAATATTGTCTAATTCTTTTCTCATAATGATACATTCCTAGTCTTTAAAATTTAGGTTTATAATTATTCTATAAAATGTTAATTTTCAAATTTCTAACTCTTCCTATTTCATCATTAAAATAAAACCAAATTTTTTAAATAAATCATTAATATTTTTTTTAGATTTGGATTTATCATTTTCAGATAAATATTCTTTAATATAAATTGAGAGAATTTAAAAAATTACTTTATTAATCACTGAAAATATCGCAATATATTTATTATGTGCCTTAAGATTGTGAAATGTTAAAAATCATCACTTTTTTCATTAATACTGTCTATGCCAAAATTAAATTTAATCATATCAAATTTTTGATCCAATCTAGACCAAATCTTATGTGATCCATTCCCATCCAATAAAAATTTAATAATATTTAAACATTTAACCTTGCAATTAATCACTTGGCCATAACCACGTGATGGACGCTCCTTCATAAGAAAATAGTTTTAGAACAATTGATTAAATGAATGTAATTATTTGTGAGCTTTTAAAACTCTATGGACGTCCCTGGAAGAACAGTATCTATCATAAATAAACATTTAAGATGATTTATGTATGTCAATATTAAAATCATTAATGGAATTTATCTTGTTGCTTGGCCTTAAATTATAAGGTATTTGTAATGTGTCATTCTTTTGTTGTTATGTGATCCTTTATATTAACTTTTTGCCTTTCCATCCCATATGCGTAACCAGAATTTTCCTAGGAGGGGGGGGGGTGGATTAAAATTTTTTTAGGGGCCAAACCCCATTTTAGGCTGGCCTTCGACTGGTTTTCTTAGTCTATATAGTCATAAAATATTTTTACAAGATAGGAGGTTAATTTTAATAAAAAAAATAAGTCTGGAACAAATATGATATATATTTTTATTAGTTTATATAAAATATAATAAATTACTTATATACATTAATACAAAAGCATGGTAATAATTTATTCGAAACAAGTATAAGAAATTTCTTTATAAAAAGTAAGTAGACATATATTCCTCTATTATATAGAATTGGTTACAAAATATTTGGTAAAATTCCACTTTTATAGACATATTCGACATTTATAGAATATATTATAGTTAATATATTAATAAAAATTACTAATCAATGTTTTTGACAAGCAATATAAGCAGAGTTGTTAACGCTCCTTTTTAAAAGTAGCGAGCTCCCGCTCCCGCTCCTACCTTCTCAATAGGAGCGAGCTCCCGCTCCCGCTACTACATATTAAAAGGAGCGCTCCCGCTCCAACTAATGGAGTGCCGCTCCATAACCGCTCCTTTGATTTTCATTTTTTTAGAAGGTACACGAAACAAAATCATATTTTTTTATCAAAACGTTTTATTTATATTATATGATATATCAAAATTTTTATAATCTTTTATTAGCTTTTAAAAGTAATAAATTTTTAAATTAGAATCTAACAAACACCCACGCCTCTCCCCTAAGACCTGTTTTGCAATACTAAATAGGCGCTCCACAGGAGCACTAGAGGGAAGCGGGGTATTGTATTTTATATAAATATTTTTTAATTCAGGGAATTGTTCAAAAATAGTAATTTTGCTATCATTATTTAAAAAATATCTATCCAATATATCATCTTCATGGTGATCAATTTCATGGAATCCAAAGAAATCTTCCAAATCATTGCAAGGTTCCCGTGAACTAGTAGTAGCTATTTTTCCGTCGGGTATTTGTTTCCTTAAAAAATTAATTAATCTGCCTTTTAGTTCCATATTTTTTGGATTTTTTATCCATTCCCAATTCAATTTGAATGCAGGATGGACAATCGCTGCAATGATATTATCATCATTATAAATATTTGAAAATCTGCAATAAAGTTATTTAAATAGATATAATTTATTTTTTATTATAAACCTTTTATTATAAACCTTTTATTAATACCGCTTATAAGAGACTTTACAAGAGGTTGGCAAAACTCTAAATCTGTTAATTCGTTTAATTTTGAAATAAGTTTAGAAATGGTTGGACTTAGGAAATTCATGTCCATATGAAGCTCCCCTTCAAGGATTTTTAGAGCTTTTTTCATAGGCTCCTTAACCTAAAATTTATATTTCACTAAGATAACGATTATATTAATATTTACTTGACTATACTCTTTAATAAATTTACGTTCTTGGGAATTAAAACGTATAAGCCCATGGTTATCACACAACTCATCAAGGTCCTTTTGTTTTTCATCTAATATTTTATCTAGCAAAACACTCATAATACGAATTCCACCTAGTGGAATTTGGGCATATTAGATACCTACCCAACTTTCTGATAATATCGTCCGCCATATTTGTAGATATATTTTGTTTATTTCACAAAGATTGACTTAGATGAAAAATCAATATAAAACTCGGCTCAACATTTAATAATGAATAAATTTAAATAAAATAAAATTTTATTAATATTTAAAAAATAATATAATTTATATATTAAATTTAAAGGAGCGGTGGAGCGGCGCTCTTCCGCTCCAACCTTAAAAGGAGCTACTCCCGCTCCAGCTCTTCATTTTTAAAAAGGAGGGGCGCTCCAGTTGTTTTTGAGAAAATGTAGCGGCGCTTCTGTAGCGGCGCTCCTTAACAACTCTGAATATGAGTATCTATTTGTATACAAATATTTAACGCCATCTATTCTATTAAAAATTAATCTTCATATTATTCATCCCATATGCATGTACCTTATTACATTCTTTAAAAGATATTTTCTGATGACCTTATCAATATTTTATAGTCTTCTGTAAAATATATTATTCACTATTGGTAAAAATTATTTGGTTGTCATATGATAATTAATAAAATTAGATATACTACGATATATAATATTCTACTGCTTGTATTGTGCTTTATTTTTTTTATTTAATTTATAATTTAATTTTATTAATGTTTTATAATTATATTTTACTTTTATTAAGATAAATAAATTAAAGTTACTCATTTATAAAAAATTGTATATGATATCAATTACTAGTAATTATAATACATTTCATTTTTGTCTTAATACTTATCTTTGGCTTATACATTTCTTAAAAAATATTTTTGATTATACTTATTTTATATATAAATGCTTTATTCCAAAAAAATTTGAATTATGATTAGATAACGTCGTTTTTAATTTTTGTAGAACTAAGATTTATATAATTGCAATATTTTACAGTTTGCAATACGAGTAATTTTAATTTCATGTTTTATCTACGAAAAAAATAAAAATATGCATTTATATTATAAATAACCAATATTTTATACACAATTTTTTAAAAATACATTTTTTTGTACCTTAATTTTGATAATATTTTCTAATATAATTTTTTTTTAAAAAAAAAAAAATATTCTAGAAAATTTTAAAAATTTTTAATAATTAATCCTTTTTTTATTTGAAACCTCTCATATTGAGCATCTTTCTCGCTCGTTGCTCGATTTTTCTGACATACATATTCATCATTCCTTTGCTATTTTTGCACATCAATCAACAGACCTCTCACAGGTGCTTTTGCTTTATTATTGGCAGCATTTTTTTTTATTTTTTATACCTATGGCCATTCCCCACGAACGCAAAATCTGCCCATCCTGCATGAAACCAATCCATTTAACAAATGATGGAGAATTTTTTGTTCATGGACCTCTCTAACAGGTGTCCGCATTCAAAACACACGCCTCTTTCTCAGATCACTTACTCGCTCCCCCCCCCCTCTCATAGATTCTCCCTTAAACCAAGTAATTGGTGCCTCATTCTCAGATATTTTTCTTAACTCCACAAAACCAAGTATCATAACGAGAATACCCAAAGGAGCGAGAATACAAGTAGCTAAATCTCTCAGCAACTGCATATCTTCTCTTTTGCAAAATTTTAACAAAGAAGAAGAATGGTTAAAATTTTTAAACTTTGGGTACAATACTTTCAAAATACCTGACATATCACTTCAAAAATCATTAACTCAACAAATAAAAGATGCCTGTTTAAACATCAACACTCATCTTCATGAGTCCCAAATCTTCAGACATCCCATAAACAAAAAAAAATAACCCCACTTCAACAAAAAGCCTCATTGATTTCGAAGAAAATTGACAGTCTTAATATCAATGGGGCCCTCAAACTCATTTCAACCAATGACACTCTGGCGGAATCCAATTTAGAAACCTTAATTAAGCTTCGATCAAAGCATCCCACAACAACATTTATGCCAATATTGCCCCAACCCTTCTCCCATTGTGCAGCAGATTTCACACAGGAAGAAGTAAGGAAAGCAATCCTATCTTTTCATCGGGATTCTGCTCATGGTCTAGATGGGATTAGACCAATTTTTTTACAGGACATTACCTCTCCTGTGATCTGTACACAGGTTTCAATTCTCACTAAAATCACAAACTTAGTCAACAAAATCCTAAATGGAGACGTACCCAGCTTTATTACCCCCTTACTATTCGGTGCCAGACTCATCGCACTCCAAAAACCAAACAAGGACATTCGGCCCATCGCCATTGGTTCAACTTACCGTAGATTGGTCGCTAAATTAATAGCATCTAGAATCAAACACGATGCCGCACACATTCTAAGCCCATATCAACTTGGTGTAGGGATACCTGGTGGGTGTGAAGCTGCTGTGCACTTAACAAGAATTCACCTTGAAAATAACCCAAAAAACGAATCCCTAGTAAAAATTGACTTCTCTAACGCCTACAACACTCTTTCGCGCAACACGTTCCTACATTCAACTTGCTTCCATTTCCCAGCTTATACCAAATTTCTTTTCTCTTGCTACCAATCACCAACAATCTTACAATTCAACAAAGAAAAGATACTTTCTGTTGAGGGTATCCAACAAGGTGACCCTCTCGGATCCCTTCTCTTTAGTCTTGGAATCAATGACATGATAAAATCAATAAACTCTTCATGTACTCTATCGCTCCACGCTTGGTATATTGATGATGGAATCTTGAGTGGTCCCAGTAGTGAAATTGCCAAAGCAGTCACCATAATTAAAGAAATGGGCACAGCCATTGGACTTTCGCTTAACCAGAGCAAATCTGAATTCTCACTTTTAAATTCTAATGCTCCCAACACTCAAGATTTCAAATTCACATCAAGCGTTGAATTAACACATCTAGGATCGCCTGTTGGAGGACACGAGGCAATAAGCACCTTTCTTCATTCCTCACTTGACATACTCCTTAAACTGGAAGACATCTTTACACTTCTTCCATCACACAAGTCCTTTTTTTTGCTATAAAATTTCTTTTTTATACCAAGGATTCTTTACGCACTTCGGTCAACTCCAATTTTTAAATATCCTATTCCTCTCCAAACTTACGAAAAAGGAATAAAGGACTTAACCGAAAAAATAGTAAATATCAGATTCAACGAAACTGCTTGGGCCCAAGCAACTCTTCCAACCAAATTTGGTGGTCTCGGCATCAGATCTCCACTTGACTTAGCAACAACTACTTTCATATCGAGTAGTCTCTTGACAAAGCCAATAACCTCCGCCCATAATTCTAAAGAAGACCTTTCCTTAATCGTGGCTATGGATATTTGGAAAACAAGGATCAATGCTGATTCTCATCCCCCCACAACCCATAAACAGAAAGACTGGGATGCACCAGTGGTTGCTCGCTGCGTTGAAACTCTCTTATCTAGCATGCAATCTACCGACCCCACCCTATTCTCTTCCTTGCTCAATGGTACGGGACATGAGTTTCTTGAGGCCATCCCATCTACCAATCTTCAGCTTCAACTATCCAACAATGAATTTACCCATGCCATCGGCATTCGTCTAAATTGTTCCATCACTCACCCCCACATCTGCTCAGGGTGCAACTCGCCAGTTGACTCGAAGGGAAGACATAGTTTACATTGTCGATCCTGCAATGGACGATTCATCAGACACAAGCAATGTAATACAATCATCCAACATGCTCTGAAATCCGCCCAAATTCCTTCCACGTTAGAACCACAGGGTCTTTTTAGATCTGACGGTAAACGTCCTGATGGGATCTCTCAAATCCCATGGAGGAGAGGCCAACTTTTGGTATGGGACTATCCTGTATTGACCCCTTGGCCCCATCCAACCACGCCATCAACATCCTTGACCAGAAGGAACAACTTAAAATTTCTAAATACACAGAAATAATAAACGATCATTGCTTCATCCCAATCATATCAACCACTCTTGGCACCTTCGGCAAACTCGCCTTAGCATTTTTCAAAAAATTAGGATCACAAATCAGCAAACTCTCAGAAGAACCCCGAGAGGGTTTTTTTCTTCGTCAACGATTATCCATAGCGATTCACAAAGCTAATTATATCAGTTTCTATGGTAGCCTTCTAGCCAAAGAGCTATCATAGACAACGCTTACGTCCCTTTTTCATTTTTGTTTCCCTGCATCACACCATCTCCGTTCTTTTTTTTAATAGTATTATTATATATTTTTCAAACATTTTTAAATATATTAAATTTATTATAACGATTTAGAATTTAAATTTTTATTTTCTCCATTGATAATTTTTACAGCATTTTAATATAATAGTTCAAGTTAAAAAAAAAAAATTAACTTTTAGAGAATTTCTTTCAAATTTTTGTTGATATCTGCATACATCTTTGGGGGACAGGGAGTGGGAATTTATTATTAGTTTAAAATAATATTCACAAAAAGTGATAAATTTCTGAAGGAGGGATTTCCCCTTACCTCCCTTCTTGGCTACACGGAATTAGCTCAGAATTAAGATCAGAAATAAATATCTTTTTAAAAAAAATCGAGTTCAGGCTGTGTCGAGCCTAATATTTTTTAAGAAAATTCAGGCCGGGTCGGGTCTGGCCTTAGAAATTTTTTTAAATATATCTAAATTTATCAATTTTATGTTGAATTTTTTATGTAAAATAAAATATTTAATTTTATTTATAGAAACTAGACGCCATATAACATATATCGTTTATTTTGAGTTATTAAATTAATTTCTATATTTCGGTAAATTTTTTCAAAAATAATTTCGGGTTCGGGCTAAGTGGGGCTTTGCAGATCAGTAATCAGAAGTTCTTTATCAAATCAAATAATTGTAAAATTCCAATAACATATTTGAAAGTAAAAATTACTAATTTGAATTATAACAAGATCTCTTTTTATATAAAAAGTAAATCAATTATTGATACAAAGAAGTCATTTATCGATATAAAAAAGTTAATATATTTTCTTGTTGAAATGCAAGTAAATTAGTATAATGAAAGTTTATCTTTTCTTCTTATATAAATAATATAGATACCATATCCGAAAAGCTAATTTATAATATTTGAAAACATATACAACACACCATATACTTAAATCATTAGCAAATGAGGTTAAGCTATATCTTTATTACTCCCTACATAAGAGCAAGATAAATTTTTTAATAAAAATAACATATTATGACAAGGGGAAATCATATATATATTAAAACTATCCACAAATGAGGTGCTAATACACTTTCACAATAATTCGTCTCTAAGCACATCTTATCTATTCCAAAAGACGATATATAGTGCGATATTTTTATTATTTAAATACTATTCTTAAGGATCCTACCTTTTTTTGATACTTGCCAATCCTCGAACAATATTCTAATCTATTCACGTTGATTACCTTGTATAATTTAATTTTAAAAAAATTTATTATTATCGTATTGAAAAAACAATACATGGTATGCAGGCGCGTACGCTTGGTCTGGGGGGGGGGGGGGGGGTGGATAATAAATTTTTTTTAGAAATATTATTGTTTTTTAAAAATATTAAGCATAAATTTATTAGGACTAATAACTATTCCTAATACACAATTTTAAATTAATGTGAATTATAAAAAAATTATGTGTAAAGAATCACTTAAATGACCCGAAATAGAAATTTGAATTTTTTGAGCCTTTACACAAAAAGATTCTTAGGAATAATTGTATTTTGTATGTTATATATTTACAATGTAAAATCCAATCTTCGTTGGAATTATTTATAGATCTATATTATTCCTAACTTACAATTTTTGAAGCTTGCCATTTCGTCCCGTCCAACAATATTCCCTTCTATTCTTGCTGATTATTTTGTATAACTAACCAAAAAAAATATTCACGGTAAACTATTTCTATTATTTAATTAGGATTTTATATGATTGTCAAAGTTAGTAGAAGATTGGGAGATTAGAACCGTTGTCAAATAAAGAAAAGTTAGAACTAAATTATGATACTAAATTTTTATTAAATACTTAAATATAAAGTGAAAACATAATCAAAATAAAAGAAAAATAAAATTAATTTAAATTAAAATTAAAAAAGTAAGTTCGCAACATAATAATTATAATCCTTTTTCAGTAAAATATCCACGATTATATATACTTTTCTATCCTATTCATTTACATAGTCTTTACTCAAATAATCTAATTATTCGTTTCGTTTTTCTGTTAAACAGTCGATTTGAATACTACTTCTTTTTTCTCGATTTTATTTCAAAATAAATTTACATATTACAACAGATATTACTTTTTTTTAAGCTTGCCAATTAGTTTCCCAGCACAATATTCCTCTCCATTCATTTTGCACAAATAACGAAATGACGATACATGGAATGCTATATTTTATTTAAATAATATTTTATATCTATTCTTAAGGATCCTACCTTATTGAAAGCTTGACAAATTGGTTCCCCAAACAATATTCGTCTTTATTCGCATGTACATATTATTTTGCCTTATATTAGCAAATATTTGTATAATTTTTTTAAACCTTGTTCCAGCTCAATAAAATTAGCTACTGAAATGACACTCATTAAAATGCGAAAGGATTGAAAAGTATTTAGTACTTTGATAAAATTAATGAATAAGTAAATATTTAAGTGGTTAATTTTAAGCATGTTTAAGATCCAGATAATAATTTAGAAAATAATATCAAATATGTGAGTATGATGTTAAAATGAGATATTAATATTTATTATAATTTTTAATTTATAATATAATTCTTGAATAAAATCTTACAGTTCGTGTTTGGAATGGGCTAGAAAATCAACTTTCACATGAACTCATGTATTTCAAAAACTACAGCTTTGATTTAAATTTTATTTAAAGGTTAAGGATTGGTCTTGTGCATTGATATTAAATTTGTTTGAAATATTACTTTTTTCCTGGTTGAAACATTTTATAATAAAACCTTTCGGCACATATTTCAATGAAATTTATACACTGTCAATTTTTTTATGGAGATTAAAATATTTTGCAGATTCATAGGGAAATTATATTGTCGATATGATCTGTACCATAATTATCTTCAATATTAATCTCTATCGTTGACATTTTAAATTATTTTGAAAACAAAATTTATAAAATTTTTAAATATAAAAATTAAATTAAATAAAAAGATTATGATTTTAGATTAATAAATTATAAATATAGTTTAACCCAAGTTTTGATTATTTCGCTACTTTATGGATTAGTAGTTGCTATTTTTAGCGCGCTAAAGTTAGTTACTTTAATAAAGTAGCGCGATACCTATTTGTGCGTGCTACTTTAACAACACTAATTAAGAAATCAATAAATTAATGTAATTTAATAATTTATGCTACTACAGTTATAAGTAACTTTTATGTAATAATATGAAATGTTAAGTGTTGCATTTTAATCATTATGTTTTGTTCTAGTGGTTTACCATTTATATTATTTGTTTTCTTTGTTCATTTAGAAATGATATGTTTTTCTCATATTATCGTTTATATTTTCTATGTTAACCAAACCCTGTTTTGATTTTCATCCTCAAAACTGTTTCTAACCAGTTTACGAGATAGATAAGTACATTAAATTAATATATCTATTTTTTTATTATTATTTATTTGAAAAAGGGGTATATACAAAGACCTAGAAAAAAATGAATTGTGATGATTAAATTACTGTTTTCTTTTGCTGTTTATAATATTATACTGTTTAATTACCAATTAAAATAAATTCGAGTTTCATTAATTTCTCGTTACACGGACATATATCTACCCCAGCCCGACGGTGGAACTCGTCGGTCCAAACTCAACAGAGTTAAATATCTTATAATTTATATAAGTTCTACCATAAAGATTATTTGTTTAAAATGAATAAATAAGAATATATTTATATAAATCAGGATAAGGTTAGAATTGTAAAAAAATAATAGTATTCGATCATGATCTTGATATATTTAAGAGACTCTATATTATATAAATGATAATATATGATACAGTTTATAATTACTTGATACGTGATATTAAGTGCACTAGCCCTAAGATGTCATATATATATCAAAGATATATATAACAGAGCAACGCTTGGTTCTCTTATAAGAGCCCATCTAACTGGGATAAAAAGAGGAAATATTTAACTAAATAAGAGAAAACCATTCACGTTTTTTGGGCAGGCCGCAGTTACCTGTGCGCGCAAGAGGCAAAGTCCCTTACTTAAACGCCGATGGGAAAGTAAAAGGAGAGGTCAAAAGGCCCATGCCCGATTAAATATAAGTTTATTTATGGAGGGGCTATATTGGCTATGTTAATTTTACTTTCAATTTGCATTGTGAGAAACCTAGAAATAATAACCTAGAAATAAGAACCTAGAAATAAGAAATGATTATAATATTCATCTATCGTAAATAAAAAGCCCATGCCCGATTAAAATAAAACTAGATTATGGAAGGATAATATTAGCTATATTGATTTTATTTGAAATAATATTGAGAAATAAATAATAACTCAGCTTAAATAAATATAATAACATAATGTTAGAGTAGTATGCTAAAACTAAGGTTAAAGAAAACTTACGTTGAGCAATAATAAATCGAATAACCATCCAATGAGTGTACAGTATTAGGTTTAGGAATATAAAGGTTATATAGAAAAATTTTGGAATGGGCTTGAAAATGGTAAAGAGGAAAATGAAATTTCTAAAACCTCCCAAAGGGATTGAATGAATACATAGGAAAAACTATCGATCTATAAGGTAGTTGGTTTTCATTTTAAGAAGTTTATTGATTGAACTTTAATTGTTATTCAGATGTGTAAATTGAGTTAGGCTTATATTCAAATTCAGAATGTCAAATATAGTTTTATTTAACCAGTATGTTTTATAATTACAGTATCTTTTGTTTTTATAGATCGGTAGCCAGTCCAGAACTTCATAGGCCAAATTATTTCCCGCATTTCTCAGAATATGCGCAAATAATTGAATTCTTCTTTTCTTTAGCTGTACTGCGACTGGAATGTGTTTGGATAGTTCCCATAGACTAATATTTGTAATGACTCTAAGATATATATATCCATTTATAAGTCTTAGGCATCTATTGATAAAGACTTGAAGTTTTTTAGTTTGAGTTTTATTTACATCCCAGTTCCGTATAGAAGAATGGGGATGATCAACGAATTGAACAGCTGTAGTCTACTTTTGACTGATATTTCCCTTGTTATCCATAGTTTAAAATATTTGTAGAATATCGACTTTACATGTTTGAGTCTTAATTCTATTTCGTTCTTTATATGTCCTTTTTTGTCTAGATTTACTCCAAGATATTTGAATTCCTCAACTAAATTAATCCCTAATCTTTCAGCAGTGTAGTTTGGATTTATCTCTACCCATGGAGAGGGCATTATAATTGTTTTTTTAAAGTTAATCATAAGTCCGATTTCGCTGCTATATGATTTAAGGATACATATAACTTTCCCCATAGATTTCGTAATGATTACAATATCATCAGCATAGGATATGATACGGTGTTTTAAGTACAGGTTATCTTGGTGAGATAGATTTAGTAAGTTAAACGCTCCTAATGTATCTGCGATAATTTTATTCATAACAATATTAAATAGGATAGGAGACAGAACACATCCTTGTTTAGCTCCTTTACGTACCATAAAGGAAGGAGATTAAAGGTAGACATCAGTGAGCCATAATGATTTCTGAGGATTCTTATTATGTTTAAGTCCACACCACTATCTGTTAAGATATTCCATAGAACTTCATGCTTGATGCAATCAAATGCTTTTTTAAAATATTCAAAGATGAAGAAAAAAGGTAGTTTATATCTGAAACATTTTTGTAAGGTAATTTTTAGCGCTAAAATGGGTTGAAGGATGTTTCTACCTGGTCTGTAAGCGCAAATGTTATTTGATAATAAATGGCTAGTAGAGTTTACTATTCTATCTTTTAGAAGTACCATGAAGACCTTAGATGCTATAGACGTCAGCGCAATCGCCCTATAGTCATCAAAAGTGGATGGATTGGAAACTTTTGGGAAGTTGCAAATAAAAGATATGTTCCATTCTTTTGGAGTAACACCGAAAACCCAAATTTTATTAAACATCATCAGTAAAAACACTGAGATATAATCTGGAGCGACTTTTAAGTGTTCCGCTCTAATGCAATCAAGTCCGGCCGCCTTGTTATTTTTCAGTTTTAGTATAGCCTTCTTAATCTCCGACGTAGTAAAATTTGAGTTGGTGGGGAGTAGGTCATTCTCCGTAGGAAGTATTACATGATTGGAGTTGAACATTTCAGAATAATGTTCTAACCATAATATCATTTGTACTTCAGGGTCTCGAATGATATTATCACCAATTTTTAATCTGGGAAGACATTAAAAATTTGAAAGTTTTCCGAACATTTTCAATTTCTTATAAGCATCAAATAATCTGTTGCATCTCATATCTGCCTCAATTTCATTTGCTCTATTGACCACATATTTCCTTCTATCTGACCTTAGAAGTCTCTGTATAGTTTTCCATAGATCCACATCTCTATAGCTTTTAGTTTTTAGTTCCGTTTTTTGGATTCTGTGGTCGGGGATATCCATTCTTGGGAGGGCCTTTGATTTTGGTAAAATTCTTACAGTTGAGTAATAGGATGTTTTTGAAATCACTCCAGCAGCTTTCCAGGGTTGAATTTCGATTAGTTATGAAACGATTTATTTCTAGAGAGAGCTTAATCGAAATTTCATCTTTGACTAATGGACATTTTAAATTATTATAGTTTTCCCGAAAGCTTAGTTGGCAGGGAGCTACTCTCTTAGATGCACATAAAGTATTTTTGTTTCTCCACAATTCACTATTGATCATTAAATGTCCTTTCACCATTTTGTGGTCAGAGATGTTAACTGTAGTAATCGCTCTCACATCCAAAAACCAGTTGTGAATGTTTGACAAAATAAAATCAATTGGTGAGGAATATTTATTTCTATAGAAAGTAAAAGTGTGTTGAATCTTATGTTGAAAAAAAGTATTTTCTATTTTAAGGCCCTTACTTTTACATAGTTCTAATAAAGACAAGCTGTCAGAATTATTTTGGCAAGATAGCGTAGCATTACCAATAGTGTTGTTTGTTAAGTAAAACTCCATTTTACCGATTTTAGTATTGAAATCGCCAAGAATAATCAGGTTGTATCTCTTGGGTAGTGAATCAATAATGTTGTTTAACTCATCAAAAAAAAGCATTCT
The DNA here is from genome assembly GCF_954871325.1 of Gordionus sp. m RMFG-2023. Classification (NCBI taxonomy): domain Eukaryota; kingdom Metazoa; phylum Nematomorpha; class Gordioida; order Chordodea; family Parachordodidae; genus Gordionus; species Gordionus sp. m RMFG-2023. The sequence continues at coordinate 11,801,716 of NC_088779.1, forward strand.
TTCCCTCGGGGTTGGGGGCGAGTAAATATTTATGATGATAGTAGGTTTGAAGGCTGTATTAATGTAAAGGGCTGCCATTCTTTCCGAAATAGGGATAAACTTCCTGATATATTGGCAGATATTATTTTTAATTAAAAATGCCACTCCGGACTATTTATTCATATTAGTTCCAGAACTTAACGATGTAAAATCTTTAAATACAGCTTTTATTTCCATATTCTCATTAGAGAGTAATTTAGTAAGGATAGAGATTTTATTATAAAGACCGTTTATATTATAAGTGGAATATATAATTGTCCCTTAATTTCGAACATGATAAAAATATTATAACTTCTTTAAAAATCTATAGTTTATAATTAATAATAATTAAAAATATGAATCTGCCCTCGTTGATATATAAGATACTTTTTATTTCTCGTAGTGCATTTCAAAATTTGTAAGTTATATCTTTAATAAATATTTGTTTTTGAGTTTAAATTTATACTTACCTTTTTTCAGAAATATATTCCATTTAAAAAATATTTATATTTGTTTATATCTATTAATCTAACACTACCTACAAATAAAAAATAGTCCATATTATATAAATATACTCATTTATTATAATATTAATATATAGAAATATAATTTTAAAAGTTAATTCAGTCAATGATTAATATTTGAATGTTATATGATGCATTTTAAAAAATTCTGGTTTAATATAATATTTTAAAATCATATAAAAAATAAATTTTCTAATATTTATCTTTTATTTCTTATTAGTTTCAAAGATTTTAAGTAAGAATAAATTCTGTTATTAATTTCCCTTTAATATGAACTTAATTATACTTAAGTTTACATATGAAAAATCATAAATATCATAGGCTAAACTCGATGGTTTAGCTTATACAATCTGAGTGTGTTTAAATAATATTTTTAAAATTACCTAGATTTTTTTGTAGCTATCTTTTCAAAACGTCTTTTTTGAGGCATTTTTAAAACTTTCAGGAGGCTTAAACTCCCCCCCCCCCCATAAAGATGCTACTGGCTAAATTTATTAAGAATTCAATCAAGTTTAACAAATTCTTTTTTTTTAAATAAATCATCCTAAATACTTGTGCAGATATTTTAAGGATTTTGCCAATGTTCTAGGATTCAACTCTATAGAGATGGAACAAATAAAAAATAAATGGTTTATTTGATTAAACAATATTTTTATTTAAATCTTTATAATTAAAAAAATCAAGTAAATCATGATTTTAATTCCAAAAAAAACCATTGATTTAAATATGCCAAGCCTAATATAATAATTTTATTCAAGGATTTAATTTTAGAGTAGTAACTTATTTTACTGAATCATTAATTATTGTTATCCATCATTAAAATTAAAATCAAAAAAGTTACTATTTTATATTACATTAATTATATTTATAAGCATTTTTATTGGCAGTGCATTTTGATCCCCAGGAATCTTTTTAAAAAATTATGTTAAACATTGCTATATACATTAGAGCCTTAAAGGTTTTTTTAAAAAAGGTAATCCAATTATTCCTTTACAAATTTTAAAATCCATGTACTTATTTAAAACTGATGTTGGGAGTATATTATTTTTCTATATTTTCATTCTTTTTACTTTAATGCTCAAAGTGTTTTTTTTTAATTGTAAATCATTAATATATTAAGATGCAACAGTCCAAAGTTATTTATTTTTTACAAAGGCAGTTGCAATGTACCCAGAACAAGATCAATTTTGTTCTGGTTAAATAAATAATTCCCTGACCAGGATTTATAAAAAAAAATACACAATTATTTATAATATAAACAAATTTTTCAATGATCTTTATAATATATAAATCAAATATACATTACATCTAAGTTTAATCATTAATACATCTTATTTGTATTGTGCTGGTAGTATCAATATAATGAGTAATAAAAATTATTTATATTTATTATATTTTTACCAGAACTGAATGGTTAAACCAGTACTAACTGTTATTATTTATGTAACATGAGGCGTTTATACTGGACCTTTAGGAAGGTATTTGAAACTGGTTTAAACCTCTCTATATCTTAACTCTTTCAAATATTATTTATTAATCAGTTTTGGTGATTGATAAGTATCGATAAATATTTTTATATTATTTGATGATGCCAGCTACCAAAATTACCCTATAGAATTTTATCATTCTCAATTATAGAATTTATCTTTACACTTATAAATATAATTTTACAGAGGGGAATCTTGAAAATATTTTAATTGTATACGGAAAACATTTTATGCTTTCATCTTTATATAATTCTAAGAGGTATGACCTGGATTTTAAAAGTTTAAACCTTATCTATAAATATTCAAATAAAGTAAACCAAAAAAAAATTTATTGTAATATTTTTTACGAACCTTGAACCGTTATTATATCTTAATCAAAACCAATATTCGTTATGGTTCGAATTTATGGTTTAGTCGTTTCCCTATCTATTAAAAATCGTTTCTTGATATCGCAATATCGATCGGTCTCTAAATACCGGTTATTATCCTCTAAATTACAATTTTAATGTTAACGATTATTTATAATTTATGTTCGTTTTTAAACCTATCTGATAACTTATAACACGACCGCTTAGAATTTTTTTTTTAAAAAAATGAACAAATTTTTTGTTTTGTTTGAACGACAGAGCGTTTACAAAACAATATAATATTTTTGGAGTCTCCTTGAAAATAATAATTTTTCCGCGAAAAGAAAAATATATAAAATACAACAAAATCGATAAGCATTGTTATATATTTTTTTTTAAAAAATGTTACCATTTTGATTTTAATTGATGGTATCCCCCCCCCTTCTTCCATAAGTTTTCTTTCTTCTGCCTCCCAATTGATAAAGGGGAAATTTTAGCCCACAATAAAACAAATTTTATTTTAAAATTATACACAAGCCCCTTCTCACTTTAAGGATTTGACGTTAGATAAGCCGAGCTTCTACTCGAAATTCCATTATTAAATAACCAATAGTGTAAAGAGACCTTCTATGATTTTAACCAAATGCCTATCTCCAGATTGGCCAAAAAGTGTCAACCCTTTTTGTCATCTATACCCAGAATCTCGAGTCTTGGGTAATATTTTTTAACTAAAATCGTGATTTGGTCCCTTTTTTCAAAAAAACCAGGCTGAATCAAGTTTTTCGATAAAGACTAAACTACCACCTTCTAATTCTAAGCAAACAAAAAAAACGATTCTCCTTCTCTCAAATTCCTTTATTAATCGATACATTTATCGATTTTTCTCTCGCGTGTATCATTATGATTTTTATTTCGTTTTAATTAAATTATTAAAAAAAATATTCATACTTTTTTCTATAATAATTGTTATATTTAGTAGCAATTAAAAACTAAAATTTATAAAGCCTTTTGAAGTGTTACCAGAAGAAAAATATTTTTATAATTTATTCTATAGGTGGTGAGTGTTGTTAAAAACCCCGATTAAGATTTTAGCCAAAACATGTAAGCCTGGAGATTTTGCTCATAAATGGTATAAAGGTTTTAACCTCCATTTGCCAAATCTCGAGGCTTGCATAATATATTTTAGCTAAAAATCTTAATCGGACTTTCTAAAAAATTGACCCAAATTGCGCTATTTAACAACACTAGTAGCTATGCTGCCGGGAATTATTTGAATGCTGCTCTAATCGATTTTTAAGTATTAATTATGGAAATATTCAAGGGGAAATTCCCCTTTGCTACGGAAATTTGCCAGTTCTCTTTAAATATTAAATTAAGCTAATAAATCACCCCCCCCCCAACCTTCTTCACACTTCCCCTCTGCCAAAAAATTTATACATTATATGTGCTATAAACGATCATTTATAAGAAAAATATGTAAGGGTTAATAATTTTTTTATATAATGGCTTATAATTCAAAATTTTTAGGTAAAAAGTCTTTATAATATTAAAAAAGAGAAAACCCACATAGTCTATAAAAAACATGGCATAGTCAAAGGCGGGTCTGTAATATCTGGACTTAAAGCCCTCTCCAAGTTTTTGGTATTGCTGTTAAATTTTTTTAATGATCAAGCGAAAGTTTGAGAGGGGGCGGGGTTAAAAATGTATTATTTCCAATTGATTGATATGTTTTCTAAATATAGTATATATTATTATGGTGTTGATAAAATTTTAACAAAAAAAAACAAATTGTAATTTATCCTTGACCCATACATAAATATTTAAAAAATAATTATAAATATTTTCTGTCTTTTAATGTACGGAGAAGATATCTTTATTCTACTACTGCATCAATTTTTTTTAAAATTTATCTAGTTTATTTATTATTAACATTATTATAACAGTAAATTGATATTATGTAACTAAAATTAAAAATATTTAATTTTTTTTAAAAAATATTATTTTATCTATATCTAATAAATTTTATAAAAAAATAATATAAATAAAAGTACGAAGATGATCATCAATCAATATTAAATTATTAATTACTTTATAATAAAATAATTATATGACTATTTTTTATGTGCCATTACATTTTCATCGGATCTTTAAAAAAATCGATATTTCGCATTGTGATCGAATAAATATATTTCTTTAATAAATAATAAAAAAAAAATTAGTTCTTCGGTTAATATTCTCCCTAATCCACATTAGATAGATACACCAAGGCAAGAACATTCTTGAATTCAGAAATTCGCAATTTATTTGGGTAACGCTAAATTTTTTTTTTTTATAAATTCGAAATAATTTATTTAAAAAGTTTATCAAAAATGTTCTATAGGTTGACTACCTTTTTATCTTACTCAATACTTAGGCCTTTTAATGGTAATCATATGGAAGTTTCACTGTATAATATTGTCTACAACTTTGAAGCATTTTCTTTTTGCGGTAGAAAATAAATAGTGCATCCCACATTTTATCATTCATGAATAAATTCAACAGTTTAGTCCTCATTATTTAGTGTTAGGAGCAATTTTTTTTTAAACTAATTTTCAAATATTTTAATATTATTATAACATGAGCTTTAGATAATCTTTTTAAGTTAGTGGTGAGAGATGTTTTTCGATACTCAAATTTATATCAATATCACCAATTTGTATGTCGTATTAGAATATTGAATCCTTTGAGTTCGGTATATCTTAAATTTATATCATTTACCAAGGGCAAATTTTTAAATTTAAAAAATTTCGATTTCTTCGGAAATGTATTCCAGTATGTCTAAACTACCTACTTAAAAAATTTCGAAATTTTTGCCATAAACTTTTATATTTTATATAAAATGTTAGATTTACATAGTGGACTCTTTGGAATGCATTTCCAATTAAATAAGATTTTTCAGGTTAAAAATCGAATTCCAATGAATTCCATACTCTATTCATATATAATCCTTAGAGAGCATCGTTTAATGAACGTTTAGATTTAATAGGGTCCCATGAATCTATTCAAAAAAACATGATTTTGGCGGTACATCTTGGGATTTGGGTGAAATTTTGTATACTTTTCTTTAATTTATAATAAATTTAAATAATTTACACAATATTCTATAAAATATTTATAACAGTTAAAATATAAAAAAAAATTGGATAAAAATATTAATAACAGTTAAATAATGAAATTTTGCTATAAATAATATTAATGTAAAAAATTTAATATTTTTGGTATTTATAAACTTTATAATTATTATGTAAATTTTATAGTAATATGAAAAAAATGTCTAGATTATAGTTTGCATAATAATAAATTCCAAAAAATGAATTAATTTACAATGCAAATTAAACTTTCACCAAAAAAATACATTCGATTTTTCTATTTAAATTAATACCTGTAACATATACAAACTAAAATACCATAACTAAAGCAGTGATAATTTTGGCATCCTCGCTCTTATATTTTTGGATATCGAAGTATGAGACATGACTTATTAAGCTTATGAATTGTCATTCAATTATTTTTTTTTATAAAACTACAAAATTTTAAATAATTATTTTAATATCAAAATAAAGTGTATTCATACAATTTTTTAAAACTGGCGATCGATTTAATCCCATTCTAAGTTTGAAATCCTGTAAAAAAAATAAGGAGTATCTTCGATTTTTATAAAATTTAAGCAAATATCACTAAGACTAATCTACATCTGTTTAAATTGGAATGCCAAGTTTTCGCTTTCAAGGTAAACTAAAAATCGATAAAAACACTAAAATATTAAGAATATTTTTTTGGCATAATATTAATTGTTCTAATTAGAAATCTGCAAAAGTAGGCCCGGCCCAATCGGGTTCTGGCTGGGCCAAATATTTTTTAAAAAATTTGGGCCAGGTTGGATCGGGCTTTGAAAATTTTTTTTAATATATCTAAATTTATCAATTTTATGTTGAATTCTTAATGTAAAATAAAAATATTTTATTTTATTTATAGAAACTAGACGCCATATAACATATATCATTTATTTTGAGTAATTATAAATATTAATTTCTATATTTAAATAAATTCGGGCCGGGCCGGGGCGGTAAATTTAAACAATTTCAGATTCGGGCTGGGCCGGTATTTCGGGCCGGACCGGGCTTAATAAATAGGCCCGATGCAGATCACTAGCTCTAATATTATTTAAATGTTTTATATGATATCCTTATTATATTATAGAATCTACAACACATTTATGCAATATTTGAAAATACATATATTGGTAAGAAAATATTTAAAAACAGGATAGGGCCTAGCAAAAATTAAATTGTATCTTGAAAATAGTGCATTTATTTAAGGAGTTCGATTGATTTTTAGAAGTTCATTTTATCGATCTCTTGTTATGATTCAGTTTTAGAAATTGTTTCATATTTAAATTTCATTACGTCTTTTATCCCTCTACAAAACGATAATGTCTTGTATTTGTTATACGTTTTTCCGTTAAACGAGTTTAACCAAGTGATGACATCATTGACTAAGTTTTTGTAGTTTTTTATAATGTGGGCAAATAATTTGTTTTTTTATTATGGTCATATGAACCTGAGTGTATTTAGACTTACAAAGCTTGACATTTGATATGATTTTTGGAACCATTTATTATTTTTAAACATTTATTAATGAAAGTCTGTCGTTTTTTATTTCAGTATTGTTTATTTCCCATATATCACATCCGTAAAGAAGAATACGAATAATGGTAGAATTGAAGATACGAAGTCTCGTAAACATAGATAGCTCATTTGCCTTTCAAAGTTTAAAATATTTATAAAAGGCCGCTTTGGCGTTCTTTGTACAAATTTTGAGTTCCTCTTTACAACCTCCCTTGTTTTTTTCATCTCACAGCGGTATTCCAATTTCAATTGATAATTTTCAATAAAATTTGACACAGTGAAAATGCCATTAGATTGGAACGTGTCAATTTACAATTTCCCCAAAAAATTACAGGTCCTCTTCTTGGTTTTGCTAAAACAAAATCGTATCCTCATCTACAATAAATCTCTTTCTAAAAACATGCATATCGCCCATGGGGAAAATATAAATGGAACCATTATTATCTTTGATAATAATTATGCAAAAATGATTAATCGCTATTAGAATGTGACATCGATAATAATATAATTAAAATTCTAAGAAATCAGTATAGTTGTCTTTTCGCCTATTTTAAAATTAATAACAAAGTATCTGCCTCGTTTAGGAATAAAAAGGATTGATAAGCCAGGTTGCATTATTTCTTCTTTTATCATTTAATTTGGTTATGAAGGAATAATAAAAAACACATTAGTAAGTCGCAAACTTGTTAGAACTAAGATCAAATGATCCATGTCACAACAGAAAATAGGTTGATATATATTACGCTGACGATATTGTAATAATAACGAAGAGCTTAGTAGAAACCAGAAATCTAATATAAATACTTAAATCCTACAGCCTTATAAAGTAGGTCTAGATATAAATTTCAGTAAAACAGTCATACTCCCCTTCGCCCCTTACGCCTTTAATAAAAATTTTTTTAATGGAACATGAGACGGTCAAAGTAGTGAAAATAGTTTAATACCTTTGTTGACCTTAGAAAATAAAGATAGTTGTAAGGAGGAACTCAAAATCCGAATACTGAACGCCAGAGCGGCTTTTTACAAACTTGAGAAAACAAGGGAGATATCCGTGTTTATATTTTCCTTCAATTCTACTATCATACTATACCGACATATGGACAAAACTGAAACCAAGAATTTACAGAAATTTATCAATAAATGTCTATTAATAATTTATTCATGGTATTATCCAAAAATAACATTAATGCAAATGGAAGATGTCGAAATAACTCAGGTCCACTTGATTAAAGAAAAAACGAATACAGTTTTTTTTGCCCTTATCATTAGAAATTCTAACAACTTAGTCCATGACGCTATTACTTGGTTATACTCTTCATTAGAAAAACGTATAGCAAATACAAGTCACTATGGTTTTATAGAACGCTGAAAGGCGTGAGGGATCCAAGCTGATATGAAAAACTTTAAATCTGTTCAAAATTTATATTTTATGTTCGTTTTGTTTAAATCCTATTTTAATGGATGATTTTTTGAATGATACAAATTATAAAATAAATTTCTAGTATCATTTTTAGATACGTAACCTCCTTTATCTTTCTATTCCAACAAAAATAATCAGCCTACTTTATCTAAGATGAGACCATTGGTTAATCTTTATTTACCATATCCTAAGCAAACCTCTACCATACACCTTAAGACGCGTTTTCGCTAAATCCCCCCTTTCTAACCGTGTTCAGAATGTTATTTTGAACTTGAAGCTGAGCCCAACCCCGGAAATTCTTATACGGGTTCGAGGTCACCTAATTCCGAAAAGTTTTTTTTTACGGAGACCATACGAAAATTCATAATATCCCTTCTCTCCAAAATTATAAGACTAATTTAATTTCCTTTTTTTTAAAAAAAAATAAACACGTTTTTTAGATTTTTTTTTTCTTTTGCAAATATTTAATCTCACAGGTAAATAATAAATAGAATGATAATAATGACTGCGCTCTTAGCTAATATAATTATTACCTTTTTGTTAAATACTAATAAAAATAATTGATAAACAATATCATAGTAATCTTTTAACATTAAACTTTAAAGGGATTTTTTTTTAAAAAAATTTATAATAAAATAATAATATATTTAATTTTTTTATGCGTCTTATTGCTTATAAAATAAATGATCTTTTCATTATTTTTAATTAGCCTGCAACCTATATATAATTTGGCTATATAAAAAAAATATTCTCAGGATTTTAATCATGATAAATAATATGAAGATCGTTCAAATATTATAAGTTGAATTCGCGGATTATATTATTTTTTATATTTATATATATTCCGATTTCCGACCATGACTCGGTTGTTGGTAAGTAAAACAACAAAATGCTTTTTGATAATTTTTTCCCCATATAGTTAGGCAGTGAATTTTTTTTCCGCTTTCTTCAAGCTGGGACTATTTTTCTCAAAAAAGCCTCTTAACCCTGCATTCACATAGTGAAAATCACGGTGAAGTATACAAAATATGATGCAAATATAATAATTTTACATTCATTTTTGTATATCGCGAATTCGCTCTAACTGTGAATGCAGGGTAAGGCTGAGGACATAATTTTAGGACTAAAATTTTGAAATCGGCGAAAACTGTTAGATATGTGAGCTATAACCCTCCCATGATCTTGTGTATATTCTTATCTAGATTTTATATCTTACTTATGTTCGAAATCCTGTTTATATATTAAAAAATAAAAATATCAAATGTTATGCCGACGTATTAAATAATAATATTTTATAAAGCTTATTAAACCCGATTGGTATTTTAATAATAAATTATCAAATTTATCTTTCGACTATAATATTGGGGTTAAACTTGAGATTTCCCATTTCAAGAAAAAATGGTTGCATCATTTTTTTTAATTAAGTGTCTTTTATTATCAGTAATTATTAATATTGCTTAATTTATTTTTTATTCATTCTAATTTTAAAATGTCGTTTATTTATATTTTTTACAGCAATATAATACGATTATAAAATTGAGTATATATCTAAGTTTTTATCTATATAAGAGAGCTTCGGACCTTTCCTGCATTTTTTTTTCAGCCCGGTCCATATTTTCTCAGCCCCGCCGAGTTATTTAAATTTGCTTATTTTAACGGCCTAGCACCCGTTTTTAAAATTTAATTATTCTAAATCATTTTAGCTGTATTTTGTAAATAGCTTCAAAAAAGAAATCGAATATTGGAAGATTTTTTTAAAACCTGTTAATTTTCAATTAAAATTTTTCCGGCAAGGGTTTATAATTTTTTTGATCTAAACGATCCCGGTTTCTCAAATTTTCCGGGTCGGGTTTTACTTACATAATTAGTATATTTTATTTATTTTTATAGACGATAAACGATTCTGGCTTTATACCTATTATAATAATACTAGTTGATAACCCGTCAAGAATGACGGGAATAATAAAATCTTGGACTATAATATGAAATTTTTTTAAAATACATTTTTTTATATAAAATAAATGACAAATTTTAGTGATTATTTATTCATATTATTAAATTTATCGTAAAATATATGAAATTTTAATCAAAAATATAGGGAGATATTGATAAATTGGTGTTATATGTCATTTCCAGAGTTCAAATATTGTGGTTGAGATAAAATTTTTATACTGGCATATTTTGGGGTGGTAATATGAGATAAATGTTTATTTTTCAATTGGCTAGATATAATTTAAATTTATTTTTAAATCTAAATTGTAATAAGTACGATCAATGAGGGAGGTTAATTTTTTGGCATGGGAAGATATTGATAAATAGGTATTTTATACTATTTGCAGAGCTCCCATAATGTGGTCGAGATAAAAAAAATTTACTGCCATATTTTGTGGTGGTAAATTTAAATTTATTTGTTTAATCTAAATTGTAATATAAAAATAATTTTATAAAAATTATTAAATTTTACTTTGATTGAATATAAACACTTATGCTAAAATTAATGTGAGATAAATGTTTATTTTTCAATTGGCTAAATATATTTAATTTGCTATTTTAAATTAATAATATTCATTCTTACCATAATTTGAGGTGAGGTTAGTATTCCTTTTAATATAACATAATAAGATTTAAATTATATAAATTAATTGAAAAATATGTTAATAGCAAAATAATAACATATATATAACAAAGATTATATTACAAAATTTAATATAGAAGGTGGCTGAGTGGAAGATCGTTTTCCTTTAAAACGTCAAGTCATAGGTTCGAATCCCGTGATGTATAAAAATTTTCTTAAAATTTAACATTAGAGATATAGTCTATCTATTTATTTAACATTAATCATTGTAATAAATATTCATTAAAAATTGGGTTTTTTTCTGCCAGTATACGATTGGTTATTTTTTATCTAAAAAATATTTTTTGATAAATTTATTTTAGCGGATATTTTTATTAACAAGAAAAACTCATATGATTCAATTAAACTAAAATCACATAAAACGACTTATCCTTCAGCTTAAATTTTTAAAAACGGCCCGATTAAGATTTTAGCCAAAATAATATTTTAAGTAGGCTTAGAGATTTAGCATATAAGCGTCCAAACCCTACTGCCATCTATATGCAAAATCTACACGCTTTAATGTTATTTTGGCTAAAATCTTTATCGGGCCAAGAACACTACTTTAGCTGATTTACATATTCCATATTTAAGCCTATGCTTATTTGGTAAGATTTGATTTTAGATGAAAACAAAATTGTCTGTGATATTATTTGTTGCTTGGCTTATTTCTTGTGTCCTTTCAATACTCTATAATTGTGTGGCGTTGGGGGGAATTTCCTATTTTATTTTATTAGAAACCGGCAAAGGTCCAAATTTTAGGCCCACACCGTCTCTAATATTTTCAAACCCGATTTGGCCCGGATTTTATTTAAAATAATATTTTAGCCAATCAATACCTTTTTTGCTCGGATTTTTAATTTAAAAAAAATTGTTTTATAAGGAATATGAAAAGATGAGTGAAGTAAATGAATTTTATTTTTAACAAATTTTCTGGGCCGGTTTATAAAAAAAATATTTTTGCTATCTATATTTAATTTTTATATTATGCTCTATCCTAAACCTGGTTTAAAAATTCGCAAAAAAATCTTCCATATAAATTTTCTAGAATTATGTTTTATTTTTATATTAAAAATAGCCTTTTTCTTTATTTTCGTTAAAGTTTCGAAAATTTACGAATTATATTTTTGGCATTTAGGACACAGCAATAGTATATTTTTATTTTCGAAAAATAAATTTAAAAAAACGAATATTCGTTATCGATTATTTTTGTTTAGTTAACATTTCAATATAGAGGTAATATTAACATTCTTAATGACACCCAAAAATATTCCCTTCTCAAAAAGTTTTTTTTAGTTTTATCGGAAGTCCTCAATTTTTAAAAAAAATAATATGTATAATTTTAAGGATTAAGAAAATTATATATATATATATTGCGATTTTTAACTTTAAAGGCTAGTTAAATTTCGATAACAAACTGTCAATCTCTTAGGATGGCCAATTATATCCCATGTCACAAATCTAAATTAATGTGATGACATGTCCTGCATACTAAAATAAATTCGAATCGCTCTATCCAGAAAAAATTGATTTTTAGTGACCTACTGCTATGGCCTTAATCTTATATAAAACATGGAATATATATAATGGAAAAAGATATTTCGATCAACCCCCCTTTAATGGCTAAAATAAAGATCATTTGGAATTTTATTTATCATGATGTTAAGATCTTTTTGGGTTAGTTCCATACACCAATAATTTAATTGACCTGATTTTGGTAATTCGGGGATGGTATTATCTTTCTTATTGATCACTATAGTAATAATATTTGTGTGGCCGTTCTTGCTCACATCTTTTTTTAACGTTGCTGAAAAAGTTTTATATCAGCTGATTAAAAATTTAATGAAAAGTTATTAAAATTTCGAAACTTCCTCGTATATCTAAGGAACCTAAAGAATTAGTCAAAAAACGGCCTCCAATTTTGTAGTAATATCTTTCTACGGTAGCGCATTTTGAAAACGATTTACGAATATACCGAAATATTTTATATAGCACGTATTAATTAATTAATCATTTTTTAGTAATATTTTTTGTTCTCTCTCTTTCACTCATTTTTACAATGTTTATAATTTATCGTTTTTTTTGTACCTATTTAATAATATATCATTTTTTTTTGTACCTGTTAAAAAATATTTATATAAAAAAGATCGAATTATTTTATATAAAAAATTTTAATTTGAAATATTCCATCCAACGATTACTCAATTATCATCTACATATATTTTTTATCTAGCTTTTTAGAAAGAGGCATTTTTGTATACCCTTTAAAACCTTGAGATAAGGTATTATCTTTTTAATTAACTCATCAATTTGCACAAAGGACAAAAATAAATAACCATATATTTATTTAGTAAAATCTCTTCTATCTAACTCCACCAACTTATTAATGAAATCTATATTTTTTTTTCCTATTTATTATTTATATTTTGAAATTAAATTGGTTTAGTTTCGATTTAGAACTTTATATTTTCTTATAGTTCATTCCAGATTTTTAAAAAAAAAATTAATCGTAATGCTTATAAATAAATTACAACTTCTTTATGATTAATATCTTACCTCACCTTGAAGTTTTATAAATTTGATATATTTATTTTTAGTACCGAGCCTACCCTGACCTGAATTTTTTTTATTAAATTTTAAACCCCAAATCAACCGAAATTTTTATTAAATTTTTTGCCCGGCCTGGCCGAATTGTATATCAGATCCGAACCAGGTCCGACCTAAAATTTTAATTGGAAAAAATATGTATATAAATTAAACATATTTTTTGTAAAGTTAATTTTAAAAAATCTCTTATTTTCTAAAATAACTTTTTTCCTTTTTTTTATAATTTGTAAGCCCGCTCTGCCCGAACCGGACTTTGGACCGTCTTGCAGGGCTATAGCCTCACCTAGAGGACTTTAAAATATATTTATTCTCTTTTTATGATACATAAAATGATGCTATACGAATTTCAATACAAAATACGATTGTAAATAACAAGTTAAATATTTAGGATACTTTTGATGGAAGAGATATTGGTTGAATAAAGATCCTTTAAAAAATATCTATAGAGATATAAAAAGCTCCATCAACTAGACTGAAAATTCTAATAATTTTTTCCCGGGTTTGAGAAGCTGGAGGGAGGGGGGGGGGGGTTAGACTCTAAATAAGCATCTCACTTTATATATATTCAATAAATAATATTTTAGAACCAATAATTTTTTTAAGTAAAATTATATTATTTGAAATCTATTAATCAAACATTGAAATCTTATATAAAATTTCGTTATAAAAAAAATATAATAAGACATTATACTTATACAAAAAAAAATTGTTTTTTTTAAAGTTGGAGACTAACATGTTTGAATGCTTAATTTAAAAAAAAATGTCAATAAACTTTTCCTCTTATTGTAAATTTAGTAGCGTAGGGTTTATAAATTTACGTACCCATAATAAAGTGAACATTCTAATCCATCAAAAAATGTTTCGGAGATCTGCAAGTGACGTATAAAATTCAAATTAATATGATTTTAAAAATTCCCCCAACTTCTAAAATAAAAAATTTGCAAGTCAGGGCTGGGCCGTAATATTTTAAGAAATAATTTTAAATTTATATCCAGTTGGAGAATTACTGATCTGCATAGGGCCTAATTTTTCACGCCCGGCTCCGCCCAAAATTGTTTTAATAAATTTTTGTTCTGCCCGGCCCGATCCCGAACAAAATTTTTTTATTTGTCCCGTAAAGCTCTACCCGAAATAAAAAATAGTTTATAGGCAAGGCCCGAATTTATCTAAATTTAGGAAAATTATTTTATTTTAAAAAAATATTTTACAAGTAAAAAATATTAGCGCCTTATATCAATTTATTTGACAAAATGTAATGTTATATTTAAAAGCCCGGCCCGAAATTTTTTAAAAATATTAGGCCCGAGCCGAAATAATTTTAAAAATGGACCCTCGGGCCGGGTACCGGCCGGCTTGATTTAGATTTCCATGAAGAATCAGATGACCGATCATTTAAACATTCATTAACTTTTACTTTAAAACTGAAAAAATTTATTTAGAAATGACCAAATTAAAAATGAATTTTAAAAAATATTAGTATATTTTGTTATTCTTTCAACAATTTAAAGGGTTTTTGTGTTTGTTTAACTCATGCAATTATATATATTTTTTATTCATAATTAAATTACTAATTCTGAATATTCTATTTCCGTTCGAGCTACAATTCCCTCAGTTATTTATTTATTATTTAATTTTTTTAAAATAAAATATGTTATATATATTTTGTCTGCCAATGAAAATAATAATAAATCGATAAAGTTTTTTATATTCATTTTATGTTTTGGGGTTAGGAGGTAATTTAGTATTAGTGGGATAATCCAGTTTTGCAGACCCCTGTTTTTTTAGTATCTAATTTCAGCATATAATGATGCGTTTGCTCCCCAATTCCAATATCTCAAAATGCAAATTTAAACTATTTAAAAAGGGTTATTATAAAACTATACCTCAAATTAGTAATTTAATTATACTATAATGTGATTATTTTAATACCTTTTCCTCTGTATTTATCTTGGTAATTGGAATTGGGAACAAAAATATTTTCGATAGGAAACTAATCTTTTTTTTGTTAATATTCGGAAAAAGTTTTAATAAAGAAATTGGACATTTTTTACGGGTAAATTCTCTTTCTTTCATTGGTCTTCTGCAAAGAAATAAATCTCCTTAACTCTGCATTCACAGTTAACGCGAATTCAAGGTTAAGTATACAGAAATACAGCATATTTTATATACTTCGCCACTAATTCATTTTTCTTGCTAACTATGAATGAGGTAAGACATTTACTGGACAGGGCTGCTAGGTCAAAATTTACAAATTGCGGGCGAAATTTTTCTACGAGCTTACATCCTACAAATTTCCGACTTCGGCCGGGTTAGGAAATGGGGCTTATTTGGCTCCCTTTTTTTATTCACATAGCTGTTAACTTTACAAATCCCCGTTCCTTATGCTTTCAAATTAAGGTGTTTTTTTGCGTTATATTTCAAGTAATGTATTTCAAATCATAGGCATGGTACTACCAAATTTTATGATATAATATATTTATTCCTAAATTTGAAATGGCATTTAAAAGTCAACAATATTGGGTAAATGTTATATTTTCTTTTTAAAATGTGATACCTTTTATAAATGGCGATTGAACTTTAAAAATCCCTATTTGGAATATATTAGTTGATAAAATTTACTTAAATATAATATTATATAAAGCTTTTTTTGCTTTATCCCCAGGTATGATGTTACTGATTTTTATTATAGTTTTTAAAAAAAAACTATTTCCCAATAGAAAAGAGGGAGGGATTGAAAGTTTATTCATTTGACTTTGAGGAGATATCGATTTCCTTTTTTTTTATTAACAAACGACATATTTAAAAAAAAATGATTATAAATTTAAAATATTAAACAAATACTGTTTCTAAAAATTATTAATATTTATCATTTGATAATGTAAAATGCTTTATAAAAAAAGAAATTGCGGGATATTTGCTGTATATAGTTTTATGTTTAGGATAATATTGCGGGAGTCTCCCGTTATTAGGGCGTGGGAGATATGATAACCCCGGTGATGGATGACGATTTGTTATTATTACCTTATCTAGGCTAAGCATGTCTATTCAACAACTCTTTTCACAGATTGAGTGAAGTTTTTGAAGAACACGCTTTTATAAAACTCTTTTAATCTTTATAAATGAACAGCATAGCGTAATCTTGTTGGTTTGAATATAAAATTGGAATTTTTTTTTGTCTCATCGAGAAATAAGAAAAAATAACAATAATACTTTTCGACTCATTTTAATATTCTATTTTTATATCTCATTTATGCTTTAGGTAAAAAATTTCATAAATTCCAATACCTAAAATTAAAATAATAATATTATGAATTCTTAGTATGAGTTACGTCCTTATACATATTATAAAACTTTCAAACTTCAATTTCATAATTACTAGATCCAAATACTGTGAAAAACTATAGATTCCTGCAGAGGAATTTTTTCCCCCATTCTTTTTAATTAAATATCGCAATTAAAAAAGAATTTTTTTAAAAAAACGGGTTGCAAACATTGAGTAAAATTTTTCAATTAGCTGATGGAATAGAAGGTCAAAACAAACCCTCATTTATTTGATAATTTATTATTTTTTACATAATAATATTTGTAAATTAAGTTTAAATTAGTTTTTTTTAAATTAATTAATGTAATATTTTAATTTTGTTATAGAAATAAAAAAATAGATAAACATCATAAAATTATCAGAGTTCTTTGCTGGATATTTAAATTTAATCAGCGATGCACCGATACAAAGGCCGATAACTTAACGTTTTACCTATATACCACTATACTAAGATAATTTATTAACAAATCTAAAATTTCATTAAATTCATTTTCTTTAATGTTATTTAAGTATTTATTTAAAAGAATTTATATAAGAATTATATACTCCGAGTTTATTATTTAAAACCAACAATAAAAATAAGAAATCTAACAAAATGAGTCAAAAATACATCTTAAAATTTAAATATATATTTAAAAAACAAATATGAATATATGAGCACATAATTATCATGTTGTAAACGAACGCGTTCAAAATGAACGCGTTTGTGAACGAAGTTCGTTTTTTGAAAAAAATGATAAACGGCGTTCCTTTTATTTTTGACGAACTTTGAACGTAAACGCGTTCCTTTTTTATGACGAACGCGTTCGAATTTAACGTTCGTTCAATTTTAAAAATATTTTTTATTTTTATTTATTTGAAAAATTTAATATTTCCGAATTTTTTTAAAAAAAAAGTATTATTAATATTTTTAATCGGCTGTGTATTTCCTTTTTACATTTCGATTTTTTTAACACATAGTTTATTAATTTGAATATTATTGTTTATATTTTAATTTAGATTAGCATAAGCATGGATATTATTATTTAATCCTCATCATCTGATTCTGAAAATCCAAAATCAGATGAATTATCATTACTATGGCCAAATATGATAAATGTTTTACATTAACATCCTATATTGAAGGAACTAATCCAATGCTTACCAAATGTAAAATGTGGCCAAGAAGTATTATATTGTCAAAATCTTCAGGTTTCAATTTAAAACGACATTTGATTTTAATATTAATTAGTTGATTTTATATGATATAACTAAGTTAAATCATTAAATTTGAAGAAATAATGCATTTGGGATATTTGACCCCAACAATAACGATAGTTATTTTAAAATTAAAAAAATTAGTGGCCTCAAATATGGTCAACCATTGATAGACGCCGTATTAAATGGATTAATAAAAGGTATTAAACCTCTCACTCTCAATTAATTACATGTATTTTATTTTTTTAAAGATTTGAACATATATATAAGGATCAATATGTTCTTTCTGCAATTATAGCAACTCCCTCATCTGCCCCAGTAGAGCGTTTTTGGTATAGCCAATGCCGTATTAACTGCCAAGTGTTCCTAAACAATTGTTATTAAAATTTAATAAGAAAAATTTTTTATAAATAAAAATATCTTTTTATTGCTATATTATTATATTTTATTTATAATTATATTATCAAAATAAAACTATATTATTTTTTAACATGGCTAAAATATATAGTATTAAAAAATATATGTTTATATTAAATTAAATTTAAAAAAAATTTATCATAAAATTTTGAACTGTTTTATGAACGTGAACGCGTTCCTTTTTTTGAACATTCAATAAACGTTGAACGCGAACGCGTTCGATTTTTTTAGAAATGTTTACAGCACTACATAATTATAATCGATATTAAAATGGAATATAAGAAATATGTGCAAAAATTTTTAAAAAAATAATAAAGAACGGAGATGATATAAAGCGAGAAAAAAATAAGAAGTAGAAAGAGTCTAGGATAGCTCCTTGGCTAGTAGGTTCGCTTTAAGGACAGCTATGGCCAACCTTTGCCGAAAAAAAAACCCCTCTCGAGGTTATTCTGAGAGTTTGCTAATTTGTAGCACTAAATTTTTAAAGAATGCTAGGGCAAAGTTGCCGGAGGTGACAGGTGTGGTTGAAATGATAAGAATGAAACAATGGTCATTTGAAATTTCTATGTATTTCGAGATTTTAAGTTGTTCCTTCTAGTCAATTGTATTAGGGGCTTGGTTGGAAGGGGCCAGAGGGTCAATACATGAAAAAAAAAATTAATTTATTTTTTTGGGTTTTTTATTTCATATAAAAATAATATTTTTTAAAAAAAAGTGAATTGTATTTCAGCTAGTGGTACTTGGCTGGATTTGAGCCAATTTTTAAAAACGGCTAATACAAAGATTTGGATATCTATTAGTAAAATTTCGCGCTTGTGCAATATTTTTCTGGTTAAAATATTGAGTTAGCCGTTTTTAAAAATCGAGTCGTTTAACAACACTAGTGGTACCATTTAATGACGTATATAATAAATCTTCTGAATTATATGCAACACATTATATAGTTTAGAGTTTTTGATTCCTAATTTCATTTATATTAAGGCTGGGGTCTAGTTTTTTTTGCCATTGGACGAGATTGAGTTTAAAGAAAAATGATTTTATAGGACTATTCAAATCACTATGGGTTGAAAAGGCCAGTACTTTGGTTGGCACATTTTGATTAGCATTTTTTTTAAAATAGGTTTATTGGTCGGGAGTCTAAATGGGATAAGTTAATCTCATTTTAATTATATTCAATTTAACAAGTGTGCAGATATGCTTATGTTTAATTTAAAAAGGTCTTATTTTGAATTCTTTAAAAGGACAGCGTTTTACTAATTTTGTTACCTTTTGGCGATATTTCAAATAAAGAGGCAAAGAAAAATAAATCGATTAAATCCAAATATTATCCTTCTGTGTAGTGTATAAAAATCTTAAAGATTATAATAATTAGTTCTTGAAAGTATTTTCCCTTATTTTGCTATTATCAGCAATTTTTTAGCATATCCATGGTAAAATTATAAAATTTTTACTATTTGGTTAGTTTTTGTTTTTGATTGAAAATATTATACCAAGGTCAAAATTAATCTCTTTTCCTTTGTATGTCTATGTAATCAATAATGTGGTTGAATAAATTTATTTTTTCAACAAAAATAAAATAGCTATTATTTTGATCTTTTTTTTAAAAAAAAGTAGTCATAATACTTTAATTCCCATTTCATAATTTTGTATTAAAAAAATAATGTTATTTTTTAAAGAATGATGAAATTTAAGAAAATTATTATGTGATATGGTTGTTGAAATTATGCAATATAAAATGTATTGTTTTTTTAAAAAATAGTAATAATATATATATCGATTTATATCATCATTAATATTTAATGAATTATTGATTGTATTGGATGGATTTTTAAAAATTGTTACGTTTTTTGGATTGAAATTTATTTATAAAGATAATTTTTTTTTCATTCGACTATAATATTTTTTTTATATAAAAATAGTATGGCAAAACGGACAGTTATCAAGTCAATAAGTTACCGCACACCCATACCCCATCCTACAATACTATGACGGATAATTTCCGCGACGCCTCCGACACTTTTCAGAATCCCGCCCTGAATAACGCAATCAATAGCACCCTCAACAATGTCGTCACAAACACTAATTATAACCCGAGTTCCAACAACGTCAACGCATCACCTCTGCCCATCACTACCTTCAACAAAAACGGACCTGGCATCAATAATAATTCTACATTCAACAATACGAACAAAGCCCTGATAAGTAAATCACCCAGCTATAACCCTCCACCCCAAAGTCTTAACATGCAAAATACGGGTCCTGGTATGCAGACCAGTTCGAGTAATGTTAAGCGCGTCAAACAGGTCCAAAAAAGTGGCGGGTGTTGGCCATGGTCTAAAAAGGAGAACCCCGAACTTGCTCATCTTAAACAGGAGTTAGATATGGTTTGGTAGATTTTATCACATGTTTTTTTTAAAAAAATTTTAATTGCCCTTATTAATAATTAATAATTCTACGAATGATATATTCTTTACACGAATAACACTTCGAATCGAATACGATTAATCAATTTTTTATAAAAAAAATGACATGATATAATTGAATATAATAATTGTGTTTCCAATAAGGAACCATAATTATATTTTATAAATTTCGATTTGTATTTTTTGTCTAATATACAAAAATTCTTTCGCTTCAATGGCGAAATTCCTTTTATCGCTTTTAAAAAACTTATGTGTTATAGGTTAAAATGATTTGTTAGCGATGTGACTGGAATGAAAATAAAATTGCTGACATATTTTTTTGATTTCAGCCTGGGTAATAGTGATATAAATGCAAAATCTCCATTTGAGCCGATTTTTAAAAACGGCTAATTTAATATTTTAGCCAGAAAAATAATATTACCTAAGCCTCGAGATTTCGTCAATAGATGTCGAAACCTTTGTGCCATCTATGAGCAAAATCTTAAGGCTGGCGTAATATTCTTTTGATAAAATACTGAGTTAGCGTAATCGGTTCAAATGGAACGATTTTGCATCACTACTGGGTAAGTGAATTGAATTCATCCAATTCATATTTTCTAGGCATAAAATAATATTGTTTTTTTTAGTTTAGTTTTTTTTTCTTCGTTTTATTACATCCCCAGTTATTTCATATTTTTTAATTGTTTAGAATTTTTCAGGATACGAATTTTTAAAAATTAAATAATAAATATTTCAAATCTCATTAGACTATGATGTTTAAAGGATTTCGATTATAATTTACATTTTTTTCGATCCGTGTCTATATATATATATATATCCTTATTCCCATTTTTGACTGAATTTAGATGGTTTTTTTTTGTTGAACCAAATCTCATTAATAAAATACCGGATTTTTTATTAATGAGGTAATTAGGAAATTATATTTAAAAAATATGTGCCTAGTTTCATCTAAATCTCATCTCGATTGCCAACTTTATCGATTTCTTTTGTTCCTCATTTTTTTTAAATAGAATTTTTTTTGATTATATTTATATAGTTTAGACTGATAGATTTTATACGCTTACAACGTTTATTTATTATTAACATATTTCCTAAGTGGTCAACTTTATTTCTTATGGTGCTCAAATGATTAAGCTAATATTTCAAAAAGTTATTATATAGGAGGGGCAGCAAGATCCCAACAATTTACTTAAAATTAGAGGAGTTTTTTGAATGCTTATGAAAGTTATTATTGCTTCAGTCATAGTTATAAGAAATATCCGGAAAATTGCTTTAATTTTTTTTTATCGTAAAATAGGATTTGTGGTAGAATGAATTCTAGGACAATGTCTAACAACGTTGACCCTTTTTTTAATGAATGAATGATAAGAGAGAATGCACCGATCTTTTATTTTTTACCCGATGCCAGTGGGTAATATCCAAAATATTAATTATCATTCATTTTAAAATGTATATCAATAAAAATCAGCTGGCGCGCCATTTTGGTTTCCTATATAAACAATAAAATTTTATTCAAATTTCTTCTTTTTTAAAAAAAATAAATTTAAAAAAATAATTATGTAAGAAACCAAAAATTAGGTAGGCACCTACGAAAATACAAATCGAATAATTGTTATTCGTAAATGGTTATCGAATACGAATAATAAATCAAATCTTAGTTCCAAAGTAACCAATTTAATAATTTTACTCATATATTTTTAAAAATATTATTTAATTTTTTTTTATAAAATTATTATATTCACGAATACAGGACGAACATATCATTCCACTGCCAGAATTATATCACAGATTCGGTGTTGATCCCATAAAAGTTTGTTTTACAAAATATTTGTGTACTTTAAAAAAAACAACTATTAAATTATATTACATCGCTGGAGTTACTTTTGAAAAATAATTATCACAAGTTACATTTTCTCATAAATAACTGTTTTCAGTAACTATCTTTAATCATACTTAGTTGCATTTACAGTTAATATATTAATTGTCATCATCATTTTTAATGTAATTTTTTATCATACAAAAAATTACAAAATGAAAATAATATGTTATATATTATAACTTAACTAACATAATATTTATTTCATAAAAATTTGGGCTTAATAAATTTTATTTTATTTTAACAAAATATTGTTTTCAAAATTAGTTCCAAAAAGCTTGCTCTTTTTTTTATAAGATTAGATTAGACAATCGTTGTACAGGAACACATGCTGGAAGTAGGATATGATTGTTTAATTTAGAATATGTTATATAAAGCTAACGATATATTGGATTTTATTATATCGTCTTCACCTTCATCAACAATAGAAAAAATTCAATAGGGTCAGAAAAGTTTAATAATGTCAACAAACGTTTACTCCACCCAATGGAATCAAGAAAAATTTATGGCTTGGCTAAGAGAATTTTACATCTGATTTTAGATGTTATTGATCTTATTAATATTCTTAGGATTAGAAGAAGATATCATTTTTATATTTTCTTCTTTATGAAACACATCAATGCCATCCTCATCATCTGGTGAGTCAGTGTACATTTATTTATATATAATTATGTAATTATATGAACCACTTGTATGAAATTATAAAACCTATATAAAAAAATCGATTCAAAAAATGTAACTAGTTTTAGCATGAAGTTACTTTTTTTTAAAAAAAATGAAGTTTTCATAAAAATAGAATTGCCTAAATATGGCTAATTATATCTAAAGTTGTATTTCCCTCATAAATGTAAGGAGTAATTCAAATCTCTTTAAATACCGTGAAAATATACTTTTTTATATAAGAGGCTTAATAAATTTTTAAAAAAATATTAAAATCGATATTCTAAATTCGGTTGAAAACATATGTAATTATATTAAGATTTATGAGGGGAAATATACTTTAGTCCGAGTGAAATTTGTTTAAATTTTTATAGTGCAAGTTTTTTTCATTTAAATTTATATTAATATATAATATCATTTTGCTTATGCTACATTAGCATGATTGAAACCTCTAAAAAAATATGTCTAATAAATATTTAACTTTCATTTTATATATTATTTTACTATTCTTTTCAACTTTTTTTTAACTAAAATATTTAAAAAATAGCTAGAAAGCCACTTAAATAAAATACCAGTTAAATATAATTTCGATCCAAACTGAAAAAAAATATATCATATATAAAGTTTTTTATTTAATATTTATTCGGGGAAAAAATCGATTCATTATCAAAATATTATACTAAAAATAGCTTTTTTATTATTCTAAAAGTAACTTTTGAAAAGTTCATATCGATAAGGTAGACTCAGTTTTAAAAAGTGTATCATATTTTATCAGTTTAAAACTGCACCTGCTGCTCTCTAGATTTGTAAAGAGTTTTTAAAAGTATTACAATATCACTTATCTTTTATAAGTTTTCTTCTACTTATTGTTTTTATTAGATTTTACTGTTCCTTTCAAACTCCCCCCCCCATCCTATTTTATCTTTGCCTCTGTCGGGTTTATAACTATATATATTTAATTCTTAAGGGTTACTCGATAGCCCAAGCGAAAGAGATATTCGCTCGAGACGGTCCTAATACTCTTACCCCTCCGCGCAAGACTCCGGAGTGGGTCAAATTTTGCAATCAATTATTCGGAGGGTTTTCCATGCTTCTTTGGGCCGGTGCTATCCTGTGTTTCGTGGCTTACGGTATTCAAGCTGCCACTTACAGGAATTTTTCCAAAGACAACGTAACTTTATTTTACTACACTTATATATTTTTATAATTTCATTTTTCATTCTTCTGTCTATTCTTTTTTCTCACACATTTACTTAGTTAAAAATTAGTTTTAAAAAAATGTAAATTTATTATAAAATATTATCTATATAACTTATTCAATGATAATTAACCTTCATAAATTGAAACATTGTTTAATAATTTATTATATCAAGCTCTATCTGGGTATCGTTTTAACGACCGTTGTTGTTATAACAGGTTGCTTTTCATATTATCAAGAAGCCAAAAGTTCGAAAATTATGGAATCTTTCGGGAAGATGATACCTCAAGTATAAATTTATAATTACTACTATGTGAAAAAAGAATAATAATACCTTTTACAATTTGCTTCTTTTTCAATTCATTTATTTTTTTTCAAAGAAAGAATTCCCATTTTAATCATTTTAAATTATAATAGGAATCAAATATACTTTTAATACATAAATTGAAAAATATTGTAGAGCGATCTGCAAAGGGATAGTACTAATTATTTTACTAATAAACGTATTTTAAGCAAGCAGTGGTGTTGAGAGAAGGCAAGAAGATGGATATCAAAGCGGAAGATGTAGTATTAGGAGACATTGTCGAAGTTAAATTTGGTGACAGAATACCTGCCGATATTCGTGTCATCAAATCGCAAGGATTTAAGGTTTTCTTTTTTTTTAATTTAATTTAAAATTTATTGCATTTTAAAATATTTTCTTCTCCTTTTCTTCCGTAACATACATAATAGGTTCCACTTCGCAAATGCCTGTTAAAACTAACATAACATTCATTTTTCTTTTTTCGCTAATCTTACAATCTTATTTTTTTATACATACTATTAAGGTCGATAACTCCTCATTAACGGGTGAGTCAGAGCCGCAATCAAGGGGCCCAGAAAATACTAGTGCCAACCCTTTGGAAACCAGAAATTTGGGTTTCTTTTCTACTAACGCTGTTGAAGGTTACTATAATTGTTACATATATATATTTAAGTTTTTTGATAATGCAACTAATATTGCTTTTATTTTAGCAATGAAAAAATAGTTAATCACATAATAATCTATATTTGCTTCATCTCGTGTTCTATCTATTAAATTTTAATCTCATATGGTTAATATTACCGAATAAAATTTCAAACATTTTAATTTTTTCTTCTAGGAACGTGCACTGGTATAGTTGTCAACACCGGTGATCGAACCGTTATGGGTCGTATCGCTAACCTAGCATCCGGAATAGAGGTAGGGGAAACTCCAATTCACAAAGAAATAAATCGTTTTATCCATCTGATAACTGCGGTTGCTATATTTTTAGGAGTTACTTTCTTCATTATAGCCCTCATTTTACATTACACCTGGCTCGACGCTGTTATTTTTCTGATCGGGATCATAGTGGCCAATGTGCCGGAAGGCCTTCTGGCTACCGTTACGGTTGTTATATTTTTTAAAATAATGTCATTATTATAATTTTTATTAGGAAATTATTACTAAGAAGTAGGATTTCGAAAATTAATTTGACTTGGTGGGCTGTAACTAGATATTATCAAAAATTTGGGGCCCAAGATATCAATCATATTTAAAAAATATATATATAACATAAAAATAGGTCTGCCTAACGCTCACCGCCAAAAGAATGGCTTCCAAAAATTGTTTGGTTAAAAACTTAGAAGCTGTTGAAACATTGGGTTCCACCTCCACAATTTGTTCCGATAAAACTGGCACGCTTACACAAAATAGAATGACCGTAGCTCACATGTGGTTTGATAACAAGATATGGGAAGCTGATACTTCAGAAGATCAATCATGTAAATATCTTCCTTTTTTATCACTCATACTTCTCCGTGCACTTGTGGAACTAGGCCTCTGCAGACGGAACAATTATAACTCCATTTCCCTTGATTGTTCATATCATAATTAATAATCATGGACTAAGTTTATGTTAATATTTAATAGTCCGATACTAAACCGACTTAACTAATTTTTTTTTAGAATTATTTGATTTCAAGTAAAAAGGGGAAGGAAAATTGATGAACGTTCTAGGATAACAATAAAATTTTATTTCTTTCTAGAAAATAGGATTTAATAAGAATTAAGATATCTTTGTCAGTCCTGCCTGTTTTAAAATTATTATTCGACGATTGAGTTCGGTGAAAAAATTTACCTAAATCGTACTTATCGATACTCGTGCAGGGCTCTAATAATGTATTATTCATACTTGTTTAAATAAATCGAATAATTTACTATTTGTATTCATCGAATAAAGAAATTTACTATTTTTATTCGATTACATGAAATTTCAATATTTTATTATTCGATTCGTAATCTAATTATAAAAAAAATTGTTCATTTATTGATTAAAGCTTCTTCAATGCAGAAAGACCAACCCTCTTGGTTGGCTCTTGCGAGAGTGGCGTCTTTATGTAATAGAGCTAGCTTCAAGCAGAATCAAGAAAATTTACCAGTTTTAAAAAGGTATTTCATAATAATTTTATACTTTATATTTTTTTTAGATAAATTCAATATATGGTTTCTATGTAATCGTAATTGTCCTTAATATATATCAGAGACGTGCAGAAATACCATTTGCATAGCCCGGATTTTTTTAAAACTTATAACTTTTTTTAAATTTTTATAACTAATAATGGCGATTTAAAAAATTCGGTTTTAAAAATATACGGCCCAGCCAGGGTATTTAAAAAAAATTTAGGCCCGGCCAAAATATATTTAAAAAAAATTAAAATAGCTGGCCAATATACTTGGGCCTGCAGATCTTTGATATATATAATATGTCAACCCCCCCCCCCTAGTACTATTGCAAAAAAATGACCCTCTATTGTTTTATTATT
This sequence comes from Gordionus sp. m RMFG-2023, assembly GCF_954871325.1. NCBI lineage: Eukaryota > Metazoa > Nematomorpha > Gordioida > Chordodea > Parachordodidae > Gordionus > Gordionus sp. m RMFG-2023. The sequence goes on from NC_088779.1 coordinate 11,829,319, forward strand.
TATTTTAGCCCTTTGCTTATGTTTATAAATTAAAATTCCCTTTTGTTCAATCAATTTACAACGTCAGAGAACCATGACTACGCTGCTTCCAATATTGTTTGAATAAAAATACATATTAAAGTCTTACTTGCCCCCTTTAATTTTTTTTTATGAGTGGATCAAAAAAAAATTTTCATTATCAGGGAATGCTTAGGTGACGCATCCGAATCGGCTCTGTTGAAATGCGTTGAATTGTCATTTGGCGATGTTGAAATGACCAGAGCCAAGAATAGAAAAGTGGCCGAAATTCCTTTCAACTCCACCAATAAATATCAAGTAAGTAGTGTTGCTATGTCTCTTAAAATTTAGAATTCTATAACAAAATAAAATATTTTGATAGGTATCTATTCACGAAATTGAAAACGAATCCAGATATCTGCTTGTCATGAAGGGAGCTCCCGAGAGGATATTCGATCGTTGCTCCACCATTATGATTCAAGGGGAAGAAAGGTTTTTGCAACATATATATATTTAACTCTTGAATGGTAAGATCGAAAAAAATAGGGGTTTAGGATTTTAAAACTATGGTATTTTATTTTTTACTAAATACAAACTGCCCAATCTATAAAAGAACTTCGAGATCATTTCAGTTGTTTGATACTTCTCTTTATGCAGTCAGGATGAAACGCCTTCTTTACTCCTATCAGCAAGCTTGTAAATTTCCAATAAAGACTTCAAATCTTGATTCATCGCTTCTAATGGCATCCTGTCATTGTTTAATTATTAAATGTCTATTATTAATTGTCCATTGTAATCTTTTTTTTGTTGGTCTGTGTGGAAAAGGTTTCTCTTTAGCCTGGCTGATTTATTATTTTACTTTGTAATATCGACACCCAAAACTATGAATCGTTTAATGATTTAAATAGTGTTTTACTTATTTCGAAGTTCCATAGGCTTAGAATTTCGGCTGTTATGAAAATTTTTTATGCAGACAAATAGTTTTAAACATTCTATCTTTTTGCATTAGTTTTTTTTCTCTTTTGAACAATTTGTGGATTTATATTTAATATTATTTTTAAAATTAATGATTTATATATGGTACTGATAATGGATATCTGTAATTTATCACATATTTTTTTGTAAAAATTAATTTAAATATAGATAATATATTAAATAAATAAAGTTTAACGGTTAATTTATTTTTCATTTAATAATTAAATGATTAAAACATATTTTTATGACAAATATATTCGGGGTTTTGTGGTAATACTCGCGATTTCGTTGATTTTCTATGTAATAGTAACAAACAATGTATAATAAAAAAATAATTTTACAAAACACTTTAATAAATAGGCCGATAGACGACAGCGAGAAAGAAGCCTTCAACCAAGCTTATCTAGAACTCGGCGGGATGGGTGAAAGGGTTTTAGGGTTTTGCGATCACTTCCTCGGCACTGACGCATTTCCGAGAGGTTTCAAGTTCGATACGGATGAAGCTAACTTTCCTCTCGAAGGTTTAAGGTTCATAGGTCTCATTGCGATGATAGATCCACCCAGAGCGGCCGTACCAGATGCCGTGGCTAAGTGTCGGAGCGCTGGCATAAAGGTTTTGAATTTTTAAAATTTTAACATATTTATTGATAATTAATTTCGTTTGCTCTTTAATGACTTTGGAGTTATGGCTAACTATTTATTAAAGATTTTCATATGTTGGAATCTCCGATATTCATACATATTTTATTGAGATATTTCTTTGGTCTTGGTGGAGCGCAATTCACCAAAAAAAATTTATTTAGTTACCCACTTTTGCATCTTTCATTATGATTTATTTCATTTTTAAGGTTATTATGGTGACCGGTGATCATCCTATAACGGCTAAAGCAATCGCCAAAAGTGTGGGCATCATTTCAGAAGGTAGCGAGACGGTTGAAGATATCGCCTCTAGGCTGAATATTCCAATCGAAGCTGTAAATCCTAAGTAATAAAACTCATAATATCCTATCTATCTATTTACTACCCTTAAATTAATTTAGACTTTTTCTTCTTATATCCACTTCTCATACCACTTTATTATTATTTTCTCCTTAAATAAATTATTATACTTTCATATAAATATAGAGATGCAAAGGCATGCGTAATTCACGGTGGAGAACTCAAAGAGATGTCCCAGGGAAAATTAGACGCTGTTTTAAGGGATCATCCCGAAATGGTATTTGCCCGCACGTCCCCTCAACAAAAGCTTATAATAGTGGAGGGTTGTCAAAGACAAGGAGCTATAGTAGCTGTTACAGGGGACGGGGTCAACGATTCTCCGGCTCTCAAACAAGCCGATATTGGTATAAATTTTAATTTACAAGGAAGGATAAGGAAGAACATTAATGAATGGAATGCGGCTTTTATTCAATTATTTATTTTTATTTCTTTTAACGAATCCAAAATTCATGTAGAATATTTATTTATAAATATCAGGTGTAGCTATGGGTATTGCTGGAAGCGACGTAAGTAAACAAGCTGCCGATATGATTTTGTTGGACGACAATTTTGCCTCCATAGTGACAGGAGTTGAAGAAGGTTTTTTTAAAATAAATTGAACTTATATGCTTTTGATTAATAATTCAAATCGTTTTATTTTAAACAGAGTTCTTCGAAGGTACCCATTTGCTTTGTCCGAGTGTGTAAAAAAAGCATTTCCCAGTCCAATTAAAAATGTTGATTTTTTTGTAAATTAAATTAATTCTAGAGCGAAAGAATGATGAATGTTTATATACCATTTTTTTTAAAGTCATGAGTCGTCTTATTTTATGAAAAATAATTGCCTCTCGCTGCTTTCAAAAAAAATTTATTAACCAAGAGGGTTCTGGGCCGGACCTATAAGGTATCTACTATAAACATTTATTATAATTATTTCTTATCCACGATAAAAATATATTTAATAAGGTCGATTGATATTTGACAATTTGAAAAAGTCGATAGCCTATACCTTGACTAGCAATATACCCGAAATAAGTCCCTTCTTGATTTTCATCTTGGCAAATATTCCACTTCCACTAGGAACCGTTACTATTTTATGTATCGATTTGGGAACCGATATGGTTTTATTCTTTTATATAAATCTAAGATTTTTTGTTCAAGAGAATTACAAAAGATTTTGGCATTTTTAGTTAAAATTTAATCAAAAATCTCTTTTCTTCGAAAAATCTTCATTTATTTTTGTTCAAAATTTTTTGAAGTTTCAAACTCTGTTTCTAAGATTATATAAGAAATATTCAGGGTTTGCCAGATTAATTTAAACCAAAAGAGGGAGATATAGCCATAATTCAAAAAATTATTTTGTTATAAGAAATATTATACATGCAAAACATTAAGAATCAGTATTTATTTTTATTCTCATTCATATTTATAGAAGATTTTATGCTATTAATTAAGTTTTTAATTTTTGTTATATATTCCTTAAAATCTTTACAAGTATATATTTAAAGCAATGAAATGCCTGAAATAATTCGATATCATTATTATTTATCTTCCTTGAATTTGTATCTATAATCAAGAATCTTCATTATACTTAGATTTTCCCATTGAAAATTCATATTTTTTAGATGCGAAACAATTGTTTTAATGTATTTTATCATGATCCCTAGAATTTTATAGTTTTGTTGAGTTATAAAATTTATTGATGACGGGCTTTTAAAGTTGTAACTAATATTAAAAACATCACTATAATTAATTTTTGGATTGAAACCTTTTAACCATATTGTTAAAGTCGTCTCTATATTAATAACTAGGCCACCTAATAAGCCTCAGTCCTTTTTCAAAAATTATTTTAATATTGAATATAGATTTTTTGAGGGATATAGGATTTAACAGCTATATAATTTTTATATACTTTTTCGAGAGACGATTTAATGATGACCATATTGTTGTAATACTTCGTAGGAGTTTTGACCATTCAATTTCTTGAGAATACATAATTTCAATAAAACGGATATCTTATTTGTGAATCTGCTGAATTCGGTATAACATTCCATATCAACTATTTCTATGCTTGTTCCTTTCTTTCTGCCTTATAAATATCCCAGGCAATCAATGGAGATAATGTCTTTATTAATAATTTGATGATTACACTTTGCCTTTAAAATTCACACTCGCGTTATCAGTACAAGAAGTTGTTACATTTGATACTGAAGGTTAGAATTTTCTAAGCTCTGCGAATAAATGCAATATCCTTAGATTGTCTCTTTCTTTATTAAAATCGAACAGCTTATTGGGAATGGTTTAGTATTTCCATTATTTGATGCGTGTTTTAATAAAGAAAATGGATGATTTTCATTCAAATTCCCTAAGATGAGTTTAAGGACCTATGATGTTTAACACTATTTTTGAGGCTGTTCATTTTAAAATATAACTATTCATGTTTTTGGGGAACTTGTAGTCCCATTTCCGTTTTTATAAAATAATGTTTTATTTTATATTTGATATGTTAATTTTAATATAATTTTATTTGATAGTATGAAATAAAAAATTTATAGTTTTTGATAGGCAATAAGTTTGTAATTTATAAATAAATAACTATATGAATGTCTTTTCAACTTTTGCAGTGTTATCATAACCTTATTTTTAAAGTAGGGTTGATATTATTTGATGATTCCTTATTTCTTACAGTAAACATGTTTTTGCTTTGTTAATTTTTTTACATTTTGGACATCTCCTTGGGCTATTAAATTATGATTGCATATTATATATTTATATTTGAACTATTTTCTTTATCTTCTCTAAATAAGTGGAATTGCAGGTATTTAGGTATTGCAATTTAATTCTTATTTTGTTAATTAATATCTCATGCTTCTATATCTGTAATTTATATTAATGGAATGAAATTGAAAAAGAATTGAAATATTTAACTTGAAGATTTTACTTTTCTAATCAAAAATATATAAAATTGTATAAATAAAAATCGGGAGAAAACGTTAAAAAAATCGAAATAAAGCATAAATTAATAGACGGCATATCTTTTCTTGATCAAAAGTAAAAATCGGGAAAATCTGGCAACCTTGGAAATATCCCCAGTTTTGTTATTTTTAGAATGGGAATCTTGATAATTAAACATTATTGGTCAGGATTATATTATAACAATATTTATAGATTTATTATCATATCACTTACTTAATAAGGTCTAAATTGAGGCTTATTATGATTTTTTATTATTAGAAAAAACTAGACTTATTTACTTTTCCATATCTTTTAACATTGACGCCGACTATTTTCTATATAATTTTAGAATGATAATGATAAAATATTATTTTTACTAATAAAAAAAAATCATCACATACCTCCTAACTATCAACTATTAAATATAGCGCCATTTCATTAATTTTATTATAAATATGATAGGTGCCAGCTATTTCTTTGGCCTACGAAAAAGCTGAAAGCGATATTATGAAGAGAAGGCCTAGAAATCCCAAATACGATAAATTAGTCAATGATAGGTCAATTTCAACCATTTTTTCGAATATACATTTTGATTAGATTCATTTCAATTTTTATACACATACCTTTAAATGATTTCTATCATTTTCCCATTCTTTTTTTTATAAAACTTTATCACGTAAAGATTGATGGTTTTTTAGTCTTAATGAGCAGATTTTTAAACGGCATTTATATTTGATATAAATTAACTTATGTCTGAAAAAAACGTCGTTCTATTTTAAACACATTGTTATATTGAATGAAATTATCTTTCAAAAAAAATAGGTTTTTGACTTGTAAATTGCAGAATGATATTCAACTAGATTAAAAAAAATTATACATAATTATAATTTTTTGTGTATAGACTTATAAGCCTAGCCTACGGACAGATAGGCATGATACAGGCGGCGGCTGGCTTTTTCATCTATTTCATCATAATGGCTGAGAACGGATTTTTACCTAACATGTTAGTAGGACTTAGGGTACCTTGGGATTCCGAATCCGTTAACGATTTGAAGGATTCATACGGACAAGAATGGGTAAAAAAAAATTATTTTTGGATTCCCATTTGGGGGAGGGGTATATTGATTATTTGTAATAAATCAAATATAAAAGTGATACCATACTCTAGGCCCAAAAAACTTAAACAATTTTCTTTTTTTATCAAACTAAAAAAGATGGATTTTTTACTGATCTTATCATGATCGTCATAAATACGTGAATTGTTAAGTCTTGATCAAAGTGTTAATCTTTTAAATGGCCATTTTGTTTTATTTCTTTTTTAAAAAAAGGGATCTAATTATGACTATGTAAATAACCTTTGTTTACCCCATATATCTCATATTAAAAATATGCAATATCAGACATACCACAACCGTAAGATATTAGAATACACTTGCCACACTGCCTTTTTTGTAACCATAGTTGTAGTCCAATGGGCTGATTTGATTATTTGCAAAACCCGAAGAAATTCAATCGTTCATCAAGGGATGAGGTTAATTTTTTTTATAAACTTAAAAGATTTTACAACACATTAAAGAAATAATCGAGGTATTATCCATATCAACAATACTAATCATAAACCCTACTTTTTAAAATATATAATTAAATATTTTATAATATATATATAAGAAATATGGTTTTGAATTTCGCTCTTGTTTTCGAAACGGTCCTCGCTGCTGCATTATGTTATACACCTGGATTGGATAAAGGGTTGAGGATGTATCCTATTAAGTATGATAATGTTTATTATTGCAATTTATATTTCTGGATTATACTGTAAATATTTTTTCCCAAAAATGTTTTCGCAATTTCAAATCTAAAATAGTTTTTATTGGCGTTTAAAGCTACGTTAAGTATGGCATAGGCATACCATACGGCCAGGTTTTCTGCCATAAATTTTATTTTTAGATCCACATATCGTAGACCTTTGGCTATATTATATTTTTATATAATATTCGGTTTTTACTTTTTTTTATTTATTAACTTTTAATTGTTTTTCGTTCAAATTATAGGGGAAAGAGGGGGGCTGTAGGAAGAAATTTTTATTGTCTTAAAATGATATTTATGAGAACAGACAAATTTCCCACTTTTCCATCTTAAGCCTGTTTAAAAATTATCTTTTAATATTTTAATAAATTATTCTTTATTTAACATCTATTCATAAAAGATTAAATTATATAGTTTTTTGCATTAAATTTTTTGTACATTAATGCTAAATGTAAAATTTTAATGTATATTAATATTAAATCAATTATATTGTATAAAAGCTAGAATTGATACAATGAAGCTAAATATATTATAAACTAAATATACTAAGGGCTAAAACAGTTTTAATAAATTATATAAGTGAAATACTCTATAAAATCTTTAAAAGAAAAGATAATTGTTTTTAAAATAATTCATCTCTTTTATTAACTTTTTTATCTTGTGTTTATATCTTTTTACAAAACTAAAAATTAGAATATAAATAATAAATTTATAAGAAAAGGTTAATAATAAAATGTAAAATGAAAAGTAAAGATAGTCAAATTTGAATAGCTTTAAACTAAGTTATAAAACATAATTTAATAAATGCGTGATATAAAATTTAAACATATTATTATTTAATAACCAAATATATAATATTTTAATTTATCAATATTCCTAATATATAGCAAATCTCATTAATCTTAATTTAATGATCTCTTTTTTTTATACCTTTTTAAAAAAATAATTATTTATTAATATCATCTCATTTTAACAGATTTTTATGGTGGCTGCCAGGTATACCTTTTAGCATACTGATATTTGTTTACGACGAAATTAGAAAGTACATTATCAGGCACAATCCAGGGGGATGGGTCGAAAGAGAAACCTATTACTAATCAAATTTACACACCAAAAATTAAATAGTCAATTTTATATATATTTATATGTGTCTCGAAGATCGAAATATGATTGAGTGGTAAATGAATTCTATATTTTATCAAAACAACACTTTTTTTAAATTATGTTTATAATTACTTTTCTGCATACGGTCTTGTTTGTCCTTTAAAACAAGATATCATAAACGTGTAAATATTATATTATTTTTTTCGTATTTTAAATTCACATCTATCGAATCTAGTTCAGTTTTCGTCATAATTCTTCTTCCTTTTTTAAAAAAAACTCTAAATAGCTTTTGCTTCAAAAAAGTATAATAACCAAAAAAATATTATTTTAAAAATAATTGGTCGATCTTTGTATTAATGCTTTTCATTTCCCCTTTTTAAAAAAAATATTTTGTTAGCATTATTCCTTTTTTAAAAAAATTATTAAATAATTTAGGGAAAAAAAATGATTATCAAAATACCATTGGCGCTATTATTCCAAAAATTACAAATTTATATTTAAAATGAAATAATCATCTCATATAAATTATTCGCCTTTTTTAAAATTTTTTACACCTTGTTTTGGTTAATTTATATATTCTTTTTTTAAACCAAATTATAATTACTTTTAAATGCATTTTTTTTTAAAATTCAATATTATTATAATGCCGGATGTTGGAATACATTCTTTCGGGGTAAGTCATTTTTATATAAAATATGACTATTTTTTTCTGCACTTTGTTTTTTATATTGATGAGTTTGATGTGAAATGTGAATTAGGTTAGTCTACTACTGTATATATGGTTAGGGATATCGTGGCTAAATCTGATTGAGCGTAGATAATTTTTTTTTAAATTGTTCGAATTAAGATCATGATCATTATATAATATTTTTTTGATATATTCTGGTATTTTAGTGTTTATTATGTATATATACCACAAATTACTTTAATTCATTATAACTATTTTTGAAGTCACGAGAGGAAAAAATAATGTATGAATGATATCATTCATTTAATTTAGTCAATTATGCGATTTATTCTTCTTTTTTTATGGTTTATAATTTTGAAAATTATCATGAAACTGTATGTTCTATAAATATATAATAACATTTATATTATAAATTTTAAAATAAATATGTGAAAAATTGTTGATTTTTATATAAGAGTATTCTTCAATTTAATTTGGAAGAGATATATTTTAAATGGTAAAATGCCTAGCACAAAGATCAAGTCAGTAATTGTTGAAGCTTGCTTTATTGCCATTGGATAAGGAGTTGAGGATGACAATTATATGCAGTTAAAAAATATAATGGTTAGGGAGAACGAGTCCCAACCTAAATGGAGATAGGGCTTCAGATTATAGATCTACAAAGCCCGCATGGGACCGGACTATCCATACATAAAAAATAGGGCCAGGCCTCACAAATGATTTTTCGGAAAATTTTAATGGCCCAACTCTATTTTTTTAAAATTTACAATATGCGTTATTTCTTTATATTTTAAAGCTGTCTATTTAAAATACTAAATCTATAAATACATTAAATTTATAATTGGAAGGTTTTAAATGTAAGGTAGGTGCCTTTAGCAGGGATCCAAAACGAATAACGGTTCATGGTTGGATATATAAATAGCAGTTTAAGGTTCAGGTTCGGTTAGTAAAAAGTAGAAATATCGGTTCGAACCTCAAAAAACCGGTTTGAACACTTTTGAATACAAACCTACATTCGAATTATTTATAAGGTACGTTTTTTTATTTCATCATTAAATAAAGCATTCATTTTTATAAATTACACATTATAAAATAATAGAATTTATAAATATAACAAATAAATAAACAATTATTATTTACTTAAATTTTTTTTATTAAACCACACAATTAATATATTTTGAAGATTCATCTCACTTAAATTACATCTATAAGGAGATAGTATTAATAGTTGAGTAACATCTGTTCACACTGACTTGGGTAACCGGCACTGCCATTATTATATCGGGCAATTTACATTTCAAGATATCGATTATTCCAATATAAAATATTTATTTATTTAACCTAGGTTCTTTATTTAAAATATTTCTGATATTCTCCGATTTTTGTAATAGATTTTGTTTGTTACCATCCTTTTTTTATGAAGACTATATCCACAGTAAAATCTGAATCCTGCGATCAAAAGATAGCCATACATATTTTTCCCATTTAAGCGTTTTTTTTTAATGGTGTCTTGCCCACTAATGGTAATGACTAATTTTCAAGGGCAGAATCATTATATTTGTTATTATGTGAAAACTGAAGGAAAGAGGAAAATGAAGTTGATTTTAGGATTGGTGGAAGTAATGTTGAAGATGAATAGGAGTCAATGATCTACAGACAATGTTAGGGTGATAAATAAAAAGAAATAAAAGAGTTGTAGGGAAGTTTACTCTGAAAATAATTGAATATAAATGGTTGGTTTAAATCAAGACTTTAGATAAAAAAAATAGAAATCAAGTGTGTATTATGTAAGATATTAAAATATATTAATGATAAATTAAATATTATATTGTCAATAATGTGTAATAATCAATAATAAATGAATTTGGTTAAAAAGGATCTGATAAAAACAGTAAATATAATGTTCAACTTTAAATTATTTAATCATATTTTAAAATGTTCATCATTAATAAAGAATTACTGTTAATCTGGCCACTCGATTGAAAATTTATCATTAATTGCAGGACTTTCATTGTTTTCTAACAGAAACTCATATTATGAGAACCCAAAATATGTAAACATTTTTTAAATGTTATGTTTCAATTCGAACATCATAGATAAAAATATTTTAAAAAATAACAATACTCTTATACCGTTCACTCGAACCTTCTTCCTTTTAAGACAGCATTTCTTAATACGAAAACAATATTATACAACCAGAGTTACTAAAGTAGCGCGCTATGCGCTATCTTTTTTGGTAGCGATAGCCACTAGCTTGCAACTTTTTTTCCAATTATTTATTTATATAGTGCGATATTTTTTAAAAAGAATGAATGCAACTATAAACATGAAAATTTAAATATAATATCAAAATTAATTATAATTTTAAGTTTTGAAATTTATATTTTCAATTTGTATTATTATCCTCTGGTGTAAATTATTTAAAATGTCATAGCAAATTGATAACCAAATCGATGTAAGTGAGTCAAATAAATGAAGGTACCCTGGAAGAAAATGTTCTTGATAACAATAATAAAAAAATTTTAATATAAATTGAGTAATAATATATGCCAATATTTCTCAGAAACTGGTTGAAAAGTCATTGTCGATTTTATAATTGATACATTTTAGCCAATGTCATTAGTTGATAATCCATCATTTATCATAATGATTAAAACTATCCTATGGAACAACAATTTTTTGTCGCCAGGCACTAATGATTGAGATAGTAGACATAGATGCCCTAGTTGGAAACATAGAAACGACTTCCACTGATAATTTTTGAAATAAAAGATACTAATATAATAGGAAATCCCCTAGACACGTTTTTTAAATCTAAAAATACCCATATGAGTATTTTTGATAATTTTTCTTATATTAAAAACATGTATATAAAATTAAATACTGTCTTGCTCTCAAGTGCTAATGTTGAAAGGTTATTTAGTTAGCAAGGAAAAACTATGTATATTACCATAAATAATTATTTTTATTACATAAATTATAGTCTTTTTACATAATTTTTTTTATAATCAAAACGAACTATATTTAAATATTTATAAATATTGATTTTTATGTATTATATACTATGCAATTCGATTACAACCAAAAAATAAAACAAATTTATTTTATAAAAAGTAGCCCAAAAGGTAGCCAAAGCTACTCTTAAAAAATAGTTAATAGCGCACTACTTTTTTGATGGGTAGCGATAGCTGTAGCGCGCTACATTTTTGAGAGATAACGTTAGCGGTAGCGTACTACTTTTAAAAGTAAGTTTAACAACTCTTATACAACATTTTACATCTTCACGAATTAAAGTTAAAATTAAAAACAATATTTATTTTATTATACTTATAAAAAAACGAAATCATAATCATCATATAAATTGAAAATATAATAATATATTTTTTAAAACTGCTTAGATTAATAGAAAAAAAATATATATTTACATAATTAAATTTTTGCAAATTAATTACAGAGATAGTGAAAATTCTAAATTATAGGCTTTAAGAAAATCATTTTTTATTTTTCTAAATCGCTATAAAAAACATCCTTAAACTAAAAAAAATATAACATAATGTGTTCATTTTCATTAACATAATATGTTGATTAATTAGAATTTTACAAGTTAAATTATTTTATGTAATGTTTTAGTAATAACGTAAAAAATTTTTAAATATAGTCGGAATATGCTGTTAATTATTTTAATACTTTTAAAAAAATATTCAAAGAAATTCATATAGGTATAAATAAAAAGAAAGTTGAAATATTTTTTTCTATAAAAATTACAAAGTTTATCAGTTAATAAACACCAATTTAAATAAATTATGGAAGTACAAAGCTCTAAAAACAATTTGATAAGAATGCTCGTTTTATTTGTTCGAATTTACATTAAAAATATGGGTAATGTTAATTTTTTTATTCTATGATGTTCGAACTGGAAGGAGAATAAAAGATTGTTTACATATCTTGTGCTTTCTAAAATTTCTTTTGGAAAATAATTGTTATAAATCAAAAATACATACTGAAACTTATAATTTTGGTCAGTTATAAACAGGGGGGGGGGGGGGGGGGGGTAATCAATAGATTATTTATATTTAAATAAGCAAATTAAAATGATAAGGCATATCAAAATATTTTACCTATTAGTTTATATTAAAATAGAAATTTTCTTCTTCATATCCAAACTCTTTAAAGAGTTATAATAATAATAATAATAAAATTAATTTCCTACCTCCTTAACCAATTTTGAAATCTTATTGGGTGTTTCTCTTAATTGGCACCTCTAGCTTGAGTATTTCAGGCAATGTAACGATGATAATTCTATGTCGTTGAAAATATCTTGGTTTAGTTCATTAATTTGATGCTAATACTTATCATAAAAAATATATAATTTATCAAACCTGGAAAATCTTAATTTAAAGAGATCAAATAAATCATCAACTTTCACTTTCTCCTCGCATATATCTAAAGGCTCTAATTCCACAAAAAATTCATCATGTTTTTCTTTCATGACATATGAAATTTTAATATTTGTTTAAACCTGGGCCAATAAATACTGCATGTTCAATGTATTCCTATATATTAAATTTTCTAAAATATTAAACCTGATAAGACTTGACTTTTAACAGTAAATTCAAATTATACCTGTCAGGTATATCCAATTTTGCAGGATCTTATCTATTCCGGTATCTTCTACCGTTGTCCTAATGCAATTCATATCTTTTAAAAGCTTCATAATATATATGGCAAATAATTTTATGATTCAAATAAATATTATTTTCGAAGCATCTTTAATAAAATTTTTAATCATTAATTTTGATTGTTATTTCTCCATAAAAAAATATATATAATATTACTTATTTATATTTCAAATTTACATTTTAACAATGCAACTCTATAAATGTTTACTATAAAAAAACTAAATACAAAATTATATAAAAAACGGAAGGCGGGTATTGGGGTACAATTATGAAAAATATAATTGAGCAACTAAAATGAGCTGTAATGGCAGAGAATAAATTTTAAAGATTTACTAATTAATTCAGTAATAATCATGTTTAATTTTTTCTAATTGTAATACGAATTAGATTTTAACATAAAATCTCATTTACTTTCACCCTCTCACTTGGAGCTCAAACTCAACCAAACATCTTATTTTCTTTCCCACCATTTCTATAATATGACTAAGAAATTTTAATATTTTTATTCATTTTTTAAACCTGGGTTAATTTCTGTATGTAGGAATTCTTTCAATTCCTATTATAAATTAAGCTATTAAATAGTACCCTTTGATATTATGAATATGTATTTTAGGTATTTATCAACTATATAAAATTACATTGGGAATTATACATCATCATATTCGATTTGAGTAATTAATCACTTTCATTAATCGTAGGAAGAATTATTAATATTTTATGTTTAAGGGGTAGTAGGGGGGGGGGGGGGTTAAATTCAACTCGGTTTAACAGTCAAAATAGGTGATGATGGAAAAGAATTGTGAAACTCATAAAATCGAGTCTTCGCAAGTTAAATAATTTTGATAACTTGATCTATATTAGAGATATATTGTAAGCCTTTGCAACAAGCAAATATAAAAATTTCCATTGTCATATTTAAGAAATGTTGTGAGGTGAAACATAATTTTTCCGTCAAGTAAGAGCCCTATCATTACCTAATGTGTAAGTGAACCTATTTGATTCGTTTAAATCTAATTCGCATTACAATTCGAATAATTTTAACATAATCAAATATTATTTTTTTAATTAATAATTCTTTTAAATGTATTTTATGACATTTTAGTAGTGAAAATAACAAAATTTGATAGTTATGTAAATATTTGAGAAATTTTAAGATGATTAAGAATATACTTATAAAGTAAGCCTATTATTGTAATATTAATATAGAATAAGAATATTTTAAAAATTTTATAGCTCCTAGTTACGACAAAAAGAAGAGGTTCAAAAAAAGAAAAAAAAGTCTTCAATACATTCTATACTTCCATGGTTTTATCTTATATCGACATTAGGTACTGTTGTTAATTAGCTTGGTTGTAAAATTTAAGACCCAATTTGATGCTCAGGCCGGCTCTGAGAACGAACCTGGTGCACAGACCCGAGACCCATGGTTCAGACTCGGTGTCCAAGCCCGGGGTTCAGACCCGTGTTCAGACCTTTTTTATAAAATGGTCTTATCTTGAGAATATTGTATAATTATTGCTTTACACTAGCAAAGCGAGTCGCAAGTTGTGATTGATAACCCAATTTTAAAAATAGAGAGCGAATAATTCAATATTAATTAAATAATTAACATCGAATTCGAAATAATTATCTTATAAGAATTTATCGATTTTTAGATTTTTATAATTCATATATCATCAAAAAAATGCGGGCAATATATGTTTATTTAATTAATAATTTTCGAGATCTTGCCTAAAGTCGTAAAGATGAGTTGGCTCGATTTAATTTTGAGCCGAAGTACATATATTTGTTATTTAACATTAATTCGCTTATGGATAACACAATTCATTAATTGCTTAATAAATAGGCAAAAATTGCCTTCCGATCAAAATATTTGGCAATATTGGTTATCCAAAAGTTTCAATTACCTTAATTATACACCCTTTAGATTAGTTCTAGCTGCTCCTTGCTCGCAAGTAATGGTGGAGTTCCTACAGGGCACTAGCCGATAGTAACCACAATACGAACTAGATTGGACAAATATACTTTAGATGATATCTTAATCATGCATAAAATAATTATCCCTACCCACCCCCTTCCCTCGTATATAAAAACAAAAATTGTTTTTCTTAATCTATAATTTTAAAGATGATATAATCGAATGGTTCGGGTGCGCTCTATCTTAAAAATATCAAAAAGGCAAATAAGCTAAAATGGCTATCAAAATGGCCCCTATAAGTTTGAAGCGAGAGAAAAAAATATTAAAAATTTAACTTTTACAGATTAGATAGATTTTACTATTTAAGTATTTAATATTAGATTAATATCATATAAAGAAAAATTATATATTTATAATATTATTTATATATTTATAATATTATTTACCTTTTTATATAATTTATTTATAATTCAATATTATATATATATCTTAAAATATTATATTATAATTAAATCATATTAAATATTACAATCATATATTACTAAAAAATATATTAATATAATTTATATATTTTTTTTATATCAAATTAATTTAAATTAAATATATTAATTACTTTAAATATTATATTAAAATTATATTATGTTAAATGTTACAATTATATATTTATTAAAATTTATATTAATACCATTTATATTAATCAAAGACCTGCAAGCCCGGCCCTAAGCCCGGCCCGGCCGTATTTTAAATTTTTTAAATATACCCGGGCCGGGCCGGGCCGGGCCTAAAAAAATTTTTTAAAATATATCCGGGCCGGGCCTAAGATTTTTAAACCCGGGCCGGGCCGGACCTTAATATTTTTTATAAAAAATTTTACATTATGAGTTATTGGTTATAAGATTATATTATATTATAGTTATGATTAATATAATATTGGGTGATGGTTAACACTACCTAACACCCACAGATCGATCTAAATTAATTTCCTGAAAGATACCGGAAAACTCCATTTTAAATTACTTACTTAGAAGTTAGACTTAGAACAGTTGTGTTAGAAGAATAGTTTAGAAGTGGATATATCCCATAAACAGATTTAAGTAATAAAAAATTCTATTTTGCTAATAATTTTATCTTACTGTAAAATTAAATTTAAACATTGATAAAATTTTCAGAATAAATGATTTCAAAATTTGAATTATTCTCTTAAAATAAAAATGTACATTGATATTTTTTAGCTTCATATATTAGTTTATAAAATCTATTTCAAATTAGATTGAATCTTTTTGTAAATAATATAAAATTTTAATAACATACTTTTTCTTATAACTATAATATTCAGTTTAAATTTATTATAATAAATAAATATAATAATTTCAATCTACATTATTTAATAAATATTGATATTAGATATTTATAATCAATGTAAGATATAAATAATTAATTAATATTTATTATCATTAGAATTAGTGATACTCAATCAATTTTAAGCATTCAAGAAGCTAAAGTAAAAATTAATATTAAATATAAATCTTATAATTCTTATCTAAATTTGAATATTTCCAAAACAATCAATAAAAGGAATATCATGGCACAAAACACTAATGATATAATTGACAAAATTAAAAATAATATTTATTCTTTTAAAAATACTAATAATACTTTAAAATCTGATATTTGGACTAAATTTCAAATAATCATAGATAATAATAATAAAAAAAATATTGGCTATGTGCAATGCATAAATTGTTCAAATTTATTATCTTATAATTACAACCATGGTACATCACATTTAAAAAGACATAAATGTGATGGTAAATCCATGAAAATTAATAATTTTTTTTTACACCTGAAAAACCCACTTATAAATGTAATATGAAATATTTAAAACAAAAATTTATAGATCATTCCTTCACTTTGCGCAAAAGATATTAGACCTTTCGAAATGATAGCTGGGAATGGGTTTCTTGAATTCAGCCAGGCTCTAGTCGATGTTGGGGCAACATATGGTAAAATAGATATCAACTCATTAATTTCACATCCCACCACTCTATCACGCCACCTTAAAGAAAAATGTAATAAAATAAGAACCATTTTGGTTGATACTATTGCCCCAATAATCAAGAATCGATTTATGGCTGCTTCCACTGATATATGGTGCGATGACCATAAAAAGAACTCGTTTATAACAGTTAACATGCACTATATATCAGATGACTGGAAGTTAGTGAAGAGAAACCTATTTACCGATAAATTTAAAGAAGTGTCTAAGACTAGCCAAGTAGTTAAGGATGAACTATTAAAAAATTTTCATAATTTTAGTTTTAACAATAACGATTTTATTAATATAATTTTTGTTACAGACCAAGGTAAAAATATTATAAAAGCATTGGAGTTAAATGAACGATTAAATTGTTCTTGTCATTTATTAAATACAATTTTAAGAAATTCATTTAACTCCAAATATTTGGAAAGTAATGCCCCATTAATAAAATCAAAAATAGATAATACTAAAATATTAGTGGGGCATTTAAAACAAAGTAATAAATGCCAGCATTTAAAAGCCCTTTATCAAAATATAGAAGTCCGCTAGAACTCTAAATACAATATGCTCAATTCTGTTTATTCTCAAAATGAAGAAATTAAAAAAGTTCTTCTAGAACATGGGGGATCGGAAAAGTATTATATTATAGACTTTCCGATCCTTCGGGATCTAGTCAACATTCTTGAGAATTTTAACAGAGCTATTGTTGAGTTACAGTCGGACTCTTGTACTCTTTTTAAAGTGGTAATATGGTATTATGAACTTCTTGAAGTTTGTAATACCTTTCAAAGCGAAAAAAGAGAAATAAAATTGATATTACTTAATATAAAGCATTTTTTAATTGAAAAATTTGTTTTACACAAGTATCATTTTATTTCTCTTTTTCTCTGTCCCAAATTCAAACAATTACGTATGTTGTCAGGGACAGATCGCAAGATGACGGAAAACTATATAAAAGATTATATTAAATCACAAGAGGCTCAGGAAGTAAATGAAATACCATCGACCAGTCAAATTACGACTGTTGTTAAACAAACTGAATCGTTTTATGACAAATGGGGCGATGGTAATTCTGGTAATATGTCAATACCCGATGATGAATATTATAATTACATAAATAAAAAAATAGATGAAACATTTAAGGTGGATAATTTGTTAGAGTGGTGGGCTTCTCATCAAAGCGAATTCCCAATTTTAGCAAAATTGGCAAAACGGGTATTGGCTATTCCTGCTTCAAGTGCAAGCTGTGAGCGGAATTTTTCCACTACTGGAAGAATTCTTGAAGAAAGAAGAAGTAATCTTCAACCTGAAAAGGTAGATATGCTTCTCTTTCTTCATGATAATTTGTGAATTTTTAATATCTTTCTTGAGTATAGGGTTTCGTCAATCATGCTGGTTTTTTACTTTGCAAACTGTCAAATATTTATTGCATTTATTATATTTTACCTTGAGTCATTAAAGTTTTTTATTATTTTTTTTTACAATATATTATATTATACAATTATCTTCTTTTGTTAAAAATTTATATTATAAAATAAATTATATTAATATTGTGCAATTTGATTATATTTTCAAAATACTATTTATTATACATGCATTTTTTTAAATAGCGATTTATTTTTACTTTATAAATTAAATAGTAAATTAAATACAATATATTATATTCTCAAAATATTTTCCATTTTTATAAATTATATATTAATTTTATTATTTTTAAATGCAATATAAAATATAGTATATGCTCAAAATATTATTACCATTTTTATGAATATTAGTTTTATTTTTATAAATGCAATATAAAATATAGTATATGCTCAAAATATCCATTTTTATAAATAACAGTTTTATAATTTTTATAAATTTAATATAATATTCTCAAAATATTAGCTTTTTACATGTATTTTTTAAATAAAAATTAAAAATCACAAATAGAATCTTTTATATTCAAAAATATTATTTGCACAAATTTTTTATAGTATCAATTTGTAATTAAATATCTGAATAAAATATGAAATATACTTATATCCGGGCCGGGCCTTAAATTTTAAATTCCGGGCCGGGCCGGGACGGGCCGGGCCGTAAAAAATTTTTTAAAAAAATATCAGGGCCGGGCCGGGCCGGGCCGGGCCTTAAATTTTTTAATCCGGGCCGGGCCGTAAAAAATTTTTTTTTAAAATATCCGGGCCGGGCCTAAAAATTTTAAAACCTGGCCGGGCCGTGCAAATGGTACCTCTGCAGGTCTCTGATATTAATACCATTATTAAATTTGATTTTAATATTCAATCATATTGTTAAATTGAGCATACAAATTTTAAGTTTAAGCAATATTTAGCAAAAAGTCACGCGACAAAACACAAAAAGAAAGTATATCATGCAGCACGATACCGAATATATTCATTTTATTTAATTATTATTTTATATATGTGGCGCCGAGCCATACATATAAAACAAAAAACATAAATAAATTAAATTCAGTATTTTTGTTTATTTTAAAAAAAAATTTAAAAAAATAGTTAAAATTTGGAATCTTGTTCTAAGAGTTGTACGTACAAAATATCTTCAAAGAAGAATTTTAAGCAAGATCTGTCTAGGCACTAATATGATACTTAACGCCCTGAGTTCGCATAAATTTAAATTTAAAAATAAAAAAAAGCATTAATTTTGAAAGTTACATTTAATAATTATCTTTGCTATTCCAAATCCGAGAAAAATGCTAATTTATCCTTTATTTATAATAAAAAGTCGGAAATGAAATTGCGTTTTGCTGCTGTTCGGGCCTGGCCTATTTTTTAAAAAAAAATCGGAGTCGTGCCTAATATTTTTTAAAAAAATTGTGGCCGGGTCAGGTCGGACCTTAGAAATTTTTTAAAATATATCTAAATTTATCAATTTTTTTAATGAATTTTTTATTAATATAAAAATATTTGATTTTTAGTTATAGAAACTAGACGCCATTTGACCAGGGTTGCCATGTCTCCCCCCATCAGCGGGGGACTCCCGCAATTTTTTAGTTTACAGCAGACATCTCTCTCTCGCAAAACTGCTGCAATTGGAAATCTCCCGCAAAAATCTACTGCAATTTTTTGATTTCTCCCACAATTTTTTTTAATAGTATTTTAACGTTTTTAATATATATAAATAATAATTTTGAGAGACAGTAATTGATTATTTTATATTTTTAAAATAAATTTTAAATATTTATTCGAATAACATATCTAGTTTGTAAATTTCTTTCTATCCTGTTTTATTTTTATCCAATAATAAATCAACATCATTTCAGGGGAGTATATCAACATCGATTGCAATACAAAAATATTCTCCAAAAAATGCAACTACAGTTGCGGAAATCGTATACACCTATCATGTAGTTCAACATTCACAAAGCTATATCATCACAATGTGGGTTGAATCTTTTTCCCATGATGTTTAACAACTCCAATATGAGTGCAAACCTTACTTGTGGTAGAACAAAAATGAGCAAGGCTATCACAAGTGTTTTAGTACCTGAATCCTAGAGGTCAATTCTAGACAATTTGAAAGATGGGCATCCATATGCAATTCTGACAGATGCATCTAATAAGATCTTTCGCTATTTCAACAAGAATAAGAACATTTCTATAATACTGTTAAAAAATTTTCCTCGGATAGTGGAAAATTCAACGATGTAGCTAGCCACATAATGGTAAATATAGCTGATTCAGGGTTATCAATGATTTGCATGTCAGCTTTCTACGCTGATAATGCCTCTGTAAATTTTGGCAGAAACCAAAGTTACCTAATTGAGGCAGCACAATAATGAATTAATACCAATTAGTTGTATATGCCATATACTACATGATTCTTGCAAAAGGCAATGAATGTACTTATCTATGGATGTGGAAATAATTATGATGAGATGTTTTAACGAATTTAATTCATCAACTATTGGTTTACGGGATAGGACATCAACGATTCGGGTTTTCTATAGCTATAAAGGGTCTTCTAAGAAAAGTTTTTTTTGAGATGAGCATTGATAATGGATTTGTAAAATAGATTGTTCGAAATAAAGGTATGGAAAGCTAGATCGATGTTAGATCTGACCTCAAGCCACTATTTTTGCTTAATAATAAAGCTTGAGCCTATAGAGGTTAATTGAATTTTATATTCTTCCCTTTTCATAAATACTTAGAGGAATGGGAAATTAAAATATAGGAATTGATGAGGGCAAAGCACAGGGACGAAAGAAGTTTTTTAAGAAGAATAATGATGAGAATATTAGGTGAGGAAGGTAATCAATCTTAAGAAAGATATCATTAGTAAAATGGAAGAAGGCACTGATAATAGTGAATTAACTTGCAGGCGTATCTACTAAATATGTTAGTTTCTCCTTGAAAGGGATTTTAAAATTGTGAAGATTCGAATTAGGAATTTAGTTACAGAAATTTGGGCAGGGGTTGAGAATGAAACCAAAAGCTCTAAATATATGTAAAGTCTTCTTGATAACGTCACAAGGAACACAGACATGGCGTGATGAAGAACGTGCAAAGTTGGTGATATGAATTTCTCATCGAGTTCTAGGCAAAATAAAAGCGATCCAAATTTATTATCTTGTTGAATGCTTTTAGTTGAAATTATTTAGTGAGAGTTGAATTATTAAATTAGGAAATTGGTAACAAGTGTATAGGAATTTGGCAAAATAAGAGGAATCATGAGTTAGTTGAGTGTAAGAATACACAATCAATTTTGATTAGTATTTCATTTGTGGATTTACTTTCCTGATAAACATGTGTGTGAGTTGTACAACAGTCTCACATTAGCTAATAAGTCGTATTACTAAATGAAACAAAGTGAGAAGGTGAGTAGCCAACTTTCATGGAATAAATCCTCTTCGTGGCAAGGCGTCAGAATGTTGAATGCTATTGGCAGGATGTCTTTGTTTGGTTTTTGTAAAGCAATAATTCTGGTTCCAATTTTTAAAATTAACGTGATTGTTTTCAGTTCTAATTATTAATAGAAGTCTGTTATGAGGAGCACTCACTTGGTAGTAAATACTTTGGGATTAAATATTGCATTCCCATTAGAAACATGAGCTTATTGAAATCTTCCATCGTATCGCTGCGTGTTGATGTGTTGATTATCGATTCGATGGCAAGGTTTGTCTGTACAATATGTTAGTAAGATATTGATAAGAATGAGGGGTCTGTTCCATATCCATTTATATTATGTGTCGTAATAAAAGAGAGTTTAGAAGAAAAAAAATATTTAGAGTAGTCGATGTAGTTATTTTGTCTAAAATATAATGACGGGACATTAAAATATTTTAAATGTATAAAATATTGTTTTTCTCTAGCCACTTAGTTGACTCCTTAAAGTTCATGTAGAAGCGTCGACATCAAGATCCATATTATTAGCGGGATTCCTTCTAAAAAGAAGGCTGATTTGAATAAAAAAAGTTGCTATGTAATTAAACAAGTGGTCTGACTTGGAATGGTGTGAGTTGTTGCGATATGTACCTATCACGTGGTTATCATTAATACCTGCCATCGATAGAAATTTAAAATTTTACAAACCCTTAAAAAAATACTTTTTAAATAAAGATTTTAAAAGCTGTCCTAAAAATTTGAAAATTTTTTCAAGTATGAAATGGCAGAAGCATATTTGAGATTAGTTTCACATTTAGGAAATCCAGCGTCTACATGAGCGGGAGGGGTAGGAACAGTTTGCATCCTATTTTTTTGAGGGGGTAGGGGGTAAGCTGCTTTAATGGGGGTAGGATGAAATTTTTGGGGGGTTATCTATTAAATTTTGAGATGAAATAGGACAAAATTTATTGCTGTAAAAATTAATACTTTTATTATAGAATTATTATAATACAATTATCGACCAAATCTATATATTGCAAACAATCATACACATTGTTTTCCAAATAAAACTTTCTGGTATCCTTTTAAATGGCAAGCTCATAATGGCATAATAATTAATTCATTGTAAATAATGCAGGTTTTGATTGAATTTATTATCTAAAAAATAAATTCTTTATAATATCAAAATTAGTTGGTAGAGATAAATTAATTTAAGTTATCTTTATAAATTCTCTGAAAAGAGTATCAATATAATTATAAAGGTCAAAATAAAAATAAAGATACACCGCCGCCGAAGGCGGCGAGGATTTTTTAGGGGGGTAGGCAAAAGTTTTTGAAGGGGGTTTGCATCCAATGAAAATCCTGGAAATCTATGCAGTTAATATTCAGCAGAATATTCTTTATTAATAAAGATTCACATAATCATGCTACAGCTCTATTCATCTCTAAAAATTTATTATAAATTTTATGGCGCTATTGCTAAAAATATTAAATGTTCAAATAATACTCTAATTAATATAAATGAAGCAGATATTTTTATAAAACAATTTTATAATATTTACAATCAAACTTTGATTTTAATAACTCTATTTACAAATGTATAAATATGACCTTGGAACAGAAACCGTCAATTGATGGTCTTTGTAATTTAATAATTAAATTAAAAATACCGAAAGTCATTGATTTCTTGTTTGAGGAGATTGTAATTCTCTCTATTTTTTATGATTCGCCAGAAAACTTAAAGTTAGATTGTCTAAAAGCAGAGGAGAAACGGGTAGAATTTTTTCGTAATAACAATAAATCCCCATGCTAGGGAAAAAATTCCGAGTATGTCTTCTCCTTACCTCATTCTAATGCCTCATCCGAGCGCATTTTTAGCCTGATGAGGACTACCTGGAAAACCGATTGCTTTAACAACATTAGAGGCCGAGCTAATAGTTAAACAAATTTATAATATGTCATGCCAGGAATTTTATAAATATCTCAATAAGAACGGTAAACGTTTAGTTCCATTATTTAAATCTCAAATAAAATATAATTAACATTATATTTAATTTTCCATATTTTTTATTTATACATTGGCATAAAATAAATATATTTTTTACATTGTAAATCAAATATAGAGAGCATTACAATATTCTCAAACAAGACATCAATGTCTATCGGTATTTTTAAAATATTTGAACATTTTAAGTTTTAGTAATGGCGTCATAAAATTTATTGTCAATTTTTAACTGTAAAGATTAACACATCTGCAGCATAATTTTGTGAATCTTTGTTAAGATTTTTCTGATTGCAACTGCACATTAACAGTATGTAGTAGATTTCCTACATGTGAAATCATTCCTAAATATACCTCTGCCATTCATTACTGAAAAAAATTTTCAAAATGTTAGGACAGCTTTTATAATCTTTATTTAAGAAATATTTAAAACTTTGGTTTTTTTCCAAATTCACTGAGGCATTATCAGATCAGAAAGTTGACATGCAATTTATTGATAATCCCGAATCTGCTATATTTACCATTATATGGTTAGCTATGTTTTTGGATTTTTCACTATTTGAGGGGAAATAATTTAATAGTTTTCTTGAAACGTCCTTAATTTTGTTGAAATAGCGAATGATCAAAAGAAACATTGTAATATTTTCCTTATTAGATGCATCTATTAGAATTGCATATGTATGCCCATCTTCCAAAACATCAAGAATTGATTTCCTGAATTCAGGTTCTAAAACATTGATGATATCCTTTCTCATTTTTGTTCTACAAGTAAAGTTTTCATTTATCTTGGAGTCGTTAAATATTATGGGGAAAGATTCTACCCACATTGTAATGATAAGTAGCTCTGTGAATGTTGTACTACAAGATAAGTGATTACAATTGCTGCAAATGTAGTTGCATCTATATTATTTCTTATTTTTGGAGAATATTTTTGTTTTGCAATGGATGTAGATACACTCTCTTCCACTGATTATAATAATGTGAATGAACAATAATAAATAAAATAATTATCATTGAAATGAGTACAGTATTACTTTATTATGTATTTAAACGTGATGCGTGATAATTAAGCGCCTATCCGTATAATGTTATACACACACAAGGTAGATTTCCAATTGCGGTTAATATTTTAATAAATCAAGATGTTATTTTATTAAACTAATAACAGAATTTATTATGTTGGATATATTGATAAAATAAAAACACTAAAAATCTTTGGAATAAATAATTATGTAAATATATTGAAACCTGGAGTTATTTACACGGCAATGCCATATTAGAAATGAAACATTTTCTAACTATAAAATAAGGACCAGAATGATATGATGAAACAATTAAGATTTTATATATTGTCGCACCACCTTATATTATATCTTAAAATAATAGTAGTTTGTAATAATATCAAAAATATACTTGTATTAAAAATTTAACTCAAGACTATTTTTCGAAAAAGAAAAAAATAGCTTTCCTTAAAACACGTAAAAAAAGAGAAGAAAAGATATCAAATTTATTACTTCTATTGCAGGATGAATAATAAAAGTTTGATTTTTAAAATTATTTATAACTATAAATACTTGAATGCAATTTGTTATTATATTTATCATCAAAACCATTTATTAGTAAAATTCATTATAATATTAACTTTAATATATTATATAACTGTCAAATACGTCTATAAAAGGGGCATTATATTTAATAATTTATAAACAACTGTATATAGTAGAGGATTATAAACTATATGTCTACTTACTTTTTATAAAGAAATCTTATGCTTATTTGGACCTTGAAAATATTTTTAAGGTATGATAATAAAATTTCAAAATAAATATACAGTTGATTAGTCATTTTGAATTCGGCTAATTACACTATTAAATTTGTTAATTTTTAAATTATATGATTATATTTATTTAATTAGGGTTAAATAATAATTTAAATAATAAAAGTCAATTAAATTTCAACTGTTAAAGCTAAATTAATATTAAGTGAGTTATTGATATTATATTTTTAATACAGAATTTGATTGTAAGCTGACATAGTGAAAATATAATTTATATGTATTAATCTAATCTAATAATTAAAATAATATTTATTTAATAAAAATTTAAATAGTCTTATTAATTTCTAAATAATATAATTATATCTATATATTACTTAATAGAATTATAAAAGAAATCATTCAGTGGGCAATCAAAAAAATTTATTTTTAGTTCAATTGGATATTAAGGAGCCATTAAAAAAAAATTTTTGCTTCAGGGGGATATTCAAATTTTTCAGGGGGCTCGAGCCCCTGCACGTTCCCCCCTAGCGACGCCACTGCAATTATCGATAAATTAGGATATTTTTTATCAAGGCCTTCGTTAACCTTTTTTTTATTGTTTGACTAATATATAAAAAATAAATAATTAAGAACATTTGAAAATATTAAAATATTATGTCCTTCGATATTGGAATGGATTCCAGATTCAAGATCCAAATATCGAAAAGGAATTATCGCGGGCGAATAAAATCTATTGAAATACAGGTCATAAAACGAAGAAATAAAGATATTTGAAAATTCAATTCAGTTTTATATATTTTTTAATTTGCATTGATATTGGTGGTATTAAATTTGTTACATTATTTTTAAAACATTATATAAATAAAGAATTTATTTATATTAATAATTAAAAAAATTTTTGTATTATTGTTTGATGATATATATAAAAAATTCCTTCTTCACACCACAAGTTTTAAGCAATACGTCACTGGTAATATGGTTTAATGATACTAATCCTAATAGACACTCCTATAAAATTCTACTATTTTAAGCTAACGCTTCAATTTTTAGGAGCGTTTTATTTGTTTTCCATCTTCTATATTATAAAAAAAATGAAAATAATACAATAAGAAAATGTAAAAGTAATTGTTAATTTTTTTAATTTTAGATAAACATTATTTTAGTCATAAAATTTACGTGAATTATAAATATTTTTATATATAATTTCTGTATATATTCATATTTATTTTGATTATGATGTCTATATGTATTTCATACTTTATAATTTTTAATCATATTTCAAAATTTAATATTTTTAAATAACCCGAGAAGCCAGGCATATTATCTGACTTTTATCATCCATAAACTATTATGTCAAAACGAGGTAATTTAAAAAATTATTAAACTTTTCATATTGATATAATATAGGACACGCTGGTTCTTCTGGGGCAAAATTTAGGATTTCTTTAGGATTGCCAGTTGGCGCCGTTATTAATTGTGCAGATAATACTGGTAAAAATTTAAACATCAACAATGTAACCTAAATTTTAATAGGGGCAAAAAATCTCTACATTATATCAGTTCATGGAATTAGAGGTAGGTTAAATCGTTTACCCTCTGCCTCAGTAGGAGATATGGTTATGGCAACAGTCAAAAAGGGAAAACCAGAGTTAAGAAAAAAAGGTTAATTTCTTATTTTATAATTAATTTCTCTAACTATTACATTTTAGTTATGCCCGCCGTTGTTATTAGACAAAGAAAACCCTATAGAAGGAAAGATGGTACATTTATATACTTTGAAGATAGTGCAGGTGTTATAGTTAACAACAAAGGAGAAATGAAAGGTAAATTATATAAATGAATGCACATACGTTAAAATATTATGTTTTTACATAATTATATATATCATGTGCTATATTGTACATTACTAGCAACCCATATTTTAAAATATATTTAACATTGGTACAATAGTAATTACAAAATCTATTTATACAGGTTCTGCAATTACTGGTCCAGTAGCTAAAGAATGTGCCGATTTATGGCCAAGGATTGCATCTAATGCTAGTAGTGTAGCCTAACTGATTATTTATAAAACCAATTATATGATATGTCAAATAAACTTATTTAAATGTCTATCTTTAATAACAAAGTTGCACATAATCATTTTGTTGAGTCTACTATGTTAATAGATAATATCATGCATAAAGTTTTAATATTTCTAAATTATGAGAATTATTATATATTAAATAATTAAACTATATATATTGCATAAAAAAGGTTCTATTAATTTTCAACATTTTTTTTATCTCCTTAAATTAATCCC